>NC_091394.1:77442614-78805114 GCF_032191515.1 Phaenicophaeus curvirostris | reverse complement strand
CACGCCGTTTCTGATACAAACCAAGATGCCATTGGCCTTCTTGGCCACCTGGGCACACTGCTGGCTCATGTTCAGTCAGCTGTCAACCAACACCCCCAGGTCCCTCTCCTCCAGGCAGCTTTCTAGACAGACTTCTCCTAGTCTGTAGCACAGCATAGGGTTGTTGTGCCCCAAGTGCAGGACCCGGCATTTGGCCTTGTTAAACCTCATGCCATTGGACTCTGCCCAGTGGTCCAGCCTGTTCAGATCCCTTTGCAGAGCCTCCCTACCCTCCAGCAGATCGACACTTCCACCCAGCTTAGTGTCGTCCGCAAACTTGCTAAGGGTGCACTCAATGCCTTCATCCAGGTCATTGATAAAGACATTGAACAGGGCTGGACCCAGCACTGAGCCCTGGGGAACCCCACTTGTCACTGGCCTCCAGCTGGATTTCACACCATTTCCCACCACTCTCTGGGCCCGGCCATCCAACCAGTTTTCCACCCAGGAGAGTGTGCGCCTGTCCAGCCCAGAGGCTGACAGTTTCTCGAGCAGAACGCTGTGAGAAACTGTGTCAAAGGCTTTACTGAAGTCCAGGAAGACCACATCCACAGCCTTTCCCTCATCCAGCAGCCGAGTCACTTTGTCATAGAAGGCGATCAGGTTAGTTTGGCAAGACCTGCCTTTTGTGAACCCATGTTGACTGGGCCTGATCACCCGGTTCTCTTCCATGTGCTTCATGATAGCACTCAAGATCACCTGCTCCATGACTTTCCCTGGCACTGAGGTCAGACTGACAGGCCTGTAGTTCCCTGGGTCCTCCCTGCGGCCCTTCTTGTAGATGGGCACGACATCAGCCAGCCTCCAGTCCAGTGGAACTTCCCCAGTCTTCCAGGACTGTTGGAAGATGATGGAAAGGGGTTTGGCCAGCACATCTGCCAGCTCCTTCAATACCCTTGCATGAATCCCATCTGGCCCCATAGACTTGTAGGTGTCTAGTCGGGCTAGCAAGGCTCTGACCACCCCCTCTTGGATCACGGGAGCCTCATTTTGCTCCTCTAGCTCCTGGGTTTGTACACAGACGGAACGACCCTCCTTACAACTAAAGACTGAGGCAAAGAAGGCATTAAGTACCTCAGCCTTTTCCTCATCCCCTCTCACTGTTGTTCATTCTGTATCCATTAGGGACTGTATGGTCTCCCTAGTCCTCCTTTTATTATTTATATATTTGTAGAAAGATTTTTTGTTATCTTTCACAGACTTGGCCAATCTGATTTCTAGTTGAGCCTTAGCCCTTCTGATTTTTTCCCTGCACAATCTCACTTCCCTCCTGTAGTCCTCCCAAGAGGCCTGTCCCCTCTTCCAGAGCCCATAAACATTTCTCTTCCTCTTGATATCCCTCAAGATCTCTCTATTCAACCAAGCTGGCTTTCTCCTCTGCCGGCTTTTTTTCCGGAACACGGGGATGGCTTTCTCCTGAGCTGCTAGGATTTCCTTTTTGAAGAGCTCCCAGCCCTCCTGGGCTCCCTTGCCCTTGAGTACTGTCTCCCATGAGACTTCGCCAACCAGCCTTCTGAAAAGATCAAAGTCTGCCCTCTGGAAATTTAATGCTACCGCCCTACTAACAACCCTCTTCACTTGTCCTAGAACAGAAAACCCTATCATCTCATGGTCACTTAGTCCTAGGCGTCCACCTACTGCCACATCCCCCACAAGGCCATTTGTCCTTGGTTCACAATGTTTAAGAATTTTGGACTACATCACCTGACACATATTTTTGAAGGACTATTCCATACCCTCCTTGGATAACATTCTGTGGTTTACCTTGCTTAGCTAAGATAAATTTGACATGACCTTTTCACCTCACATCCCCCTTTTCTTTGAAAACCCCTCGCTGGTAAAGAATACATTGCTGAGGAACCACTGGGAAGGGAGCAGAAAGCAGAGGCGCTGGGGCAGAGCCGGAGCGGGAAGGAGAGAGGAGGCCGCAGCTGGTTTATTTGGCCCTTGTTCTCCTCTTTCCAGGGACACTGGAGATAGCAGGGCTGGAAGGTGTGTCGGCATCTGCTGCGCAGATGTGAGGGTGCAAACCCACTTCCAACCTCTTTCTCCACTTGGTAGTGGCAAAAAAGTTGTGACTGGCTTCATGGCAAGCATTCGCCCTCACCATCTGATTTAAAGCCACTATTACAAATGGCATGCAGAACTCATTTCCAGGGCAGCTCTATTCAAAGTGGCACTTAACTGCATTGAGTGAATGCTGATGAATGTTCTTTAATTAAAGTACTATAATAAAAAAAAAAACCCAGAACATCTGTGCCAAGGTGCTAAATAATCTGTCTAAACAGATGTCTAATTTTAAGCTCAGTCATATTACAGAAACATTATATAAAATGTTCAAATAGGAAATAGAGTTGCTGCTTTTCATATGTGCATTGTATTTCTCTTTAATCAATTTTCTCAGCCTGCATTTGGTTTTATTTGAAGTTCAGTGAGCTTTTCCCCATCTTTGGGCTTCTGGTTAAGCAGCTGACATGCTCTGTTGGTAGAAGACTAAAAAATGTCCCTTTTATAGTGATTTAACATCTTAGAGTTTATCATATCTAAAATATGGAAACAAATAAATATATACATAGGCTTGAACTTTATTGATAAATTTGGTTTGCAGAAAACATTTGGTATTACTTGTGTTGCAAGCAATATTCTTGAAAAAGATGTTTACTTGAACAAACTGACCTTGCTGAACAGCTCTGCAGTGCACCGCAAATCTCTTTACAGTACGGAGCCTGTGGACTCGAGCATAGCCCAACCACTGACCTTGAACACACCAAACGGAAACATAATCCTGAACCTTGCATCAGACAGACATCACTCTGAGCTCTTCTGACAGGTATCATCTGCAAAACACAGAGCAAGATTTGACCCTGTAAGAAATTAATTTCCAGGAATGACCAAGGTGATATTCACCAGCCAGATTCATGTATTGGCATCCCTTCATTCTGTTTATTTTATATCCTTGTCTTCAGCAGGAAGTTACGGATGGGTATACCTGCTGCTCCTCCTGTCACTAAAACCTTCCAAGCACCTACCAATCACTAAAAAATATGATCACACTTCCACCTTTAGATAAAAACTTCTCTTTACCTTTAAGGATCTCCCCTCTTCTACTTCATCCTTGGTACCACAACTCATCTTGGGGCAAACTGCCAGCTCTGGCAGGCTTTTACTGAAAGGTCAGAGCTCTGGAAATGTCTAACAGCTGCCTGGGCACTGGGGGAATATGGGGTGCTGAGGGCAGCAAGGCTTGCTTGGTATGGTTTCAGTGAAAGGTTTCTGGGATAAAGCCTCCTGCTACAAAAAAGCTTTCCTTTAGGCTCATCACATTCTGCTGCAGTTTTCCAGAAACCCAGAGAAATAGAAACTTGTTTTGCTTGTGCTTCTCAAGATCTGAAGCTTACCCCAGCTAAAGCTTGCCCTATAAGGAGAATAACATGAGGAATGGTATTTATTAAGAAAACACAAGGAAAAAAGAAAAGGAGGAAGTTCTCTAAGCAGGGAAGCATCAGCCTCACTTGCAAATCTAAACCATAATGAGATGCAGCGGTACTAAAAGAGCTTTTGTCTGACAGTTTTTATGTGAGAAGGGTAATTTTTTCCACAGTGGAAAGTGGAAATGACCCTGACACTCACCCCGAGCTAGCAGCCACTGGAGCCATAATCAGGTGGTGGGAAAATAAAGCTTCTTATGTTCTGGGGAAAAGTGATTGGGGAAGGTTAGAGGGGGAAGGTAGGGGTTGTAAAATGAGATGTAGTCTGTGTGCAGTGGAAAATTCAGAAAACGTTCATTTGTCAGAAAGGACAGATATGGTGTGTATGGATGACCACAGGGAGGAGGTGGAGGAGATGCATGCAGCATGGGCAGAACCCCATGTAGGTCAAGAGGGTGAATACATGCATGTGAAGGGAAAGAAACAAGGGCAGCAGTGAGTGAATCCCAGGAGGAAGGAGGGGAATATGGGGGGGAAGCAGGAGGAGACCAGTGGGATCAGGAAATTCATACAATGCTGGAAGCTGGAAAGATTTTCGCCCTCCCAATGAGTGATCCTTGGATCCTCTGAATGGCCTGAAAGATTGTCTTCTTCTGCACTACAGCTAGTGTATAATTAGTTTATCTCAGATACTTTCTCTTCCTGCCTGAAAACTTTTCCTGTGTGGATTTTAAACTTGTTCTTCTGTTTGTCCCAAATTTCCTGGCACACAGCAACCCAATCAGAGTAATTCTTCAGGTATTACAGCTGTGTGTTTATTACAGATTCCAGGTATTCCAAATCCCAAGCAACTCCACTACAGAGTGATTGCTGGCACTTTCAGGAAGAACAGCTGTGCTGTATATTATTTTTCTGCATGTAAGGGAAACCCAGGCTGTCGCTGGTCCGTCTGTATTCACAGTACGTGAACAGTGGGGGTCAGTATGAAGTTACTGTGGAGGCACTGTACAGCTGTGCCAGGCAGTCTGCACAAAAGGACCTTTAAAAAAAGGCTGGGGTTTGCTTGTTTTAATAAGATCTTCCAAGTTTTTTTTGTTGAGAGATGTAGAATTAACTCATGCCTCTGGCTTTCAACCAAGTAGGCCCCCATCGCCTCCTGGGAAAGCATTACTGAGGCATGCAGCAAAAAGCAGTGTGTACAATTTAATTCTTTTCTCCTTCGAATGCTCCTAGGCTATTTTCTTATGCTGCCTGTACATGAGGATTGGTTATGTCTGTGCCCCGTTTCCTGCCCTCTATATAGTCATGTTCTGTGACCTGCTGCATAATACCAAAAAAAGGAACCCTTCCAAGGAAATAACTGTTGCTCCAAGGAAAAAACAACTGAACATTTACAGTTCTCTGCATGTGGTAGCAATAAAAGAGGGGGAGGCAGAGGCCAGGGGAACAGATGATCTGGCAGGATGGGAGGACAGAGCCTCTTAGTCTGCTGTATGGGATGTCCTGGAGGCCAGCTGGTTTGCTGTCCTGGCTGGGCTGCCCAAGCCCTGGACCATGCATTCAGAGTGTAATAGCTGCCTCTGACTGATGTCTGCATTAGCAAAAGTGTTGGGCAGTGAGGAGTAAGTGTTCCAGACTGAATGATTTCTAGAAGGCAAATGCCTTGATGGAATGAGAGGAGAAGAGCTAGGGAAGCTGTCACTCAATTTTATTGTGCCATTGACCCTGTCAGGATGTGGGGGTAGGCAACCTAATGTATTGTGTTATGGCTCTACAGAGAGCAACTTGAGCTTTCCACAGCACTCCTTAATCGATCCAAGTGCAAGTGGAAACTCAGTTCCTTGGGCTGTGGAGTTGCAAGCAGCTATACAAACAGGCAGCCATTTCTCTCCTTCTGTTAGCACGTCCTAATGCTGTGCATTTATAGGGCGTCTAGGCTTCAATAGACCTTATGTCTTTATGAATGTTCATCATTTGGTCTTTAAGCTATGTTAGCCTTCATCATCTGAAGGGTAACCTTTGTCATCTTAAATTTATGGTTATTGCATGCGATTCCTGCAAATATGCTTCTTTTTCGGTGCTTTCCACAGGCATTCATACAGCCTTCTTCAAATCTACCGCAAGATTTACTTCCACTGTGACTCCTTGCTACCTAATTGCAGCTTAGCTGCTAATGAGCTGAGTCTGTTCCTTGTTTTGCATTGGACCAAAGCAAGGGAAGACATATCAAATGCTGTAACAATCTAGTCTATTAGTAGTTTGCAACTTAGCATACATATTTCTCGGAATGACAAGTTTTCTACATCAAGGATTTTCTTTTCATCCTTGTTTGTGTAGTTTCTAACACAATGGAGTCCAAATCCTAGATGTGTTCTGTACTATAGACTGAAAAATAACTTTACTTTTTTGGTAGTAAAGAGCACAAATCAGACAAGAAGGAGATGAAGCTTTACTCCTAAAGGCAGTGGAGATGTAATTACTCAGAGGAACATTCTGTGGTCCAGTGCACCTGAGTTTGCAGGTAGTATAAATGATCTCTTACAGGCTTCTTTGCCTTTATGCATACAGTGCAGGACCAGTATCCAAGAAAAAGAAAAGTATAGCATGAAAAAGAAGTCTCAGGTCTTAACAAGAATACTCTTCAGAGTGCTGTAAGGATGTGTGCTTGGATCTCTGCCATTTCTAACTTATGTGAATAGATCCAGACAAATATTCCAATATGAACCAGTTAAAATATTAAGACAACTGTTTTGAAAGCAGAATAAGCTATGTGTGTATTAACTGGAGAGGAGGAGATATGTGGAACAAATATCCATATTTCAGAAAATATTTTCTGGGAGTGTGATGTACTGAAGTACCAGGGAGGTAGTAGTTACCTTATTTAATTAGATAGCCTTTGTCTCATCTATTATTTGTTCCCTTTCCTACTACTTATTTATTTTAGAAAGTAATGAAGGATTTAACTAGAACAACATAGGGGAACAGTGACACTCATGGAAATCAAACGCTCATCATATTTGCATAAATGTGTGGGCACAAAGGATTCTGCTGAAATGTGTGTTGACCACTTTGCAATATCTGTGCTTTTCTTCTTGTTTATTAAGAAGTTATAATTTAAGCAGTGAAAAAGCATATGACTAGTTACATGGAATTCTGCTGCCATTTTTTTAGTGGAGGCGATTCACCATGTGGTTTGTGGTTTGTAGGAATGCAGTAAGAATTTATGTAGCTCAA
Source organism: Phaenicophaeus curvirostris (assembly GCF_032191515.1). Taxonomy (NCBI): domain Eukaryota; kingdom Metazoa; phylum Chordata; class Aves; order Cuculiformes; family Cuculidae; genus Phaenicophaeus; species Phaenicophaeus curvirostris. The sequence continues at coordinate 78,798,413 of NC_091394.1, read as the reverse complement.
AGACTTCCCTGGTAGCTGAAAGTCATGCTTGTGTGACTGACAAGTCATAACTCACTCATTTTTCATTCTTACTGGGTCCTGAGAATATTTAATCAACAATGTAGTCTGTACAATTCTAGAAAATTAATATTCTTAATTAATAACTATTTTGGTTGCAAAGATTAAGATGTTTCTGCTCAACATGAGTAGAAGACAATTACATAGCTTGAAAGTTTTCCTATTTGAGTCTGTTTTAAAAATATAAATATTTTATTAAAAATATTAGAAATAATAAACATTTTCTAGCTGATATTGTAGATAAATCTCATCAAGCCATTAATAATAAATAATCTTTTCAGGTTGAAGTTGTTTCTGTTTGTAAACTGTTCACAAAATGTCTTAAAGGCATAGAAATGTTTGTGTGGGGACGTGTAGCATGTACAACAGCCTAAGGCTTCTTCCCCTGCTTTGGCTGTTTGCTCCTCACTGTTGATAATGTGGGTTTTGTCAAGTCCTGTCCAATTGCTTCTCATCTGTGGTCATCTGAAATGTAGTAAGGAAGAAGGAATCTGGGTATCATTAATGACAGCTGAGTAAGCAGGATAACTCATGTGTATTTTTTAAGTTAGCAGGTTAGCTGCTGAAATTCCTCTGTTACCAAACTTTGTGTAACTCCACTTCCAACACTGTTCATGGGTGGTTCTGTAACCAATTTGACAACAGAGAACCAGACATTTTTTGAAGGTATTTTAGAAAGCAAATATACCTATGAGTGAGCAAATTCTGGGAAACAGAACTTGATAATAAATGTGGAAATTAAAAAGATCCTAGAACTGGCTAAAATGTATTTATTTTCTTAGCTGTAACCTTCATAATGTTCTTGCTGCTACAAATGGCTTCTTTTTTACATGTAATAAACCTGACTAGTTGATACTAAACCATGTTCTTGCTGTTATGTTACTTTATCACCCAGCTCAGCCTGTCTTCATAATGCACTGATTTTTGTTGGTCTCATCTGCTAGTTACACACTGTCTATTTGAGTGGTGCCTGCAGCTGGCTGGGTGCCTGTCTGTTGTCTTGCATAACATAGCTCCTGCTTGCTCCAGCCATCTATGTACACCACAAAACAAATAATTACAGCTACAGTGCTCTACTATGTGTGATCTGCTTGAAAATGAAAATTGTCATAGATCTGTGAATTACAAATGAATTGTGAATGTCTGTACCATGTAGCAATTTAGGGCAACTGAGTATCTGTCCTTAATATTTGAAACAAGTCTTTGTTGGGAAGCAAATTGAGGATCCTTCTATTTGTACATCATCTATGCATGCTTGTATTTTTTTATTGTGCTCATGTATGCAGTGACTGCAAAAATATTGCTTTATGCATTCAAAAGCTGATACCAGGCACTGATCCTAGAAGTAGGAACTTGTCTACCATGGGGACATCTTGATAATTAAACAGCATCACTAGCTGCAGGCAGAGGCAGAGTTGGTGCTTGCTTAGCACCAACAGCAGACCACTGAAGGCCGCTACATAGCTATGCCCCTCCTGCTTACATGGCCTGTGGCAAAATAAGGAAAGTCACTGTTGGAAGCAGAGATACTGTATGAGGATGAAGGCACAGTAGGTAGCCCAGTTCCAGGGAAGTGCCAGTACTTCTCTACAACAGCAGCAAACCCATCAAATTTTGTACCTTCACTAGCTTCTCATGGCAGTTCTGCCCACTCCCATTGTTGAAGGCCTGTGTCCTCCATCCTTCGAGTGGCAAAATTCAATTTTAATAATCTATCTGAGGAGCCTTAAGCTGTCTTGATATACTGCAACTCCACATTTCATGATTAAAATATCTTTTTTATTCTTCTCCAACAGAGAGCCTTTTCTGTTGATGACCTGACATAATTTTCTGCATGGCTTCTTTGGCCTGAAAAGAAGCACTTTAGGGATATTAACTACAGTGAATCCAGATTTTATCCATCACTACTGATGATAAAAGATCCTGAAAAGTATGATCCTTAATGGTTAAAATGAGTGACAATATATTTTTTTAAAAAAACCTAAAACATATATATCTGTGTCTTTGGATGACTATGCACAGTAGATTACCCATTGAACTGCAAATTATAACCAGTAGAAAAGTTAACACAGGACTTGATATGAAAATGAGAATTAACCAAAAGCTGATCAGATCATTATAACTATTTATTTTAGCTGATTCGACATGTTTGTTCATTTCACCTTCCAATAAAGATTGTTAGACTGCATATGCAATCACCTTTTCACTTGCCTGTTAAGTCTAGTAGGGAACAAATGTAATTAATTCCTGCTTTGTTAATGACTCCATGATTCTGACCTGCTCTTAATAGAGACAGACTTGATATAATATAATCCAGATTCTAGGTCTGCGGCCTGAGATGGACACCTGTAAAGTCCATACTTGCTCAGAGCAAACTCAAGGATTAAGCTGCTTTATAATTCTTTCTCAAAGATCAGTTAGGCAAAGTAAATATAATAATCTTCAACACCTTATTCTCTAGAGGATATATGGAACAATTCACCATAACTTTCTAAACATCCAAATTCTCCTTTTAAAGGCATGACATCAAAAGAAGCCTGTAAGACAACTAGCTTAGTACTGTTTTATCATGCAGTTTTGGAAAACGTGTGCACAACTGAGTATGAGATGCTTCAGATGGTCCTGCTGAAATGTATGCAAACAACTTTCCCTAATTACTGGAGTGCTTAAACATATGCATAATGGTAATCTGTTTTCTTGCAAGATTCAAGTAGATGACAGAAGTAGAAATATGCCCATGCTGTGTCTTCTTTTGATCCTTGTCAGACTTCCATGGATAGGATTCTGGTATCTCTCTTCAGAAAGTAATGACAAATTCTTCCTGGCCCTAAGGGTGTCAAGGCTCCAGTCAGCACAAGTGGCTGCTGCTGGCATGGCTGTCACCCAGCCAGGGCATGAAAGGGACAGCCCAATGACTCCTTGGTAAGATGAAGAGAATTGAAGTACCTTTGAGAGAGTTGCAGGGGTTTATTGCTGTTGTTAACTGGGTGTTAGTTAAGCCAGTAATCATCTAGAAAATGATACCAAGCTTTTAAGACCCATCTGGAGGAAAAACATGTAAACAGAAAAGAGAGAAACAGATTTAGCCTTAAAATTGTCACTGAGATTACTACCATCAATGTTGCATCTCATCTTCTTTATGGCTTTGCAGTCTAGGAAAGAAAAGTTGCTTGACTCTAATCAGATGTATTTTTAATGCAACCTTGGTTGCTCAGCCCATCAGGCCTAAAAAAGATTTCAGATGAGAAAGCATGGTATAGAGTATAGTTATTTTCCATGTCAATTGCAAATGTTTGCTACCTATTTGAACCATTCTTTGAATTGACAATCTTGAAGTACTTATCCAAGCATATCTGGGATTTATTAACTGGAAAGGGGCAGATATGGAAAGCTATAAGTAATGCAGCACAAGCCCTGAGGGGTGTATTTGGGTAGATATTATAAAAACTCCCCTCTGGAAATGATGTGTTGTAGCAGTGCCGAGGGAAGATGACATGCAAAATGCTCTTTCCCTGGGGTGATCTTGGCTGCCAGGACTCTCCTAGAGCAAAGCAGGAGGACGGGAGCAGCAACAGGAAATTTGGGAGAGTAGCTGCAGGTCTTGTGTGTGCAGTGGAAGAGACCTTGGCAGAGTTGATATCAGTTTAGTTTGGAGGGCTGAAGAAGGCAGATGTGATCTGGAAGGACCAGATGCACAGGACATAGCTTGAATGCCATCCAGATGTCTCAGAGCCGTGTTCTTCCCTTCAGTAAATGAGGGCTTAGAGAAGAGTCTGAAAATCATCCTTTAATCTGTTGTTCCCTGCAAGATATCTGATTTCCATTCACTTCAGTGTGACACAAAAAAAGGGTAAGGGCTGGCTTGTTTCCCAACTATAGCCTGTGATGGGAAACTCATGAATGTAGGGGTTTTGGTGTTGCAGATGAAGAGCTTGGTGACAGTGATGATAGGGCTGAGTGCTTATGGGTGCTTATGAGCACCTAACAAGGCAGATATCAGGATGGGAGTCTGCTATAGACCCAGCAGGAAGAAGAGGCTGATTAGCTATTCTACAAGCAACTGGGAGAAGTCTCGTGATCAGGAGCCATTGTCCTTGTGGGAGAGTTCAAACTACTAGATGTCTGCTGGAAGTATAGTACAGCAGAGAGAGAACAGTCTAGGAAGTTTCCTGGAGTGCACGGAAGACAACTTCCTGACACAACCGGTAAGTGAGCCGACTAGAGAAGGTGCCCCACTGGACCTGCTCAACAATGCCAAGAGCAGAGTCCTGCACATCATAAAATCATACAATAGTTTGGGTTGGAAGTGACGTTAGAGATCATCCAGTTCCAACTCCCCTGCCATGGGCAGGGACATATCCCAATAAATCAGGCTGCCCAAGACCCCATCCAACTTGGCCTTGAACACCTCTAGAGATGGGGCAGCCACAGCTTCCCTGGGAAACCTATTCCAGTGCTTCACCACCCTCACGGTGAAGAAATTCTTCCTTATGTCTAGTCTAAATCTGCCCCTCTACAGTTTATCCCCATTGCCCCCAGTCCTATCACTACAAGTCTTTGTAAACAGTCCCTTCCCAGCTTTCTTGTAGCTGATCATCCTCGTAGCCCTCCTCTGGACCTGTTCCAACAGTTCCATATCCTTCTTACTTTGGGGATTCCAGGACTGGACATAATACTCCAGATGAGGTCTCACAAGAGAGGAACAGAGTGGCAGAATCTCTGACCTCGACCTGCTGGCCAATGCTTCTTTTGATGCAGCCCAGGATATGGTTGGCCTTCTGGGCTGTGAGTGCCCACTGCTGGCTCATGTCAAGCTTCTCATTAACCGGCACCCTCAAGTCCCTCTCTGCAGGGCAGCTCTCAATCAAACCGTACCCCACCTCCAACCTGTATTGAAATCAGGGATTGCCCCAATGCAGATGCAGGACCTTGCACTTGGCCTTGTTAAACCTCATGAGGTTCTCACAGGCCCACTTCTCCAGTCTATCCAGGTCCCTCTGGATGACATCCCATCCTTCCACTGTGGCAATTGCACCACTCAGCTTGGTGTCATCTGCACTTGGGACACAACAACCTGTGCAGTGCTCCCAGATTGGGGAAGATTGGCTGGAAAGCTGCCTGGCAGAAAAGGGTCATAGAATCATAGAAGGATCAGGTTGGAAGAGACCCACCGGATCACCGAGTCCAACCATTCCTATCAAACACTAAACCATGCCCCTTAGCACCTCGTCCACCCGTGCCTTAAACACCTCCAGGGAAGGTGACTCAACCACCTCCCTGGGCAGCCTGTTCCAGGGCCCAATGAGCCTTTCTGTGAAAATTTTTTTCCTAATGTCCAGCCTAAACCTCCCCTGGCGGAGCTTGAGGCCATTCCCTCTTGGCCTGTCCCCTGTCACTTGGGAGAAGAGGCCATCACCCTCCTCTCTACAACCTCCTTTCAGGTAGTTATAGAGAGCAATGAGGTCTCCCCTCAGCCTCCTCTTCTCCGGGCTAAACACCCCCAGCTCTCTCAGCCGTTCCTCATAAGGCCTGTTCTCCAGCCCCTTCACCAGCTTTGTTGCTCTTCTCTGGACTGGGGTGTTGGTTGACAGCTGACTGAGCATGAGCCAGCAGTGTGCCCAGGTGGCCAAGGCGGCTAATGGTATCTTGGCTTGTATCAGAAACAGCATGGTCAGCAGGTCCAGGGAAGTGATTCTGCCCCTGTAGTTAGCATTGGTGAGGCTGCAGCTTGAATACTGTGTTCAGTTTTGGGCCCCTCACTACAAGAAAGACATTGAGACTCTGGAGCATGTCCAGAGAAAGGCAACAAAGGTGGTGAAAGGACTGGAGAAAAAGTCTTATGAGGAGCAGCTGAGGGAACGAGGGTTGTTTAGCCTAGAGGAGGCTGAGTGGAGACCTTATCACTGCCTACAACTACCTGAAAAGATGTTATAGAGAGGTGGTTGTTGGTTTCTTTTCCCAAGTGAAAGGTGATAGGATGAGAGGGGATGGCCTCAAGTTGCACCAGGTGTGGTTCAGACTGGACTTTAGGAAAAACTTCTTCACTGAAAGCGTTATAAGGAACTTGAATAGGCTGCCCAGGGAAATGGTTGAGTCACCATCCCTGGAGGTATATAAAAGATGAGTAGATGAAGGGCTTAGGGATATGATTTAGTAGTGGACAGGTACGATTGGACTTAATGTTCTCAAAGATCTTTTCCGACTTAGGGATTCTATGATTCTATGAAGATATAACTGGTAGCCAGTAGCTCATGGTCAACAAAATTCAGTCTAGGGATTGAACTCGGAAACTTACTTTGCTTCATCATTTCTTTGCTATTATTTGAATGATAAGGACAAACAGTTAAGCAATGAATGCTGTGTTTTTTCTACCATATTTATTACTTCTTAAATAAATGCAAACCATTCAAATATATCTATACACATCGCTAAGTGGTTGCTTTTTCAAGGGTACTTTATATTCTTGTCCATAAGAAAAAAGATTACGTCCGTGGTTCGTTCTGGTCTTTTAATGTGGAAGATTTTCTTGCTACCTAATATAAAACCTCAAATTAATATGTATCAAACAAGAGTTTGATTTCCCACAGTGCCTGCCCTCAGTCTGGTGGGAAGAAGGAGAGACAGGAAAAAGATATGCAAACAAATAACATGTGAACTAAAAATAGGATGTGCATAATTATTTTCAACTGGTAGAGAAGAGGTTTGACAAATTCCCACAGAGTTAGGAAATAACATACATCAATTCTCATGAGGTCAGTAGACATGGGGTGTTTCATCCTTACTTTTCCCTCCTGAAATCCACCCAAGCAAACAAAGCATATGGGGAAAAAATCTGAAACAGAAAATGTTCCTTGCTACATTTTGAGATTTGAAGTTGCTTCCAGGTCTTGAACTCTATTCTAGAAAGGTGATCTTTTCCTTTCTTTGTGACTAAGAAATGCACATTTCAGTCCAAAATGATATGACAAATAGAGTTAGGATAACCTTTGTTCTGATGGCATCTGGTGTGGTTCCAAAAATGTCTTTGTACCTCACCCTGTGACCTTAAACCCGTGTCTTATGCTTGTGTAGTTGGTTCATTTTAATTTTGCTATGGAGTACTCCTACCCTCTACCTATGGCACAACAATCCTGTTTCGAAATCTTGAAGCCTGTATAAATATTTCCATGGGGGTTTAAATGTGTGCTACCACAGTCCCCAGTCTCCAGTCACACTAGGATGTGGTTATGTAGCAACAGTACAGAAGCATGGGGAGAAACAGTTCCTTTCCAACAGAGTAGCTGCTTAAGTAGCAAAGTGCTTTCCTTTCATCTCAGAAATGCAGGTATGGAACAGAAGCTAAGTGAAATGGTAAAACCAAGAATTTACTCTAGATTTTCCAATTGTAAACCCAAGCTTTTCATTACATGCCAAAATGCCAAATCTCTCTTCTACTTTTTGGTTGTTCTTTGCTTAACAGAAAGCCTTTTCTTTACTATTTTCAAGCAGATATTTTGTGCAGTGATTGCTGCAGAGACCCTAATAACTTACACTTCCTTTAATGTGATTGATTGGTTTACTGGTGTGACTGGGGAGTGATTAAAAAAGCTTAATAATCATAATCATATGCAAAAGGACTCTTATAAAACAAAATTTATTTTAGACTTTTTTTTTAAATTGCATATACATAACAACATTCTGAAATCAGCACTGTTGATATACTAACTCCAAGTTGTCGTTAATGTAAGAGATTGGTTGATACTTTTGGTGTGGGAGAAGTACTAATGTCCTTATTAGCAATTATGTAAAAAGATCACTTAGCATAGTTATAAACTGTTGCTTTGTAGTGTTTAAAAGCAGTTTGCAACTCTTAAGGACCGTGCTATATAGCTGATCTTTTCTGTATGACTAGAAAATGTGCTTCTATTGAAATGTATATAAATTTGACACATCAGGTCAGTTCTAAGAAAGTAAAGAAAAAAGATTAGCAGTAACTAAATTGAATGAATTATGTACTTACTGACAAAGAACACTGGTATTTCCTAATCCCTTCTAAGGCTTTTTCTCTGTGTGCAAGATTACGGATATTTTTCCTGAATGTAAAAATATGTTTCAAACGGTCCCTAAAGGCTGACACCTGAATCTTCTCTACTTTTAGGAAGAGGAATTATTTCTTAAAATTACAGTGCATTATTAACACTTTCAGACTGGTTCAGAAGGGATTAGAAAGTTATACCTTACCAGAGGAAAGTCAACATTTCTGAGAACAAAACCTACCTCCAAAGAAAACTAATAGTTTTGTGTGGGGTCAGTGACTTTATAAATGACCCCAGAATAGGTTTAGCTTGCTGATATTTTGGCTGGTGATTACAGCAGACTGAAACTCTTCCTATAGAAATTTACTCTACATTTACTTTTGTATGGGTCAAACAGTGATGAACCTTGGTTTTTCCAAAGCTCAGCAGCACTGTTATCAAAGACGGACAAGTCACTGCTGTTTATCTGAGCCTTCAGCTAAATACTTTATATCATCTTAGTGATACCTTGATATCTCCAGCCTTTTCTTTCTTGAATATAAGTTTCTTGGTTATTAAATATGTTGACTCCTCAAAGATTTCAATAAATACCCAGGAACTATTTTCTGATCTAAGTAGTGAAGCAATCTTCAGCAACACATTGGTATGATTCAATAAGACTGAAGCACAGTGCTTCAATTTACTTCTTCTCATTTTAACTATAACTCTTCCATATGTTTAAGTATAGCAGAACAGATTTTGGGGGAGCATGTTGGGAGAATGGTGTTTTTAATTAAATTCGGGGAATCTTGAATTGTTAGAATGTCCCAGGAAAAGACAATTCCATCTTCTGATCCTGCAGATGAAGCCAAAATATCATCATTTTTCAGTCATCTGTATATATCTGATGGACAAAATAAGACCAGGTTAGAATGTAGGACTGTCATTATAAGAAATGTTAGTGTTGTTCTTTCTATGATGTTTTCCATTTCATTAATTAATAATAAGAAATTATTACTATTATTACTAATAAGTAACCTACATTAATTTATAAACCCATAATGCAAATAATTTTTAAAATGTAAATAGTTTTTTATTTTGTCACAAATAAGTTTGTCCACACTGATACAACTTCATGAAAATTAGCACATCAGTAATATAATGTTTTTTGCTTTAAAATAAAATAGGAAACCATTGGATCATAACATGTTTTAGGTTGGAAAAGACTCCTAAGGTCATGGAGTCCAACCATAAATCTAACACTGTCAGAAGACATCATAGAATCATAGAATCACAGAATCATAGAATAACCAGGTTGGAAGAGACACACCAGATCATCGAGTCCAACCATTCCTATCAAACACTAAACCATGCCCCTTAGCACCTCGTCCACCCGTGCCTTAAACACCTCCAGGGAAGGTGAATCAACCACCTCCCTGGGCAGCCTGTTCCAGGGCCCAATGACCCTTTCTGTGAAAAATTTTTTCCTAATGTCCAGCCTAAATCTTCCCTGGCAGAGCTTGAGGCCATTCCCTCTTGTCCTGTCCCCTGGCACTTTGGAGAAGAGGCCAGCACCCTCCTCTCCACAACCTCCTTTCAGGTAGTTGTAGAGAGCAATGAGGTCTCCCCTCAGCCTCCTCTTCTCCAGGATAAACAACCCCAGCTCTCTCAGCCGTTCCTCATAAGGCCTGTTCTCCAGCCCCCTCACCAGCTTCGTTGCTCTTCTCTGGACTCGCTCCAGAGCCTCAACATCCTTCTTGTGGTGAGGGGCGAGCAAGAAATAGCCACGAATGTTGTCAGGCCCCTGGAGCAGAAGCGCAGAGCATTTGATATCCAGCGAGCTGCCAGCCTGAGAATAATCAACATAAGTGACAAAAACAAGAAGGCATGAAAACAATAACAGGGGTCACAGGGAGCTTGGAGGGAGAAAAACATGCTGTGGAAATTTTTATGAAGACTTGTGGGACCAGTGTTGACATTTTCAGTAAGGTATAAATACAAGCTTGTAACAATAAACTTGGTCTTAGCTTGAACTGAAAGCTGAGTCTTTGCATGTTAATGAACACTGCCCAGTTCAGCAATAGACCATGTCCCTAAGTGTCACACCTACACGTCTTTTAAATACCATCAGGGATGGTGACTCAACCACTACTCTCACTACTCTAGGCAGCTTGTTCCAACAGTTGGCAACGCTTTTGGTGAAGCAATGTTTTCTAATATCTAGACTAAATATCTAGACTGGTGCAGCTTGAGGCCTTTTCTTCTCATCCTATCTCTTGATACTTGGCAGAAGAGACTAACACTCACCTCACTACAACCTCCTTTCAGGCAGTTGTAGAGAGAAATAAGGTCTCCCCTCAGCCTCCTCTTCTCCAGACTAAATAATATCAGTTCCCTCAGCTACTTCACATAAGACTTGTGCTCCAGACCCTTCACCACTTTCATTGCCCTTCTCCGGACACTCTCCAGCAGCTCAATGTCTTTCTGCCCCAAACTGAACACAATATTCAAGATGCAGCTTCACAATGTTTCTAATAATATAATTCTAAGAATAACTCTCTGAAGTAACCTGAGATTTGAAGTTGGAAAACCTTATGGAAATATCAAGCACAGTTAAAATGCAAGTACCAGAAAACAGTTTCATAAAGAAAATGAACTTCATATTGCTAGAAAATACTGATAGTTTGTTTTCTGTTTATAAATTTATAAATGTTTTCTGTTTATAAATTTTATTGATAAAAAAACCCAACAAAACGAACAACCCTGAATCAAGCCATAGAAAAGCCTGTCGTCTTCTGTGCACACCTAATCTCTCTGGAATACTAAAACAATGTTATGCTCAGGATTAGTTAAGTCAGTAAAGCCTCTGTCATTGTAAATATTTTGTTAATTAAAACAACAGATAATTTGATATACACTGATAATTCTCATGATAATACATAAACTAGTAGGTAATTTAATATGCATGCTAGTAGATAATTATTGATTTCCCCAAACACTGTGTAATCAATAAAATAGAGTTTTTCTTTTAAAATGCTGCAGTTAACCTTTGGATTTCCACCAGTGCTGTAGTTTGGCAGCAGACTGAAACATGAACCATTTATAAACCTGTGTACAGTCTCTTGGTTCAGAAAGTTCAGTAAGAGATCATTTTCTTCAAGAAGTGAGATTGTCCTTGCCCAACAATTTCTATATTGCATAGATGATCGTGTTTCAGCTTCATATCCTGAGGATTATATCTTAATGTTATTCCTAGGAACCCAGAGAATCTTTAATTTGGTATTTTGTGAGTGTAAATGACTCAGAAACAGCTTCCTTCCAGAACTGGAGGAAGGAAGACGAGCTGGCATGTCAGTCGAGGCAATGGGTGGCCTCTAACAAGAGCGAGAGCTGTCTGGCTTGCTGGGGAAGCCTGACTTGACCGGGATTTACAGTCCTCTGTTCTGTAACAATTTCAGCAGCCCTAGCAAAGCACAGTTGGCTAAGTTCACACTTTATTTGTTCATGTGACTTATTTTCCAGATGTGACTGACAAAAAAGGAGATGGTATAATTTGCCTCCTTTTGTAGCCACTTCTGCTCTCATAGAACAATAGAATTGCTTAGGTTGGAATAGAACCTTAAGATCATTGAGTCCAACCACAAACATAAGACTGCCAAGTCCACCACTAAACTAGATCCCCAAGTGCCACATCTATACATCTTTTAAATACCTCCAGGGATGGTGACTAAGCCACTTCCCTGGGTAGCCTGTTCCAATGTTTGATAACCCTTTCAGTGAAGAAATGTTTCTTAATACCCAATCTAAACATCACCTGATGCAGCTTGAGTCTGTTTCCTCTTATCTTATCACTTCCGTTTTGGGAGAAGAGGCTGACACCAACCTCACAACAACCACCTTTGAAGTTCAGCAATAAGGTCTTCCCTGAGCCTCCTTTTCTCCAGCCACCGTTCCACCAGCTGCTTCTCATAAGATTTGTCCTTCTATACCCTTCACCAGATTTTTTTCTCTTCTTTGGACATGCTCCAGCACGAAGGGAGAAGTTTCTGCCCTGGGCTCCTCTCCTCATGGGATGTGTGTGTATCCATCTCGCAGCAGTGCTCCCCATTTGCCCCATGCCTTCCTATCACACAGACAGCCTCTGCCTGTCTTGGAGACAAAAAGATTCTGCATCCCAAGCTGCTAACTTTGCACTGGCCTTTTGAGTTTACTAAAAAGGGAGGGTGTGCTTGAAGTTGTCCTGTTCTAAGCATACCCCTGAATAATGGTCAGAAATGGCATTCATATGGTACAGACAGAAAGAATGTTGCTGGACTGGGGACAGGAACTTATAACCTTACCCTAGTTGGTGCCAAGTAATATTTGCATCATTGCCATTTACTGGCTTAGATAAACATAAAGAGGCACATTTGCTATTGGCCTTTTCAAGTATCACAAGTTGAAAAACTTGTGCACTGTGGGCAGATCTGTGTTGGTTTTTTTTTACATAAACCTGAGAGCCTCAGCTGAGAACAGCTGAGTTAAAATGAGCTTCAGATGCAAAGTATTTTGATGCCTCTGTTCAGTTGCTGGCTTTTGGTGAGTTTTCAGGGTAAGCAGAAAATTTTCTCTCTGATTCTGTGCCAGTAGGTCCACCTGTGTTGTACAGTAAAGGCAGAGCAGGATTTGTAGGCAAACCTGTTCAGAAAACTTCCTTCCAGGAATGTGAACGTAAGGACTGTTTGTCATAAAGTGTTATTCTCAGTCTTATGTTTCTGTGCGTAGTAGAGGACCAGCCAAAGTGATATTTCTACTCAAAACACATCACCATAAAGCTGTGATGATAACTTTTCAATGGCACTATTTCAATTTTTTTTCAGAAGAAAGCTAAAAAGGCCTTGTATTGAATACATCTGATCTAAATTAGAGTTTTTTGAACTTCGTTGAAACTTTTTATCTAAAGTCAGTTCAACCTTTAATTGTTATGTATGGTTTAGTGGATCTGTGATGTTTTTTGTACCCCTCTTTCCTCTAAGGTCTGAGCTTCTTATTTCCTATACATCTGTCATAATGCATTATGGCGTATTGTCATGCACTGCAGGAAAGGCTGCCTAACTCCTAGGCAGGAAGGGGGGTTCTAGAATGAAAGGTCACATGAAGCACTTCAACATCACAGGTTGCTGCAACTTCATGTGGCCTTCAATAATCTTTTCTTCAGTTTTCTTCAGTTTCTTCTTTAAGCAAGACTATGAAATACGTTGGTATGAAAATTCTGAGGTGTCTCTTTCTGATTTGGGGAAAAAACATTTGAAGGAATGGCCTTGGGAGTCTCAGTCAGTCTGCAAAGGAAGAAAGAATGATCTGGAAGACAAATAAAGACAAAAGAGACTCCCAAAAGGCAGTAACTGCACTAAAAAATATTTGGTACACAAACTGGATTAGACTTTTATGTGAATGAAAGAGAACTGCTTGTCACATGTAGTGGAGTTGATGAGACTGAGTCACTCAATCTTTTCTTAGCCTTTTGTTTCAGATATGCTCCTACTTGATTCCTCTGTGTGGATGTACTTCCATAAATTGTAATTTGACTCCTGTACTATGCTATTATTTTATTTAGTTGAGTTTCTGAAGAAAATGTTTTGTTTATTTAGGTCACCCAAGTAGCCAATTGAAATAGTTGTCTAATGTTTATCACAAATTTTCACTGTGGGAAACTGCATAAATGGACCAATATTTAAGAAGTGCTTTTTGGGTTTTTGGCTAATCACAGAAATGAAATCTTACTGCTCTTCCGCAAGCATATACAGATGTGGGTTCCCTTCTTAATCACTGTTGAGCTCATTGTCCTTGTGGGAATTGGCCCTCAGAGATTATTACACTCTATGAAAATAAATGATTGATTAGAGGAAGGAGATACCATACATGCCCGAAGGAAAAGATGTTAAGTTAGCTCATCTGCTTTTAGACACCAGGTAATCCAAAGCAGAAGGATGATGCACAAGTAAGCTGGCTATAGAAGTTTCAGACGAGCTTGTATCGTTCCAGACAAGTAAAACAGAATTGACTTACAAGCTGTAGAAACCAAGTATCATTCACTTTAGTGCTTGTAATGCTTTAAGATAAGGTTTCTCTCCCCTTCTGCGATGCTTCCATCGTGGTTATTCATTCAAAGAGGAAACTTCTGAACCTGAATTAAGGAGCTGACAGAGGAAAGTCTTTCAGTGAGATGTCTGAGTTCTAGCAGTTCTGCAAAGCCTCCAAGCCACTTTGCAGCAGTCCTGACCGGGAAGTGTCAAGGGAAGAAAAGTAACTAAATATACATGATAATATAACCGATCTATTTCTCTCCACTCTATCATGTAGCTATCTCAATACATGATCAAGGGATGCTCTGGTCTCTATTTATGCCACAATGCTATGCTTGCACCAGAGCTGCTACACAAAGGAGAGCTGATGATGGATGGGATGAGGTTTATGAACTCCATTTTGTTCCCTTTTAGTTTTGACATGCTGCTACCAAGTAGATCTTCTGAAGAAAACGAAATGAGACTATAAGATATGCTTTCTAGGTCAGACTGGTATTAAATTGAAACAACTGAAATACTTGCATATAATAAAGTATGGAGTTAATACTCCATGTTGTTTTGATTTAAAACCTTGCTTTGTTTCAGAACTGGAAGACATTTTAGTATATTTACTAATACAAAGACCAGGGAGGGGAAGTTCTAGAAGGATCAAAATCCCTTCTTTAGGAACAATGCTGTGCTATAAAAACTGTGCTAATTACATTCTGCAAAGAAAGGTGAAATAAAAAATTATGAAGCAATGGGTGTTGCTTAGTTAAATGTCACTTTGATTTTAATGTAAATGTTCAGCAGAAAGCTTTTGCATTAGATTTAGTCTTCTTTCTAAAAGTCATGATTCATCTAGCTTTTGGGGATTGTGGGAGGGAAGAAATTCGGCCTAAAGAGAGATCAGTGGAGCTGATTTATACTTGTCTCAGCCTGAAAGCCACTAACTTTGAAACTTGGTCCCCATTTATACTGTGAAGTGAACCTATTACCCATCCAAAGTAAACACTAAATCTGTGAGGAGTTCCAAATCAAAATTTGGATGCCATGGCTTATGTATAAATTCTAAACTTTTCCTTCCATACTTGGCAGTGTCTTAGATTTATCTCTATTATACTACTGTCAGTGCTCATTGATTTTGCAGACTCCAGCTTGATGGACCATTTAATTAACATTAATCTGTTTTGAATATACAACCTGCAAAGGTAAGATGTGTACACTGTAGTAACCAGTTTCTTGTTAAGTACTATCTTTATACAATTAGCTGTTGATAGCCTATACCTCATTTACAGATAAGCTCCTTATAAATTTCCTGTAGGGTGGCAATTTTTTTTTTTTTTTTTTTTAACGCAAGGTCATTGGCAAAGTTGTAGTTGTAATTTCTTACTGTAAAGGCAGACTTCTAACACCAGTCTGGTAACTAGACTATACAGCTGGTTCTTGAAGATAGGCCTTTGAATCATTTGCCATCTGGTGACTTGGAAGTTTACGGAAAATGAATTTGGTGTCACTCCCCAGATGTCCAGCCTCTTTTGCCATTTATGTTAATTGACCCAGTCTGCTGGCCAGCTCCAAAGAAGGGACAAAAAATGAATAGATTGTAGAGATCAAATTTTTCTGTCTCTCACAGAAACAATGGATTGGCAGGATGGAGCAGGAGAGCTGGTACTCTCATAATTTACTTTCCAAGAGGATTTCTTCTTGCAGTAGTCAAGGAATTTGTAGAAAATCTGAATGAGATTTTTTTTTTCGCTTTATTTAAAGAGCAGGTTTCATTCCTAGAGGATATGGTGTCTACTAGAGCAGTGGAAATGTACATTCAAGGTGAGTAACCAACATTAGTCAAGCTGAAAACTATTATAATGGGTCAAGGAGGAGTAGCTGGGAATAATTTTATATATTCTTTTTGTCCTATAATCAAGGTCAAGAGGAAAGAACTAAAGATCTATTCCAATTTTTTCATGTACATGTGGAATAAAAAATTGTTATGAAGGAAGAGCAGGACTTGCCTACTTTCTCAACATAGGTATCAAACTATAGAACCATACTATCTAATTTGAATCATTCTTTGAGAAGCAATGAGTATAATGACTCAGAATTGTGGAAGGTGAACTAACTGACTGTAAAGAACATTAGTATTAGAAATATGAAAAGATTTGTGGTATGTCTACCTCTTATGCAAGCTAATCTCTCAAGTCACTGTGGTGAAAAACTGGCACAAGTTTGCAATTTCTAGCTCTTTGCTTCTAAGATTAACAAGGATCCAAGAATTTGACTAGACAAGAACTTCAAACATGGAAACTTCAGTGTTTCTGGGGTGCTTCTTACACCACAAGTCTATCCAGATAATATCTTTACAGTGGTAATCACAGGAGGCATATGTACTACCAGGACTCAATACAAGAGGGAACTGAATATCCACCACGTTGAAGCTAGAACTTCAGTTGAGTACAAGGAGCAAATCATTAGCTTTGCTCAGTAGCTGAGTTCTATTTTTTAAAAGGATTTACTAGGCAGACCTGTGATCTACATTTTAATCATTGCTTCTTAGAAGGATTGATTATTAAATGCAGACCTGAGATCCATATGATAACCACTTCCAAAATTTTGGATCCTCTTCAAGGAAAAAGGTCTAATGTCATGTCAAGACCTTAAATATCTTGCTATTTTACTGTCATTTTTTGGTTTATACAGGCAAAGACTCCACTGAGAGATGAAGTTAGAAAAGGGAAGAAAGAAAGCAGATGAGCAAGTGCTATGCTCCTTAATTCTGTTCTGGGAACTGGTAGCCACCACGTCAGAAAAAATACTATTTTACTGATTTAAGCAAGGCCGCGGACATCCATCTTTGTCCAAGCTGGGCTGTACTGACTGGAGATAATATTGTACCCACACTGCTCATTGTTTGACTGCCCCTGTCCACAGCCTTGCCGATGAAAATAATCATGCTCCCACTTCTGACCCATCTGAGTGTACCTAAACCAAAGCCCTGGATGAACTGAATGTGATGATCATGCCAGCAGTAAGTGGAGAAGAGTCCCTTGACTTGTCTACCAGAAAAATGAAGATGGCTGCATCTCCCAGCAAAGAGTAGGCAGCAAAGAGCTGGGAAGACAATAGCACATTTAACCTGCTGGGTGGATGTGTAAGAATGTCAAAAGCTTATTTTAGGATGGAGTGCTGCTATGCTTGTTCCTACATAAAAGGAAGGTTTTTCTAGACAGTAGCGTGAAAGTATATGTTCAAAAAGCCTGCATGTAATGAGTATGCAAGACGTTGTGCAGACACATTTAACTTTGGCTGGTTTTGTAGTCTCTATGTATTCTGAAGATAGCTTTTATATGGAGTATATATACATAATGTATTTAACATAATCCAATGCTTTTTCTATATGAAACAACTCAAAATATCTTGTCTTCCTGCAATGAAAAACTGCAAAAAAAAAAAGACCTCAGAACGAATGCATTTAAATTGACTGATATAAAATGGAGGCTTTTTCTAAAAGGCTTGAACATTTTCAGCAGTACAGACACTTTAATTCGTGCTCTGTGCTTAACTAATGGCAGCTGTATTCACCAAAATTGTACACGTGGTCCTGTCCTCCCACATGCTCTATCAACTAACCAACAACAGCTCTCAGGGGTTTAAAAATAATCCTACTGAGCTCAGGGCAAAGGAGGCTTTCACACTGATCATACGCTACAGGTCTTTTGTAAATCAGTTTATGAAACTCAAGAAAAAGCAGCAAATCTAGAGATATTTTTTAACTGTAATTATGCTTGTGATAATTGTTAATAAACTGATGGACAGCAGTTCAGTGTTCATTAGGTACTGTTAGTTCTGCAAACGTCTCATTTATATTGCTTTCAACATTCAGATGTCAAAATAAATCATTAAAACAACCATTGGCATTTTTAATTAGTAACAAATCTGAATTATTTTGATGCAACCTTATTTTCTGGAGAACTGATACTTCTCATCATCACTGATGCTAATTGACTTGGACCAGTGAAAAGTTTTACTAACCACAGAATTAAGTTTAAGGAGCCAGGATTGAAAATGGGGTGCCCAATTTAAGCATATTTTTTGAGTGTCTTGCCTAGGACAACATACTGCTCAAATGACAGGTGTTTTAAAATGTTACTAATGGTATAAATGATCATAACAAAGGGAGAGGAAGAAATCACTCCTATTTTTCCAGAGGAAGCATTTATGTAGAAATCACATTTATCAGCAGTACTTGCTGTGTAAGGACGTGTATTGGCACATGCTGTCTTACAGTCATGGCACTAAAAATTCCAATAAACTACCTTGCAATTCAACCAGAAAAAACATGCCAATAGCTACAAAAAATATACAACTTAATCTATTTTGCTGGCTCTATTTTGGGTTTTTCAAGGGTTTGTTCTCCATGTGGATGCATGGCATGGTCTCCAGCTATGCAGTAGCCCCTCATCTATTTCTTTATGTTCGCTTTTGAGTGCTGTGACTGTGCAGGGCACACACTGCTGTTTCAACCTGGACCATCCATTAAAACATTATATCATGTTGACTAGTCTTTGACTGATGATCTGCATTTAGCTTAAAAGGTGCTCAAGGGTTGTCCCTATACCAAGGCCACATCTTACAACTGGAAGGAGGATTGTTGCACTGCCAAAAACTGTTGGATAATTCAAATACTAGACTGAGGTCATCTTTGGGCCAGCAGTACACCCATTCCCAGTTTACAGCTGGACCATTGTTTTTTATCTCTTTGTTGATTACAGCATTCAACTCTTGGTCTTTTGGTCACAGGAAAAATTTGATAGACAGTTGTTAGGGTCAGGATTATGTTCTATGCTGCTAATATGTAATAACCACTAAGAGAAGCATCAGCCCAATGTCATTTTGTGACAACAAAGTACAGTATGACAATTTTATCATCAAAGGGCTTTCATATGTCAGAGGTTCACTCAGAAAGATTATGAGGGCTGGAAAAGAAGACAAGTCTGGGCAAACCTCATACATATCACAGAATCACAGAATCACCAGGTTGGAAAAGACCCACAGGATCATCAAGTCCAACCATTCCTATCATATGGTAGCCATGCTCACCGTCAAGGGTACCCTGATTTACCTCCTGATTATACTGTAATGCCACAGTTTGTCATGTGTTATGGGAAACAATGTCAGTCACACTTTTAAGAGTCTTGGTGGCATACATGTCCTTCCTTCTGCACCCTGCCTTGGTTGGAAGAGCGGCTGGGATGGGAAGACACCTCCACAGAAGTAAGGGCATAATGCAGAACTAACTGCAGAGTTTCAACTCCTTTGGAGCCTTCCTGAGTCTGTAGTTTTAACCACTGTAAATATGGGACTTAAATTCCCTTCGCTACTGGTTTTGCTATTCTAGCAGCATGCCAATGAAATGCTGCTGGCTGCTGAAATCAGGAGTTGCATTTAAAAACAAGAGTAGTCAATGATGAATATAACAGGTTTTTTAACTGCAAGCAATCACTAGAACTGAGCTGGTAAAAAGGGACATGAAAATAAGCAAGGGAAGAGGGGAAAGTAGATAGAAATTAACAGCAGGAAGTTAGAAATAGCAGAAGGAAGGAAAGAGCCTGGGAAAACTCAGAGGAAGAAGGATGGAAACAGAAGAATCATTGCTGGAAAAGAAAGATGCATCAGAAGTGAAATCACAGACACTGGCAGCACAGTGGGGGAAAAGAGAAATACAGAAAAAGAGGGAAATGAATAATTTACTGCTCCATTGCACTTCAGTTCTGAAGTGTATTTTGGAGTCATTACTGCAATCTTAAAGTTTTCCAGCTAAATTGGAATCAAGTCCTCACTTCATTCTTCGCATCCTATTAGGCAGTTCTCAGATCAAAAGTTATTTAGAGGTGTTCATAATCTCCCAACCTAACTATTGTTGCTTTGCTGCAGCTTGACCTTCTTGAGCCTTAACTGTCTTCCCTCTGGCAAAAACTAAACACAGTCACCTCTGCATCCATCTGAAGTTGGACTCCCTTTCCATTCTATTGCTCTGAGTTTCCCTTTTCCTTCTTGAATCTTCCTAACGGTTTCTCTCCTTATCTTATGTCTTTTTGCATTGTCCCATTGACTGTGTTTATGAGGCAGGCTTCCACGTACAATGCCTGTCACATCTTATACTGCGTTGCCCTCTATGCCTTGAATCTTTTCTGAATACCCTCTTCTTCTACAAAGTCAGGAAAATAGTATCATCAAAATGTGTTTTATGGAGTAGAAGCTGCATTTCAACAGAAAAAGAAAATTTTCCTGCGAAACTCAGTCACTGAGATGCAGCCTATTGTAAACTGCATTATTTCAAGTACTGTGTGTGAATTTTATGCTCTTTCAGATAACTTTTGCATTTTATCCTGTGGCTGGAAAATACTTACTACATGGGTACAAGAAAATAATTTCAGAAGGTGTTGAAAGTCTTCGTGAGTAATAGCCATGATAAACAAGTCTTGACTTGCAGCCTGGCTTGCTAAGCTTTTACTTTAGGCTGCTGAGTTTTCTGAATCTCTCCATGAAAAGGAAATGGAAAAGTAGCACAAAGGTCACCTGATTTACAACTGAATGAGTTTTGAGACTGAGAAGAAACAGCTTGACTGCAAACTTCTTATCCATCTCTTGTCCACCTTTGACCCTTCCAGTGCTTTTACCTCTCCCTCCAGCACAGAAGGATTTAAATTGTTGCATATTTAATTATTTCATAGCTTGAGGTAAAGGAAAAACTTTAGTGCCTTCATCTACCTGTGCTGTATAATGCAGGGAATTAGCAATAGGTGGTGGCACTGATATATCCTCTAGAAAGGACCACAAGCACAACAAATCACCATTCTTGTAATTAGCAGATTACTGTGTCCTAATATCTTTAGTGAGCCAAAGCAGTCATCCCCACAAACAATTTGTCCCATCAGCCCTACATCTGTTCACAGAGTGAAGGGCAGATCACGTCTGCCACTTTCCTCACCAAGAGAGAGAGTCAATCATGCTCAGTGAGAAACTGAATTACAGTCACAGCAGAAGGTCTGCTCTAATTTCATTTGTTCCTCATTGCATTCTTAAAACTATTTTGTTGTTTGCCTAATGGTTATTGTTTGGCTTCAGTGATTTAGCAGTCCAAAATATTTAAAATAGAGATTTTAAATGTAATAATTGGGTAAAGATGATAACATGGGAAATACGGTTAACATGATTTCAGCCTTTAATACAAAAAAACTATGAGCTTTCCCGAGCTGTCTGTTAGTCATCAAATCAAGTTTCATTGTTTTTAATAGAATTAATATTTTTAAGCTCACTAAAATAGTCTCATAAGCTGGTGCAGTTTGAGATCTTCATAAAATCGAAAACTTCCATTTGTGCTTTAGAAAATTGTCTTAGAACATTTTAATGACTAATGATTTCTTGTAAAATTGTTTTGTATGTCTTTATAGTATTCTGACATTAATGGAGTTGCCAGTTATAAACAGAACCATTAAAATACATGTGAGCAATTAGCTGTTTCCTTTGCACCAGGAAAGGCTGAATCCCAGTGAAATTACCTATTGTATCAGAGGAAATGTGATGTTATAAATGAAGCTGCTTAAGCCTGCTGAGATATTCAACCTGTCCTTTTTCTATGTGTAAGAGGAACCAAAGGTGTCTGTGTGGACAGGGAGGAATGCTATTTAATATTTCCCCACAATCTAGAAGCCTTACTGAGTCTGTATTCAGGCACTACTGGAATTAAACAGTGGGATCACTATGTATACAGCCTGAAACTTAAGTACAAGAGAGTGGGTTATATCTTTGGTGGTAAAACTAATTGCCTAGTTTTATCTTTCATCTTTGTTGCCCACTTATTTCTAATACCTCAGCTTTCTGTGCTGGTCATACCAGCTTGGACACGCTGAGATGCTCTTGTGTGTCCAACAAACATTGAAGCCTTGTAGGTCCACCTAGTACACACTTTCCCAGCTTTAGCTGCAACCCAGCCTAATCCACAGCCCACAGTCACACCACCTGGCCCTTCACCAGGCTGTTAACAAACTGCATGACCACGCTGTCTAGTGCGCCCACAGCTGAGAGCAAGTAACTTGAGACCTAGGACTGGAAGGCCATATGATGCCTGCTTCCATCTCACCTAGACTTACATTTTCCTCAATATCAAAGGGAATTAATGCAGGTTATCCCATTTGGTAACATGCTTCTGTTTACTCTACACAGTCAACAGCTCTGAAGAGCTGACTCTGGGTGGAACTGCCACTGAGTAATGAGACACCACCAGTTGCTGCTAGGAATACATACTCGACCACTTACACCTCTACATCAGAAACAACCATCCCTACGTATTAGCATTTAATGGGGTGAGGGGGGATCTGACAGCAGAACTGAATGCATACCATTAGACTCACAAAGAGTGTTTTTCCCTCTGCATGTAAATGTCAGCACCTGTACCTTTTGCTATTGCTACAATTTTATTGGCTACTTAGCTCATGCAATGAATGGAGAAGTGCGTATACATTCTGACTCATTTTACAGTTCTGCGAGCATGTACAGTTTAAAGAAGTATTTGGCCAAAGCCTCCAGTCAAGGTCAGTCCTGCCACATCTGACACAGCCCACAGCACACTCAAAACCTCAAGAGGAGTGTTTTTTGTTGTCTCCTTCTGCCAGGAGTTGACTCCCATACAAAATCAAAGAGCAGATAATTTCAATTAAGCAAAACAAGGTAACTCTGCCTAATAAGCAGAAAAAAAACAAAAACAAAAATGAAAAAAAACCCAAAAAGCCACTCTTCTGTCTTTTATATCACAGATGAAACACATGTGTTCCTCTTAGGAGAATTGCCCTATCCACATGTGTGCTTTTTATCAGGTTTTTTTTGAGGTACCTGTACCAGAAAGGCAAAAATCTCATTATCCTTCCCTCTCCTTCTTGCCCTGGAAATCTTTTTAAATATTCCCTCTGGAAATCAGGTCTGTAATTTCCGAACATATGCTTAGTGTGTCCTGTTATTCTTTCATATCTTAAAAGGCCGGGATGCTCTGTTTTTCCCCATCCTCTGGGTCCAAGTGCTCTCCCTGACAGAGGCTGCTGCATGGGCATGGTGACTGGGTGCTCCAGAAGCCATGAACATGCTGTAATGCATCTTCTCTGATTATGGGCAGTTTAACAGGAGCAGGCAAATTCAGGCACAGAAACTTGGTCCTGATATTCATATTTTTTATGTCCCATATTTCATGGCCTTATCCTGCTAGTTTGAGCCTCTACTTGGAGGCACAAAGAAGTCTCCCAGGAGCAAATTTTCACTCTCTGCTGTCTCCCAAGATGCTGGAAAAGAGGAGAGGGAAGATTCTAGTTTAGAAGTAAGGCTTCTGCTGGATCACTACTCACATTCTTTTGCCAAAGCCAGGTTCGTTTCTTTACAGACCTTGTCTCAGAGAAATTGCCTGGAGAAGTTCTCTGGCCTCAGGTGGCAACACTCGGGTGTCTGGCAGACACAGCTGTCTCCTTAATGGCACCACGCTAATGGTACTACCCTGCTGTCTATCTGTGTGTTTTAGATGCTTGACCTACATCTATGTGGACAGAAACCCCATGTTTCCTTCATATGTCCTTGGAAAGTAAAGCAGACATTTGAGATTAGTGGAGTGATGGCATGCTATGGTTACATTTTATCTGCTTAATGCCACATTGACCCACACTGGGCCAAAAGTGGTCTAACATGTAGTGTTATAACTACTACAGGCTGTTGACAACAGGCTGCAACTACCAGGGCTTGAGATTTGCCTATTTACATGGCTGATAGGTGGGGACTAGATTTGCAGTACAGGTCTGAGGAGCTGTGAGTGTGAATGGCAGAGTGCATAATCCCTTTACTGTGACTGCTTTACTACTGGGTGGATGCAGGCAGAATAGCAAAGACACAAATATGAAGGAGACTGGGAAAGGAGGGAGTCACTTGGAGAGCCTTCCTAGCCCCCAGCACTCAGATCTGCCCATTGGTTGGTGGTATGCCTTCCATAACCCGGGTTGTGCAGAGCGTGTGCTGAGCATGTCCCTTCTAAAGATGACAGTGTCTTCTCTTCAGCCTTGCTGTCCTTCCCAGCAGCGTCCATATCTACACCAGCACACTCACAGAGCAACGCCTGGGCTGGCTGGGTTGGGCAGCTTAGCTTTGGCTTGCCATGTAGGGGAGAAATGTTGCTGCCATGGCTACAAACTGGGCTTGGGAATAAATAGACGGGATGAGAGGCCTAGCTTGATCATAGCCACTTTGTAAAGGATCTTCTCCCATCTGTTGTAGAAAGAGCAAGTCTGCTGAGCTGCTACAGACTGAAGATTTTTTTCAAGGGAGCAAGTATTCCACATTGAAATTTATTTTGAAGTGAAATGTTTTCCTGAACTGTGTGTACCGGGTCTAGGACAGATTCACTGTACCCAAACCATCACTTCTAGGAAATTGTTACAGCAGACATCAGAAGGTGAGATCTGCTCTGTCCCGCAGTGCATGTCACAGTACTGGACACAGTCAGGGTGCCTGTGCCTGGTGGCAGGAGGGGGCTGGATAGCTCAGGGGGCAACAGCTGGGCAAACTGGAATCCAGCGATGTGCTGTGACTATCTGCAGATGCTGTGAAACTGT
Organism: Phaenicophaeus curvirostris; assembly: GCF_032191515.1. Taxonomy (NCBI): domain Eukaryota; kingdom Metazoa; phylum Chordata; class Aves; order Cuculiformes; family Cuculidae; genus Phaenicophaeus; species Phaenicophaeus curvirostris. The sequence goes on along the minus strand of NC_091394.1, from coordinate 78,773,672 downwards.
CTGCCTGCCTACAAGCTTCCTCACAGACATATCAACATGTAGGTAGTATGGATGACTGTGAACTGACTCCTGCAAGAAATTTAGACAAACTGTATAATCACACCTTCTCACTATATGCTGTCACTGTCAGTGTTAAGAGGACAAAAGTCATATTTTGTTTTTCAGGAGTCAGGTGATAGATACCTGTACTTAGAAACTTGGTTACAAAGCATCAGGACGTTATGAACAAGATCATATGAAAAAAAAAAATCACAATTCCAATATATGGGGGTTATGCCCTAAATTTTGCAAGCTTTCTTCCTCAGTTGGGTGAAGTTCTGTGAGCGGAATCTTTGCTGAAAGGAATCCCAACTGCTTTTACATCAACGATGCGCAGTGCAAGTGCATATGTTCCTGTCTGAATTGTGAAATGGAGAAAAAGCAATGTGAGACAGCTGTGATGAGGTTAATAGTAAATTAGCATTTTCCTATTGGAGTGTGAAGGGGGAGGTGAGAAGCATTTTTAATTCTCAATCTCCCTAAAAAGTCTGAAGAAAACTAGTCAGTTATCTTGAAATGTAACATTCTGCAATGCTGCTGCTTAACATTCAGCCACAGTAAGTGAAAGCCAGCACTGTCTACTGTGCTGTACTTATTAAAGCTAACAGAGCATTACAGAAAAAGATTTATGGTTACTAGCGGGGAGGCAATGTTGCCAACAAGAGGGAAAAGAAAATAATTCACAGTACAAATGTTACTTTTATTTAGATTGCATATACAAACTATTATTTACCTAGTACCCCAAACTCAAAATATAAATGTTTCTAAAGTCCAGGAACCTTTTCATTACTGAGGTGCACTTTCATGCAAAGAAATGAACACACAGTAGAAATAAAGTCTTATATTATTGACCAATTGTCTCAAGATTGAAGGCATTCATAGATTTAAACACTTTATATAAACTGCCCTAAGTTATAGGGAGCAATTTCACAAGTTAGTACAGATACTTTACTCTTTTGACTGATGCATGACAGTCTGCCTAATCTCAGAATAAAGCACAAAGAATCACGGGCTTACTGAATAATGATATTTATTTAGTGAAGTATTCTGAGTATAGGGCTTTATCAAAACATACATTTTGGCATATACACCTAAATGTACATGGCATCTTCTAAGTTCCCTAGTCTAATTGTATATTGAGATGTTACAGGGCATGAGTGTTATGCTTTTGCTTAATGACATTAGGTATGGAAGGACAGTTTGGGTAGTTTGTGAGCTGGAGGAATCAAGATGATAGTAAGTCCAGACACTGCTTAGCTGCAATCTTTCCTGATTCTTCACCCTTCTGTGTCAACACTGGACTTCAAATACCTCGCCTTTAAAAACAGTATATGCCTTCCACACTGACGCATCAATTGCCATCAATTTCCCGTTTGTTAGGGGGGATTTTCCCACATAATCTGTATTTGAACTATGCTTTGAAACTTGAACAGGCATGAAAGAAATCTGCTGTAGGAAGGCAGACTATCTCTAGTGTTTATGCTTTTCACATACTGGCAGTAAGAAAGAAACCTCTGAGAACGGTGGCAGTAAGTGTTGGGGATAAGGCTGGAAAAGAAATAAGTTGTGTACTGTTCCAGAATAGACTTGAAAAGATTCTTTTAGTAACCTTTCTACTAGACTCAAAGCTTTATCTTGTTGCTTTTTGGCTCAAGTGCTCAGCCAGTATTCAGAGCTGTGCCCAATTACTCTGCTGGTAGGGGAAATTGATTTTTTTACAAAAAAGTCTTTCTTTGGTGAAATTCAGTTTATTTACAAAAAAACCTACACAGTGTTTTGTTCATGTGGACATACTAAGACCCAGTAGTTCACTTCCTCACATTTTCCAGCCTGTCTTTTCCAGTGAGTTTCACCTCACTGGAAGCTCAGCATGTTCCTTCCCCCAACAACTGCATACACAGCTCCTTAGGGTGACGACTCTGCCCTCCCTTCCCTGTTCCCTTTCACCTTGGATCAACAGATGCAGTATCTGTTCTCAGCCTGTCTGCTGGCCCATGTGGTTTAAGCATACTCTGGCCCTGCCATTCTACTTTCTGGCTTTTAGCTTCAGGCTCATCTGCTCCTTCACTTAGCAGGAACAAAGGCCACCCTGCCTGTCCATGGACACCATCCATGTGCTCTGAGCATGACAAACTCTGGCTTCTCCCAGCACACCAGAACGAATGGCTTCCTTCTAAAATTCTATAACTTCTGTATTGGAGATATTTGTTTATCTTTGTGTATGTTATGGCTAGCACCTACAGAAAGTATAAGAAAAGTATGATACTGCCTGTTCCAGCTCTGGCAACAGAGACTGTTGCCATCATGTATTTTTAATGAATAGAAATTTTTGTAAGTGGAAGATCTATGCAAAGAAAATGCAACTTTTTATTACACAACTAAAATATCAATATTGAGTAGTAGTCAATGGACTGAGTTCTATCTGTGATGCTCTGGTTATTTATTATATTAATATAGTAACTAGAATTTCACTGTAGCTGCCAGTATGAAAAATGTTGACTTTTAAACTACAATGTGTGAATTGAGTGGTGGAGACAACTCCACTAGTTCCTTTACACTGAAAATCTTCACGGTGACTTTCCCTAGATTTCCCGCTGCTAAGGACACTGTTGTTGTTTACATAATGCTGAACTTGGTTTTTTCCTTCAGCAAGTGTATGACACAAGCTGAATGCTTTCATAATTGTAATAACAAAATATGATGGTATATTCATGAATTTGTAATGAGACTTTGTTGACTGTTTATGCTTGAACTCTGTTATAAAATGTTACCTGTTACAATCACACCTGCTTTCTTTGCATGCAGATCAATGGAGAGCAGCATTTGAAGAAATGCTATGTCAGATCTGTTATTGGTACTCTTCAAATTTATAAAGCATATGATAACCGATCTCTCATTTTTGTGCTCTGCAGAGCTAGTGATATAATCTTTTAAGTACACCATTTGAACTGAGTATTTACTAGAAAGACATAGGTTCAGAGTATTTCACTTGGCTACTTTTAGAATCTCCCAAATTTAAGAAATTAGTCTTTTCTTTTTTTATTTCCATCATTTTGCATCACCAGATTTTTGAAATTCTATCTTCTGTAATATAATAGTGAGCAGCTACAGCAGTATTTTGGGTTTGTAGTTTTTTTAAGGATTCTGACAGTAGATCAAATGGTAAATGGGTTATCTAACAGATGTTTTACATATTTCAATTTACTAGTCTTTGATGATGTCTTGTTTCAAACTATTTCTCTGATTAAGACACTGTGTGATCCTTTTGTATTTCTGCAACAGTTAACTTGACTTTTTTAATTTGTCAGTAATTGCTCTTAAAGGACTGTTTGCTGAGCAAGCTAAATAAATGTAGATAGTCATTCCACCTGTGGTAAAACTCGAGAGGCCCTGTAGTATAATCAGAATAAGGTACATTAAAAATGTACAAAGAGGAAGACTCATACAAGTTAAGCTACTTTGGAGAGGATGAAATGTAGGTCAGATAACTAGGCAGATGAAAGACTGGCAGTGTTATGCTATGAAAGTAAAATGTGATGAAATGTGATTGTAAATTCCCTTCTCCTTGCAGCTGCACATTGCTAGCACTGCTCAGACCTTGGGATAAGCGCATGTACAGTCAGGCTGGTGAGGAGAGGTACAGGGATGGGCTCAGACCTTTCTCCTGGCAGCCTTTGTACACTGGCATCATTTTAAAGCTCCTTACAGTCGCTGAATCCATGTGGTAGCCACATGGTATATGTGCTCAATTTCAGATATACTTCACCTCCTGCAACCACATGCATTGCAACATTTTTCTCATAAAGAAGCACTAAGTTACCAGGTGAGATCTTTCCATTTCACCTCTGGAGCAAAGTGCACCACTGGAACACATTCACTTCTGCCCCACGGGAGCAACTGAGTGACCATGCGTGACAGACAGTAGTCCTCTTTCTAATCCCCTGCAAGGTATGCAGAGATGACAGCAAGAAAAGCAGTATAGAAATGTATGTTGACTGAAATAGCATGAGTCTTTGTCTGCTACTACAGGAGTTCATGGGTATTTTGTTTTTTACTTCAAATTCATGCACAATTTCTCTGATTATGTTTTCTGGAAAATGCCTATAGATTTTTGGATATATTTTTTTAACTGAGGGCTTTCTCCATATTTAACTAGGCAAGCTTTGGATTTTGCTGTTTATCATTGTACCTTCTCACTGGAAAGGGATTTCAGACTCATGTTGCTGTTGACTATTGCTCCTCTCTCCATGATTTGTAAAGTCCTATGAGCTTTTAAAGCTGTATCTTCATAGCTATCTGATAAAATTCAGAACTAAAATACGAAGGTGTCATGTGCTTTTGCATCTGCATCCTTTGACTTGTTGTTATTAGTCCTTACTGGTGTAAATACATATAGATTTTTTTACTTATTACCTTCATTAAGTTTATTATAGTTCAATATATATTTAGCATATTACTAGTATTTCTTTATACATAACAAAAAAAATAATCGGTCCATCTTTTCATTTCCAATTCCTTAGACATGATTCTGGCTCTCCTTTAGCTTACAAAATATAATTACAAGTCATTCAGTAATTTCATTAGTGAATACCCTGAAGACTATGGGATGCATATCTTCTAGACTAGTTCATCATTATATATTCTGTTTCTTCATGTATTCCCTTACCTGCCAGATCACCAGATATAGTGATAAAATCTTCATTACTTAATTATAATTATTAGTCAAGGGGTTTCTACCCCAGATGTATAGCTTTTGAGCAGACTGTTGAACAAATGAAAAACAGGTTTAAAAAATAAACTGCTTGACACTGGGAATATTTTTTGCTAGCTACCTAAGAAGAACAGTGGGAGAATAAATGCTTATTTATTATTTGGAGAATGCTATTTAATGAACATGTACAGAGACAGAATGAAGGCTGTATGTGCATCCATTGCTAAAATTTATTCACTTTCAAAAACACTGCAGTTTAAAGTACTTTTTGCCATAACATATAAATCATGAATGTATATTTGCATATAAAAAAAATGCTTGTATGATCCTTAAGTGGGCTAAGGCATTTCTTGGAGAGAGGAAAATAAAAGGGGGGGGGCAGGAAAGGAGCTTGAAATTCCAATGAATTCTAACATGCAAGCAATTTGCACTCACAGCTATAAATTTCTCTGAAGAGATTTCCAGGTGTTTGGTGCATATCTATAAATGTGGAGCATTTCCCAAGAAATGAAACTTAATGACTGCAGTGAAATGAATCAGAGGCCTTGTCTTTACTTCAGGGATGGCTCTCTTGCTTTTGCACTGTCCTTATTGTTTGAAAAGAAGGCAGATGTGAATAGGCTTTCTACTAATGAATTACACTAAGAGCCTGCTGAATTTCCAGACATACATTTCACTAATGTACTTTTCTTTTATAAAGGCAGTTCTTTAATTCGGTTTGCTATACACATTATAGCATACTTGAAATCAGAATCCTTGAGCTATGGGTACTGTGCATTCATGCAATGGGTGCAACCCACCATCAAAATCATCCCAGTTTAAATGGAAAAGATGGACAAAGGGGCACTATCTCATTCTTTATCTTGGAAACTGAGACTCAGAAAGACTTTTTTTTTTATCTCAGGGTCACTGAGGATAACTGTGGCAGAGTCAAAAAGTTATCTTGCTTGATTTGGTGCCGGTTTGTGCCAGCTCCCGTGGAAATCATGTCAGCAGCACTCCAATCTTTTATTATTCCTGACCTTAATATTTTCTTTTCTGGCAAAGTCTAAATGTCACAAATCGTCACAGAGCTTAGCTGGATTGTCTCCTGCAGAACTGTCTTTACTGAAAACCGAGGCTTCAGTCTGGTTAGTTCTGTTTAATAGGTAGTTGAAGTAGGCAGCAAACTGAAATATATGTGATACATTTTACTTCTCGACGCTACTTGTCGGAAGAGCAAGAAATACTAACTAATGAGCAGGGCCTTAGAGTTCACAGAAAATTCCAGCAATATGTGGAGCTTTCTGTGACTTTTCTTTTGACAAGGACATTTTAAACCTTAGAGCAAGAAGTGCCATGTCTGTAACGAGCCTGGCCAGAAGAAGCCAGCATGTTCAGTGCAAACAGCAGCTGAGTTAGAGGTTGTCTTGATAGCTTTCTTGATGTCCTAGTGTGTTGGAATGAGTGTTTATAGTTCTGCCCCTATTTTCAGCAGGTTTTATCTCCTCCTACAGGAAGAAATTGCCAGACCAAGACAGGGATTTGTTCCTGCACTTTATGCCCACATTCAGACTAGGAAGCTGGAGTCTTCCAGGGAAGCAACCAAGTGAGATTTATCTTCTCCTCAGTGTCTACAGCAGCTTCTCTAGAAAGCTTTATCTGTTTAGAGGATTTAGAGATTAACAGCATGGCCAGAGTGTATACTGCCTCTGGACACACAGATTAAGTGTGAGAAAATATTGGCTTCCACTCAGTTTTCATCCTTCCAGCTCTAGATCTGTGATGAATAAGGAGAGTGGGAGGGAGAGGGTGCATAGGGGAGTGAAATGAGACGATTTCAGCAGTGTCAGCTAGTTGGGTATCTGACACAGAGCAGTCATCAGAGACTGGATTCCAGAGAGTGATGAAGAGTTTGTTACTGACAGAGCCTCTGTCTTTATCCTTTTGCACTGGACAGCCGTGAATAAACAGGTAAAATTTGAACATTGTGAAAAAGAACAAATGCCTTTCTGAATTTTAAGAGCCTCATGTGCTAGTTCAAAAGAACATGATCCCAGCTAGCAGCATTTCCAGGAGTCCCAGATATCTCCTACAATGCAATTATGCAGGCTCAGTAGAAAACTATTCTGCACATTTGGAGCTAAAGGACAATATAATAAATGACTGCAGTGAACTACACTGCTATTGCATCAGATTACATCTGAATCCACTACTGTGGGTTTTCTGGTGCTGGAAATCTGCCCTTCAGGATCTCATTGTCCTCTTGTTTGTTTGCTTACATCCTCCTTTATACTGCAATACCAGTGCTAGTTCAAGGTAGATGAGAAGCAGCTGGTTTGTAGCAAACAAACAAAAGCCTTTGTCTGTTAGCTGTTATCACTTTTTTCCAGTTTGGGGGCGGGGGAGCGGGGTGGGGGGGAAGCCAGCTGTCTGTTTGCAGACAAGCAAAACTTTACCAAATGGTTGAACTTTTTATAAATGGAAAATTTGGAGCTTGACCCAAGAGTGATTTCAGGAAAACTCAATATTAGTGCAGCATCATTTACTTTGCAGAACAATCCTAATTCCTAGTTTTAGAGCTACAACTTGTAGCACTAAAATCTACAAAATATTGCCGTGAAAATATTTCAGTGTTATTGTGCTGTTCACTTGGAGTGTGTTAAAGATTTCTACAAGCCTGACAGGAATATATTGAAAACATCACTTCAATAAATAAGTAACATAACATAGTAGGACTACAGCTTGAAAGGGAAAAATAAAGTGCAGAATTGTCTGGCACAGAGGAAAACTAAAATGTAAAACAACTGAGTCCAGTCCTACAGGCATGTTTTAGTATACTGAAATGTTTCTCCAAATGATCGTGCTAATTCTAACTTGCTGATCTCTGCTGCTACAGGGGAACAGGGAATACAATGTGGTCTCTTCTGCTGTAGATCTCCTAGTCTCACTTACAACAGATGCTCTGAAAGATGTAAATGGGATTGAGACACCCAGGCTTTAATTTACTCCTGTAGCTCTAATGATTAGATGTAACACGTACTGTTAGCATGTCCTCTGAAGAATAGGTGACAGAATGGGAATGTCATAATCTTAATCTTCCTTTCACATTTTGTTGTATTTTAACTAAAAGATGGAGAAATGCTAAAGAGATAAAAAGTGGGACATCTCTGTTCACTACCAGATATCACTCTATCACAATGTTAAATTAAAATATTGAATTAATAGACTCAAGAAATTTTATTTTAATTTATATTGCTCAACATTGTTTTTGAGTATATCAACATCAACCTTTAGGAATACGCACTTACTCTGTTTGACTTTACAAATAAGGATAAGTTTGTTTATTAGGTTTCAAATAAAGGTAGTTTTATCAGAGTAGACTAGAATGGTCTATAAAATACCTTTATAAATGGAAACAAAGTAAAATAAAATTAACTGCTTTGAGTTTTAATTTAAATGTGTATTTTGTACACACTTCACAACTAAAAAGTTCATGTTTGTCCTGGGGACTTTCAGAGTTTTGCAGATCCCTGGCGCTCATAATGTGTTACCACATGGTTTTTGACTTAGCTTGAATGGGTAAGCATATGGTGGTATTGCCAAGTTTTATGACTCAAGTCATATGCAAAGTCTTACTGAGAGTCTTATGATTTTTTTTAATAACCATGTGATTTGAGGCAAGAGAAAGCAAGACCTGGAATGACTCCTAGACTGCTTGGAAAAGGTACTATTAGGATTAAGGCACCTAGGTGAGAGTGGAAGGTTTAACGGTGTATATGAATGGAATACATATATATACACACATACACACGTATGTGTGCATGTCTAGTATAATTTTGGATCGTTGACAGAATAACTGTCATCTTCTGAAGTTTAGGCAGGAAAAGTGTAGTACTGCTTGGAACACTTTTGCTCAAGTCAGTAACTGTCAGATACCGCATTTTGCAGCCTGAGAGAAGCTCTTAGAAGCCCTCTCCTCTAAATTTAGCTAACCTGTGGGTTATGTTGAGGTCTTACTACAGTTAGTTAGATGATGTGACTCTCAGTTCTCATGAACCTTTACCCAAGACAAATGATTGCTTTCTGATTTAAGACTGGAGTTTCTTTTGCCGAATCCAGTTCAGTCATACATTAAGAGCCACATTATGACTTTGAAGGTTAGTTTCCACTGGATAGGACAATGGAAAGGAAGAGTAACAGTGCAGTAATGTAACCCCTCTCTGAACATCTAGCTTCTGTGGGGTTTTCTCCTTTTGAAGATAGCAGCTATCCTACAGAGTGGTCATGCTCACCTCTACAAGTTTACACCTTATAGTTTTCTTCAAACTACAGCTCAGTCAGACCTTTCTGGCACCATCTACAATCTTTCAGCATTTTGCAGTGGAGTTACGTAGGGCAATATAGACTTGAGGTAGCTCTTGTCTAGTATTAAAATTAAAATAGAATAAAAATTTACTTTCTTAGCACCTTTCAGAAAACTGCTATGCAAAGAACTGTTTGTTAAAAAAAAAATCATTGAATAGATGGAACAAATAATTTTATGTTCCAGTCTTCATATGCTGTACTGCAAAACAAATGCAAGGCTGGGAGAGAAATCTACTTTCTCAGTTGCCTACTTTCTTATGCTTTAAATTTTTAAAAAAATTATTTTGAAAAACTGATATTACAAAATAAGAATATTTGAATTCTACTGATGTCCTTTTTATGATAAAGTACTTCAGTTCTGCAAAAAAACCAGGTGAAGTAAATTCAGATGTGTCTCACCAAAAATGAAACACTGGTACTGAATATAGGATCACTTCTTATGACCTCACCTGAGCAGAGGTTATGGGACAGAAAATAATCAGATTGGTAAAGGAAAACTACTGATACTTCATTTAACTGAGATCTAGTCAACATAGTTCTTCCTAAATCCTTTCCCCTCCCAGAGCCCCCCAGGGCTGGGGGCTGCAGCCTGTCCAAGCCCCCTCAGCTGCCCCACAGGCTCAGCCTCTCCCACCTCTGCCTTGAGGGAAAGGAAAGGATCCTTTCACGGAAAGGGTCACTGGGCACTGGAACAGGCTGCCCGGGGAGGGGGTTGAGTCACCTTCCCTGGAGGTGTTTAAGGGACGGGTGGACGAGGCGCTGAGGGACATGGTTTAGTGATTGATAGGAATGGTTGGACTCAATGATCCGGTGGGTCTCTTCCAACCTGGTGATTCTATGATTCTATGATTCTATATCAAATTGTCCCCATTCTCATTGTGTACTATAATAGTGCCAAGAGGTCCCAACCAGGAGTTGGCGTTAAAGGACATACTGTAAGATTGTCTCTACAATTTTACAGTCAGAGCAGGAACAGAGAGAAAGGAAAGAACTGGGGAGAAGCTTTACAATGGGTCATAAAATTGCTCTTAAATCTGAGGTTGGCATTTGTTAACAGCACAGTCTGAAGTAATAAAAAGGAGAACTGATGAGGAAGTTGTATGAAAAGAAAACAAAGAAGAACAAGGATTGTGAGAAGGAAATGCATGTGGTAGCAGTGAAGTGAAGCTGATGTGTCTGCAAACAACCTATTGTTAAAAAGAAAACCATGTTGAAAATAAAACTGGGGGGAGGGGGAAATCATATGCTGATATCATCAGTGGGTGCCTGATGATTCTTGCTGAAATTGCTTCAGTAACTTCATGTACCGACCTTGAAGTTCAGACAGAAGAATGACTGCCTATTACAACAATCTTGGTTTGGTTCAAAGTGAACCATATGTGCACTTCCAGGATATTTTATCTTCACCTGCCTTCAAATACAGAAGAAAGATGGTATCGACTTATGTGCCAGCTTAAAATGGTTCCTATTGATAAACTTTTATTAGTCACCTTCAGAGGAAAAACAAGCAAACCAACAAAAACTGCAGTCATGTTTGAAATTCCATGTATATAAAGTTATGTCTATGATTTACTGTGTACTTTTCAGGCACAGGAGTAATGATATTCTTCTCCACAAACATCAAAGAGATTAAGACAGATAGTTGGCAAAGGCCAACAGAAGGAGCAGCAAAAAAAATAAGTAAGACTGTACTCAGGTAACCTTGCTAGGGAAGAAGTCTGTTTGAATACTTTGAAGTTCCTAGATTTGGTGAACTTGCTAAGAGGGCGCTATATGGGAAGATGTCGCTTGACATCCTGAGTGTGTTATCTGGACTACTAACACACTATCTTCGCTGGACTTGCAAGATCCACCTCCTCTTATATGCAGGCAAACTGCTCCTGCAAAGCTTTTTTCCCTAGATCATTACTTCAGTATCTCACCTATTGCTTACCAAGCTCATTTAGCACTGAGGCAAGACTCTCTTGCATATCTTCTTTTGCTCTGCATCTTTGAAAGCAATGTTGAAATTAAGCCCCTGATGCCAGCAGTTGATACTTTGCTCTCTGCTGCCATGAATGATCAGCCTGGGTACATGGTAAAGGGAAGCCACTTGCTTGTGCAAGTGATTGAAAGCAGTTTTGCCAACAGAGATGTTTGGGTTGTTTGGAATACCATTTAGTCTGAAAAGATAATTACTGTTGTCTTCTCTGTTGTGCAACTAAGATCTATGGAGACAGAATCATATCACATCTCTCAATAGCATCAACTGGGTGGTAGAAACTGGGTTGAACTAGACAGACAAAAATAACTTTGGGAGGAGTAGAGGGAGGATTATGTGTTGATTTGTGCAATGTTGACCTATCTTTATGGCAGAGTTTAACAGGTTCCAGCAAGGATTTGAATCCAGGACGTATGGCTGTAATTATTGTGGGAGGGTTAGAAGTCCCTGTGTGTTCATAGGCTCTGTGTGGTGTCTGCTCATAAAAGTAGTAATGTTTCTCTGAATAGCTGCAAACCAGACTTCCTGAGCACCCTTCCAGTGCCCCATTGTTAATAATTAATGGCAAAACCAGGAAAGGGATACACTGTGGAAAATAGCACATCTGAGGTTAGCAAGTAGAAAGAAACCAAAGACTGTTGGCTAAGATGTTATGAATGCTTTAGTTATTTGCATAAACATATAAACAAAGATTGTGTTTTCCTCTCTCTTAAAGCATCAATTCTGTATGCATACTCGTGGATTCTGAGAGGTGAATGATCACATCCCTCATACGTTCAAAAAAATTACCGGAAAAATTTACTGAAGACTAATCCATTCAGAGATGTTAAACTCAATTATACCATCTCCAATACCAGGTTTTCCTGGGCCACAACTTCTCAGGGAGTTGAGGGCATTCATGCTTGCCTGGTTTACCTTTGTTCTTTGGTGACTATTATTACTGCTACATCTTCATTCAGATGCCTACCCTTAAATAAACTTAGTTCGCTCCCACAAGAAGCATTCCCTCAGTATTCCTTCTTTCCTAAATAGACGGGGATTGGGAAATAAATGTGGGAGAAATCAGAGAACAACAAATGAAAGGAAATGGCTTCAAGTTGCACTAGAGGTTTGGATTGGATATTAGGAAAAAATTCTTCACCAAAAGGGTTGTCAAGCACTGGAACAAGCTGCCCAGGGAAATGGTTGAGTTACAATTCCTGAAGGTATTTAAAAGACATGGAGACGTGGCACTTTGGGGCATGGTTTAGTGGTGGACTTGGCAGTGTGAAGTTTACGGTTAGAGTTGGTGATATTAATGATTGTATGAGGAGAGAGATGAGGAGAAATAGTGTACAGCACTCCCTGTAGCAATCACCATTCATGGAGCAAGAACTCTGATCTGATCCAACACATCTGTTCTCAAGGTGTAACTATGAAGCCCTACCAATGTAACTTAATTTTTGTTTTTCTCAGGAATGGTAATACTTTGTTTTTCCGAGTAGAGTAGCTGATCTAGTAGAACAGAGGCAATAAACACTTCTCCCATTCTGGCTCAACTGGCTCTGCAAAATTGAAGCTAAATACAGAATTCCTGCTGTGAATCCCACTGCTTTTGACACTCAGTTAAACGGTTGAGTGTGAGAGGTAACTGCAAAAGGAAAACGGTGCCATTAAAGGGCGAAAGATGAGCAACCATAATGGAACAGAATGTGTCACAAGACTTCACTATGGGGTCCATAATTCTGGATGCTGCACATCTATAGTTACGCTTGTTGTTTCCGCAGTTGTTTGCTTGAAGCACAGATCTGGACATCATAAACATGCACCCGCCAGCTGCCTGCATGTCTCCGAGCTTTATAGATCGGGGTTGATTTCACACACAGGTTCTTCAGGACAGAGAGTCAGGGCAGCCCAATGCCGCTCGGGTTATTTTGCACATAAAACGGGGATCCAGGTGGCTTGGCCGCCGCGGTGTCCAGTGGGTTCACTTTCCCTCCCCTCCCTTCTCCCTTCTCCCTCCTCCCCCCTCCCTCCTCCCTTCTCCCCGGCATCGGCATCTTGGCTTGTATCAGAAACGGCGAGACCAGCAGGTCCAGGGAGGTTATTCTCCCCCTGTACTCAGCACTGGTGAGACCGCTCCTCGAATTCTGTGTTCAGTTCTGGGCCCCTCACCACAAGAAGGATGTTGAGGCTCTGGAACGAGTCCAGAGAAGAGCAACGAAGAAGTAGTCTTACTAGGAGCGACTGAGAGAGCTGGGGTTGTTTAGCCTGGAGAAGAGGAGGCTGAGGGGAGACCTCATTGCTCTCTACAACTACCTGAGAGGAGGTTGCAGAGAGGAGGGTGCTGGCCTCTTCTCTCAAGTGACAGGGGACAGGACAAGAGGGAATGGCCTCAAGCTGTGCCAGGGGAGGTCCAGACTGAACATCAGGAAAAACTTTTTCACAGAAAGGGTCATTGGGCACTGAAACAGCTGCCCAGGGAGGTGTTTGAGCCACCATCCCTGGAGGTATTAAAAGACGGGTAGACGAGGCGCTCGGGGACATAGTTCAGTGGCAGACAGGAACGGCCTCGACGATGCCAGAGCTCTTCACCCCGGTGCCTCTCTGACCCCACTCCCGCCCGGGGCGGCTGGCGGGCCGGGGCGGGCGGGAGGCGGTGTCGGGGCGGCCCCCTCCGTCCCTCCCCCGGCCGCTCGGCTCCGCCCCGGCTGGCCGCACGCGCCCGGGCGGGCAGTGCGCAGGCGCGGCGGGGCGGCGGAAGCGGCGCGGGGAGGAGGCCGAGGCCGGCGGGGGCTCATGGCTCCGCGGGCGGGCGGGTGAGGGGCGGGCGTGCGGGCCGCTGGCGCTCCCCGGGGCGGCTCCGGCTCCTCGTCGCCTCCCTGCGGGCTGGTGTTATGGCCCCTTGGGGGAGCGCAGAAGGCTCCCCGGCTTGGAGGTCAGCGCAGCTCTTGCTCCTCGTCGTCTCCTGCTGCGGTAGGTACCGGGGCGGCCCTCCGACCCTCCCCTCCGGCGGCGGGGAACAAAGCGGCCGGGACCGGCGCCGCCTTTCCCCCCCCCCCCCGCCGCAGCCCGGTCCTCCGCCGAGGGACGGCGCCGGCAGCCCCGCGGCCGCGCGAACAAACAGGACCGGCCTCTGAGTCGGGGAACGGTCGCTGCCCGTGGGGGACGGGGCTGAGGCTCCCGGCGCCGGGCGCGAGTTGGTGGCACGTCGGCGCGGGCCTGGGAGCCCTTCCGGGGACCTCCGCTCCTCCCCGGGCCGCCTCCGGTCCGCGCCCCGGCGGCGCTTCGTTTGTGGTCACAAACGCGTCTTTAAATAGAACTGTAAATGGAAAATGCGTGTGTAAAAGCGTTGGGTTTTACGGCGTGTAAGTGGCCCTGCGCCCTTACGGATGAAAACGCCGGTACTTGGCGGCGAGAGTCGTCGCTTGTTTTCTCAGAGACTTGTGTTTATGAACTCGAGCGCAGGTCGTGCCCGTGGGCCCCGATGCAGGAAGCAGCCCTTGGCACGGAGCTGGGCATGTGCCTTGCTCTGAAAAGGACGGTAACAGGGGCCCTGATTTAGCAGGTTTTTTAAGTGCTTTGCTTTAAACACGTGATGGAGCATATGAAATATTTTGGGTTTGTCGGTGCAGAAGGCTTTGTCCAGCCCATGCCTGCACGGCAAAGATTAGTGCAAACTCTTTAAGTGTAGATGTACTATGAACGTTTCATATTTACTTGAGTGGAAGTAAGGTAGGCTGCTTCAAACAAAACTGTACTTACACCAGTGCCTGTAATTGATTAGTTATGCTGGTCTACGTTAATTTTTGAAGGGGCCTATGCGCATGAATTGAGGTGCTGAACAATCTTTTAAATGCACAAAGAGTCAAGGAAAAGGGTTTGAATATCTCTGTAGGATGTTAAAAATGTGGGAGGGAGTTGGTTTACAGCAAAGCAAGAACGGGTAGGGAAAAATCTCAACTTTAGATATATCAAGCTATCCTTACTTTAGTGTAATTATTGTACTTGAGGAATTTAATTTCTGCGTGAAGATTTTTAACAAACTGTATTTGCTTGCTATATTCATGACAGAGTTGAAAAATTATAACTGTCATGCTATGCCTCATCTACCTGCCTTCAGCACATGGATTCAGATTGTGATGCTGTGACTTAGGCTGTATTGTCAGCATTTCCACTGTAAGAACTTAAACCACAACTGCAATCTTTAGTTAGAGAAAAACGCAACCAAAAAAAATTCTTGCTGAGTAACATTGTTCATAGGCCTTTGATCACGGGTTTCCAAAGTATATCCAAGAATATAAGTTTCTTTTGCCTTGCTGAGAAATGTAATGCCATTCCTTATTGCCAGTTCTGGGAAGAAGAAGCTGCTTCTGATCTTAGTCAGCATGCTGCCTCATCCTCATGAGGGATTAGTTTCTCCTAAATGTTTTTGTTACAAATGTCAGGTTCTGCTCCAAGGAAAAGAACTTTATCCTCCTCAGGTTAGAGGGAAAAACAAAAAAGCAAGTATTCACTGTGTAGTGTGGCTGTATTTCAAACTCTCATTTTGGTTTCTCCTGTTTCCTTCTTTTGGGAGAAGGAAGTGGGAGTGGGAACTACTCCCCATTAAAGTACACTGTACACCTACTTTCAGCTCTTCCAAACTAACCTAATTTAATATCAACATGAATTTGCTCAAGGCACTGCTGACAGCAGAGCTCTGGACCGTCCTTTTGATCCTGAACAGAGCCTTGTAGATATCATTATGTTACTGCATGTGAAGGCTTCAAATACAGTAGGTTGTACACCAAGTAAATACAGGCTTGCAAAAGCAGTAGTGCGTCACTTTTGGTTGCCTTCCATTATGCAGTTAGAGCTATGATATCTAGAATTTTCCACTAATTAAATTACTAAATTCATCTAGGTTGATATGTGGGCATTGATCTCTCTGGAGGATGTTTCTCTGTTTCCCTGTAGTTAGTGATTTTTTCAAACCTTCCTTCTGATGATGACTATAATTATAAAAATTTGAGAAGGAGGAATACTGATGAGTGAAATACTGGAATAGCACCGACTAACAAGAATTATAGCTTGGTAGGGTGTTGGGCAATGGTATTTGATTTTAATATGTCTGGCCTTCCTGTTGGCTTGAGAGTTTTATATACAACAAATATTTGATTGTATGTGTGTCTACAATTCTGGCATGGCTTTTACTGGGACAAATATGAAGACAGTTCTGTATATGTGAAGGCCTTAATAGTTATCCGAGTTTAAAACTAAATGTGGTGCAAAGTAGTTTCTTTAGAGGAAAAATGCTGTTAGAGAAATTGATCGTGTTCTTGAGGACAGTGTTTTTCAAACCCAAGTTTGATGATTGGTCTACTGGAAATCAGATTAATCTTATTAGTTTTCCAGTTAAAACACAAACTTAGACTAGAGAACTGAATTCTTAATGCTACCATTTTGTTTGATTTTTATTTACTCCTTGGCACGCTGATGGTTTATATTTTACTGGGAGGGACTGGTGTTTCGGAGCAGAGGTTGAGTTAAGAAAGGTCTCTAAGGTGGCACAGTGCACAAGTTGGGACATGCCTTCCTTTGGAACAGACATGTAGGTATTTGGCTTCTTAAGATTTCTGGAAAATCGATTTTTTTAATAGTCTTAACTGTACTTGTCATCCTGATTGTAATTATTTGGATTTCTGTCCCACTGAACAGAAGACTACTGTGAACTTTCATAGTGTTCTGCGCAACTTGTAGTATTAATGCAGTGGCACAGTATATAAATACTCTTGCTTCTGGCTTCACTAGCTATAATGAGTATCAAAGAACAATATTTACAGCAGTAGAACAGTGAGACTAAAACTGTTCAAAGGTAGAAGTGGGGGCAGATAGAGATCAGTCTCAATTCTTCTGATCCCCAGGGTGGGTTTAGCTTTAGTGAGTACTTCTTGAAGCAACAGTGTCTGAGAAACATTACCAAAGGTCAGATAATGATTACTCCCCAAAATTATTGTTGATCCTAATGTAGTATGTTACTAGTGAGACTGTAATGCTATTGACTTTCTGGTGCATTAAAGAAAGGCATATTACACTTACATAAGCTTTAAAACACTTTGTTCTGGGTTAGAACCATTACAGGCTTCTGTGGTACAAATGTTACTTGAGATTACAATGAGATTATATGTATTATTCATTGTTCACTTGGCTTTAAGATTAGGCTGGTAAAATTGTAGTAAAAGTCCAGGACCCAAATTTTACTTACATATCAGTCTACTAGTGATGATATGAGGAAGAATAAATAATTCTTCAGGTTCATTCACCTTGTTTGAAAGAACAGACTGAATAATGTAAGGAAATAAAGTCTGCCAGCCAGTTTATTTAATTTTCTAAAGAAGTTGAACTGTAAAGCCAGAACAGACTGTCCTAAAGGAATGGCTTTGCTTAATAAATTATTGTACCTTGAACTCTTCATTGTCACTCTTTAGTGATATTTTTGTGATATACTGAACAGAGACATTTTGCTAAGCAGTAAATCTTATTATTGTCAAAACTGCTGCATTTAATTTATTAGAATGATTTTGTAGTCCTTGAAGTGAAAAATGTCCTGATTTTAATGCCATAGAAATTTATATTGTCTAGTATGTTTATCATGCGTAAAGTTGTGCAAGTACACGCATACTTAGCTGGCTGTTCAGAGCGATGGTTAGGTCAGTAATCAAAGAATCTCTAAGGTCACATGGACAATATTTAAAACAGTGTTCATTTGAGGGAAGAAGTAACCCCTTATGCCCTAGACAAGCTCACAGCAAAAGGAGTTTGAAAATTTAATCTAAAGTAGTTACGTGATTGCTGTTATGCATTAAATGAAAACTTTGTCAGTTGGAGGAAGAATCTCTATTCTCTGTTTACAAGGTACTCATAGCCAGAATCAGGACAGATGCCACCTGAATTGTTTCCTGTCATCAGAGCAAAGCATATAATTAGTATGGCTTTTTTGACTGTTTATGTCATTGTTGACTGTTTCTGTCATTGGTAGGAGGGGAAGAGCCCTGCTGGGTTAATGTTGGAAGGGCCCTACAGGTGAATCTGTTTGACTCCTTTGCTTTAGTCACTCTTATTTTAGTATCAAGTATATACAATCTGTATGGGCGTTATTTTCAGCTAAGCACTAAATGTATTGTTTTATACTTGTTCTGGCTAAAACTTGCAATTATGATCAGCCTTCAGACCTTGAATTATTAAACTTGGTGGTTTTGATATGTTAGGTACATACCTCTGTGCATCATTTACCTCTTCCAGTGTGCCTCAGTTTCCCAAGCTCTAAACATTATTTTTGAACTTATTGGGTATAATTCCCCAATTTCCTTACATTACTCATGAGTTTTTTTTTTTTAAAGTTGCGTATACTGTGTAAATAGTGTAGTTTTCCTTTCCTAGATGTCTTTGCGTTTTCCAGTTTTAGTGTTCTGTTTATGTTGTCCCAGATAGGTAATAATGATGTGAAACACTAGAACAGTTGAGCTATCTAATAGGCATTAATTGAAAGCGTGATTTGTCAACAACCTGTGATTTTCTTGGCTTGTAAGTATTTCAGAATTACTAGCTATAATATTTTGCAGTACTGATCCTTGCTGAGGTGTCAGTTGGTTGATGAGATTCAGCCTCCTTCGTTTATATGGTTGTAGGAAAACACTGGGTACCCGCGCATTTGATAGTATAGAATTTGGTTGTGAATCCAGGTTTCTTTGTTTATCTCCTCAGTAGAAGTAAATGCTTGAAGTGATTTATAGCATGCTATATGATTCAATACTCTGAAGAACTGTGTTGTTCTGACTAATTTTTATTTTGTTTCATACACTTGATTTTTTGCTGCAGTTCTTACTTTACCAATGCTTTATTACATGAAGGTTTACAGTTGCATAGAAATACATAGTATGGATTCTTGTATCTAGGTTTAAACTACTAAATTTTGCATAATTGGCAGATTATTATTATAATAATAATATATTATTTAAATAAAATTATATAATAATAATAGTTATTATTATTAAAGCACTATTCTAAATAGAGATTGTGACTGGTTTCTTGGAACCTGTGCTTTAAATTTGGATATACTGTAAGTTTTGCTACGTTGTTAACATGTCAATGCTGTCTTTTTAGCAAGGCAAGCATATTTAGTAGCTGTCTCTACTAGATTTTTTTTTTCCTGCTGTTGGACTCTGTTGAATTTTAGGTTGAGGGAGTTCCTGTATAACTCTTGCCTGTTTTGTGAGGAACAATTTTCTGGTCAGGAAAAAAAGTTAGAATTTTTTTTTCCTCTCTTTGACTGTATCAAAAGTAAGTTAGCAAGCAAGCCCAAATTTAAAAAGGCTTACAAGTAGAGCATATTTTGAAGAGGAAGATAAAAACAATCCCTCACATGTAAATGTTAGGTCTACCAGCTGCAGTTGTCATAAAATGGTCTTTTCATTTAAGCATCTTGAGTCTTGTCGGTACTTTCCCAGATACCTTTAGTTGGTTGTGGAATTTTTTCATGTGCAAGGAAGCTGAACTTACTTGCTCTTAGTGAACTATAAACTTTCTGTAAAGCAAGGAAAGTGAACGGTTGTTTCTCTGTGAGTGGAAAGTACGCTTGAACTGTGTATTATGATGTGAACTGCATGTTTTCTCCCATCTGATTGTGTGCCTGTAACTCATGACTACCCTTCCCTTAACCTTTGAGATGTTTCCCCTGCTAAGTGGAAGCCCCCGGGACTGACTCTGGATAATCACAGCAGACTTTAAGTCGACTGCAGCCAGAAAACGGTGGACTGATCCTCTAACGAGCAATGTGAGCACACTTTGGCATTGGGTGGAAGCCTTTAATGAACTTGCTTATGTTTAAAAGTTAGGAAAATATGACTGTGCTAGAGGCTCCTGTAACTTCTTTTATTACTTCAGCTTTGTAGTAACCTACTGGGAGACATAGGTCCCACTGAAAGTACAGATTGTGAGAAGACTTCTTTCATAGAAAAAACAGATTTCTTTTTTCCTCTAATTTATACAGCATTACTAGTAATAAGTTTGTTCTAATCAATGCTGTCTCTTAAAAATTTAGTGATCTTAATAATTTAAGAAACTGCTCATTTAGAAAGAACTTTATGTAACTAAATGTGAGCAGTTTAGAACGGAAAATGGAAGTCTTGTTGATTCATCTTGTAGGGGGAAGGCATGCCCTTAAATTCATGTGCTCTGGCTTCTAGACTCTAGCTGTATAAATTTTCATAAGACTTTGATTAGCACCTTTTTTTTTTTTTCCTACATTTTACAAAGTGCATTAGGGTCCAGTGAATTAGCATGCCCTGGTAGGGTGTTTTCCTTCTATGAAATTGTATTTTTAGTATCTCAAGTGAAAATTTCAATTAGGAATATTGTAGTAACTGGTACTGAGACAGATAACGAATAGGTCAAATGCAGTAAACAAACCCATATATATGTGTTTCTCTTATCACGTAGTTTTAAGTGGAGGCTTTAACCCTCCTCTCCTTTTCTTCCTGCACATAAAGCTCAATAGAATAATTTCCAAAGAGAGGGTGATTCTAAAGTACTAATTAACATGCTGTTTTACTTGTAACATTGTTGTTTTTCCTCCAGTATGCTCTTCATACTACTAGAGCAGTTATGTTTTTGCATTTGCTGTCTTCTGAAGAACTGCTTAGAGACAGCACACAGGGATTTAACTCGAAATGCCTAAAATACGGAGACAGAACACTTCTTTCCTTTATGTGAACATCAGTTTAAATATTCTGAAAGACATTCCTATTAGTGAGTCAGGAAGATGAATGATAAAATGGTCAGTCATGTGTCTCTTGATCACATCAGTGTGCAGCTAGAAGCACTGCCTGGGATGGACTTGGGTGGTTGTGTAATTAGTGGAAATGGCTTCCCTTGTCAGAGCACCTTCCATCATTCATATTTCCTGTCTAAAGGTACTAAAAGAGCAACCAGTTCCATGGCTAAAGTTGAGCTGGTGTCTATGGTTAAGAGATGTTCATGAAGACTGGAGAGCTGGGATGGCAAAGGAGCCAAAGGCTGGGACACCTTGGAAAGGCATGTTCACAGCTAAAGGTGGCAAAACCATCTTCAGTGTGGAAGAGGAAGACAGGCTGTCTGGGAGAGCAGCTATTGTTTAAGAGGCCATGCAGGTGGATGGAAGGAAATGAACAAGCTCTTTTATTGTAAGGGGTATTACGGTGGCTGAGTGAGCATCTAATCAGTCTAAGAAGTTACTCTTAGACATTCTCAGCAAGCCAGTAAAGGGGCTGGAGTGCCGGAGTCGCTCAGGAATCACATGAGGTCTCTCTTTTAGGCAAGGATATGTTACAGAAACATTAGATTATTGCATTTTACCTGTGCTTTAGAGACTAAGTGGGTGAGCAAAGAGATTTTTAAGCATTTTGTAACTCGGGGTATGGCTTTTGTCAATGTTGGAAACTTACTTTTTTGTGACCCTGCTGTGTGTTCCTCTTTCTGGCTGATACTGACATTTGGCAATTGTGTACTCTTTAGCAGATTTACTAGTGGATGTGCCTGAGAGTTTCTAGAGTCCAGTTACTACTGACCTCCCTGGTGCTGTTGATCCAGCTAATGCTATTTCCAATGCCTTCTGCTTAGGTGTTGACTAGCTTGTCTCACTCCAACCCCTGATTTCAAGTTATCTGTTGTCTGTCCTCTATGTACGCTGTAAGAAAGCTTAACAGATGGTATCACAGGTCTTATTTACATGACAATCCAATATACCGAAGCTGAATGATAATGTTGCTAATCTTTTGTTAAGTCCACAATACTAGCTTTCTGGTTTACTTCATCCATTGTGGAAATCTGGGACAGTACAGTGTGAAGGCAAAAGGGCTGTACAGGTAGTATATGGGAGAAGGGCTACGTATTTATCCTCTTGCCTTGGGGAGGAACACAATTTGCTTTCCTCATGTGTTGCTGGAACTGTGTAGCTTTTGTGAGGTGCCTTTGGATCCAAGAAGGTGTATGGAAGCCAGGAAGGTCTATGTGGGAATCAAGTGAGTAAGTCTATGTTTGAATGTCTTTAACCAGTTTGCTGAAACAGTCCCTGGTTTGTGGCTGTACAAAGGATCATGTTTATGAATGATCTGAACTCTGGATATAGCCATACAGAGCATTGGATGTGATGGAATTCGGCATAAAATGCAATAGCATTCAGAAGTGGTTGATGACCAAAATAAATATGAATTTAAATTTTTAGTCTGAGATCCTGCTGGCTGATCATACTGCACATTTGAGAGCCAACAAAGTACTCAAAGTGCTTAATTTGAAATAAGCATGCCCAGTTTCTCAGGCGTGTGTTCTTCAAGTAAAATGATCACATCAAACATAGGTTTTTTCAAGGAAGATGAGATGATGTGATTGGAAGGTCTGAACTGACTTTTACCTTGTGAATTGTTGAACATAGGTTATGTGTTATTTGTATGAACCTAAGAAAGTACATCAGATTCTTATTAAGAAACTCCTTTATGTCTGTGCTGAAATACTGTGTAATTGATGTATTTTTTAAGTGTTTCAAGATATTTAATTTATTTAGATGTATAATGGGAATTTGTGTGTTGCAGTTTATAGAGTTCCATTGTTCAGGATCTACTTTTCTCACGATATCTGGAAATCTGCTATTAAACAGGAAGGATGTGTACTTAAATGAGTGATAGACTTCATCATATAAAAACAGATAAATAGAAATCTGAACACGTAGGCATTATGTCTGACATTGATCTTGTACATGTCACCATGTTATGTCACATTTTTTTGCTATTTTAAAATTCAGTGCCTCCCTTTAAAAAGGATGTAGGAGCAAGTGCTGAATTTTGTTAGCAGGTTGGCTTGT
Organism: Phaenicophaeus curvirostris; assembly: GCF_032191515.1. Taxonomy (NCBI): domain Eukaryota; kingdom Metazoa; phylum Chordata; class Aves; order Cuculiformes; family Cuculidae; genus Phaenicophaeus; species Phaenicophaeus curvirostris. The sequence continues at coordinate 78,750,740 of NC_091394.1, read as the reverse complement.
AATAGAGTGGAATATCTGCCTGTATATGTAATTTTTTAGTCTTTATTTTACACTGAATTAGTGCATTGAAGCCTTATTTACTCATTTTCCTCTTCAAGCTACATTCCTTAAACACCCCCCCATAGATATATGAGCCTTAGAACCCTTCTGTAGCAGGATATAATGAAGCATCCCCTGTTGTAGTGTGTCCATGACTATTTTAAAAAAAAATACTACCAGGTATTATACTCTTTAAACTTCTCAAGAGATAGGTTTGATGTATTTGTGTGGGGCAGGCTAAGGACTTCTGTCATTAATCCACAGCTTTGTTTCCTAACCTAAGACCAACTTGCTACGTTCTGAAGGTTGTTTCCTGTTGGTCTTTTTTATTCACTGTTGCCTTGGCCCTTCCTTAGTGAAGTTGGTCTTTGACTTCATCCATAATTCTGTGCCCACAGAAGTTGACAAAATCAAGGTAAGCCTTTGATTTTCCAGTGTCCATATGATTTTGTATAAGTACTACTAAGTCCTCTGGTTGCGTTGGACATGTGTATACGTATTTGGAAAGGGGGAGAGTGTGCAATTTTAATCCATGCTCAGCCTTGACTTTGCTGTGTTTTGTTGTGATCAGTTTAAATTTTACTGCTGGCATCAGTAAGATCAAAATCGAATAAAAATTAACTTCTTTTAAAAATGTATTAAAATTGTTACATACAGTTTGATAATTGTAAGTAATTAAGTTAACTTTAGACTTCAGAAATTTTCAGTGACATGCTTATTAATTCAAAATTACCTTTATAGAAAAGCCACATTTGAAAATTTTACCCACTCAGAATTATTGTAGGCCACATCTCTGTTGTAGGTGGTCCACATGAGAAACCTATACAGTTTCTTTTGCTTTGAGGGGGCAAAGGCCAAAAAGACTGCCAGCTATACCATCACTTTTAGCTGTTGGGCATGCTGCAGCTAACTTCTGGGGGTTGAACCAGCTGGAATACTTGAAGAGTGAATATGTAGATCTATTGAGAAAGCACATTGTCTTGGTGCTCTAATGCTGGTAATGACTGAATCCATGTAAAGTTGTTTCATAATGTCAGTGTTGAGCCTCTGAGCACTTCTGCAGATGATCCAGAAAGGAAGATGAAGTAAGTAGTCAAGTAGATAACAACCAGTGGTGAAGTGTAGATAGTGTAAGAATTTGCAAGTATCCTGTCTTTACAGTTTATACTTTATCATAAATAATCCCTGCTTTTCAGTTTTGCAATCTATATCAACTTGAAAGTACTTCCTAATTTTACAAAGTAGTATATGTATATTCCGGCAATAAAAGATGAGGCATGGAAAACTCAGATGCCATGAGGTATTCCAGACTTCCTTTATGCTGCTTTCCTAGAGCTTTTCCTCTTGTAGTGATAACCTCTTCCTTTTTGAATAGCAAACACACAGCGAAACCAATGCCCTTAAACTGGGGGTTATTATTATTCATTAGGCAGAGTTGCCAGTAAGGAATTGTAAGGGATGTAATCTACTTTCATCAATGCACAAGTGTAACAATGCTTTTCTGCAAATTGAAAAGAAGCTACATCCAAAAGAATACCACTGCCTGTCAAATTTGGTATATGGCATTAATATAAAATAGTAGTATCTTCATGTAGCTATTTTTCCAAAGCATTCTTCATCCCTTTCTTCAAAAAATCATTTTGTTTCGTTCGTCATACACAGGTTGAATCTGAGTCTCAACAAATAGATGCTGTTTGAGTTTTCCCTAGTTAGCTGTTACTTAGTATGTGGCGTGTCTTTGTAAAAGAATACTTGTGCGAAGTGGTGACTTGCTGGCACTTGGCTTTCTTCTTAAAAATAGGGTTATACCAAAAGAATACTTTAAACATAGCTCATATCTAAATTTAGGAAAAAGTTAAGTTGTTAAAACTCTTCTCAGGAAGGAAATGACTCCTGTAAAAGTGTAGTAAGAATGATTTTTGATCAAGAAAGGAATAGATGATAAGAAGAGCTTGTGTCAAGGCAGAAGTGGGTATAAGGTATACTAGGTGTAGGTATAGCATACAGGAAGGTAATTACAAATGTGAGTGTCAGGGTAAATGTTGATAAGGATTTTGGAATTACCTGTTAGATTGCATTCTCGTCTCCAAGGTGTTAATTTCTCTCATTATGTTTAAGCCTCTCTTCCTATTTGTGCTTTTGTTATAGGAACTCTGTCCTTGAGAGTGTGTGTGTGTGTATGCTCTCACTGATTGCTACCTGCTTTTCCCTCCCTGAGGGATCTGGGAGTTTGGTGAGGTTTTTCAGTGTATTGCAGTGTGAGTTGCTGTGCATTTTCCTGGTGGATGTCCCAGGACCTGGAGGGGCTGGGGAGTGTGAACTTTGTGAGTTCTGCCTGTGGGACTGGCGTACGGGTGAGTCTGAGAACAGGGATATTGGGAATTGGTAGCCTCACACTCATTGAAACGAAGCGGAGAGAGATGGTACAGCCCCAAGTATTTCAGTGAAAGGAGGCATCTTATTACTTTGTTAGTTCATCTCCTTAAGGTTTTTTCATTAAGGTGGTAACATTGGGTGGAAGGGAATGGGCTAGTTCAGGCCTCTGTAAATGTGCCTGTTTCAGCTATCTAACTTCTTGGAAAACTGTTTGCTCTTTTGATTTGCTGTGAACTTGGATCCAAAACATGAAGGTTCAGAGTGCAATGAGACACCAAATTTGGGGTTGTTTGACCCTGAGATAGATGAATAAAGCATATATTGTGAATTTTATAGACGTTTCTGATTTCTTGCAAAGTGCTCCAATTGAAATGATGATTTTGCTGCACTGGGGTGCATGTATGTGGTGGACAGTGGGCCAGGGGGAGTGCCTGTGCATGTTTGACAAGGAAAACAGGATGTAGTTCAAATTCCTTGTTAAAAAAAAAAAGTGAGATAAGGCTGAAGGGTGCAGGAGTTCTCTTGCATAGTTAGAGCTACTGTAATGTAATAAAACTTGGTAATTTGTGACCTGCACAGTGTGAAACTTTTTCTTAGTGGCTCTATTGAGGGTAGGCACAGAAAGTCAGTTTAGGGCCGTACAAACAACCTTTATTACACACTGTGGCATCTACAAGTCATTGTGGTCTTTTAATCTCTGTAACAAATACTCCCCTTGCAAAAAGCCAAAACCAGAATCCATATAGTAAATTATGTGTCTGCTTCAACACATTTAAAGTTTTCCAGTGGTAATTCACGTGTTTCAGGGATGTAGTTTGACAGCAGGGAAATTATATACTTCTGTGTTTTGAAACAAACTTTGTTCTACTCTCTTTGGCTAATGTTATGTATGCTATGGCCGTCTTGAAAGCATGCTGTAGTCTGCTGAATTGCAGCTGCCTAAACTGGCTGTCAAGTCAAATGCTTATTCAGCTCTACAGAAAGGATTTCTTTGCTTCATTTTGTAATTGTGGAGTCACAGGACTATCCAACACTCTTGTTTCTAGTTTCTGATAGTAGAAGATTGTGTTTATCTTTTTGAGCTACTGGGAATGCCCATGGCAAGAGGCTCCAGTACTGCTGCAATGTTGTGCAGCGTGAAAAGGAGTATTTTGACTGACAGATGTGCATTGTTTCCATTGCATATAAAAGTGGCAGTGTTAACTGTCTTTATATTGCAATTACTGTTTTACAACTGTTTTCACATAAGCTCTCCGGTCTCTGTAGAGCTACCTCTAGGACAGTTAACGTAATTCAGACTTTCCGATATGCTTCCTGAAATTTCCATTTTGGGAAAGGGACAAGCCTGTACCTTTGATGTTTAGACCTTTATTCTGGATGATTTAAAGGAGAGAGAGGGATGGTGAGGCACAGGGAGGAGTGTTAGCACAGGATAGCTGTAAGTCTGAGTTATGTTTCACTTGTTTTTTCTATCCTGTTATCTGCTGTGGTTCGTTAGTACTGATAGCTTTATCACTTACTAACATTACTCAAGTTTATCCCGTCTTTCCTCTGTGCTTCCCACAACTTCGGTAGATCTGTCTGTGGGAAACAAAGCCATCATATTTGCTTTCTTCAAGTCCTCTTGACCCTGCTGTGGTTCCTATGAAGCACTACCATCTGATTATGTGTTGGCACCTAGTAGGCTGTGATTTCCAATTGTTTTACGTATTGTGCTTTTAAATTTTATTACACTTCTTCAGGTAAAGGAAAACACATACAGTTTTCACAAGGTGAGCTCTGTGGAGCTGGATTTGTTTTTCTTGTTTGTACAGTTGCTGACACAATAAAGCTATAATAAATACTTATTTGTACTGTTATAAAAAAATGTGGTTGTATGTTTTGTTTTACAGATCATAGGTCAAGCGAAGAAGACCAAACTTTTTGCAAATTTATATTTAAGACACTGCGTAGTATCTGAAATATAAGGTATTAAACTTTTTTACAGGTGTAGTCATGCTAATGTGTGAGGTACAACTCCAGCATCATTCCTGCAGGACAAAAATCACAGGCTTAATAACAGATGACACAGAAGGAGGGAAAAAAAAAAGGTCTGCTTTCCAAACAGAGGGAAAGAAATATTAGTTTGGGTCTTATTTAGTGGTTTTTTTAATTATATGAATACATATAGACTGCTTACAGAATGTTACAAATATCCATGGGACTTCCTTAAGTTTCCTATTTTAGAATCAACTACTTAATTCTGGGTGCAGTAGATGTAGCAGAGTTTTCTTGAAGTAGACAAGAGTATTGCGTAACACCCTGAAGAGAAAATAAGTTTTGCTGAATTATAAATCTTACTGGTTATTTCTCTTTATCATTTGTTTGCTTTGATGAAACTAATTTGTTTGAACAAAAGAACATAAAGTAACAAGGCTGCCATGTACATAGTTCTTACATGGGTACTGAGGATGCTCATGCAAGTATGTGCACAAATGTTCATACCAGGAGTATGCCTTGGCTATTTTAAGATCTGATTCTTAATTAAAGTTATTAATTTGACTAAAATCAATTTCAAATCTTGCATGGAATCTGCCTGCTATTAATGTCTGTCTTCAATTTGAGGAATGCAGTATCTTATGACCAGCAAGTTACAGCAAGTTCATATCTTTTTCTTCCTGAGTCCTGAGGATATTTAATAAAGAGCATAGTTTAGGCAAGTCTAGAAAATTAGTGTGCCTAATTAATAGCATACACTGTCATAGTGATTGAGATTTTGAAACTAACAAATAACAAAAGAGACAGATCTATGTGGATTGAATGTCTTTTTAATAGTGAGAATGGAAGCTTCTGCGTGATATGGTTCCCTTGAAACTCTGACATCTCCACTTCTGTCTGCTATAACTAGAGCAGATCAAATTATTCATAGTAAATAATGAAATGCATGTTTGCTTGAGATTAACAAAAAGCTTTGTTATACAGATGTTGAAGGCACGGGCAAGAAGTGCATTGCCTTAGGAGTGCTTCCCTTTTTACCTTTTGCTGTGTTGTTGTAGTCCGTGTGAATGGTAGTGTGCTGAGTAGTGTGCTGTGCAAGGTTACTTCTACACTTTAATGAGTTCAGTGAGGCATTGCTAAGGGACAGAGACTCTGTCCTGTGTTACTGGAAGATACCTGGGCAGACTGCATGGCATTTCATGTTAGTTCAGTTTCAGTCTGAATAGGTGCTGGAGGTCTAAAAACTCTGGTTGCCAGACTTTGCATGAACAAGTCTGTGCAAGTATTTGCAAGATCTGTTTTTTTCTGTGAACTTCTTTTGTAAATTAAAGAGAAGAAGCTTTCTTGAGAATTCTGCAGTGTTTTTTAATTCTATCGGAAAGAAACCAAAGCATGTTAAAGAGTGTAAAAGTTGTCAAAATCACCATTTTATTTCTAGTAATAAGCACCAAGAAGAGAAGAAAACAGTTTTATCTTTCAAATGAGGGCATTTTTCCTAGATGCAATAAACGTGCTGTTTGATGTATGTGCAAAATGTGCATGTAAATATACTGCTGCTTCACCACCCTTCCCAGTAAATGGCTTGCACTCAATTCAGTTATGTTATTACAACAAATGCAGCTGAGATGTTTTGCAGTTAATTCTAATTTATTGTTGTTACCTTCATGTAGGCAGATTTGAAGTTCAGTGGGTATATACTTTTGGCTGCAGTATTCCCTAGTGTGCACAGATCAGTGTTCCAGAAAACCTAGCAAATCTGGAAATTATGGTTAGATTTCTCAGTCCTCTGCTTTTACCTCTGTCAGAAGTGTGAAATTTCCTCCTTGATTTCTGCCTGAATTGTAGCATCTTAGCCCATCTGTTGAATGAAAGCTTAAAATTAATAGGTTTTTAAATGTAATTTTATGAATCCAATGAGCTTTCTGGATTTTGAGATGGTTATTCTCTGGATGACTTTTACTTTTTTTTTCCTTTTTTTTTTTTTTTTTTTATTCTAACTTGAGTAATGTTTTTCTTTCTCTTCTGTTTTGGTTTGTTGGTCACATGAGATGCAGGCTCCTCTATAAATATACGATGATGGAGCACTGTTATCCTTTTCCAAAATCCTTATGATTCTCTCCCACCCCCAGTATCAAATACTCAACTACTTCAGTTGTCTTTGGAAAAAAACCAAAAGAGTTTTCAGTCCAAGTCATGATGTCATCTGGGACAAGAAGCTTGGATTTTTTGAGGATTCCTGGTAGAGATTCATGGAATAATGGCAGATACTTCTATTTCTGGGAGCTTATAATAGATCTATGATGGCTGCTGTTATTAGTTTATGAATAATGATTTTGTTTCTTCTGTTAGCAGTTTTTGAAGACGGAATAGAATCAAATCATTTGAAGAAAACAGGATAACCTGCAGCGTTATCTTCTTAAGATATATGATCTGAAGCCCTGATTTTGCCATCTGACTTTTCATAGAGGTCTAAAATTTTCTGGATGACTATATGTGTTTTTTGTTGAGGGTTTTTTTGAGTTTGTTTGGTTTCTGGTTTTTTTTTTTTTTATATAATATACAGCTGTATTGCCCACTGCCATTTGTTCCTGTAGTTATAAAGAATTAAGATGGAAATCAATCTAAACCTGCACGGAGCAAAACAAAAATTAGATTTTTAACTGCAACAGCAACTTAAAAACACTGTGGTAGATAAAAATATGAAGTATGTGGAGAGTATGAATGAAATCTGAAACACTTTTTCCCTTACTTTATGAGCACTGTGCAGCCCACACATCGAAATTTTCTCATAGTCTGGCACTTCTCAAATGTGAAACACTTCCAGTATCTGAAATAGAATTTCAGAAGAGAATAGTTACTGCAGTTGAACATGTACAAAGGCTCTCAATGGTCCTTTGTTAAAATAATTGTTTTATTATTTTAAACATGGCTCTTTAAAATAGCTAGGAACCTTGGCTTTTTCTAGGTTTGTAAGTAATGCAGTGGAATGTTTTCAAATAGGAGAGCAGATATTGATTTGAATTCATTATAGGATCTAATCAGTAAAGAATAGGCACCTAATTAAGGAGATAGTTCGACTAGGGATGGGTGGGCATTATGGTCTCTTGCCATTTTTTCCCCCTTCCCTAGTTTCTGGTCTACTCACATTTACTACGATTTCCATATCCTTTTTTTTTTTTAAGTTACTTGAAATTTAGCTGTAATTTAGAAGACTGTATTCACTGTTTGAACTGTTTAATTGGTTTTGGTAATCTTTTTTTTAACTCTGTTTGTCTAATGTGAAATGCTGTGCTACTCTACCACCTGAGAACATGTATAACTTGCAGGCAGTGGTCAGTCAAGTAACCACTTTCATACTTGGCTGGGCAGAAATATAAAGTTTGACATGAATAGAACTACTTATGTGTTTTAAATCAGGAATTTTGCTGAAGCTGAGCCAGTGTCTCTGCTAGATTTCCAATTTCCTCTGCTTGCTGCCAAGTGTATTAGAGCTTTCTATAAATAGTTTGTGGAATTTTTGAGTGAGAATAAAAAAAGGGCAGGTCTGTCCCCACCTTTTCTAACTACAGTTGAGCAGTTTAAACCATTTTTGCTGGAACTGTCACACAAAAATCCTTCTCTTAAGTCAAGTTGGTTTAGTTACTAATGTATCTTCTGTATTTTAATGGCAGTGTACTCAATTAAAAATTGTTGTGTGGGATTTACAGGTGTTACCTTTTTTCCACCTGCAGCATTAAATCACAGTTGGTCCTCTAGCTTCTCTTTTGCAACCTATGATGAAAGAGCTTCAGGTTATTGTGCTGATTTGATGTGCAGAGATCTCTTTGAAAGGTGCTTCCTGTTCTCTTTCTTGAGAAAATCTCCTGCTGTACAGGCAGAAAAAAAGGTTTGTGCTGTATTGAACATGGCCAAGTACAGAAATGCTGTTTGTATTGTAATTTTGATGAGCAGTAAGGAAAAGCAGCCCTTCCTATTGAAGAGAGAAGGAAGAGTGGAAAGTGGCTGGGGAGTCACACCTGTAGAGCGGGAATACAAGAGCTCACATTGTAGACTGCAGCATCTTCCAAATGTTTACTTGGTGCAACCCTGTAGTGCTGAGGGCTATGTTTGGGTATTCCGGCATAATCTGGCTGGCAGTATGTATGTCAAATTTGCATTATACTAGCATCTCGTTGTGGTTTATGTAGGTGGTTAATGCACACAACTGTGTGCATTTTCTGTTGTGTTGTGACAGCATTCACAATTGGTAATATTAATGAATATATGCAGTGTTTAATGAACGGTGAAAGAGGACTTCCATTGCTCACAGTGAATGACTGCAGACTCAGGAGCCAGTGCCTGAAGTTGAAGCGGAGCCTCCCTGGCTGTGGTGAGCAGAGACTGCACTTGGGTGTTTGGGCAGCTAGAAGTGTCTCTGTGTTGGCCCATCCCACAACCTGGCAGGAGAGAATTTGTGGAGCAAAACAAGTTATGCCAGAGTTCTAATGTTTGTGCTGTGTACATTTCTGAAGGGTTTTCCTTGGACTAGCTCTAGTGTGGCCCAGAGAACCGAGTACTGATTACTAGTATGAGCATGTAATCTAAAAGGAATGCTGTTTGATGGTTTCAAGGCCACAGCATAATGTAAACCGAAGCACAGCAAGTGGAACAGATGGGGAGATTGAGAAGCATGCTCCTTATCTGAAATAATATACTAACATAGACAAATCCAGGTATGTGCTGTAGGAATAAAGGTATGTAGTGTTGTTCACTCAAGTACTCACTAATGTTGCATTTATGCTCTGTGCAGTGAACGTAGATTTGGAAACTTCCTGGTTGTGCTTCTTGACTTAAGATCTGTTTGCAAAAGTATCATGCAGCTAAGTGTCATTTAAAGTCCCACTCTGAGGGCGTGATACAGAAACGTGGTGGTAGACAACAGGTTTTAAGTATATAGGGCATACTTTCAACAGCACTGTAATGATTGTTTCATACCCAAGGAATAATTTTTGAATGGAACATGTTCATTGTTGTAAAAAGAGAAAATGAGAATCTAAGACTTAGATAAAACAATTCCGTTGCAGAATTGATTCTCTAGTTCTTAATTTTCTAAAGAAAGCTACATCACAGTTGGTCTAAAATAAAAATGGTAGTACATAAAATAACAACACTGAGTATTGTAAACAAATGCTGTGCTTTATCTGTTTCTACAGTGAAATTTTATGGGCTTATTTCTTGCTTTTGTATCATAAACACGTTTTATTAGCCACTATTTCAGTATAGTTTCATCTGTTAGTAATTTTTATTCTTTCCTTAATTAAAGAAATTAATTATGCTGTTGTAGTGCTCAAGTATACAACACTTTCTCATTCTGTGTAAACATTTGCTTTCACTGTTTGAAATTTTACGTATGTTTACTCTGTCTTCTTTGTAGCGGATATTCTTCTATTACAGTGATTTGGAATATATCTTGTCACTCTGCTCAGCTTGCCTTTAGTAGAGAATTCTGGCTGATATCTGCACAGTACTAGCACTTTGTCTCAGTGTTTCTGTATTGTTGTGTAAGTTTGTATTGAAATAAATGGTCGTTTAATCCTTCCCTTATCTGAAGGATAATTTACATCTTGCTGCACAGTTTAATGCTGTTTTACAAATGACCACCTGGAATTCCTATGAGTCCAGTACTTATCCCTAAGGAAATATGGAAAAGAACTGAACCTAAGTAGCTAACCCCAGACTGTTGATTTAAAAATAAATAATACAACATTTGACAATAACTGGCAGATTCTTCAACTAAACTGGAGATTAACTGATGTTAATGCCTAAAAGTCAATACTGGCAATTCTTGTGGTGCTTTTTAAATTGATTTTTGTCATGAAATATATGAAATCATGCAGAAGCGTGTATTGCCTTACGTCAAGGAAGTATGCAGCAGTTGGGTATAGAGGAAAAACTTCTAGTCAAAGATGCAGTGCACTATATAAGAAAGAACAATGAAGGCATGAAAATTAGTTGATTGTGGATCATGAATCTTATCTTGAGCAGTTAATCCAAATATGAATTGGTATACAAACATGTTAATTCGATTTTATGCATATCTCTAATCAAAAGGTTGCAGTGATTGTCAACTAAGCCACCAGGAAATAATAAATGGTGTCACCTGTAAAGGCTGTGGGGGGTTTCTGTAGGAATCTGGGAATGACATTGATACTTCACTTTGTTACTGAATATAGAGATGCAACAAATGTTGCCTGGCTTCAGTGGACTGTGTACTCTGACCTCTGCCACACCTTAATTTGAAGCATTCTGTGTAGTAATAATACTGTTTACTTCCTGAACTGTTCTGGGAGGTTAAGTTTCAACTGCTAAAATGGCTCTTCCCCCCCCCCCTCGCTCCCTGCTTTATTTTGTTTCACTGTTGAAGTGGAGTTGAAGTTGCTCATGTTCCTTTATTACAAGGAAGGCAAAGTCAGCATTTCTGTAATAACAATTTAGCAATGGTAGAACAACATGTTTTGTGCAGAGAGAAGGTGCAAGAGAAACCATATTCTTAAAGGCTTTTCTAGGGTATAAAAGATGAAAAGCAAAGTCTAGTCTCTTTTGTAACCTCACATTCATTTGAGATTATACTTTTTTATTTTTAACTCAGTTTACTGCGTACTACTCCATCTGCAGGGGAATCTGGCAGCAGTATGGCCTTATACCTATGGATATCTAACTCTTTGCTGTTATAGTATTAAATCCCTGCAGCTAATGCATTTAACTCTAAATGCACAGTAGTTTAACATAGATGCAAGATGTTCAGGAGATGAGGAGATTGTAAATTATGAGACTGAGGAGGATCATACCCTTAGGATTTTTTTTGGTTCATTGACTGTGTGTGACCTACATATAAATAATTCAGTATAGTCATTGGTTACATACTGAACAAACGTTTTTATCATAGAATAGCTTGAGTTGCAAGAGACCTTTAGAGATCACTGAGTTTATCTGGAGGAGGATGGTATTTTTTCCATATGTCTGTTCTGAGCTGTAACATCTTAACCTTAGATTAACTGTAGATATGATGAGTAGGTAGTTAGCCTTTGCACTTTTCTCCCACGGACTCAGCAGATGAGTGTGACTTCGGTTCAGCCTGACAGTGTTTTCAGGAGGAGCTTATTCCTGCACAATTGTGTTTAGATGTTTGCAGGAGATGGGAGTGGGATGGCTGCTGCCTGGGATTGTCAGAATATGGGCTAGCAAAAGAAGTAATTTCCGAGAAGCAAGCTGGAATATTACAGCTGAGAAGAGGAAGTGTTAATAAGTTAAGCTTGCTCTTTGTAAGGTACGGAGTGGAAAGGAATTTTGGGAGTAGGATGAAGAAAGGAAGTTTGGTCATGAAGTATGTTGTCGGAAGTAAAGCAAGTTGAATGTGTAATGTATCTTTGGAAATGCGTGCTGTATGGAAAGTGGTGTTGATATCTTGTCTCTGATAATTGTGGTTCAAGAGAAATATCCTGTCCTGCCTGCTTTTGTGGCATTCATAATGGACTGCAGTACCTTTTAACTCAAGGTAGTTGAGGAAAAGCTCTCTCTTTGTAGCTATTCAGTTACAGTGGTTCCTCAATTTGTATAGTTCTGTTTATAGGTGGGTTGTAATTTGGCTGTTAAAGCTAATGGCAGAGGCTTAATCTTGATATAGAAGAATTTACCTTCAGTAGACATGTGTGCGTAATTTTATTTTTTCATAGGCAGTAACTGTTTGGTCTAACAGCAAAAATAAAAGTAACTTACATGTGCTGTTTTCAACTATGGGGTTTTTTTCCTTTTCATTTTTCATTTCAGCAATCAAGTTAATTTATCTGTAAAACACAGTGTGTATTTAAATGAGTCCAAAGATGCATGATGTTCTTCCAAACTGAAGTTATAAAATTTGATTTTTACACTCATGGTGGAAAAAAGTGGCATGTACTAAATTTTTGGGGTGCACTTTTACACTATTCATTACTAGTTTTAGTCAAATTGAAATTAAAACAGGGTTTTCATTTGAGTCATTATTTCCTATCACAAAATATCAGTGTGTTCAGATTAACTTCTTGTTTTTGTCTGAAACGTCCAAGTTCATACTTCACTTCATTCTAAAATGCAGAAGATAGTCTTGTTTAGTGTGAATGTTTTGACTAAGAGGACTTGGTTCTTGCAGTGGGGCATGTCTGTTTGAGTATGCTTTTTGAAAACTATAGGACTTTGAGTTAAAGGAAAAGCTCATTTCAGGACTCTAGGCTTGGTTTTATGCTATGAGGTTATATGCAGATAATCCATTGAGACTGATACCGATCCGATCATTGTGAGTGTGAGCTATGCTGAGTAGGCTCTGGGGAAGGAGGGGCGTAGGCGTATAACATCCTAAATGAAGGCTGCTGTGTTGTGGCTGGCCTCTGCAATAGTCTGAACATCACTGTTGTTGTCTGGGTTTCAGATACATGGAAGTCGGCAGATACTTTTTGCAAACATGTCATGTTTTTCAAGTGTGAAAGCATTGGTTTTTTTCACAGAACTGTTTCAGTTGGAAAGGGCCTTTTAAGTGCATCAAGTCCAAACATAACCCTAACACTGCCAACTCCACCACTAAACCATATTCCTAAACACCACGTCTACACGTCTTCTAAATACCTCCAGGATGATGACTCAATCACTTCCTTGGGCAGCCTGTTCTAGTGCTTGACAATCCTGTCAGTGAAGAAACTTTTCCTAATATGCAGTCTATACCAGTGCAACTTGAGGCCATTTCCTCTCATCCTCTCGCTTGTTACCTGGGAAAAGAGACCAACATCCACCTCTCTACAACCTCCTTTCAGGTAGTTGTAAAGCATGATAAGGTCTCCCCTCAGCCTCTTCTTCTCAAGACTAAACAACTCCAGTTCCCTCAGCTGCACCTCGTGAGTCTTGCGCTCCAGACCTTTCACCAGCCTCATTGTTCTTCTTTGCACGCACTTTACCCCTATGGTTTTCCTCTGCAGTTTGGTTGCAGTGTTTGCTGCTGTGACATTTTCCTTGTTGCCAGCCCTGCTTCTCTGGCCTATATTTTCCTATTTGTGATGAAACTCAGAAGATGTTTGAGTCAAATGCCTTCCAAGTCTATGGTTTTTATCTTCTGCCTAGTTTTGTTCTGCTGTCTGGTTCTATATATAGCACTATAGGGCTCATGGCTCTTTGACCAGGACAGTTGGAAGTGACCTTGTGGGGGTGCTTGGTTTTTCAGGGTGGGGTAGAGGATGTTTTAACATAGTTTCTGCCTCTGTGGTCAGTCAGCTATGAGACGCAAATCAAAAGGAATTAATTCAAGTGTTCATGGAATTACTTGTTGTCTGCTTCTGCCTGCTGCTAAGGCAAGACATCATTTCAGCTGGGACAATTTGAGCGGGATAGAAAAACTGTCAGAGGTCTAAAAGACCAGCTTTGTGCTGTTAAAATAAGATTTCATGGATGAGTGTATTGGAATCGGTAACCAACTTCGACCATAACCATACCTTGAACATTTAAGTGATTTTTAAAGTTATTTAAGACAGAAATTTATCTCAGAAACTGGAGATTGTTCCATGCTGTAAACACACTGTATAAAGATTATAACTCATTTAATGACCAATAATTTTTTTTTTTTTTAATTTCAGTCAAGGGCTCTGTAGAGATATTGCCTGCAGTGATGGCAACAAACTCATGTGTGCTTAAAGCCATTAAAAGTACTTTCCATAATTTTGTTTAACCTACAGGTTACCAATAGTTTAACACATCTCATTTTATTTATGAAAGATTGTGGGTTTTTTTTTTAGGAAGAAATGTAGTAAGCCATTTGTTTTTATCTTGAGTCTTAGCCAATTGATTGTTTTATTTAATTGCGGTTACTGAAAGTATCCTAGGCTGTAGGACTGAAGTTGACATACATTTCTGTTTAATACCACTTAAAATAAGGAGTAGGGTATAGTCCTAGTTATACAAGTGATTTTTTTTTTTGCTAACTTCTTAAAAAAAAAAATGTGATGGAAGATGTCAGTTTTTGAAAAACAAACTTTCTTATGGGTTTGTATAGGAGCTTGTTGGTGTGTCTTTCAGCACCATGCTGTCAGGTGTGTTTAACCAGCTCCTGTAACTGATGTGGGCAAACTTTGTGTCAAGATTTGTTAGGTGGCACCTGCTTAGCTTTTAAACTTCAGGTTCAGATGGTAATAAGTGGTCAATAGTTCTTTAAATCATGAAGAAATATCAAAGCTTACTGGTGACCTAAGAATTTTTTTATATGCTCATACTCTGCTGCATCAAATAGATGGACTAACAGGAATTTTGAAGGTAATTACATCCCCATATATTAATTGAAATTACTAATCTGTTATCTGATATATTGATATTCTAGTGGGCTCAGTAATTGTTGATCATATAAGGATCATTGCCTAAAGGTTTCATAAGGGTGTCAGCAACTAGTGATGTGTAAATATCATCTGAACACACTGTTTCAATGAGTTTTCAGTTAAAGGGCATGTAAGAAAAGATGAACCTCAGAAACCTTTCAAATTATGTAATGAAGGATTATTCAGAAGGAAATAATTTTAAATAAACCAACTTATTTTGATATTATAGTACTTGGATCTGAGTTGAGGCTTCATTATCACAGATAAGTGCTTCTTTTGACTAGTCACTGAAGATAGTTTGACAATAAATCTGATCTCACTTTGTCAAGATTTAATTTTTGGATCATAAGGTATATATTAAAATAGAAAATATTAGTGTGCTTCGTTTCAGATATTGATTGAAGTTTTTTTCTTAATTTACATAATTACTTCCAAGGAAGTTGTTGGGATTTGGATGCAAGTTCCCATTTTATTGCGCTTCTTGTTATTATGCATTTATAGGTTTTGTCAGTTTTTTAATTTATACGTTGCTTTTCTTTCCATCACTTCAATGTTATGTCAGTATTTTCATGTTTTGTTATTGTATTTTTATCAGAAATGCTGGATTTTTTGTTTTTCTGGCCTTTATGTATAGGGAGATTGTCTGTAATTCAGATTCTTGGGCTCTCAATAGAGTGACCAGATACCAACTGTCTTGAATGTAATCACTTCGGGATTTTTCATATTTATAAATGTTTGTGAATTCCTTTTGATTTTGTCATACTGCTAATTTTCAGTGTTCAGTAACAACTGCAGATAGAGTTGTATGTGTAAATAACCCCAAAACAATGAATAATCTCTACTGTTATTTGAAAGATGAAGTACCAGTAAGCATGGTTTAGATGAAAGC
This sequence comes from Phaenicophaeus curvirostris, assembly GCF_032191515.1. Taxonomy (NCBI): domain Eukaryota; kingdom Metazoa; phylum Chordata; class Aves; order Cuculiformes; family Cuculidae; genus Phaenicophaeus; species Phaenicophaeus curvirostris. Next base: position 78,735,095 of record NC_091394.1, on the reverse strand, counting down.
AAGAGGTCTTGAAATGTGCTAATGTTTTCCTTATGTTGATGGAAATAACAGCAAACAATTGGAAATATACTTCTGTGGAATCAATTACAGGCAAAATCACTTTAAAGCCAAGATGGTGTTTGCTTTGTAAATTTAGAGCTAAGTCCTACTGAAGACATGAAATTGGAGTAGCAAATGTTCCTTAGCACATCAGATTATATACAAAATGGAGAAATTATTTGGCCAATAACTTTTTTAAATCTTACAAGTGTTTTATTTTTTGAAAGGTTAGTTGTAAAATTGTTGCTGACTAATACAGTATTTGAAATATGTTTTGCTTTAAAATACATGGCTTTTGAATGTTGAGGGCAGTTGTTATACTATAGAAGTGGATTTTTTTCAATTGCAACAAAGCACACTGGTATGTAAATAGGTGCAGTGATATTAGTACATTTAGAGCAGGGGGAATGCATCACTTTTAAGAGCCCAGGAATTTAGTTTTTTTAAAAGAAAAATTAGACTTGGTATTTTTCTGCAAATTCTGATCATCAAGTTTCTAAACGTACTCTGTTTTTAGGAAGTCTTCTATAATTATGTCTTTGTGCATTTGGTGTCAACTCTGTGAGCAATTGCTGAAATATTTTATTTATAACAACTGCAATGGATGGGCACTGAGATGCTTGCGTAGGTGTATATAGTCCAGGTCAACTCTAACAGTCTCTAAGCTTGATATAAAAGGAATTTGAATTTTCTTCATGTATGCAAGGTTCTTGTTATCCAAACACATCACAATTACATTGCAGTGCCTGTAGAACAACTGATTTAATGTGTATGAAAATCTGTGTGACATAGCAAATCTTCAGTATTACAAAACTTTGAGGCTTTAAGAGGGTTTAAAATTTGCTTAGTGATACTTTTTAGATTTTGGATTCATTGGCTATGTTCAGAGCAGCTTATTTGTGCAAATAGCGCTCTTTTCCTGAAATGCCTGGAAGATTTTATTAAAAATCTGTTGTAAATGTTAAAAGAAAAGATGTTGAATAAAGGAGAGGAGAATGAGAGCTTTTCTGTAGGGGCCATCTGTACGAATGCAACTTGATCTGTCACATATGTAACAGGGCTACCACCAGTCAGCAAATGTTTTTGCTGTAGCAGATGACTTTTACTTTGCAGGAGTACACAGTGGTATGAGATTCAGAGGAGTAACTTCCTTGTCTATAACTCTTGAACAATGAGATCCATGTGGTCATTAACTTTGCAAGTATACTTAGTTTTAACAAATGTTGAGGAGTTACTTCTGAAAGCAGCTGGTTCCTGGCTGTATCTGAGACATGTTTCTGGATAAGGGGTATAGGCTGCAGTTCAATGTGGAACAGGTGGATGTCTTCCCACAGGTGTCTGTACTTGTATAGCATTTACTTACACATATTGATCTAGGAGGAGACAGGAAAGATACATTGAAATAAACCTTCCTTGAAAAGAAAATATCTTTCGGTGAAAATCATGCAGAATCTACCTTCTACAGTGCTTGAAGTTTCTCAAAGCTCTTTGCTACTATCAGTCTCACTTTCCGTAACTTTCTAGTATATTTAATTGTCCCTAGTACACTAATGATGCTCGGTTTTTATTTTCGTTCTGTATAACTTTCTTTCTATATTTTTCTCTTTAAGTTTTATCATAGAATGAATGCAGGACATTTAATGTTTAATATTAATTAAAATAACTTCAGGTTTGTTCTTTCTGTTCTGTAAAAGGGTATCTGACGAATTTTTACAAATTTTATCTTGGAAATTAGCTTATTCATTATGTTTAATTTTAGGAAATGGTGCTCTTGCAGAACATTCTGAAAATGTGCATATTTCAGGAGTGTCAACGGGTAAGTCATTTTTTGTAATGTTTAAATTTCATGCATGACTTAAATAGTAAATATTGAAAGCCACCTGGTATCTTATGAAGAGATATTTGGCTATAAAAATTATTACTGCCTTTTGCAGCATGTAATAAGGAATGAAGCAACTGGAACATGGAAAAATTCTCATAAGATAAAATTGATACCTGCATGCTCATGAACAGATTATGCCTTTCTAAGTGGACTGCTTAATTATTTCTCCATACAAACATTGAACTAAGAGAAAAGTTGGTTTAAGTTGAATTGATATTTTCTTTCCACGGTAAAGTTTTTGTGAAATGAAATTTATTGAAATGTAATTTTGGACACTGCTACTATCAAATAATATAAATCCAGGAGTTGTTTCACCTGATTAGATTGAAGCAGTAACTGAAACTACTGTATACTTGACTGCACAGTTTCCCTAAGACAAGAAATAAAAAGAACTTCAGAACTCATAAAACTGAGAAACTGATGAGATGCTGGGAGATTATTGTGTATAAAAGCAGTTCATGCTGCTTAAAGGTCACTGCATTCTCTTCCAGTAAGTCAGTCTTAGGCCTCTTCTGGGCAGCAGCCACAGTTGACTGTTCTGTGCCAGTGATATGACTGTACATCTATTAAAGCATTATGCAATACCAGTGTATAGTCTCTGTTCTTCAGATGTTAGGCAGTGTCAACTAAGCTGCTGGTCCTGTTTATGATACAGATACTCGGAATGTGTGCAGATGGGGGGAGAAACTCCCTTCCTCAGTGGGTAGAAGAATACAAGCCTGATTGTTTCCATGATCCCTGGAAATCAGAGTGATTTTCACATCCTTCTAAAATAAGAGTTAAAATGCAAACTCGTTCTTTTTTGACAACAGCTTGCACATCTTACTCTAGTTATCCTTGCAGTATTGCTTCAAACATTACATTGCTACTTTTGCACACGGTTAAGTTTTTGGATATATGTATGGTCAGTGGATGATCTCTGTTGCCTCATAGTACTTTCTTCTTCCCTACCATTGTTTGCCACTCAAAGATTGTAAAAAGTCTATTATAGAACAACTTTGCTATCCATTCTTATGCTGCATCACAAAGAATGTTGTACATCTGTGGCACACTGTAAGCAAACAGCAGCACAGGTACTTGCCAATATTGAACAGTTTTTGCTGGAATTGGATTGTACAAGATACACATCCTAAAATCAAGCTATGCAGTTTTCAGGGTATGTTTTAACAACCCTTCACCTTTTTGTTTACTGCAACAGTCATGTCAGAGGTCGCGGTACAGACAGAAAAGCATCTGCTGGGTGTGAGGTGAATGGAATTTCTGACTGCTTTCAGTACTGTGGCCAGCATGCTTTAATAGGCAGTGCCAAGAAGAGAAGAACACAATGTACTTCCTAAGCAACATAAAAGCAGCTGGTAGACAGACCTTTAACTACTGAGAAAAAAGATGAAGCGAGGACTTCCATTTCAAAATAAATTTTTTAAAAAAAAAATATATATATATATATGCGCGCGCATGTAATTCTAGTGATCCTGTGTTCTAAAATAGCTTTCCCACTGGAGAAAAATACCATGCACTTGAAGTTTCTATCTTAATATAAAATGAAAATTCTTCACTGGAGAATTTTTGAATAATAGCGATGGGGGTGGTCTGTTAACGAAAACCTGAAGGAAGTGCGTAGGCATTTTTCTTAGTTCTTTGTATGTACATCTTAAATGTTACATATTTGGCCCAAGTATAAAGGATGGGGATGAGTTTAAATGATTTTTGTGTTCCTTTTGTGTTCCTTTTTGTGTCTCCCCCAAACATGTTTTTGAACTTACAGATTATATATTTAATCAAACATACCTGGGCAGGTTTATATTTATCAGAACAATTTAAATCAGAATTTCTGTAAAATAGAACCAAAGACATCAGGCCTTTAGTCTTTCTAAACCCAGCTTTAACTTGGTGTTAAGACCAAGCAAGCAATTTTTTTGGAGAGTTGCTACTAAGAAGGGATTTCAAATGAAATGTTTGTCTTGATGGTAGATTTCCTTTCATGCTGCTGCTGTAAGACTGTATGACCTACCTTACTAAATTATGTTTTAATAGCACAGACCTGTGTGGCATTTGTTATATCTGCCAAGTTGCAGGGACACCTCTAATACGTGAGCATGCTTTCTGTACCAACAGCAATAATCGAATGTTCTCTTGTGTATAAGCTATCACTGAAGAAGTGTTTATGCCTTTAAAATATTAAATTGAGAAATATTTTCACATCTGTCTTTGGGGTTTATAGCACCGTAATTATTACAACTGGAAAACCAGTCATCACGCCCCTCACCTGTCCATAGTGAAGAGCTTCTACATTTGTGAAAACACTTTTTCAAATCAATTAAAAATATATATCATTATTCTTTTTCACCGAGTGTATCTCTGTACTGCAGAGCAAAGGGCATTTTAAATTGGAGCTTTACAGCTTGACCTGGAGGCAAAGATTCCTATGCATTCTTCCCCAGTAGTTCTCCAAATAAGACTTTCAGTGGCTCCTGAGAGTTACAAATGCAATAATTATCCTCCCTATTCATGGTTTAGACTTTATCACAACATTATTCTCTTTTTACTCTAAGCTGTTTTAAACACCTTCAGATCATTTATCCAGCTGCATTCATGTCCTTACCATGTCCAATATAATGCATACCTTATCATCTTGTGGTTCACATTGAAAGCTAATTCTTTTATCTTTTCAACTAATCTCCTGGCATTACTGTGAAGATAAATCCCTAATCTCCCTCTTCCTGCTTTTCTGAAGTGACTTTTTCCTTGACATGTTGTTCACTGTTGCTACAAGTACTTTACTTCTCTAGATCCTGCTACAGAATTTTTGCATTGCATTTCTCTATTATTTTCTTGTTTTAACTTGCAAGTTGAATTTTGTACTGTAAAGATTTTGTTAGTTCTCATCTGTTTATCAGGTCAACATCCTTTAGATAGATTATGGTCATATTCCATAACGTGGGCAGTGAAGAACTTTCGGGAAGAAGCCAATAAGGCAACTGTTGTATGTAGTTTTAAGAAGTCTCCAAGAAAATCTATACACACCGGAAAACAATGTACACAGCTTATCCTCTCTGCAGAAATATTTTCAGTCCTAATTATAGTATTACAATCTACTGAACAGACTTATAGCAACATAACAAACAAAATTGCAAATAGATTGTTAATAAAACAGACTTGCAAAGGAAAGATTTTAAATTTGGTAGGAGATGGCTTAGTAGAAATGTATCAAAAAATACAGGGGAATTGAGAGGACTGTAGGCAGAAACAAAACCCTTGTAGAAATGGTTATGCTGGAGGGAATTGTTTCCACCCAAGAATCTTATCACCAGCATGAGATTTGAAAACATCTCAGGCATGGGTGTCAATGTGTCTGTGCTTCTCCAAGATGCAGCCTACTGTTTGATCTGTGCTTCTATCTCCATTACAAACTTATCATGTTTTTTTTCTGACTGTAATTTTCGTTGTGCTGTTTTCTTATTTTTTTAAATATTTTTAATAATTTATTCCAGGCCTACTCAGTTTTCCTGTAATTTTAAGTTCCTATAGACACAAAGGACCTGTATGTCAAATGCCTGCAGGGCCACTAGCAACTGAAATTAGAAGTGCAAATTCTCCCCAACTTAGTGAGACTTAGTTTTCCTCTAATCGTACATGGTTTTTTTAAGTGATGTCAGTTGAATTGTTTTTTTGATTCTTATGCCCTACTTGATGTTGCTCACATTCTTCATGTTTAGAAACACAGAAATAGTCTGTTCCATTATATTCTCAAAAGATTTAGAAGAAACATCCTAGTTAGGCAGAGGGTCGGGAATGGATTTTTAAAGGCTTGCTATTGCCTTTATGATGTAAATTCCTTTTAGAACTGTTCTATTTCAAAAGGTTATCCTTGATTTCAAAAAAATCTGAGAAGTTATTCTCTCTCAAGATGATAGCACTTCTGAAATGCATCTTCTACACAGTTGAACTTTATACACTTTTTAAGCGAATACGGGATTTCTTTTGTCTCCTAAGTAAGGTTTTAGTGCCTGATTCTATACCAAATATGCAAGTACATTTAGTTTATCTTGCTAACCTTCAGTTAAGGAAGCTATAATTCTCTTTGCAAGTCCATTCCTTTTTATTTTTTAAACCCCCCCCCCTTTGTCATATGCATGCTTTATTCAGTTTAATTTTTCTCTCTTGTACAGCAGTAGCACAGTATTGTTCACTCCACGCTGTAATTTAGTGTTTCTGATCATTCTTGCTTCCTCATGCCCTCTTTAGTCTGCTTCTCTCTTCCCATATTGGATGGTGCTGGAAATGGTCCTACTTTGCTTTCAGCTCTTTAGTGTTAGGTTTAGCGGAAACGGAAAAAGCAGTAATGAAGAAAAGGATATAGGAAGCCTAAGGGTATGATAGGTATTGCAAATAAAGGCTAAAAACCTGAATTTGAGTAAAACTGGAAGTTTTCATGGTGCTCTGAAAATACTACATTGGTTATGCAGGCTTTCAGTGTGGAATTTCTTCCATACAAACTTGCATAGCAAGTAAAAGTCACTCCTTGTACTGCTGCAGGGATTGGATTGAGTAGATTATAGTTGTCGGGGTGTGCTATGCCAGCTAATGATTGCAAAGCTAATCATATAGTAATATAGAGTTACTAGCAGTGTTTGGAGGTTCCTATTCAACAGATAGGAAGCTTAAGCTTTTGGAGGCAAACTTTGTTAAATAGAATGAACATGTGTTGAACGGATTGTTTTTATTTTCTAGGGTAAGATTTTTGTTAGGCAGATTTCTCCATGACAAAACATAGTGTATCAATTTGTAAATATCAAAAAGTAGGTTTATGTTTTAATAGTATAAATTTCATGTGTAGAAAACTTACTTTAAGCTGAATGCTATTTCAGTAGTAATTAAGTAGTGCACGTTATCGCTTGCTGACATCTGCAAGCTTGGTACAAAGAGTTTTATGCATTTTTTTTTTTTGCAGACATTTTTGTTTCAGACCCGTTAAAACTACTATTTTACTTCAACATTTAATTATGAATAACCAGTTTTTGTTTCCAGTCCTTCAGGAGCAGTGTTCCAAAATATCACGGTGTTAGAGCACCACCTATAGGTTTTGCTCAAAATAAAACCACTAAAGTTTCCAGAGGATAGTGGGTTGGATATTCAGGCAAAATATCTTTCTGTATTTGAGATTTTTTTTTTTTTGTCCCTAGATACTACAACAGGCCCTACAGTCTATAGCCAAAGTATGTTATTACTTAACTGTGCAGCGTGAATGAGAAACGTGAAAAATACTATTCACTGCACCAGTTCTGATTTGTTATTTTAACTAAATACATATTCAGAATTTTAAAAAATTCTACAAGGTTTTGATCATCAAACAATGAGAATGCCTCCTCATGTGTAATAGTTGTTGTGTTTAAACTACTGTGTGTAACTGTGCTACCAGTAAATATTGAGAGACCGCAAGTTTTGGACAAGAAGTGAGGAAATTGTAAAATAAAAGGACCCCTGGAACTTAATTGTACTTACAGGCTCTGTAGTGAGAGTATTCTGGCCTTTCTATTTATGTGAAGCTTGTGAATATCCAGTATGACAGATGTTGGATATAAGGCTGCTAAGGTGCAAAAACCTCAACTAAGCAAAACCACAAAACTAGTTAAGTACATTGCTTAAAATAAAATCAGCAGAGCCGAGAACATTCCAGTGAAAGGAACAAGCAACTGAGTTAAGGCCAACACAGAAAGTTACATCTATAATAAAGTAAGAATATAAATGTCTGAGTTATTTCAGTTGCATAGAATTAGTCTTATGAATACAAGCTTTCTATTCCATTGTCAGCAATGTAGTTATACAAGTCCCTCTTAAGAATAATTTCTTGTAAACCTCACTTGTAATATCTATAAATGAAGTGTGCAGCAATAACGGCTCTTTGCCTTCCACGCATTGGAATCATGCATATGAAGATCATTTCCATTCCAAGGACTGGAAGAGGGTATTTAAAGGATGGTCAGGCACTGGGGTCTTCCTAACACAGGAAATTTCAACTACTTGATTATTTTGCTTTAATTTATTTTTTACCTTCTAATGCATTTTTCAATATAAGGTGTAAAGGCATAGGTAAATTGAACTCAGTCTTTGTTAAGGCTAAAAATAAAACTAGGAAATCCAAAATCTTTCACATTACTAGTAAAGTTGTCAACATCTGTATAAAATAATCTTTTTTTTTTTTTATCTGTAGTACTAATTGACACTAGTATAAACTTCTGTACTGCTAACACTGGAAAACATCCTTTGGCTGACGTGTTGTGACCTGTGTCCATTATTAACTCCTTTAGACTTTTCCACTGCTACCTCATCTAACTAAATAGGATATTTTCTCTGATAAATGTTGATTGATTTTAGTCCTACTGGCTTTTAAAAAAAATGGCATTAATCTAATTGCTTTCAATATGTATATGTTTTCTAGCTTGTGGAGATATACCAGAACAAATTCAGTCACCAAGTGGGATAATCACAAGTCCAGGGTGGCCCTCTGAGTATCCTGCCCGAATGAACTGTAGCTGGTACATCCATGCAAACCCAGGGGAGATCATTACTATAAGGTAACAGTGCTCATGTATTAACTACATGGATTCAAGAAGTACTGGTTGTGTGTGTACCAATTTCCTCTTCCTTCCTGCAAGTGTAGGAGTTCTGTTTTGGTTTTTTTCTGCCTTTCCTTTTATCTGCTTTGCTGTTCAGCCATGTAGTGGGGTGGGGTTTTTTTTTCAGCTTTAGAGTTGGTGACTAGAAAAAATTTCTGTGTGCCCGTTTATTTGATTTCTTATTAGTATCTCTGAAGTATAAGAATTTTCCATTAATAATGTGTAGGGGAAATTCTGTAATGCTTTGTTGCTCTGAAGTCTCATGGCGTGCTTAAAAATAGTAAATCAGCAGATACGGTTGAAATTTTAGAAGTGCTGTCTTTTGGTGCACTGAGCTCTTCCCTGTTTCATGAACCTTATTTCTTTTCTATAGAAGTCATGTACAAAAGTTGTGCCACAAGGGAAAACTAGGCTTGTTTTACCATCAAGATACAAATTAGCACTGCCTTACAGGCTGATCATGAAACAGTGTTAGCTGCAGATTTACCTCCATTTGCAGTACAGACCTGCTGACCTAAGACACAGCTCTTCATAATGAAGTATTTGCTTTGACATCAATTACTCCTTTAAACAGTCTTTCTGCTAAATATTAAACTGGCATAAATGCAACGTAAAGTAGGTAGAGCTCTTCATCTGCTAGAATACTTTATAAACTTTTTCACACAGTTTAGTTTTATGAGAATTCAGTTCTTTCTCTCACGTTGTTTCCTTAAATCCATCTGATGAAATTTAGGTTAAGTAAAACCACTTAGTAGTGTGTAAAAGTCATTGAGTGAGAATCATAAAGACAATTTCATTAACATATTTATTTATAATTTTTTTAAAGGAAGACTTAATGTTTTTATAGTGAAATTGAACTGCTTTAGGTGATGAATGCAATATTTTGGTTAAAGAATGGATTCTTGCTGTCCTAATGAAAGTATCATCACTACAAAATTAAATCCTGTTCTTACAGGGTAGAGAAACCACTCTCTATTTCAGTCCAGAGAAGAACTTAGAGCAAATTTTCATGTGTGGCAGTTCATCAGCTTCATTGTGTAATACCCGGTTCAGTAGCAATTTTGACCTTTTCTTTTTTTACTTTTTTCTTCCCCCCACCCCCAGCTTTCAAGATTTTGATGTTCAGGGATCACGACGATGCAGCTCAGATTGGTTAACAATTGGAAGCTACAAGAATATTGAAGGCTACAGAGCATGTGGCTCCTCCATTCCTTCACCATACATCTCTACACAGGATCACGTTTGGATCAAATTTCATTCAGATGATAGCATATCCAGAAAAGGCTTCAGATTAGCCTACTTTGCTGGTATGTCTCAAATGATACCTCATTTCATTTTTTTTCTGTTCCAAGAACTACTTCCTTATAGTAGGGTACAGCATAGGTATTTTCTGTAGTTGATTCAAGGCTTATTGTAAGTATACATTGTGTAGGTTATTTTGAACCCACGAACAACTTGACTATTCAGAGCGGGAATTAATGTTCACAGTAATAAACAGAGTGAATGACTTGCAGGGAGGCTGACTGTTAATACTAGGCAGCTTGGAAAGTTTTTCCAACATGACTTAAGATTTACAATTTTTTCATCATAATAAAATTAGTTGTTAAAACAGTTGGGTAGACTTCTGCGTAGCATAAACAGGGCAAAAGAAGGAAGAAATGGTGGGATTTTTTTTCTTTGCATCATTTTTTCCAATCTTGCGAAGGCATACTCTTTTTAAAGAAACTTCACAATTTAAAAACCTGTGAATATGATACATTACTCTAGCCAAGAATAGGCATGGTTTTCTACATGCAAAATTTTTCTTGGATAATTCAATTATGCAATATAAGGCTATTTACCACTAGAAACAGTTTGTGACTGTGGGTAATTCTTGCTCTAATAGCTGTTGTCAAGAGGGAGTCATGGGTAAAACCAGCTCCAAACTTTTTTACTGGCCTTAAGTAATACTAGGACATTCTATAAGAACATGATCATGGATTTCTGTGTACTGATCATAAAAAATACTTAATTTCATTTCTCTTTGTTTTCATATTGGTTTCACATTCTCTTGCTTCCTCAGTGAATGCCTGTACTCCACTGTCTGACCTGCTCCAATCTCCAAGTACTAGGTTTTAACTCCTCTCCTCTGTAAAACAATTGGTGCTCTTACAGCTGTTCAGTGCCACTCATCTTCAAAACTACTCCTCCAAGCCCTGATCTCCTCTAGTCTAAGCAAGCCATGTTTGCTTCTGTTGTGTGTTCTGCACTTTGTCTGCCTAATGGCTTCCTCCACCCTGTCAGTCTTCTACAAACCTAGTGTTTCCAGGCAGGCCTGTCCCTTTCTATAGCCTGTTTTCAAGCCTACAAAAAAGTTCTCCCTATCCTTCAGCTCCTTGAAACTTAGCAAGTCTTCAGAGAAGCGTTGCATCTGATGATGGTTCAGCTTTCAGGGCAATGTTCTACCAGAGTTTTGCTTTCTGTCTCATCACAAAAACACCATGGGGGAAAAAAAAGTTGCTGTGTTATGAGTCACCTTCTACCACTGTTTCTGATAACTGCCTTCTCACATGCTATTATCGTCTGAGGCATTGGCTTCTGCCCTGCTTTTCTCCCTGCCCTCTAGGTATAGAGGGAAGGCAGCAGTGTTCCTACCTGATGAGCTTTGAGAAGGAGGGACATATTGGATAAGGGTATGGAATGGGCAGAGGAGGTGGGCCACAGGCTCAGAAGATCTTCTGTGAAAATCCTTTCCTCTCTTTTCCGCCAATCTTGAAACAGTTTCAGTATGTAACCTCTTGTGGAAGAAGCTGTAACATATTCAATCATAAGCAATTTTTACTGTTATGTGATTTTTTTTTTGTTAGCATCATGCAGTGATACAGTGTTTAGAGTACTTAAGACTTTAATCTGATGTCTTTTAAATTTTTTTTTGTATGATTGTTGGTTTGATGTTTTTTTCTGAACAAACCTTGCTGAAACTTGGGTTTGACCTTGGTCTCTATGCTTGTTATGATACTTGGGAAGTATTTCATGACTGAGATGGGAGTGTAGTGTTTCAGCAATCAGAGAAGTCTTCTGATATTGTAAACTGACGTGTGTATAGAAGAAGAGTTGACAAATCTGCTTTAATAATCATGTGATTGTTTCTACTTTTCAGTGTGAAAAGTAGATTCCTGAAATACTAACAAGATTTTTGCTGTACATTCAGCTGTGCCATTTTGGTTTTTTAATTTCTTCTCATTGGCATCATACAGTAGTGCTCATTTTAATTCCTTGATAGACTATTCGGTGTTCTTAGTGCTACTCTCAAAGGTGGCATGTGGTCTTTGAAAAAAGCGGAAAATAATAATACTTCATGGATGCAAGTGAGGCCCTAGCTGTGCTGGAATGATAAACAATATAGATTATAGGTTTATAAGGGACTGCTAGGGAGCCCCGTGTTTAAAATCTGATGTGGAAGATAGGCCATGTGTTTGAATTCATTTCTGTTGAAAATAAATTATATCTTGCTGGTAAATACTTGCATTTCATTTTAAACAAACGAAACAACAACAAAATCACAGTTAAGAGGGGTACTTGACTTGACAGTTAAGAGGGGTAAACTTAGTGTCACTTGTCTTTCCTCTCTCTTCCTCCCGCTCCTTTTAATTAGCCTCTTTAATTATGGATATTAAAATAGGTTGGAATTTACTAATGGTGATGTAGAATGGAAAACGGAGTTAAGAATAAGTACAAAGGTTTATGTTCACTGAAATGCTTGGAAGGTTTGGGTTAGTCCTTTGGCTACAACTGTCCATGGGTTCTGCTATTTAATCTTGTACTAGTCTTTTGTAGTACAGCTTGCACAGAGTCTTATTTTGTACATCTTATTATTTTATGATCTAATTTTTGATGCCTATGTAAACTTTCCTGATGTAATGACTTCCGGATTGGTAATTAAAAATGTTAAATCAGGATCACGTAGACGGCTCTTTTCTCAGGTGTTTAAAAGCCTGCAGAAGGAAGAGCTTAGGTTGAAATCGTGTCCTGTTTTGTTACTAGAGTGATGCTATTAATCTTTACAGCTCAATGTTATAGCTTTCTATTCAACCTTTTTCCAGGTTCTGTGAGGTAGAAGCATTGAGATAGAGTATAATCGGTACCTGAATGAGTTCAGTGATCTTCGTATGCTTATTCTGCTATATTGCCTGCCACCTATGGGGCACAGTCATTCAATCTAGGCAGGACAGGTCTAGTAGTTCACTTTTACAAGTTTCAAATTCAAGGCCAAGGTCCATACTAATATTATGGATGATATGTATGGATGATATGGATGATATATACATTTATCTGTTTTACAGAATGAGAAGATGGTATCTTTTATACCAAATTGTTCTTTTTTTTCTTAGTGAAATAAGCATTTTCTAAAACATAATCACTGGCAGGACATATATTTTGTTCTCCTTCCACTTTGTCAGTAAATTTGTTCACTTGAACACTCTTCAGCAGTGCTTATAGGATTTATCACACTTGTTTGTTTCATTATTTCTTGCATTTATTTTTTAAAAACCTTAGCATTTGTGAAGTTTTTAAAATGCCAGTGTTGCACTTTGGAAAAAAAAATTTATTTCAAGGTAGAGTATTTCTTTTTAATGCTTTCTAGAATACTAAAATAGCAAAAAGGAGAGCAGAGGTGTGATATGACTTGACCTTTCACAGCAGATTAGTTGCAGCCAGGGAAATTCAGGCTAGATATCAGGACTTGGTGTGGTTAAGCACTGGAACTTTGAAAATACTTGATGAGACAAGGCCCCAGATGACCCAATCAGACTTCGGTTAGCCTTGCTTTGAGCAGATGATTTGATTAGGTGACATTCAGGGATGCTTTCTGGTCTGAATTGTTCTATTGCAAAACAAAACAAGCTAGAACCTGCTGCTTCTGGGAAAGTTTATAGTTTAGCAAGTTCATCATGCTGTCTTTTCTGTTTCATTCTTAAAACCCTAAGTACAGTGTATATTTATCTATTAGTTCTGGAACTACTGCTGTGTAGGACCATCTGCATTACAGATCTTTTTGGAGGACTGACCATGGCTGTTTATTTTATTGCGAATTTTACACTCTGTACTGTGGTTCTTAAAGTTGCAGTGATTTAAAATGATACAGTGATATTTGACTCAGATAAGTTGTTCCGGAGGTGAGATAGATTGCTTCTCAGTTATACTTCACTGTTTAACATGGCTGGAACTTTAATTAAATGAATCTCTGTTAGACCACATTTTCTTGAATAAAGTGGTCTCTTGACTTTATTTCCCAGAAGTTAAAACAAAAACAAAAAAACCCCTCCAAATAGCAAAAACTCCCGTTGCCCACGTTTCCATGTTTTCTGGACCAATAGTTGGATCCTTATCTTTTAAAGCCTAATTTTGGGGTTTTTTTGAAAGTTTTAAGTATGTGTTCCTGCATCTGCTGCACTCTCCTCTTATTTACTGGAGGGAAAGGCAGGTGGAAACAGTGGTAATAGGTGAGAAGTTTCCCTCTTCAGTTGGTGGTAATAGGTAATTTTAAACTGTCAGCTTCTTTCTCATCATAAGATCCTTTGGTACAAGCTAGGAACCTATGAATACGGGAGAGAAGTCTGACTGCTTTTACAAGAAAGAATTTGAGAAGGTAACTGGTGCTGCAGGACAAAATCTTTCTGTATTTCAAGTGACATAGAGGAGATAAACAGTGTGTTTCTGACTTATTTTTAGGACCTTAGAAGCCAGATTTTTCAGTTGCTGTCAATAAGCATTTTTTTCTTGCTTAGGTTAAAGTTATTGGACAGAAAACAGCTAAGGATGATGCTCATACTGATACGTTGACAGAATTTTGACTTGAGAAATCTGTTTTATCTCAAAACTTAATGAAAGTTGTGATGAGTTACAGAGAATTTTTAATAGTTGTTTTGCCATTCTGAACTACCTGGTGCAGCAAATTAATGTGACACAAACCATAAAAGTGCTAAATTCTAAAAGGATATTTTCATAATTTCTTTTTTTTTCTTTCAGGGAAATCTGAGGAACCAAACTGTGACTGTGACCAGTTTCATTGCGCTAATGGGAAGTGTATTCCAGAAAGCTGGAAATGTAATAATATGGACGAATGTGGAGACAACTCAGATGAAGAAGTCTGCACCAAAGCAAATCCTCCAACAGATTCTTCCTTTCAACCTTGTGCTTGCAATCAGTTTCGGTGTCTTTCTCCATTCACCAAGCTTTACACTTGCCTTCCAGAATCTTTAAAATGTGATGGTAACATAGATTGTCTTGATCTAACAGATGAAATAGGCTGCGGTGTGCCAACATGTGGGCAGCCATTAAAATACTTTTATGGTACTTTCAATTCTCCCAACTATCCTGACTTCTATCCACCTGGAAGCAACTGTACCTGGCTGATAGACACTGGTGACCACCGCAAAGTGATTTTGCGATTTACTGATTTTAAACTTGATGGTACAGGATATGGAGACTATGTCAAAATATATGATGGACTGGAGGAGAATCCCCAGAGGCTGTTGCGCATGCTAACAGCGTTTGACTCTCATGCTCCCCTCACAGTTGTTTCATCCTCAGGACAGATAAGAGTGCATTTTTGTGCTGACAAAGTGAATGCTGCAAGAGGATTCAATGCCACCTATCAAGTAGATGGCTTCTGTTTGCCATGGGAAATTCCATGTGGAGGAAATTGGGGTTGCTACACAGAGCAACAACGCTGTGATGGCTACTGGCATTGTCCAAATGGGAGGGATGAAACCAACTGCACCATGTGCCAGAGAGATGAGTTTCCTTGCTCTCGAAATGGTGTTTGCTACCCTCGTTCAGATCGCTGCAACTACCAGAATCATTGCCCTAATGGTTCAGATGAAAAAAATTGTTTCTTCTGTCAGCCAGGAAATTTTCATTGTAAAAATAACCGCTGTGTGTTTGAGAGCTGGGTTTGTGATTCTCAAGATGACTGTGGTGATGGCAGTGATGAAGAGAATTGCCCAGTCATTGTGCCCACTAGAGTAATAACTGCAGCTGTCATTGGGAGTCTTATTTGTGGATTGCTGCTTGTCATTGCACTGGGATGTACTTGTAAATTGTACTCACTCAGGATGTTTGAGCGAAGGTAAGTAGAACAGATCACCTCAAGAACTTCAATTTTTAAAATATTTTCATATCTTCTATTGTTATATTTGAAACATTTTTATTGACCTACAGTTTTTCTTGCATATTTTTTCTAAAGGCATTGTTCCTTCTTGGACAGTTAGTTAAAAAGGTATAGAAGTATTTTGATCACTTAACTATAGAGAATTAAGCTTTCAGATGTTACAAAAAAAAGTATGGAAAATCTGCATTTTTGCAGTTCGGCGTCCATTCTGTATTTAACAGCATGTTTCATCTGTTAGAGACTATCTCACACTAGGCTTAAGCATTCTGCAGTTTTTAGAAAATATCAGCATCCCTCATGGTGCCTTTTATATTTAGCCTATGCTTCTTTGAGCATTTTTTAGGAGTTTATTGTTAGGTTGGTTTTGTTGTTTTGTCTCAGGTAGACCCACTGGAATACTGCAAGGACTTACTCTATAGTCTTCGTCAATTAAATTTCAATTAAATGAATAAAAATTTCTGATTAAATTTATTGTTTCAGATTATAACCATCTGATGTAGTTTTACTTTAAGCATATGTTATAGTCTTATGAATTTCTCTTCTTTTTGAAAGATCTTTTGAAACTCATTTGTCAAGGGTTGAGGCTGAACTGTTAAGAAGAGAAGCTCCTCCATCCTATGGGCAATTAATTGCCCAGGGTTTAATTCCACCAGTTGAAGATTTTCCTGTTTGTTCACCAAATCAGGTAAGATTCAAAAATAGCAGGCAGACCACTTAAATTTTAGGGAGACTGAAATAAAGCTACTTTAACTTTCCTCTGCGTTTTTTTTGTTCCACAACATTTTCCCTTTTCAGGCCTATGTTATGATACTAAGGATTGGCTATTGAATGAAATCATGTTATGATAGCCCCACATTGTTTTCTTTGCAGACTTTTTTTCTTGTTAATGAATGACAGTAGCAGACACTATAGAATTCCTCTTGCATGAAGAGTAAAAGATTGGTAGATCTAGTTGTATGTTCTGTATTGATGTTGTAGTATAAGTTGAAATTGCAAGGTAAAACTTTGAAATTTAGGAAAGAAGAATTGAGACTTCTAATGCAAAATTGTAGTTCCTGTACCCTGTGCATGTCTTTAGATATGATCACGCCCACTGTGCAAAGAAAAGGTGGTGGCAAAGGCAACGCTGTAAAATCCAATAAAATTAACAGGAATGAGTAACAAAGTAAAAGCTGGAAAATAGGAGTTAATAATGTCTAGCCCTCAGATGGATCTTTAGCGCAAGTCATAATTGGTGATGAACTAATTTCTATGGAAACAACTCTGACTTTCAGCTATAAAGCTCCCTTATGAATAGAGGAAAAGTCCAGGGATCCTGCAGTGGTGCTGTACTGAAGTTAGCATTAACTTGTTTTATGTGTTGCAGTTAATACAGCAAAGTTAATATTGCTAAGCATGTAACAAAAATCATTACAAGAACATAAGAAGGGAAATTGGTTTTTATTTTGAATTGTTCTGATTTCATTACACTTATTCTGCCATAGATTTCACTAATTCTTTCACACATACATGTTCGCAAGCAGCAGCTGTGATTTGTGACAAAAGATTTCGCAGAGGAAAAATGGAAAATAAGTTGCAATTTGCACAAGAGACTTTGAAAACATATCAGGAAGAAGGCACCAAAGATTTCTCAGTAGCTAAATTTGAACTAAAACTTATTAATGAGCTTATTAATAAATGCTGATAATGAACACTGTAGAATCTCCCATTCTTAATGGATGAGCTGTTGTGGTTATAGAAGAGATCAGTGTGTTTCTGTTTGGAAACAGTTCTGTACTTTTACACATGCAGCTTGCTGTCATCTTTTCCAAAATTACTTTCCACCAGTTTGTTGCAGTTATGCTCAGAAGCCTTTTGAGGTAGGATTAGCTGAAGAAAATCTGCTAAGACAGTGCAGTTTTCATGCCCAGATGTGCATGTCCTCTGGTACAGGTAACTTGGAGCAAGCCAGTGCTTCCTGCACATCCCTACCAGTAGGGGACTCTTCAGGTTTGGTGCCCGTGAACATGTTTAGGAGCCATAATGCTTTTCAGGCGAACTTAGCTTGCTCGGACCTGTTTTTCATCTTGAAACTCTACAGAGGTGGCCTAAAGATAATGAGTTTTACTAAAATGAAATCTCTTGATAGAGAAGACAATTCTGGAAAACTCAGCTATGCAGTGGTTGCAGTCAAAGACTGGTAGTGGAGCTCTTAAAAAGCTGTACCTTTACTGAAATTTTCTTCTATCCTTAGTTTGAATTAAATTGAAGTAACCACTATTGCTTTGGATATATTTTGAATTATTTTTCAGAACTAAAATGTAATGGAATTTGAAGGACTTAATGAAATTGGTAGTCTTTCATAGTGGTACATAACAAAATGTAGTTGCTTCATAGTCTTTCTATGTAGCCATGATTTCACACTCCATAAAAATACCAATGTGTGTGCGTAGTTTTGAACAACTGAAGGGTTAGTTAATTCCCATTGTCAAGACCAGCATTTTAGATAAGATGTCTTTCATACCTGCTTTATTTTTAAAATAGACTATTGCTACAGGCACCAGATCTCAATATTAAAGTAACATTTTTTTCTAATATTTAAGACTCTATATTCAATTTTGTGACTGTATGCCATTTTGTGTAATAGTTGTCATACTACTTTGGTTAGAACAGTGCTGATGTACTTGATTGTTGCTTGTCTTCTCATTTAGGCTTCAGTTCTGGAAAACCTGAGACTGGCAGTACGATCTCAGCTAGGATTTACCTCAATCAGACTTCCTATTGCGGGCAGATCAAGTAACATTTGGAATCGAATTTTCAATTTTGCAAGGTCACGTCATTCCGGATCATTGGCATTGGTCTCAGCAGATGGAGATGATGCCAGCCAAAGTACTAGCAGAGAAACTGAAAGAAATAATACTCACAGAAGTCTGTTTTCAATTGAATCTGATGATACAGACACAGAAAATGAAAGAAGAGACACAGCAGGAGCAGTTGGTGGTGTTGCTGCCACCTTGCCACAGAAAGTCCCACCTGCAACAGCAATAGAAGCAACAGTCGGAGCATGTGGGAGCTCCTCTGCTCAGAGCGGCAGTAGTGGTAACATGGATAGTGGAAGAGAAGTGACAAGTGTAGAGCCCCCAAGCACAAGTCCCGCACGTCACCAGCTCACTAGTGCGCTAAGTCGTATGACTCAAGGCTTGCGCTGGGTGCGCTTTACATTAGGGAGATCAAGCTCAGTGAATCAGAACCAAAGTCCTTTGAGACAGCTTGATAATGGGGTAAATGGAAGAGAAGAGGATGATGATGTTGAAATGTTAATTCCAGTCTCTGATGTAGCATCAGACTTTGACATGAATGACTGTTCAAGACCTCTACTTGATCTCAGCTCAGATCAAGGACCAGGGCTTAGACAGCCTTACAGTGCAACACATCACGGTGTAAGGTCGTGCAGTCGAGATGGCCCCTGTGAGAGCTGTGGCATCGTGCACACTGCCCAGATACCCGACACTTGCTTAGAAGCAACAGTGAAAAATGAAACTAGTGATGACGAGGCATTATTACTCTGCTAGGTACGGATTGTTTAGGAAAGATTGTGTACAAGTTGGAGCAATATCTGTCATTGTTTTGTACTTCACAGTTAAAACTAGGTTTTAGTTTTAAAAAAATCCAGGACAATGTTATGTTAAAACTATTTTAGCCTGTGTGATTGATTAAACATTTCTTATACTGGATGATGTTATGGAATTGTTAGAGCGAACATTTTAATGGCTCTGAATCTTAATATTCAATGCGTGTATCCAGTATAATCTGATTACTCTTTAAACTGAAGTTATCCCAGATAGTTTCAAATTTAGTTTATCCTGGTACTGTAGTTCAAATCGGAAACATGGCTGCTCAAGACTTACTTGGCTGCCTGTTTAACCCCATATTAACAGGTGAATTTGTACAGAATTATTTTTGCTTTAGGAATTGACTCTGTTGTATTATTGCCAACATGCTTGTAACTTAATATACTAAATGCTGGTAAGGATTGTTAATGTAAAATATGTACTTTTCTTTGAGTTTATACAACACTTTGTCTAAATATTCTTGAATTTCATCATAATGTGAACTTACTTAAAGGGAGGAGAATCTTTCTTCAGGAGCATTCTTTTTCATTCAGAAGTACAAAATGTAATGATTTATGAAATTTAGATGCAATAGATAAACTGGCAAAAGCTTTTATAGCACTGACTTTACTAAACTACCATCTACGGTCAAATAGTTTGTGAAATCCCCAGTCATTAGTAGTTTGGATTGAAGTAAAGAAGGGCCGAAGATATTACAATATCTGTTAGTTCTTTAAATATCCAATATGTACAAATACACTACAGAATAAGTTCCAACTGGTAATAGATTTTTCCTAATACTGTAGGGTATAAAGCTTGTTTGGACTCAAGGGATTTGCACTAAAATCATTTAAAGGTCTCTAATGAGCTTAGTGCACAAGCACTATCACTTTAAGTACTATTATTGTCTAATATTGCAATGGCTATATATTTCCATGGCTCTTTTCTTGGGGTGTTGCATTTTTGTTGCAATTGAAGTTGCTTTACTAATTCCCCTATTTATTCATTGTATTTAAAAACTGGTTTACTTGGTTGCAGACTGGTTGTTTTTTAAAAAAGAAAAATAAGAAATCCCTTTTAGTGTATTTTTTTAATCATATTACATGTTGGAGCGAAACAGATCAGTGGGAAAAAAGCTCGTAATATCCAATTTTGTGATAAGCAGGTTAATATGTGGCTACAAGTGTGACAACAGGAATCTACACCTTTTAAAAACAAAAATGTCAACTACTGTTTTATTTATTCTTTGCCAGTCTGTTTTTAGTAGGCTTAAAGATCCAGTATGAAATGTATTTGTGTGTGATTGTATGCTATTTATTAAATTTTAAATACTTTGTTGAATGTCATTTTAAAGCATGTTTAAAGTCTTGTGCATTTCTGTCGTGTTATGCTGTCTGGCAGAACTGACTAAAATGTTTTAATATGTATCAAAATTAAATTGAATTTTTGTTATGTTTTTAAGGTACTTTTAAAGATAAATCCAAGGTCTGTCTGGCTTTTTATTTTATTTTTTAAAAATCCTCATCTCTGAAGTACAAATCACATGCAGAAGAAATAATTGAATGGATTCCAAAGTGCATATATCTTCTCCCTCTTCTTTCATAGACGCTGGGATGAGAAAAATAAACAGTTTTACCATCTGGTTCATTTTATTCATGGGAGTGAGCCGGTAAATTCTGAGTTCAGGATACAGTTATGTAGATTTGTGCTTTTGAGGAACTTATGTGCAATACAGTTGTAAAAGATTTTATTATAATTACCCATGTGGTTTCAAGTTTCAGAACAGATCACATCACATAGGTACCAGATAAGGTACAGATTTGGCCCATAATTACACATACCCAAGTAAAAGTCATCAATGGCCATTTTTATTCACATTGAATAATATCTAAATCTGTAGGTTATCTTTAGTCTGATTTCAGTGGCATTGCTTATAGAGCAGGCAACTTTGCAATATGAACGCGGTAACACAGCTCAAAATGTATGCGAACAGTATGTCCTGGTGTAAAATAGGGTTTTAAACCTTCCTAACTACTTGTCATTAGAAAGTGACTATGAAAATGTTCGTCACCGAGGCAGATACATTTTGATGAAAGATTCTTCACAAAATACCTTCGGTGTTATACGTGCACATAGTGATTTAAATTTGTTCCATTGGAAGCCCCAAATAGCATGTACCTATGGACTCCATATTGCAAATGTAAAAAGAACACGTTTGATTTGCTTTAAAGGAGAAATGCTACACATTTAACCAAGAAGTTGGATTTGATTGAGAATTTGGAAAATTGTAAATAAAATTCATATTTGTATGAGGCTAATTTGTTGTCTTTTTTTATTATTATTTTCTTAGTGAATCTAAAGGGTGTGATCAAATCTTGATTAAAGGTGATTGGGTTTACTTTTTTTGGGGGGGAATTTGGGTGGGGTGTGGTTTTTTTGAGATTGTGTTTTTTTACTGAGGCGATCTGTTGTTGTAATTATTTATTTTGGAGCTGCTTGAATCACTTTTTTAAGTGATTCTTGGTTTAGCTGTGCCACAGTACCAGGGCATTTTGAAGAAAAGTCAGAGTGGTTTACTATGGAATTATTTTTTGTAGAGCAGCAGTTTCATCTGAAAGCTTTGAAGAATGTAGGTTATTGTGAGGTGAGTTTTCTCCTCGTGTAAAGCTTTCTAAACACAGAAGTTGTTTATCATTGTTCCTTTTCACAGGTGATGCTTTTTTTGTCGTTTGATTTGCATTGAAACATTAAGGGGGGCCTGACATAGCCTCCAATGCTACAAGGGCTTGTTTTGTTTCCAAAGTGAAGTCCATTTTCAGTAGAAAGTTCAGCAAGTATTGCTGATAACTTCTTTAAAAACAGATTCCTGGAGAGGATGCTGGAATTAGTTACATTATCTTGCATTCTACTTCTATCCAAATGCCAGAGCAAGAACTTGTGGCAAAGGTTGGTTTCAGTCTAGGAAAATCACAGTTCAGATTTGGGGGACACATACTCTCTCAGTGAGTCTTTACATTAAATACTTACTGCAGGTCAAAATTGATTGTGGGTTTTCCTGTTGAGTTTTTGCTTGCTTTCTGAAAGGTGAATGTTTCATTCTCCTGCAGTTATTTGACTGCTGCAGTTGTCCTGAGGAAGTACTGCACTTTTTTTTGTAAATCTTTAATGGCTTTAGTAGTCTTCCTGTAGTTCTGAAGACTGCGGGGATTTGTTGGTTGGGGGTTTTTTTGTTTGTTTTTTTTTTTGCTGTTTCTCTTCCTCTCCTGTGAGTTTCTGAAAATAAGCAGTTGGTAGCTGAACATCTCCAGGCTATCATCTACAATCTAGTTGCCCCAAATGGGGTGTGTTCTGGAAGGACGAAGGAGGAGTCTGTCCCTTTGCCAAGTCACTGAAAGGAGAGGTAAGCACATCCGTAATTGAAACTGTCTTCCTTCTGTCCTCCTTTGGGATTTGACCACTGTAGTTAGCTTTTCCTGAGAAGTTATAATTGGATGATTGGAGTGGTATAGGACTAGAATGGACTAGAAACTCTAATTATTATATTGTGCAGAGGATTTATTTTTTCTTGAGTTAAACAATAGTAGGACACCCCACCCCCCGAAAGAAAAATTATTCAGAATCGGTAAGGCATGTAAAATAAGGAATACATAGGAGAAGGAAAAGAAGTTCTGGTTCAAGGTGCACTTGATAACAAATGGTAATGGTTTCTTATGCAAAATGTAAAGGACAAAGGAATAAGTTTGTTTTAAGGAATTGGGAATAAGATCCCTGAAATGAAATTACCTAAGGGGCATGTGTCTGAGTCAAGACCAGAAATCTCAGATTTTTGTCCCAGCATTGTTGACTTACGGTGCTACAGAGGTGTAAGAGAGTACAGTTAGCAGAATTGCATTTGGTCTTTTGCAACCACATACTTGTGTCTGAAGGAATGCGAACAGAAATGCAGAAATAAACTTTGCTTATCCAGGTGTAAAAAATAAAGCAAGAACAATTGGTAGCATTTATTGTTTTACGCGTTGTCTTTCTTATGGTCAATGAAGAACCTTGACAGCCACGGTTCAAGGAAGTTGTTCTGGAGCATCAGATGAGAAACAAAAGCAAAAACAATGTACAGGACAATGAGGAAGGTCACAAACCAACGTCTTATTTCTACAGTGATATGACAAGGAACAGAGGTGTTAGCTTTTGCTTTCTTTTGCCTGGTACGTTGGGCAGCAGTTAGAATTCTGACTTGATGCTCCTTCAAAAGAGAGATGTATTTGAGAACCATCCAAAACAATAGAATAGCGCTTTGCAGGATTTTTCTCCCAGGTAATTTATTAGTAAAAATAACAGTTTCCAAGGGCAGCTTATCTCTGTGCTTTGTGGTTATGTTTCTTGAGGTTTTGAAAAATCTCAGCTATTAATGGCTTTTTTGACTAAGATTATCCACCAGGAAGCAATTGATACATCTTATGAGTCCTGAGAGCTAGAACTTCAATTCCTGAGCTGAACTGTCTTTGGTCTCATGGATTTCTAGAAGTTGGCTACTTTATTTGACCCCTAGTAAGCCACTAGGGAAAGTGAATAACAAAAACTGGAAACAGTATAGTATTATGATTGCTTAGACGCTGCTCTGCTCAGTTCCTGGTTTGTTTGATTCTTTTCCCCTTGGTTGTGCTGTTTGTGATCTGTCATTTTGTGTTGAGCAGGAAGCACTTAATGTTATTAAAATGAGACTGAATAGTTACTGTTGTTGCTTTATTAAAATAAGATGGTCTTCAGCACATGCTGCAATCTTGGCTTCCTTCCTTCCCATCACAGACGTGGGATCCAAAGCTGGATGTTAACGGGCTGCACCATCACTTCCAATATATTTGGGAAAAGCTTGGATGTGGCCCAGTATTTATGTCGAGTGTATTTATTATTTATAATTGTGCAGATGACATGGAACAGCAAGAAGCAACTCCTTTCATAGTCTTTTTTTTTTTTCCAGCTTGCTTTATTATAGGAAACCATCAGGATGTGCTTCCTAGTTCTGCAAAGTGTTTATAACTGAAGAAGACTTTAGAGATTAGATTTTAAAATGTCACCACTTGTTTTGTCTGCAAATCAGTCTCACAATAGTAGTCAGCACCAAATAGTATAGAAAACTAGTTACAAAGTTTTCACGAGAGATACCTGACTTCTATCACAATTATGAAGACTTTCCAGGTAGAACTACATGTAGACTATCTGATTTTGTTGAATATTAAATTCCCACTGCAGAAAAGAGTTGTGTATGAAAGTAAATCAAGGTGAACAGGCATTACAGATTCTTTATAGGAATTGCAGATGAACACCTACAGAGTATTCTAAGTCCTTCTGACTTCCTGAATACGTGAAGAGATAACCATTGAGTCCCTCCTGCAAAACCAGAGTTCACCTCAAACTAACGCATTTTTACCCTGATTCTCTGAAACCAAATACTTTTATCCAGCATCACTGAAGGTCAGTGGTATCTTTTCTGTTAATTTTCTTGAGTTGAAAATGTGGTTCATAATCCAGTCATTCTTCATTGGAGGAAAGTTGTCAAAAAGGAAAATATGATTGATAATATACCTTCATTAGCTGAACTTTCTCCCCACTGCTCATCATCAGTCTCTAGCTGGTCACAAAACATCTTTATTGTTTGTCCAAAAGCCTATTTGTCTGCATCTCTGGCATTTTGAGATAGATCTCTGTTCCACAAATTTTTACTTCAGGCTTTAATGCCAGTATGAATATTTGGCTTAAGAAAAAGACTGAGTAATGATAAGAAAGACTTTTCAGAAATAGGATACAGTAGGAAGGATAAGGACAAGATTAGATAATTACAGCAGAAGACAGAAATTAGTAGCATTTTATGCTGGAGGGTAGCAGCTAAAGGCTCCGGGTGGAGGTGAGTGACTGTGTGTCCCAGAAGATTTTAAACTGATGGTGCCTTCATTATGACCTTCAGAAGATGTACTCAAGATCTTCTGAATGTTTTCTGTTTCTTGTGAACCTTTTCCTTAATTCGCTTAATTATTTTCTTTTGGTAAATGATAGATGTGGACTGGGTTTTCTTCAAGGTACTTCATCTTAAAATTAAATCAGTTAAGTTAATCATTAGCTTACTGAGAAACCTCTTTGATCATACATCTGTGATAGCTACACTAAATGAGACATTTCCAATATTTAGATCTCTAGGATTGTTTACTTTGCTGCAGACCACAAAGGCGTTAGCATAAGATTCAAGTTCAAGGTTGCAGTTGATGACTTTCTGCAATGTCTCTCAATTAATTGAAATACTGTGTAATATTTTTAGGATGAGTAAATGTTTCTTAACAGGAAAATTCTCTGCACAGTTGTGGTTTAACCCCACCACCCAGCAGCACCACCCAGCTACTCACTCACTCACTCATCCCCAGCAGGATGGGGAGAGAATTGGAAGGGTGTGAAAGTTCAAAAACTCAGGGGGTTGACATACAGACAATTTCATCAGTAAAGCAAAAGCTGCACATGTGAGCAAAGTAAAATAAGGAATTCATTCAATACTTCCCACCAGCAGGCAGCTGTTCAGACATCTCCAGGAAATCAGGGCTCCATGATGCGTAACAGTTACTTGGGGAGACAAATGTCATCACTCTGAAGGTGTGTCACGCACCTCCCCACACACCGCCTCTTCCTTATCCCAACTTTTATTGGTGACTACTGCATGGTATAGTCTGGAGTGTTCCTCTGGTCACTTGGGGTCAGCTGTGTCCCCCTCCCAGCTTCTTGTGCACCTTCCACCTACTCACCATGGTGATGGGAGAAACAGAAAAGGCTTTGACTCTGTGTAAGCACTGCTCAGCAATAACATCATTGTTATCTTATCAACACTGCTTTCAGCAGAAATCCATAGCCCAAAACCACAGAGCCCCTTACAAGCTACTATGTAGAAATATAACTGTCTGTCAGCCCAAACCAGTACCACAATGCAGCCACAGTTTACAGAGCAAAAATTTGTTTTACATTGTTCAAAGAAAAGAATCAAAAGTTTTGGGGTGAGTGAAGGTTCCAAAGCCAATTAGGAATCAAAGGCCTTGTTGAAGTTGCAGCACTTATTCAGTGACCACAAAGAAGTATGGGGCCAGCTGTCTTCTCGTGGTATCACGTGGATTATTTGTGTCCCACAGGTGGTATTTCAGGCCATTCTTTCCAGGGACGTCTGAGCTGTGAAATAACAAATACTTACTAAATGCATGTGAATGCAGTTGATGTGATTTTATCTTTTTGGTCCAAATGGACTAAATAAAAGGGCTGCTTAAACAGTCATTATCTACCACTAACTTAATTAATGTACTTAAAACCACCTGTGGGATAAATTCAGTTTTCCTAGGCACAGCATTTTAAGGCCTGACACTCAATTACCTTGCTGGTTTATGGAACCTGCAGCTCTGAGTAGGGCATGAAGTTACAGATAGGAACGTTTAAATGCTTATGCATAGGATCCACAAAGCCTAAATTAGCCAGAAGGAAATCAGAGGAGGAGAGACAAAGCTCAAGCCCAATGCCATTCAGAAACAGAGATAAATAGAATTTTAAGCTATGCTACTCTTAATGCATTTAGGTGTCAAAGCATATCAGTTCTTTCCTGCACAACATACAAAAAGGGAACTGAATACTTTGGCATTTACCATAATATGCTGTGATGAGGCAGACCTGCCTCCAAATCTCACTCTGCCTAATTTGGGTGAAGGATTTGAGCAGGAACAGTTTAGTACTGCCACTAGGCCAAGAACATACACTTGGAGGTGATCATCTAGGTCTGTCATGTAGAAACTCATTTTGCAGAAATAACTCAATATTCTTTGGCCTGGGAGAAATAGTAAGAATGTGACTGCTTTAGGTTGGCAGTTTTGGCACTGAGGTGGGACTTCCAGGGTGAAGTCTCTTGGCTAATAAGTACTTAATAATTTATTGATGCCGTTCCACTTGGAGTCATTAAATACCCATTGGCAGGCATACAGCCTTGACTGCTTCACCCCTTGTGACTGCATGTGGTCGAATTAACTTCTGCCTCTGTCACCCTCTCTTCTCATTTATCAAACATCACTTCATCTAGACAAAGTGAAACTATTGTACCTGAGGAACACCCATCTCAGATCCCTGGCAGCCCAGCTATTCAGGTGCCCATCTGCATGGTGGGTGAAATGGGTTTGCTCCCTAAGTGGCAGCAGAGATTCAAGGCATAGCCCTGCTACCCCATTTCAGTGCCCACCCTGACCACTTCTCATTCTCTAACAGTCTTAGAGGAACATAGTTTGATTTCCCTTTTACATCTTTCTTCCTCTGCTCTTCATCTGAATAATCACATTGCTGAATCTCATCTGTTCCTGTCTCATCAACACCATTGTAATTAGTGAGCCAGAGTTCCTGCCTGAATTCCCATCACAGCACCTTAACCCTTAACTTTTTGCCAGCTTTAAGTGCAGCAGATAGGGTAGGTGCAGCTTACCCTTTCCTGTCTGTTCAGCACCACAAAACTGCCCTAAGAGCCCTGGGACATTTCACTTTCTGTTGTTCTCATTCTCTGCCCTGGTCTTCTAAACTAGTTTTGACCTTTTCTGTCAGTGTGGTGCGATGAACCCCAGGGAATCCCCATCTACAAGAAGGGTCGCAGGGAGGACCCAGAAAACTACAAGCCTGTCAGTCTGACCTCAGTGCCAGGGAAAGTCATGGAGCAGGTGATCTTGAGTGCTATCATGAAGCACATGCAAGAGAACCGGGTGATCAGGCCCAGGCAACATGGGTTCACAAAAGGCAGGTTTTGCCAAACTAACCTGATTGCCTTCTATGACAAAGTGACTCGGCTGCTGGATGAGGGAAAGGCTGTGGATGTGGTCTTCCTGGACTTCAGTAAAGCCTTTGACACAGTTTCTCACAGCGTTCTGCTTGAGAAACTGTCAGCCTCTGGGCTGGACAGGCGCACACTCTCCTGGGTGGAAAACTGGTTGGATGGCCGGGCCCAGAGAGTGGTGGGAAATGGTGTGAAATCCAGCTGGAGGCCAGTGACAAGTGGTGTTCCCCAGGGCTCAGTGCTGGGTCCAGCCCTGTTCAATGTCTTTATCAATGACCTGGGTGAAGGCATCGAGTGCACCCTTAGCAAGTTTGCGGACGACACTAAGCTGGGTGGAAGTGTCGATCTGCTGGAGGGTAGGGAGGCTCTGCAAAGGGATCTGAACAGGCTGGACCACTGGGCTGAGTCCAATGGCATGAGGTTTAACAAGGCCAAAGGCCAGGTCCTGCACTTGGGGCACAACAACCCTGTCCAGTGCTACAGACTAGGAGAAGTCTGTCTAGAAAGCTGCCTGGAAGAGAGGGACCTGGGGGTGTTGGTTGACAGGGACTGAACATGAGCCAGCAGTGTGCCCAGGTGGCCAAGAAGGCCAATGGCATCTTGGCTTGTATCAGAAATGGTGTGACCAGCAGGTCCAGGGAGGTTATTCTCCCTTTGTACTCAGCACTGGTGAGACCGCTCCTCGAATACTGTGTTCAGCTCTGGGCCCCTCACCACAAGAAGGATGTTGAGGCTCTGGAGCGAGTCCAGAGAAGAGCAACAAAGCTGGTGAAGGGGCTGGAGAACAGGCCTTATGAGGAGCGGCTGAGAGAGCTGGGGGTGTTTAGCCTGGAGAAGAGGAGGCTGAGGGGAGACCTCATTGCTCTCTACAACTACCTGAAAGGAGGTTGTAGAGAGGAGGGTGCTGGCCTCTTCTTCCAAGTGACAGGGGACAGGACAAGAGGGAATGGCCTCAAGCTCCGCCAGGGGAGATTTAGGCTGATCATTAGGAAAAAATTCTTCACAGAAAGGGTCATTGGGCCCTGGAACAGGCTGCCCAGGGAGGTGGTTGATTCACCTTCCCTGGAGGTGTTTAAGGGACAGGTGGACGAGGCGCTGAGGGGCATGGTTTAGTGATTGACAGGAATGGTTGGACTCAATGATCCGGTGGGTCTCTTCCAACCTGGTTATTCTATGATTTTATTCTATGAATCTCTGTCCCATAGTACAAAGGCGAAGCAAAAGATGAGACAATGTGGGATGTGCAGATGCAAAGGCAAACTTCTAGTACTGCTTTCCTGTCCACTGGGACAGAAGGAACACAGTTGACATGCTGGTGGGAAGGGAAGCATTTTCCAGATCCAGTGTAATTTGTCTAAATGTCTTTTTGGCATAATGTGCATGCTACGTCATGGCCTTCAGAGTCAATATCCTGTCTTCTGAAGCCGGGAAGAGGTCAAGGGGATGAAGGTACTGGTGCTCAGCGGATTGGCGAACACGCTTGAGCAGCGTCACTGCTGAGTCTGCACACCCCAGGTTACTGGAGGAGAGAAGTGGCTAAAGTCCATAGAGCAAGCGCTTCTGGGGTGGTGTAGAGCAGGTCTTTCCTCTTCATCTGCTCCAAGTTTTAGCTCATTTTCTAGCCGTCTTAATTTTACTTTCCCACGTCTTTTTATGGGTCAATATTGTGAAACACACAAGCTGCCTCTCCTAGCCAGGGTCGCACCAGCCCTGTGGAACCCACTGCAGAAGCCCTGCTTTCCCCTGGATCTCACTGCCTGGCATTCTTTGCTGCCCCAGGACTGGGGAAGGGGCAGAGGGGCTGGGCACAGCCCAGGGGGTTCATGGGTTGCTACAGGGCTCAGTGGGGCCCTCAGCAACTGCGCAGTAACTATGCGAGGGGCAGCGATTGTGCAATAGCTGCATGGGGGGATGCAGGGGGTGGTGGGGAGCAGGGCAAGGCAACAGCTACAGAAGGATGAGTTTCACCTAGTTCTTCCCCAGGATACCCTTGGTGCTGAGGCCATCTGATGAGACGGGGAAGAGAGGCTCGATAGCTTCCCGAAACCCCCGAACAGCTCTCTCCCTAGCCCAGTGTGCTGTTCAAGCAGTGGCATTGGGAGGGTGGGTCACTGTTTGGGTCCTGAGGGTTGAGCCCCATATCTTCTTCTGAGAAACAGCTTAGAAGCAGATGCTGGTGGTCACTGTGGTGGCTCAATCCTGCACAGCAGAGCAAATCCCACCATATTGGTCCGTAGAGACTCAACTGAGTTGGATGTGACACTTGGATCATTGCTCTCTGCACTCTCCTGGGTCCTCTGCATAAATGGGACCCACAGGTTACCCAGATATTGGTGCAGGGTGCTAAGGTTATCCTTGGGCTCCCAGCCAGCTCTGTGAGGGCTTGGGTCAGCCTTGGGTTCCACAGCCACCTCTGTGGAGAGCTCGAGTTACCTTTGATTTCCTCAAACCTTGTTGCAAAGAGGTCACCTTTGGGCATCACAAGCCAATGAATGATCACATTTTCAAAACAGCCAAGCCTGTTTGAAACCCTGGATTGTACAGGGTAGCCCCTCTTTCTCCAGGTAAAGAGTCTGGAGCAGAACGGTCCAGCACCCAGTTCTCTGCTACTAGCCTGTACACCTGATTGCTGCATTCACTGGGTATTGGTGCTTCACAGGAGGTGGTGGGTGGAGCTGCCAAGGGCAGTGGGGGCAATTCCCTTGGTGTCTGTTTAAGTAACACTGTGTGGTGTGTATTCAGTGCCATTTGGAGGTAATCTGCTGCTCTGGGAAAAGGGTGGGCAGTGAAGAACTCTCAGGCAAGAGTAGCTTTCTGCACTGAACCCTCATTCTTGCCTTCAAGGCTCCTATGCCACCCTCAAAACTGGCTCAGCAGAGACTTTTGATCAAGGGGGGAAAAGTTGTGAATGATGACCACTCTATGGTGGCTGATGTGTACGTGGAAGATGGAGTGGTGCAGCAAGTGGGACCAAACCTAAACCCTCAGCCACCCACTGGACTTGTTGTGCTGGAAGCAACTGACAAGCTGGTGATCCCTGGGGGCATAGATACTCATACACACATGCAGTTCCCTTTTATGGGCAGCAGGTCAAAAGATGACTTCTATACAGGAACCAAGGTGGGTGTACATATATGTGTCTGTGTGTGCATATGTATCCATCTGTGTGTGTATCTGGGCTTTCTCAAAAAAGGTTGTCTGCTGGTTATTCAATGTTATTTCTAAAGGAGAGAATAGAGTCTGAATCAAGCACAATCAATTGTTACTGTCCCTTGTCTGGGACATCGTAATAAGCAGTTAGGGTACACAGAAGTGCATGTTCAACCAGTTTGTTATTTGGGTTCCTTCAGAGACTTTTTTGGCTGTGGATGGCAAATGTTAGGTGCAGGCATTTACACAGGCTGTTGCCATTCAGTCTACAGGTTGCATTTGTACATTCAACAAGCTTCAGGCTTTTCTGAGCAAAGGTTATGTAAAGCAACAGTTTAACTCCCCTGTGCATTTGGAGCACTTTTGTGGTAGTCTGGGTTTTGTCTTCCTTTAGCATGAGGGAATTGCAGTTATTTTTCTGCCGTTCACTTCTGTCCCTACAGTGTCCCTCAGTAGAAGTCCAGTTGAAATATACTTTCTAAAAGTGTCTAATGTCTCCCAGTTTTAAACCTGGAGTTCTTTTTTTTTTTCCAGCTTTTTAACTGATCTTGTTACATTCCCTGCATTAACATTGTGTTCACTACTCATATTAACAGTATTATATGTCATCTCCTTCCAGTAAAGATACTCATACACAAGTCCTTAAAATTTGTAAGATGCTTTTTTAAGTGGTTTGCTGTGCCAAGTCAAATCCTTTGCACACAGAAGGGATCACGTTGTCCTACGAAATGGCCTGTCTGTTAGCCAATATCCTCAGAGAGCCTGTTGGATCCTGTCCCTCTCACAGAAGAACTGGAGTTTGCTGTAAACCAGAAAATGTCTGTGCATCCCTTCTAAAGAAATTATTTTCACTGATGTGCATTTTTTTCAGATGTGCAAAACACAAGTCTGCCTCTTAGAAACAGTTGAAATAAGTTAAATTAAACTCATATTAACAAATGGTGTGGTGTGGTAACTACACAAACTATTAAGAAATTTTAAAGTTTGCAGTCCTTGGATTGACTTTCTTCTTTAACAGGAAATTTCCTTTCTTGCTTGCCCCATCATGTAATGAGAACACGAGTGAGATTGTGGCAGAAATTTTTATATTCTAAGGAACTAGCTTTTTAAACATTGAGACCGGAGTGCTGAAGGGAGGACAACAAATGACCTGTATGCTGTCCCTAAATTACTGGCATATTTCTTTCAATAACAATGTTTATTTCAACTCAAGATAGATTTGTTGGTATAGCTGCTGTTACTTGGAGTGGAAATGCTGGGTAGCTGAAAGCACTAGAATTGTTTTTCTCAATGAGCAAAAGACTTACAGTGGCTCATTATAATGAGACTGTAATTATTCTGCAAAACCTTGATGAAAGATTATTTTGTCCATCTCAGCAGATCTTTCCTGCTATACGAAAACACCTGCTAGGTCAAACATAACCTGTACTCCAAGTTAGATATAAGATAAGATATAAAAGTAAAGCTGCAGCACTGGATTTCCACTTCCAGAACTGACAGCTGGAATGGGATTATAAATTTGATCATGGGATTTTTTTTCCCCAAACTAAATCTCTTCAGTAGCTATATGGTAGAAAAGAGGGAATCTATTACTATATGAACGTAACAACACTGTCTTTTTCAGTTATCCATAGACAATAAATAGTTTCTGAAAAAAATTTTACTTGCCAAAATGTCTTCTTCAAGCAATTTTTGTGATAAATGGAGAGAAAAGGCTTAAATCAACTCCACAATGTCCGTTCTGCTTGTCCATCAACAAGAATGTTTCTTGGCTGAGAGAAGGGCAGAATTTGATTTCTGGAATACTTATTTTACATGATTTACTGTAGACAAATATATGTGTCTTAATGTTTTGTCTTTTTTGTGCAGCAATCCTTTAGTTATCTGTGGAGAATATTTTTGTAAACTGATTATCAACAATGTATTTAGGAATCTGGCATTGCAACAGAAATCCAAAAAATTATTTTTGATTGATGGGAGAAAATGCGTAAAAGAAACACACTGACCGTGGCTTTCTCTTAGGATGTCTGCTTGGGATGTAAGAGAACTCATTCTTCAGGTGCCTCCATTGACTTTAAAGGGAACCAAAGATGCAGACTAATTCAGATGTAGGTGCCCGCAACATAAATCCCAAATTAAAGAAGAGAAATTGTATGTTAACTTGGAAATAAAAACCAACGTAGGAGTGTCAGTTACATATAGGGGTTTTGTTGAATAACTTTTTGAGGCGCTGGACCGGGAAACTGCAAATTGTAGACTGCTTACACAAAAAAAAAAAATGGATGTCTAGATAGTCACTTTGGTGCCTAAAAGAAGACTGTAGACCCAATGATCAGATGTCAAAGAGTTAGATATTGTAAAACCTAACCCAGGTTAAAGTGTGGAAAATGTTCAGAGCTGTTTACTCGAGGTCATCACCTGACAAATTCTTTTGCAAGAGAATCAGAGAGACAAGGTTGTGTTCCAGCTATTGCAAAGTATGCTACAATAATTAGCTAAGACTTACCCACTCAGCTGAATAAATAAAGGCACAGAATAGCTCTTTTTACAAAGAAAGGGGGAAAAAAAGATGTTAGGGGAAAAAAGAGACTTTGAATGGAGTTGGAACCAATGACGTTTTCTTGAATTTTTAAAGTATTCTTTAAATCTTCTTTAACAAATAAGAAGTCAATCTGTCTTGATGAAAAAAAAATTACAACTTCTCTTGGAGAAAAGGTTCTGCTGAATTAATCACAGATTCACATGTTTATGTCACTCTCCAAACTTCTTTTTGTTTTCAAAATATACTGACATAGTTACAATTTTTCATCTGATTGCTAAGGGGAGGGAAGGAAGGGACTGATCTAGAAACAGGAAGAGTAATTTAGCAGGAATTTGAACTGTGTATATTTTGATCTGAATTGATTGTAACTGTTGCGCAAAGGGCAGAGCAGTAGAGAGGATTTCTATGGCTAATTTGGAAGACTGCAACAAGTACAGCAAAAGAATTTCTATATTGGATCATTTTCTGTTAGTCGAGGATCTGATTTCTGGAAGTGACTAACAAAGATCTTTCAAAGGAAATAAAAGTAACAACTCAATTTTCCATAAAGCATAGTAAAAATCATTGGGTAAAAACTATTTTTTGATGCTTATAATATACATAAAGTAAAATTTTTGTTTATTTATTTACTTATATATTATATGGAGGATGTAACTTCCTTATTCTATTTCAAAACCCACTATGCAGTTTTACTAAATGATATCCTGTCAGTAACAAAAATAAAAATACTAAAAATCCTTTTGGTATTAAACAAGAATATTTGGATTTTCACACTGGATTTTCTAACTGAACCTGTTGTTTTTATTTTATATCAGTCCCTTTATACTTTCCTGCTACATGTGCTTATTTTTTCTACTACACAGGCTCTGAGCAAGCATTTCTTCTTCTGGCACTCCTTTCTCAGTGTTCTCACCTGCTTAAGGAAACTCAGTGATGGATGAATGCTGAAGACTCATTTCCAAAACTTTGATAAGGTTTTGCATGTGTGCAAAAACTTCTTTGGCCTGAGAATTTCCCCATGACTCTCTTGAATACCGCTTTGAGAACATCCCTCTCAAAGGAGGTGAAATTAATCTCCACAATCATTTTGCAAATTCAGACTTCACCGAGGGAAACTCTTCAGTGGCTTTTGGCTTATCAGTGTATCAAGATTAATTGTTGCACAGGGAATCAGAGATGGTATTGTGACGCATATTAGCATCTTACAATGGGTGGGATGAAATTTTCATTTTCTCTGATTGCTAAATATGAACTTCCTTGCTTTCAGGCTGCCATAGCAGGAGGAACCACTATGATCATTGACTTTGCCATCCCTCAGAAAGGCTGTTCTCTTATTGAAGCCTTCGACACATGGAAAAGCTGGGCAGACCCTAAAGTCTGCTGTGATTACGCACTGCATGTGGGAGTTACATGGTGGAGCAACAAGGTAGGCACAATAGCTGATTTTCAGTGCCATGGATTGCTGCTGCACCTGCTTTGAATTAGGCCTCACATACTAAACATAGCTTGCTAGCAGTGTAGTATTACTACAGTAATAAGTGTATTTATCTGTGTAAAATTACATTTGAAATAGTCTACATCTTTCTAAAAGTACTTGTGTTCATTGGATAGTACTGCACAAAAGGAAGCAGTTTTGCAAGACCAAGGCCAGGCAGACCAGAGGGGGCAAGAACTGTTTGCATAAATTTTGTCTTTTGTTACTTGAACACTTGATAATGTATACTCTTGTTGAGTCTTGACATCGTGTGTGGTTGGTTTGTTTTTTTTTAATAACGGTGTGCATGAAAAATATGGTACCTACCTTTATTTTGTAAAAGAAGAGTTCTATTCCTGAGTGACTGCCGTAGTATCTCCTTAAAGTAAAGCAGGACTGGAGACAATAATTACTTGAATGTGAGTTTATCTAAAAAAAACCCTTTTGGCATTTACATATGGGAGAACTCTCCTTGGTGCTTGAATATTTGCTGATAGCCTGAAAGCTTTACTGAACAAATTAACTTCTCAGGTGCTTGACATTTAGCTGAACCAGACCCATGTTTTACAAAACTGCTTCAGATCTTCAGAGAGCTTGCATCAGTAAATAGATGTATTAAGCAAATTCCATTTTTAAATATGAAATGTAAGTACATCCTCTAATTTTTAGCTTTCGAGAGATATAAACCAAAGTCTTCACTGAGCACTGAATAGACTGACAAAACTTCTAGCTCAAAACAATGATGTGAAATAAATTCTCTGGTGAAGTTTGAAGAATGTGCATTTGAAACAGCCTTAGCAGAGAACAATGGAATTGTACTGAAAAATCCAATAAAACCAAGGAGGTGTAAATCAATTAAATGTTCTGGTTTATTCTGAGAATTTAACTGTCTTTAAAGGCCAAGACTGAAAGAAATAGAAAGGTCTGGTGTTTGTATCTGTAAAAGATCCGAGTAAAGGAGACACTGATATTCCATGCCCTTCTAATTTGCTATCATTTCCTCAGGATTTAAAGTATTGATTAAAGTCATGCATTCTTTGCAATGCTTTCCTTTAGTCATCATAATTAGTGAAGAAGAAAATAAATAAGATATGCCTCTATATTTGTGCCAGAGCAGGGCCTTATGTCAGGTATTTATTTGTCTGATGATAATTCCCAGTGAAGATATGCTCCCATCCCTCCTCTGGATAAATCTAGAAAAATTCCTTGAGTTTTATATCAGTCTCTCACTTCTCTTGGACAGATCCAACCAGATTATTAGAGATAAGATGAAAAATAAGGTTTTATTTTTAGAAAGGAGTTCATCCTATGGAAATTATAATAGCATCACAGATAGATGTCATTTACTATCACGATCATTTTACTGGGAAGAGAGAGCCAAAGTCAGATATTGGATAGTTCTGGCTAACTGTCTGCACAATAAACCTTTGGGCTAAAATCTGCATCTTTCTTTCCTTCTTTGGAACATAATGTTTTGATGGGTTTCATAGACTCTAGCAGAAGCAGGGAATCCTATAAAAGAGTGCTTATTAGAGTGTTTTTCAGAGTCAGGTAAGTCTCTAGAAGACAAAATCTTTCCTGTCACTGTTATTTACCAGCAACTGAAGCCTATTACAATCCAATTTTGAAAATCAATTTTTCTCGAATCTCCATGCCCTGTAATATACATTGATACATTGATACATTGATTGGTGGTTTTGACATCAGGAGGCATATGTAGAATCAAATTCTGTTTCACTAGATTTTGCAAAATGCATTCCCTTCCTGCAATTACATTGTGCCACCAATATCTGCACTGCAGTGATGCTAGTTTATATACTTTGAAAATCAATTTGATACAAGAAGAATAGTGTAATTAAATATGTGACTTGGGCTATTTGGACTGAACATACGTTTGACGGGTAAGTAAAGACTCATCCTTCGTACTTACAATTTCTTTATAAAAATTATTAACAGTTAAAATGTAATATTACTTTTTTAAAAAAACAATTGCTGACTGTCTTTTAGGTGAAGGAAGAAATGAAAAGTCTTGTCCAAAACAAAGGCGTCAACTCCTTCAAGATGTTTATGGCATATAAAGACGTATATATGGTCAATGATGAGGAGTTATACGCAGCTTTTTCCTGCTGTAAGGAACTTGGAGCAGTTGCTCAAGTCCATGCAGAGAATGGGGAGCTAATTGCACAGGTAGATATTTGACACTTTGTCTGTCAAAGTCAAGAATATAAGCAATGCTGTTATCTAACCACTTCAATAGATGTATTAGGACCGTCACTGTATCACAGGGAAAAGTTTTCTACCCTATCTTACTTGCAGGGAACTGAAGATGAACACATCCAATACCAAACAGGATGCTTGTGGTGGGCTAAGAAATTGTAACCTGGAGTCCTGGGTGGGGTAGACAAAAGGCAAATGATTCTGTTATAGTAAGAGTTATACTTGCAGTATAATATATATATACTTCTAATAGAATATACTGACAAAGAAAGATCAGTCAGAACCAGTCAGAGCCTGACAATCAACCAAGTTAAAGAGGGAACGCTTGGCCAGGTATTTAAATGTCAGGTGTGTGGTGCCTGGCCCTAGGTCTCTCCAAACATAGTCAGCTCATTTAACAGGAATGAACCTGGAATTGAGGAGATAGCCTTACTGACTGGGCACAAAAGTCTTAATGTCCCTCTATGCATAACTAGATGCACTTGACACTTGCTACTTCTGTCTTAGTGTGATGTGAAGGCACTGGGAGTATAACTACACTGACGTCTGTGAGTTTCTTCAGCTGTTCTAGATAGTAGTCCTTTGACTCTGTCCCAGGTCCCATACTGGAAATGAACTGATTGCTAAATAAGCTTAAAACAGCAAAGCATAAGTTGCTGGAATATGGTAGGGAAAAAATCTTCTCCCTCATAAAACTTAATGTCTCTTTCAGAGGCTCTGGATGGGTATCTTTGTGCTTTTTTTTCTTTTTTTTCAGTGTGGGGTTACTACTATCGTCTCAGATAGTGGCTGCGATCATTTAGGAGTGCCTATTTAGAGAGAGGTAGAATTTTCAGAAGGGATGATTTGATGATTTGTCCCTGCAAGCCAGTGGAGAATGTTCCTTGAAGTAACTTAGGTATTCTGAGACCTGTATTTATTGAAAGATACATTGAATTTCAGATAATACAATAAAAACTTCCTTGAAAAAAAAATCATAACTCCCTTTTTTTCCCCCTCCGAACTAGCTGCAGCAGCTGGTTTGAGGATCCATTGAGGATCCACTTGGCAGCATTTTCACAACACCATGGCTGTGCTCTAACTGGCTCTTACATGTTTTTTGTGTGGTGTTCAGGGTGCAAAGAAGATGCTGGCAATGGGAATAACTGGCCCTGAGGGCCACGAGCTGTGTCGTCCTGAAGAAGTGGAAGCTGAAGCTACACAGAGAGCAATTACCATAGCAAATGCTGTCAACTGCCCCCTTTATGTAGTCCATGTAATGAGTAAATCTGCAGCAAGGGTGATAAGTAATGCACGAAGAGAAGGTAAAAGTTCTATTTCTTTTATGCTTGCACAATGGCTTTGGAGGAATTGTCATGGAAAACCAAACATAGCATTAATGTCCTACTTGTCATGGGTGCCATAACTCTCAGAACACAGGTGAATTTCTTGGAGTGGGATGTGTGAACTGTGTGTTTACATTGTGCAGCCTGAAGGGAGTTGAACAGTGTGGAGGAAGAGACTGGGACTGAAGCTTTCCCTTTTCCCCAGAGCAAACATTTTTCTCCTTCATGCTGTACCTCCAAGGTCAAAGTGGTGGCAAAGACAGCATTATTGCATCAAAAATTATGTGACCAGCCA
Source organism: Phaenicophaeus curvirostris (assembly GCF_032191515.1). NCBI lineage: Eukaryota > Metazoa > Chordata > Aves > Cuculiformes > Cuculidae > Phaenicophaeus > Phaenicophaeus curvirostris. The sequence goes on along the minus strand of NC_091394.1, from coordinate 78,695,987 downwards.
AAGACAATGTATGCTCTGCTGTTCCCCTTCACTGAGTTATAGTCTGCAAGCCCTTACTAGATATTTCTGTGAGAAATACTACAACAGAGACCCTAACGTGTTTTTACAGACAATGCCATGACATGACCAGGGCTCTGCTCACTGGGCACTTAGAAATCACGGTGAAGATGACAGTGTCTGAAAGCCTCGATACCCTCCAGGGAGGGGTTTCTCAGGTCACGCACTGCAGGGTTCATAAATAATTCTGGTCAGCCGAGGGAACTTGACCCCCTTGGACATCTGCTGGGCAGGCTAGAAGCAACCTAAAGGCTGTAGATATACAGGATGTTTTACCTCCTCATCTATAAGTTCATCCAGAGTAGCCTGTGGAATCACAGTGCAGTGAGGAGACATTATACGTTTATGTGGAATGTGTATTGATTATGACTTCTAGTGAGATTTATCAGTAATTTAAGTTTATAAACTAACCTACCAGAATGTTTTTGACTAGCACATCTTTTGATGCTGTGCTGTATTAGATTTGTCCACTAGATGACAGTGCTGCTGGTAATGTGGATTTTATCTGTCAGGGCATGGTTATTTGTACATTCACAGCTGTGGTGTCAACATTAACCACAGGAAGCTGTAACCACAGTTAAAATACCCAGATTAAAGATGAAACACTGTCTGTGAACACAAAAGAGCTAAGATAAGAGGTGCTTTTATATGAACTATTCAAGTACAAAACTCTATACTGATAATAAATACTGTATCGTATTGTTAGGCATGTGTTGTAAGAATAGTCTGCAGTGCAAGTAGGATAACTGACTTGATAGCAGTATGCCATGTAAAAAGAAGAAATTGGTAAAATGTATGCTTACTCTGGTGCAAACTGGATTTTATAGCTTCCTGGTTTCACGCAGTCAGAATAATCAATGCTTGCCTTTATTCACAGTAGCTTATGGCATCTCTCCATAATAAATTTCTATTTGTGTGGCAGTATGCTGTTTAGGAAACAGAAATCTAGAATTGATGAAGAAATTTTGAAAGATTTGTGTACCGCAAAGATAGTTACAATAATTACAGTTTTTAATGAGACTGATCTGTATAAATTCTGGCGATTAGAGATTCATTGTTGTTAGTTTCAGTAAAAGTTATTTTCTATTCTTCAATTAAAAGTGGTAACACAAAAGAAGGACTTGCAGATAAAACCCCTAAATTCTCAAAGTATTGTATGTATGACATAAATAAAACCCAAATGATTTGCTGAAGGATTTTCAACTTGGAGAGGTTAAAACCACTCTAACTATTAAATATAAGAAGGCTCTCAAGCATTCAAAATATTCTCTCTAGTACAGTTTATAAATTTTTTGTGTTTCTGTCCAAGCATGTAACATTGAAGTACTGTGTGTGAGTGCATATTTCTCCATGCCCATGTCAAAGAAAAACTTTCTATTCTTTCCTATTCCGTTACTGACCTCAGAAGGGGAGAGACTGATGCTCATTGAGAGCAATCTATTTTCTGGGTGACAGTGTGATACCAGGGTTGAAGCATTGCATCAATTTCTGTGGGATGATGATTTTTGTAGTCAAACTGTAAGTCAGAGCTCAGTCCTTCTTTGACCTTCATTTAGCTATTTAAGGTGAACAATAATAATATAGCTAGAGACCAAAAACCTGATCCAGTTTCCTAAGACAATAGGCATAATTCTGTTACCTTCAGTGAGCTCTGGCTCCGACCTTAAAGGCTAAAGTCAGTCATATAGACTGTAAAGGGATACTAGAAGCAAACTTCAGGGAAACTGCATGAGTGACTGTCTTCCTTTGTCAGGCAATGCAACTCCTTCTCCTTGTTAGGATTGCCTTACATGAACTTTCTGGGTAGAAGTAATGTAGCCCTGTAACTCATTGCTTCAGCCAATAACACCTACAAGGAAGCAAGGCTAATAAAGTGTGCTGTAGGGATATATGACTTACACTGCCTCCCACTTAAAAATACTTTCATTCTAAGAGTACAAAAGACTAGAGATTGTCATGTCCTTTTTCTTGTTCAACTGCGCTGTTAACTGTGCTAAGGAAATAAGACTTTCTAGTGCAGATGAGAACTGGAGAGCAGCATCTTACTAAAAACTTGGTTGATAAAAAAATTTAAAACATCTCTCTTAAAAAAACATAAAAAATATGTACTTGGTCAGATGACAGTAAGGTTACTTAGACTTATGAAGCTGGTACCTCCTACTATCAGTCACAGGTTAGGTCTGCTTTTTGTGAGAGGAAGGGCACGATCATAGCTTTGGAGATATGCACTCACAAGCTGATTCAACTACAAATGCCAGCTTCTTAGCTGGATCATGCAGGACAGCTTAGGTACAGATTGTAGATAGCCTAATTGATGCAATGCTATGCCAGATTCAATGAAACCTGCCTTGCAGTTCAGATTCTTTCAGCTCATAGCTGGTCAGCGAGTATCTTTGCCCCATATGACCTTATCTTAAGTGCTTCTGATACTTTTACTAGCATAAGCACACAGGGACCAGTTTTTCAAGCCTATAAAGGTTAGTTGATGTTTCTGAAGTTTAAAACTCTTTTTGAGTTCTGATAGGTGGTAAAATAAATTGCAATTGTGTGTTCTTCTTTGTTATAAAGTAATTTATGTGAAAATAGCTCTTTCCAGCTGGTTTGGGCATCAGATGAAGTCGTCACAAAATCCCCAGCTATTTTCCAGCAGCTCAGAGATGTCAGAAAGACATAACAGCAGAACACTTTCTGATTACTATTTTTATTGAATGCAGGAAAATATAACAAATGGAAAGACCTGATTTATTGCCACATTACTCCCGTTTTATGCCTATAGGCAGAAGCCAATTGATCTAGAAGGACCTTAATGCAGAATTTCATTGTTGCCAATGAAGCTAAAAGAGCCTTAATGCAGAATTTCCTTGTTAATTCAATTAAAGCAGATCCTTGATATTATTGCAGCCTTCAGCCTGGCTAGTCATGGTCCAAATGAAATGCAAGAAATAGCACCGTCAGCAGAAGTGTCCAGATGTAGTCCATTGAAGCTGCAGTGTTCAGACTCAAAAACATTTGGGGAAATGGCATGTACTCCTTCCCACTCAGAGGAACAATGGGAGCTACTAAGGTCAAATTCTGACTGCAGAAATACTGTCATCAGCTGCAGTACATGAGTTAGAATAAACTCAGCATACACAGCTGAGAGCTTGGAGACTTCTTTTCAATTTTATATTGTGAAACTGAGAAAACCATTTATGCAAGCTCAACAGTTACTCTTTTTTTACTATTTTAGCTTTAATTATTTATAAGTATGTCCTAATGATCCATAGTTTAGGCTTGGGTGGAATTTTCTTTGACATGTTTAGATGCAGTCAGAAATAAAAACACCACACTTCCCCCTTCTCCCCTTTCCACTGAGCTTGCTTATGAAAAATCTGTCAAAAACCTAATGGTTAGATACAGCAGATGATTGTATATGCAAGAATTTTTCTGTATATATCTAGGGTTTTGGCAGCCTGCCTTCAATCCTGTGTCTGAAGTTGCCCAAAGAAGGACAAGATTCCCCTAACTCCTGCAACAGCTTTAAATCAGGAAAACAGTAATCTGACTTAAAACTCCTCATTCTCTGAGTGGACACATCACTTTATGGATGGCTTGATATCCAATGCTTTAGATTTTGTAAAAAGATGCAAAAACTCAGCAAATAATTGCTTAAGTCATGATTTCCCCTTCTGAGTCCATATAAACCTATAAATATGAAGATAAGTGGAACTGGGAGCTTAGAATGCTCCAAATCTAAGTGTCAGTACAAGATGTGCACATACAGCATGGCAGAGTACACTGAGATGGTCGTAGCATCTGTAATGCTATAGGGATTATTTAGGTGACAGAAGTTATACTATGTAGTGCTTGGAACAAACATACAGTGCAGTAATGTCAGAGCAGGTCTTGAAACCTTATAGAAATAACCACACAAGTATCAGCGTTAGAAGGCACGACACCTTTTTGCAAGACTAGCACAGAAAACTTAAGGAACAGCACTGCTGCAGTGGGAAAGTTACTTTGAGAAGAATCGAGCTCCTTGGTAACTACCCATGCCGGTGCAGTAGTTAAAATCCAGTAGCTCAAAGAAGTACCAGAAACTAATGTACAGAGAGAAGTCTGCAAAGGTTTGCTTTGTTGTTTTCTGACAGTACAGTGAATGCCTGACTTACATGCAGAAAGCCAGAGAAAGGTCACTGTCTTGTATCACCGAGCAATTACTAGCTGAGCACTTGCTGGGATAATGCAGTGATAGTTCTAATAAAAATTTGTCCCTGGAGTGAAATCCGGGATCTGTAGCAAGATACCCACTGTCTGTAGGGAGCAGGCGAGGGAGAAAGCCCTTGCTAGGATCCAGCACAGGCTGCCTTTAACCAGCACCGTGCAGTCTGTGAGTAGGTGTGTGAAGTTCCAGCTTTCTTCAGTTCTTCAGTAATCATCACAGTCAGCAACATTACTACCTATCACCTACAGAACTGCAAAGTGGACCACCTCCTCAGGGAGTGAAACATCTTGTTTTATTTCCCATCTTGTTCTGCTGAATTTCAAACCCATGTTTCCTAGGAGAAAAAACAGTTAAAATATGTTAGGTCTGTCCAAAGGCTAACAGCCAGCCTGGGTTGATGTCCTTTTCTGAGGAATCTGGAATAATGTGCAGCAAAGAATTAAAGATTAAAATTTGAGAAATAATTAAAAAAATTAAATTATTTATAGTATTGGGGGTTTTTATTTGGGAAATGTTCCATATTGTTGTTCTTGGAATATTTCTAGCCTGACAATTGAAAGTACCCCCATGCAAAGTCTATATGTTGTATAACTTACATTGTTACATAGTCAATAACTTCAGAGGACAAACGGGTGCTACCAAGAATTATATGGAACTTGAATATAATTAATGCAACTGAGGACTGTGCATGTTCCTTTTGAAATCTCAATCACATGCCCAGTAAACAGTGTAAAACCCATTATAATATATCTGTCAACAATTTAATTAAAAAACTTGCCCAAGCAATGTTCTTATGAGTAAATATATTGGGAGATCACCAGCAGAATATTCAGAATAGAGGTGCTGTTAGAGCTGAGTTTATTATGTCCTTCCATACGTCGGTGTTTAATTTGAGACATTCTTTCAAATTTAAATCTATCGCCACCAAAAAACTCCAGAACAGAGAAACTACAAGATATATATTTTTATGCTGTTTAATGACAATACTATTGCTTTACATTTCAGGAAAAGTGGTTTATGGGGAGCCTATTGCTGCTAGTCTTGGTACTGATGGCACCAACTACTGGAATAAAGACTGGGCTCATGCTGCAGCATATGTCATGGGACCTCCACTGAGACCAGATCCATCTACTCCAGGTTTCCTCATGAACTTACTGGCCAAGTAAGCAGATGAACAGTGACAGCTGATGTCTAAATACACAGCAAATTCTGTCTTTAGTACATAATAAGAAGTCAATGCCCTGGAGATTTTCCAAGTATGGAATGTTACATTATCAGGAAGGAGAAATGCAAGGTGAAACCGTAGATGAAGAACATTTTTTGTTACAGAAATTAGGAAGTGTTCAGATTTTGTTTCTCTGAACTGTTGTGGCCTTCTGTCCCCATTTGATTTTAATCAATGAACCTCGCCTTGATAACAATGCAGCAAAAAACATTGAAAAAGGACTGCGGAGATTAAGGCTATAAGTTAGTGGGAAATGTGTAAAAAGTGGGGTCATAGCTAGGGGTTCTGTGTTGTGTTGTCAGCTGCCTTTTTCATTTGAAATTTGGATGCTGCACAAAAACTAAGCCTGCTGACTTCTGAAGTTGTCTATTTCATAACATCTCTTTCAGAATAAAGTAGGAACAGAAGTATCCTCCAATACTTACTGTTAACAAAATTTTTGGTTTGCTGGTATTTCATTACCAATAGAGCTTAACTCCAAAAAACAGTTGAATTGACTGAGGAATCTGTGAAGGCCTTAACACTGACTGATGGTTGCGCAGATCTGTAGTAATTCCACAGGGTGTACATCGTGACACGGTCTAAAATTGCTTTAAATGGGGATGGAACCAAGCCTCTTGCTCTAGGCAAAGTGGGACAGTCCTCCATTCGTGGAACACCTTTGTCATACCCAAAGTAGAAGTGTTGTTTTTGATGCTTTGTTTCTTCTGAGGGATTTCTTAAAGGGAAAGTAATTCATAGGGGAACTGGCTGTTACTGTAGAGCTACTCTTGGAGGATGTGACTGAAGATAGGCTGGCAGGGTATATCAGTTTTTCTTTGCAGAAGTGATGTCTGGATATACCCAGCCTTGCAACAGATTTTCCGCTGTGGCACTATCTGGTACATGCTCTGATTCATAATGAACTTTGTTTCTCTATAGTGATGACCTATCTGTGACAGGGACTGACAATTGCACCTTTGATATATGCCAAAAAGCTCTTGGGAAGGATGACTTCACAAAAATCCCTAATGGAGTGAATGGTGTGGAAGACAGAATGTCAGTCATATGGGAAAAAGGCGTTGTAAGTATATCAAGATGCTTGAACATAGAGATAATTGATTTCTTCAACAAAATATAATCTCTCAGCGGTATTAACTTTCCAGTTTTATCAAGTGCATTTATCATAGTATAACTTTTTTGGTCAAATACCTTGACAGAATCCTTATTAACTCTAATTTTATGATCCTGGGAAACAGAAGAAGATTCTTAGCGCTTAAAAAATAGCACTAGAGAGTAATTTCCATTGTTTAGTAGCAAACATAGCTATTTCAGTGGTAGTGCAGAGTACATTTACTTGCAGCATTTTTTTTCAACAGATAAAATGAAAGTAAGAGGAAAGAGGAACTCATAGTTTCAACTTGGTCAGTTCTGAATTTAATCCTCTTTGAGCTCTCTCAAACTTAGCTGTTGCAGTAGCTTCTGAACTAGGTGGATGTTTGTCAACTTCTAATTTGTGTTTTCAACCAGAGGAAACATTCTAGAGATAAGAAATGCTTCTCTAATGTATGACTCAGTCCTGTGATGTGATGCAATGAGAACCTTCAAGTCCCATTGACTTCATATTCTCAAGTCCACCATAAGAATGCTCCATGCTTCTCAGGACAATTCCCTCTGGGCTCTGAACAAATGAAAATATGAAAGCTAGCAGCCAGGCTTTTTGGATATGGGGTTAGTCTGATGAAGGGGGAGGTGAGGCAATCCAGTGAGGGATCTGCTGCTTACTTGGTATTATGATTGCTCTGGCTAATACAATACTGTTAAGTTCTGGAGGCTCTAATTCAACTTTTTGATAAAGTTCTTTTGTGGCAGCGAAGTCTTGTTGACAATACCCACTGCAAAGCATATTTTTTGTCATAGTAGAATTATCTACCTGACACATTTGGTAAGGATGTTGTTCAGAATCTCTCTTGTTTATATCTGCATTGGATTCAGTTCCAGTTGATGTGTACATAGCAAACTACTGTCTATATTCACCTGTGGCATACTTCTAGAGTGATCATTTCTGGTGTAAACTGGAACATAATCTAGCTTATGGTTAATATGAGATAGGAATATGTACATCAGTGCTTCTTTTTAACAGTGTATCCTGTTGGGCAAGATATTTTTTCAAAAGGTTCTTCAATTATTAATATTCTCCCTCTTCTTACTTGGAAAATATTACACAGCTATGTGAATTTCTCTGGAAAGTTTCCCTCCCTTCCCATACATCATTATTTGGAAGAGCAGTGTTCACTTTCATTATGCTTTTTTTCTCAGATGACTGTTCACAGGATATACAAACATGTTTTTTATAACATTCCGATTTCTAGACTGACTTATGCACAGTATTACTGCTAGCATAACTAGCTTTGTAAACAAGCAACAGTCATGAAAGCTGGATTAAATTTGTTACATAGCAATGGACCATCCCAAGACACATGTATCCATTTTTATTTGCCATATTACTGATGCATTGCATCAGCCAATCTGGATTTTGTACTGCTTGATCTCAAAAATTCACTGAAAAATACTGTTCCCTGCATTATTGCTGAAGAGATCTGCAAATCACATTTTGTAATATTAAACACTGTGCGTTGCCTCTCCTTTATCACCTTATAGGTTCTTCTTAATGCTCTCACCATTTTCCAACACCTAGGTACTTGAGAGATGTTATGTCTCCTGAGTAAACTGCTGAGCAGGACTACAGATTCAAAGCCAGCTAAAAAAATTTATTTCAGTTGACTTGGGACTGTATCCACAGAGCCTTTGGCTTTAGAGTAATCTTTTTTACTGTTTGCTGTGGCATAAATTAAGATAAAGTTATTGTATTCAATGAATGTACTTTGTAGTATATGCATCTTAGACAAATTGTTATTTTATTTCTTCAAAACTATTCAGTTGATTTAAAAAATATTGATGTAATGTTCATGGAGGGCTGTCACTCATCCTAGCCTTTTAAATAACACTAACATTTTTGTCATTCCTTGTTTAAAAAAAGTAATGAGTTTGGTTTTTTTGTATTCTTCTGCAGTACAGTGGAAAAATGGATGAAAACAGATTTGTAGCTGTTACCAGCACAAATGCTGCAAAAATCTTTAACATTTACCCCAAAAAGGGGAGAATTGCTGTGGGTTCTGATGCTGACATTGTAATTTGGGATCCCAAAGCTACAAGGTATGTATGGGTAGTTATTTCCTCCCAATGAGCCTCTCTGCAGGAAAAAATATCTCAAAGTATCTTACAGCAGTAAGCCTTCGGGGTGAGGTTATAGTGGTTTTCAACAGCACTTCATGTGAATTATTTACAGGTTATTTGTCTCCTACAATAGTGTGTGTAAGCAAAGATCTTTGATCTCTAGGTGGACTAAAAACAATACTAGATTGCTGACCAAGTGCAAAAATAAAAAGGCCTGTGCATTATGCTACCAGGGCTTGGTATCGTAAGAGTAAAAATAACCATTTTGGGATCTTAGAGTAACTCTGTTAAGTACTTTAGTATGTTTAGCTTTCTCGCACTGCAAAGAGCAGGGAGAAGAGCCTGTGTCACTGCAGGATGACTCATTGCAAGCTCATGTTTTGAACTAAAAGCTACTTCAACCATATTTGAAGGTGATCAGGATGGGTGGTGAAAGTGTGCGGTCTTGCCCTCTTAGTGTCTTTTCCTTAGCTAATAGAACAAATACAGTGGTAGAGCCAGGAGTGAGCTTAGTTCTAAAGCTCAAGCTGTGCCTGCTTATGCTTTTCTTTAAGGACTTTTTGTGCATGCTATACACACAAAATATATGCTGATGTCTCCCCCTGTGTGACTTTTTGCTACAAAGGACATTCAGTGTCTTTCTGGAAGCCTCAACACATACAGCATACTGTGCATTACAGCTGATTCCTGTCTTCAGGTATATTCACACAGCCAGACTGCTTCATATTCAGGCCACTACAAATGTATCAAGAATTATATGCTTTGAGTTTTGCTCTGGCTCTTGTGCCCATCCTGGTCTTGTTTCAGCTGCCTGGAAATGGCCTGGCAGCAGGCTGACACAGAGCCTGGAAGCCAAATGGAGGTAAAAAAACCCTAATCCAAGATTTACCTTATACAAACAAAATTTTCTTGACCAGTCTTCTGGGTTTTGACTTTTTGGTAATGTTGCATTTTGGTAATGAACTCTTTGTCATTTCAATACATTCATGAGTACCAAAAGCGTTGTGAGAAGAAAAGCATTATGCATTTAAGCTGCAAAACTTAAGGACATGGAGGTTGCTGTTCAAAAGCCCCATAAAAAGCTGGCAGCACCAGCAAAAGAAGTTTCAGGAGTGTCAACCCCAATAAACAAAGAGGCCTACCCAGTGCTGGGTCAGAGAGATTTTCATGTGCATTATAGCTTCTGGCATGTTGAGCAAGCATATTTTGAGTTACTAGCAATGAGCTATTTCAGGGCAGTGGAGCTATGAACTCTAATTGAAAAGAACACTGAAGGATTCTTGCCTGAGCTCACTTCTGCTCTGCCTGAGGACAGATGAATCTAGAAGGACAGCAGAGTTCTGACATTGTTCTGTAGGTGCTTTGCCAGCTCCTCAAACTGTTAATTCTTTTGCCTCCCAAGCATTCCTTCTGCCTCCCTTCTCTCTCTCCTGAGTGCTCTCATTGCTTTTTGCCCACTGCAGCCCTGAAGGTGCAATTTCTCTTAAAATATTTTTCAAATATTAAACTGTATTTTCTTACTGAGCAAACCGATTTTAAGTTCAGCCAACAGTACCTTTCCCATTGTTTATCCCTTTGGCTTTGCTGGGAACAAGCCTCTTTGCAGGTACAATTGGGTAAACTACATGAGAAAGTGTAATATATAAATCTCACTAGTGCCTGTCTATTAATTTCACTACAAATCCTGAAGAGGGCACAAACAGCCTAGCAGAAAGAAAGTATCTAGCTAAGGGGCCTCTACCGTAAAGATATTACACAAGCTGCAGCCTCTCCCACTTCTGTCGAATATGGGGAACTATTTTAAATTTCACAATAGACTTATTCCTCTTTATTACAAAGTCCTTCCTCTTTTGAGCCTATAAGAGAGGAAAATGCAATTTTCTGGTTCTGATTTGATGCTATGTTGCTGTAGTCTTAAAATACTGGCTCATATTAGCCTAAAGAGGTAGACAATTGCTGAATTATCACCCTGAGGAACTGAGATTATCACAACCTGGCAGAGGAAATCTATAAGGAATATTATGATGTGATTCTGAAAGGTAGTGAAGGTCTTCAAAATACAAAAATTTAAATTCCTACAAAGCTGGCTGCATTTCCCCTCCCACATCATTGAACAACAGCAACATATTCAGTGCCATCTGAGCATTCAGGATTTTCTCTTTCTAGGTTACAAAAACCTAGTGAATTCGATGTGTCAGCTCTGTGAACTGGGAGCAATTACAGTTCAAGGTTCCACTTCCTGCGCTTTGCTACTTTAGCTGAGGGTTTCCTTCTATGGGGTAGCTTCATTGACTGGCTTATTTCTGGAGCATTTTCTGGTAATTTTGGCAAAAAAGATATAAAAAGTTATCAGCTTTGCTACCGTATTTAAAGGCTTCTAAATACTGGTTTTGGCAGGTCTGCAGGAAACGAGCAGTATTAGGAAGAAACACAGTAAATCTATAAATTAGTTAGAAACTACATTAGAAAAGATGGGTTGAGAGTTCTGCCAGGTTAGGTGTATTAGCTTCCTTATTGCATATTCATTAAAGAAAACAGATATACCAAAGGGACCTGCTCATTTACTGTAGCCATGTGCTACCAAACATCACCTTGCAGACCTCAACATTCTCAGCATTCCAAATATAGCCTGTGCATACAGGATTCTTTTGTGAGAACTCCTTGGGAAAATGCATGTAGGCATGTGTACTCACTGTAAAGTCTTATTTTAATCTGTATTTTGATCAAGAATGTTCAATGACTTCCGTCAGCTGCACACAAATAATATAACAGCCCCAAGTCTGTGAAACAAAAGCAACTGCAAAGACTGTCCCAGAACGAGAAGGCAGAGTAAGCAAGGAAAAAAGAATGTCACATGTCAGCAACTCGATGTCCTCTGTAGAATGTCTTTAGCTGTTTGAAAGCAAGCAAGAATACTAAATCTCTGGGGCTTGTTTAAAAAGTGTTTGTTTAAAAAGATCCAGACCGTGGAAAAACCTAAACATCACTTGTAAAGTAGGGGCAGAAGTTGCTAAAGACCTCATAAGAAACATTCAGCTCCTGGCAGATAATAGGGGTAGATAAACTCACTGCAGCCTATCGAAGCCATACAAATAAACCTTGGATCAGGCCCCAAGGGCAATATCAAACACCCACAGGGATAAAAAGACAATCTTGAGTTGAGTTTAACTTTCTAAATCAAGCCACTTCATCATAAAAACATGGTGTCTGGGGAAGCCTAACCCATCAGGGTTTTTTCACTCCTAAAATATGGTTGAAAAGTTAGCTACTTCTGGATGTGGAAGGCAGAGCTGGCTATGCAGGTAGCAGTCTCTCAACTCGTTCTCTTTGGCAGGCACAGTGTGAGCCCCACATGTGCCAGTGCAGCTGGGCTTACCCCTGCGCACAGCAGTGACCGCTGCAGCCCCCAGTGCACAGCTCCTGGAGCAGGGTCCCTGATTAACAGGGAAGGCGGGAGTCATGAGGTGAGAAGGAGAGGCAGGGAAAGGACGTGTTCCTCTGTAATCTACCTGCTATGTCATGACTAGTGAAGACATAGTTTCTAGCCCCTGTTTCGCATGTTTCCAGTTATGCATTTTAGGGGAAACTGTCAATGGATACAAATGAACAAGAAGTCATAGTGCCCCAGTTGACTAGCATGTGTTCCCCCAATGCCTTTATTTGTGTGTATTGATGTTAATGGATAAATCTTTTGCATTAGTTATAACCAAAATCTGCAGCCTATGTCTGTCTCATTTGTAGTCAAGTCATCAGCCTCAGAAGCTTACACGGGGACAAGCTACAGCTTTTAAGCACTCCTTGCCAAGCAACTGCCTGTAATTTTTTGTAACATGAAAGAGAAAGAAACCAAGATGTTAGCAGATGATTGGAATAAATAATACTGCAACTGTCTTACTCTTTTGATGAATGAGCATAATTTTGAATACTAAGTATATGGATAACTGCATCTAGAAACAATGAGGCAAAATGAAGTAATGTGGATTACAAATGTGTATGTATAGAACAAGTATGTTCTGGTATTTTTAATAGCTTCATTTTCATTGCACAAGTGCATGCATGTGCATGCATGAATGTATACTAACTCACAGAATCACAGAATCACCAGGTTGGAAGAGACCCACCAGATCATCGAGTCCAACCATTCCTGTCAAACACTAAACCATGCCCCTCAGCACCTCGTCCACCCGTGCCTTAAACACCTCCAGGGAAGGTGACTCAACCCCCTCCCTGTGTAGCCTGTTCCAGTGCCCGATGACCATTTCTGTGAAAAATTTTTTCCTAATGATCAGCCTAAACCTCCCCTGGAGGAGCTTGAGGCCATTCCCTCTTGTCCTGTCCCCTGTGACTTGGGAGAAGAGACCAGCACCCTCCTCTCTACAACTACCTAAAAGGAAGTTTTACAACTTCCTTTTAGGTAGTTGTAGAGAGCAATGAGGTCTGCCCTCAGCCTCCTAATTCACTAGAATCAGAGTTCCTGTCAAAGGCCTGCTATCTTAAATTAAGGGGACATGGAGAAAGGAACAATAGGCAGCCATTAAAATACAGAAATTTCCACTTAAACATAAGAAATAACTTTTCTTGGTGTGAGGGTGATCAAGCACAGGCACAGATTGACCAAAGAGATTGTGGAGTCTCCATCTTTGGAGGTAACATAAAGTTCGTCTGGACATGGCCCTGAGAAGCCTACTTTGACTGACCCTGATCAGAGCAGGGTGCATGGAATAGATGATCTCCTGAGATGCTTTCCAGCCTCAATGACTCTGCAGTTCTGTGAACTGTAACAAAATAAGCCTCTGTGACAGAACATGATGTACGTTTCCGTAGTAACTTGCTGTCTCACAAAATGTCATCTGCTCTCTTTAGAGAACTGAATCTTAGAAATATTACCAGAAAAAATTAAATCTTTCTTATTGTCTCCTTATATAACCTTGCTGTTTTCTCTCTGATAATAACTTTCAGATCTTCTTTCAGATCTTCTTTAGTCATTGAATAGACTAATTTGTATTTTCCTCTTTTTTTTTTTTTTTTTTTGCTATTCTGCAAGCTTAATTTGTCATTACTGTTTCCTTCCTGCCCATTACAGTCTGACAAATCTCACTTATATCCCATATCAGCTTAGAGGGACTGATAGGACCAAACTGATAGTATTGTTGACAAATGAGTTTCTTAACATAATCAGAAAAAAAAATTAGTTGTCATTTTCTACCCATTGCAAAATGATTAATTTTAGGAGGTACAATTGCATGAAATAAAGATCTCGTCCCCCACATAAGTCACTTCGATTTGGAGCTCCCGAACATTAAATTCCTACCTCTTCTTGCATCTGTTATTTTATCCACAAATCTCCTCAATTCATAGTGCTACTCAAAGGCAATGCTTATCTAAAGATTTTTTTAAGAGTCTTGGAATACAATTTAGGAAGAGTTATCTGAATACAATTGCATGTGCAGTTATTGCAATTCCTTAACATAAAATAGGCCATGGGGGTTTAAACACATTAAGGCTTTCTCTTTCTTCTTTTCAATTTCTTTTTTTCCCCTCTCTTTTATTTTCTTTTTAACAAAGCTGACTTTAACAAAGTTTAACTTAATTATCATTATAAATGAGTGGTGGCTCAGGACATCACAGAGGGTGAACGATCTTTATATGTTTTTTTCTAGATTTTAGAAAAGCAGGTTAACAATATGGACAGTTCAAAGACATCTGAAAGCATTGTAAAGAGGCAAATTGCAAAGGCTGACACTATCCTCAGTAAACTGGTATTTCTCACCTACCCCCAGCTTCGAGAAGCTCAGAGATACTGCATTGTAAGCACAGAGAGAAGTTGATTACAGCTCAAATACTGACTCTTACATAAGTTGTTTTTCTATGGCAGCTGTCAATGAAGAAGTCATTTTGTCCTCTACAATGACTCAAGTAATTTTAGGTGCCTTTATTACTATGTTCTTAATTAATTAATTATAAAATAGATATCCTGCCTTTACTGAGATGTTGAGCAACAATTCTTGCCTAAGGGTTGTTGACTACAGCATTCTTTCATGTTCCAGTACCTGGAATTTTTAAGAAAACTGTATGAGGTATGCATCCAGTTTCCTTTGAAAATAATTAATTTCTTAATTTTCTTATGCTTACCTTGAAATTTAAAGTGATAATTCTCACAGCAGTCAAAGTTTAGGTTCTAGAGCTCGCTCAAATTCAACAGATCCACGTTCACTGGGCTGATGTAGCTTCATGTCCAATGAGATCACCCTAATATCTAATAATTTTCCCTTATCCAGTTCCTCCTCCTCCCTGACCATAACTCACTGTTTAGTATTTCAGGCTCTGACTGAGACTTACACGTGTTTATGATGCTCCTGGCTTGTGTTTGACTTGAAATGAAAGCTGGTGTTTCTATCACCTAACAAATCTCAGGGCATAACTTTTAAGACAACCACCTGTACAGTCTTGAATTTCACACTACAGCTTGCTGTGTTAGTCTAACCTGATGCTCTTTTTTAAATGTCAAATTTCAATTTGTAGTTTATTTAGATATAATATTCTAGGAGTGGCTGTAAAGCCCTTTCTCATATAGAGCATAAATAAATACAGGTTTGCTAGTCACTGAATCCTCTCACAGTCAGAGAAAATCTGTTGATCGCTCTTGGACTATGACTGCTATTTGGCTGTAAATTAGTTGGACAGAATAACTGGATTGAAAAAAGACAATTTCAGAATCCTCTCTTCCTCTTCAGTGCTCGAGGTCAATTTTTATATTGACAGCCTAAAACCTCTTTGCAAGACAGGTTTATCAAAAGCAGCTGAAGTGAGTTACATGGAAACTGTGATGAAAGTACGGACAAAATGAGACCTGATGTCTTTGCAGTATTGCAATATTTGTAGAGGAGAATGTTTTTTAAAATATTGAAGTAATAATTCTGATCTCAGACTCTGTTTGAGAGAGGCTTGCTTGAAATCGGAGCCACTGTAGCTTATAAGCAAATTAAAGAATTTTACAAATTTTATTTAAAAAACCAATACAGCTGTTTGAAGCCTGGAGTCAGAATCTGCTCTCTCATGTTGAATAATCCCTTTTGCTGGGCATCACTTGGAATGCTGGAGACAGCTGTTACATTATGCTTCACTACAACAGCAGTCTTGGTTTCTTGGATAAGTAGTAGGTTACAGACTTTTTTGCCATAAGCTAAGTGGTCAGTAGTGAGCAAACGTTGGAATTTCACTAAGATTCCCAGCAAGCTGTGCCTATTACTGGAATGGCTGATGCAGTGGTAAACAGTCTGTTGCATAAGGCTGCTGAGTTATGAGTTTTGGAACCCAGCATACCACCTAGTTCTGTTTTAATTGGTTGCTTGCTTGCTGCCTGAAACTTTCATGGATGTTGATAATGTCAAAGGTTTAAGTCACAGGCAAATTCTGGTGATCTCCATCAAGGAGAATGTGCTTCAACTTCAGAAAGGGCAGCGTGATCTAAGGCTTGTTTCCATAGAAAAGTTACAAATGAGTTCTATGTAAGTTTGTTGTTGAAACAAGTTCTGGGAAATGTGTTTGTCATAATATAAAGTTTATCTGTACCTACGGATATTTCTTTTAAATATGCTAACTTCCATTCACTTTGTATATTTCTATGAAGGACATACTTATCTATGAGGTGTGTTTACCTTTAGTGATCCTGCACTAGCACATTTAAACAGCTCATATGTTGAGTTGAAGGATCTTGCTCACTTTTCTGTTCATTTGCTGAAATTACCTTTTCCATTTTTACCTTTTCCATAATTACATTACAGTTGTTCTTACTTATTGTTCTAGCAATTGAACCCAGAAGGCTAATGCAAAAAGTTAGAGAAATATATTCACAAACTCTTTGTAGGGCTGATAGGACACCCATGAATAAATTTGTTGTACAGTATTCATGCGATCAGTGAATACTAGAGATGCCTGACTTCTATTGCTCATTCTTTCCACTGTGAATCCACAAGATGTTGATGCTACTGACGAGTCAGCATGCATAAATTTTCTGTCAAGGTGTGATGAATAAAAAGATTTTTTTATACTAATGGGCACGTTGGCCACAGAGAGTGTTTCTACTTATACAGCTTGTGAAAAGTCAGTTGCCACCAAGATTTAAATGTAGCCCTTAGCAGAGCCATTTTTAATTAGTTCAACAACACTATGTGGAAAGAAAACAAAGTATCCTTCCACAAATTCTTTTTTCCTCTGTATAAATAATAATTGGAAATGTGATTTGTCCTTACTTTTGAAATTTGATATGTGATTACTTTTGAAAATGGTTATACTTCAAGAAAGATACAGATTTTGTTTCTGTTTTCTTATTTTGATAAGGATGTTAACCAAAGTTTAAAAAAAAAACTCTTCTCCAAATAGACTGACATTGTAATCTATTAATATTTCATATTAGTTTTGAATTTGATAATACTGTAGTCTCTGGACTATTATTAATGCTATATATGCACGATAGGTTCTTGATTGTGTGAGCATCCATTCTGGAGAATTCTGACAGCTAGCCAAAGCATAAAGCTTCCCTCCTTTCAGAAATTAGTGATGACAAGAA
This sequence comes from Phaenicophaeus curvirostris, assembly GCF_032191515.1. Lineage (NCBI taxonomy): Eukaryota > Metazoa > Chordata > Aves > Cuculiformes > Cuculidae > Phaenicophaeus > Phaenicophaeus curvirostris. The sequence continues at coordinate 78,678,716 of NC_091394.1, read as the reverse complement.
AAAAAAATAGCCTCTCCAAATTATAGGAAAAAATATTTGTAGATTGTATTAAGGAGTTAATAAAATACTTAGATAAAATTCAAAATCATGTGACCTATTTTAGATATAGTAGGGAAAATAGACAGTAAAGGAAGAACACGCAGCCTGCACTCCCAGATGCTTATATTAGCTCTAGCATTGACTCTGTCTTTAGTGTAGCCAGCTGGGGTTGAAGAAATTGGCTGGCAAAATGGTAATCATTTGAAAGAAGCCTATGTGTAAAGAAAGCAATAATACCATAGCCCAGATGAGTGCTGTTGCGGTCTAAAATTATAATTTGCTTAGTACTATTGGAGGAAAGTTAAGTATAAGCATGCTGTTGTCATTATTATGTGGCAGCAACAAGATATTTGGGCTGCCAGTCACTGGATCAATCCAGCTCACATTAAGAGTTACCAAAATTCATTACCATCTACTGACTTTCCAGTGAAACAGTCTTTACCTTATTCGTGAGACTCAATCTTTGAAACACTGCAGTCATACTTTTCAAACTTGAAACTGCAAGTCATTCTGCTTAAAAGGTCAGAACTCTTTCTGACCTTACTGTAAATAAATATTTGCTTGAGAAGGCAGAATGAAATTATATTATCCAAATAAAATATTACAACCTGTTTTTTTTCCCCACTAATCTCTTTCTCATGGAAAATTTTGTGTTTCAAGGCTTCAAAGTTCTGTCCTTTTGACTCCCTCTTAATTCTTTTGAAATGCAATTACTGCTCAATGAAATGTTAATGCTCTAGCCTATTTTTACAGCTGTTCTGTGATGTACTGTACAATGTTGTAGTTTAATAATGCTGCTAAATTTTATTCCTTTCTCGATCTTTCAACATTTTATAATGAAGTAAAATGCAAGGATCATAGTAATTTTGGGTGTTGTTTTGTTTTGTGAACACAGGACAATATCTGCAAAGACACATCACCAGGCCAACAACTTCAATATATTTGAAGGAATGGTCTGCCACGGAGTCCCAGTTGCAACAGTTTCAAGAGGCAAAGTGGTTTATAAAGGTGGAGCTTTCAATGTCACAGCAGGAGAAGGCAAATATGTCTCCCGTCCACCATTCCCTCCATATGTCTACAAACGAGTTAGGCAGCGGGAACAGGTTAATTAAACTAATAAATCTCTGTAATGCTTTGTACAACATGAGGATAACTAGCTCTCGGGAAAAGAGGTTTGGGGATTCAATGATAATTTCCCTTACTAATCAAAATCTGTCAAGGTGGGAGGAAATTAAACTAAGGAGTCAATTTTTATTGCTCTTTATCTTACAGAAAAAATATCATAGAGTAGTTCCTGCTCTTAGAGTACTAGGTACAATTCACAGACTAAGCCTGGATATTCTTTAAAATAAACACATCCCATCTGCAATAATAAAAGTGGACAAAGTTTTCCTTGTGGGTAATCTGACTAACTGCTAAAGCTCATCACTGATTTCACTGAAAATCAGAGACTTAATACCATATGCAGGAAGAAATCTCATTCTGAGGAAGAGATCGATAATTTTCTAACTCTTTCATGGATCAACTGTTTAGACCTAAACCAAATATTCTACAAGAATACTGAACACTTCATTCTGTTCCAGCAAGAATGTGTTAGAAGCTGAATATATGCAAAGTGCACTGTTGGACCATCTAAGATAGCTCTGTTCAAGCTCTTGTTCTATTTTTTTTAAGAGATATATTGTAAAATACTTGAAGATTTAATTCTCCGTGCCTATTTACCATGCAAGCCTTAATGAAGAATGCTTTTGTACCCTTAGTGTTAATTATTGTGGGTAGGATTTTCAAAAGCACACAGACTAAGCATATTTGAAAATCATAGCCTGAATCGGTGGGATTCACTGGAGGATCTAAAAGCTGAATGATACTATCATCCATGTGAGAGATGGTCTAATGAAATGCTTACAAGATAATTCAGTATTTTTCTTCATGCTGTTGTCCTGACAGGCTTAGAAAAGCATGTAAAAGTGGCTGATTGAGGCTTTTCTCTAAAAAGCACACTTCCACAGGAGCTGGTGGGTTGTCTGCAAATTGATACACGTAATAAAGTGGATAGGCAGTGAAGTCCCTTCATGAGGACACAGTTTTCCCCTGGAAACCAAGAACAGAAAACAGATGATTGGAATTTGAGGTTTTCCAAGCACAAAGGAACATTTTTCTTCATACCAGTATGAGTCAGTGTAAATTAGATAAACTAGAGATATTTTCACTTGCATTACTTCATTTGCACTTTTCTACTTTGCTTTTTATTTAGAAGCCAGATTCTTCATTTAAATCTGTCCACAAATTTTATATATTCCAGTCACCTTTTCAATGTGAATGAAGGATAATGTTTCTAGGGGAAAGGAATGGCTAGGAAGATAATTTGTGCCTGGAATTCCCAGACCTAGTAGAAAAGTAAACCAGTAGTCCCAGTTGTGAATTTGTCTGGAGAAAAAAGATCTTCCCTTTCCACTGCACATTTAACTGAACTGAGACAATTGTTCCAAATGTCATGCAATTCCATGGCCAGCTGCAGATAAGGTTATCTCACAGGCTAAATAGTGAGAACTGCTTACCTACAGTTGACTCATTCATTTTGTTGCAGGTCTGTCAGCCTGTTCCTGTTAAGAGAACACCATATACAGATGTGGTCTCAGCAACATCCACCACACCAAAATAATAGCCTCATTCGGCACTTTTGGCTCTTGCAGGTAACTCTCTTTTGGTTAGAGAAAACTACTTTATCTAATGCTTCTCTGAAATGTTAAGAAAAAAAAGGTGCAGCAGGCCATCTAGCTTGTGACAGGCTTGTTTGAAATAAGCCCTCTCAGAAGCTGAGTTGTCTTGGTTTCTTTAAATTTGATGAAACTATGTGTTAGCCCAGGGACTGAGGACCTTCTGATTGGAGCCTCCTTTTTAAAGTTCAGTTGACCAAAGCAGGTGGAGTTTAACTGCTAGACTGAGACATGGGTTTGAAGGCGCATAGAAAATCTGAGTTTAGTCAACACAGGACTACAAACAAATCATAAATGTTTGGCTTGCAAGTTTATAGAAAAAAAAATCTAGCCAAAAACCAGCTTGATGTGAAAAATTAAACTCTCTAGTGTCCCTGTGTTACAGACAATAATTCTCCACCAATTGTGCTGATAGATCTGTTTTAAAAGGACAACATCTGCCTTCCTGCCACAGAGGTGCTGCAGTAAAAGCCAGCAGTGGTCTAATGAATGGTTGAGCTACTGTAAGGCTCAGTGCTGCAAACAGGGGAATAACACTCGACATGTCCCCTTCACTCCTCTCCAGTGTCACTCCAGTTGACGCTCCCTCAACCGTATACACATGCTGGTGCTCAGTAGATCTTCTGTGAGGTGATTTACTGGCTAAGCCAGCAGAAACCTGTTAGCTCCTTTTTTGGGGGTTAGTTTCTGTTGGCTTTGTGAGGTGAACTATCTCTCAGAAGAAACTAGCAAGAATCAGTGCAGTGCAACATATGAGTGGGGTAAGGCAGCTGGGGAGAAGTAGGCACAACCTCACCCTAACTGTTAAGTAAGCAGCAGAAATGCTTCAGAAAACAGTAGAAGAATTAGGTAGGAATTCCAGCAAGACAACTGAGACACAATGCTGCTGTATGCCAGCTGCAGCTGAAATGTCTTCTGCTGCAGGGAAATTTATTAATATGGTGAAAGGGACAGTGAGTGGGAGCAAGCATGACAATATCCAGGCTGATTTTTTGGGTCCATGTGTGTACCGACAAAGAAATCAGCTAGTCTGAGAAATGGTTTCCCAATAGATGGATGTAAAGCCCTAGTTCACACCTCACATAAAAGGGGTTTGTTCTTAGTGCTAATTGATATGAGGACAGGAACAAAACTGCAGTGTTGAGAGGGTGAAATTAGTTTTTGCACTCTTCATTGTACCATTCCTTTAAAGCTCCCTCACAGTGAACCTCATCCAGGGCATCAGCAGCAGCAGCAGAGTGCAGCATGCTATTTGTTTTCTTCTGTCATAGGGGAGAAAACTTTAGTAATAGAGAGGACTAAAGGCTAAAGCTGCAATAGAGTGAGGAAGCAATAATCATTCTTTCTAGCTTCTAGCACTCTTTCTCCATTATTACCTCTCTGAGTGACAAATTACAAAGCAGAGTTTTTCTTCTGTAAGATTGTATCATATTGTCTTTTTCTTCCCTGTAGATAAAAGGAAATGAAAATGACCCTGCTGTCCCCACCAAAGCAGTGCATTCTGGGCCCAGCAATCAATCCACAATCACTACCACCTTCTCAAGAGCCAACACGAAACAACAGTAACTAATAAACATTATATTTGGCTTCTGCATGAAAGCTGTCATTGCAATTTATCTTTAAAAGGAATTTTGTTATTAGAACTGGAGAATAGTTTTGTTATTAGAACTGGACTAATAGTAAAATAAAGCTACAATTAAAATGTGGCAGCAGCTCTGTAGGTTCTTAAAAGCAGGTAAGTTTGGGGATGGTGTTTCTTAGTATTTATCTTTAGAAGGTGTCAGCTAACCTATAAAGTCAAAACAATGATCAATGGCCCTTAAGCACATGTCCTACATTCTTGCTCTCTTAGGTTACAGGAAATGAATCCTAATTCTCTAAATTCATATGTTAGGAAATGCTCTGTTGTGTTTAGCAATGCAGACAATTTTGATAGCAGATGCTGAATTTGATTATTTGATTTTCCCTTCCTGGAAGGGGTCAGATACAGAAAATGCTGATTCAGGAGAACTATCACTATTTTAGAGCTACTGATAGGTTTCCTTGTCTGTGTCTTTAAAGGAGTTTATGTATTTTGTCTTTGCTAGCTGCATAGCCAAGTGTTTATTGGTGTGTTAAAGTGTTTCCTGTGCTACACTCTAAACAAACCTGTGCTAACCATACTGGTGAACTCTTCTAAAATACTGGGTTTTGTTCTCACTTTATGGAGAGATTCACACTCAGAACTTGAAGATTTGTGAAGTGGGATCACCAGAGCAAGACCATAATGCATTGATTTCAAAAAACCTTTTTTTAACTGAAAAATATGAGTTTTTCCTGATGTAACTTTGAGTTTTTCAGGATAAGATTCCTAATTTTTTTGAAAATAAAAAATCTCATTTGCTCAGTTTATCTGATTTCTCATTTGAGAGGCAGTTGTATTCTTAGAAGCATGACTGTGTTGCCATATCTAGACAGGTTTTGCCTCAGAAACGAAGAATGCCGTTTCAATTTGCATTTTCAGAAATGGTGGCCCTTCTTTCTACGCAACCATCACTGGGGAATATTTAAGAGAGAAATGAGGCAAACACAAAAACACCTGTACAGGGATTTTATTGTCTTATATGTAGAAACAGTATCACCTGTACTTCATGCACCAAGCAGGCACAGAAAGACATTCATATTTTAAGACTGACATGGAAAGCATAGGATAATTACTGTTATTTTTAATTTGACAGTGGAAGGCAGACTTGTAGTTCCTGCTGTATTCATAGGTATACAGTGATGTATGATCTTGTATAAGAAACAAACTCCTGCTAGATCAGCAGCTCTTGTCTCTAAATAACAAAGGAGAATTTTCTTTCTAAGAAAGGGCTTCTGGGAGGCTGAATCAAGATCTAAAACAGGCTAGAGGAACTTGTCCAGAGTTGTTCTTTGGGATGAGTTGAGTAGCTTCTTTGTAATGCCAATTTGTCTCCATTGACTACAAAAAGAATACAGGGTGACTGTGGTGCAGAAGTCTACTTTGCAGCCACCTTCCACCTCTCCCATCTTTTCCTCTCAGATCTAGAGCTTTCTGGTATGACTTTCATATATATATATGTTTTGTCTCATCAAGAGTTCTTGTCGAGCATGGTTCCATTCTTTTTAATTAATCTTTTGCTACACTGGAAATTTGCAGCAGAAATTTGGGAAGAGTAGGGGATAAAACAAGGAGAAGAAAGGATGTATTTCTACTGCTAACAATAACTTATATTTGCGGGGGGCTTGTCATTTGAGGCTTCATGTTTTAACATTAGAGTCTTGCAATTACATGATATACCTGTGAGACAAGTAAATATAATCAGAATAACTTTACAGTTGTGAGAACTATGGATGCTCAAATCTCTGAAATCACTCCAGTGACTGGATATACATGCCCTGACGTTTAGCATCCAGCATTGTCTTAAGTGAGTTGCTCAAGGCCAAAATGATTCAGTTGTGACAGAAATGAAACCCAGGATTAAAAGCTGCCAGTCCTGAGGATATTATGGACATGCCCAGGACTTTCAAATGTCCTGTGGGCTCTTGGGACGCCCATTGAGATCGAAGTAATACAAAGGACTGCAGAAAAATGAAAGCCCAAAGGAAGAAAGTTAGTGATATTTCTATAATAAGAACAGATGCTTTCACAATGTCATAACAGCAAGTAGCTTTATAAGTTAGATAAACACCCATTTTGTGAACTGAGCTCTCCAATCCATGGAAGTGTAATACCTGTGGAAAAATGTATAATCTTTTTAGGTTTCCTACAGATTTTTGTTAGATTGGGAATGAAGAAGCTTCTCCCTATATAGTTAGCAAAGAGTTCCTGATCCTTATGTTGGTATTTACTGCTCTGTTCGATAGCCTATGCTCCCTGTAGGGGGTATCCTTTGGATTTTATTCTTTTTAATATCAATGGCTGATTCATTTTTGTGTAGATGTCATGGAAAAAAATATCTGCATATTACGAACTGAATTTTACATCAAAGCATCTGTTGTATTTTTATATCCTTGAGTGTAACAAGTTGTTGAGTTTTCCAGATCTGTGAAATTTATGAGTGTTTGTTTTGCCATGACACCTTTGTGCCCTACTACCTGAATCCTCCCTCTAGCTACAGAGTTTCAGGCAACACTCCTTGAGAAACTGTGGGACATCAGAAGTATTTCAGCTGAGCTATTCAGGCACTACAACTAAAGTTGAGACAGATGGGCTCCAAATCCTTGAGGTCCTTGCTTGTTTTTAGTTTATGTGTGGCACTCTATAATGGTAGGATCTTCACAGGGATATAATTTTGTAACTGTCCAGGTTCCTATTTTGAAATACTAGTAAGGTGTGATAGCAGAGCCAAACATGGTGTCATTTTTTTTTTCTGGTAGGCATATAGGTAATTTGGGATGAAATGGGGTTATAAAATGCATTTATGTCAGCAGAGGTCTTGAATTGGAGCACTGAAAGGAGCATTGAGTGGTCTCTAAGTCCTGCCTAAGTCTCCAGACCCTGACAAAACCTCCAAATTTGTCCTACAATTTCATATCAACTATCTCTCGTTCATTACATTTTCACAAAGTTGTTAGTAGTGCTGTGCTATAACTGTTGTCCTAAAGTAACAGATACCCCACACTAGATTGGAAAGCTGGTTTAGAGATGACTTTATCAGCACAGTTTCCTTGAGCCTTTCATAGACAAGTACAACAATTGCTTTCCCAGATATTTCAGTCCTCCCTCATTTAGTCCCACTCCTCAAACTTCGGAGAAAAATGCTTTCTTTGATTCTTCCCTCTGTTTGTTGGTCACTTAATGAGAAATTACTATCTCTGTTTTGAGAGATGACATTGCTGCATTAAACCCCTTTTTCTCTGAAGCAATACGTCTCAGTACAGAAGATCTAAGTATCTATTTTGCCAAGGCTGAAACACAGAACAGCCATTTCTTGCTTAGCCCTTCTCATTAGGATTCTACTGGTCTCCTCTCTGCTTTTGTCTGGACAAGTGAAGAATCAAATACATTTTTACAGTAAAGAAAAAAAAATCTGTTAACCGTATTTTCATTGCTCTCCCCACACAGACAGAAATTTGCAGTGTTTAGTACCCTGTCCTCCCTGATGACGTGCATTCAAGGTGCAGGAGCAGAGAAGGAATTTGTGAGATCAGATCCTGACATACCTAACATTTCTTTCATCCCCATCATTTGCCGGAGAAACCCTTATACGGCCAGTATGTGTTTATTGCCCGGTTGTCTCTTGGATATCGTTTCACTGTCTGTGAAGATTTGTGGCTGTAGTGCAAGCACCTACACCTTCTGGGCTTCTCTCTTCAGCCTAAAGTACCTGGGGATCCCTGCAGAGCAGCAATACTGGGGCATGTAGCTTCACTGGGCCACTGGAGGGCAGGGCTGCTATTGTATATCAGGAATGAGATGCAAGAAGTTACTCTCATACACAGCATCAGTCAAGTGTGTTCACATATTTCGAATTCTGTGCCCATAAATTCCACAATAACATTCCTCCTTTTCAGGCTTTATTTCATCATCAGCAAAGAGCGATCCTTTGATCCTTACTTTGTAGTTTTGTTTTGTAAAAGAGAATCAGAGGAAAGGCTTTCCTGTTCATTTCTTCTTTAATTGCAAACATCCCTGGGCTATTTAAACTGTGATGAAAACACAGTGAGTCAGTGTGACAATATTGACAGAGCAGGGGTCAGGGTGAAAGGAGTTGTAAACCCAGAGTCCTCTGAATTTGCACACCCAACTGCCCAGACAAAAAGCTGCAGCAAATCTAGCACAGATTTTTTTAAAAAAAGCTTTTCGTTTAGCTATGAAGCAAGCCAAGTTAAGGGGTATGGAGTGATGGTGAGGAGAGTTCTGTAAACACAGTTGTTGAAAGGAAATGTCCTCGTTTGCGTTGTGCTTCAGGAGGGTCAGGAGCACTAGCACGTCTATCTGAATTATCTTCACAAGACAATGAGGTCAGCCTTTCATTAATTTTGCAAACCAGATTTGATTCAATTGGGGGATTTTTCACAGTAAATCAAACATCCTTGACACAAGTGAAGGACATTTAAAAGGGAAGTTGATCTCTGCTGTGAGCTGGGGGAAGGAAGGGATGAATGAGTCAAAAGCGAAATCCAGACTTCTCCTCAGACTCGTGTTCTGAGTGCTGGTGGTATGTGAATACATCTCTGACAAGCTCCAGAAAGGCAGTTAGAGACAGTGCCCAATAACATGAAAGGTATTAAAAATTTCCATTAAGCAAATAAATGAATAAATAAAACACTTAGTTTCAACTGTACCTGCAATTCACTTGTCAGCAGAAAGAAAAAATGCATGTTTTTTATGTATGAGGAAGGAGGATCAGTTTGAGCAGAAGAAAACATACCAAAAGAGGAAGGAAAACTTTGAATGACAAAGACTGGGGAAAAGAGCCAAAATAATATGTAGGAAATGTGAAAAGAAGGTAGGCAAGACAAGGAACAGAAATAATTCTGGATGGAACACCGTTTTTTTCATTGTAGCTTGTAGCTTTTTTTAAGGAAAGAAAAATAAAAAAAGAAAAAGAAAGAACATGTAATCATGAGGCCAAAGGGAATAGCTGAAAAACTAGCAGAGGAGAAAGCTGAAGATAAACAACCCCATATACTTTCCCAGCTCACAGGACAGAAAAACATGGAAGAAAACAAACTAAGAGAAGTCTGTAGAGAATGAGAGGTATATCTCTGTATAATGCCAGGGAAGAGACAGACCTGCCTTTTTACCTATACAACTAAAAAGGACAGTTGAGTGGATATTTCTTCTACTGTCTTCTCAACCACGGGGAGGTTGGAGAAATAGACATATTACTGTAGTGGGGGTAAAACTGTTCTATCACTGAGATAAACCTCAATGCCTTAGAGTCACTAAAGGTGAATTTGTTTTAGAATTTTGAATAAGTGTGCCAAACATGCCATTTAGGGAGCTAGGGAAGAGCAAACAGCTCCTTTGCCCGCCTGCTGCCTCATAGTCAGCACACAGATGTGCGTGTGTATGGTCACAGAAGCAAAGGGTGCATTATGCGTGTAACTCCAGCATGAGTGTAATGGCAACCATATTTGAGAGATGGCACTCTGCTGCTGGCACAGTACATGTACAAATCAACACAAGCTTTTGCTGTGCACATCTAATATGTTTTCTGCAATGCATTTGGTAAAAGTAACCAAATCACAGAGTCGCTGAGGCTGGCAGGCATCTCTAGAGATATCTACTCCTCCTCTGTTGCTCTGAGTTTCTCGGTCACGTCTAGTTGGATTTTGACTATTTCCATAACTCCATAACATCTTCAGCTGTCCTGTTCTAGTTTGATCACCTTCACAGTAAAAAAGTTTTTCTTATGTTTAAGTGGTATCCCAGATACATTTCTGGCCTTTATATTTGGAAATGGCTTGCAAGGGAAATTATTCCATTATCTTCCCAGAGACTGGAGTGAAGCTGACAAACCTGTTTCACAGATCCTCCTTATTACCCTTCTTGAAAATAGGAGTTAAATTTGCTTTCTTCTAGTCCTTAGGAACCTCTCTTAATCACCATGATCTTTCAAAGATAATCAAGAGTCAACTCACAGTGATGCCATCCATCACGCTCAGCACTCATGGGTGCCTTCCATCACATCCTAGCCACTTAAATCTGTTAAGTGTGTTTAAGTGTCTCTAACCATGTCACCCAAATCTGGCGAAGAATGACAAAAAAGTACATCAATAGCAAAAGGAAGACTAGGGAAAATGTGGGCCTGGCGCTGAATGAGGTGGGTGCCCTCATGACAGAGGATGCAGAGAAAGTGGATGTCCTAAATGCCTTCTTTGCTGCAGTCTTTACTGCTATGGGTGGCCTTCAGGAATCCCAGACCCCAGAGGAAAGAGAGAAAGTCTGGAGGAAAGAAGGCTTGTCTCTTGGTTGAGGAGGACCAAGCTAGACATAATTTAGGCAAACCAGACATTCACAAATCCATGATCCTTGATGGGATGCAAACATGAGTGCTGTGGGAGCTGGGAGATGTTACTGTTAAACCACTCTCCATCACCTTTGAAAGATCATGGAGAACAGGAGAGGACTGGAGAAAAGCTAATAGCACTTCATACTTCAAAAATGGTAAGAAGGAGGACTCAGAAAACCACAGGCCAGTCAGCTTCACGTCCATCACAGGAAGATGATGAAACAGCTCATTCTAGATTTCATTTCCAAGTGTCTGGAAGAAAAGGTGGTTATTGTGAGTGGTCAACATGTGTTCACCAAGGGGAATCACATATTCTATCAAAGATACAGAACAATCTTCACTATTAACACAGTCTATGTATATGGGAAAGTGGGAGACTAAGTCCAAGCAAGGACAAATCAGCAAAAACAAGCAGGGGACCCAAGGTGAGAGTGAGAGTTTCGGTGGGTTATAAGACTGATAGGGCCTACAGAGCACTGGCCCTGCAGAAGCAGGACCAGGTATGTTAAGCTCAGGATGGGAAAGAACCAGGCTGAAGGATTTGAGGCACTTGTGGACTGAGAAATAGATAGAAATGTCTAGAAACACCTAAGCCCTCTAGTTAAGTTCTTGGCCAGTCTGGAAGCCAATGAACAGCCTCTGCTGTATCGTCTATCTTCAGTGTCTGGTAAATGTGAAGAAGACAAAAATCTGCTGCTGACATTATGCCCTCTGTTAGCTCAGTCCAAAGAGGTTGTGCTGTAGTCCCAAAAGCTCCAAGCTAACTGCTTTTACACAGAAGAACAGACCCTCCATGGATTTCTAAAATACCAGATCATGCAGATCCCAAGTTGAAAAACGAGTATTAATCCAGAGTTCTCTGTGGTGGAGAGCACACTATCTCCTGTGGCTTCTTTACCACTGATGTTTAGCCTTTGATCATATTTTTTACATTTTAAATTTGAAATTCCATAGGAAAGATGGGTGCCAAACACAGGTCCCTGTGGATCTAGCACATCTCAGCCTTATCCAAAGATTCCCTTGGTTTCTTTCATGCCATGCTGTCACTTGCTACACTTCTTTCTTTCTTCCTTACTACCTCTCTTGCCTTGAGTACTGGAAACCAGAAGTTGTCCTGAAAAGACAGAAATAAGATGCTATTATGATAGTATCACTGAGTTAGAGATTGCTCAGTCAGTTCTGAAGGGTATTAAAAAGAAACAAACCCAAACTAAAACAGCTATCCCAATTTACGATAAATATATGCTATTTCCATTAGTATGCATGTATATATGTGTATATATATATACAGGGTGAACTTTTTTGCAAGTCAAAAGTTTTGTTCCCTGGAGGTATTTGGAATTGCACTCCCACTATGTTATAAAAGAGAAATATATGACCTTCTATTTTGCTAAGCAACAACGGAACATTTTTCTCAACATCAAGAGAAAATACCTAACATTTGCTGTCTAGATTGCAGGAACACCCTGTGCTGGAGGTGTTTTTCATATGTTCATGAAAAAAATGTTTCTTCTCTGGAGAGCCCTAAGTCCAAGAAGTATTTTCTTGCCAGCACATAGTCATTTGGGTGTATCTATGTCATGCGTGATGCATGTGTGTTGAAGGACAGAACAAAACAATTTTATGATCTAATCTCACCAACAGGCAACTTGTCCCAGGCTCCTGTGCAGAAAAGCACCGGGGAAAATCTATTAGGACATAATTGAAGTTAACAAGTGTTTAAATATTTCCTGGATCTGGCTACCAGCCTGAAAGAGGAAGATTTATTTTTCCCTGGAGCCAATGGCTTACCGTTCTAGCAAACACGTTCTTTCCCGTTTTGTCTCGTAGCTTTGCTCTTTTCTTGAGCAATTTTGCATGCAAATAATGTATCCGTTTCCTCTCAGTGTCAGGATAAAATGAAGTTGACACAAGAATTTTAAGTTGGGTCAGAAGGCCAGAGAATAACCCAAAAATGATTAAGAAGAAGATGATGACTCCAAGCTGGATCCATGTCGTGGAGAGAGAGAGCTCAGGGTGAGGGATGCAGTCATGCTTAAACAAAGAGATCTTGAAAAGATCAGTCTTTGCAATATACTCTTTCATACCAATTATAAAGCTGTTCTCATTCCTCTGCAAAAGAAAAGGGGAAAAATGTCTTATAGTAGTGGTTCCATTCTTTCTTAATATTTCTCCTACTGGACATTCAGATTTACAAACGGCCATAAACCTTCTAGCCCATCCAGTGTCTACATATGCTATACACATAATAATATAGTTATTGGCTATTTGTAAATGTTTCAGACTGCATTTGCACAATTTCTCTTGAAAGACTGTCCCACAACTGGACCTTTGAAGAACTTATCTTCTCAGTGTCTCTAATAGACAAATATTTAGCTAATCTTGTTCTAATGATTTAATATATTTCCATTCCCATCAATCTGCTCACATCCTCTGTTGGAAAGTCCTTCATTCAGACTAAACCAGCAGAGCAGAGTGTGTCTGTTCCTTTGTTTGTGACTCTGTACATGATCAGCTGTGGTTCCACACCAGCCCAAGCAGGTGCTCTGAAAACAAGAGTATCACAAAAACAAAGTCACCTCTCCTCTAGTAGGTACCTTTGCTTGGAAGAGCTGAAGTCTGCCATGAACTTTGACGCTGAGTGAGAGGGACTAAATTAGACATGCTGCTGAGAGCACTACTTCATACCGGCAAGCAACTTTCTGCTCTGTTTGTAGGTACACTGGAGGAAGAATGAATTACCCAATGGATGGGGTTATTTCTCCCCAAGAAATAGTAGGACACACCTCCCCCAGAACTGGCAAGTCCCTTTGAGGAGCACTGTGAAATTCCTATCAGCCCAGTTCTCTAGCCTTGTCGACTCCCTCTGAGTGGCATCACAATCCACTGGTGCTCAGTTTTATATTCTCTGCATACTCGTAAGGCTACCATTTGTTCCTCTGTTCAGGTCATTAATGAAGAGGTTAAACAGTACAGGTGTCAATGTCTGCTCCTGAGGGACATCACAGATGATTTTGTAGTACTAATCAGAACATTTTGGGTCCAGTAGTTCAGCCAGTTTTCAGTTCACTTTACTTGCCATTTATCTAGAATATGCCTTATCAGTTTGTCAATGGTAATGTTTTAGAAGAGAGCATTGGAAGCTTTAATAAAAGAAGAATCATCATCCACCGTTCTCCCTTCATCTAACAATCCAGTTATTATATTGTAGAAAGCTATTGAGTTGTTTAAGTGTGATTTAGTCTTTACAAAGCCATGCCCTCTTGGCCTTCACAAGGCCAACCTTAGTTGCTTGATAAACTTTCTGGGGTTCAATGTGAGGCTGACCAGATGGTAGTCCCCTGAATCTTCCTCCTTGCCATTCTTGAAGATGGGAATGACTATTTCTTTCTTCCAGTCCATGGGAACCTCTTCCAGGCTCCATGGCCTTCAAAGATAATCAAGAGTGGCCTCACAGTGACATCAGCCAGCTCCCTCATACCCATGGGTGCCTCCCATCAGATCCTATGGACTTTGTTTAAATGTTCCCTGACCTGATCCTCCTCTACCAACAGTATGTCTTGTTGTCACAGTGGTGTTTTAACTATAAAAGTGGTGTTTCAACTATAAAAGTGATGCTTCACAAATGTCAGCATTGCAAATTTGCAGTTTTAAGCTTCTGATCTTCTCCATGTATATAAATGAAGGAATGAAAGTCCTTCTTCCTACAGTTACTGCTCTCTAGAAATATAATGACACTTTGGAAAGTGCAGAGGACTGTCAGGTTCCAACATACATATCTGTAAAGTCAATGGCCATTTTTTAAATGAATGATTGTGCCATAAAATAATTGATGGCTCATCAGCTGTGTGTCTGCTCCTGCAGCTGCTGAAAATGAAGGGAGATGTTTCCACAGTAAACTTAAGAAATATAAAGTACTGATAAGTACTTACTTGCTGAAAGAAGCTGAGTTGAATCTCTAAATCCCGTAGTTCCTGGAGATGTTTAGTCACAGAAGTTATTAACCAATAAAACAAATAATCTACTGCAGCGAATAGAAGCCAGATGCAAAGATGAATAATTACTGGGAGAAAAAAATTCTGCATGTTTTTTCTGTCCTTCATGGTGAGGCAGAAAGACGGGATAATCACATAATGTTTTCTTTCTTTTCTGTTAAGTGGAAGAACACAGGGTCTTTGCTGTTGCTTTTGGTGCTCATCAAATGCGATGAACTTCTTTGTGATGTAAATATTCTTAAATTTGACACTCTGAGAGCCCACAAATTTTTTCATGAAGAGGCCTGTTCCAAAAGAAGCTAGAAAAATCCCCACAATAGGCAATACTTTCTGGCCTATATAGGGCAGTATAGTCAGCATAAAAGCTATCTGGTTAGCAACTCTCTGGATTTCTTGCTTTGTGTCATTTAGCTCTTGTTTTAATGCATCATCTGAAATTGAATAAGATTGCGTGAATTCATGTCTTAGGGACACTATATGTTCAGATAGCTCAGGGGATAGTTTGGCTGCCTCGTAAATCCATTTGATTACTTCAACATAATATTTTATCAAGGCAAATTGTTCATACTCTAAATGACAGGTTATACTGTCTGCCAGAACCTTTAAGTTGTGAAAAATATTTTGGATGTTGCCGGCCACCACAACACCTGTACCAGCAGTAATAAGAGCACTCCTGCCATTTTTCAGTCCACAAGAAAGAAGGAACAGGACACTAAAACAGCGCAGGTGCTTGAAACAGGAGAGTGCGATAGAAAGCAAGATCCAAATGAATCCAGAAATCAGCAATGGAGCCAAAGGGTGGTGTGCCAGGGAGAAATGCATGCCAAGGAATAAGATGAAGCTTGAGAGGAAGCCAACTACAGAGCAAACTGCAAAAAGCTGCATCAGATGCTTCCAGCCAGGCTTCCTGTTGGATATAAAAATTTCCCAGGCATTCTGGACTATGGAGACAAATGTTTGCATTTCCTTCTGATTGTTGTTGACACTACGATAGCTCAAACTAAAAAGAAAGGAAGACAAAAGTAGTATTAGTTACAGGGTCACGCTATTGACAATTATGTGCTTTTAACTGGCTGGTCAATACTTCTTCACATTGCAAAAAATGCAGATCTGACTCACACAAGGGCTGAACTGCGCTGTGTGAGACCCAATATCATATATACAAACATGGAAGAGATGACTTTAAATGGTATTTCATCTTTTTTTTTCTGAAGTATTTTTGTCCTTTTACTTTTTGTATAGTTTGATTTCTCATTTGCTATATAGACAGAGTGGTTCATATCTACATACACGTGTGCATGTTTTAGGAGAGAAAGACAGGGACGTGACCCTCCTGTAGCTCCCAGTGCTTCCCCACTGACACTAGTTTTGCTTTACAGGGGTGTTGGGAAGGGAAAGAGGGGAGCATGGAAACTTCCCATCAGTACCTTGAAGCAGAGGAGAGTGTCTTGACCCACAGGGACCATCTGCTATGGAGGGAAGAACAGGTGGAGCAGCATGTGCATGCTGCCAAGGCATGGCATATGAAGCTATCCTTTTTTAGCTGGAGGTAGTTCAATATAGAGGGAAGAAAGTGTACCTCAGAGGCATCATTCCTTCTTTGGGTGTCTCCTGGGATAGCGCAGCTACAAATTGGCCCATATACGCTCATAACCCTAATTGCTTGTACTTGTCACCATCTCTCCTGCCTATCAGCATGCTCATATGGCAAATTACAGAGTATTTCTGTGAGATTCAATTCAGTTTAAGGGGAGACAGTCCACTGCTCATATTTTTCCTTCTTCTTTTACAGTGTAATATTTATTGCATTTTGTCCAAACATGCAACATCAACTTTTATGCATATTAGCCTTTTAACATGCTAGAACAAATAAGATACTAATTAAATAAAATAAACTATTGTAATTTTATCTTATAATAGTGAATAGTTGTTTTGAAAAATACCTCCTGAAGATATTTTTGTCTTTTCTTAGCTTGAACACAGCAGGTAGCCAGGAACTATAATATTGTACACATACTGTATTTTACTGGCATTTGACTTTATGAATTCTGCTGCCATGCACTGCACCATTTTCCCCTTATTCCATTTGTAACTATGTTGATATTTTCTTTGCATGGAACAGGAGCTGAAGATGATTGGAGCAGGCATCTGACCCCAGCTGGTACCTTCTTGGACTGCTATGTTCAGTGCGATGCTTTTCCTTGACCTCACTTGGTGCTGAGCGCTGAGGACCATCCTGAAAGATGATGAGTGTTTTCAGTGTTTAACTGCTTCAGCAGGGATTAATGGTGAGCAATAGTTCTTGGGTGGAATCAATCCCTGACACTAGCACTCTGCTTGGAAGGCTGAGGAAATTGCTTCCCTCCAGAGCCTCTGTGAACTCAGCTGTAAATGGAGTATAACAGCAATTAGCAGCTCCTTCACAGGAACAAATTTAGTTAATTAATGTCCCTAAAATATGTAGAAGCCGCCATGTGCTTAGGAAAGTAGAGCAAGTGAAATAGGTAGGAGAGGTAGCACGCAAGCCACTGTACTCGATCTTTGCCATGAGCAGAACTGTCCTCTGCCTACATGGATGGTCTGCTTTGCCATCTTCCTACTGAACTAGAAATTAACAAGGCACTTTTAGAAAACACAATTAAAAAGGTAATGTTCCTAACCCTGGAGTCAAGCAGAACCAGACCTAACAGCCAGCAAACCCTGCCATTGAATCCTGAACTTCCAAGATCAGTACCTTAAACAGTACTTGCTACTACATTGTAGATCTGAGAGAAATTGCCCTGTACAGTGAATAGATATGAAGTACTGCTCTATATTTAAGGAGAAATAAAGAAATCAAATGCAAAACTCCTAGCATTTATGTATTATACAAAAACATCTGTGTGAGAAAATAACACATTCTGATTTTACTTTTCCAGCACTGATTTCTCAGTTGTTTTCAAGTGTAATTTCTGCAGGGTTTTGTGTGTTACTATGTATGGGTAGGGTGTATTCCTGTTAATGTTTATAGGCGTTTGGTAAATGGCTGTAATATGTGACTGGGAGTCTGGCATGACTACACTAAGTGTTGGAGAGAGTCAAGAACGAAGCCTTAGAATTAACTAAAGCTGTTCTTCTGGACCCAGAGGCTTAAGTCCAATAAATGCAGACAGAATGTCAAAATAATTAAAAGATCTTCTTTACTGGGCATATTTAGTGCTATGTAAGAGACCACTGCACTATTCAGCGCATAAATGGAACGTTTCTCCCCAACCTCCTTGAACCCAGAGTTTTAAGGCAGAGAAGTCATGGTAAGGAGACACTGAATTTTTGAGCCTGTGGCACAGATGCTCAGGTGTCTCTCTGTGATCACTGAAGGCTGGGAAGGGAGCATCTCTGCCCCATGCGGAGCCCATCTCTGAGCTCAGCCACTGCTGGGTCAGTCAGGCTCACAATGGGCATCTCTGTGACTTGTCACCTCTGTTTTCCCCCATAAGACATCAGCAACACACACAGATATTCAGCACAGCAGAATCATGCAAAGGATGCAAACTCTAAACCTAAAAAAATGTGGACACTGAAAATTCTTGTATCAGCAGGCACTTAAACATCTGTGAATGCTTGGGAAGGGAAAATAATAGTTTGGCTCAGGGGGTAGAAATAAATCTTTGGCTTGACTAAAGAGGCTAATTCAGTGCTTAAAGAAATAGTAAACTTTGAGAGCTTTCTGGAATGATTCCTCTTTAAAACATAAATCATGAAAGCTGTTTAGGTGCAGATAGAAAGTCTAACAGGAGGCTGACAAGAACAAAATCTTCATTTCAATCGCAGTCTCAAGTGAAGTTGTTTCTCTTCTATCCTATAACATGAACTAATGTGGGGGCTGCTACCAATATTTATGCAATATAAAGAAAGAATTATTTTTGGAAAGCATTTTCTTGCTCTTAAGTGCCAATTTCTTTCCACCGTAATTTCTCATGATATATGCCACAGAGTGGAGATGGAAATTCTTGTCCTCTAGCTCTGCCTTTGAACCTGATTTTTCTGTAGAATCCATGGGGAAATTCTCTATGCCTTAGTTTCCTCTCTAGGAAATACTTAAATCTGGAAGTGTGATATTCATCTACCATATGGCATGCTGGCAAGATTAATTATAAGAATAAATTCTCAAAAGGAGCCTCTCCAGCAAGGAGCTTGGGCCATGTTTCTTAAGGTTCATGGTGTACTTAAATTAATGCAGTATAATTAAGAGTTATTTTTCTAATTTTGTTATAAAATAAAAGGGGAAAAATTAAAAGTTTTAAGGTGTTGCTTGTGATACTTCAGGTATTACCTACAGTTTTTAAGTAAGCAATGGATAAGTACATAGCATCACGAATCCCTGGAAACTGTCAGTCTAGCTCAGCTATGTTCCTTGTGCTAGAGCTATGTGCATCTAACACTGTGTATGATTGCTTCCCTACCTGCTATGGAAACTCTTCTGTACTTATTGCCCAATAAGTTGTAGCCATATTCACTACTGATTTGGTTCTGTCCTAGTCCCTTACTCATCCTGTATCTGATGATATCTTGGTACAGTGGATAGGATAGGATAGGATAGGATAGGATAGGATAGGATAGGATAGGATAGGATAGGATAGGATAGGATAGGATAGGATAGGATAGGATAGGATAGGATAGGATAGGATAGGATAGTTCAATTGGAAGTGTCCTACAGCAATCACGAAGTCCAACTGCAATAGATTGAAACTCCCTACCTTTGCAGGTAGTATTTCTGAAGCCTTCTTTACCCAGGCTAGTCCTTGCTTAGAGGTTATCACCAGTTCTGTATTTCTGGTGTATGGACTAGACGCTTATGCCAATTCTTTGAATATCTTTAATATAATGGAAGAAGCAGATGTCTCCTAAAAATGCATAGGGAGAAAAAAAAAAGTAATATACTAAATAATTAACTTCCTTAGTAGAGATTCAGCTGATTTGTCAAAGCATGACAGAGTCAGATCTTTAAGTCTACTTTCTATTTGACACAGATGTAATTCAGACAAGGCCTGGGGACTGCAAGTCCCTTTAAGTTGGAACTGATCAGTGTGATCCATTTTTCACACCCTCACACAAAGCCTCACACAATTTTTTTGTCTGTGCAGCACTGTTGCTCGAGCTGATTTGAGATAGAAAGCACAGCAGTTTGTCAGGCCGTTTGCGCCACGCAGTGCACAGGATCCTCATACATAAATACGTAAAAGTAAGGTTTTATTAAAAGAGAATTTAGTTTAAACAGCAAACATACTCCATTGGTGCTTAAACTTCAGCTTCACAGTGATCTTTGCCTCATAATTCCTGCTTGGATTTTATACAGGAATTAATAAAAAGTAAGCATATGATAAGAATATAAAAACAAATATCTCCTTTTTTGGCAGTTTCAACAGCCTTTTTTCCTAGCTCGGATCAGTTACATTAAAATGTAAGAGAACTACTTCCCTTTTTATAGATACTATAAAAAAAAATACAATGCTGAACTATGCTTTAGTAAGACACAAAAATACAGGAGGGAGTCCCACATTATTTCCTTTGATCAATGCAGGGCATTCAGCAAAGAAATAAAAGCCCAATAAAAAATCCAGCCCCAGGGCTTCATTGAGAACCCTCTCATTTCTCATGTGCACATTCTTTGCTTTTAACTGCAGGGGAAGGAGCGTAAGTGGTACTACACACAGGCAAGTACTAAAATATGTAATTAAATGTGTGCAAATAGGAATTTGAAATACTAAACAACTCAGAAATTCAAATAAAACAACAATTTATACACATGCGAAAAAAAAAAAGGAAAAGCATAACTGGCCAAGATCTCTTTTTCTTCATATATTTAAAATGCATGGCTCAGAAACCTTCTGAACACTGAAAGACATTATCAAGTCTTTAGCATGCCACAAAGTGGTTAAATATCATCTAATATCAGATTTCTAAGCTTAATGTCCACATCTGAGCTACCTGTCTTTATGTCAATGAGGAGAAAAGGGCAGTTATCCAGAGCAATATTTCAGACTTGCTCTAGAAGTCTGTCCTCACATGAGGCAGGTTGTCCTACGAGAGCTTTTTCTTCATCTTGACCATTGAAAGAGCCTGTGTTACTCGCATAGAGCTATCCAAATTCAGGCAAAATGAACATTGCTATGCTTTCCCATTGCAAGCACAGGTTGCATTTTTCTGAACTGGGGAATCAGAGTAGGACACAGAAAATGTGTTGTGGGCAGCAGCTGAGAATGGATGGCTACAGGCAGAACATGAAACAAGAAATCAAATTTTCTCTTTTATACCACTATGGGCCGTGTTATGTTTGGAAGTTCTGATGCAGCAGAACGACACACATAGTCTTTCCTTAAGGCACAGGCAGGAATGGAGGCATAGTTTGTGAAACCCAAGTGGTAGTTTGCCTATTGACGAAAACAACTAGAAAAAACACAGAAAATTCAGCTATGAGGGATGAAAGAGACCATAAGAGGTTGTAGAGTCCCTTTTCCTACACATAATAAGTATCACTATACATAGCTTTAGAGAAGCTTAGGACTATATTGTTTCATGAAATTTAGTAATAGATCCTCCAGTCAGAAAAGTGACAATAATTTACTTAAAGCAAATCCTTTTACCTTAGAATGGCCAACTCAATCCATGATTACTATCCACAGTTCCTTGATATTAACCCTAAAGCATTACTTACGGCCTCTTCTGTAAAGCACATGAAGGATCTTCACAGTGCTCTTGTCTTTCTTGATTTTGGTGAGAAACCTAGATGGGCACTAGTAAAAAAATTCACATGAGTAATTAGTTTCCCATACCCTTCGTCAGTGAGTCAGGCACACCACAATTTTGAAATATATATCTGGTTTTGACAAAGATTCATGAGGAAGTAACTTATGCACAAGACCAAAATAGTATATAATTTGCAAGTGCCACTTTCCACCTCTTTTTCTGGCAGAGTAATAGATACTGGCAAATGAGTTCTGGGCCCTGATTTCAAAGACTTAATTTTATGGTGAGTAATGTCTCAGGTCTAGAACTTTTAAGCTATTCTGGTGCTTCCCAGTGAAACTAGCAGCAATTCAGTGCCCAAATAACTTTGAAGCTCTAATAATTTTTATCCTACAAATGTTCATACTGAGATCTATGTAAATATTTCTATAGGCAATTTGTCAGCATATGGCCCTTAGAATGGTACCCAAATTAAATAGACAACAAAGACACTCAAATTGTGTACAAGTCTTTGGTTAATAAATGTAATTGATAAAAAGGAGGGTAGAGCCTATTCAGAGGAATTTAGATAAGCTGGAGAAATGAATTGACAAGCATGTCATGAATTTCACCAGGGGAAAATGCAAATTCCTGCCTCTGGGGAGGAATAACCCCAGGCATGTGTCCAGGCTGGGGCTGACTGGCTGCAAAGCAGCTTTGCTGAAAAAATCTGGATCTCTTTGTGGAAAAGAAGTTGAATATAAGCCAGCAATATGTCAATGGGGCAAAGAAGGCCAATGGCATCCTGACCTTATTAGCAAGAGTCTTGCCCGCAGGCCAAAGAAAGTGATTCTTCCCCTCAACTAAGCACTGGAGAATGCTGTGTCCAGTACAGAAATCCCAGTACAATAGACAAACCTGATCTAGCAGGAAAACTGGTTGGATGGCCGGGCCCAGAGAGTGGTGGGAAATGGTGTGAAATCCAGCTGGAGGCCAGTGACAAGTGGGGTTCCCCAGGGCTCGGTGCTGGGTCCAGCCCTGTTCAATGTCTTCATCAATGACCTGGATGAAGGCATCGAGTGCACCCTTAGCAAGTTTGCGGACGACACTAAGCTGGGTGGAAGTGTCGATCTGCTGGAGGGTAGGGAGGCTCTGCAAAGGGGTCTGAACAGGCTGGACCACTGGGCTGAGTCCAACGGCATGAGGTTTAACAAGGCCAAATGCCGGGTCCTGCACTTGGGGCACAACAACCCTATGCAGTGCTACAGACTAGGAGAAGTCTGTCTAGAAAGCTGCCTGGAGGAGAGGGACCTGGGGGTGTTGGTTGACAACCGACTGAATATGAGCCAGCAGTGTGCCCAGGTGGCCAAGAAGGCCAATGGCATCTTGGCTTGTATCAGAAACGGCGTGACCAGCAGGTCCAGGGAGGTTATCCTCCCTCTGTACTCGGCACTGGTGAGACCGCTCCTTGAATACTGTGTTCAGTTCTGGGCCCCTCACCACAAGAAGGATGTTGAGGCTCTGGAACGAGTCCAGAGAAGGGCAACAAAGCTGGTGAAGGGGCTGGAGAACAGGCCTTATGAGGAGCAGCTGAGAGAGCTGGGGTTGTTTAGCCTGGAGAAGAGGAGGCTGAAGGGAGACCTCATTGCTCTCTACAACTACCTGAAAGGAGGTTGTAGAGAGGAGGGTGCTGGCCTCTTCTTCAAAGTGACAGGGGACAGGACAAGAGGGAATGGCCTCAAGCTCCGCCAGGGGAGGTTTAGGCTAGACATGAGGAAAAAATTCTTTACAGAAAGGGTCATTGGGCACTGGAACAGGCTGCCCAGGGAGGTGGTTGAGTCACCTTCCCTGGAGGTGTTTAAGGCACAGGTGGATGAGGTGCTGAGGGATATGGTTTAGTGTTTGATAGGAACGGTTGGAGTCGATGATCCGGTGGGTCTCTTCCAACCTGGTTGTTCTGTGATTCTGTGATTCTGTGACCTGTTTTAAGCGGAGCGTTGAACTAGATGGCTTTCAAGATTCCCTTCTAACCTAAATTATTTTGTTCTTCATTAGCTGTCTTATCAGCCAAAACTCTGATATCAAGTCCATTTAAACTTGCTTCTGAGCTCTACTTGTGCAGTACCACGTGCATGTATTGTGTTTGTATCACAGAATCACAGAATCACAGAATCACCAGGTTGGAAGAGACCCACCAGATCATCGAGTCCAACCGTTCCTATCAAACACTAAACCATATCCCTCAGCACCTCATCCACCCGTGCCTTAAACACCTCCAGGGAAGGTGACTCAACCACCTCCCTGGGCAGCCTGTTCCAGTGCCCAATGACCCTTTCTGTAAAGAATTTTTTCCTAACGTCTAGCCTAAACCTCCCCTGGCGGAGCTTGAGGCCATTCCCTCTTGTCCTGTCCCCTGTCACTTGGGAGAAGAGGCCAGCACCCTCCTCTCTACAACATCCTTTCAGGTAGTTGTAGAGAGCAATGAGGTCACCCCTCAGCCTCCTCTTCTCCAGGCTAAACAACCCCAGCTCTCTCAGCCGCTCCTCATAAGGCCTGTTCTCCAGCCCCTTCACCAGCTTTGTTGCTCTTCTCTTCTATGTATCCTACATAAACTAGATAAGTTTATGACTATTACACACCTTTCAAAAGTAAAACGTTCTAGCTTAGTAATAAAAAAGCACCAAAACAAAATATTATTACTTTCAGAGCTTTGAGATTCTAAAGAAAGGGTGAAATCAGTCTATCTTCCAGGAGTTTATCTGTATAAAGCAAAGCGCTGGCCTGAACATATTCTATTTGCCCTTGGATGAAATGTCCCTGCATGTAATTTTCCAGACAGTTGGTTTTCCAGCAGGTACTGATAGCACTGAAGTAACAGGTCTCACTTGCTCACCGTAAGATCAACTTTCCCCTCCACAGAGCAGCCATATCCCTGCTGTTTCAAAAGCATCTACTGAAAAACTTCAGAAAGCTGTCAGGCAGCAAGATGAACATAGCATAATGTTCATAGCATCTAAATTATGCATGATGTAAGGGTATAATTAGATACAGTGGACCATCTATAACTGAAGAAAGTCTGTTCATTACAGGATAAGTGAATGAAATGATCTTTTAGCAGAACATATCCTTCATACTGTTATACAGGGGAAAATTCTGTAAAGTGATTCAGGTAAGTGCACATTGAGTCAGACCAAGTGTCCATGGAGCCCAGCACTTCAGCTGTAGCAGATGATTATAGAATCACAGAATGGTGATTCTAGACCTGATCTAGGTGACCCTGTTTGAAGCATGGGAGGTTTGGACCAGATGACCTCCAGAGGTGCCTTCCAAACTCAACCATTTTGTGATTCCGTGATTCTGTGATAGCTGAGATCGCTGTTGGTCCATTTCTCCAGTCTCTGAGGCCACTGTGAGTGGCAGCACAATCATCTGGCATGTCAGCCACTCCTCCTAGTTTTGTATCATCTGCAAACAACTTGCTTTTTCAAAGAGAGTTACTCTTTCCTGATAATTAATGAAGATTTTACACAGTATTGGCCCCAATACCAGCCCTGGGGACACATCACTGGTGATCTTTGGCCAGCTGGACTTTGTGCTGCTGATCAAAACCCCCTAGGCCCAGCAGATCAGCTAGTTTTCAATCCACCTCATTGTCCATTTATCTTACCCGTACTTTGGCAGCTTGCCTATGAGGATGTTTTGAGACAGAGTGTTAAAAGCCTTTCTGAAGTCAAGGTAAAGAGCATCCACTGTTATTCCCCTCACCCACCAAGCCAGTCAACTCATTGTAGGCTGTCAGATTGGGTGAACATGTCTTCCGTTTTGTAAATCCATGTTGAATACTTCCTGCAATTTCCAGGACTAGTTGTCTAATCGCCTTCTCAGAGATCAAGGTGAGGCTGATAAGACTGTAGTCCCCTCAATCCTCCTCCTTGCCATTCTTGAAGATGAGAGTAACTGTTGCTTTCTTCCATTCCACAGAACCTCTCCCAGGCTCCATGGCCTTCAAAGATCACAGAATCACAGAATCACAGAACAGCCAGGTTGGAAGAGACCCACCGGATCATCGAGTCCAACCGTTCCTATCAAACACTAAACCATATCCCTCAGCACCTCATCCACCCGTGCCTTAAACACCTCCAGGGAAGGTGACTCAACCACCTCCCTGGGCAGCCTGTTCCAGTGCCCAATGACCCTTTCTGTAAAGAATTTTTTCCTCACGTCTAGCCTAAACCTCCCCTGGTGGAGCTTGAGGCCATTCCCTCTTGTCCTGTCCCCTGTCACTTTGAAGAAGAGGCCAGCACCCTCCTCTCTACAACCTCCTTTCAGGTAGTTGTACAGAGCAATGAGGTCACCCCTCAGCCTCCTCTTCTCCAGGCTAAACAACCCCAGCTCTCTCAGCTGCTCCTCATAAGGCCTGTTCTCCAGCCCCCTCACCAGCTTTGTTGCTCTTCTCTGGACTCGCTCCAGAGCCTCAACATCCTTCTTGTGATGAGGGGCCCAGAACTGAACACAGTATTCAAGGAGCGGTCTCACCAGTGCCGAGTACAGAGGGAGGATAACCTCCCTGGACCTGCTGGTCACGCCGTTTCTGATACAAGCCAAGATGCCATTGGCCTTCTTGGCCACCTGGGCACACTGCTGGCTCATATTCAGTCGGTTGTCAACCAACACCCCCAGGTCCCTCTCCTCCAGGCAGCTTTCTAGACAGACTTCTCCCAGTCTGTAGCACTGCACAGGGTTGTTGTGCCCCAAGTGCAAGACCCGGCATTTGGCCTTGTTAAACCTCATGCCGTTGGACTCTGCCCAGCGGTCCAGCCTGTTCAGATCCCTTTGCAGAGCCTCCCTACCCTCCAGCAGATCGACACTTCCACCCAGCTTAGTGTCGTCCGCAAACTTGCTAAGGGTGCACTCGATGCCTTCATCCAGGTCATTGATGAAGACATTGAACAGGGCTGGACCCAGCACCGAGCCCTGGGGAACCCCACTTGTCACTGGCCTCCAGCTGGATTTCACACCATTTCCCACCACTCTCTGGGTCCGGCCATCCAACCAGTTTTCCACCCAGGAGAGTGTGCGCCTGTCCAGGCCAGAGGCTGACACCTTTTCTATCCTGTACCACATCCCATTCTTCTAAGATCTCTGAAGAAACCTAAGTATTTCCCCACATCCACTACATGTTCATTGCTAATCACTTCAACTCTCAGAGAAGGCACTATTTTTCCTCACCTAGCATGCTGTCTGTCTCCTAGTAATTTTTAATACAGTGAAGTAAAACAGTTAATAGGCACAAATTTTATCTCTTAGCCTTGGAAATTCTGCAGCAATTCCTAATTGCTTTGGGGCTCCAGGAAGAAAAGAGGCCCTTACAGAACCTTTACAATCAGTGGGAGTGTGCAACAGGCTTTTCTTCCATGACTAGCCAGTTGTGACACTGAAAGCATGCTGGTAATAAACGAGATGCTACCCAGGGCAGCAGCTTTTAGCCAAAGGACTGGGCCCAAAGAGTAGGAGGGAATGAAGGAATTTTTGCATCCACTTGGACTATACAGGAAGAAGAAAGTAGTTCATAGTTGTCTGGATGGAATAACTTTTTCTGCCCTTTATGTGTTTAAGAACAAAGAGTAGTGGGCAAGCTTTACCTATACTTGCCAATTTGAATTGGGTCATAGCAGTGATTGGCATCAGTGCTTCTAGACTCTCCTAGAGAACCACATAAATTGGTAAAGTACATACAGACAATGCAGAAGTCAATCCTGCAGCCTGAAAAGTGTCCTAACTTTAGTTACTTAAGGCCACAGCGCCCTTCAGTGATACAGCATGCTGATAAAGAGCCTAGGCTGTTTTTTCCCAACCCAGGGACATTTTTGAGGTGTGCTGGTGTCACTGGGGTATTTTGTGGCAGATCTTTTAAACCAGAATGTTTTACTGACCCACTCACAGGCCACCCTTACAAACTGTTGAGTCACTAAAACTGTCAAACATGTTTTTTGGAACCAAGGTGGATGCCTACTGGCTGTGGGTGGCCAAGGCCACTGGGTCACAAACTACAGCACCAGCCTGTTTTGGGGAAATATTTTCACCAGCTAATGGCAGATGCTGAGACCGCCCATTTCCTGCACTTCCCTGTTGATGTTGTACAGTCCTGTTCACTGTGAAATGCGAGAAACTGACAGTTTACTAGTTTGGACAATGATGACTGTTGGTTTTCTCTTCCTCTCTGTCTGCTTGGTGCAGTACAGATCCTTCTGTCTGCACTAAAAAAGTGAGGATGGTTTCAGAATTAGTGTAATTCTGACCTCTTTTCTTCTTGTGTTTCTGACCTCATCTTTCTTCCTAATCCCTGGAGAATGACTGGCAAAATTTGCTTGCACATAAACAGTATTAAAACTGTCACTGTTCAAGTTCCTATTGTTCTGGCAGTTCCTTAATGCATTTCAACTGATAACAAAGTTGTGATTAATTCAGTTTTGATAATGCTGTGCTTCGCCTACAGTAACATGCAAGTTGGATGCATATTTCTTTGCATTTGTCTTTAGGGTGTTGAAGGTTTCTTCCTTTTGTGACATGTTTCATGCTTCAAGAACAAAGTGAGTTCAGAGCTGTGAACACTGTGTTGCATTGAAATCACTAGCTATTCTGCTCCGCCTGCTTCTGCCTAGGAAGACCAGCTAGTAACTAACAGTTTTTCCTTGTGGCTGGCTTCCAGAGAGCCAGGAAAGAAACAAAGATCAGCTTTTGTAAATATTTGTGGGTTTGTTTTTGAGTCATGGGTTTAATTACTGTTTCTGTTTTACTACTACAGCAGAAATTTAAATTAAAATAAGACAATTGCATTTTCTTTCCTAAATATCTGAGGAAATTAAATAATTGTAGTGGATTATTACTCACAGTAAGCAGAGCTCCACCGGATGTGCAGTATGTCTGGAGCTAGTGACACAACAGCAATGAGTAAATGGTTCTTCAAGTGAATCAGGATTGCAGAAATTCTCTTCTGATGGGCTCCAGTGAAAAATCTGATCTAAATACTGCTGAGGACAAGTAAAGCTTGCATCTGATCCTGGCAGCTGAAGCCAGTCTTTGTATCACAGAAAGGTAGTGTTTCGGTCACTATGAAAACACTAACTTGTAAAGAACTATTCCTGTAAGTCAAGCTGGGGAAGTTTCCTAACAGTCTCCAGGAAAGGAGTTTAGCAGGGAATTTTCAGTTGAATAATCATCATTAGTGACCACATAAATGCTCCTCAGTTCATTACAGGAAAATGAGATCTCAATACCTCTTTTGATTGAGTGCCCATCAGACACCACGAAGTGACTGCCCAAGGCACAGATTTGTCACATCCTACTTCTTTTATGTAAGCTAGAAATAACTCTCTTTGCTGTTGTAAGTTACTTTACTTTGCTTATATTTTATAACCTCTTCCATGTTGGAGATGTCAATCCAAACAAATTATGCAGACAGAATAGGCATTTCAAACGAAACATAAATTCAACATTTAAAGAACCACTGGTAGCAGTTTCACAGTTGTGATGAGGAGCTGCATCTGCCTAACTAGCTCACCTAAGAAAGAGGATTTAACCTGTGTGAGATCCTGGGTTAAGATGTCTGTGATAACCTTATTTGGAAATAAATGCTTGCTAGGTCATGGGTGCCTTTGGGATTTCTGCCCTTCACTCCACAGCCAGAACTGTTGGGCAGATTCACAGACGTGTGCCTTTGGATGCAAGCTTCCCCTGGTGCAGTCATGCACCTTGTGTTGGACCTATCTGAGTCCCTGGTGTGAGAATTCCAAGCCTCCTTAGAATCACTACGACTGCTTGTGTATTCCTGCTTTAGCTTAAAAAACTCTGTTATTAAAAATCCTTAAAATGACTGGTAAAACTTTGACACTATTAGACCAGCTAGAGGTTGCACAAGAGCTTATTTCAGAAAATATGAGAGGGGGAGTAATCCTTGCTGAGACATAGTGATGGGGCTGGGCTGAGCATGGCAAGTTCTCAGTCTGAAGATGCTGTCTAAGGTCTTGCTTAGTTGGGGGACACCTAGGGATACTCACAAAGCACATATTCCAGGAATGAGTTCCAGATTGTTTACACCATCTTAAAGTAAACCCCAAACTATTCATGCATTGATAACTGATTTTTCATTTGTTTTTTCCCTCCCCTTTGTGTTTCCCCCTATTGTTCACTCAATACCCTAAAATCTTTTTCACCAAAGGAAAAGATATGCCAGACAAAAGAACTGACTCTTTTAAACTACTAAGGAAATTAAAAACAAATGGGATGCATCGCAAAAATGTTTTTCCCCAGACAGTTACACTGTAATAAAATAACAAAGTATTCCAATCTACTTCTTCTACATTTTATGCTATTCCAGATAACTGAAGTCAGCATTGCTCCAGTGAAGGCGCCCATACAGCAAAGACTGTCAAAATGACAAAGGAAAAAGGTTATATGAAAAAAAGAGAAAAATGTAATAACAGCAGTTGTTGGGCCATATCTTACCAGGAAATCGGATACATTACTAATAAATTCCTTGCTGTATGCTATGAAAAGAATCAGTGAGATAAGGAAAGAAATAATGCAGCCAAGGAACAGCAACTGGGTAGCAATCTTTGCTTATAATAATGTAAGTAGAATTTATAATGGCTCTATCAAAGCATCTGGCAAAGTTTCTATAAAACAGGTCTGGCATTTCCATCTTTTACATCCGCAATTACTTTGAAGGAATTTATAACTTGCAATAAAGCAATATTTTCCAGTCTTGGGTGTGTGGGAGAGAATGAAAAAAATAATTAAATAAAAAGGCAGCCTCGGTCTAACAAGAAAACACTTGTCACCATTCTTCTCAAAGCCTTTCCTTGTGTTGTCTACTTCTGGCTAAAGACTGAATTCTCTGTCTTCTCCTTTCTGACTTTCACATGGTTTAGCTAAAGAATGATTTCTTTAAATTAAAAAAAAATAAAATATGCAATAAAGTTAGTTCTTGTGCACAATGAGTATATGATACTAGAAACAGTACAGAAAGGGAGTATTTTAGGTGTAGGAACTGGCAAAGAAAAAGGGGAAGGCACAGAATGAAACCCACATAGCATTATAAACCAAACCTCAACACATACAAGTTTGCAGAGTTATTGAAACAGTTAGAATCTCACTAGGTACAAATATGTACTGTTACAGGTTCCCATCTGTACTGTAAATGTACAGGATATGCCAAGACATGCCACCTTCCCAGAACCTGACAGCCTAGATAAGCTACAAAAACATTAACAGTCCTCCAGCCATTAAACAATTAACAGCATAGTTCATCTCCTCACAGGTATAAAACTGATGACAGTTTGAGCCTGAACTATTTGGGGACTAAGAATATGCCTTATCCAGAAGTTCCTCCGGATAATTAGGGCAAAAATCTGTAATTTAATGCTTCTGCATGGATGTAGAAAGGGGTAGTGGTGCCTTTACTTTAGAAAAGAGTAAGACATGCATAGGACAGGAGAGAGTGATTAGCATATATATGATCCTAAAACTTAACCTCGTCCTTCCCTGTGACAATTCTCCACTGCAGGTAGATTCTTGGGAGCCCTTGCAAGGAGGGGATCCACAAACAGCATTGTCGATAAAGTGATGCTCCCTTTCTGCCTCAGAGAGCTCTGAGCTGCAGGACATCCAAGGGCACAGACGGAAGACAAATATGAGCAGAGCTATCCTGGGAAGGACCTGCAATAAGAACAATGACAAAGCAAGATGAGAAAGATTCATATCAGGCCATTATAACTTCTCTAATGGATTTTTTTCTTTTTAGGTTTATTTGGTTTGTCTGACTGGAGTCAATTAAATTATTCTTTATGGAAACAAGCAAACAGAGACAGAATACCTTCTACCAACTGGAAGTTGCAGCTCATGATGTTTCTGCTCAGATGGAAGACGATAACTCAAATATAGAGAAGTTAAATGTTTATTTATAAATACTGTAACAACAGCAGTTTAAAAAATGAGCTCCCAGTGATAAAACTTGAAAGGCAGGATGCTGGTTTTCTTCTGACCTACCCAGAGATTTTTTGACCATCAAATTCACTAATATAATCAGAGAAGTAGCTGTATGACATTTTCAGAGAAATTTGTTGTAGTGCAAAAGTAAAAGAAAAACTCATTGATAAGGAAAATAGTGCAAATAGGCTGCAAATAGGGAGAATGGAAGAAATTTTCTGCAGTTGTATAACTCTTAAACCAATTCATTATAAGTTTTGAAATGTCTGGTACAATGATTGCAGCAATTAGTTATTTAAGTTGTTATAGGTAAGCACTCTTAGCACACATCTAATGAGGAGAAACAAACCCCAACACTAAATGTTAAAGCATGTAATTTATAAGGAAAGGAGTTTCTATTCTAGGAGATTTACTTCCCTCTGCATTTCTGTTAAAAGCAACATTCAGGCTTCCAGTATATTATCCTTTCTCCAGTAATCACAACTTCAATTATGATTTATCAACATTTGGAATTTGTTAGGAAGAAAACAGCTAATCGACCATTTCCTTTCCTGCAATCAAGCCAAGATTGTGTTCAGGATGAGATAAGCTGCTTTAGAACTACAAAACATTCTGTAAATACGTTAAAATTGGGGGAAACATATATTTTATGATCAGCTAACAGGTTGCAACATGAAAAACTTCACAGGTAATAGGGCACTTTAGAGAAAATATGGGTGTGAGGGCACTCTGAGGAAGGCCACTTTCCAGATGAAGTTAGCCAGCCAGGGACTGAGTTTTTCTCCAGGTACTCAAACAATACAGACAATATGCCAGCACTGGGAAAATGTAGTAAAAAAAAAAAGATTTTAACTAAAAGATTTATAAGAAAGGTAGTTGCCTTTAGGACATACTTGTGTTGAACTGTAACTATTAATGGGCTGAGTTATACTGTGCTGAAAGAGCTTGAAAATACCCATGACACCAATAAGGATTGCTTGGAGACATCATCCAAACCTCCTGGAAGCTGGATGGGGAGAGAACTTGGGGCTGGTTCCTTCCCCATGAAGACCTGCAACAGTAGAGAAGTACTTTGCAAAGAGAGTTAGTCTGCAATATGCCCAAAATCTGAAATGTGGATTGTGTTACGTGTTAAAAGCTTTACCATAGGATAATTACAATCAATAATTCTTGCTGAAAAACTTTCTCTTAGCTGACAAATACCCTATTATGTACTTTTCAATGATACTAAAGAAAATATTAATGCTATGACAGAACTACTGCATTTTGTTTGCTTTTGGCATTCTGTAAATGTTCAAGTCAAATGGATAGGAAAAAAGGAAGATGCTCAATATGCTGTAATTACCTTTCCTTTTTCGTGATTTATAAGCTCTCGATGGATCTTCCCCCCTCATCACAATTGTTCTGAAAGCATTCATTTTATTTTCTTTATCATTTCTATGGAGATTGTTTAAATATAAATTAGGTGAAATGTCTGTAAAAGGAAATGCAAATAAGTCTGCTCAATAGAAGTCAGTGAATATCCTCCTTGTTTCATTGAAGTTTCATAAGAAGATTTATATCTTAGTTACTTAACTATTAGGTAGACAGTACAGCTCAGATAAGGAAAGAAAAAACCTTCTCATACCAAAACTGATTTGCTACCAAATTTGCAGACAAATTCTTTTGCCACCATTTAATTAGAATACCAATGCCATGGAGAGTTTAATCTTGTTCCAATATAATGAGCCTGGTCTGCTATGTATTAACTGTTCATTTCCTATATCGTGCTGTAAGTTCATTCTTTTAAGATACAATCAGTTCCGTTCACATTTTCAGTTGAGAGACTTTGTTGTGGGGTTTTGTTGATTTGGGTTTTTTTAAGTGCCACAGCTCTGATATCCCTACCAAGAGAAAAGTCCTAGTTCTTTACATCAATGGAATTTATGTAGGAGATAATTGGTTTGTTGTCTTTTTGGCAAAACTTTAGAGCAGATGTAACTGGACGTTTCCTATGGCTCCAGTCCTTTCAAGCAGAAAATCTGGTTTTCAATTAAGATGCAACATGTTTCGTAGCCACAGAAGCTATGTTATCAATTCTAATAATGATTTGTTTCTTTATGCGACCCAAACAACTCATATATCCAAACAAAACAAGGAAAATACATCTTTGCATGTCTCCATGTTTCCCAACTCCTGACTTTGCCTCAGGATTTTACCTTTCTCCCAGAGATCTCATATCATATACAAGGCATTTCCTTCATATCTTTCTCCATTTCTAAAATATCCAAAATTCTTTTCTGTATACTCTGTCCTCCATATAAGGATGAAGCCATGAACAAACTCCTTGTCAGGTTGTTGTTACTGTCCCCATCAGACTTGCTGCTTACCTACCAGCCAACCCAAGTGCTTTCTTGCTTGAGCCATGCCCTTACCCAGAGACTTAAGCAGAAGTGGTTTAGAGCTTCACAGATGTCTGGGGTTAGCTCTGTGTTAACCACTTCCAGGAATTACAATCCAAGATGAAGGCAAAAAATTTGTGGAGTTGATTAGTCTATTAATCAAAATAGCATTTGCAGTTCATGACCTTAGCTGGAAATATTGAAGCAAATTGGGTACATATCACAAGATTGCTATGAAGGCAGAGGTGATGGCTGTATTCCCCAGCCTGGATACATTAAGAACTGCCTGAAAATGGGCTTATCTCAGTGTCCATGTGAAATAATACTGGCCAAATCTGCCACAGTGAATAGATTTCCTTTAACCCTGCTACGGGGTCAGAGCTGTTACATGCACCAAAGGGCCACTTGACACTTCAGGTTCACGACATATGTTGTCCTCACTGTCTCGAGTCAAAAGCCCAGACAGCACTTAGCTATACCAGGTCCCTGCAGCTCCCCAGTACCAATCCAGTACTCTCCTGTACTCCCCCTGCACGGTAGGAGAAGTGATAGTAGGGCCTGTTGCAATAAGACAATGGGTTATGATTTTCAACTAAAAGAGGGTAGATTTAGACTAGATATAAGGAAGATATTTTTTACAATGAGGGTGGTGAAACACAAGAACAGCTTGCTCAGAGAGGCGGTAGATGCCCCATCCCTAGAAACATTCAAGGTCAGGTTGGACAGGGCGCTGAGCAACATGATCTAGTGGAAGATGCATCTGATTATTGAAAGGGGTTGGACTAGATGACCCATAGATGTCCCTTCCAACCCAAATCATTCTATGATTCTATGAAACTTGTTTGGGAATTTAGAGAACAGAGGAAATAACAAAACTAGCTATTTTTAAGAACTTTTAGAGAAGGAGGAAGGAAGGACAGCTTTAGCCTTGGCCATTAGCTCTGGTCCAGTCTCATGGCTGTCATCTCATATCATGTCATTCATCCCCCTTTAGGCAGGTTTTGGGGCTCTCACCCCGTCTACAGCCTCACTGCTAGGGTCAGTTGTGCAGTCAGGCCTCCTAGACTAAATCTGTGTGCATATTATGAAGAAAAAATTGATCAGACCTTGTGCTGTGAAGGGCAGACCAGATAGTCCTCAGACAAGATAGCACAACCGAATGGGCAGAAAGAAAGGAAGGAATGAAGGAGTTGTGACCCTCTCCTCTACTTTACCTTGTATGCTCAGGACCATGGCCACTCCCTCTCTTGCTTGAGTTTTGGTTGGGGATTATTTGTTTGCTTCTTTTTTTTCCCCTGTCCAGGCCACATTTCTTCTTTTTCATATAACATAAAAAACCTTCACATGCTGCCTTGGCTATTGATGGCTGGGCTCATGCTGGAAGAGAGGAGCTGGTTTTCCAAGGGATAATTTGGAAGATTTTTTTCTCACTCATGTAAAGCTGTGTAATGACTCTATGCACATTTGAAGTTTACTTGTCTTTTTGTCAGTAAAATAGCTACCTAATGTGTAGGGCTCTTCTTCAATGGGCCTTTCTCACATGTCCTGGCATTTAATGGATTTTTTTAAGTTTCAGAGTGGCAGAATGTGCCTGTGTCTGAGTGTGTGTCAGAAGAAACATCAGACCATTTTACAGCCTGACTGAAATGTCTTCTCTCTACTTGTAAGAGAGTTATAAGAGCAAGGCACTGCTTTAGCTGGTTATACATGGTGGATGCCAATGTGATACACATTAATGACAATATTTGGTGCAAACAGTGCATCTGAGAGGGCAGACAGGGTCTTCCTGGTGTATCCAATAGCAAAAGAGTCCATTGTACTTCCTATCCAAAATCAGGGTTACTCAGCATGTATCCCAGGGCTTGCTGGTGATCTTTCAGCCTAATATCACAAATCATAGTCTCAAACTACACTAAATTGATTAGAATGGGTCCAGAGGAGGGCTACACTGAACTGTTGGAACGGGTCCAGAGGAGAGCCACAAGGATGATCCGAGGGCTGGAGCACCTTCCATATGAGGACAGGCTGAGAGAGTTGGGCTTGCCTGAAAGGAGGTTGTAGAGAGGAGGGAGCTGGCCTCTTCTCCCAAGTGTCAGGGGACAGGACAAGAGGGAATGGCCTCAAGCTCCACCAGGGAAGGTTAGGCTGGACATTAGGAAAAAATTTTTCACGGAAGGGGTCATCAGGCACTGGAACAGGCTGCCTAGGGAGGTGGTTGAGTCCCCTTCCCTGGAGGTGTTTAAGGGATGGGTGGATGAGGTGCTGAGGGGCATGGTTTAGTGTTTGATAGGAATGGTTGGACTCGATGATCCGGTGGGTCTTTTCCAACCTGGCGATTCTATGATTGTTCAGCCTGGAGAACAGAAGGCTCTGAGGAGATCTTATGGCAATCTTCCAGTACCTGAAAGGAGCCTACAAGAAAGCTGGAGAGGGACTATTCATATAGGCTTGTGGTGATAGAACAAGGGGGAATGGGTATAAACTGGAAAGGGGCAGATTTGGATTAGATATTAGGAAGAATTTCTTCACCATGAGAGTAGCGAGACACTGGAATAGGTTACCAAGGGAGGTTGTAGATGCCGCATCCCTCCAGGCGACTGGCCAGTATGCGTTCTGCCTGCTCCCCAAGATTGAACAATATTTTCAGTGTAGCTGTAAAATTACAACTTTTGTAGAATATTATAATTTTGTTTATCTAAATGTGAAGTACTTAATTTACTTATTTCCTTGTCTTTAAACTGCAAGCCAATACTTGGAAAACCATGCAAAATGGACTGTGTTTATTTCCCCTCAAAGTATAAGTTCTTTACTAGCCTGTGTGGCAAATAGAATGGGATTTTTTTCTGTTTCTTGAACTCAGAATTATTGTGTGTATTTTATTTTGTTTTTGTTTTCAATTACAGCTCTACTATGGCATCGTTTGTGTTTGTGGTAATTATTCTGAACTTTGTATCCCAAAGGAGAAATGTGTAAATGGTTCACTCTTTTGTGGCTATTTGTTCCTGCCATTAGCTCAGGAAATGTGTTTTCCAAGCTCTGCATTAGTTTAGCCAACTGGTGACAAAAGTAGTAATTTGTGTTAACACAAGCAGAGCAAAGTTAAGCAACAGAATAGACCACTTTTCTGAGTATTGTAATATGATCATCTTAGGAAAGAGTAACTGTACAAAAAGCTTTGTCTTAAGTATATTCTTTATTATTCATGTACTAGTTGTCAATGTGGATGGAGAATGGTTTTTAAATCATTGACAGCTGTCACTGGAAATGTTTGTATTTTGAGGACTTGTCCTGCTGTCCTTGAAGTCAATGTGGATGGTATTCTCAAGTTACACTAAAGCAGCAGGGATTTAGGTTTCATGCAAACATACATTGTGCTACCTGCTTTTGATTTGGCACATACGCTACAAACCTAGCCTGGAAAGGTGGCTGAGGCTCTGCCCTGAGACAGTGAGGCTGCAGCATGAGCAGTGATGCTAAGTGCCACATACCAGCTGTCAAACGGGAAATAACCGAGTGATCCTTCACCAGCACAAATCCAACTGACAGGGCAGAATGGCACAGGTATTCATGACCTACCCAATCAATGATTTTGGAGAAAGAGGTGTGAATAAAGCCACAGTAATCTGAGACAGAAATGCTGATGTTGGTCCAAGTCCATCAACTTGGAGTCCTCGTGGAGCTAGAAGTTACTTTACAGACAGTTTGTACATTTGGATCCATGGAGGGTGCTGGACAGACTTGAATCCCAGAAGTACTGTGGGATTAAGGGACCAATATCTGCCCAGCAATGAGGAGCTGCCTGAAGAGCCACGCACGGTTGCTGGAGAGACCTGTGGTTCTCCTCAGTTCCCACCAGCTCACTGGAAAGGGAAACAGCCCCTGTGCTTACATTGTGCTGACAAACTCCCATAGGACTCTGCAGATAACGTTGAGTTCTCCTCCTGGCTGTTCTCCAGTTCCATACCCTCCAAGCCCCTGCTGTCTCCCCATGTCCTTTCCCTCTCCCCTCTTCGTCCCTTGGGAACCTCTGGGCTAACACTTCTAATGCCAGCCTGCAATCTTGGCTGAATCCTGCTGAAAAGCCAGCCTGAGTTTCGTCTGGCAGCACCCATGTCCCTATGGGCAGCCCATCACCGTCATAGAATCATCCTGACCTCCTCGGGCTACCAGACCCATGTGGCACCAGCCCATGCCTGGAAGAGCCTGTACCTCATGTCAGGCAGCTACCTGCTTCTGCAGCCCTGTTAATGCCTTTCCAAGGTGCTTCCCCACTTTATATCAGGAATCATCATGAAATAATACAGCCCCCAGGTAATCTGCCCAGAGATTATATAGAGTAGATGGCACGCAATGTATTTTATAAAAAAAACCCCAAAACATTAAACCCTGTTGTTCTAAAGTGTTTCAAATACTCAATTGTTTTACACCAAAACCAGTAGTTATTCCTATAGCAAACTATTAAATGCAAGAAATCCTGCCAAGAAGTCTTTGTGCAGTATTCCTGTTGGTTAAAATTTCAACACAGTTTTTACTTTAGAACCTGAGTCTAATAAAAGGTGATTGGTTTCTCAAATATGTCAGACTAAAGAGCCTCCCTTTTCAGCCTGCTCCACCAAGCCATGTTACCTGGACACTGATATCCATACACCCCTAAACGCTCTCCCTTACACGAAGCTGGGCTAGAGTCCTACTGAGATCCCCTCCAACCTGAATTATCCAGTTGTCTCATGTTTCCACTATTCCTACCCAGGTACAGGACTTTTCATCTGCCTTTGCTGAATTTGTCCTTTTGGCCAACGCCTCCTGACTGTTATCATTGACCTGTGATGCTTGTATGTTCTGTAATGAATCAGGGGCAGGTGAAAAAGAAGAATTACAACTACTCCCCTCCTCACAAAATACTGTTCTTCATAAAAAAGTGTACAAAGGAAATGGGACATTTAGGAACTAAAGACACTCAAGGCTTGGCTGGTCTTGTGCTGCTTTGGCAATGCAAACGTGGTTTTGCTGGATGACATGCTCTGACTGCTTTGGTTTGTTCTGAATCTCTCCTTAAAAGTTGAAAAAATTTGAGTGATTTTACCACCAGACTCCATAAATGCAAAAGATTAAAAATAGCAAGGGATGTTGTTCAGTGTTTATTTCTGCCGTGCTTGCTCACTTTTAAAGCCCAAAGATATTTCTAGACAAACATATACATTAAAATGGAGATAAAGCTGCTCATCAGCAAGGTAAGGGTGATGCTCCAGTCTCTTAATCATCTTTGTGACCTTTCACTGGGCTTGCTCCAGTATGTTTTTGTCTTTCTTGTACTGGGAAGGCCAGAACTGACCATAGTGGTTCTGATGGGCTTCACCAATGCTGAGCAGAGGGGAAGGATCATCTTCCTCGACCTGCTGGCAATACTAAGCCTACTACAGCCCTTGGCTTCCTTGCCACAAGGAACATTGCTGGCTCATGGTCAACCTCTTGTCCACGCTCTCAGGACTTCCTTTGCAAAGTTGCTTCCCAGCTAGCTGGCCCCCAACCCGTAGTGTTGCATGAAAATCCTTTTAATTTACTATGCCAGGAAAAATATGAGGGCAATATTCAAAATTACATAAGCATCTTAGAGCAATTTGGTGGAACTTACATACCTGTAGTTCCAAGAGCCTTTCTAGTACTGCCATCAGGTTCTGCGAAGCAGTAGGAGCGTGACTGGACTCATCTGCTTTTACATCTCTGCATGTGCACTTGCCACTCATAATTCTCTTTAAGGACAAGATGCACATGTAGGGCTTAAATTGTCCTGACTGCTCTAGGATGAAACAGGTCACATGGAATAGCTGCTTTTGTAATTCCATCTGCTGTAAAGGGAATCCAAGTGACCCCTTGGGTCAAATGAGTCAATCCCATGCCTTCACAGGAAAATGCATGAAACCAGATGATGACACTCTTTTCCTTTTTCTGTGATCCCCATTCTCCACTGCTGACTGAGGATATGACACTTGGAAGTTCAGGTAATGAAGAGGGAAATGATCTGGGCTGAAAATAATATATAATATAAAATGGTTACTTTTTGACCTGAGCTATGTTTCTGTCCAAATAGTTGTATCCAAATTGAGGAGGGTAGAAGCTAGCAGTTGCATGAGCAGAAGATCTACAAGGAGGTGCAGCTAAGCACAGGCTAAGTACAGACCAGCAAAGTCATCTCAGAGGCCTTCTTTTAGGAGTGCACTGAGCATCTGACACACACAACAGCTTTAAACTGCCATGAGTGTGATTGCCTTGTGCTGAAAGCATTTTCTGGTGAAGAAATGTTTGAAAGTTTTAAGGATATTTCAAGTTAATTCATTAAAATTTACAATCCAAACATAATTTTCCAGGTTTTTAAAGAACAGTTTTAGTAATGTAATAACCTTGTGGTGCCTTATACTTCCATCTCTGTCTTCCTTCAGTGCCAGCTTAACACATCTGGTAATACCAACAATCAAACCTATTCCAGTTTTTCTATGCATTTTAAAGAAATTAATTGCAAACATGGTTATTGCTAACTGAAGCTGTACTTCCTTTACAAGTTCTTCTATAAATATATGTTCTGTACTATTACTAAGAAAATCTCATTATATTCTGACTATTCTTGGAATAAAGCATTTGTATTACTGAAGCTGTATGTACAGGAATGACTAAATTGCTGAACCA
Source organism: Phaenicophaeus curvirostris (assembly GCF_032191515.1). NCBI lineage: Eukaryota > Metazoa > Chordata > Aves > Cuculiformes > Cuculidae > Phaenicophaeus > Phaenicophaeus curvirostris. The sequence continues at coordinate 78,638,247 of NC_091394.1, read as the reverse complement.
AGGACAAAGATTTGGAAGTTTTTTGCCTGTATTTATGAGTCATTGATCATTGCGAAACCTCAGGGTCTGGCTATGGCTCAAACAGTGGCAGTGGCATAACCCCTTAGAAAGTGGAAGTTCTTCACACACAGAAGAAGCTATAATGACTTAAGCTGCACGTTATACAGCAGCTGGTCAAAAGTGATCAAAAAACATCTCCTGAACCCCCAAGTGACCCAAGCTGTGTTCACTGTGATGCCACATCAAAGCCAGAAATGATGTGGCTTGGTTCTGTTTCAGGTCTTTTTTAAGAGTGACCAAAAGTGTGCACTTGACATGCTGCCTACGCATCATAATGGCAGCTTCTTCTTTTTTGACTACAAGCACACTGTAGTCTGTTACAGCAATATCACCAAAATCCATGGATTACTCATTACTAAATTCAGTGTGGATTTCATGTTCAAGCATATGATCCTAAGTCTATTATAATCAATTAATTTCATATAAGGACTAATTATAGAAAGTAATGATAGCAATGTCAGGTCAGATACTATGGCCTAACAACAGAGTTTACTGAAGTACTTCACTTAAACTCATGCCTTTTATGTGTGAGGCATTAAACCAGTCATGCATCAGTGAGGTGGCTCAGTAGAAACAATAGGTGACTCCTTGATCATACTAGCCTTTTCTTGTGGAGACAAGCAACACAAAGCACCCTTCCCAGTTGAGGCTCTAGAGATACCCTCTGCCAGGAAGATATAATTGCTTGGGACAACAGGGATCTCGCCACGTTTTTTACATAGCCCAGTGGCCAGAATGGCTCAGCTTCAAAACTGCAGCGTAATAAAAACCAGCCCTTTAAGGGAATACTATTTCTAACTCCATGCTTAGGACTTGTGCCGTGGTTCTCAAAGGGAAAAGGCTGTGTCTGACAGTAACAGTGATGCTTTCCTGTCCTGTTGCTCAGAGCTTCCCTGCCAACCTCTTATCTACCCTGAAATACCCTACTGAAACAGGAACCGTTCATCTTGGGAAAGACAGATGAAACCAGAGCATGTGGTACAGCTGGAGACCATCTGATTTCTGGATCTAACTCTAGATGACAGGACCTACAGATGTGTAAACACATGCTGCTACAAAGCACGGAACAAGCAATTGTGTGTGTTGTGATGCTGAAGCTTTGCATAGGAACCATAAATAAGCATAGAGGCAGAGGTTAACTCCAGCACGTGTACAAGCAAGTACCTAGAGCACAGGTCTCCACAGCTGTGTAGCAGTGCCCTAATCTGGTGCTTCTCTCTCTCTGGCTAGTGAATATCTCATTGTTACATTAAAAACAGAGGACACTTAACAGCATGGGTAGCATATTCTGAAAATGCTTTTTAGTTTGTTCCCCTCTGCCACTGTAAGCAGATATCCTAGTTAGTGGATCTAGGTAGGACTTAAACCGTAGCAGTTAGGCCTAAATATGTCTTTAAATGCCAATGCAGCTTTACTACTTAAAACCTGGCTGATGCCCGTGATCACTCACAGTGACTGTTGGCAGTTACATGGTGGGGATTTGGTGTTATGGAGGCAGTCAACAGAGGCTAAGGGTAAGTGCACCAAGGCCATGTTTTGTTGCTAAGGAGGCACATGCGAGCCACTCCAGCTGGGCAGCTCTGAAGTGTGGTGCTTGAAGCCAATGCAGATTCCTGGCACAGCACTGAAATCCTAGGGCAGCCCTGCCTGTAGGGTTCAGCTCTGCAGCCTGGGTCCAAGCTGCTGCCAGGGGAGGTAGCTCTTCCCTGCAACTACACTGAGCCCATGTATCCCGAGCACCAGCTTGTGTCGGCCCTGGCTTCACAAACCTACATGGCTGTTGGATCAGAGAAATAATGAGCGGTAATCCTGGGTATACTACAGTTTACCTTTATTGGCAGTGTGACAAGTATAACTTGACCTGAAATCCCATCCAGGTTTACATGCTTCACTTTGAAGAACAACGGGTTGTTCAAAAACAGTATCAAACCCAATACAGAGTGGGGTAAAAATGATCTGTTATCATTCCAAAGGGTCGCATGCTGACTGTGTGAACACGAAGCAGACCCATCTTTTCCTGATATCAAAATAATTACAGAAGGGAATTTGCAGATTGGCCATACAACCACGCTCTGCCAGTCCTTTTCTCAGCTCTCTGCTCAAGTTTCTATAACACTGCTTCTGGGCTGATTTTCTTCCCTTTAACTTATAAGAAAAACTTTGCTTTAAGTTTCAAGGGACCTGAATAAGGTCTGTATAGCACAGTTCCTCAGGTAAACCTAAAATTACAAAGGTATAAGTAAAAGTTGAAGTAGGCACTTCTTGGGACATTAAAACATGATTTTGAGTGGCATTTATCTGCTAATGATCCCTTAATGGTTGTGTCTAACAAATAACACAATGAAAGAAATTTAAGAAATGTCTCTGCTGATAGCTATGACTACTGTGGTGGGAGATACAGATCTGTCTTGGATGAGTCAAAGGTAGGGTATTGTAAACATTACAGTGACAAGTACTTGTTTTCAGATGTTTCTCATGGTCTGTGGAGAAACACCAGTTATGGAAGTGTTGTATTTCATCTGACACTATAGGAAGGCAAGCTTTCACAAGTCAGGGTTGGGGTTGTAAATCTTTGTCCCCTTGCTTTAAAACACAATAGCTGGCTCAGAGAGACAGTCTTCACATTTTTGGTCTGGCTGCAGAACATGTTTGGCTGCATAATGTAGTTGTGGTTTTCCTTCCGATTAAAACCAGGATATCGTGTATTCAGCTATTACATTCCTTATTGTTGTTATGTAAATGTATAATACTCAGTACTACAAGAGGCTGTCCCCAGCCCACAGTGTGAAACTCCATGTTACTAAGAAACCTTCCCTCCAGCATGAAGGAGAGCTTCCAGCCCTGCCAGTCAACTCCTGCTGCTGTGCAAAGCATCCTGCACGCCAGAGTCTGTCTACCACCATTATGGTGCCAAGCACAGGGCACTCTCACAGCCCTGGAGGAGGCTGGTAAGTGTAATTCCTTAAGCCAGACACACTGTACATAAAATGTGAGTGTGGGAGATAAACCATGGCTTTAGGCTCCTCAGAGCTACGCTTTGTAGGAACCATTTTCCTAATACTCCTCCAGCTTGTTTTATAGCGATTTTTGTATTCATGGCTGACTTAGTAAAACTGTAAATCACGATTTACAAGCATGGGAGGAAAGACTGCAGAGCAAAATCCTGTAAACTGAAGGTCTGATGCCTCAGGACTTGATAAATTGTGATACTTCAGGTGGTTTTTCCATATTATCCACTCCCTCCTGGTTATGGAGGCATCTGCCTACAGGTTTTGTGGAGTCATTCCAGAGCCTTGACATTTGGTTTGGTTTCTTGGAGTAGTTTGGTTTGGTTTCTTTGGAGTAGTTGGGTTTGGTTTCTTGGAGTAGCTGGGTTTTTTTTCCCCAGCATAATTTTCATCTTCAATATTTATGGCAGAAGCACCTTTTCTCAGAGTAATATTTGTTTTACATTGTCTTAACAGGAAAGAAAAAAAAATCACATCTGCTTCTGCTGTTGCTCTTGCTTTTGTTTTCCTTTCACTGACATAGGCAGCACATCCCCAGACCACAGCACTGGGACACTGAAGGATTGTGTAACCATGAAGCCCTGTACTACAGTACTGCCATTGTTAGTAACAGGCTATAAGCTTGGATACTATGCTGCAAGGCCTCAAAAGTGAGGCTGGTCAGGCTTTTCTTGTCCAAACTCCCACTGACCTACCTGCAGCTCCAGTTTACTTGGTTCAGCTGTGACAGCAGGTCCTCTAAATATTCAGGTGTCTATGATCTATGTCTTTTACTTTGCGTGACACAATCCTAGCTATGGGCAGACAGTAGGCAATAACAAGCAGCTATTCTGCACTGAATGATGTATCTGCCATTCTAGAGTTAGGATGTAGTGCAGAGAAATATAGACCTGGTGTGATAGCAGAAGGCTTGAGAAGTAGGGAAACGGGACGTGGTGTAGAAGAGCACAGGCAATAGGTGATGAGACATGTGGCACCTATTGGCACTAGAGGCCCCTGCAGGTATAAACAGTTCCCTAACACTCGAAGAAATACAGAGCCTGAGCTGAAGCAAACTGGTTTTAGTTGTAACAAAAAGAATGAGAAGTAACATCTGACATATGTAAAAGGCACCATTTACAGTAAATTTGGATGTAACATGGAGCTGCTGACTGGTGAAGAAAGAATAAAGATGCAAGAGTATATTAACGAAGAATGGCCCCAGGTGGATCTTGGAGAGGAGAAGAAGAGGGAACCAAGAACATAAACGTAATTTTCCTCCAGAAAGACACACCAGGTTCTGGAAGCTCCCCCATCAACACAAGAATGCAAACACTAATCTTAAGACCCAGAGGAGCAACAATATGGTTGAGCGTGAAAAGAGGTAGAAAATAATAAATGTATGTGCAACAATTTTTAGTTGGATTCTAGTTTTGGGAACACCCTCTAAGTGCAAAAATGAGGTACACAGAAATGCTCTCTGATCTGAGGTGTGAAAGTATCGTTATTATTATTTTTTTTCTAAATTGGCAACTGAGTTGCATAGCCGTGTGTTTAGCATACTTAGATATGTCTTCATTGACAAAACTTATTTCACAAGGATACTGTGAAAGACAGGTATCTCAGAAAGAGTCACTGAGTATAGTTCTTCCAGTTACAGGCAGCACATCAACCCCTTTAGAAACTTCTGAAATCTCTCGTGGTCTATCTATACAGAATTCCTTCACAATTTACAGAAAATTGAACCAGCTATCCCTCCCACTTGACACAGAGTGTCATTTCCTTTGATGAATGTTTATGCATTGTGACTTGTTATCAATTTTATTAACATTATAAAAGATGCCCTAGGCACTAAGAAAATACAGGAACAATATTTTATATGGCTACTGTATAGCATCCAGAAATCTCATGTTTCATGTCTCAGCTTTAACAATTCATGAATGCATCCAGTTCTTGAAAAGGCCCCAGCTGGCACAAACAGTCCGATTGATTTTTGTTGTATTTAGGAAGTCTGGGGCCAAGATTTTAGTGCAAGACTGTGCCTGACATTTTCTGGGAATAGCATAGGTGGTTTGAAGTCTGCTATCATCCAGAGACAGTGTGTAGATGCTTGTGTTACTATTGCTTTAGTGGATAAAAGAAGACTTTGCTGCCCATGGCTATCGAGTTTGTCTCTGGCAACTTCAGTTCAGTATTTGCTAAGAGAAGAGTTTGTGAAATCAGCTTTTTTTTATCTAAACAAGGTGATAAAGGGACACCTTGCATAGTCAGTAGAAATACTCATGCAGTTTTCAGTGATGAAAGCAGCGATTTGACAATTGCCTTCTGAGCAAAGCTTTGGGGCAATTTTGGCCAAGCAGCCACTGATTTTATAGCCTCAATATTTATCAGTCTGAAATGGTTTAACTATCATTAACTGAATGCCCATACTATGACTGCATTTCTGAGGTTTTCTGATCCTCAAACTTGGAAGTTAAAACCTGAGCTGAAATCCAGTCCAGTACTGCTTATGTGTTGTACAAAATCACTCTTGCTTCATAGACTGAGTAGACACTGCTAAGAAGTGAAATTGATTGCTGCAATTAACAGAGGTCACTGCTTGTGAAACAACTGCATCATTAGGGGTTTGTAGATCTTAGGATTTCACTCTTTCTCAGTGAGATGAGTAACTGAGCAGAAAGTAATGCAGCCTGAGCAGACTGCAAATGTTTCTTTTGTTTGTCTTTCCTCTATTTCATTTATCATCATGATTTTATGGATTTTATTTACAAGAACTGATTCTTTACAAAATGTTAATATGGGATTATCTTCCAAGAAAAAGGTCAAAATATAAACACATGTGGTCTGGTGGCCGCATAGCAAGGCTGAGTGGAAGTTTGATGCATCTTATATCTACTGGAGGGAAAAGTGCCATAAGAGTCAGAGGATGGAAAAGAGGATATCAGGAGTTCTGTCTGTCAAATACAGTACATGCATAAACATAATTCTGTACATCAAGAAGAGGTAGAACAAAAAAAAAAAAACTCAAGAGAGGGGCAACCCCCCCATCACTAAATAATGCTCCGTTTTTGCTGGAAATAAGCACTGGATGTAGCACAGTTCAGCAAAATGCTTTTCAGAGAAGCATTGTAATGCCTTATTTCAGCCATGCTTTCCACAGAGCCATGAACTTGAAGAGCAATACTATCCAACCTGAAGTTCATCTCCATCCTGCACATCATGTGCCTGGGAGTGTGACTACTGAGGCTGCCATGGATAGGCAGCCAAGCAGGCAAGGGCCACGTGCGTGCTGGCAGGAGAGGCTGCTGTCAGCCTGCGGGTCTGGTGTCATGTGCCAATAACACTTAGCACAAGCGTCTAATGTAGAGCTCTTTTTATTTTTCCTTTAAGTATGCTGTGGTCTGCAGTGGAATAAATTAATCGTCCAGTAAAAAAACCACTATTTTCTGCAAGGATGAGAAGGAGAACTTAAATGCTTTTTCTGCAGGTGAGGGAGAGCCCTCAGGAGTAATTAGTAGGGAACAACCTGTACTGGTAACTCCACACTTTCTCTTCAGTGGGCCAGGGAATGCAAAAAGATTCAGAGCACCATTAAATTGAAATTTATTGTAGGAGGCAAACCTTTTAACATAGGAAATGGGAGGCTCTAGTGGAGATAAAACCTTTTATGTTTTGGTTTCCTGCCACTTTTCAGTGCACAAAGCAAGCCTGTTATCTCCCACCAGTTTCCTGGGGCTTTGCAGGGCCCCCAGTGACTCAGCGCAGAGGCTGCAGATCTTCCTCCCACCAGTCACTCTCAGCTGACCGCTTCTTTTGGTGGCCTTGTCCTCAGCCAGCCTAGAAATTGTCTGTCCCTCTCTGAGTAATGCTTTGTTTACCTTTGTTAAATTCTGGAGGTATCCAGCATTTCCAAATAGATAATGTATTACACTCAACGTGTGTTGTCAATGCTGGTTTAATAGCAGGTAATAAAACATTTATGGAAGTGCTTTACAGTGTGCTGCCCTAAACCAGAAACATATTGAAGGTCTGCTTCAAACTCTGAAGTGGAGCCAGCGAACTGGTTTTACCACTGCTGAATCTGGCCCATGCTTTACTTACCCTAACTGGCACAGAGTAGTCCTGCTCTCCTTTCTCTGCCAAACCTTAAAAACAAGTTTTAACAGAAAAGAGAATTTTACTAGAGGGATGACAGTGAAGGAATTGTCTTTTTATGTTGTTTATCTTAATAGTCAACACATAAAAAACAACAAGTTTTTATACTTTTCTCCATTCCCAAATGAGAAATCCTGAACAGTTAATGGGTTGAAGTCCACACGGTACAGTTTTAGCCACATCAGTCAACAGGAATTTTGTTGTGGACTTTGTTGAGATGAGAAACTGAGACAGACATTTCCAGAGTGGACTCTTCAGGTATAAACAATAAGTTGTTTTTAAAAAATGAGTACAATTCTTGGGTTGTTTTTCTTGTGTGTTGAAATCACAGAGACTGATTTGCAAGTTCCATTTCCTTCCTTTAAGCAATATCTTTTCTACAAGCTAGGGTTTAGAATAAGGTGCAAGTTAAATAATACACGCTTCTACTGAAGGTTAATAGCAGAACAAGAAGATGGCCAGACAGAGATGCACTGGTAAAAATAATGGTATTCAGCTGAATTTCAGCAGATTTGGAGATAATAAGAAATAATAAAAATAAACCTGCACACCTCTGCTCTCCAATGCAACAATTATCTTCATTGTTTACCAATATATCCGCACATATCTGGTTTAGATGCCATGATCATTTCCCCTTCCTGTGAATACAAAGAAAAGGAGCTGAATTTGGGAAGAAATGGATGTGTTTAGGCCACAGAACCACTCTTTGAAATTCTTTTATGAAACCACCTGTCTCCTCTCATGCTGGAGGAAATAATTTATTACAATATACAGATCTGAAAGACTTGTAGTGAGGTTGAAAGCACCATGTCTGCAGGTTAGCTACATCATTGACAAATAATTTTCCAGTGTTTAAGAAAAAATGGGTGCCATTTAATATTTTCAAAATGTCGAATACCTTAGCACTTTGCCTTTCATCTTGCTATGCCTTTTCTGTGTGGCTGGAGACCTGCTTATTAGCAGAAATTTTCCTCCTGAGTAGACCAGCTATGGAAATTTGGAAGGGAAGACTAGGAGTTATTTCTAGCATAAAAAAAAGAACTTTAGGATAAATATAGACTGTGTGTTTCCCTCAGTGTGTTCTGGCTTTCTTTCTTTCTTTCTTCCAGTATTTATTCAGTTGCATGCATCTGGAGCAGCCTCAGGAAGTACTGCTTCTCCTCCACCTGTGCCCTGTGCTGCTACCTTGGAGTTTACTGGCCTCCTGGTGTCCACAGGACTCACAAAGAAACCTTTCATATATGTTTCTGTTTTTCTTGACCAATGTCATATACAATGTCTTAGAGATGGTCTGCGTTAAAAACCTGGTCCATTAAAATCAGGCTCAACCTTCAGGTGTAGCAATGATTTCTACAGTCCTTACAAAGTGAGATCTCGTTTAGTACACCACCATAATACAGCCCCATGTCCTTTCAGCAGTGAGTCCACCAGTTTGGCCCATACTAGCACCTTCCCCAGACAGAGGTCTCACTGGTGTTGCTGGAACAAGAGGAGAAACTCAGGCCCAGACGATGTATATACTGTGTGTAGGTAATCAGGCTGCAAACCTGTGTAACTTCTTGAAGCCCTCTCCTGGACCTGTTTCTCTGCCATAAGGATGTTTCCTTCAGATATGGGACACAGATTGCTACTGAGTATTGCAAGTGGGCAACAGTCCTAGGAGACCTTGCCTGAAGTGACACCCTTCACTATTTCTCTCAGTGGAGTGATATCCTAGGTTGCCACAACCCACATTTTCAAGTGTTCTCCATACGTGTTACATACAAAGTCCAGGTACCTTATACAGAAATGGAAGCCCGTTGGGCAGTAGATTCAAAAGAATATCAGATAAGAAACTTCATTAATATACTCTAGGGATGTCAGACAGTATCTTGGTTTTACTTCTGTTTTCTGTCTCTTCTCTGAAGTTCTTTCCTTCTAAGGGCTTTCCTTCTCAAGCAGGCAGCTTGACACTTTAAAAAAGGGAAGGAGGATTCTAAATAGGTGGTTGAGCAGTAACTGTCATTGAGACAAAAATTCTGTGGCATTCTTTCCAACAGGAGTGAACATGCATCAGAGAGATAAAAATATCATTCTGGAATTAAAATAATGGTTGATAGGACAGGAAAGAATAAATTGGAAGATTTGGGGAGATTAAAAGAAGAGGTACTCTTTCAAACAACAGGTATAAACTGTTTATGTGTGAAGGCCGTGTTACCTGTAGAAAACATGGTGGAGACAGGCAGTTTAGTCTGCAGCTGAAGAAAAGAAAAGAGTTGAAGCCTGTTCCTGTGTTGTTAATAAAGTGGTCTGTGAGCGGCTTAAATCCAAACTATAGAGAGATTCCTCAGATCCTGGACCAGAACCCAGGCATGCCTAATCCCTCAGCTCACCAGCACTCCCACACATCTGTCCCTCTCTGCCTTGGCTACCCAGTCATCAAATTTCACAGGAGCTGGGAGAGTCCTTTTTCCATCACATGCCTCAGAGCTGGCTCTTCAGGGCCCTTTCCTGCTTGGCAAGAGATTTGGGTGTGAAGTCTTTAAAGAGTAAGTAAAAACTCAATTCCACTCAACAGCACCTGGACCTCATGCTATAGGTGAAAGACTGACAAATACAGGTCCCTCAGCATGCTTTTAAAAAGCAGTCTGAAGCAGACTTAGCTCCCTGAGAGAAGAAATGCTACAGTCTTCGGCAGAGAGCTCTCTGCAGCCCAGAAACAACTCCTGAACCCCTCCAATTTCAGACATATCCAGAGATGTCTCTGCTGGGTTAGGTCAAGGACCGTCTTGCACTGCAGCCACAGATGTTATTTCAGCTGCCGCTCTGCAGCACTAAATGTTTGTCTCTGGTGGCCTCGGACTGGATGCCACAGTGGTGCCTCTTCTGTGCTAGAGCCATGTAGGAGGCTTCAGTCAAAAGCCCATTAGAGTCAATAGCAAGACTCAATTAATGGGACTCATCTGACTAGCTGTACATCTGAGCTATTCCTTTTATAACCGGTGACGAGAATAGGTACAGATAAGCTATGATCCATTTCTGTGTTAAAGGAGACCTCTAAAATGTCAGATAAACTGGATTCTAGAAGTACCATTTCCACTGGCTATATAGGGAGACAAGAATGTACCATTTAGATACACACATCCACCCAGCTGACCTCTGTAAGATGAGTCCTATCCCTAGAGACTTGCCAGACAGCAGAGTACCCTCAAAGTTCAGTACTAAGGGAGAGGGAAAAATGACTAAGGGAGAGGGAAAAATCCTAGGTGAAGGCAGTGTGAAACACAGTGCAGGGAGCTAGGGGAATTGGTGGTAAGTTTATGTTGTGACACCTGAGGCATCCATAAACCCAGATAAGGTATTTTTGCAACCCATGCAGCAGGGAATAGAGCCTGGTGCCAGGGCAGATGCCAGGGCAGAAGGAGAGCCCAATCTCTAATGGGCATCAGTGGCTGCAAAATCTGTCTAGTTTCATTAAGGCAAAAGCTAGAACAGTCCCTTCTCATAGGAGCAATCATCAGAGGGAAATAATGTATCTCTTTCATGTGGATAACAATGTGTAATTTATTTACCTGCCCTGAGGAGTTCCATTCTATCAGGGAAGTGAAGCATTTGGCAAAGGGCACTTCTCAGACATTGCACTGAAAGGATTTGCAGGGTGTAACAGAATACAGTGCTGACTGGAGCAATGACTAGAGGGTAGGTCTTGTCCCACAGCTCATGGTGCCTCCATATCAGTCAAGAATCTAGAATTCCTTTCAGCTCCTCCCCACTGCCATTTCACTAGTTGTTCTTGGTACCTGGATTTTCACTTTTAGTAAGACATCTAAACACTTCTAAAAAACCTAGCCCTAGCTACAGGCTGATCACAACCTAACTCAGCCATGCCCACCATCCCTGAAGACCTCAAGGGATCTTTGTGGTTTCACATTCCCAGTAAGCCTCCAGTCATTCTACTGAGGCTGACTTGAGTTCCTCTCCCAACAAAAGAAGGTTCCAGGGAAGACTCAGTGGGAGACAAATGCATCATAGCCTCTTCTTCCCCTGTGGAGCTTTGGTTAATAGTTCTTAAAAAAAAAAAAAAAATCAATTTTGTTGACTTCCAGGGAAGATGATATATGGGATTTGGCATCATATGACAATGGCCCATTGTGGAGCCTTGCAAGGCAGGCACTTATTAGTTAACTCTCCTTTTCTGCATGAATTGTGAGTTGTTTCCTTCCAATTTGCCATTTTCTTCTTGGCCTCTACCCAAGACTACCCTATTTTATTTTCAAAGATGAAGTTGTCTTGAACAACTTAAGCTGTATTAATAGTTGTGACCTGAATACATGTGCTTAGTAAATAATAGAGTAGTAAAATAAAAACCAAAACCACATTTGGGTGTAAAGGGACTTGAGAAAAAAAAAGAGTGTCAGTTGGAGACTCATAAACGTGATCTTTACACCATCTCATTTCATTGTTATTTGGCATCCTTAAAGACTGCAGATCAGATCAGCAGCAAGATTAAGGCTAGCCTTGAAGACCATGGGACTCACTATGCTGGATCCTAGCCTCTCATTTTACTTTGGTTTGACATGTACCCCTGCTAAATGTTTCAAAAGAAAGTACATAGGATTTCCTGGTAAACAGGAACAGGATAACCTGCCCTACCAAAAGAGCTTACCCTTGTCCTTGGTGCTTGGAGATCAGTTTCAGCTCTGAAACACAAATAACTTCATCCCTTCCAAAAATCAGTTAGGAGCAGATCAGATATGATATGGCAATGATGGGTGTTTATGGGGAAAACCACCTGCATGCTGGTTTGTTTATTTTACCTATGGAAAAGATTATGGGACAATATCACAGGCGCTGAGCTAGACAACACCCAAGTTGTGAACAAGGAATGGAGAGGAATGAATGAAATTGCTTAGTAGACTTTTTACATCTCCTCAATCTTTAATTACTTTGCTTGTTTCATTCATATTATCCCTGTTAACTACGATTAGTTGGCCATAAGTCAGTTCTCTTTTTGCAAAATTGTACAAGTAGGGCAAACTTGAGCAAGGTAAACATTTGTGGGAAAGTAGAAAATGTATCTTTTTACTTACTTTTCCTGAAGCAGCTCCTGGGCAAGCTGACCAGCTCTTACATTTCTTGCTGATGGGAGGCAGGATACATAAAATCATGGAATTGCTAGGCTGGAAAAGACCTTTGAGAACATCAACTCCAACCATACCTGTTCACTACTAAACCATATTCCTAAGCACTTCATGTACTCGTTCTTTAAATACCTCCAGGGATGGTGACTCAATCACCTCTCTGGGCAGCCTGTTCCAGTGCTTGATAACCCTTTCAGTGAAGAAGTTTTTCCTAATGTCCAATCTGAACCACCCCTGGCACAGCTTGAGGCCATTCCCTCTTGTCCTGTCACCTGTCACTTGGGTGAAGAGACCAACATCCACCTCTCTACAACCTCCTTTCAGGGAGTTGTAGACAGTGATAAGATCTCCCCTCAGCCTCCTCTTCTCAAGGTTAAACAACTCCAGTTCCCTCAGCTGCTCCTCATAAGACTTTTTCTCCAGCCCCTTTTCAGCTGTGATGTTAGTCTAAAGTCCCAGGGCTTGTATGAGAAGGGTGAAGAAGCTTCAGTGAGTACGTTTTTCTCTTGCCCATATTTTTGCCTTCACAAAATTCAAATTCATTGTAAGTCAGGTCTCAGGAGAGACACTTTTCCAGGCATCTTCCTGAAGCAGAAAGTACTGAAGGGGATAAGCAGTGATACTTCTTCTATGTCTTATCCAGAGCGTAGCATTGTTGTTTCAGGAGCTATTTGCATGGCTCACCTTGGAAGTGGGACTGCCTTGGGCCTCCTATGGGGTTGATAGTGAAAGGTGCTTAAAATGGCTTTCCAGAGGTTCCTAAGTTAGAATCACCCTGGAGGACTTCATGTCTCTTTCAATTGAGTGCAATTATATAGACTCTTAATTTTGACCCTTGGAATTTCATCTAAATTAGATGTCTGAAGACAGCCTGAGTATCCTCTCGGGCTGTAAATCTGGCTTGCTGAACAGCATTGACACCCAGCTGTCACAATTAGGTTTGTTAATCAGCTCTGCTTAGGAAAGCAAAGCTGCGGAGGGAGGGAGAAAAGTATATGTCAGATTATTCTGAATCTATTGCCTAAGGCATCTGCTCACATTTTAAGTATAAACCAGACACATATTGATGTGGAAAGATGACCAGGAGGCAGCCATGTCCAGGTCTCAGTTTATGAATCATTCTTAGAGAAAACAAGGAGGAAAAACTGTGCCTAAGCAGGTGAGGAAAAACTAGCCCTACAGCTTGCAGATACTGTGATCTTTATCGATACTACAACATGCTAATTGAAAACAAGAAAACTTGCATTAGAAATGAACATAATTCACAGAAATCTAAAATGAGTGTTCCCATGCTCTCTTTGTTGTTTTCTGGGGACTGCCCCCCCCCCCAAAATTTTCATCTTACCAAAACTTTCAGAGCTGAGAGCTGTACCAATGGAGGTTTTTTGGTTTAAGGCTTTTTAAGGTGCTGTCAGGAACATGTCACCTCTGTGTCTACATTCGACATTTCCTTCTCCAGTACCTGGCTTGTGAGTTGAAGGGACAGTTTTGAGATGCGTGTTTTAGATGATTTTGTGGTCTGGTTCACTTTATGGAGCCCAAACACTTCGTGGCTCACTGTGACATCTACTCTTCCTAGCTCCAGCTTTGTTTCAATGGAAAAAGTGCATCAGGATATATACAAATATGCCTTTTCTCCAGCTTATATCTTTGCCAGTGAGGAATAAAATTACCTATTGGTCAAGTGCCATAGTAACCCTGGGCCATCCCTAGAGAGTCAGAGCTGTTGGCTTTCAGGCAGTTGCACTTGTACAGCCAAAACATAGTGAAGGACAGGACTCACTTGTTCATGCATGTGGCTGTGTAAATATGTACACTGATGCCTGAGGTACATGGCAGGTGGTAGCTAAGGCTTCTGAAAGGCCACATTAGTAGACCTGAGAGTAAGGAGTTTTTGCATTCTGATTATGAAACAGGAAATCAGAGCTTGGAAGTTGGTATGGAATCAGAATATGGGCTGAGAAACTGTTAAACAAAGAAAGTTGTCTTCATGTAATTTCCGCTATGTGGTAGACTAAAATAAAGCACTTGAAAAGTCCTCAAGCTTCTTAATCAAGTTGCTTCCCATGCAGCAGCATTCTCAGAATGCTGTTCTCTGGGAGATGGTGCCTGATAAAACGACTCTTTCTCATCTTTAGGGCAGCTGTCTGCCACTATTCAGTAATGCTGCAGCTAATTAACCATAAATAAAATGGGGGATTGATAAAATCTCTGCCCATTGTTACTCTGATAATTTTACATTCCTACTTTGTCCCTCAGTCTTCCCTAAATCTGCTTTTTATACTAATTGAGGGGATAATAAATTTCACCACTACTAGCATTCAAACTGGGTTGAAATACATTTGCAGGCATAGTACTGGTTTTTCTTCATGTGTCAGATGCCCTATTTGCATAGCAGGACACACTAGTTGAGTTGTGGACTACTAAGTGTTGGTATTTTGATTTGTTTTCATTTCAGTGAGTGCTCTCACCTTAATAACAAATATCGTATCTAAACCACTGATTGTTCTTTACCAAATCTGCAGCTAAACAGAAGGACTTTGACTAATAATTCTTACATTAGTCCTGCTAAGAGCTGTCCAGAGAAATCATAGAATCATAGCATCACAGAATAGCTCAACTTGGAAGGGACCTATAAGAATCATTGAGTTCAGCACCCTGCTTATCTCAGGACTACCTAAAATTAAACCATACAGCTAAAAGCATTGTCCAGATGCTCCTTGAACTCTGACATGCTTAGTGCCATGACCACTTTTCTGGGGAGCCTGTCAGTGACTGACCACCCTGTCAGTGACTGACCACCCTCTCAGTGAAGATCCTTTTCCTAATTTCCAGTCAGAACTTCCCCTAACACAGCTTCATTCCATTTCCTTGTGTCCTATAATTGTTTATTACAGAGAGGAGATCAGCACCTTCCCTTCCAGAGTACCCTGTAAGAAAGTTGTAGACTGCAATGAAGTCAACCTGCAGCCTTCTTTTCTCCAAACTGACAAGCCAAGTGACCTCAGCCACTCCTTGTATGTCTTGCCCTTGAAATAGTCTATCAGTGCCAGATAGCTCATTGAGGTAACCTAAGTCTCCACATCCATAAAGGTAATGGCATTGAGATCCACTCACCCATTCTGTCTTCATGCCACCACCACTTCAGCATTAAATACATTTTGGATGGCACTTAAACTATTCCTGGTTGCAGGAACGGCCACAGAGGACAGGTGTTTATGACACACTTTTCCTCACTCCCATGTCATGCACTTTCTGCAGATCTAAGATGGTATTTTCTTTCTGTGACTTCATGTCAAATATATTTTGGAGCATTAATGCCCTATGGTTTAATTAGTATGGCTGCTTCTTTTTCTCCCTGTGACTGGGCTGAGAGTGACCTGACAGGGCAATGTGTCAAATCTGGGAAATTAATTCCCAGACATTTCCTCCCTCGTCCTTCCTGCTGCCCTCAGACCTGATAATTATACAGGCAGTTCAGATACGACTTGCTAATGAAGGACCATGGAGTCTTTGTTCTTATTCCTTGCTGCAGAAGCTGAGTCCAGTTCTGCTGAGCTCAGCTGCTATGAAGTAAAATGTTCAGCCCAAGTCAGTCATTGCTTTCTACCTCTGTGGTCGACAGGAAAAAGGAGAGAATTTGATCTCCCCAGAATGAATCATCCCATCCTAAACAAGACATACAAAATAGGCAGGTGTTAAGTCAATGATTCCAGAAGCTAACCTATCTTTGCTTCTAGTAGCGTAAATCTTAATTTTTTTTGCTAGCTAAAGCCAGTTCCCATTAAACTCTCCTATACGTGGGCCATATTTGCCTGGGAAAATGTGCATCTTTTCACTCACATAGCTGCTTGCTCTGGGTAAAAGATCATTGTACGCATTTACCAAGGAAGGGACAGGGAGGGTAGTCACAGTTTGAAGGTTGTTATGACATCTGTCTGCTGTTTGCTGCCTCAGCGATAGGGAGATGAGAATTACAGAGAAGTATGAGCTAGTGAGCATGTGCGGTTGGAGTTTTCATTGGTACAAGTACTCTAGAATAACAACATAAATCAACCATCTGAGCTCATGTTTAGTAGTCATGAATAAAGTGGGACTGTTAAGATTAAAATGATCTACAGTTTTGTGTTGTTTAAAATTAAATGGAGGTAGGCAATAAGGTACCGGTGAGGGGAAACAGCAAGCAATCTTGACAAACTATCTCAAATAGGAAAAGAACTCTTTAGATATTCGCAATCAAATGCACACATTTTGCTGTGCAAACTGCTAGCCAGTCTCTCAGCCTTCAGTAAATTTCCAAGGCATAGGTATCTGACTTAGTGGCAGTGCTCTAGTTTTGCCTAGTCACCACTGCCTGTGCTGATGCTGCCTCTGAGCAGTCAGGCAGAGAGAAAAGTTTCCATCCTCATCTCCACTCCCACCCCCTCACACAGCCATAGAGATTCGGAGCACTGCCCATTCTCTGCTGCAGAGATTGCACAAGCCTCAGCAGCCACCACAGCCGGCTGGGTACTCTGCCCTCATTTGTGCCCTGCTCATCAAAAAAGAAAAAAACCCAAACAAAACAGCTAATATTAGATGGTATCTAGGGCTAGGGTGGAAGCTTACAAGCTTATTATTTTTACAGTCCAATCTGTTTAATATCATAATTCAATAGCTGGAAATCTAAGGCTACAGGTTTCCTAGTGAGTTAAGTGGTGGAAGGAACCATACCTGGGCAGGGAACACCACTGGCTTTGCTCTGGGGAGGCTGGTCAGTGCCCTCCTGACAGAGCTGGGAGGGAGGCAGGAGTTCAGTCCACAACCACCCCAACAGCCACCCTGAGCGTGGCCACTCTTTCAAATGCTGGATGTTTAACCAGGTGGCACAGCTGCTCTGCACCAGCTGTTGGTAGCACTTCACAATCTCAGCACATTTAGTGTGCTGTTTATATCAGATTCTTAGCATGTCCTTGCAGCCAGGGTTGGCAGCTTAGAGCCAGCTCCAGCCCTGGAGCCGTGCACACGCTTCTGCACGTGAGAGCAGGAGCATGGATGGTGTGCAGGGACTGACACCTGGATGGGCGAGGGGCAGCTCAGCCTCCCCTTGCTCCCCCAGCCTCTGCGCACACACAGTCCCAAGAATCTCTGGCAGTGAATGTGTTACTTTACAAATGGTATTTCATTTGCAGCACTGTTCTGACAAGAAACGCTTGCTTGTTCATCAGCTGCATGTGCTGTTTCCCACAAACCCCACTACAGGATGCTGCTGAGCATCTCAGAGAAAAGCAACAAAGCACTGCACACAAGTTCTGTAAAGAAAATGTTTTATTTAAAGTGTTAAATACCATCACCAGAATGAGTTTGATTTACATTAGTTGGTGTTCATTACAGGCCTAATCTGCCCTTTTTTTTTTTTCCCCAGCTGTAATTCCTTTTAACTTTTTAAAATGTACTATGTACAAGACAGCAGTGATCACTGGAATAGTGCTATTTACATGACTAAACCATAAGTAGAGTTGCAGATGTGTGAAAATTAAAAAAAATACATTAATTTCTTTAAAATAAATACTGCATAATGACAATTATGTACAAACCTTCCATGCGTCATGTCCTTGATCGTAAATTTGAAAGAATTTATATAGGACTATGCATACAAGAATGTGTGAGCACATCTCACAGTATCAGGAAAATGGTTATGTATTTTTGTTTAATATCCTAGGGGATATCGTAGACTGCATGTTAGTAGTACTTATTTGCTGCTGGTAGACAGGTGTCTAAATTATTTCAATAAATATAATTTTACCAGTCTGTCCATCAACTTAACAATAATCCATTATATAAACTCTGAAGACAAGACACAATCTTGATTTATATGATATTGCACAAAGTAAAAGGCATTTTAAGTGATACTGTTATTACTTTTGCCCTTTTATGAGGCATGTACAATTTCTGAATGGGAAACTTTAACAGAATTTCAAATAAAATCAGAATAGTTCTGTGTGGCATTAAAGGTAAATGTAATGTATATTTCAAAAATTATTGCAAGGTTTCAATATTAAACCTTAAATAGGTATTAAAGGCATACAAATACCCAGAGAAAAAGGATATTTTGTTATTAAATGTTAGCCAGTTACATTCCCTTTAAATAATGTAATTTAATAAGAAGCTTGAACTTGCAGCACCACCCAACGGTAGTTACTGTCTGCTACAAAAAACAGGTTCTTGAAGATGCTTTGACTGCAGTGAGGGTTCTGGCAATGGTGTCAAATAGCTGTCAGAGTAGTACTGATAAGCTTTTTTTAAGGCTATTTTACGAACCAAAGATAGACATTTTTCAGACTGATATTACCTAATTATGTCTCTTGCAACACAAATGTAGTTTATGAAAATTGAACTTTACAGCAGAACTGTACGAATTACTAAACTTTGTTGCTTTTGTAATCTCAAAAACATAGCAATTTATTTGGTTTAGTGCAAATAAAAATGTGTAAATTTATTTCCTAAAAATCAACCATTTACTTAATTTTCATCTTTCCAAACCTTCAAGAAATGATAGTTTAACTTTGGAATGAAAGATGCTGGTGCTGAAAACAAATTTATTGAAGACATCTTACAATGGCCACGTGATTCCAGTATTTTGCTGTAGAATTCAATTTGAAGGTGAGAAAAAATTAAAATAAGTTACCATGCACTGTACAATAAATTGCAAAAAGTTCAAATATCTTCTTTATCAAATACATGCTGAATTACTTTAATGTACTCCCAAGCCATGTTGCAAAATCCTTTTCAACATGCTTGAAAAAAAGTAAGCTCTTAAACAATATTTTTCTCAAATAATTCAGAAATGCAGAACAATCTGCAACCCTGAACCAAATATGGGGCATAAGAGAGTAATAAGTCAAAAGGTAGCCATTTTAGAATATGATGATCATCCTGGGAGGTAGAGGGGAGAAAGAGCAAAAGGAAGAAGGGAGACCAAGACGAGAGAGAGAGAAAGAAGGAGGTAAAAGAAGTGTACAATTTGCACATTATGTTGAACTTTACAAGGCTTGTACCTTTTACATTTAAATAAATTTAATATATTACACTTATTTCTTGTCACATAAACAGAATTTTAAATATTTGCTAGAAATTATTTTTATTTTTAATATGTCTGCAAAAATACAGACCATGACCGGTTTAAAGAATGATAAACGTGGTGTGTCTTTGTATCACCCTGTTGCATTCTCTTCCCTTTAAAACCATGCACTAGTGAAATTTATTTTTAAAAATAATATAAATTGTTGAAAATGGCTGATTTATTCTTTTTTTTTGCAAGTTGCAGCCCCAAGAAAATAATTTAAGTGTTCAGCTAAATCTGTGTCCATGCAAAAAAGTTTCTTTAATTTCATACAGTACAGTATATCCACAGATTTTAATTTTTCAGAGAGTCCATCACATCTGGGGTTTCACTGTATCTATAGCTGGAGGTATGAAGCCCGTCACTTTAAGTCTTGAACCTTTTCATTATGAAGAGTTTTCAGATCTCAAGCAACTTTTTCAAGACAGTTGACTTTTCCAGCATCCTGACATTCTTCTTTTCTTCTGCTGTCTGTTAATCCACTGACTTGTAACATGGCTTCATGGGAGAGTAACTCCATTTCTGTGGCATAACCAAGCTTTAGGAAGGGAGGGCAGATAAATAAAGAAATGGGAGCAACAAAACAGATATGCCATTGAAAAGGACTTTTGTTGCATGAAACAGATTGATTCTTTTAGTTTAGTCCATGGCTTCAGATTGGACCAAAACTGAGTGTCCCTGAACTCCAAACCTATCAGTTCTTCATGACTTCAGTCCTTCACCTGAGGGCCTTCTGTAGGGCACAATGTGTGCAACTTCCTTGAGAACACAGGATCGCGTTGCAGCCCTAGAAACAGGCTCAGAAGACACAACATTAAGCATGCAGTGTTACCAGGGTTTGCGACCTGTAATTTTAATTTTTTTTGTAACGCTGGTTGCTATGACAACAGTTTCACAGCTGCTATGAGCGAGCATACGAAGGTCCTGTTGAACTTTCAAGAGATGACTGGGAAGCTCTTCTAGTGAGAGGAGCTAAAGTTGGGTCTACTAGGGAAGAAGGAGGGAAGAGTTTGAACCACCCAATCACCATGTTGGACAGGTCCAGTTCATCTAAAAGTATCTGTGCCACTCCCATAAAGGACTTGTGATCCATACGTCCATAGTCTCCCCAAACAATTATCTGTTAGAAAAAGAAACACAAAAAAATAGAAAAAAATCGGTAAAAATGTTGAGAGCTTCAGTCAGATTAATCAAATCTCTCTATTTTATTATAGTAAGGAATGAAAATATTTGACTGCTGTAATAGTTTAGTTTTGTGCATACTAATCATGGTGCAGTGACAGAAATGACCTGGGCAGTAACAGAGCAGTTATCCAGGACACTAAAGAAAGCCTAGTGAGAGACGGACCCTATACATATAGCAGAAGCAAAATAATCTAGGATTAAGTCTTCCTCAGCACTTTTTATTTGCATCAACAGTTTTACTGTAGTATTTATCTGCTCAACGAATATTTGAAATAGCAGAACTTGCCAAATGAAGGATGAAAGAAAGTCTGAAACTCAGTGAAAACTGCACAGGTGATGTTTCCAGAATAATATTGATGCAAATTACCTGTAAAACTTTGCCTTGGGGACTTTCTTCAAATGATAGAAGTTGCTGATAAAGTGGTTCCAGCGTTTTTCTTGCTACCTTTGTTTTCTTTTTGGCTATGCAGACTCCATTTTCTAGTAGATACACCTTTACATATGGTGCTTAGAAAAAAGAAAACAAAGAACAGTAAGTCAAGAAGTCCAGATTTTTTTGCATAACTGATGCACTGTTCTATCACCATAGGATAAAATCTGCCCTTTACAGGATATGTAACTTATATGAACAAATCTCCACAACTAATATTAACATTTATTCACATGCAAAGCATCCATGCATTTCTTTTGCACTTCTTCCTGGTATAATTTTTTTCTTTACTTCATTTTATATGTCTCTTTTGCTATGAAACAATTCAGATTTTGACCTGAAAAAAATCAGATATTCCTACATATAGTGTCCCTGTACTGAGAGTATGCAAAATAGGCCTGGTAAGTAAATGAATGACTTGTGTTGACTTTGGTGAGATTTGGATCAATGCTCCAAATTGTTAGTAATTTAAAATTATCTACAAGGTGAAAATCAGTGAAGGAAAAGACTCTGACATGATTTCTATTTTTCTATTTTGGCAGAAGTGCTTGCTAAAAATAACATTATATTATCCTTTTCACATGCTGTTATAGGACATCAGATTATAAAATAAGGAGGAAGCATCAAATACCGGTCTACTTTTTGCATAGATAACTATTCCACACCTCTTATTAACTCCCTCTCCATCCCTATGATTCCTATGTCACATCTTCAGTGTATCTCTTCCTTTCTGCCCCATAACCAAAGATGCACTTGCTACTACAAATAATTTTGTGTCTTCTGGTAGCCTAGACACCAGTCTGATTTTTTTTTCTCCTGAAAATACATCATACATTTCAATGTACAATACTGTAATCTATTGTTAATGTGAATTTGCTGAGTTTACCTGAGTAGAATGGTAAAGCCCCAGAAGTTGAGGGGCGGGAGGGGGGGTGGTGTTGAATTTTTTTGGTAGAACGCTATTCTTGTTGCTAAGATTTTTCTTCCTTACCTGGCAGTGTCTTTGAACCTGGTTTTACAACAAGGCCACGGGCTCGGATTATTTCTACTTCCAGTTGTCCTTTCTTGTCCATCATTCCCACCTGGATATCCCCTAGACAACATAAAAAAATCCTGGCATTGTAATTCAGAAATATCTAAATATATGAAAAGTTATGGGAATTTCTAGAATGACTATGTGATGACTTGTATTGTCTGCATTCCATCAGTACGATCTGGACTTTAACACTACTAGGTGATTTAATACTTCACTGCTATTTACCTTAGTAAACAATCAAAAAGCCCTACAATTACATCTTGTCTCCCATTTCCCACACCCCCATCTCTTAAAAGTAATCTCTTTTTTATTCTTTTTTAGTACGAAGCAGCTCTGCAAACCTGTTTGAAATCTCTCCACCATGCCTCTAGTTTAAGACAAGATACGAAAAGATAACTCGTGAACATAAAAAAGACTGCAAGCACAACAGTAACAAATACTTTCATCTACATTCCCATTTTTATACAATACTATGCAAGTGACTCAGAGAAAGGATTGGTCTCATTAGTCACATTTTAAAGATGGAAAACTGAGAAAGAAGAGATAGAAGACTGAATTTTTCAAAGCACCTTTCTGCTTTTGAGTGTCTTAATAAACATCTGCAATTATGTTCAGCTTTGGCTGAGGTTATGGTTTTGGTCTTAACTGAGTTGTTCAAAACCACATGGGAAAATTCATATTTAAAAACTTAGAATCTAGATAACTTCTATGTTCCGATCATCAGACCCAGTACATTATATCATATCTATGAGACATAAATGCTTACCCATTGACGGTGTTGCCAAAGTCTGTCGTCCTACAAGCTGGGCAGGACCAAGACCATCCAGAAAATCACTGAACTGGCTGTCTGCAGCCAACCTCACACCAGGGAAAATCAAACTAAAAAGTAATATTTTAAAAAAACCCAAATAAATACATTTGAAATTGCCTTTTTTTTTTTTGCAAATAATTTTGGTACTACTGCTCACAAGCAACTAATTTATACTGACAAGATTACAAAACAATTACTGTAATTTTCAAAACTTCACAGTGTTCAACAAGCAGCAATTCAACCTTCAGCATATAAACAAACAGGTAAAGGAAGCAGTAATCCACACTAAGTCTAATTTCCACAGTAGTACTTTTACATCATGCTTTCTTTCCCCAACATGTTAAACATTGCTGTTAATTATTTCAATATTCATATGAAATCAGTTCAATACAATAGTAATACCTGCCTTTATCAGTAATTTAGCTACATGAAGGTAAAATGGCTTGTGTTTCTCAATCAATGTGAACTCAATGGTTGAATGTCAAATGTATACAGTGAAATTATTACATTAGACTGAATACTGGTCACTATGTTTAAAATCACCTCTTCAAACCCGCATTTATTATAAACATTTTGTTAAAAATGTCCTTGGGGAAGACATCTATTCAATAATGGAATGGAAATCCATTGTGGCAAATGACCAAAATTCAAATTCTTGCCATAAAGTATCTGTGACCCATTACAAGGCAACATGAACTAATGAGATTTGTAACGACCAGCCACAAATACATGCCCGTCTCAGTGCATATAGTGCATCAATTTGGATGTGTAAGATACATTCTGCAGTATAGATGCATCATCCAGTGCTATGAATACCACTAATAAATCTATTCACAATATGTTTTTCTTAGGTATTGTCTTGGACCTATCACTGAGAAGTCTTTAACTTGGGCTTTTATGAAAAGCATGACACCTGACAGTCTTGCACTTCTGCCCAGATCATTTCTTCAAGATTAACTAGCAGAATCTTTGAAAAACTCAAGCCCAGTGAATGACACCTGTAAATGCTATGTAAATGCTTTTCTCTGCAAAGCACAAATGTACAAGAGGAATTTTCAGAAGATGAACTGCCATTTAACGTGTTTTACCCAGTGCACTGGACCTGCTTCCCCTCCTGCCGCACTGCATGCTGATGGCTAATTCTGACTAACAGGACCTACAATGCTCACCTCACTTTTGTTTAACTACCAGTTTAATGTAGAAATGTCAGGCAACCACAGTAAGAACTTACTTTCCCTCAGAACTGTAGCTGTTCATGCTCCCATCTGTTGACTCCCGGCTGGCCTGACGGGTCATCCAGTTCCTCATTTCCACGGCCAGTCCTGTCTCAGTGCTCCTCTGGACAGTGCTCCGCAGCTTCTTGCCCCCTGCTTCTGCAGAGACAAAAGAGTAGCCCCCATTGCACCACACTGCCACAGCTGTGCAGCCCTGCAGGGCACCACTGAGGGTGGTACACCACCACTCCATATGACAGGAACAGTTGAAGCTGGAAATTTAAGACCTGTACCAAAACTTCCACTTTAAAATTATCATTTTTTAAATAATAGGCAAGCAGCATTGTAAAACTCTTTTACAGGACCTGAGTTCATTCACTTCTTCCTCTCCAAGGTCAGAGAGCATACACAAAAGTCTGCCTGTGGACGTAACCACATTTAGACATCCACATAGTCCAGTGTGTTTAGAATATGTTTTCTCTGGATGAATACATCCCTCCCAGGAATTCAATTAACATGTTACCATTCTATCAAGACCTGCAGTGTCTGAGGAATGTTCCAATTCAGATGAATTATTTGATTTAAAAACATTTGGTCATTGTCTGCTTAATCAAGTTAGATATCCATTAGTGAGGACAGAAAACAATAAATAAGAACCCTTTCCATTCTTTCTTCTCTATTCACACTCATTTCACTAGCTGCTTTAACTTAGTATCTAAAAAATAAAGTATTGATCTATGCATAATATGAAACTTTATTTTCACCTCCAAAAGTAACAATTTTTTTCTTTCTTGCAGTTTAATTTTAGTTGCAAAACCAGCAGTGACATATAGCTAGGTATCAGAGAAGTAAAGAAATACTCAAAACTTAATACTGTAGCATTTTATTGTAGGAATTTTGACCCCAGCCTCAGCTGGAAGATATATTTAGTGTCACCAAAACCAAAAAAACCCAGATGCATTCCAATTTCTTTTATCTGTTCCTTGGATAAAACCTCCTGAATTCAGCACAACAATGTTATATGCTGAAAATACCATAAAACCGAAATAATTCTGAACACACATAACACCAAATGTTACCATAATTCTTAAATATTGAAAAAAAATGAGGATAGGGTAATAACCAAGACCCTAGAATATTTAGGGACTCATTTTCTTCTGCAGTTGTTTGTGGCTTTTGCTGCCCTTCACCACCTCTTCACCTACCAGGCAGAAGACCTGCTGGGCGTGTGGGATTTGTTAGTGCTAGGGATCTGGGAAAGGAAATGACCAACGGAAGAGATTGCAGTAGGATAAGGACCCTTATGCTCTGAGGAGGATTTGTGAGCACAGGGACTGGCTTAGTGTAAGAGGTCCTCCACCTTCAAGACAGGAAAAAGGACAGGGGTGCTGATTTCAATGCCCCCACTCAGTGTCGCTCTGTCCTACAGGCTGCAGGGTGGGTTGAAGCCTCCCAGGAGTATACCCCAGGCCCTGGGGTCAGGGGGAATATCAGGTCAGATAAAGAACATGGGAATTTTAGCAAAGTGGATAATAGATGTCAAAATCACCTTGAAAACCCACTGGCCCCTTGCCAAGAAAGATCTAATAACATTGTAATACTGAGCCGTAGGGAGACATTCCTATAGCAGCACCATAAATGGTTCAAAACTTATTGCTTATTACAAGCCTTCTATGCCATCCTTAAGACCATAAATTTTAATCAGTATACAAAAAAATAACATAAGTAATATTTTTTTGTCTAGAACTTCAGCTATCAGAGTGAATTAATACCCAACAGAGTGGAATAATTTTTTAGTATGTCAAAACTACTTCTGAAAATGCCCATCAATATCTGATGCAATAAATACAAATAAAAAAGAAACGACGCTAACATGGCATATGAAAAATGAAAGGCAGAAGTCAACAATTTAATTTCTAGTGGGTTGTACTGTTCCAACTGTCTGCTGGTTTTATTAATTATAGTATACTAAAGAAAGCTGATTTCCAATACTGGTCCACAGTTTTTCTAAAATCCAATCACTCATATCAAAGAAATATTCCCACAAAGTTGCCTGAAAACAAATGGCTGTAGTTTCCTAGAAAAGGTACAGTGTGTCATCATAATATGTGAAAGGCGCAAAACTCCTGAAGCTCCATGCTCTTTTCATGAAAATATTGTTACAGGATTTTATTCTTCTGTTGTAAGAGATCTTTTGATTATTAAGCATTAATTTTTGTTCAGCCTTGTTGAATGGTGGTCATTCTCAGTTCATTGTTG
Organism: Phaenicophaeus curvirostris; assembly: GCF_032191515.1. Lineage (NCBI taxonomy): Eukaryota > Metazoa > Chordata > Aves > Cuculiformes > Cuculidae > Phaenicophaeus > Phaenicophaeus curvirostris. Next base: position 78,611,888 of record NC_091394.1, on the reverse strand, counting down.
CAAATGTGAATCCTCATGCAAATTTAACATCCAGCATGATTCATCAATCTTTTCATACCATATCTTTCAAAGATTTTGGCATCTGGGATAAGTATGAGCTTGAATATGTGATATGTGAAGGAGTATATACGAACTTCTATCAACTAGTAAGGCAATTTTTGTCTGAATTAGAACTGTAAGTCTGTATCCCTTCACCAAAACACTTGCAGGAAAAAATCAACACACCTTTTGCACAATAATTTACTGATAAATCAAGGCAGAACTGGTGCAATTGCCATTCAAGTCTTCATTGAGGCAAATGAGTTTCATCAGCTGTTTTTAGCACCCCTCTGAATCTTATGTTTAAGCAGGTTTACTTTTCCACGTTCATTTTAACTGATGTAAGTGTCCTGGTTCACATTAAGACAGGCTGACAGCTGAGAAGAAAGGACTTTGATACTGCATGAAAGTCCAACATGCGTAGTACATCCAACTTTTGTAGGACAGTGGTTTAGGAAACAGTAATTATTTTGTCCTTAGCACTGAATTTAAGGAGGGATGAAAGGAGGCTATGTAAATAACTATCTTCCAGTTTTCAACAGAAAATGGCAGAGCTCTGATGGTCCCAAAAGAGAAAGCTCTGACCTTTCAGAAAAAAGGCTCCTAATCATGATGTTTATACTTCTTGAAATAAGAATTGAAGATTTAACAGTAGAATGGCAATTTGGAATAGAAGTCAGAAGCAGCCCCAGTTCACAGATGTGACTCATGAGCCACTACTTTACAGATTTAGTATTCTTTCAGATTAACTTCTGATAAGCTAATATGTAATAATACACATGAGAAATGCCTACACTCGATTGTGCACAATCCCAGCATACGCTGGTCCCCGGAAAAAGGTAATAAATAAAATAAAATCCCACAATTCCTCAAACAACTGAAAAGCAAAGACAGTATTTACATAATCCATAATTTCTGTTTCATAAATTCAACATTAAAATACTTGAAAGGTTACAATAGCAAAGAATACAAAGTTGTTGCTTAGCTCACAGAAATAGCCTTTGGTGCCATACTTCCAAACTGTAGATGATGGAAGGTCTGGTTGAAGGTCTTATCGTTCCAGTAAATCCAAACTGTTTTCCCTCATCCTTGCCTAGAAACTAAAACCTCCTCAGTTGTGCTGATCTAACTACTTGTGTAGCTGAATTCTGGTTTGGACCCAACCCAAAAGTAACAAATATGTTTTAAAGTTGTTCTTTTTATTTTCAGACAGATAGTTTCCCCAAAACTTTTGTGAAAACACACAGCTGAACGACCCCATCTGAGGTGATGCTAATCTCTAGTTAGATGACTAACTTGGGAATGTGTCTGCCACTCACACAGAAGTAAAGATGTAACTCGTGCCACTGTAAAAGTGAGGGCTGATTTTACAATCATAATGTATTTATAAGTATACACTTACCTCATGCACATTGTTCTTGAGCCTATCAAATGAAAAGATGTGAAAACAAGAGTCTAGTAGTGTACTTTGTTGCCAAGTATGCTGCTGACCACCTACACCAAAAATCATTTTACTTACAATTTACTAAACTGTAATGAAGAACACCAAAAATGTTCTCCAAAATAGTATAATCTAATTAACTGCCCTAGAAAGAAGAAATTTCTCTCAAGTCTCCACCACAAAATATGGAATACATTATCTGAAGAACACTAGTTAAGATTCATGTGGCCATATTGTAAGGAGTGGAATAAATTGACAGAAATAATTGCTTTGGCATTTATGAAAGCACACTCATTCTTACAGTTAATCACACTGGTAATTTAACTAATATGGTTACTTCAAATAGACTCCACAGACCACATTTTCTAAATTACACATGGAATTATTTGTTCCCACAACTTGGAGTGTAAATCATTGCAACTCAGGGGTGAAAAACTACTGATATGATCATCAATATCAGATGAGGATAACTTGAAAACTGCAATGAATGCAATAGACTGCCTTCCACAATTTGGGATCTAGCCAGATGAAATCTGTCTCCAGTGAAGAGAGTAAGAGCTCTCAGCTTGCTCTCATAAAAAGCTTCCAATAACTGCTCACCACCAGGCACAGATCCTGGAGAGAGGATGATGCTGGCACAGGCAAAGGCAGAGGCTGGCTGGCTATGCCAGTCTCCAGGTGGTATGTGACCTCTTGGTAGGACTCAGTACTGAGTACAGAGAAGCTGTGGCTTGAGAAACACATTGAAGTGACTGAAGTGCCTCTTCTCTGCTCTCTCCACCTCAACAAAAAGACTGCGCAAAACCTGCTTCACTGTTTTCATTTGAACTTGGGAGCTAAATCCACAAAGACAATAAGCTGCATTTAAGTGACCATTTTTTAAGAGTAAAGCTCTTTATGCATCTAAAGATCTGCACTGGACATGTTAAGAACAGGCTAGATATAATTAACAGGGATAATCTAACAACTTTTGATCCTACCTAAGCAAAGAAGGACAGAGTAGGTCTCAGATTCCCTTGCAGCCACACAGTTGTGTGTCTGGAACAGCCCAGGTTTTTGCCACATTGGACAAGGCATTCAGCTCTCGAAAAACTGCTGAGGACCACAGCTGAGTTGTTTCTTTCTTTGTGTCGCCCACAGACCTCAAGCAGCAGACATATATTAGGTTCTACTAAAACAGGATTTAGGAAACACAGATTCCTCTTCACCTCAGTTTGAGAAGGTTTGGGTCCATCTCCTGAGTATTGAAGGCCAGTGTAAACCACCAGCTAAGGAAGCGTCGTGTTACAATCCTTTTGAGGAGAGTGGTGAGACACTGGAACAGGTTGCCCAGGGAAGTTGTGGCTGCCCCATCCCTGGAGGTGTTCAGGGTCAGGCTGGATGGGGCCTTGGGCAGCCTGATCTAGTGGGAGGTGTCCCTGCCCATGGCAGGAGGGTTGGAACTAGGTGATCTTCAAGGCCCCTTCCAACCCCAACTATTCTATGATTCTATGATGAAGTTTTTTCACAGTGCATACTGTCAGTATTTATGAAGCCCAAAAAGCATTTGCAGGGCCAGGGAGAAACTGTAATAAGGAGTTTTCCCTTACTTTGCACTTGCAAGAAAGAAGACAAGACCTGTGTTCCAGTTCCTGGTGTTATGAATAGCTGAGCATAAAACACTTAAGAAGTTCTGACTGTGATGGGAATGGCCTGCCGTGGTAGCCCAAAAGCATAACCGCCTTCAGAAGGGAAGCACTTCAGTAATGGGACAACCCAGGCTTGGGAAGTCTGAGAGAGCCTGGACTGACAGCCTCAGTTTGCACTATTCACTTTTAAATTTCTTGAGAGGCCTCACGAATTTTTAATTTTCAGTCAAGATATACCTCCTCTCCCTTGTCCTGTGCCTTTGTGTCTCCTCCTCTCTGTTTCCTCTGACTATACTAAAAGCATGTTGAAATTAACAGTAAGGTTAATTCAGACAGTACCTAAGAGAAAACAAAAGAAAACAAGAACTGAACAAAATTGCTTGAAAACTGTTGCTTGAGCTTCTGGTCAAAGACTGGTACAGAAGCCTCAGGACCCATACTTGATGAATCCCCATATACAGGACCTAAGAGGCAGCTATCACGAGTGTCAGTTGTACCTAAGATATAAAGATTTGGCCAGAGTGCAGCATCACTTTTCTGCATTCCGGTTCAGTCTGGAAAATATCCCCTCAGCTTGTTGTGGCCGCCTGATGTGAAGTCAGTTTACCACACTCTGCTCCAAAACAATGCTGTGATTCAAGGGAGGTACCTGCTCCTTATTTTCTCATGCTTTGAAATGTTTTTGAAGTTCTATTCTGCCACTTTAATTTCACTGCTGTACCGATGCCCATTCTTCAGTCCTAACTGACCCCCCAACTGAATCTTCAGTAAACTTTTAAGTGTATCAGACAGTAGGGACTGCTCTGCGGGGATGGGGGTGAGGGGGACATTGCATCAGTTTAAGCTGTTCAACACCTGTGATCCCAAATGTTTTTGAAGTATTTTTACAAGCCCAAGATTTTAACAAGAGCTGGTTTTCCATATACATGGCAGTTACTTGATGTTCCTAAAATTCCTGTATCCTCTGTATTATTATTCAGAATCGCTATTGAACGTGCTACATATAAAAAGAACAAATAGCTGTCTCTGATACCTTAGATCTTGTTTTCAAAACCTGTGCTACATAACATTCACTGGAAATCCCAATTAAGTATATACAGAACTACAGCATGGATGTTTTTGCTTGGCCATTGCCTTGACAAAGAATTCACCTCTGCTAACAGCCAGTCAATGGTCTTGGATCTACCCCATGGAACTAAAACTAAATAACCATAGCTGTCTGGATGAGAGGTGTTCACACTAAGTGACTCCCACTTCTCTTCTAGTTACTGGGCTCTGACTATAAAACAACAAATTGGCTTGTAGACAGAAGTCTGGTTGGATAATTCTTTTTACATATGTTCATTATAGATCTGCATTGCACAGTAAGAAAATATATGGCCCAAGAAAGATCAGGGTATCTCTATTACATTTATTCTATTTTTTTTTTCAAATGTATGACTGCTGGGCCAAGAAGGAATGTCTTCTTCAAATTTGCATAAGATGTCTTTCCAAGTCAACAGCTATACTAAGATTTACTGAACTAGTAAACTACCCCTTGGCTAGCCAGTCTAACCAGAGATCCATAAAGGTTTGCATCTAACTTGGAAAAATCCTGTTGCATACCTAGTGGCTCGAGTATGGAATTAAAAAAAAAAAAAAGGTTCGGTTCGGATGCAATACAAAATCAGAAGACATCAAATGCAGAATTTATATGTTATCCTTATTACTTGTATTTATAAATGTACAGCTCCTGACAGTAAGATGTGAATCAGGAACACAGCTGCATACCGCCACTCCAGTCTTCCCAGCACTTCTGCAGAAGTCTGTTTCTGATACAGATAAGACCATTGGGTTTTGAGTGTGGTCAGAGGATACACGTGCTAAAAGCCTTGTATGACTGCTGTAAAACCAAACACAGAGATATGATAATGAAGAAGCATATGGCTTTGCAGTCCACAGCTGTGTGTTCCACGTGCCCAGTGACCTGAATGAACAGTTTTTCAGGAACCCTCATTCAGAGCAGTTAAAATCTCCACACCGATAAATGTTCTCATAATTCAAATATAATAGATTAGACCTTCTGCATATTTTGTGAATATGTCACAACAGAATGAGTGCATTTTATATCCACAGTGTACATCCTGTACAACAATCTACATGACTACACAAAGTGCAAGGCAGTGAGAAACCAGTCTCATCCCCAAGCTATTAAAATCCTGAAAAACTAGAACAAGCAATTTTGTGGAATTAGATTCTAATTTTAAATATCATTTACATAAGGAATCACTAAACTGGTGTACATCTTCACCACAAGAAATCTTTGACTCCAGTCTTTGATTTTGATAATGACAAAGGATGATCATCTAAAGTAGCAAGAAACAGTCACTGCACTTTTGAGAGATATTGTATTTATGCTCATATGTACATTCAATTTTCTGGACATATAGCACTCTTATTAACTCAACAATTATTCCATGCAGTACCAAAAACAGCTTAAAACTTATTAAACAGGGAAGATTGTACATATTGAGGAGCTTAGAATGGCTTTTTTTTGAAAATCTTTGTATTACATGAATTGAGAGATACTTTCTAAACATGCAATAATGACAGTAACACCATTCTTTAACCCAATCTTGATTACTTTCAATATAATAGGGTTGCTACACACATTACTGGATGGATCTGTGAAGCATTTTTGAATGATGCAGCAAGTATGTTGAAACAATTCAACACCCTCTGTTAAGCCTTAATGAGATAGATGGTGCCAAGTAGTTAGAATGGCTACTGAGATTACACAAATTAGAAACAATTCTGCCCCCTAACTTTGCCTGAGTAATGATACTATGCAAATATCATTAATTAAATAACCACAGTTCCCAAAACCCTGAGCAAATTTCAGACTGTAATGACCCATTTTCATACTGCTGCTGTTAAACATTAACCTCTGCTATCGAAATAATGTCAACACTGTGGCGTTGCTAAGACTACCATGTTGACCTTGCCATTGAAAAATGACAATACAGCATGTAGATGCAAGTGAGAGAGTTTTTTTTCAGGTTTATGTAGGTACCACTAGAGATAAAACTGTCATACTCTGTAGCTTCACTGCTGCTATTATAGTTGTACCTGTGTTACCTATTACCTATTCTGGTACATGCCGCAGTGTAGCAGTAATAGCAGCTCAAAAGAGAAATACAACAAATATAAGAGAAATACAGCTTTAAAACTCTGTTGGACATTTCTATCATCTAGTCACGTTGAAGTATCTTGTACTTTGAATGTCAACCCTTCTGCAGTCTCTTTTACTTTCTGTTGATTTTCTAGATATTTCCCAGAATGTGTTTTGTTTGTCATAATCTTTACTTCACCAGCAACAGTATCATTTTTTCTACACTTCTTTTTAAAAGGTGTTATCCACCTTGGCACCTACACCTACTTCAACAGTACAGTACCTGAGTGTAACTGGTAAAAACAGTTGGGACTGGAAAAGGGTGCAAAATGCTGGTAAAAATTCCTGTACTGCCTCTACCCTGGAATCTGCCCAAGGAGCTGCAGAAGTGGGAGAGACCCAGCCCCACTGCAATGACAGACAGGCTGACTCAGGTCAGCCCCTGAGCAGTGCCCTAGCTGGCAACCATAAAAGATTATCGACCATAAACCTAAGCATCACAGATTTTGTATGGAATGATTATTATTCCATATTCAGAGTGATTTTTGTCCTTTGAGATGAGCCACCCCACTGATGCATGAGATGCACAGCAAACAGTTGCTGATGTGTTATTATCGATCAAGCCAAGGTTCTTCACAGCTTCATCTTTTATAGTGGATACCCTGCCACAGGGCTTTATACCCTTCTTTCCTATTCCACCTTGGCTCTGCCTGTGAACAGTCCAAGTAAACAAGGTTATCTTTACCTCCAAGGCCAAAAAGTAGGCCAATTCCCCCAAGAAGATATAGTTATTCTCATTTTCTTCATTGCCTGATACTCCTACAATTACTTTATTCTTTTTAAGAGGATAATTTTAAAGCATAACTACTTCATGTGCAGGATGCTCTTCACTTTAGCAACTACTGTGTTAATGAATCGTTGTTACTACTTCCCCCATTTTCTATTTCTGGTTAAATTATTGTCTGCTTGTTATTGTCTACTGGGACCTGCAGACGGACAGTGTGATCTGGTGGTCTAACCACAGACACAGAATCCAGGAACTGCCGAGCTTTATTTCAGCTCTACCAATGAGCAATGATTAATTGGTGAGAAATGCCACCGAAGCCAATAACAGTGCTCAGCTGAGCAGTTCAGCATACATTTAAGTAAGTCCCGACACTTCACTCACTAGCCTCAATGGCAACACTCCTGATAATAGCTGTGTAGGATCGAACAACCCCTCAAGCAAGCTTCCCAGATAGTTATCAGCCAGGTGACAGGAGTATATAAAGTGCTTCTATTCCTGTTGAACCCCTGCAGCAACACTCAGACATCTCCTTCTGTAGACATCAATATGCAAAATTGTAATGTATCTTCTCACACAACTAATTCTTGCTATTTTTGGGATGATTGTCTTGAACTGAAGAACATTCTGTGGCTTTTTTTTTTTCAATTGCCTTTTGTTTTTCTAACATACTGGGAGACCAAGATGCTTTCCAGTTCTTTCTGATTAATTTGTGTCTTAAACTATAATGAATTATCTCTAGAATTGTCTTCAGTACCTGCAAAACATTTGACTTTTCCCTTGAATCTCATAGCTTCACTACTACCCAAAAACTTTGGTAAAAGAAGACACTAAACTGAAATGGACTTGCTTTTGGAGTGCATACTTCTGCATACAGATGTTGCCATAACTAGCAGTTCCATAGCTGCACTCCTGGCAACATGCTATTTAACAATTTATAGCAACAGCTCAGTGTAAATGCAAATTACAAGTGAAACTGTAGGGCAAATTTACTACAGCAAACAATCATGGAATAGAACAGACTCATAGAATAGTTTGGGTTGGAAAGGACCTTAAAGATCATCTAGTTCCAACCCCCCTGCCATGGGCAGGGACACCTCCCACTAGATCAGGCTGCCCAAGGTCCCATCCAACCTGGCCTTAAAACCTCCAGGGATGGGGCATCCACAACCTCCCTTGGCAAACTGTTCCAGTGCCTCACCACTTTCAGCGAAGAAATTCTTCCTTATGTCTAGTCTACATGTGCCCCTCTCCAGTTTATGCCCATTGCCCCTAGTCCTGTCACTAAAAGCCTTTGTAAACAGCCTGTCCACAGCTTTCTTGTAGGCCCCGTTCAGGTACTGGAAGGTCGCTATATGATCTCCTCGGAGCCTTCTCTTCTCCAGGCTAAACTAACCTAACTCTCTCAGCCTGTCCTCATATGGGAAGGTGCTCCAGTCCTCTGATCATCTTTGTAGCCCTCCTCTGGACCTGTTCCAAGAGCTCCATATCCTTCGTACATCGAGGATTCCAGAACTGGACACTACAGTCCACATGAGGTCTCACAAGAGAGGAGTAGAGGGGTATGATTGTTATTCCATATTATTCCATATATCCCTCGACCTGCTGGCCACGCTTCTTTTGATGCAGCCCAGGATATGGTTGGCCTTCTGGGCTGCGAGTGCACACTGATGGCTCATGTCAAGCTTCTCATCGATGAGCAACCCAAAGTCCTCTGCAGGGCTACTCTCAATCACATCATCCCCCAATCTTTATTGAAATTGTGGATTGCCTCAACCCAGGTGTGTACAATACACACAGTGTAATTAGAGGCACTATCAAGTTAACAGCCCCGCTCATTAAAATAGATGTAGGCTTTCTAGCAACTACATGTGATCTGAGAGTCTCTCTTCTTTTCTCAGTGCATGCTGGATAACTGTTATTCTTCTTCGGTAACCCTTCTGTCCATAAGAATTCACCTGCTCTAACATGTTTTCCAGTTCTCCACAGGAAGATTAGCAAATACATATCCACTACTTTCAAATACACTATGTGCATGGAATTTTGCACTATGACTACAGACACCTAATAGGTGGTCACACATTTACATTCGCAATACCCTGGTCCTTTGAATTTAATGACAAAATTTCCTTTGGTTTCAACAAGGCTAGGACTTCAGACAAAATATGAGGCTTGGGAAGCTTCAAGAAGCAGGTAGTGATTTGCCCTCTGTTCCCACATGTTTTTTTACAACTTCCACATAATTTAAAGGTGTTCATAGCATTATTTGATGGCAATCCTCACTTTACTATGCAGGCTGTACACTTTAGTATCAATGAATCTAAGAAAAATCATGAAAGGCATACCTTGATAGCCTTGATACTTTGATATCATAATTAATCTGCTCTGGTGCCAGATGTCACATTAGCTCTGTGTGTGCACACACACAAGCATGCTGGAAATACTGGTAATTGACGATGAAAAAACTGATTTTTCAATACCTTTTTTTTGGTTTTTTTTAGGAAGAGCTAAGAATAATAAACTTCTTTAAAAAGAACAGGTGTGAATAAACTTGAAGGACTCATCGAACCAATTAGCATGCAGGAAATGCCAGAGTGAACAGCAGTTCCCTGTGCTGCAAACCTGCCCAACCAGGGCAAGTTCAGGCCTACTCATGGGATGTTCATGTCTACCAACTGGAAAATCACGTCTTTTCCACAGCTCACTTCTTCAGTACATTACAGCTTGGATGCCAGGGCTCAAGAAGCCTCCTTCTTCAGTCAATTGACACTCAACTGGATCTTGTTAATCACTGTGTTCAGAAGTAGTTTCTAAAATTATTCTTATTAGTACATTGTATTGAGTTACTTACTGATCAGTTACTTCTGAATTTCACAGTACTTATATTCTTCCATATCCAAAGATCTACCTATGGACCACTGTACTCATTTCAGCAGTTAATGAACAAAAGTCCTTAAAGACTATCACAAAGAAATGCTTCAAAGGTCAGACTTTGTATTAAAAATGTGATTTAGTGGGAAATGCAAAAGCACTCTGCAGTAGGTTATCTTTTTTTAACCTGTCCATCATACACAGAAATAGCTACATCTTAAGGATGGATAACTCATGAAGTGGGTTTAACACATCTTTTTCAGTTTAAACTCTAAAAGAGCATTAAGTACCTGAACATGTGAATGCATGTACCACACCTACTTAAGGACACTGGTGGTATATAAATAGAACGACAAAGAAGGACTTAGAATACAACAAATTCCAGAGGTCACTTGCCATCAAAAAAACCCATCACATTTAGTGGTCAATGGCTTGATGTCCAGAAGGAGATCCATGACAAGTGGTGTCCCCCAGAGCCCATACTGGGAACAGTGCTGTTTAATATTTTCATCAATGATGCAGACAGTGAGATCGAGTGCACCCTCAGCAAGTTTGTAGATGACACCAAGCTGAGTGGTGCAGTTGTCACACCAGAAGGATGGGTTATCATCCAGAGGGACCTGGACAAGCTGGAGAAGTGGGCCTGTGTGATCCTCATGAGGCTCAACAAGGCCAAGTGCAAAGTCCTACACCTGGGTCGGGGCAACGTGCAGTATCAGTACAGAGTATGATGTAATTGAGAGCAGTCCCGTGGAGAAGGACTTGAAGATGCTTATTGATGAGAAGCTCAACATGAGCCAGCAATGTGTGCTCACAGCCCAGAAGGCTAATCGTATCCTGTGCTGCACCAAAAGAAGCATGGCCAGCAGGTTGAGGGAGGTGATTCTGACCCTATATTCCTCTTTTGTGAGACCTCATGTGGAGTAGTGTCCAATTCTAGAACCCCCAACTTAAGAATGCTATTGAACTCTTGGGATGGGTCCAGAGGAGGGCCACAAAGATGATGAGGGCTGGAGCACCTCTGCTATAAGGACAGGCTGAGAGAGTCGGGCTGTTCAGCCTGGAGGAGAGAAGGCTCCGGGGAGACCTTTTTTTTTAATTGGAATTTTCTAGTGTAGCCTACATCTAAGCAGGATCAGATAATGCAAATTAGCACATGTAACGCTTTTGTATACTTCTGTTTAAATAACTTGTGCCAACACAAAGCTAAATAAATCATTACAATTACCCTTAAAAAACAGTTGTTCCTCTACTGACTTCCATATATTTCATATTTCCTCAAATAAGCGAACAGTTTTAAATATACACAGATCTCAACTGAAGAGTAAGTTAATTGTTTTCCAGAGAAGTAAAGAAAACAGACAAGAACAAGAGAAATCAATACTCTGATTAATGCAATTATTGTAATCAGTATTAATCTGTAATCTGTATTGTAATCTATATTAATGTAATTATTGTAATCGGTACCAAAAAGACAAATACTTTGGAATGACAGAGAAAAAACAATCTTTAAAGAATGCTTAAGCACGTTTAGCATAATTTATGATATTTTCAGTGTTGTAAAAATGTGTGTTTTCAGCCACAGTGTTTATTAGAATGTCAAAACACTAAAAATGCCCTCTGAAGTCAATCCTCCTGCTTGTCAATGGGAAGAGGCAACCTGGCCTACCCCAGAGTAAGGTCCAAGGCAATGCAAGGAACTACACCTTGGCATTCACATTAGAACAGGAAAGATGATTTGGAGAAGAGACTTCAAGGACTGTTGCACATGAAAAGATAAACCAAGCCATGTCAAGACTGGGGAAAAACATTTTAACTCTCGTCCCGAGATGTGAAAGGTGACATATGCAGATGCAGATATACTAAATACAGCTTATGAACAGTGCACATACATAGCTAATACGTATTTTTCTAGCAGCAATGTCCAAATACTGATATCTTAATTTGATATTGCTGAAATCAACTGAAGGTGCTAAAGCTTCAGTAAATTTTAATGCAAATAAAAATCTTGAATTAGTTCTGTTAAACAGTAGGAAGACTAGTTCATTCCATATGTAGACATATTTAACCACACCAGATTATTCTCTTTATGAAACCAGTATTTTCAAAACAACCTGGGTAGGGTTTGGCGTTACGCTTAACTATACATAATCATTTGCTACACAAGGTTTTCTGACCACTTGCTTAAGTTTTCGTTTCTTTCTTTTTTTTTTTTTTTTTTGGCTACAGTTATACATAAAATCCATTGCATTTCATTTCTTTGTTATGTGAAGGGCTAGTCCTGCAGATACTGACTTACAGGTAGAGACTAACTGTGAGCGATACCTGCGCAGCCTTCTACCCATGCTCCTGCTCCTACGGAAAAGTTGAGCAGGGCCAGTATTTCATTGCTCAAATCTGGCGTTCTCTGTAAATTCTGCCGTAATAACGGACAAGAGAAAACCAGGCAAGTCCCCGGAGCGCCAGAAAAGCGACCCGCGAGCAAACGGGGTTTGTTTTCCTTATGAATGAGCAGAAAACGGAAAGACCTCTTCCCCATTTTTGTTTTGAACAAAACTAAAGCTTAGCTGAAACTTAATTTCCAGTGCGATGATGAACATCCTCTCTTAAACCACCCCTCGTCGTCCAGGCGGCAGCCCCGTGTCCCCAGCCCCGTGTCCCAGCCCCTCTCCCGTTACCGAAGCGGCCGCTCACCTCCGTCCTCCTCCTCCAGCGAGTTCATGCAGGGGAAATAGACGGCCAGCGCCTCGAAGGAGGCGGAGAGGCTGCTCCGGCTCTGCGACCGCTGCATGCTGCGCCCGCCGGCCGCCGTCTGCCGGCCCATCTTGGCCGAGCGGCACCCGCCTTTGGCGCGGTACAAGAAACGCGGCGTCTTGGCGGCGGGCGGAGCGGGGCCGGCGGCGGCGCGGACGAGGAGGAGGAGGAGGAGCGCGGCTCGCCCCTCGCGCTCTGTGCCGCGGGGCGGCTGCCGGGGGGCGCTGAGCCCGGCTCTGCCCGGCTCTGCTTGGCTCTGCCCGGCTCTGCCTACTCTGATCCGCTGTGCACGGCTGTGCCCGGCTCTGCCCGACTCTACCCCCGCTGTGCCCGGCTCTGCCCCGCTCCGCCCGGCTCTGCCTGGCTCTGCCCCGTTCCGCCCCGCTCTACCCTGCTCTGTCCCGCTCTCCCGCCCTGTGCCCGGCTCTGTCCTGCTCTGCCCCGCTCCGCCCCGCTGTGCCCGGCTCTGCCCCACTCTCCGCGCTGTGCCCAGCTCTGCTGCCCCGCTCCGCCCCGCTGTGCCCGGCTCTGCCCCACTCTCCGCGCTGTGCCCGGCTCTGCTGCCCCGCTCCGCCCCGCTGTGCCCCGCTCCGGCGCGGCTGCTCACGGCCCCCGCCCGGGGCCGCCCCTCAGCGGGCCGAGCCGTCAGGCGGGCGGAGGGGACGCGCAGCCTGGCCGGCGGGGCTGTAAATGCCGCGGGGGGACCGGGCGGCCGCGGCGGGGCTGTCCCGCAGGCGCCGCCCGCAGACTCTGTTCCTCCCCGCGCTCCGCTCCCGCCTCTCGCCGCGCCGGGACGCTGCAAACGGGGAGAGGGTCTGAGGAGGGGGGTGCCCTCGCTTCGCCGAGGCGCGGGGAGCGCCTTGGTGGCACCGGGGGGGGGGAGTGGGGTGTGGGTCAAGCCGGTGACCGCTGCCAGCGCTCCTGGTCAGCCTGGACCTGCGGCCGAAGGGCGAGTGTTTGTGTGGAGAGGGAATCGAAGCACGGAAGGGCTGAGGAGACAGGAAGGGACTTGGGGTGGTCATTTGGTCCATACGACCTTGAGTATCTCCAAGGATGGAGGGTCCACAGCCTCTCTGGGACACGTCTGGCAAAGCACAGTCAACCTCACAGAGATAAAGTTTTTTTCTGCTGTTCAGAGGGGGCCTTCTGTGTTCTATTTTGTGCCCATTGCTTCTGCTCCCATCAATGTCCCACAAGCAAATCCTTCACTTCTCTACTTCAAGACAAGCAGTTTTTCTCTAAAGCACACCTGGCTCCTTAGCAAACGTGAATGTATCTTTTCTGATTTCACAGAACTGCCCATACCTAGAACACAGTTGGGTTTTTTTTTATTCACGTTTACTTCCATATTTTCCTCACCACTATCTAAAATTACCTTTCTTTTCTGTTTATCCAGTACGTTGTATTAATAGCTGCATAGCATTTGGCAACCTTCATCTCAAACCCGTAAGAAACAAAAGCTCTGGAAGTCATTAAAAAGAGGTGCTAGCTACTGTAACAATCTTTTGCAGGAACAATAACTTATTCCCCTATAATTCATGGCAGCGCAAAAATGGTTTCAAACTTTGCACATGCTGTTGTTTCTTACTGGCCCTTTAAACAGTAACAATAGTAAATGTGGTATTTTTTTCAGTTTTCTTTCAAAGACCTTTAAATTTCCCCAAATAATAATAATAACTTATATTTAGGGTTTGATCTAACAAACCTTGCAGATACAACACCAGTTTGAAGCCAACTAAAATTCTTCACAAAGAACATGTATCACACCCCTGGAGTCTATTTCATTGAATTGATTTTAGCGAAGGAATATTTGTGCCTGGATAATAATAAAGATTATAAACAGCCAACACTATTACTCTCATGCTTTGCTAAGGAGTGAAAACTAATCAGAACTTCAGCACTCAGAGATGGAACCCATCATCACTCAAACTACAGGGAAACAGTGAGTTTTCACATCTAGTTTTACAATATGCACAACATTTTAATTTCTAGTTAGCCATAATATAGTATTCCTAATAAAACATGTTTCATGTGACACCATGGGCACTTATTTTAGAACAACATAAATCGTCTTTACCTCTGTGCTAGCTATAAATGATGTCCAAGGCAATTTGTCTAGGTTTTGACACCTTTTAGACATCTCATTCAGGTCATACTCCAAAACGTATATTTAGTTGATCATTCTACATAAGTTTTCTTTGGCCACATGCTAAAGGTTGTTACCTTCCAATGTATCTGCGACTCTTTGCTTGTTATCACAAAGGTGATAGACACCTCCCTTGTGTGCTGCAGGCAGGCCTGTGGGCAGGCCATGATCACAGAGACCTGCTGAGCCACCCTGCTTTGAGGTGGACACCAGGTTAGCCTGCAATGCCTCTAGAACTTCTTCTAAAAATCATAGAATCATAGAATCACCAGGCTGGAAGAGACCCACTGGATCATTGAGTCCAACCATTCCTGTCAAACACTAAACCCTGCCCCTCAGCGCCTCGTCCACCTGTCCCTTAAACACCTCCAGGGAAGGTGAATCAACCACCTCCCTGGGCAGCCTGTTCCAGGGCCCAGTGACCCTTTCTGTGAAAAATATTTTCCTAACGTTCAGCCTAAACCTCCCCTGGCAGAGCTTGAGGCCATTCCCTCTCATCCTGTCCCCTGTCACTTGGGAGAAGAGGCCAGCACCCTCCTCTCCACAACCTCCTTTCAGGTAGTTATAGAGAGTAAAGTCACCCTTTGCATTTGTATAAGCACCACATCACGTTAAATCATATTCAAGTTCCACAGTTAACTTCTTCTGTTTACAGTTTACTCTAAAAAGATATTACTAAAAGACTAAAGCAAACCTCTCTAAAATAAATAATAATGGTAATGATAGTAATAAATTTCTAATATACAATTAACATGTAACTGGCAAACCCAATAAAACCTATTGAAGTAATTGCTAAAGATATCTTTAAAAGACTTGGTGACTATATAATTTTCTGTCTATAAATGCTAAAGCAAACAAAATAACTTAATTCAACATTTTTATCAGTGTAAGATATGACAGAAAAGTAGAAGTCTGTGTCTTGATTAAATAATAATTCATGGCAGCTTTTAAGAAGTTGAATGCAAAAGAGTTAATGTTCATTACATTTCAGCTGAGCTACTGATGACTTTCATAAAAACAGCTGAGTAAAACTGAAAAAGATGTCGAGGATGCAGAGAAAGGCACAACAATAGTTGGACGACTTCAAAATTTTTACAGAAATACAAGTAAACTGTAGAATACATATTCAAAGAAAAGCAACTGATTGGTAACATCTGTTTAATTTGCTCTCCCTCCCATTTATAAATACATCTTTTTAAAATACTCCCTTTAGAAGTATCCCTTGTAGAAGAAATAACACCTGCTTAGGAGCTAGCAAACTTTCCAGCAGCAAGCTCTTGTTTTCCTTCACAAATAAGAGGGCAAGCAGTTCTGCCACCACGTCCTAAGCTCTGACCTCAGCAGAAACTGGGAGTCCCTCTCTGACATAGAGTCCTGACATCATACCATGACAACGTCATGGCAGTGGTTGTTGGCAAAATGCACCAAACATGTTGGTAATGGGGCACTTCATTGGTGATCTGTGGGTAGTCTCTGTGGGAATTTGTCTGTGTCCTGAAGGCTGTGCCACAGTGCCACGGACCCCTCATCTCTCAGCCCCTCAGCATTGAACAAGACCTACCAGCAAAGTGATTTTAATGAGTTGATGATTGTGCCAATATTGCATATACTAAAAAAAATCCTGTTACTATCATTGATAAAATCAGTCTCTACCAAGAAGATCACTTTAAATATTCCACAGTCCTTAGCCAGTTCCAAATTACTACAGCAAATTTATGGCAAAGCACCAGGTCATGATCCTTTTCAAGCTTCCTCTCCTTCTCTCTCCTGATTTTCTTTCTTTAAAATAAAGTTTTAAAGGGAAGAAAGAAAATAGACACAAAGAATTGACATAAGAAAGCCATGAATCGTCAGGATTCTGGGATTTGGGAAGGTTCTCCTTAAACAGTTGCTAATTATTGCATTATATACATAATCTAATTGATGGCAGTCTAAACACAAGCCTTGACTGCAGAAAACAAGATTACTACCCTGATATTGACAACATTCTCTAGTTATTTTGCTGGTGTTTGTTGTTATTTGCTTGTCTGTTTTTTTAATTTTAACTGCTACTCATTGATTTGTGTCACCAGTTGCAAGTGAATCAAATTCCTGTTGAAGGAACAGCATCCAAACTGACATCTTAATGCTAAATACTGAGACAAAACTTGAGGCCAGGTACCATATTTCTTTAACATTTTCTGATAGTTTCCTGAAAGACTAGTACATTGTAATAATCCAGGTCAAATGGAACAAGGTCAAACATCTGCTATAAATGTGTGTGCTGTCCTGAGGCAATTCTATTTGTAGACTTGGATACATTTTCAAATACTGTGGTGGCTCATCTACTGAACTAGGAAAGCAATTGCTTACTAGTTGTATTCTCTGAAAATTACTAAAGCAATGTCATGTAGCATGAACTTATGGAACATGAACTTATGGAACATGTCATGGAACATGAACTTTAGTGCCAAGTTGCTTTAAATACAAGCAACCAATCATGGGATTCTGGATTCAATCTATTTATCTTTCTCTTTTTATAGAGATATTGTATATATGATACTTAATAACAGGAAAAATTAATATGGAAATTAATATATTCTCCATATTTTTCCATCTTTAGGTGTGACTGGGTAATTATCAGCAAGTGTTCCCCAACTAAACACAAATTATTAGACTTTAAATGGAGATGCAAAGGAAGAACAATGATTTGATGATTATCTTCATGAAAACATATTTTTATCTGGGAAAAAAAAATAGAATGTTTCTTTACTTTCTATTGCTACTTCTGTGTACTGAATCTGGAGGACATAATTTCCTGTATTTGAGGAACACAAAATGAGTCGTATAGATGAGGGGGTTTTTATTATTGCCTATATTATGGATTAATTCCTAAAGCCTGCTCCATCTCCTAAATGCAAAATAAAAGCATACACTGCAATAAAGGGGTTCTTAAGGCCTTGTGCAGATTTTGGACAGGGATCTTCTGTGCTAACACTATGAAAAGATGATCTAAAGTTTCTGAACACCCTCCTTTGATCCTGTGATTGAGGAAGGAGTTCTGGGAATGGGACTGGAAAGGAGTTATTGCCCCTTTCTTTGTCACCTTTTCTGCTCTTCTGTCAATCATTTCTCACAGATTTCTTTTGTTTGCTACAGAAGGGATTTGTTGTGGTCATGGATGTCTTCAGAAAAGACAGTGCAGCTGCCTAGCTTTTTATCCATGTTAATTATCTTTAAATTGCACTATACCTATCAAGTACTAGGCATATTATAATTGTAATTCAAACAACCTAATGACTTTCCATCTAAAGGCTTCATGACTTAGGAGGTATCTTTGCGAAAAGTGTCAGCTACAAGAAGGGCGCTGGCTTCCTCTTACAATGCAAGCGACAGTCCCTCACACCTTCCACTAAGGTGCAACCTAGGCCATGTTTTATTTAACTGCATTTTGGCCTCCTCTCATATCCTCAGCCTTTGCCAAGCAGAGGCAGCCAATGCACTTCAACTGAGAAGAAACACTTGATAAACATCAAGGGGCTCAGAAAAAGCGTTAATTATCCTCCCCTCCAAAAAAAGGAAACAGTTAGAAAACCCAGAACTTAGCTAATTCTAGGATGAAAGAAAAGGGAAAATAAATACTAGTATTAATTGGTGGAAATGTTATTCTCCAAATAAGTTGTTATTCAAGGAATTTCCAGTAATTTGTCCAGGTTAACTATCACTGCGATATGAGCCTGCAATTATTACTGAATTAATTTTTTTTTTTTTACCCCTTTTTTTCATAGAATCATAGAATAGTTAGGGTTGAAGAGAAACGTTTATGGGCTCTGGAAGAGGGGACAGGCCTCTTGGGTGGACTACAGGAGGGAAGTGAGATTGTGTAGAGAAAAGATCAGAAGGGCTAAGGCTCAACTAGAAATCAGATTGGCAAAGTCTGTGAAAGATAACAAAAAATCTTTCTATAAATATATAAATAATAAAAGGAGGACTAGGGAGACCATACAGTCCCTATTGGATGCAGAAGGAACAACAGTGACAGGGGATGAGGAAAAGGCTGAGGTACTTAATGCCTTCTTTGCCTCAGTCTTTAGTTGTAAAGAAAGTCGTTCCTTTGTGTACAAACCCAGGAGCTAGAGGAGCAAAATGAGGCTCCCATGATCCAAGAGGAGGCGTTCAGAGCCTTGCTAGCCCGACTAGACACCCACAAGTCTATGGGGCCAGATGGGATTCATGCAAGGGTATTGAAGGAGCTGGCGGATGTGCTGGCCAAACCCCTTTCCATCATCTTCCAACAGTCCTGGAAGACTGGGGAAGTCCCACTGGACTGGAGGCTGGCTGATGTTGTTGTGCCCATCTACAAGAAGGGTCGCAGAGAGGACCCAGAAAACTACAGGCCTGTCAGTCTGACCTCAGTGCCAGGAAAAGTCATGGAGCAAGTGATCTTGAGTGCTATCATGAAGCACATGGAAGAGAACCGGGTGATCAGGCTCAGTCAACATGGGTTCACAAAAGGCAGGTCTTGCCAAACTAACCTGATCGCCTTCTATGACAAAGTGACTCGGCTGCTGGATGAGGGAAAGGCTGTGGATGTGGTCTTCCTGGACTTCAGTAAAGCCTTTGACACAGTTTCTCACAACATTCTGCTTGAGAAACTGTCAGCCTCTGGCCTGGACAGGCGCACACTCTCCTGGGTGGAAAACTGGTTGGATGGCCGGGCCCAGAGAGTGGTGGTAAATGGTGTGAAATCCAGCTGGAGGCCAGTGACAAGTGGGGTTCCCCAGGGCTCAGTGCTGGGTCCAGCCCTGTTCAATGTCTTTATCAATGACCTGGATGAAGGCATCGAGTGCACCCTTAGCAAGTTTGCGGACGACACTAAGCTGGGTGGAAGCGTGGATCTGCTGGAGGGTAGGGAGGCTCTGCAAAGGGATCTGAACAGGCTGGACCACTGGGCTGAGACCAATGGGATGAGGTTTAACAAGGCCAAATGCCGGATCCTGCACTTGGGGCACAACAACCCTGTGCAGTGCTACAGACTGGGAGAAATCTGTCTAGAAAGCTGCCTGGAGGAGAGGGACCTGGGTGTGTTGGTTGACAACTGACTGAACATGAGCCAGCAGTGTGCCCAGGTGGCCAAGAAGGCCAATGGCATCTTGGCTTGTATCAGAAACAGTGTGACCAGCAGGTCCAGGGAGGTTATCCTCCCTCTGTACTCGGCACTGGTGAGACCGCTCCTCGAATCCTGTGTTCAGTTCTGGGCCCCTCACCACAAGAAGGATGTTGAGGCTCTGGAGAGAGTCCAGAGAAGAGCAACAAAGCTGGTGAAGGGGCTGGAGAACAGGCCTTATGAGGAGCGGCTGAGAGAGCTGGGGTTGTTTAGCCTCGAGAAGAGGAGGCTGAGGGGAGACCTTATTGCTCTCTGTAACTATCTGAAAAGAGGTTGTAGAGAGGAGCGTGCTGGCCTCTTCTCCCAAGTGACGGGAGACAGGGCAAGAGGGAATGGCCTCAAGCTCTGCCAGGGGAGATTTAGGCTGGACATTAGGAAAAAATTCTTCAGGGAAAGGGTCATTGGGCACTGGAACAGGCTGCCCAGGGAGGTGGTTGAGTCACCTTCCCTGGAGGTGTTTAAGGCACGGGTGGACAAGGTGCTAAGGGGCATGGTTTAGTGTTTGATAGGAATGGTTGGACTCAATGATCCAGTGGGTCTCTTCCAACCTGGTTATTCTATGGTTCTATGATTCTATGAAGGGACCTTAAAGATCATCTAGTTCCAATCCCCCACCCATGGGCAGGGACATCCCACTAGGTCAGGTTCCCCAAGGCCCCATCCAACTTGGCCTTAAAACCTCCAGGGATAGGGCACCCACAGCCTCCCTTGGTAACCTATTCCAGTGTCTCACCACTCTCATGGTGAAGAAATTCTTCCTAATGACTAATCTAAATCTGCCCTTATCCAGTTCATACCTTCCCCTTCATCCTATCACCACAAGCTTTTATAAATAGTCCCTCTCCAGCTTTTTTGTAGCCCCTTCAGATACTGGAAAGTCGCTCATGGTGAAGAAATTCTTCTGTATGTCTAGTCTAAATGTGCCCCTCTCCAGTTTATACTCCTTGCCCCTCATCCTATCACTACAAGCCTCTGTAAACTGTCCCTCCCCAGCTTTCTCGTAGGCTCCTTTTAGGTACTGGAAGATCACTACAAGATCACCTCATAGCCTTCTCTTCTCCAGGCTGAATAACCCCAACTCTATCAGCCTGTCCTTATATGGAAGGTGCTCCAGCCCTCTGATCATCTTTGTAGCCCTCATCTGGACCTATTCCAACAGCTCCATATCCTTCTTACCTTGAGGATTCCAGAACTGGACACAATACTCCAGATGAGGTCTCACAAGAAAGGAGCAGAGGGGTATGATTATTATTCCATATTATTCCATATATCCCTCGACCTGCTGGCCACGCTTTTTTTGATGCAACCCAGGATATGGTTGGCCTTCTGACCTGCAAGCGCACTCTGATGGCTCATGTCGAGCTTCTCATTGATGAGCAACCTGAAGTCCTTCTCTGCAGGGCTGCTCTCAATCACATCATCACCTATCATGTACTGAAAACAGGGATTGCCCCAACCCTTTTTAAAAATGTTAAAACAACACACTGAAAATATCATTAAAAATACTGCTCAGTCAGTGTAAAACAGGGTTGAGGTATGAAAACCTGTAACTTGCAGTAAGAAGCTGTTACTTATTGTAATTTGCTGAATGTTAGGACTGTGCTGGCTGTCCCCATGCCCACGGAGGGGCACGTGGCAATGCCAGCCAAGCACTTGGAAGAGGAAAATTCCAGAAAGCTACAATGTCCTTCACAAAATAATGGCTGTTTTTACTCTTTCCCACCATATAACAATTCACTATTCTTGCCTTAGTATTTTTTTGACCGTAACTAACATGGTCATGTACTTTGTCCCAGGACAATGGCTCCCAATCCATGTCACACTAACCTTCAGTGGTGTCCCACTCTTCTTGAATTTTCGTGACACAATGACCATTCCTACACCATTTCTATGCCCAGCAATTGGATACGAGTTTTATATTTTTTTAAAAAAAACCAACACATTTTAGATTTTCTTGGCATTCCCTGTTAAGTAGTCATGGAAAATGCATCCATACTTTTCCATCTGCTTATATGGTAATACTAAGTTTTTCAGTTCTCCCAGTTCTTTTGGTATTTTCTAGTGTAAGGTCAACTCCACCTCAAATATCAAGCTAGGATAAAGCTACCAAAATAGCTTTGCTGACTGACACAGCTGTTCTGGGAGAATTCCCTAGTTGTTAGTGCGATTATATCAGCAAAACAGGATTCTCCTAGAACTGCTTGTTTTGCATGCCTACATTACAACTCATTTGCTGGTACTCAATTCCAGCATTCCTACACTGGAAAAGTGTTCCCAACATTTCCATTATCCTAATAATCTGTCAGTGGAATTCTACCTATAAGTAATTTAGCCCTCCTAAGGATCATTTCAATGTCTTGCACATTTTGAGAGGATACAGATTTGAAAAGCTGAAACAGAATTGCTTTATTATGTCTCTTCCATAACCACAGATTTCAATTTCTGAAGATGAAATTGGAAAATTTTAAAATTTAAAACACTTTAAATAGTAGAAATGGAAAAATAGTAATTTTTTTTCCCCCAGAAACATATGATGCTTTCAGATCTATGGACATGCCAATTTTAGTTTCTTAAACAACATAGTATTATTGCTTGTCCAGCAGCTGGCATTCTTTTCTGTATTATGTGTTCCTTAATGAACAAGAAGAAAATCTGTAAAAATAAGTCTCTCTTTTGTTTTAATGCTAGTATTAGTCACATGTGAAAGCTGTCTGTTCTTATTTAAATAAAATATATTTAACTTTCCCCTCCAATGTTTACAATAAAACCACAAAACCAAAATAAAGTTGTAATTTTTCTAAATAACAAAGGGAGTTGTTAGTGGGCTAGTATGCAGCAATGCAGTGTAGCTAGCTCACAAGTAACTAAGATGTCAGAATTGGAGCAGAAAACCTTTGCACAGCTGAGTATTTCTATTTTGATTAAAATAATTTCACACCTTTGTGATCACAAGGCAGTCTGCAAACCACAAGGTGTCTTAGAGCTCATCAAAATATATTACTTCACAATGCTTCATCAGGGTGAGAAACAAAGAGCACAGAAATAAAAATGTACATAATCTTTTGAGGGAAAGCTGGTTTTGGGAAAAAAACCCATAGGAGAAAACATCAAGCTGTAAAACTCTCAAAACTAAGTGTCTGTTTCTTCAGGATTTTTTTTAAAGGCATACATGGTTGCTATCTTCTCTCTCAACTTAGATCCTCATCAACCTTTTTGTCTCCAAGAGCAACCTTTATAATTCATCAGACCCATTAGCTTAGAAACAAACTGCAATTATTCAAGTATACTCTCTCAAATCATATTTTGGTCGCCTGTTACTCCACTGAAGGTTTTCAAAAGGTTTTAGACAAGAGCAGTGTAATTAGTTTCTGAAGCTGTAAATTCATGAAACATGAGCTTCATGAAACATGATTTGCTCCCCTGTATAATTCAGTCTTCAGTGTGGAAGGGACAAAACCAGCATGGAACTACTGGCAGCCCATGGAGCACACTGCACTACACAGCGAATGCAGCCAGGCAATGCACCTGTGTCGATGCACCGGTCTGCTGATGTTACTTAAGAAGATATACTGTGACAAAGTACCCAGTGATCTTTGTACTTGTATTTTTCCAGAAAAAAGAAGTACAGAAAAACCCCTCTGAGATGAATGCATTTTACAAACAGCATATTGAAATGACAAATGAAAACAACAGAAAAGAAGGTATATGCCTGTCACACACTGTTCTCTGCACTCAAGTCTGCCATGTCCAGAGAGTACGTAGTTTGCTGAGGACATTGCCTCTACAATGCAGATCTGGTTTGATATATTTACTGCGTAAGAGTATTACATTATATCAAGTGGTGAAAGATTTGGTGAGTCCAAATGTCAGCATTGCAGAGACATTTGCCTTGCGAGTCTGTAACATAATTTTGACATAGCCTGCAGAAGGTTAATGTAGATTAAGGGGGGATGATTTTGCAAAGTTCTGTGCCTATTAGGTTACCTGTTTTTCTTGAGACCACAGGCTACATCTATTGGAAATGCTATGTGTCACAGTCTTGTATCTTATTTCAGTGCAGAACAACCAAAGAGCAGTTTTCTACTGCTTCTTCTGCCCTGCAGGGAATTGCCACATCTGTCTTGTAAATCATGCTCTTTCAAATTGCCTGCACTGTGTAGAACACAAGTAACCAGTTCTGCTCCACCTAGGTGGCCTAGCTTCCACTTATATCCTTAAGGTTCATGCTGCCTGGTAGGTGGGAATCTCTGAATGCCTGAAAGTGCTAGAACTTCAGTGGAAATCACACCATTCAGTCATGCATTTCACTTCTTACAGCTGAAAATACAAGTGTGAGGATTTTACAAGGGACCATATTTAAACAATTCAGTTAAGTAATGAAACACCTTAATATTAATGAACAGCTAAAACTTCATAACTACAGTCTGGTCAGATGCTGTGCCCTGGGATCCATCTACCAATAACAATAAAAGATGATCTCCAAGCAAAGTCTCAATGACTAGGAAGAAAGAAATATATTTTCATCTACTGATGTCATATTTAACTGACAAAATCACCAATTTTAATTCTATTTTATAAGTTTTCACATTGTTAATATTCCTGAGAGAGGAACGTCTGCTGTTGTCATTGCACTGCTCTCATTTCCATGGTGTTTTAGTCACAGTAGTGTCTTCTCAGCCATGATTGCATAATCATGAGTCCCCAACTCCCACTGCTGATGAAAAGTAAATTTATTTTTCTCTTTCACATGTAATCAACAGCTATATTTACATGAATAAATACAGTACCAAGATGCATTCTGATGCATGGGAACTAGATAATTTTACTGCTACATATTTAGAAGAGTCTCTAGCACGCTAGTGGTCTGAAGTTCTAGCACTCCTCCAATAAGGTCCTGGATCAGGAGCTAAAATGGGCCAGAAATCACTTACAAAAGGCTGGTTTGAAGGGTAGGAGGGTATCACAGAATGGATTTGGGTAACTCTACGCCAGCTGGACTCAGCACCAGAGAACAACCCTCTGTGTTTTAATGCTGTACTATAGAGAAACCCAGTTTCTCTTAGATATGACACTGCTACAGATCTGAACCTGCCAGGCAGAAATTGGATTGTAGGTACAAAATATAAAGTCAGCTTGCCAAACAATTTATTTGGCTTCATAGTCACTATGCTACAAATAACTTATGATATAATTTGGCTGTTTGAAAGCCAGTTAGCCATGCTATCACTATTTTAATGAGTTCAACTGTGATTCAAAACACCATGTGTGACTTTTCAATTTGGGCATATAACCTGGAACCCTTAGAAACTTTTCAGACAGATGTGATTACACGTAAGGCCTCACTGGACATCTTTGCACAATTTCATATTCAGGGACTAAGAATAACAGATAAAAGAACTGTAAAATTCCATAGACTAGTATGCTATTGCTACTATTATTGTTATTGCTACTAGCAGTAATAGTAGTGGTGACAACATTAGTGCTAGCCAATATTGACTGTAGACCAGATGTGTTGATATAAATTTGTCCCCATGTATGACCTGTGTTGGATCCTGCAAAATGTTGAGCAACTTAAGCTTCTTTTCCTACATTGGCCTTTAAGAAATAAAATTTACTTCTCCAGCTAGTAAGGTGTCCAATCCAAGATTATCTGATTATATCATCAAACACAAAGAATGTCTAAAAACATTGTAGAATGATGTCGTAAAGATGCAATTTGAATAAGCTACAATGAAAGCTTTTAAAACATTCATACATCATAATCGCAGAAACATAAAACCATAGAACTATAAGACCATAGAATGGTTCAGGTCAGAGCAAGCAGGGACATCTTTCACTAGACTAGGCTACTCAAAGACTCATCCAACCTGACTTTGAATACTT
This sequence comes from Phaenicophaeus curvirostris, assembly GCF_032191515.1. NCBI lineage: Eukaryota > Metazoa > Chordata > Aves > Cuculiformes > Cuculidae > Phaenicophaeus > Phaenicophaeus curvirostris. The sequence continues at coordinate 78,586,045 of NC_091394.1, read as the reverse complement.
CCAGGGTTGAGCATCCATACCTCTCTGGGCAACCTGGTCCAGTGTCTCACCACACTTACAGTAAGAAATTTCTTCCTTATATCTAATATAAAACTACTATATTTTACTTTAAAACTGTTATCCCTTGTACTATCACTATAGACCCTAGTAAAAAGTCTTTCTCCTTCCTTTTTACAAACCTCCTCTAATTATTGAAAGGTCACTATAAGATCTTCCTGAGCCTTCTCTTCTCCAACAGTATCAACTTTCTTAGCCTTTCTTCAGAGGAGGGGTGTCCCAATCCTCCAATCATTTTTGTGGCCCTCCTCCATGAAAACAAACATTCCACCTGTGTGCCTTATCTTTTTGTATATACATGGTCTTTAAATTATAACTAGATATTTTTCAGACATGCCCAATTCCAGATACAAAATGTTAGCACAATAAAGAAAAAATACTAGGTGCAGTAGCTATGTTTTCTGTTTCTAAGTTAATGTACATAGAAGCAAATCATATCAGTCATTGATGGGTATAATGCATCACATAATTCAGGCACTTTTGACTGAAACAAATGCAGGAATCCAAACATTAAATGAAGAATAGCAGTTCAAAATGAAATGTGTCCCCTTTTTTTTATCTGCTTGTATTATCTATTTTCAATAAAAACCAGCATCAGTATAATTCTAATAAAGAGTGGTCTAGTTAACAGCACAAAATCCAGTAATTGTATTTTTTCAAGGGGCACAGCATAGAATCATAGAATCATAGAATAACCAGGTTGGAAGAGACCCACCAGATCATCGAGTCCAACCATTCCTATCAAACACTAAACCATGCCCCTTAGCACCTCATCCACCCGTGCCTTAAACACCTCCAGGGAAGGTGACTCAACCACCTCCCTGGGCAGCCTGTTCCAGTGCCCAATGACCCTTTCCCTGAAGAATTTTTTCCTAATGTCCAGCCTAAATCTCCCCTGGCGGAGCTTGAGGCCATTCCCTCTTGTCCTGTCCCCTGTCACTTGGAAGAAGAGGCCAGCACCCTCCTCTCTACAACCCCCTTTCAGATAGTTACAGAGAGCAATAAGGTCTCCCCTCAGCCTCCTCTTCTCCAGGCTAAACAACCCCAGCTCTCTCAGCTGCTCCTCGTAAGACCTGTTCTCCAGCCCCTTCACCAGTTTTGTTGCTCTTCTCTGGACTCTCTCCAGAGCCTCAACATCCTTCTTGTGGTGAGGGGCCCAGAACTGAACACAGGATTCAAGCAGCGGTCTCACCAGTGCCGAGTACAGAGTGAGAATAACCTCCCTGGACCTGCTGGTCACGCCGTTTCTGATACAAGCCAAAATGCCATTGGCCTTCTTGGCCACCTGTGCACACTGCTGGCTCATATTCAGTCGGCTGTCAACCAAAGTCCTCATTGCTATTGGTAAGTGTTTTATGTAAGTGCAAAGGTGTTTCTCTGGGTTAGAAAATAAAGACAGACTCTAACTAAAAAGAAAAAAAGAAAAAGCAAAAGATCTGTACTGTTCTCAGTGACGTAATGGGTTTACTTACACAGCACAATGGAGTTGGTACTTTAGCACCAGCTTGGGTAGTGGAAGCTACATCAGGGTATGTTTGGCCAGGCTAAATAGTTTTGCAGAATATATCACTTGATTGTCTGGAGTCAGCTCAGGTACTTGTGACCCTGCTATGCTGTGTGGCACTGACAGGCACCAAGATTCTTCTCATTTCACTGCTGCATATTAAAAGCAGGAATCGAGTTTAAGCCAGCTGCCTAAGCTCTCCCTGTAGTCAATGGAGAAAAAATTTGAAACAATCTGATTGTAGCAGATTGCAGTGCCAAGGTACCAACTATGGCAAGTAAATGAATTTTCAGACCTGGAGAATTTAACAGCCAATATTAACTGAAAATAGAAAACCTATGGACTCTATTAGGAACTACACATGGCCATAAAAATAACAGAACCAAACCTAGAAGATGACAACAATTCCAAACAACTGATACTGCTGGCAAGTGTTAGGTATGCAAAAAGGGTTCTCAGACCTTTTGTACTAGTATAGTAAAGGCATATCAATTTTTGAACTCAACAGAGTGTAAAGTAGTACAACATGCACTCTCACCCACCCAGAAGCCCATGGGCCAATTTGCAGGTAGACCAAATAGGCAGGTTGCCTCCCATCTCTCAGTCCGGATGGAGATGTTGAGCTGTGCTGTGATTGCTCCTTTGTAGTACACAATTGTGTGTCTGTCTATATGTACAAGTATATTTATATTCACATATAAACACTCACACACACATCTAAAAACTGCTATCTTGTGTTTATTGACACATGCTTGTGTCTATATCATATATTAATGCTTTTATACTGCAGAAAATGTAGGACTTGATGACAGACTGAAAATAAGCAATCAGTATGACAGCACGTCTGTTTCCATATCTCACAATGTCTATTTAACCTGACATATTCCTATATCTAAAAGGTATGTTAAAAATAACTCCCAAATAATAAAGATAGCACATATAATATTGTTAAGATAATATAAGATTGTTAAGTCTTTCTCCAAAAATTCCAGCTGAATAATACATAAGCTATTTTGTAGACGAGCTGAGAAACTCTCCCTCTCACTCATTTAGGAGGGATCTGTCAAGAACTCTGGGCTCTCAGAACCCTAAAAAGTCAAGCCCATAACTCTTTGCTCATTTCTTCCTCCTCACTCACTCCCTTTGTTTTAGAAGCAGATGATACACATTTTGTTAATTAAAATTCTTTTTTTTTTTTTTCTGTATGAATACTGGCTATTGTTACTTTCTAAAATAAACTTTTGTGGATTTAACAAATGTCAGACTTTCATCAGGATTCTGCACCAGCATTCTTGTTTAGAGAATTCTACAAAATTCAATTAGAATAGAAGCTACCCGCAAATGCATATGAGTTATTTGAATACAGTTTTTCTACGTCTGCCTGTTATGTAGCACGTCAAAGATAGCTGATGTTTTCTTAATTTTACAGTGTGGGCCTTTAGTTAATGTTTTAATACAGTTCAGTTTGTAAAACTCTCCTAATTTTCTCTATATACTACTCTCATTTAGTCCTGTCATGTTTAATAAACTTAATATCTTTGTGTTTAATTTGGAGAATATCTTTAGTTTTAGGGTCACAATATATAGATGAACTAAGTTCTGTTCATATGAAAATATGACCATATGAGAACATTTTTTTCCCTGTAAATATTTAAAGAATGTTTAACATTTGAATTTAAACATCATTTTACTCTGTGCAATGTGATCTATAACAGAAAGATATAGACTGCACAGTAAAAATGTTGATGCCAAAATCTTTTAAAGACATGAGGTCCTGTGTTGGCTTTGCTTACACTTGTGGAAATCTGTAGTTACTCTGTGAACCTCTCTAGATTAACATTACCTTTGAGGTTTTGTAGAAGCATGCCAACTAAACAAAGAAATCAGCTGAGTTATGTACCTATTTACTTTAAAATGTTTTACAATCCAGGTAAAATTGTGGTTAGAATATTGTTTTTAGGGGAAATATAAATATTCTTGAACAGGATTAAAGACATAGTTAAACACAATGTTAAGGTTTTGATTGGGATAATGAAAGCCAGTATTGATACCAACTACTGAGACTTTTGCAGAAAGCCAAATGAAACTTATAATGAATGAAGTTTTCTGAGTGAGGGAAGAAAAAGAGATGTTCTTTTACAAAGCTGTATCTGCCATGCTGGATAAATCACACAAACTTCTGGTTTCCAACATCCGTATAGTCTAATAATCGGACTGTTGTTTTCATTGTCCCAGACCAGAGACAAATATGGACAAAACATAAGAAAATAAAAATGGTTATATCAGGAAAAAATGAGGGTCTAGTTATTCAATATCCTATCTGTCAGCATGGCCAGTACCAATGCCTAACAAATGCATGTAAGGAAAAAAAGTATAGGAAGGAATGTCACTGTTTCACCGACTGCTGGTTTACAGGGTCTCTGCATTGGAGACTTTTGTGTTTAATAGCTATTTGGAGGTCTAACCCAACTTATTTTGTCTAATCCCTTTTGGAGCCAGTATATACATCAGGTCCATAGGGTATCTTGTAGAGCAGGCCCATAAAGTATCTTGTAGAACAGGCCCTACAGTTTAGATTTTCCTGAAGAAGCTATTCCTCTTGCTTGTTTGCCTAGTAACTGCCTGCAATGACTCAGTTTTTGCATTGTGAAAACAGAGAACAAATCATTCTGTAGTCACCTTTTTCACAGTATTCCTGGCTTTACAGCCTTTAGTCATCCCTTTCAGTTATTTTTCTCTGAACTGGAAAATCCTATTCCATACGTTTCATCAAGCTGGTTGCAGCTCTCTGTACTTGCTCTAGTTCTTTGCACTTTCTGAGGCTGTGGGGCATCAGAGATATGTACAACAGAATAATGATATTTTCTTCTCTGCTTTGTTGTCTTATTTTCCTAATAATCTTGAGGGAGGGGGAACAAGCCATAGGAGTTTGAGACAGGAAGACATCAAATCACACTTTCCATTGAGGTGACTTAATAAGCAATAAACTTTCTTATTTTTTTTAACAACTCCTAAGCTGTAAAGAAAGATGAAAATAATTCAGAAAGCCTATACTCATAAAAATCTGTGTTCACACGGGGGCAAGAGAAAGCAGTAACCAACGCTGAGCGCATGAACTCAGGGACTTGTGCCTTTTTCAGTATACAAATTTTGACTCAGGTTCTACGCTTGCTTTGGGAAACTTTTGTAGACTTCCTACCTATGAAAGCCTTTGAAGATAAGTAAAATTTTGTGACAGGATTAAAGTAAATTCATGGATAAGATGTTGGCAAACAGGTAATTAAATCCATCAGAGGAAGCCAGCAAACAAGCCTGGAGAGAGATCTGAAATGTTAGAGGAAGATGGTATATAAATGAACGACAAAATAAGAGCAGTTGCTTCTCAGGCACACTCCCACAAATGACAGTCAAAGATACATATGTTTAGCTAGAAAATACCTCAATCTAAACATATGTTTAGCTAGAAAATACCTCAATCTAAATCTGATGCAAATCATGCAATTGATTTTGATACAGAACTTGAAGAAAGCGTTGATCACCACTGTCAGATTTCATATTGAGGGAAGAAACCTACCTTCCATGCAGTTCTGGCTAGCCAGATGAGACTGAACTAGAATGACTGTAGCCAGATACTCAGTAAAATCTATAGTTCAAGTCACATAAAGGAACCTGTAGACACAAACCCTAATGCCTTCAGAGTCCTGGTGATACTAATGAAAGTCTTCAAAGATGTAAAGTCTCCTGGACTGCCATTTGCAATATCAAAACCCTGGGAAAAAAGATTTTTGCTGTAGGCAACTAAACAATCAGGTAATTCGAAGACAAATACTGCCTGCAGTAGTTCTCATTTTGAATTCAGTATGACAAAGAATGGGCTTTCTTATAGAGGAGGAAGATTTGAAACAGGAGAAGTTAGTTGTGAAAGGAACTTCAGTAGGCATATGAAAAGTGTGGACATGGGGAAATTTGCAATATGTATAGATGGGGATATAGACAGAGAACACAGACTGTCATGGGAGAGTTATCTCCTGAGATGCCTGGAGCCACTGTTGAGTTCAGAACAGACTGAGTTTATTCCTTTGGTGATTGGGTAAAACTAACAGAGGGATGTATCTATTTTTATTGTGATGATTCCATTACAGAGACCACAGAGTCTTTAGTTGTATTCTGGGCTCCTACTGACTGCCCAGATAACACACACATTATAGGAAATTTGACTTGGGTTTCAATTGACTAAAGCATCAAGTAATGTAGCCATTGCCTTTTCTACTGCTTGAGTCCCTACCATGTGCTCCTTGAGGTCCTGTTAGCTGAACTATACCTCTGGGACAGAGACTCAACAACTACACAGCAAAGCATGACCTCCTATTGCTGTGAGGGAGTAAAAGGGCACAAAATAGAGTGTCTTTGCTCAGCACCTAAGATTTGGCAACAGTCATCAAAAGTACTTTTGCAGGTATCCCTGCCCATGGCAGGGGGGTGGAACTAGGTGATCTTTAAGGTCCCTTCCCACATAAACCATTCTATCATTCTATGATATTCTGTTAGACTAGTATTTTTTTTCATTTGCTTCTGCTTTCTCACTATGGTCCTACATCTTGGCATCACATCCAAGGTTACTGATAGAAAGCTGTTTTATACATATACACGGAGGCTATTTTGTAAGAGGACGTTGTATCATTGATTCACAGTTTTAACTCAAACACGCACTTAGCACCAAAAAACTACCTAAACAGACACTTCTAAATTATGTAGCCTTATGTATTTTGTGTCATGGCTACCTCAAGAACTACTTCTTCCTTTTGTAATTACTCTGCTAGTATCAGCTGTCCCCAATCTATCAAACAGAAAAGACATAAGAGGAGGGTATTTTTAGGAAAGAGTCCTTCACTTTCAAATGTAATTCCACTTAGAGCTCAGAAATCACTGGCTTTCAGGGAAGTCTGGGAACTTTTTCTTCTTCCTTAGAGGAGAAAACGAAGCAAGGAAGGAAGAATTTTTATAAACAGCACTATATGAGGAAATTCCTTTATTTCCCAAGAAAAGGAAAGAAATTTGCGGGGAATCATAATACTCAATAGTTTGCTCTGCGAGATATATAAAATTGACTGTATGTAGAAAGCAACTGTTTCATTAGAGAGGATTCTTTACCTTCAGTTTATTTCAGGTCCAGTTCGAATAAAAAATCTGACCTAGCACTTTGATTGAGGGTGGAGGGTGTGACTTCAGAACACATGGCTGCAAGGTACTCTTGGGTCATTGAGGCTGCAGGTGCCTTGCTGCAGGACTTTTGAATCCATCAAGTCTGAAGAGACTTATCATTTGCAGGTGGCTGCACTAACACCTTTATTTTTCAGTCTCTCATCAAGAGGCATTAGATGCTTTGTGTCAGCTGCCTCGATTTGTTGTACTTCTACAAGAGTGACAAAGGTGCAGTAAGCCTCAAAATATGATTCTTTACAACAACCCTGTTCAGGAGGATTAACTAATGAAAGCATCTGGATCTGACTGCAAAAAATCTTTTAAGTTGGCAAAGTGGTGAGAAGAAACAGGTAAATGCAGTTTAATTGGGATAAGGAATAATGATGCTTATACAAAATAATATTATCATAAGAAGACCTGAACATAATGAACCTGGGTAAATGGTCACATGAAAATCAGGTTAACAGATTTCTTTTGGTGTTCAATAGCAAGGAACACATCTGTTCTTCCTCGTGAGCGAGATACTTTTGCTGACCTTTTCTTTAAGAAGCCGCAGTCTCAAGGCCACACATTTATTATTTAAAATTGTATTAATACTTCTGCAAAATCAAGAGATAATGTACGTGCTCAGAATCTCTAAATGATGAATTTGAGAGAGGAATGAAGTCACATTCCTGTTCCTTTTATGGTTCTCAAATGTAGGGGTGATTTATTTTCAGAACAAATAGAAGTAACATTGTAATTACTCTTCTATGCTAACCGTTTTGTTATTGTATTAAAAATGTTTTAGAAAGAACAAATTCACTGGCATGAACACTTGTATTGTGAAATGGTTCCACTCTGCTTAAGCCTGCTTCTTCACCGATATGGTTTTCCGGCAGTATGTCTACATTTTATTTCCATTACTGCAAGTTACCACTTTTATGAACAAATACAGTATTTTTTTTTTCCACAAAATAGAAGGAAACTCTAAATTATTAAGATCATATTATGTAATTACTGCACCATATAACATTGATTCTGAGCATTTAGTATGACCAGATGAACTACAATAATGTTCAGAAAGGTATCAAAACATTCATCTGTTAAGGGGTAGGATAAAACTAAAATTTTTTTGTTGTTGTTATTATATGACAAAATAGGGTGCATAGATTACGAGAAAGAAGTTTACTGGCATATTGTTGGTGTCCCTCAGATGATATGAATGAAGGTTCAACATACATTCAGGAAGTCGGAAGAGCACAAAGAGTGCAGAAAACTACATTTCTGTCAAAGCAGTCAGGGAGCCAATGGCATAAGTGACATTCTGCAGGTTAGGCAGGATAATCTTAGGCCTTTAGTACACTTTACCCATCAATCATGTACAGGACTAATCTTCTAATGAAAGTTACTTCCACTAAGCTCTGCCGTGCCTGGCAACTTAAGTTTATTGCTCCCTCACTGAACAATATCCCCCTCAAAATTTCTTTTCTGAATGTTCATCTTACCTCCCTTGTTGAATGATAATAATTTAATTTTTTTTCAATGAAGTATAATACTGTATGCACACATGTAAAGAGAGTGTGTGATGGAGAGAACAATCCTTTTCTTGTCCTGTAATAAATATTCTTCCTTTCCTCTCCCTTCTTTCATGGGCAGGAAACATTTTGTTCATATGCCCCATTTTGTTTTGTAACCACTTAACAACAATGAAACCCAAGTCTCAGGGCCTAAAATTGTAAAATAGAGATTATTTACATAGCTTAAAAGCATGTGCATGTACAAGACTGTATTTTGTAATGAAGCAAAGGAATCTGCTTATAAACTATGTCTAAATAGGTATTGATGATACACTCACTATGGTTTACACACAGTTGTGAGCAAGCATAATCTGCTAATTTTTATTCACTCTAAATGGTATCCATGCATCTAGTTCTGCTGTCAGATTGAAAGGAACAGGAGTAACTTGAGAAACAATACTGACTAAGAGGAAGAATGGGAATGATGTTGAAGTTCAGGACAGTGAAGTTAAATTTATGAGGCTACGAAGAGGGAGAGAGTCTGTCGGAGCAGTAGGTAAGTAAGATTATTTTGACTAATGATTACATGAGGCGTGCTGATATACAGGAGAAAAGAAGATATCCTGGGCTGAAGAAAAGTGCGTACACAGCACAGAACTGTATAGCATAAGAACAGGACCTGCCTGCTTTTGGCAAACAGTGTTTTTTCAAAACCATACTGTTTACAAGTTTTTTTCTACAGGCAGGCCAAGACAAATCTCTTTCTGCCCAGACAGTAGCAACATCAAGTCTCATCTTTCCTGTGTTATACTCTTGTCTAGTGAAAATAAGTAATCTGTGCTTATTAAGCTAAGCAAAGGTCAATCTTAAACTGCTGAAGAAAGTAACGGGAAAAGAACAGCTCCAGGAATAGTCATTGGTGAACTCTTTCATTTCATTTCATTTCATTTCATTTCATTTCATTTCATTTCATTTCATTTTTTTCAATTGAACTTCTTCCTACTTAGGGTTTAGGCTTTAGGCTTTAACATAACAAAGCTTTAGCGCATTTTTAATCTAGTAAGGAGCAGGTAGGAGTAGTAGTCATTACTTAGAAATTATTTCCATTCCTGCATGTGAATCTCACCTGGCTCTCTTGAAGCACTTCTATGGATGCCTTCACTCATGCCTGAAAGATATTAAATTTTGCACATGATCTGCATATGGAGAAGGATCTGTAGATTATATCTGAAGCTGTCTCATGAAAGGTCAGAAGAAAAAGGTCCTATACCCTTTCACTGCAAATTTATTACAAAATGAACTGAAGAACTAACACAGTGAAAAAGAACTTGCATGGAAAAGTTACAGAGCTGTTTGGTTGGTTGCCAGAGAAAGCGTCTGGAGCTCTTACATAGTGACTTTCTAGCCATATCTCAGTTTGGAAGAGGGGAATGAAGCAGTTAAATTAGAATAATATCTATCACATATACACAAAATATCAGTTTTCACTGGAAGAATTATAGATATTAGAAACAGAGAAGTCTATGAATCCAGCTAGCCATTGCCAATGCCAGAGCAAGGTTGCCCACTGTCAGGCAGCCTGTTCAGGAAAGGACCAAAAATCCTACTGACATGATGCTATTAGTTGCTGTATATTGCATGAATTACATTTATTAAAATAACTCAGTGTATTTGCAATATACTATTAATTGTTTGGAAGAAATTAATTTACTAGTTTCACTTACATACATTTGGCTTTAAGTTTGATCCAGAGCCCAAATTACAACATAATCCCTCAGAACTATATAGCGAATTTCATGACCAATTATCCAACCCAATTCATGCATCCAGCTGTCAAATCTGTGCTCAGCCCGGGCTGAGAAGTGAAGATGAGAAAAACTCCATTTCAGGACTGAAATTTACCATCAATATTAATTATCATGTCCTGATACACCAAGAGCCCAGCCACATCAGGTGCTGTAATCTGACAGGGTAACTGCAGCTGCTGGGTACAAAAGCTGAGTTTGTCATTTCTAGACATCTCCTAAAGGAAAGTTTCTTACACAATTGTGCTATCTGCCCATATGGGCATTCTTTTCTCCTTACTAACCTGTGGAATATTTGCATTCAGGTTCCACAATAGCTAGAGACCTTAACAGTATTAGTTTCCTACAGATTTAATGAAAACACATGATTGCCAAGAGCTGAAAATCAGTGCTGTCATGAAGAAGCCTGAGCTCAGGTTGGACTGTATCAGTTGCCATAAGCACAGCTTGTATCCTGCTAGGAAGGGATGCAGGAGAAAGATAAGAGAGCTCCAGGGACTCGGGAGATTTGATCAAGAACTGCAGTATGCTGAGTAAGAGGGGTGAGTTTATTGTTGAGAAATGAGGTGTAGGCTCCAGTACTCCTAATATCTGTAGAAGAACAGAAGCTAGGAAGAAATAAAAAACTTAAAATGCATATATAGAATATATATGTGATTTATATGTGTATATTATATACATTCATCTAGCACAGAAGTGTGTACATCTCAAACATTTAAATCAGCCTGGCTTTCTTTGAGATTGTCGAGTCTAATTTTTTTTTTCAAATAGGACATTTTCCCTCTACTTTTATTACCAAGTTACAAGAAATAATTCAAAAAGGCACCTTAAAAAGCATCTTAAGGTAACATTAAAAATCCTGGTGAACTTTTAATTAAAAATAAATAAAAATATTACACAGTTGCCTTATTTTTGTTTATTGCATTGAGGATGGACCTGTGAAACTATAACCTGATTTCCTGTCCCCAACAAAGTAGTGATTTTCAATTATTATTTTTGCTTATAGAAACCACAACATTTTTATAACTGTTCAATATTAAAAACCAATAAGTGATACACTAATAAGAAATAATTATTGAGCACAACGAGTAGAAGAAAATTAATAAAGGATTACAAGGAACAGGGGAGAAGAAAGCATGACACAAGAAAAAATGGAATTTCTATTTGAGTTGCTCATGTACTCTGCTTTCTCAGAAGGATTGTTCTAGTCAGTCCAAGCAGTCCTATACAGTTCTCCTTCACAAAAGCTTTTCTCTCTTACTATATTCTTCCCCAGCTCCTATCCTTCTTCTGACTCCCTTGTTCCCGATTCCCACACTCTAACCCACAGACAGACCCGTGCTGTCATTCAGTCCTTTCCCGTGTGTGCCTACTTCTCCTTCTTTCATTGATGTAATTGCTGAATATCTCCATACTCCACTTCTCTCACCTCTTGACTCTTTCTCTCACATTAAAGTCTGCCTTGCTGCCTCCTGCTGTTGCTCATCCTCACCAGTCACTTCTGCTTTCAGGCTATGGTTCATCTTTGATGATAATCTTCTCAACAGGCCATCTGCTACCTGCCACAGACACTGAGCCCTTCATCCTGGATCTGTACAGTTTTACTAGCCAGATATACCTTTCTTTGATATCAATACTATCCTGTGATATTAGTATAGTCATTTCATACTGATTTAAGACTTAGAGGTCACTGTTTTCATAAGAACTGATGAGCAGTTAGTTTCTTCTTTTTTTTTTTTTTTAATTATCAATTATTTTTTCCACAGCCTGGAAAATTCCCAGGAGGTTACTGTTTTCATGTTTGCTTTCATGTCAAAATTATTTACCTTCAGTGAGATCCAAACTCTCTCTGCTCTGAAAAGAAAAAAGCAACAAAATGTGCCCACTTCTGTAGTATTTAGACACTGGACTGACATGACATAACTCTGGGTGAGAGGTGGAGAAAATGCAGGAACTGATGGCCTGAAGGTGGAACTAGAAAACACAGTTAATTCTGCTAAGGAGAAAGCTATCTAAAAATGTCTAATTAGCTTCCCACAAATAATTTTCAGGTGTGAACAGAATTCTTGGTGATATGCCAAAAAATTAAATGGAAAATAAGGATTTTAATGTGTTTTACCTGTTTACTGACTCTGATTTCAGCTACTTCTATCCTGTCCACACTTATCTATATATATGGAAAAAAAAAGAATTATGAAACAAAAGGCTATAAAGCTCAGGGTAATGAACATAGAGATAGAGGCTGCAGTAGGATTTATGTGCTGGTAAGTATTATGAGCACATTACTCTGCCATCCACCTTATCGTTCTGAATTTAATTATCTTTGTGGTCTACTCATTCAAATGTAGATGAAATTAGCCAAGACATTATAAAACTACAAGGTATTATGGAGGGTGCACACAGGCAAATAAATCCTCCATCATGGAAGGATGATTGCATGAAATTAATTTGTTCAGGCTATATTTATAGTACAAAAGTCCACAGGTGGGGGGCACTGACTTATAACCATCCTCTTGATTTCTTAGCCCCCTCCCTGCCATTATTTTGACCTAACCCAGCAGTTCAGAAGACAGCATGGTCATGGGAGGATTCCAACAGATCTTAGGGACCATGTTCTGAGAAAAGCTTAAGATAGTTTAGCCATATGCACAGTGAGATTGAGAGCTTTCAAGTCTCTCCAGAAGGAGACCTTCAGATTCCTTTCCATATATACTACATGTTGTCAAACGCCATAGACTTGTGCCAAGCTGAAATCAAATGACAGAAAATTTCTTCCTCAGAGCACAAAAGCTGATAATATGCAACATGGACACAACTGGCAAATGTTTAGATTCATCTCCACACTGAAAAGAGTCTAGCATGGTGGCAAAAGCCAGTTGATGACTGGATGTCCAGAAGGAAATCCATGACAAGTGGTGCCTTTCAGGGGTCTGTACTGGGAACAGTGCTGTTTTCATTGATGATACAGTCAGCGAGATTGAGTCATAGAATCATAGAATCATAGAATAACCAGGTTGGAAGAGACCCACTGGATCATCGAGTCCAACCATTCCTATCAAACACTAAACCATGTCCCTTAGCATGTTTTTCTGATGTTCATATATCATATTTTTATGATTTATTGAAATAAAATAAGAATATTTCCTTGCTAGAACATGCAATTTATAGATTTTAGAACCTCTATGATACAGAGTTTCAATAAAAATCAACTTTATTTTGTAAGGTGTTCTGTTAGCTTTTCCACTTAATATATTAGTGAAATATGGCACAGTTAAAACCGCAGATTTCACACAAAATTTTGCATTGATTTTACATTTTAAAAAATACTTAATATATCTACTGTATTTAAAAAGTCAGCAATATTGGTAACTATTAATTAATGTAGTTAATCACAGGGAAGTAATGTTTCCTTCACAGTGCAAATTTGTTCAACAGGTCGTACGATAGAAAATAGTAACAAGAAGAGTACTTATTGCTGTGAATATTTTCAGGTAAGTCCTAATGTGTTTTCATAGACTCAGCTAAAAATAATTTTTGCTGGCACAATGTTCTGCCTAGAAAACAGTGAAATCTAAAAATTAGAGTACTGTAGTTACAAAACTGGATAAAATCTGAATGTAACTTTTGAGGTGGACTTTTAATTCGTTAGCTAGAACATAAATAGCTTAGTATTTCATATTGTAATGAAAAAATCATGGCATTAAAACAATCATTGACACAAGCACTTGCAAGCACAGGAAAAAATCCTAAAATGGGCATAAAAAGACATACCTCCTCCCAATTTTAAGGAGACTATGTTTACATTGCAGTGAAAAGTAGGACTGATAAAAAAATATCTACCAAAGGATCTGTTCATCTTAATGCAGATACACACAGAGCCATACACACATTATTTCACTGATGAGGAAAAATTTTTTTTGCTTTTGTTGGAGAATCATTCACCTTTCCTAAACATGCTCTATTAGGAATGGTTTGAGAACAACTTGCATGTTTTCTTCCTTCTGCGACATAGAATCATAGGATGGTTTGGGTTGGAAGGGACCTTTAAGATCACTCAGTTCCAACCCCTTGGCCATGGGCAGGGGGATCTTTCACTAGATTCAGTTCCTCAAAGCCTCATCCAACCTGGCCTTGAACATCTCCAGGGATAGGGCATCCACAAGTTCCCTGGGCAACCTGTGCAGCTGTTTCACAGTAAAAAAAAATTCTTCCTAATATCTAAGCTAAATCTACCCTCTTTCAGCTTAAAACAATTACTCCCCATCCTATCACTGCACTCCCTGATAAAGAGCGCCTCCCCAGCTTTCCTGTAGGCTCCCTTTAAGTACTGGAAGGCTGTTATAAGGTCTTTCCAAAGTCCTCACTTCTCTAGGCTAAACAAGCCCAACTCTCTCAGCCTTTCTTCACATGAGAGGTGGTCCAGCCTTGTGATCATCTTTGTGGCCCTCCTCTGGAGTCAGTCTAACAAATCCATGCCTTCCCTGTTGAGGACATGTTCTCAATGACAATTTTTTTCTTCTTAATATATTCCATGATCAAGAAGAGAGTTTAACTGAACTCATGCCTAACAGTATTAGAGAAAATCCTACCACATTGTGCAAGCAGTGGTCAAAATGCAATAAAAAAAGCTGTACTGACACTTAAGAAAAATTTTGGAGCAATTCCTCAACTGTAAACTACTAAAACAAAAAAGTGTAGCAAAAACATAGAGTTTACCACTGCACCGCTTGAACTAAATTCTCAGGTTTCCACTGAGTTTAGATGCACTAGTAATGTCTTCAAATCTCTCACAGTCCATTGCCAAAAGCATTTGGCAATTGCTAAGGATGTGATTCACTTCATAAAATTGAAAAAAAAAAACCCAAACTTGGACTTGTCCAATAGCATATTTAAGAAGCATAATGTACACCCAGAAGGACAGAAAAATAATTTCACAAATTCTTTTTTGTTGGATTGCTAAAGCACGGAATATGGACTTAATAAGCCATATTTTGGCTCTCCACTGACTTCTCTTGTTCTCAGGTAGCTTCTCTTTTTTTCTTGTCCCTCTTTGTCTCACTTCTCAATACAGACTGCAAAGGTCAGACATGAATAAAAAATGGTTTAAAAATGAATCTAAATACCTGAAATGCACAGGAATTAAGTATCTCATACCAGAGAAAAAAATGTAGAAAATCCTGCTCATAGCCCCAGTGCTCCCTAAATTCCCCCAAATCAGCTTTTTTTTTTAATCATCATTTTCCCTCTAATTTTGTTTCTGTGCATGTTGAGAAGCTACTGGTTCTTGCCAACACAGAGATGGGAGGGATCTATCCTACACATCAGCAGTAAAATAATGCAGATCCTGCATATTCTGTCTCAATGACGAACCTGGTAAGCTTTACAAACTGCATCTGCAGGACTCTGCTCAAGAAATGTACTTTTAGCCACTTCTTTCTTTTATTATATCTTTAGAGAAGCAGAAACCAAATGTCTTACAATGAAACCAAGAAGATGTATCCATGATAGAGGGAGATCTGGGTTCAGAGCCTCAGCCCAGCTGGAGAAGACTAAATAATTTCTCACTTTCTTGGAGAGTATCTAGCACACACCATCTGACACATACCTGATGCAGTACTTTGCAAACAGTTTTTTTTGCTACCACCCAATAAAAGAAAAAATGAAAACTCAGCAGGCCAAACAAAGCATTGATAAGAGAGCCATGACTATAGGTTAATGGCTAGGGTAATTTGTAAGTAGAGGGTTCAGCTTCCTGATCCAATGGTTGCTTATGAATTTTCTGTGAATGATCGCTGTTACACTGAACTTTGTTGTTAATATAATTTCTCCTGTAACAGTTTTCTGCTGATGGCACATATCAATTTTGAGTAACAGCAACGTCACACTTCTTCCATGGAAGACAAAGCCAATTAAAATGGCCTAGGAGATGTCTAGGAGGTAGGTCACTATTAATGATGAAGGACATCAGCATAAAGGGCCCAGAAGTATGAAGAGTCCACACAATTATATTTGTAGTATCTGCATGATTTCCTGTGAGCTGTATATCTTGTGCGATGTTTAAAAGCAGAACTACTGTAACATTTACCTCCCCGTTTTATCCTATTTTCATGATTTTTCACTTCCAGGTAATTATTGTATAGGTAATATTCTATTCTTAGGAAAAAAACCCAAAACAGTTATCAAAAGGGCATTAATAGTATGGCTTGCGGCATAGGTAGTGTCAAAGACATAAATTCAATATTGAGATATGACTTGCTAATGCACCTTTAATATTGCATTCCATTTACGAACAAGGAAGGAAATTCTGTATTATTATGAAATGTTAAATTAAAAAAAGATGCAGTCCTAATGAATCTGTAAATATAAATGTCATATTTATTTATTGTTGATGTTAAAATCATGCTGCTGGTAACTGCCTAAGAGCAAAGTATAACAGCCCTGTTCCCACTGGCCTTTGGAGCTCTGAAGTATAGCTCCCTTCATGGGACGTTGTTATTTAGTGAAGGTGGTTCATAGAGCAATGTGTAGATGAGTCTTATCCTTCTGGAACAATACAAGCAGTAGTCATTGACATGGCTATATAGAAAATTGACAGTAATAGAAAAAATACTTCACGTAGAAAACCATAAAACTGATTTTTCCCACCATAAGTATTAACTACTTGGATACACAGAACTGTAACTACAGGTAAGCATCCTAGACATTTCATGTAAACTGAAAACTGAATAATTGCCAGAGTACAGGTATGACGTGATCTATCTAGACTTCTGTAAAGCCTTTGTCATGGGCCCAGAAAACATCCTTCTCTCTAAACTGGAGAGATGTGGATTTGATGGGTGGACAGCATGGTGGATGCTGGTTGGATGGTCATATTCAGAGAGTAGTGGTCAATGGATCAAAGCCCAGATGGAGATCCACTAGTGGTGTCCCTCAGGGGTGCATACTGGGCCCAGTGCTGTTTAATATCTTCATCAATGATACTGACAGCGAGATTGAGTGCACCCTCAGCAAGTTTGCAGATGACACCAAGCTGAGTGGTGTAGTTGCCACACCAGAAGAATGGGATGTCATCCTGAGGGACCTGGACAGGCTGGAGAAGTGGGGCTGTGAGAACCTCATGAGGCTTAACAGGGCCAAATGCAAGGTCCTGCACCTGGGTTGGGGCAATCACCATTTTCAGTACACGATGAGGGGTGACGTGATTGAGAGCTGCTCTGCAGAGAAGGACTTGGGGGTGCTGGTCAATGAGAAGCTTGACACGAGCCGGCAGTGTGCGCTCACAGCTCAGAAGGCCAACCTTGTCCTGGGCTGCATCAAAAGAAGCATGGCCAGCAGGTTGAGGGAAGTGATTCTGCCCCTTTATTCCTCTCTTGTGAGACCTCATCTGGACTACCGTGTACAGTTCTGGAATCCTCAATATAAGAAGGATATGGAACTCTTGGAATGGGTCCAGAGGAGAGCTACAAGGATCATCCAAGGGCTGGAGCACCTTCCATATGATGACAGGCTGAGAGAGTTGGGCTTGTTCAGCCTGAAGAAAAGAAGGCTATGAGGTGATCTTATAGCAACCTTCCAGTACTTAAAAAAAAAAGCCTACAAGGAACCTGGAGGAGGATTATTCATAAAGGCTTGTGGTGATAGGACAAGGTGGAATGGGTATAAACTGGAGGGGAGGGCAGATTTAGTTTAGTCATTAGGAATAGGTCACAAGGGACGTTGTGGATGCCCCATCCCTGGAGGTTTTTAAGGCCAGGTTGGATGGGGCCTTGGGTAACCTGATGTAGTGGGATGTCCCTGCCTGTGGCAAGGTGCTGGATCTAGATGATCTTTAAGGTCCCTTCCAATGCCAACTATTCTATGATTCTATGAAATTGCTTTATAAAGTTCTTTTCACTTTAAGTTTTCAGCAGGATGAAGTCAGAACCTCCTTTCACAGAATATCCAATAAGAAAGTCGCATACACTAGATCACGTTAACTAAGAGATTATAAAAATCACAAAAGGAATTTTCAAACTGAAACTTTCTTAAGGAAAATCTAAATTATTCTGTTGATTAGCTCCCACATAGCCTGAAAAAGAAATGCTCTCCAGATTGAATTAATTCAGGAAGAACTGTGATGGGTTTCCCTTATGCAATAACAAAAAGAAAAAATCCTATTTAATGTGAAAAATAAATAAAACAGCTTTAAAGTTCTTTGATGAAATGTGTGTATATATCTATTTTTAGCAGTGATCTTATGAGAATTCTCCTGCTCTGAATAATAAAAGATAGCTTAGTAGTATTCTTACCAAGAAAAATCAACCTACATTTCTGTCTCTATTTTTACCTCTAATTATGGAAAGAAAAAAATATTATAAGGCAGGTCAAACTAAATGTTGTAATCTCACTTACAGCTTTCTCCTTCTTTTCCCTTATTAATGAGATCAAGTAGTAATATCAGTAAGTCATATTTTATGGAAAGGGCTGACAATATATAAAAAAAATTGGAAATATGAGTAGAGGCTTTTAGTCTTACAGGTATCTAAACTCTAGGGATTTAGTTTTATTCCTACCCCAGTCAGCTGGAAAACTCACAGATACATATCTCACTGAGTTGTTAAGTACACATTACAGAGAGGAAGTTCAATGAGTAATTTGTGACTGGAACAGTGTCCCTTGGTGTACATGATCTTCACATTTTGTCCTCAGATTAAGCCTTTTATTCGTACTTCCTAGTCTCATCACAGGACTTCCTTCTTATGTCTCTGGAATTTTGGCTTATAAGGCGTAAAGAGCCTCCCACACTTTGTGTGTGAGAAATGTCTTCCAGATGACTTCTGTAAGACCATAGCAAGCCCTGTCTGGAGTTCAGTTCTGACACCTCAGCTATATATGTCTTTTCACTACATCCAACTCTCACAGAAGCTTTATGAAAATATAAGGACTCAAATACATGCTTACATACTTACTGCCTCTACAGAAAATCCCTTGAACATTGAATAAATTTTGTACTGCTTTATCTTATTACCTAATCTTTTCCTACATGTGAAAGAAAACAATTTAAAACAAGAATCTATCATCTTAGTATATTTGAAATCCTGTGTATTCAGCCTTTATAGTTTGCAAATAGAGTCTATTTATTAGCATACTCTCCAGAGCTGATTTACTAAAAGCTGATTAATGGTCTTGATAATGTATTTATTATAATAGTACTTTGGTAAAGGATTCAGGTCACAATTCTCAAAGGACAATATGGCCTTTATCCCTTGTCAACTGCTAATCCTGTATTTCTATCCATGTAATATGGGTTTATTTTGAGACTCTATCAGAATACACATCAAGAATATTGATACAAGTATAATAGTACACATTAAAGCAATTTATTAACATGAGTAATCTGTCTCTGATAGACAGAGAACAGGAAATAAAACCTCAAACCCCCCAAAAATGGCTTCAACTCACCGAATTATAGATATGATTTTAAAAAGGTAAAATACATGGCCAGATTAAAAGTAGTGAATGATAATTTCAGTTGCCGTTTTGGCCACATAAATTAATTCTAGAGATAGAAATTAACAATATACATTATGAAAAGAAATACACTTCTGGTTCAGTAAGTTGTTTGCTTACCATGTTTTATCTCATTTTAGACAGTGAAAAGCAATCAATATAGTTTCTCCTTTAGTTGCCACTGTTGGAAGTGATAAATTTTCTCTTTAATAGGAAACATATGTACTGTATGTGTGGCAGAAGATTGGTTTTTTTATATAAATCCAAACTTTGAATTGTGAAATGTAAAATTCCATACAAGACCAAGACCAATGTTCCCAACAAATTGCCTTTAATTATTCCAGTAATTGAGGAAATTGCTCTACAAGCTACATGGTTGGTTCATGACAGACTTATGTCTGAGACTATTCAGCTTATGAATGCAGCACTTTAGACTGTAGTTTCAACATACTACAAACCATATGGAATCCAAAATGTGGTCCTTAACACACAGAGAAAATAAAACACCACTCATTTTTTTTTCTCTGAGACACCTACTTCTCTTACATTTCTGCTAAGAAAAGATGTAGCCAAAATTTCAAATTACTTTAACCTTGTTTCATTGGGGTTACCCTTCAGACCACTCCAGAATTTATTAATATAGAAGTGTCTCTTCTTCATCAACACTATTTAATTCTCTCAAGGGCAATCATAATTTTATTTGCACCAAATCAATTGGGTTTTGTGTTTTTTTCTACAAATAAATATAATGTCAAGAACACAATGCCATAGTTTAACCCCACCAAAATTATACAGGACATTAAGACAGTTCAGAACATCATGACACACTGTCCCAAACCTCTACTTTTACAGTCTTATAACTTTACGCCACAAATAGTATCTTGCCAAAGTTTGTCTTTCTGCTAAATGATGGACAACCATGGTCATTTAAAAAAAATGAAAGCTCTTGGGTTCTAATGAGATTTTAATAGTTTTGGATACTTGTCTATGTCTTGGTTGACCTTGCATAGATTTCCAGTAGTTTTCCAATGCATTCCTACAACTTTTATTGTGGTAGAATTCTGCCTATCAGAAAGAGTAATTAGCTTGCAGAGAGCAACATGTCGCCACAGGGAAATTGCAATTCAGGCAGTGTCAGCTGAACCCAAACATCACCTGTCAGGTTTACGTATGCAAGGCCTTCTGGAGCACCGTACCTTGGAGTAATGCTCTGCAGAGGCATGCAAGTTTATTTCTATTCTAGCACATCATTACACCTCTCTCCAGGCATTAGTGCACTAGTCATGCTGTTACACGCTTTTTGTCATCTGTTTTAATAGGTGCTATCTATTGTGATCATATACCTAACGATGTCAAGTGACTCAGTCACTGATAGTGAACTGGACTCTACAACATTACTGAATGAACAAACAGACAGGAAAAGTTTTAGTAGGTATGATCCATCATGTGGTTCAGATTCTAAAAAAATCTTGAAAATATAAATTAAACTGCTTAGGCTTTTGGATATAATCAGTCACAATAGTTTACAATAGTTCTTGGCTAACTAAAGAAAAGTCAAAATATTTTCCCAGCTAAAGGAAAAATGTCACCTGAATAAATGTAGACAACACCTAGGTATCCATCTGCCAGAAACACTGCATGTACATTGAAAGGGAGATCTAAGGTCATGTAATCAAAAGAGAGCAAAGACTTCACTCATTAATGAAATGCAGCTGAGAGTTACAGGTCTGCATCTGTATGCAGGCCTGATCATCACCCCCTTCAGGGCTGTCCAGCAGGGAAAGGATTGCATTCCAGATATAAATAGCTAAGGTAAATCGTGTTAACATGCTGCTTCAAGTTTGCATTTTATATTTTTATTTTCCTCTGTAAAGAAAGCCAGCTTTTCCACGAGGAAGAATGCCTATGGAATCAGGACCTGAAGGTTACAACATAACTCTTTCGAACCAGCCCAATATTAGCCAGAAACGATTGCCAGACTCAAGTGCAAGGAGTATTCATTTAGCTATTTTTGGTAGCACTGAAAATGTACAGGAACCAGAACTAAAATAAATCCTGAATTACATTGCCACTCTACTCTATAGTACCTTATCTTTTATGAAAGTCTTACCTTAAGTAAAAGGTACCTGAAATAAAATTAATTAATTAATGTCATCCTAACGTTAGTTTGATTCCAAGGTTAAAGAAATTGTAGGAATTTCCAGGCTCTTTAAAAATAAATTGCTTTAAAATAAACCAGTAAAACAAATCATTCCACAAAATACTGATCCTATATATTTTAACACTTAAAATTTTCAATAAATCAAACAATAGGAAGGAAATATCACAGCAGTGGTATACATCGTTGTTAAAAAGAGTATGAACTTCTAAAAATAAATTACAACTCTACTTTAAGCCCAAACGGAAACCAGGGAATGAGCCACATCTATTTTTATTCAAGTTTTCTGTATTCCTATGGTCTTAACACTGACAGGCTTTTTGATCTTTCTTTTCCAAAAACAACAGTGATACACAGAGGACTACTTAAGATCTTTTCATGTAAGAGATATGAGAGCAAACCTAGATTTTTCTAGCTATGATAATCTGAAAAGATCAGTTCCTAGTTCTTATGCTAATAAGATCACATGTTTTCACCTTCTTGAATTGTTATTTTACTCTCATAAATCACCTTTGATGGACTTGCTCAGCAGAGTTACCAGATTAGCAATTTTCTAGGCACTTAAGACTGTATATGTATGAGGGGAAAAGAACATTATTTATTCAGTTCTCTCTCTGGAGGCATTCCAACACAGAATACACAGTAGCCACTGCTGAATGAAATCCAAATATTACTTATAGCTTATAGTAATAATAACACCAACAATATTACTAATAACAACAATAACAACAATAATAATAATAATATAATTACTCCTTTTACTCCCACCTATAACAACAAATCACCATAACCCTGACTGGCAAAACCCCAAATAACTGTTCCTACCTGAGTACACAGAAAGAACTACAGATGAGAACAAAAATTACTTTGTTTTGAGTGTCAGTCTCTTAATACTATGCCACATAACAAGAAATAACTTGAAATTAATTTGAAAAGTTAGTAAAAATGGACCTTGTAAGACATTAATTGTAAGCCTGATTCACAGTGCTGAAAGCACTTATGATGATGTATTTTCAAAAAAACTTCTGGCATAGATTTGTTATAAAATATGAATGAAGAAAACCACTGAAATATAATTGTGCTTACCACACACTTGAAAAAAATTTCAGGGTTACCAGTAGGCATTTCTTTACTAAATTCCATATGAGCACACATTTTATAAAAGCCTAGTTGCTGTAAATACGATAACAACTTTCCATAGAAGTAGTATTGTTTTCTCATAGTATCAGTGCGCTTTTTCAGGCCTGATATGTAAGGAGATACTGATAAAGTAATTTCTTCAGAAACTACCAAAGAACCCTTTATACTTCTACTAGTTTCTATGCAGCATGAATGCCTTGCCACCTGAGTATTTCCTGCCTCTCAGTTCTAGAAATCTGTACTACGAGGATGTCTATAGCGCATCAGCATTTTGATCTAATCTCTTGTATTAATGCTTGCACCAATACACGATTCCTTGTGCAGGCATTTACCCTCTGAAAACAGCAACATGAAAGTTCATTAAAGACATTAACTGCCAAGGTTTAAACCTCTGGTGTCCATGCGTGTATAATACTAGTGTCCAATGTTTTCTTTAAGATGTGCAGATGGATGATTAAGACATGCAAAACACTTCTTCGTTATGTGACCTCACCCTAACCCACCCAGAACCCTTCACCTTGTGTCACCCACACAACAGATCATCACCTTGTGTCACTGGAGACACAGCATTGTACACGTACTTCATTCATCAGCTGATGTGGCCACAGGTTCTCTCACTGTTTGACCAGTGTGCTTGCATGACCCAACTATTTAAATGATGCACATGCCTGTCTTGGTACATGCAAACACATGTGGCCATTAGACATGGCCCCTCAAGAGCTCTGTCAAATAGGGTTGCAGGTGCTGCTGTCTTTTTAGAAGGTGGCAGCAGGAGGTGCAGAGGTTGCACTCATCAGGGCGAGGCAAAGGCAAACAGTGCTGAAGTACAGCTCCTTAATCAGGAGTTTTTCAGAGCACCCCATTCACAGATAATGCATCAAGAGACCTTCAGTACTTTTGAATGAGTTACATCCCACATTTGTCACTGACTTGAGCATCTAATCAGTTATTGGGCAACTGACTGAATATAACAGAGAGAAAAACTTCATATTAAAAGTCCCAAGTTATTAAGACAGTGGGGTATTTAAATCAAATCTAGGCAAGCCACACAATACAGTTTCGTTCTAGCACTGAGACATGAACTGCATAAAAATCTTATGAGTTTATACTCTTTCTTATGATAAAAGAGACAAGATTAGATCAGAACTAGTAATATAGTGCATTGTATTTGACTTTATATTCAAATACATCAATACAATTACCTACTTATGTTGCATCATGAGTAAAATTTAGAGTTCTTGAGAAGCAAGTAGTTATTTTTTTTTATTGCCTGACCAGACACTTCCTAGATCTTTATAAAGATGACTTCATCTTTTGCTTCACATTTATTTGAACACAGAGAAAATAGAAACGTATATGAAATTGCCATTTCCATAACACGCAAGTGAGCTGCAAAGACTTGCCTACTGATGGAGCCATCAGTGTCTGCATGACATTCACAGCTTTCACTATACGTGTTCTATCCCCTCTCCTTTATCGCTCCCTCCTGTCTCATGTCACATTCAGTAAGATGCACACTCAGGCTCTCTGCTTTTTTTATATACTTCTTCTACACTGCTACCCCTCTTGGCTAACCTTTCTTTTCCGTCTTTTATACTTCTACTCTTTCTAGATACTTTAAATCCTCCTCCTACAAGTGCTTATTTACAAAATTTACTGTAATTTCTGACACTGCAAATCATTGTTTTCTTAGTTTACTTACACATTAAAACTCACATCACTTTGGTTTCACAATATAAACTGTAAACTTTCCAGAAAACTGAAAAATCTCTTATTGGTGTTTGAGTGGATGTTAGCATAATGCAGACCTTCAGATAAGACCACACACAGATGAAGACTATAAACTTATGTTAAAACACGTGACCATGTCATAACAGTTTTACTTAAACACTGAACATTCAATATATCTTATATATATATATACACACCTTAAAATGTAAATATATGTGTGTATAACTATATACATTGCTTATACACTTATATATGTATATGTCATTTAAAGTAATCTTTTTCCAAGTAAAATACAATTGTCCTATAAAGCTTCCTCAATTGACAATGAGAGATTTTCAGAGTGCATTATATGGATTTTCCCTGAAATAGGAGGAATAGAAAAAGAATGTATAACATTTTCAACGCTTTAGACATCAAAGCAAAAAACTCCCCTTTTCATATGTAGAATATTTCCTAATTAAATTTTAATTGAGATAAAGAGAAATGAGAAAAATTTGTATGGATGATGAATACGCTTGTAGGCTAAAAGGAAATTAATTAAAAGGCAATAAAACAGTTATACTAAAGTAATAAAATATATCATTTTGTTCAGGAAAATTGTTTCATCTCAAAGTAAGTTTGCACATTCAAATGTAAAAAAAAAGATCCCATACTGAAATATGCAAGCAATATTTGTGAAAAAAGGGAAGGAATTTTACAACATTTCAGTAACTCTTCACAAGCTCGCAGTAAGGAGTCCCCCCTACCAGAAGTACAGCATCACGTGTTTTCTCCTGAGAAGCAAGGAATCAGTGCATTAAGCAGGTTCCAGCAAGCAGCAATAAAAACCTCAGTCCAACCTGGAAAGAATCTTTGCTGAAAAAAAGTAATTTAATAAGTGTCCAGAGAAAAGATGTATGACCATTTTCTTCATTCTGTAGAATATTGTTGAATAGGCATCTTCAACAGGATATACAAATGATTAAACCATAAGACATACACATTAGGTACATTTAAATTATAATTTGAGAGGGGAAAAAAAATCGAGTTCCTACCAGTTTGGCTGAGTTGTGATGTGCTACGGCTTTTTCGTGACAGACCCACGATGGCGACCATCTTTGCACCAATGCTGGAGCGTCTCTTTTTGCCACCACCGCCAACAGTGCCCACTGCTGTGTCTGACTGGCTTCCATCATTCTTCTCCAGTGTGTACATGTCCCCGCTGATGCTGGTGCTCTTCGTCATGTTCTTTCCTGAGACGCCCATCTGTCTGCTTTGCATTTTGGATGTAAAGACACTGTCAGCCAGTGGATGGATAAACAGCGCAGACAAAGAGTACAAAGGGGGAGACAGAAAAGGACAGGTTTCAGATGGAAGGTTTTGGGAGACTGGAGGGTAAAAGCAGCTAATTAACACAGGCAGGGCTTGGTTTCTGAGAGGTAAAAAGGAGCAACTTTAATTCTAGTTTCCTGTTTGGTATCCTGTAAGCATACTTGACTCATCAAAAATTTGTTTTAAGTAACAAGTTCTTATTTACTCATTTGCTTAAAACACATAACCAGCAAAAGCATATTAAAGAATTAATACATCAGTATATCATATATACATATCATATATACATTTTTTGCTAGGGAAATTTAAGTTCTGTAATCACTGCTCTGTCTGTCGTCTTCTGACATACAGGCACACAATCTATTTCTCTGGGAAACAGATACTTGATTCAATACTAAGTGAAAAAAAATATCAATCTGAAGTCTAGTTTTCATTTCTAAACATTCAGACATTTAAAGGATATTTTCAGTAATCTGGTTTAGCTCAGTCATCCTATGATTTCAATGTAATTACACAGTAATGACAGCTGTAGGTTTTTTGCTCCTTCTATTCAGCTACAAATACATATATTATACATGCATGTCAACACAGAACTTTGTCACTATTTGACAGATATTATCATTACTGATAAATCCAACTTAATTTTAGCCTACCTTCAGTATTTATTTATAAACTGTTTCTACGTGTTTTACGTGGCTGCTTCTAAATCAACTGCTGCAGCATTTTACAATGTGTCTAAGGCTAAGGGACCTTTCCTTTGCACAGAAATGACCGTCTACAGTGATGACAGCAGTACCTATCCAAATTTTGCCCTGACATCTAACTGGTAGGTGTCTGGGGAAACATCCAGACCTGGAAACTCTGGATTACATGTTGGCCTAAGGATACATACAGACTATTTCTATTTCAGCAAAGTTCTTGCATAGAACCTTTATTATTCTATTCAGTACAATGCATCTCATTGAAAAGTCCCTATTAGATACAGTCTTTGACAATCCAAAAATCAGCAGAATATTTTTAGAAACTAGAGGAAGTTATCAAGTTTTGTGTAAAATCATCAGTACGTAAAGGCTAACAAGGAATATTTCTACTATTTATACAGATTTTGAAAAACATGCAAAGGCTCTTCCTAGAGCCTTTAAAATAACTAAAATACCTTTTAGTATTTACTACTAAAATAACTTTTTACTACTAAAATAATAATTTTTTACTACTAAAATAACTTTTAGTGTGTATAACCACACTCTTTCCCTCCTACCCATAATGGCCTGACTCTATTTTTAAAAAGTAAGATTTTATTTTTTCTTTATGAAGTTTTTATAACACACGTTCTGTCACAGAAAACTTATTTATGTATTTAACAAGGTGTCTTCACAAGCAAATGGATCACTGGGGCTTTTCCCAGTGACTCAAGGGGAAATGGAATGAGGCATGAGATTCAGAGGAATAATGCAACTATTTAAGATATTTGAGAGGTGCCAGAATGTGCTTTGCTCTTTAGTTGACATCTGCACGTGCATGAAGGTACAAAATGCTTGGAGTTAAGCCACAACACAGAGGAAAACATAAGAGCTTATTTATAGAAGAAGTAGACCTCTGACAACAAGTCAAAAGTATATTGGATGTGCTTCTGGAGGAAATTATAAGGGGGAAAAAAATGAGGAGGCACAAAACAAAGCTGAGAGACTTAGTGGCCTTGCCTGGACTAAAAATAACAAAAGACCGCAACACAGTGGTAACTTGAAAGTTATTTCTTATCCTTTTTTAAAATCTGTTATTATATATTAGTACACACTAACTCACACTGTTACACTTAACACTAAGGAACCAGTGGAGTAGGAAGTGAGTAAAGAGGAAGGCAAGGAGAGGAAAAAATACAAGTCTCTGTTTCTGGAGATTTTTAGCACTATAGTAACCTACTTGTAAGATGATAACATCACATGATTTATTTTCTTCCAAACTAACACTTCAGGGATTGATTCATGGAAACGAAATGCCACAGAAACTACTTCTAAATTTCAACCATACCTTTCATATAAGAAATACTAGAGAGATCTAGGAAGAACAGCATTGGGAAAAAATGGTATCTTCAACTTTATCTCACACAAAATTCTACCAAGAGTCAGAAAATTAGAGCCCCTTACCCAGTAATGCTATATTTAACCTAAGTTCTCTAAGGAAATATGATTAATGTGACTACGTTTTCTGTAAGGTCTCTCTCTTTTCAATATTTTTTTAAATCAGTTCAGATTTGAGATAGGAGCAGAAGACTAGAGCTATTTAGTTTCTAAAACTGTTTTGAAAACAGATACTTGAATAAAGATCTTAAGAATGTTCCTTAGGGAAAAGACTGTAGTATAAGTCATTACTGAATCTCTGTTACTTCACATGGGAGCTCATTTGCACCACACAGACTGACAGAGGAAGTAACATCTTTACTGCTTGCAAAGCAACCTATTCCAATGATCCATTTTTCAAGAATTATATCCAGAAAATCAGTGGGTTCTTGTGAAATAATATTTATGTCATTGCTTTATATGTTATACTGACATTTAGGAATGACCTTATGTCATAGCACTGAAAACAGAAACATTCTGTTTCCCACAAAACTTACACAGAGAAGAAAGTTCCCATTTCCCGAGTCTAATGTGCCTGTGAGGTGCTTTACATGTCATTTCTCAAGATGTATGATTCTATGTAAGTGCAATGGATTAAAATAATTACCATTATTAAAGAAATTGATGTGCTTAGAAAGTCTGGCATGAAAACCAAGTTGCTATAATTTCCGTATGCATAATTTAACTATCAAAGTACTATTCATTATAAAAACTTGCTCCTTGGCTGCTCTATGAAGACTTCTATATCACAAAATGAAGCTTTGCAGTGTACACCTGCCAATAATGAGGTAGACTTCATATAGCCATATTCTTTTGACCAGCTGGAAAAAACTAGGAAAGAGAATTCAAGTAAAGGAAAAGGGATTTGGATTGAGATTTGTGCAGATATACCGAATACTACTACAAATGGCTAATATTGAAAGTTCATTAAAAAACTATTTTTTTCCCAGTACAGTTCTAAAAATCTTTGAGTTAATTAAAGTTTTGGGGTTTCCTACCTATCTCTAAAAGAACCAGAGAAGACATCTTTGTTATGCTCCCAAATAGCAAACAGTTGCTGGAGAAAGCCATCACACAGCAGTGCCTTTTTTTTTTCCCTTAGTTCCCCTCTCAACATAAAAAGCTTTGAGAAATAAGTGCTAGCAGAGTTCTGAGTGACTTATAGTGCCTCTTCGTAAACCTGCAGTTGTCATGAGCACCTCCTTCATCAGCACTCTGAACCCATTGTGGCCATCCAGAATAGTTAGTGTCCTCACCAGCAAAGTTAACCTTCTTCCCAGACTGCCTTTTGACAGTGAGAGAAATGGATTATTCCCAGAAAAACAGGGAGTTGTATATCAAGTTTTGTTCCTTTCTGTAGTAAAAGAAATATAAGATGGACTTCAGAGTAAAAAAGAGTAAATTCTAAAACATTTTCTCTTAACAGGAAACAGAAATTTCTTGAAGTTTTCTTTACACGTATCTATACATAAACATAATCACACATGCAACCAGTTAAATATGTACAATATTTAAAAACTGACATTAAATAAAAATATTTTATGAGATGAAATGTCAAGATAGATAATGCACTAAAAACAAGGTTCTCAAGGTGCCTTATAAGATATTAATCTTGAAAATCTTTCTAGACCAAATCACTTGAGAACAATGGCATAATCATCACCCTAATTAGAATCAAAACAAGTACAAAATGATCACACTAGCCCAGCTGCTTGGCAGCCAACAGCAACAGCAGAGTGAAGATGACAGCCAGGACACTGACTAGCCAGCAAGGGCAGAGTGATGGGAAAGCTCGTATAGCAACATTGCTTCCTGCGTTACCCCTACAGCTGGGAAAGGACCTGAGGACACCTAGAACCACAGGCTAGAAACTGGGTACTTGGAAAACGATCTCTTCTGGAGCTGATACATAGCCAGAGGGGAATACCATAAAATGCCTAAGTTAATCCTTACAGTAGGGAGGCAGAGAGGTAGGTCTCACAAGATCTTTACTTCAGTCTTAATATTTCCTGCTTTAGACATGTACTTACCCTGATATTTGACCAAGAACAAAAGCAAATATTTGTGAGTTTTGGGTTAAAAAAGGGAAGAATTCGCAGTGCAAAACCACCCTGCTCTAGTGGCTGTTTTGAAGCCGCTGCTTACTATACAGCAGAATAGGTGGGAAGTCTTATAGGAGGTAACATGGACTGCACCGTGAGCAAATGCTCCAGATCCTAGATAAACAAGTTCTGCATAAAAACTTGGTCTACTCAACAAATTAAAAAGACAGAAACTTCCTGTGACCTCTCCCAATTTCTGACTGACTTATTGGTGCTTTCAAGTTGTTTAATGAGCTTGCAGAAAATACTGATTTTAGAAAAAATTGGTAATATTGTTGGCTGCTGCTATATTTCCCATGAAGCAGTTGCAAACACAATCAATACTCATTGTTTCATATGTACCAAATGGAAAGTCTCCTCCTGTCACCATGGTTAAAAACCTGCTGTCTTTGGCTTCACATTTTGAATGAGTTGCAGAGTTGGACAGCATCTGTCTAGTTGGTTGAACTCTTGCCTACAGAAACAGAAACTTTTTATAGAAACTGGCTGATTAGTACAGTAAGTGCCAAATTTCCTCAGGAACCTTTTGTTTTGGCTGGGAAAACAAAACAAAACATAACCTAAAAAAAGCCCACAGACACCTGAGAGTCCTTATGCTTTATCATGCCTGTTGAGATTTACAATATGTGGCAAATCAACCAGAAAAGGGCTGGAGGAACTAAAGGCAATGACTCTCCTGAAAGCTCTTACTTCTATAAAAAGCAACTTTGAAGTTCCATAGCTTAAAGAACATTATTAAGATTTTTTTTCAGGCATCCTATGTTTGTGCACAGGGCAGTACTGCCCATTATTTTCTGTACATTAAGCAATCCAAAAGGTAGCAACAAGAAAGGCAGAACTAGGAAAATACATTGACTTAGTATTTCCCCATAGAAAAGAAGTGCAAACGACAAATAGGCCCAAACATAAATCTTAGGGCACAATGGTCATTCAAAAAACATAGATCATATGCCTTCAGAAATCCTCTGCTACCGTCTCGTTCTTCTCTCCTTGACTTATCAAAATGACAATTAGACTCTTTTAAGGTGAACACCTCTCTTTCCCTATATCTCATTTGTTAAATAATATCACAGCCCATCTCAAAAAAAGTCCCGTTGCCAGGGTCCCAGCCCTGTAGCTTAACTAGTGACTTGTTGAACTGAATGGTCATTTCCCATAACCCATAAATGTTACCCAGCATCTTCTCCTGTCTCTTCATTTCCCTGCTCTTCCTTCTGTCACCTTCTTCACTAACATAACAAGACAGGTGTTTTGTGTTGGTAGATCTAGGAAAGCTTCCTTTCCTCTCTTTGCTAACCTAATAAGCTGACATCACATCAGCAGTACTTCTGTAGAAGTAAAGTGCAGCTAAATTTATATAAAATTGACTTTTAAATCAGGCCCTAGCTCTGAACTTTAATAAAAGTCCATGGCAGAAACCAGCACAGGGAGCGCTACAGAATCCTTACACCTCATGAATCTGTCACTAGTGACACCAACACCTACACTACACTAGTGACACCTTACACCTAGTGACACCAACAAATTACAAAGAATATCACTTATTCTACAAAGAAAAAATAGAAATTATACTCTTTTTCTAAATGAGAACAATAGACTGAAATTATTATTACAATCTTGATTTCTTTCTCACTTACCAACAGATAACTTTTACTAAAACCAGTATTATGAAGCACAGGCATTTTTCCAATCTACAATATTGTTAATTTTTTTAATTGTGAAGGAGAAGATACCAATACTAACCATTGTACTGTATATTAGTGGGATTTCTGAGGTATTTTTGCAGTCACCTTTACAACAGAACTGGAAATGAAAACATAAAATCTTTTTGCACTGTCAAAAGTGTATATGTTGGGAAATCCAACTCACTCTTAAGTAATTTGGTGGATCTTACGGGTTTCTTTTTTTCCCACTGTAAGTCAGTATTAGTACTTCCTTGAATTTTAGCTTGGCTCTCTGGTAATGATCCCTAATGAATATAAAGCACCTGCAATAATAAAAATCCATTTCACCAAGTGTGGAGCACAACTGCGTGCTATGATACACAGGGGAAAGAATTTTAACAGTTTTTCAGTTGTTGTAATAGATATTTTCTAATACACATCTCTTGTGAGAATGGAAGACCCACTGAAGATTTTGTTTATGGCTTTTTGCAAGCAAGAGAGGAATTTTAACGCCACTCTTAATAGAGCTCAACTCAATTGGAAAGGCTTTCATTTCATTAATTTGCTTAAGAAATTTTAAAAAAAAAACATTGTGGGGACAGCTGTGATGTAGCAACTAACATTTCCATGGGAACAATGCTTCCGGCGAATGCACATACTCATTTGCCAATTCACATCAAAGAGAGACACTGTAGGTTTGAAATTATAATGACTTAGTCTCCTGAGATTCACTTGGTCAAAAATTATCCTATTAACTTATTTGTGATATAAATCTCTAACAGCTATTAGGCTGACTTAATTATTAGGTTTATTTTTTAATTGAAATTATAACAAGAAAATATGTGTGAAACGATAAAGCAGTGATCATCATGTATTTTGTTATGTATATTACTATTCAAAGAGATCTTATGTGCACATATCAACAGAAAACTGACAATATTTTGATATGAATCATCTGTTTCAAAAGTCTTTTTCATTACAAATCAGAAATATCTCACCTGTTAGAGTACATAGGTTGACTTAAACTGCATCTTCCCCACTCTGCTACATATCAAGCTATGCACACTGCTTTATTATTAAAAACTAATAGATTTGTAGCTTTACCATATCATACATAGCATGTTGTTGTTTTTTTTATATCAGAACAAATTTCAAAATAATTTGGAGTCAGGCCATTGAATTACTTAACAAATATTGCCATAACAAATGACAGATGTAGAAAAAACACTGTAACAGGTAACTGTTGCCAAAGACTAGCAGCTGAATTCTTCACAGAGCTTCAAAGATTTTTGATAAAAGGTCTCACCACCTCTGACAGAATTGGCCATTTTTATATGAAAATATCACTTATAACAATTTTTATTTTTATAAAAAGGTTTAAATTTAAATTTAATTAACATTATGACAAAAATTGTTACATTCATATTCATCTACTGCTGATAAACTTTCAAGTCTTCCCTCACAAAGTTACAGAAAACCTTTATAGTAGTGAATCTCTGCAGAAATCCCTTTCTTTGATACAGTGAACTAAACTAGCCATTCACTATGTGTGAATGCAAAATAAAGCCAGTGAGAAAACTAGCCAAGGTCCAAAAGTTTTGCATTAGTCAGATGTCGTATTAATTTGTAAATATATGCAGTCCATATGAGGTCTGAAGTCTTGTCAATAAAGTAAGTAAATTGTAAACAAAGACAGAGTCAGTTCTGAATAACATCCTAAATCTTTGAGTTTAGAGAGCACCTTCTTTAACCCAGTCTGGCAAAGAAGCACTGGCACTTGTAAAAACAGGTTAACAACAAGCTTAGCAAATTAAAACTGACAGTAAGCAACCTGATTTAACTGAGAGTATCTCTTACAGAAATGCACCTTGTGTGTAGTTAATCTGAATGTTAGATGTTATGTGCTTATTCAAACATACTGTTGAATTACAGATTTCCAACAGAGACAGAAGAGAGGGGTAACTCTGTTTTCCTTATCAATATTGCTGACTAAGTCACAAGCTGTACTGAAGTTTGCTTAGAGCAGCCCGGATTTGCTCCTTGTAGGGCTGAAAAGAGCTCTATGAAATGAAAAGCGAGAAGTGAATTGCTAAACCAGACTTTAAATCCACTATGTGTCCAGGACCTAAACCACCAGAGAAATACTGTAAAATCAAGTCAGCAAAGTGAGAAAAATTTCAGACTTGAAGGCAGAAATACTCTAAAATATAGAGAGGTAAGAAACATCACATATTGCCTTAGGGTAAGAAGAACCATCATTTATCACTTTTACTTGGTAAACTGAAATTACCTATAAGGAAGATTTTTGTATTTCGGAAACACATTGAAGATAGAAAACTTTGGAAATGAGACATGCAGGAACTGGATAGGATGCAATACTGAGATTACCTTCAGAGGAAAATCACATAAACATATGGGGAAGAGGCAGATGTCCTGAAAGTGCTTTATTTAAATTGCTGTACTCAATATGGATTTCACTGTTTTCATCTCTACTTCATCATGAGAGACTGAATTGCTTTGATTAGTACTGTACAATGTGGACATGCTCATGCTTGTACTACTTTGTTCATGTATGTGTGTCGCAGCAGGTGTCTAAAGAATAATGCAATTCTGACATTTCCTTCATTCCTTGTAAATTCAGGTTGCTTGAGGACTCGAAAAAAATCAGGGTCAGAATAGATACCACTAACATCTCACAAATCCATATCTCTCTGAATTGATCTGTTGGGACTAAGAGCTAAATGGACCCAAACAAGAGGTCTGAAATCATAATTACCTCAACCAAAGAGATATTATACGGGACATCATGATCCTGCAAGTCTGATTTCTGTCACTTTGACAAAATGACTTTTCTGAATGAATTTCTGTCACTTTTGACAAAATGAGTCATTTTGGGCCTCTGGGAAAAATTAGTAAAGCAAACAGAAAACCAAAGACCATCATAAAAAGCAAATGCTGTGAAGAAGCGTGGCTTGCATCTTTCTGAGCACAAGTCTGCAAATTTGTTTTTCTGACCTGTGGAGGCCAGGTCTGTGAGCAGAACTCCCTGCTGAGGCAATGTTCACGTTGCATAGCGTGCATGTTTGGAGCAAAGGTTCCTCTTGTTTACCTTGGGCCTCCATAGGAATCATCCTTGTGTAATGGCTAAGATCTGGGAAGTGCTGAGCTCCCAGTCATATTTGTAAGGAAATATGTAGGCTTATTTCCTACTAGGGGTGACCTGATGACACACCTTCAAGGTTGTTTAGGTAGCACCTTATGGACTTTATAGACTAGGATGAGTATGGACACTGTGTAGGTACAGTGATAGTACCAAACCAAAATGTTCAGGTGCTTGGTCAAATAACATTGAAATCAAACAGATGGGCAATGCAAACCACTGGAACATTATCTTACCATAGGTATTAAGTATGCAATAATAATACCAGCACTGGACCCTTGACCCTTAGTTAAAATATTATACTTGCCAGATGGTTTTGGCAGTGTGTTTCAAAGGCACTGGCACAAAACCATTAACAATGTTTAGAAATAGTTTTATGAAGTAACAAGAAGGAGTTTATGTTTGTTTCTCAGGAGGGATAAGCTCATTGATTATTTTTAATAAAGTACATTTAGAGGAATCATAGAGTCATAGAATCATTAGGATGGAAAAGACCTTTGAGATCAACTCCAACCATACCTGTCCACTACTAAATCATGTCCCCAAGCACCTTATCAGAAAAGGAACTATTTTAATTTTATAGAATGTTTTCATTTTTCTATGAAAATAATACACAGGTAAAAATAGTGAAAATATACAGCGATATGACAGAACCAGAGAATCATAATATCAAAGAAAGAAAAGCCTGATGATCTTCAACATTCAATTCCTTGTTTCTTTAACTATCTCTCCTACCATTTGTTGTTGCTACTGCTATTCTAGTCCACAGACTTGTTGTACTCAATCCTACACAAATAAAGACAAAGAAGTTTGTATATTGAAGAACTCACGATTCAATCTAGTCTAAAATATCTTCATAAAATTAGTCTTTTTAAACACATTTAAAAGTGAAAAAAATAATTATAACATTTATATTTTCTTCAAATCCTCATTTTAAATTTTCCCTTCATCCTACTTTCCTGCATGTTTACAGGGCTTTCTATCTGCACCTTTTTTTAAAAAAAACCGCAAACTACTGAAGCACTGTTTTTAAATGACCTCTAGTAACAGGAGTATATCAATGCTTTCTGGATCACAGGTCAGAGCTGACTCAACAGAGGTTGAAGTGCAGGCTGCATTTCATGGAGAGGGAAGAAATTTCAATGATATTGTCTTGATATAAAAAAAAACCCAAACCCTCAGAGTTCCTTGCTGGGCACCATTTATCAAAACTGCAGACTCTTTCATATGAAATATTTTCACTGTTCACCTGTTAATAATGTGTAATTCTAGATTCATTACTTCATTATTTCCCAGTGGATCAGAATAAGTTTCCTCAGTGAAAAGGTGTCTATACGTCTTTTGTAGTTACTCCAAAGTAACAGGGAAAAAACGGGTCTCCAAGCATTTGATGGATGGTGACAAATAACTTAGAAACAGGTGACTTTGCTGGATTTCTTAAATTATTTGTATTCTACTCTCAATTCAAGGTTTCACAACAAACATATGAGTTTATATAATTCACTTCTGATCCATTGCAATATTTTATCGTTTTCCATAACATTTTTCTGGAAGTCACAGATAGTTTCCTTCCACCTGTCACGTACAAAAGTGTAAAACATTTAATGGCCAAATTATTGACTGTATGTGTTGCTACAGATCTAGTTGCTATATGAATTTACAAGTTTTTAAGTGTTGTCGCACTGTGGAATACTAAAGTTAAAAAATAGTGGGTTTGAATCTATGCTTCAAATGGAGGAAGAATTTGCCATGAAATGCTAATAGACTGTATACAGCCCAATAATACTAATGAAATTTTACTGGAAAAAAAAGTATATTTTAGGTCCTTTGATTTCAGAGTCACAGGCTGGAAATGCATAATCAGCTCTCTGTTTATCTAGTCAGAAGTATGCAGAAGAATTATGTTAGAGGGATGCAAAGGTGCTGCTTTTTATTCAAGGACTGAGTCCTTTATGCCTGCCCCAGCTGCCTGAATAACAAAACATTTTGCAGCTGAAAAGAGCTGGTGGATGTTGTACTGCAACCTGCCATTCTCATCCCAGAAATGGCAAGGTCACTTTGTTGTTACGTTAAAAAAAATTGTTAACCAACATCTTTGGTTGAGAGTTGCAGGAAAGTGCATGCTGATGTTTTCCCTGAAAAATTACATGAACATTGATACAGCTGTACCTAAGTTCTCCCTCCTCCCATGGCAGATACCACAATGAGTGAACCCCATCTATCTGCAAATAGATAGATAGAGAGAGAGAGAGAGAGCGCTATTGGGAGCATAGACTGCCTGTGCTGCAGTTTTGCTAAAGGACCAATCATGCAGTGGGGAAAGATTCTCAGGAGTCTCAGGTTACAGCATTTGCTTACAAACATATGGCCTATCTGGCTAGAAAGGTTAGGCACAATTAAGTTCTTTCATCCAGTAGTGCAGTTGGAGCAATAATTATAATCTTTCTGAAATACCTTTAAGAAACCAAACAGCACATGCGCCTTGAAAATGGATTCTCGATGCTTGTTGACTTTGCACGGTTTCTGACATTTCTACAGGGATATAGAATTTCAAGAAATGTTACTGGGTGCCACCCCTGTGAAGCAGCTCGCACAGACTGAATTGACATGCTTTTTTATCCAGCTTTGCAAAACACTGCATTTAACTGATACAAACTACAATTACAGTAGAAAGCTCATAAAAACTGAAACACTAAGATTACAATATAATGAAAAACTAAGGACCAAATACACACAGGAATTAGTCTTAAAACCTGCAAATTAAATTTATCAAAGATTTTCTTTAACTGATTAACACAAAAATAACTAGAAGGCCAATTTGAAATAAATCTTTATACACAACAAGGGAAAGGGCACATACAGCATGAAGAATCGTTAGGAAGAGAAAGAAGGTTTGTTGTGAAAAAATCAATTACTTAAAACTACACCCTGCACTTTGTTTCTCATGTCTTCAAATGCCTCTGCAATATTACATACTAGCTGATTTTCTCTTCTACAAATCCTCCTCCTTCAGTTTTGTCATCTTCCTACTTAATGATGACACCAAGCTGAGTGGTTAGTTGCCACATCAGAAGGACAGTGTATCATCCAGAAGGACCCGGACAGGCTGCAGATGTGGGCCTGTGACAACCTCATGAGGTTCAACAAGGCCAACTGCAAGGTCCTACGTCTGGGTCAGGGCAATCACCATTTTCAGTACATGATGGGGGATGCCATGATTGAGAGCAGCCCTGCACAGAAGGACTTGGGGGTACTGGTCAATGAGAAGCTTGACATGAGCCGGCAGTGTGTGCTTGCAGCCCAGAAGGCCAACTGGGCTGCATCAAAAGAAGTGTGGCCAGCAGGTCGAGGGAGGTGATTCTGCCCCTCTGTTCCTCTCTTGTGAGACCTCATCTGGAGTACTGTGTACAGATCTGGAATCCTCAACATCAGGATATGGAGCTGTTGGAACGGGTCCAGAGGAGGGATACAGGGATGATCAGAGGGCTGCAGCATCTTCCCATATGAGGACAGGCTGAGAGAGTTGGGGTTGTTCAGCCTGGAGAAGAGAAGGCTCTGAGGAGATCTTGTAGTGATCTTCCAGTACCTAAAAGGAGCCTACGAGAAAGCTGGGGAGGGACAGTTTACAGAGGCTTGTAGTGATAGGATGAGGGGCAAGGAGTATAAACTGGAGAGGGGCACATTTAGACTAGACATACAGAAGAATTTCTTCACCATGAGAGTGGTGAGGCACCGGCACAGGTTGCCAAGGGAAGTTGTGGCTGCCCCATCCCTGCAGGTGTTCAAGGTCAGGTTGGATGGGGCCTTGGGCAGCCTGATATAGTGGGATGTTCCTGCCCATGGCAGGGGGGTTGGAACTAGGTGATCTTTAAGGTCCCTTCCAACCCAAACTATTGTATGATTCTATGATTTAATCAGCTCTATTTCTTCTCCTGTACTTTAGCGTTCACTTCTTCTCTTCACAAAGGATGTAACTGATTTCTTCTGACACACAGCAAAAGACATGACCAATTCTTCTGCACTGTCTTTTCATTCTCCTCTTTAAACATTTCTTTTCCTTTGTTTCTGTCATGAATGCAGAAACTTCTCACTGTATCTCTTCTTCAACTGTTTGATTTGCCTAAGAGATCATATGCATCGACCGATTTCCTTTCCCTACATGCCTCTTTCCTTATTCCTACCTCCAGGTCATCACTAGCTCTTTTCCAGATCATAGAAACTTGCTTTAGCATATCCCTTTAGAAAACAACACAGAATCTCAGTCTTGCTCTCATCAGTTTTCCAAATACATCCACATCTTCTTTCTTCTTTTAATCTCTGAATTAATTGAACACATTGTTTTAAGTAAAACTTGAGTTCTTGTCTTCCAGTTACATTTCAAACTCTTTCCAAACAACTGTCTTCCCATCCTGCATTCAGTTGAAACTACACCTGCCAAAATCTTTAATGATTTAATGAGATTTCAAAAGTACAATGTCTCCTTCTTTGCTTTACTACAATTAACCATGCTTTAATGTGTTACTCACCTTAGTTCCCACAGTTCTTCCTCACTCAATTTTTTTCTCTCACTAACTTTTCATTCAAAATGTGTTTTAGTAGATTCTAATTTTCTGCCCACCCCATTAACTGTGATGGTCCCACAAGGCTGTAGCACTGTGTTGTCTTTTGCTGTCCTTCAAACATCATCCCTTCACCAACAACACATCAAAGCTTTATCCCCTTTGCAATAAAACCACACTCTCATCTCCCCTGCCTACACTAAAACCTTTTCTTTGACACCTCCTTGTGAACCAACAATCTCAACTCAGTCTTGTTAAGCTCAGTGTTTCCCTCCAACACCTCTCTTCTGCTTCTTCTCCCAGCCATGTAGATCATGCATGTAATTCAGACTTGCTATTTGGGCAGGCTTTTGAATTCAGGCTTCATATCAGGTCCACTTTTTTGTGACTTGCACATACTTTCTATTTCACATCTCTATCTTCACTATCCACCCGCATAGCTAATTGTTTTGTCCACTCTTCCCATAGACAATTCTTATTTCAGATACCAGCTACCACAGTGCTTTTCTCCAGCCCTAACAATTTACCCACAATAATCTCTTCCAGAATACTATAAAAAAGATAAGTTTCATAGCCTTCCAGTTTGCTCATGTCATCTTACTCCATACATCAGTAAAAAGCTATACTCTCCTATGTCTAGCTGTACACAATTCATCTTTATTTTCTAGTATTTTAGCGGTTGCTTTTTATCACATTTATCTTCTTGCAATCAAGACTGAAAGATCAGCAGGCCCTGCTGCTCATCAGGCTTGCCCTATCATCGACTTCATACATTTTTAGTAAGCACCTCATGCTTTTTTTACCCATTGCCTCTAATGCTTGAAATGACCTCTCCAGAAAAATTCACAAAGCTGTCTTGGTTCCTTTCTTCAAATCTCCCTTTAGTATTCTCTGTTGTCAAGATATAGGCATGCAGTTTATAAAGGCATGTGGTGATAGGACTAGGCGGAATGGGTATAAACTGGAGAGGGGCAGATTTAGACTAGACATAAGGAGGAATTTCTTCACTATGAGAGTGGTGAAGCACTGGCACAGGTTGCCAAGGGAAGTTGTGGCTGCCCCATCCCAGGAGGTGTTCAAGGCCAGGTTGGATGGGGCCTTGGGCAGCCTGATCGAGTGGTACATGTCCCTGCCCATGGGAGGGGCGTTGAAACTAGATGATCTTTAAGGTCCATTCCGACCCAAACTATTCTATGATTCTTTGACTCTATATCCTCAGCCTTTCCCTTGTCTAGTAAGCAGGTAACCTTGTCATAGAAGGCAATCAAGTTACTATGGAAGGACCTGCCCTTCATAAACCCATGGGCCTGATCACCTGCTCGTCTAAATATTAAGGAAACCTTAAAAACATTTCCTGCAATAAAAATTATGAATGCCCACACATCAGACCTAAGAGGGATTTTTCTTTGTCCCTGATATCAGGGAACTGTAGAGAAGGAATCCTTAAAAATTACAACAGGTAAGGTCAATTCATGCTTTCTGTTTACTAACACATATTGCCAGGAAAGAACACAATTATGTTTTCCCCATAGGTCAACCATATGTCAAGGTTTCGCTTTACAAGATTTAATGAAGGCAAAATCTGATGCTGCAGCTATTTCTGCCCCAAAATGATTTATTGATTCATTGTGCTCCAGTGCTCAAAAAGCTAATGCAGTTTATTGTGGTTAGGGACTCTTTAAAATAGGCATGGGATGAATCCATGATAGATATCTGTCTTCACGGTCATTTAAGTTATATTGAACCCATCTATGATCTCAGCAGACTGAAGCCCTTATTACAACTACTACCATTACTCATAAAGCATATAAACACAATGACATCAAGAGGCACAATGTACCCTTAATGAGCTGATTTTTGATGGTGCAGTGATTGAGAGCAGCCCCTGCATTTGAGACTGCCCAGAGGAAAGCTGACTGCTGTTCTGATGCACCTCTGATGGAAAAATATACGTTGAAAATACCCATGTGCAGTATTGCTTTTACTGATGCCCAAGATCTTAAGAACAATATGATAATTTACTACTGTTCTGTGATGGATGAGAAGGCTGCTTTTGGTTCTGTTGGGTCTCTCAAATACCTATTGATAAGTTTAATTATTAAGCAATGCTTTGGTCTTTGTTAATATTGTTGGTATGTCGTGAAACTTTTTTTTTTAAAGCTGAAGTTGTTAACTTAACGTATAAGTATCTTATAAATTGCCAGGCATAAGGTATCTTATAAATTACCAAACAAGCAAGAAGAAGGCACTGAACTCGCACCAGTTTAAGATCAATCCTGACTTTGTGTTTGTCCACTGAATACATGAGTCATGATATTTCAGTACAATAATGATACACAACTATGTATGTAGATAAAGGTATATACATACCTATACCTGTACCTATATAGGAATCAATCTCTGCTTTTCAGTTTGCTTCTTACCCTGAAGAAATGTTCAGACAACACTAAAAAGATGAGCACTTACTGTACCAAAGGAAAGGAAAGTGGATAAAGGGAAACTTTGCTTTTTATTTACAGCTTAATAGATGTAGTCAAATTGGGCTAAGTGGGCAAATTATGCTACAGGCTGATTTCCATGTTGGGGGCCAAAAATCTAACACAAATGAAAGTCACTGCACAGCAGTCATTTAATATCTTGTTTCTCTATTGGGCTAAGACTCCTTATTTGTGTTACTTCTTCCCAACAGCAGAGATCAGTTAACAACCAAAGGAACAAACTGGCAGAGGGAACAAGAATTTGCTTCTCAAACAGGACTTTACTCTCTGTGAGGACAGCATTCTGGCTGAAGGCTGATCTAAGTTTTTGAGACGCAGGACGTCCAGATCCATTAAACTAGGTACTGAGTGGGTGTTGGGAGAGAAAAAGGTATTTAAAACATCCTTTCCCACACTACCATTTAGCAGTACCTGGAATAAGTATTCCAAGGCAGTCTTAAAGACAGCTGTTTCTAAACAATCACTTTTGCTAAATTCTAACATGCACTCACACAAGTGCAAGAATAATGACACATAACATATAAAAGGAGTAGCATGACTTTATTGGTCCAAACTACCCCAGACTGAAGATTTGGATTCTTGCTTTGTATCACCTTTGCTTTGTGCATATTTGTGTGTGTATGTATGTACAGGCAGGTATATATGTAAATTTTTAGCAAAGGAAGGAAGTGGATTGCCATAGAGTGCTCTGGGCTTATCCTAATATTTATGAGCGCAGTTTTACAGACATAAGCTATCTCTTGGAGTGCAGAATTAGCAGGTTAAAAGGAAGTCTTTTTTTCTGACATTTTCTGTCATACTTGTGTAGGGTCAAGAATATTCAGTGAATCTAAACCTCATTTTTTACTAATGAAGAAAAAAGGAATATTAACTCTTTCTTAATGAAAATTACATGGGGTTTGCAATGCAAAATGTCACTCATTTACATTAAAAGTCATGATTCAAAGGAATTGTGGAAAAATGTATAAATATAGAAAATTATCTGATAAAATCAGAGACAATTGTGACTGAATTTTTCTGGACGTAATACAGCAGTAGAAGTACATGACCCTACTACAATACAGCAACCCATGACAGTTATTCACATAGGACTAAAAAAAATAGTGAAGACTCTGCTTATCCTATTGATTGTCAATCAATACACATATTTCTCAGCTTACATAAAGGGGATTAAAAATAAATCCAAATTCTCTCCGTTACCACTGGCACAAATGAAAGAAAAGATGGTTTTGATATTGATGAAATGTCACTCAACAAAAGATTTTTCCCTGAAATAATAATTCAAGCAGGGAACATAAAGAGGAATCTTATAGTTTCTATTGTTTACTATAGTCAAACCCAAACTCTGTTCTAAACCAATTTAAAAATTAATGTATTGTAGTTGCATGCATAATAATGAGTCAAGTTAATGTGCTACACCATTTTCTATGCAGAACAAGTTCACTGAAGCTGAAAATGAAGCTTGCTTAAATATGAAAGCATCATGACTGAAAGCAAAGCAAGCTGCAGAGAACACAGACAATAAGCTAAGCAAAGGAAAGAAAAAAAGGAAAGACAAGGAGGTTGTTGGTAAAGGAGGAAGAATAGGACTATAGAAACAGAGGTATAATTTACCTGTCATCCTCTTTCCCTTCCTCAGCTTGGTCTTCTTGAGTTTTTTCATCATTCCCTGATCCTTTGATTTCCTCCTTATCACAGTTCTCTGTCACCTCTTGCCCTTCCCCCTTTTCATTAATTTCTTGCTCCTTTGATTTCTCCTCCTCCTCCTCTTTTTCTTCCTCCTCAGGAAATATTTCATCTCGTTCACCCCCTTCCATCCCTCCCTCTTTTATTCCCTCTATATCCCTTGTCCTTTTGAAGTCAACAGAAATTGGAAAAGGCATGCAAAAAGAAAGAAGAAAAAAATAAATTAAACTTAAGGTCATAGGAAGACCACGCATGTAGTCACAAGAAAGGAAATCAAAAATAAATTAAAGAAAAACTAAAGGATGGAAGCAATTATAAGCTAAACTGTGTTGGCTAAGACTGCAGCTTACACTAGAGAACTTTGGGATGCTTTCTTAGGACAGCCTTTAAGTCCCTCTTTGAACAAAAGTTGTGTAGCAATATATCACACTTAGAAATGAATTTGTAACTGTATGGCAGAAACATACAGTTTGAGATATTTATATAATCAGATGTTTAAATAGTCTTTTCAAACACACCATTTGTCTCAAAAGGACAATTTTCTGACAATTAATATAGGCTGACATTGAATTTTGCTGAGAGATGAAGGTGGGTTACACCTTCCAAGAAAAATTATCTTTCATTCATTCTACAGCCAAAGCTCCTTTAAATATGCATAGGACACAAGCGAAGGAGATGCTGTGTTTTGTTTGCAGATACACTATATGAACCTGGTTGAAGAGCAGTTTAATGGTTGTACGCCTGCAGTCGAATTGGACCAGTCTAAGTATTAAATAAGACTTCTATAAAAGTTCAGCAGCTCTAGTGTAAAGGGAAATTAAAATGTTTTTGACGTTGCTGGCACAAATTTTCAAATTAAATTGTCTTTTCAGCCATATTAAGTATTTTACAAAATGATTTTCAGAAAGTGCAAATGTGTGCCTAATACTTGCCATACTCTTGTTATTTTAGTGTATATTATCATAACCCAAGATGACAAAACTTGACTAAAACCAAAT
The DNA here is from genome assembly GCF_032191515.1 of Phaenicophaeus curvirostris. Lineage (NCBI taxonomy): Eukaryota > Metazoa > Chordata > Aves > Cuculiformes > Cuculidae > Phaenicophaeus > Phaenicophaeus curvirostris. The sequence continues at coordinate 78,541,365 of NC_091394.1, read as the reverse complement.
ACCATGAAGACTTCAAAAAAGCATTAGACGAGGAAGACATTTAAACCAGTATTTTGCAAATTTCAATGTAGGGAAAATATTAATTTCAAATATAAATATTGACAAATGTTGAATTACTTAATACACAGCTGTGGCTGGCACTACAGCTCCATGTGCTCACCTTATTTTCTTGTTTCCTCTTGGACGCTCTGACTGAACAGACATGTAGCTTGTGCTGCTGAAACGTGAAGCGCTGCTTGTCCGTGACACAGCGGAGACATCACTGACATCGCTGTCTGAGGACTTATTGGAAACATTGTCTGAGCCTCGCTGAGGATCCCGTCCTGACCGATACTGTAAGAGGAAAGGGAGAAATATACAGATGTTTTCAGTGACTTACTTGTGGTAATATGTCACAATATGGAGCTGGTCCCTGATGCTATCTAAACTGCCTTTGTTACTAGACTGTCTGAATTTCTGTAATGAAGTTTTTAATGATACTGAATACACGTTACGTCTTGGTTTCTATTAATTTTACTCTGCTTTGCTATCCCATTCAAGTTATTAGCTCCTCATCTTAATCGAGTGACTTGTACAAAACTTCCAGCTCTTCCAAAGGTTTCACAAACCTTAGCAAAGGCATCTAAACCATCATTGAATACTCTTACCACAACTGTGCATAAGAGAAACAAGAGGGACTTCGTGACTCGCCCATGATTACAGAGCTCATGAAAGATTGATCAGGAGACTGAATGTGCTTCAGGCTATCTATAAAATGCATGTGTCTTTTGGGGCCTAGTCTATTTACAAGAACTTTGATTTGACAATTATTAACAATTTCAGGGTTTTTTTAAGTAAATAGATAGATGAGATTATCAAACCAAAAGACAAAGTGATGTTGTAGCTGTGCATACAAACCCTGCATCTTGCTGAACTGCTGAGCTGGTAAGTCTGAAAGGATCAGACAGGACCAGAGATTATTTGTACTGACAACACACAAATGCCTCAGAAACAAAAACTTGAGCTTGCTAGTAGTTTATTCCAAAAACAGAACTGGCAAGTGACTGGTGATGAGCAGTAAGCCCATGCAACATAAAGCAGTGTTGTGCAGAGGTATTCAAGTCAGATCTGAAAAAAATATTATAGCTACTTGTTCTTGTTACACAAATTAGCTATAAATTAATGCTAAGTCTGTGCCACTGCATTGCACTATGTGCAGATATAAGAAATAGCAGGAAGATATTTTTCTCTCTCCTCTTCATATATAGACACTACTGGTTATACAGAAATCTGATGGGTTACTATGGACAATCTTTTCAGAAAAATACTACTGCATGATGATCACCAGGATATTGCTTAGCTGACATGGAAGGAGGACAGTACAGAAATATGTGAAGAGAAGCATAGAAAGAACAGAAAGAAAACAACGGGAGAAAATAATCTGTATAACGCATCAGTGATTTGTTGAACTCTTGGGGGTAGAAACACTGGACTCAGCCCCCTGGAGAAAATAATTCATAATGTAAAGTGGCAGGCCTCTGTACTCCTGCAGAAGACAAGGGTGTCTAGTTTTGCCTATCAAATTTGTTCCTTTTTTTACAGTTTTCATGTCTTTCATGAAGTACACAGATCATTTGCTTCTGCTCTCTTGCAAGGAATGTTACACCATGAAATATTCTGAAAGACTGTGCAGTGTCTAAATAGCATTTCAGAATAGCATCTGACCGTCTATTTATCATAAAGGAATTTTACACTAAGAAATAGTAAGTTATTTGGCCCATTTTAAGACAAGGAAATGAAATAAAGACAAGAAAATATCAGTCGTGCAGGTTACACTGTATACCTGCTGCAGTGACCGAGCGCAGCCTGAACTACACACTTAGGTTAAATGGTTGGATACATTCCTTACTTGTACTAATTTGCAGTATTTGTGTACATTGACAAACCACTCATGCCCTCACTAGCCTTTGAGTGTATGAGTGCCATAAAGTCACATAATATCTCTGTGATTACAACATTTAAATGCTGTAATATTTACTGACTGTTTTTGTTGAAATCTTCAATATTTTTGCTTGATAAAGAAGACAGAATATATTATTATAGATATATTCATTTGGGAACATAAAACCAATGATTATACAGCTGTCCTGATCATCAGAGACAACAGAACATTATATCAGAATAAAATAATTGTTCTTTTTCTTCAACTCCTTTTAAAAATACAGCTACTTAGTCCTTTGGAGAAGAAAAAAAAAAACCAGCTACACCTAGTGAAATGTGTATATATTGAGTCCTTTCTATTCCATTCCACTCACCAAACCCTCCCTAGAATAATCCTGCATTGAAGACAAGGCTATGAGTGTAGTTTGTGTTGACTTAGTCTAAAATTACCAAAACTGGGAAGTACAGTCTGATGTACTGAGGTACCAACGCACACTACAGAAAAGGCACTGCGGAGCTGCCCTCAGGCCTTCAGAGTCCGTCAAAGCTCCCAAGCAGATGTAATTGCCCTGCCAAATGCTGTGCTGCCAAGGCTACGCTGCTACTGGCTCCCAACAGAGCGGATGTACAGCCAAGCTCTGTATGTGTAGAAAACCAAACAGATGCTGTGTGGACAGTGGCTAGTGACCGCGGGGTAGACACACTGCTAGCACTACAAGCCTAACGTGGTCGTCCTTTAGGGAAATAAGATAGACTGTGGCGTCAGATGTAAATCATTAATGGAATTGTTAATTACATTCCAATTAGGGATAGATAATTACTCATGGTGATTCAAACAATAACAGACCTCAGCCTGCAGATGCCACACTGAGTTTGCTACGGAGTCCACAGAAATGAGCCCTTTTAAGCTACATACATGCAAGCAACATGAAGCAGCAAACAGGATCAGCATTGCACAAGGTTATTCTAAAGAGTAATTCTGTAACACAGTGAAAGTTTCCAAAACCTAAGTTTTTGATTTTTCCTGTTTCATTTCAACATCTGGAGAATATCAGTTCTTAAAAATAATTTTTCATAGCAATGTATATAATAAATCAGACATTTTCAGAAATAAAAAAACTTAATGCATTTTTTTAAATCTAATGTAATATCAACAATATATTGATATATGGTGACAATTATGAATTTTTATGGCAAGAAAAGACACTGAAAGTTAAATAATTTTGAAAATATAATGCAACAAAAAAAGATCCCCGGATCGTTACCTTGTCTCATTTTTCTTTGTTGTGTGTAAGGACACTTCTTTTCAAATGCTTTCAATTGGGCTAGATGGCACAGAAATATTCTTTCATCCTTACTATGTCAGGATGTTTTAGATTTGAAATTAAGAAAATTTACTGAATCTTTCATGAAATCTGAATTTCTTAATATCCGATATTCATTTTTAAAAAGTTTTATTTACATATTGTCTGAGTTAGTCTCAGCTTGTCTTTTTGCCTGCCAAAGCTCTGATACTTTGCATTCGTCCATTAACTCAGCTCCAAATTGGTATTTATTATGCTGCTAAGATCTACTTCTGACCTTACATATGACTTAATTTTGATTAGGAAATGGATAATAATATTAAATGTACTGCATGCTTGTGTTTCAGTAACTACAGTACAGAAGACAAAAAGCAATATACTGCTTGTCTGACAGAGGCCATGGTGGCGTAACAGTTTTGCATTTCTTTCTTAAACTGCAATTCTGTATTAGGCAGTTTCTGAAGTGCTCCTTTGCTCTCTGCCTCAAAAGTAAAATTGTACCTCCATGGTGTGAATATTGATTTTTAAAATGCATTCAGCTCTTTCCTGCATATACTGTGACTATAAAACGCAACCATTGTTGCACAATTTTGTACTATTCTTTCTTTGGGTTTTGTGTGGATAATGTTGCTCCAAGGCATTATATCTTCATGTATTTCATATGCTTCCTTGTCTTCTTCCTCCAAATTTCATTTTCTTTCTTTCTAAATGTCATCAACTGTATGAAAAGATCAGCTATTAGACTGAAAAGGTCATTATTAACCAAGTGCCATCTATCCATTATATTTGAAACACTGCTACCATTTCCCATCCCTCTCCACTGCTGTCCCTACATACCACACTGTGGGAGCTTGCACTGATTGAATGCACCCTGCTGGGTCACTGCAGACTCCATCGCTGGATCCTGGCTGTAGCAAGCCCACAGGTTTTGACCACCAGATCCAGACACTACCCTCCCTCTATGCTCCAATTTCCCCCAGAAGAAAACATCAGTATGAGGAGAGTAAAAGAGCATCGTGTGCCTTGATAGCTCCAGCTCCCTTGGTCTGGACAATCAGGAGCTCCAGGCTGTGGGGAGTTGTACCTTTCTGCTATGCAGATTAATTAAATAGTGTTTCTTTTTTAATGATTTTTCATTTTTTAAATAAAAGCCAGAGGAGTAGGAAAACTATCTCCTCACTTTCCCCATGCTGGAAATATGTCTTTTTTTTTATTGGAATAAGGTTAATTTTTTATTTCAAACCCAATCAAGCCTCACATAATAGAGGCAATATTCTGGATGTTATGACCCATAAAGCAATAAGAGTACCCAGCCTCTTCAAGCTGTTTCAACAATAGGAAGTCTGCTGCAAGCAGAGTGGTTGATTAGAAGTCCCTTTTGTGTTTTTAATAGTAAGATGATTTTTTCCTATTTTGCTGTATTGAAGAATGGGATAAATTTCACTATTACTGATTCTATCAAACAGGCTTGAAAGCTTTTAAAAGCCCTTTCCTCTGCATTAGTAAAATAACCAGCAAGAGACCCTAAAAAACTGACAGCTGTTTGTGCCAACAGCATGTAACTGCAATAGATTACTTCCCTGTAGCGTTGAATTCAAGATTAGTAAGCTGAAAAGCATACACTCACTCTGCTTCCTAATACAGCAACCTCTGCAAATATTTTGACCAGTATATGACTGACAAGCTACATAGAGCTATCACTGCTCCTATATTTATTGCTCAAGATAAACTGGTTTGGAACTTCCAAAGGGAGTTTTAAAGTATTTCACATTGCTTTAATCTACTGTTACTAGTTTTCTATCTTGGACTAGATAGTCATGCAGTTGTCCAGTCAATTGAAATTGTCAGTGATTTTCAACTCTCTTTCTATTTTATTATCTCTTTTTTATAGTTTACTCATCAGTTCTTATTTGCTAGCACTTACATAGAAACATGAAATCTGGTCAATGTTTTTACTAATCAAAATGTTGAGAAGATGTTTCAGACCATTGTCCATTGTGCTGCTACAAGAAGATAAAAGAAACATTCTGGACTGTTTCAATAGTTCTTTGCCTCACTGACAAAAGCTCTCAAGCAGCCAAAGCACAGCAATTGTATAAAATGTTTTGTAATTTCAAGTGTCACTTTTGGTGTCTCTAAAGGCATTGCAAATTTTAGTTACCACACATCATTTGTGAATTAATGTTATTAGATTCTTTCTAAAATCATTGTTAATCATTGATAATAGCTGCCTAATGAAGTGTACATCTAAAAGTAAAACCAAATCTTTACTAATATTTACAACAATAGCATTACATTTACACAAAGCAAAAGATTCTAAGATGCTTTTAACAAAACACAACATACAAATAAACATGGAGGCAGAGCATATGCTTATCTGTAGCTTGCATACACACAAACTCAACATAAAGGTTATGATGAATCTGCCCTTGCATGTAACTCATGCTTAGCCAACTCAATAATCTGTGTTTGTATTTGTCGCTCCTATCAACCTCCATCCAGGCAACTGAGGTACAGCCAGACATGTCAGCCTCTGCCAGCCATGCTTTAGCTATCAAGCTGCACTTGGCATCCATCAGTCCATTGGGAGATTTAGGGACTGACCACAGAGGTTAAATTCTTGCACTGCTCCAGTATTAGCTATAAAATAAGTTCCACAGTTGCCTTGGGCTTATCAATATGGGGCTGCAATCAGTTGTAGCCCAGACTCATTCTTGGCTGCTGATTCTGACTTCTGCTTTGTAGTCCTTGATGCTATCCTGTCTTCCTCCTTTTTATTCCTAATTCTTGAATCTTGCTTTTCTAGCCCCATATTTTCCTTCTCATTGGCACCCGAAGTTCCATTACCACTTTTCAAACCCTTTACTCCCTTCAGCCAGTTCTTGGTTTGTATTAGGCACCCCTTGATTTCCTGACTCTGGCCTCACTGTGCCTCTCTCAGCATTCTTGTCTTGCATTAGCATCAGAGAGAGCTACTCATGGTGTTGCAACTTCTGAGCAATAGTGTGCCTGAACAAGCAAATTTTGCTGGACGTACAGTGGTTTCCTGTACATCCAATTCCTTTCTCCCATTCCTTATCCAACATATTTTTTCCCAGTATTTGAAACACTCTAGTCTACTACTACCTTGAATGAAAAGAACTGGCTGTAACCTGATTTGCAAAAGCCACCTTCTAAACCATCGCATCTCAGATAAAGTTATCCGACCAATTGAAGCATTTTGGTAAAGAAGAACATCCATAGTTCTCCTGGACATATGAAAAAAAACCTGCTTCAAAAGTTCTCACATCTTTCCCTTAGTAGTTTGGTGCCATCTATTTATTGATTTCACTAACAAGCACTCACATATGCAGTCTTACTAAAACCTGACTTCGCTACAAGAATAATCCATGTTGCAAACAGCATTCTACTGATAAATTAGTAAATGAAAAATGAACAATAAAAAAGATCAAGCAAGTCAGCAGTCGGCCCTGGCAGCAAAGAAAGGAAGATCAAGGGAAGTGATTATTCTCCTATACTCAGCAGTCATTAGATCACATCTAGAATATTTTATCCAGTTTTGAGTCCTGAAGTACAACAATGACATCAATAAACTAGAATGAGTATATTGGAGGGCCACAAAGATGGCTGAGGCTAGAGCATTTGCCCTGTTAGGAGTGGCTGGGAGACCCGGGATGGAGAATTGATGGCTTTGGGAGTACCTAGCAGCAGTCTGGCAGGTCATACAGGAAGTAGGTCAAGAAAACAGAGCCAAGCAAGTCACAGTAGCTATGACTGGTGTAAGAAGGCACATTTTTATCATAGGTAGAATGAAGCAGTGGATCAAGTTGCCCAGAGAAGTTGTGCAGTTTTCATCCTTGAATGTTTTCACGACTTGACTGGACAAAGCCCTGAGAAACTTGTACTAACCACACAGCTGACCCTGCTTTAAGGTATAGGTTGGACTAAATAGCTCTTGAGGTCCCCTTCAGCCCAAATTACTCTGCCATCCTGCAGGTCAAGCTGATCCAGGAGCTGAAGAAGAAACTGCAATGGCAGCAGTAATGTGGAAGCCACCAGTGGATCGCTGTCTAAGGACAAGTGGAAATCTAGAAGGAGGCAGTCTGGAGGCAAGACAAATCAAAAGACAAAAAACTATCTGCTTCACATATGTTGCCATGTGCTGCAATTTTTTTAAGAACTCCCTAAGTGCACAATACGAAAATAATACAGGAGAGCACTAGAAAATATTCTGGAATTATATCAAGGAGAATTTACAGGACCTGGAAATATTTGGTAAAGTAGAGAGCAGTAAGACAGCTCTTAAAAAGCATTTGGGTCTTTTAGTGAGCTTGCGTATTAGCTGGTCAATAAGTTTGTCTTCTTACAAAAAAAATCTGTTCCTACAGTCAGTTTCAAAACACAAAATAATCTCTTGCTCTGATGTTCTTTTTCAGACAGTATGGGTTCTAGAAGATCAAGACAACCTCTAATTCAGCTGCACTGATACCTCTTCTGAGTTCAAGCTGGTATTGATGAAGAATTAATTCACAAAAATAGCTTCATCCAGCCTAGGGAAGTAAGTATTCTCATTTAATCATTAAGTCAGGTCCTAATTTTACAAATTTTGAAAGGAGAGAGCACTGCAAACTTTCTGCTGGGGTATATAAGTTAGTACATTATTCAAGGACTGTTCAAAATCACAAAGCCACTGTTTAAAATCCCATTTCTCCTATGAAAAATGCAATGGACAAAACCCTGTAGTTTAAAGTAAAAAGACAAGTAAAACAACAGAAGATTGGTTCCTCAAAAAAATATGAAAAAGCAACCTAAGATGCATTAGACTCTGGAGTAAAGTACAAGGTTTAAAACTGCCAGGAAGGTGCCTCATAATCTTAATACATCATCAAAAGCTACCTTGAAGTGACTGCTCATAAAAAGAGGTTCTACACTAAATCATCAAGAACAGGACATTGGAACATGATTTTTCATAATAAGAGGATACCACAACTAGTCTGATTCCTTCTGTAGTATGCCTCAAGCAAAATGTTTTTGTTATCTACCAAGGAAAGTAACTGAGATTTTTAAGAAGAGTTTTCATAGTTTGGCTATTAAAGTAAGATGCTCTTTTCCATGGTTTTTACTGATTGTGGCAGATTAAATTAGTTAGAAGAGAGATGGAGGTATAATTCATGGCTAGGGTGAAACAGCTATAATTGACTATACAAATTGTAATGAACAGAAAATCTCATGTGTTCTGTGGCTCATCTTCACCTTGTTACAAGATCTGATTATTCCAACATGCCTTAAGAAGTTATAGGTGAACCACAGAATGCTCTGATTTATCCAGGATACTCCCAACAAATTTTAAACAAAAGCAAAGATCTTAAAGAAAGAAGAATCTACATAATATGATGGTAAATAAATAAAAGCTTCAAAATAAGGACTCCTTAATGAGAACTGAGGGTAGAAGGATGTCCAACAATCCAACCCTCTTTTCTGACATGAAAATAATTCAGGAAAATAAAACAATGTTCTTTCAAATATATATTTGAAAGCTTTGCTATCCAAAATTACTTTCATACTGCAGAACTTCTGATTTTTAACTGTTCTTTGAAATGAGGCCAAGTAAGTCAGCCAGCAAGTTTCACTTTAGAGGTAATAGGTCCACAGTCTGACTTTGTGATGGTGAGTAATAAAAGTCTAGATGTAGATCTTCTTAAACTTCCCAGCATCTTTTTAGCTGCCATAGATGAACTTTAGACTTTTGCATAGAAGGAACAAATTCTATTTAAAACACAGACCAGCAGTCTTTTAGCATTACAGAACACTGTGCCAAGTCTCCTGAAGATGCATCATCATGGACACTATTCTCTGCAAATAATCTGAGCTGTTCAAGCCAGGGTGATTATAAAAGCACAGGTGTTCAGGGCTTCGCAATCTACCACGCAATTGCATTTAATGGTATCTCCAGTGCTTTACCTCCTGGTGAACTCCGGCACGTTTATTAGGACAAACTGGTGAGTCTGCCTGCAGTTAACTCACATGTTCAACAGGTTCAGCCTCAGTGATAACTCTTAATTCTGTTTCTGGTCCTTTTTTGTCTTCTAACTCTAGTGAATCCTACTTACATTGAATAAACACAGTCAAAGCATGCTTCCTGTATTTGTTTCTGTTCCTCAAGTGATTTGCATGACATTTCTGTCATCACTGCTCTCAAAATCTCTTGCAATTCATACAGTCCTTCCATCCAGGCAACATCTTATTTTTTTAAGAGGGTAACAAGGATTTCTGTTTTAAGAAATCCTCTTTTGCCTTTAAGTGTTCTAACTAATTTGGGCTTCTTTGAGATTTTGCTTTGGAAATGCAAGCTAGGAAGTAAAAAACCAGGTATTTTAAGGAGTTCTCATTTAATCTGGATTTTAAACTATGTTTCATAATTTGTTTTTAGTTCCCGTGTCTCTCATAAAAATAAAAGCACATAAAAAGATATGGAAAGGCAACCATCTTTTCTTATCACAGAATTTCTGTTTCATTACATTTTATTTCACCTCAAAAGCCTGTTAAGTATTTCAGCATACTTAATGATTCGAGAACAGCGATATGAACCTTCCTCTTAATCCTGCTTTCTCTATGGAACATTTAAATATGGCTTTCACTAAATTTGTCCTGGGACACAGCATCTTCAAAGGAATTCACGCTGAAGACAGCAGCTGGATTGACACACTGGCCCTCTGGTAAGCAGAAGTGCCTAAGGACCATGATTAACACAATTGCTCAAGAACAAGTTATAAATACATCTTTGTATGATTCCATCTTATAAGTCCTTAAATCCATATATATCAGAGGGTAGCCTCCAAATTCAAGCATGATTTGAGGGATGATCCCATAGTTTTTTTTTCGTAATCTCTTGTTTTCACTGATTAGAATACATCTTGGAAAATCCCTGTATGCTAAGAAATATATGAGCTCAGCTGATACATATTTTCTGCTTATTCATGTCTACCTAAAGGGGAAACAAATCTGCAAGAGGTAGATAACACCATCTCCTTATCCTTCCACAGAAAAGTTAAACTGCTTAGCAAACATTCCTTTTGCCTGAAAATGTTTTTCTTCAGCAGCTTTATCCTTGCTATATTGCAGCTAAGGGGGAAAAAAGCTGCAGGCAGACAGTGAATATGCAAACTGCTCGTAGGGAATAGAAAACCCTTTTTCTCTTTGGTCATTGTGCTTCAGTTTTCAGAGAGGCACTAATGAGGAAATATGTATTAATTATGTCTGTCATATCACATTGTAGATCATAAAATAATTTACCTCTTTGCTTGATTGTAAGGTTAATTTGAATTCACTTTTACAGAAAATATGCAACAGCTATTAGCATTACTTACAGCTTCAACTTCATATGAAACACTTTATTAGTAGGATTAAAATGTGTAACATTTCTGGAAAAAAGGAGGAAAAAACTCCCCCAAAACAATTCAGTTGAAACTGTATGAGAAACTTAGATTATTTCACAAGATGGTTATCTAAACTGGAACTATCCTGGGGTCAAAAAATTCTGTGAATGTTTTTGAAGATCTTTAATGTCTATGAATTATTTGAGCCCTTTAAGTTATTTTCGTTTTGCGGACGTTTCCTTAGCATAGCATTACCATAGCATTTCCTATATTTATGTCACTAGAAACTAACTTAAAAGTGGAAAGGAAATATTTCTAACTGCCTCCTAAAACCACCAAAGTTACTTCTTTACAGTTCTTGAAACTGGAAGTCAGCCTGTTTACCAGAAGTAAGTAACTAGAAGTAAATTACGTGATCATCTCTTAGATACACAAAACTATGTTACAGTATTTTGAATTTTTTTTTTAGAAAATCATATTCAAACTAAGTAAAGTATAGATATTATTAACTAACTAGTTGCTTCAGGTTAAACCACAGAAGTATACAAATTACTAGAATTGGTTTTTACCTGATGACATATGTCACTCAAGAGAGACAAAAACAGGAAGAAGCATCCTGGTTCTCTGAAATTTAATGGATCTAAGATACTTGAATAGAACATCTTATAAAGATCTCACATATTTTTAAGAAAAAAAGGTACATCAGATAAATTTTACTGTGATAACACAAGTTGAACTTCATGACAAAATTGCGTGTGTTTGCATGTATGACAGATGAATAGTTTTCCTCACCATAATCTGTCTCTGTAAGAAACACAATTTCCAAATTTATTTTCAGCATGATACTTAAGGTTATTAGATAAAAAAATTACACATATATTCAAGGCAAAGACTTAGGACTAGATGCTGTTTTAGGGGAGAAAAGAAGAGGTTTTGTTTATGCAGACTTTATATGATAATTTTGTATAAAATTTAGTTTTTGGAATACTACTAGCATAAGAAGTTTGATGAAATAGTTCAACTGTTTTACTTTTTGTATTACAAAAAATTAACAATTTTTGGGTACATCATTACTCTGTTCAGAAATAAGGATTAAATTTTCAGAACTGCTTTTTTTTTTCCTTGTTATTTCCTGTTATCATTCGCTGATTCCAGATTGTCCAAGGTAACTGTGGTAAAACAACAATTTCCATCTGGAGGAGGAAGAGAATATTCCTGCTTATGTATTACCAAAGAAAATATTCTATTTCCCAACACTAAATGAATATCAGTCCTTGTAAGGAAAGACTTTACTTTCAACAAATGACTGTCAGAAATGCCATGGGTTAGAAGTGCCACAGAAATAATTTCAGGTTTTAGTAACATTCTCACTAGAGATGTTGCTGAAAGCATTAAGGCCTTACAAAGGAAAAACCTCTCTATGGTGAGACTGCAAGGTCCTGACCCTGCTTTGATTAGCCCTATTGTGCAGAGACAGCTTTCACAGAATAATATCCATGCAAGTCCTTCACATATGCTACTTGCCATATGGATGCTTGAAGTCAGTTATATTAGTAACTAAAATTAACTGCAATAGATTATGTGGTTGAGATGCTTTAAAAAAAAAAAGGAAAAAAGAAATGTGATGCCTCGTGGAAAAAGTACAGAGATACATAGATTTTCTTCTATGATGGATGGCAAAAATTCCTCATAACTACAAATCTATTGTTTGGAAAAAGGTTGATAAACCAGCAAATTTTCCACTGTTAATAAATTTGGGGTTGCTATCAAAGAAAATCAATCCATTTAACAAACAGAAGCAATCCTAGAGGCTGGACCGAAGAAAATATCCACACTGCTAAATCCACTCATCATTATAGCCAGAACATTTTTAGTGAAGAATTACAAATGATAACAGTAAACTCTGGGCAAATCCTCCATCTAAGGAACCAACAGCTGAACCATGGCGAGCAGCTCTTCAGTGGCCCTCCCAGGAGACACTCCTCAAGCTGCTGCAGTAGAAGAGAGCTGGACAGGGCAGAAGGTGTGCAAGGTGAGGGCCCAGCCAGCTGTCCTGCCTCCGAGACCTGCAGCACTCAGTGGCCTCAGAGCCATCCCTTGTAAGAAGGCAGACAAAGGTTCTGCTTCTTCATTTGGAATTCTACACGTTTAAGCAGGCTCCGTGCAAGCACTGCACTGGGACTACAGGTCTTTATTTTCTACTTGCGTACCACACTTCCCCTGATTTTTCAAGGTCAGTAGCCTAGCAAATGGATCTAGCAAACATATTTCCATCTACCTGGAATCCCTGCTCTACCCTTGATATCTTTCAAATGTGAATAATGTCCTTTTTTGTGCCTATTCTGTCTGTCACAGAATTAAATAGCACAAACTGCAGTCTGGTATGATACATGTTATCACAAATTATTATTCACTTTTCCTGGAGCTTCCTGGCTGTTGAATCAATTCAATTAACTTCATATATTCTCCATTTTTGAATGTCACACTTTGGCACCCAGACATTTAGTACATATTTCCCAGTTAATTTTCTTTCTTGTTTTCCATAGCTTTTCTCATTTATTATCAGCATAACATCAGTTTCAGTACATCTTAGATAATTAATTCAAGTATAGTCATACTATTTTAGACATTAACTGTTACTCAGTTCAATGTAATCTTGGAACTCAACAGCTTAAAATCAGATAAGAACCATAAACATAAATAATTGAGTTTACTATGAAAAGATACGTGCTTTGAACCAAAATAGACAAGAGTTTAGCAATTCACATGTCTACACAAAGCAGTTCTGAAAGAAAAAAAACATTCTTTCACAAAAGGATGAAAGGATTTAATATAAATTTCAGTGTTTACTCTGGCTGGATGTTGGTCAAAACAGCACCCAGGTAACTTTCAGATATGATTGCTAATGAAAGGGTTCAATTCATTAATTGAATCCAGCTTTGATTTAAAACTTTTGATATACATTTTGAGGTACATCTGTTTGATAAAATACTTTTTCTGAAAAATATATACTTTTTGCAAAAAATATGTAATTGCTGTAAGAGTAAAACCCAAGAGTTAGCACTTTTTGTGGGTTTCTTAAATGGAAAAATGTAATTATATGCTATCAAAAATCCCCTTTTTTCACAAAGAAATTCTAATAACTAATGAATATTCAGAGCCAAAATAGACTGATGATTTTTTTTTTACTTTCATGAGTTATTTTTTTTCTATTTGAAATCCATTGTAAAATTACAAGGTATTTTATCATCATTTTATAATGTATTTAATCTCTGCTTGCCAGATATACGAGAAGCAATAGAAGCTGACACAAGAACGAGGTAAATGACTGGCAACAGAATGTACCTGCTGACAGATAAAGACAGACACTATCAGTCTGCTTTCAGATGTCTACATTTCAGTCATGACCATGATATGTGAATGTATCATTTGTGTTAATCACAAATTACATTTAGGAATATCCTAAATCTCTAAGAAAGATAGAATCATAGAATCATCAGGTTGGAAAAGATAACTTGGATCATCGAGTCCAACCTTTCCTATCTGCCCCTAAACCATGTTCCTGAGCACCTCGTCTACACTTCTTTTAAATACCTCTAGGGATGGTGACTTAATCACCTCCCTCGGCAGCCTTTCCAGTGCCCAATGACCCTTTCTGTGAAAAATTTCTTTCTGATATCCAGTCTGAACCTTCCCTGGTACAGCTTGAGGCCATTCCCTCTTGTCCTGTCCCCTGTCACTTGGGAGAAGAGGCCAGCTCCCTCCTCTCTACAACCTCCTTTCAGGTAGTTGTAGAGAGCAATAAGGTCACTCCTCAGCCTCCTCTTCTCAAGGCTAAAAGACCCCAGTTCCCTTACAAGTCAAGTAAGACTTGTTCTCCAGCCCCTTCACCAGCTTCATTGCTCTTCTCTGGACACACTCCAGAGCCTCAACATCCTTCTTGTGGTGAGGGGCCCAGAACTGAACACAGTTTTCAAGGAGTGGTCTCACCAGTGCCAAGTACAGGAGCAGAACAACCTCCCTGAACCTGATGGCCACACCGTTTCTGATACAAGCCAAGATGCCATTGGCTTTATTGGCCACCTGGGCACACTGCTGGCTCATGTTCAGTCCCTGTCAACCAACAACCCCAGGTCCTTCTCCTCCAAGCAGCTTTCTAGAAACTTTTCCCCTAGTCTGTAGCACTGTATGGGGCTGTCATGCCCCAAGTGCAGATCCCGGCATTTGGCCTTGTTGAACCTCATGCCATTGCACTCACCCCAGCAGTTCAGCCTGTTCAGATCCCTTTGCAGAGCCTCCCGACCCTCCAGCAGATCAACACTTCCACTCAGCTTAGTGTCATCTGCAAACTTACTAAGGGTGCACTCAATGCCTTCATCCAGGTCATTGATAAAGATATTGAACAGGGCTGGACCCAGCACTGAGCCCTGGGGAACCCCACTTGTCACTGGCCTCCAGCTGGAATTAACTCCATTTTCCACAAGTTTCTGGGCCCAGCCATCCAACCAGTTTTCTACCCAGGAGACTGTTCACCTGTCCAGGCCAGTGGCAGGCAGGATCCTAAGGAGAATGCTGTGAGAAACTGTGTTAAAGGCTTTACTGAAGTCCAAGAAGCCTTTCCCTCATCCAGTAAGCAGGTCACCTTGTCATAGAAGGTGATCAGGTTAGTTTGGCAGGACCTGCCTTTCACAAACCCGTGTTGACTGAGCCAGATCACCCATTTTGCTTGCATGGGCTGTATGATAGACATGGGTACTCATGATGAAAAAGTAATTTAGGAAAGCATAAAAATAAAAAAAATTAAAAGAGAGCTTGAATTAAATGAAAAAGAAAAATGACAGCAACAGAAATATTTTCTTAGAGTTTGCATATCTTTGGCTGAAGAAGAAAATACCAGAAATCAGACCAATCCACATCTGCATTCAAAGTCACTGCATTACTTTTAACCCATCTAGTTAGGAACCAGAACTGCAGCATCAACAATATATTCCACAAACTTTTTATAGAAATTTATGGAAATGGGGAAGACAAAGGGACCCTATAAAACTAAACACAGCTATTTCCATTTATAAGCCTATAAAAGGCTACTGATTAGGTCATTGGTTTTACAGGTATTTCATAGAAATTAATTGCATGGAGTGTTTTTGTGTGGTATTATCTGTGTTAAATTTTGCCTTGTTAATTATTCTTCAGGATAGCTCCATTCTAATATTTCAAGTTTTATCCAGATATTTAAAATATAAATTTTAAACTGGTAGGTCAAAAAGAAATGTATACAAAATAGACTTCTAATTTCTGCACTGTTTTGAAGGAATAGAAATAACTAAACCATCCTCCACTTTTTATTCAATACTCTGAATATTTCTAGTTACATTATTAACAATTGAAGTTGTAAGAAAAAATTATAGTATCAAAGAGATATATTTATAATTATTACAACTTATCAAATTATTAAGAGACATATCATGATCCTCCCAGAACACCCAAACTTTAATCTTAAATTTTCAAAAACAATTACCAAATCTAAACCACTATCAAGTCACCTATAGCTCATATACAGTAAGAATATCAAAGTTATCATCCTATTAGTTTGGATGTTTGCCCAACTCCCCTTCCTCAAGGTTTAAAAGAGAAAAGTGAGAAGTGTTTCTGGTAGCAATCTTTGCCGCTCTGTGTACTCCTCTGGTTTGATTTTTGAGGAGGAGACAAGGGCATTCCCAAAACACCGTTAAATCAAATGTTTCAATCAACAACAGAGGTCAAAACGTACCATGTGTAGCTGTTCCAATGAAGCAACTACTTACTGCAGGTTTCAGAAGAAAAAGGCAGTTCTTGTACACTTTTGCACATGGCAACAAGACAGAGAGTTAAGGAGATCTAAACTCAACCTCTTCCACCACCAGTGTCACAGTTCTTACCTTTCGCACATTCTCTCACACGGGTAACCCATAAAGGTGGTACTGATTCATTGCTGAATCAAAGAGTCTCAGTCTGAAGAACTGCAGCTTTTCACTGCCTGCATGCTCCAAGGGCACTTTAGCTGCATCTACATTATGCAAGTAAACTGAGCTCATGGTTAATTCATCTTTTCCATAGCTTAATTTGCCTTGGTCTTGCTAACAGGTTAGAAGATCACAAAGTAGCATGCTAGTATTCCTAATACTACTAGACTTCTGCACCTGACACAGAGAATTATGCTCGTATCTAAAACCTGAATTGCAGTTATTAACAGGAACTGCAGCATCACACACATGATGAAGTAAAAAGTTTCACTCTTATCATCAACAGGAATCATTAAAGGTGGAATAGGAAAGTTCTTTTTGGTGTTCTGTATTATTCTCTATTCGGTGTACTGTTTTCTACATTTGGCTAAATAATCTTGTCATTAGTTCTACAGAAATTTTTGGGTTTTATGTGGTCTTTTACCTCATCTACTCCAACTTTCTTCCTTGTTGTTTGAATAGGCAATATTCCTAATAAAGAATACCTTACTATTACTGATTGCTATATTATATAACTGGATTTCTCTGCCTTTTTGTAGGTCATTATTTTCTTCCAAGAAAACAAATAAAATGAGTTTCATCATAATTTTAGGTTTAAATTTGTGCCAGCTAGTTGCAAGTTTTAGCTTTGTTCTTAAAGAAAAACATCACTTTTCACTATTCTAACTCCTACATAAATCCAGGCCCATTTAGTTTGTCATTCAGTGCTTTTAGTTACTCAGACCCTTCTGCAGTAGGTAATATTGCTGAGTTGATGGAATTCTGCATTGATTTCACATCGACTATAAATACTTCTAGGGCTCCACATAAAACAAGTACCTTATCTCTTTTTTATCAGTAGCAGGAAAACTTTTCAGCTCTCTCTAGTTGATCCACTGGGCACGTTCCAGTAGTGGGGGGAGGAGAGTGAAATGGCATGATTTCCTGCACCCTTTATTCTTCGTTTGCTAGCAGGAATCCTGAATCCAAGCAGTGGTGGGAACAGCCACCAAGAAGTAAGGCAGAGAGGCTCACAGAGGTTTTAAGAGGTAGTTTGGGAATTGGCTTCAAAAGCCAGTTCAACCAAACATGAACAAAGTGAATCTAATACACTGCTCACTCAGCTTCTCTGGGCTCCCATGTTGCCTCTTTCCCCTTCATGGTGCACCTTGCTTAATCACTTAAGAACTGAGAAGTTTAGTTTTTATGGAAAACAATAAACTTGTTCCAGAAAGATCCCTGAAGAAAATTACATAAATCGGGCTAGAGTAGCAGAGCTGTTTTTTCCAGCTGCTGTAACTCTTATGTTACTGTGCTTTTTATCTGTGTTTCTAGAACTAAGGTTTCCTGCATGTCAGCTTCTACCAGCACTGCAATTTAGACTTCTGTATAATATGCTACTGAGTGCAAGTTTACTAGCACTCAATATTCAGAAAAAAATTCATTGTTCCAGCACCAGAAATACTTTTACCTAATCCTTAATCCCCACATTTTTCCTCTCATATCCTTAGTTCCAAATATGTTTATATGAAAATCAAATACATCGCTTGCTTTCCTTATGTCTATGCTGAAACCATACTTAGGCAACTTCTGTATTAAAGGAAATAACTCTTCTACACAATATATTACCTGCCAAATTCAGGAACACAAAATATTATGGAAGCAGAATACTTAGTTTTCAAAAACAATGAGGCATGTATGCAAATCATAAAAATGCCATCTGCAATTTTATCATTCACGAGGAAAAAATATAAGTGAAATCAATTTCAAATTTCAGCATCATCTAAGAACACAGATGTCTGGAAGTAAACTTTTCCCACAAGCTTTTAAATGTATGTCTATGCGCCATAGAAGTGTATGTAACTTCCTCTAGAGCCTCCAGAACTGACTTGCAGAAGTAGAACAAAACTGGAATGGTATAATACAGAATTATTTTAATATTTTAATATGTACTACAACTTCCACTGTTTTAGCTTTTGCTTTCTCAGTAAGGAAGGATATTTTTCCTTAACTCAAAGTAATTACATAGGGCATATATGTTGAATTCCATTTAAAGAAAGAAATAGAACAGAAAGGTTAAAAAAATTCCATGTGCTAGCTTTACTAAATGTCACTTAATGTCTACTTAATGACATTTTTCTCAGTCATGGCACGCTTGACTGCCCGCTTATGCCAGTTGACATATTTAAAAAATCAAAGTCATTATACAGTACACAGAACATGTGATATTTCAGTCAGCATTTGACATGTGTGTTTCAGACTGTGATTCCAGAAGCACTTTTTGTAGAAACCATGTAGATAAATTATACATACTCATTTTCTGTCTCTAGATAATATAAGCACTTAATTAAAGGGAAGCAGTAGTAGCAAAAAACTTAAAAAAAACGTGAAGAATGAACTCTCATTTGGTTTATGAGAGTTATGGTTCTCACATGGCTTTAAAACTACACAATTTTAAGAATGCATTTTGAAATAATACATATATGTGAATATTCAGTGTCTAGTTCCACAAGTTGATTGATAGAACAAATAATTCATTTTCAAATACTGAAACTACACTTTGGCAGAAGAGTAAATTAACTGTTTATTTCTGGAGACAATTTGATGTGTGCAATAAATAAATCAGCATATTCATAAAATAATTCCATTTATAATTTTCCTCTTTAATACATTCCAATAATACTGAAGGTAAAATTTTAATTAAAAAGATAAAAGATGTAGAGTGAGGCCCAATAATGTTGTAGGTGAAATGGAAAAACAAGGGTAGGAAATGTTTCCTTAATTAGTAATGGTCTATCTAGCTCCTTCACATAAGAGCCCATTTGTTCTCTTTACTCCGTACCAGTCCTACTTCTGACTCAAAATTCAGTCAAGCATTGAGGGAGCAGAAAAATTAGCAGAATAAGTCTGTTTATACATACAATATATGAAGTCATATTTTTGTGATACATACAATCATAACACTTACGAGGAGGTCTGCTCACAATCTCTAAAAGGTAACACCTCTCAAAGTCAACAATATAGACACACATGAAAAGAATTTTGCCATGTCAACATAAAAGAAGCATCTAAATATGACAGTGTATCAAGCTCTTCCCACAAGTTAATACAAGTTCCTATGCCTTCTGCAGTAATAACTACATTTGTAAAATACTCAAATAAGCATGCAACCCATCTACAGAGCTTTTAAGTATTGTAAGCAATTTTCACAAATTTCTTTTTGTGTTGTCAGTTCTAAATATTTCATGGACAGGATTTTGCATTTTGTCACAGGCTTCACTAAAGCTCTTCCTCTATTTTCCCACTCTGAAATGTACATACTAGAAAGTCTATTAGTCCACATTACCTGCAAAATTAATAATACTTAATAAATTTGATAATTATTTGTCTTCAAATATTAAATGACTCAGTTTACAGTAAATTTGCCAGTCCTTAGAGCAAGGAACTACCTCCTGGAAATAAAATCTAAAACAGACTTCTCTTCCTCAACCAGTTTTTATAGGTCAGATGTCTCATGTTTTCCACTTACAATCTGACCTCAATTAATGAAGTCTTTTAGAGGATGCTAGATTATTTTTATATAATAGAAGTTTAAATGGAAAATATCTTGATTATTGTAGTTCACACACTGTATATGACATGACCCTGATCCAGATAGCAGAAAATTTTAGATAGTGTATTTGAGGCTATATCACTACATAATGATTCAGATTTTTGGCAACTTGCCACATTTGGGGTTAAGGATTCTGTTGATGTATAAAATACCTTTCTGAGAGCTAAAGTACCACTGTTAAACTAAGTAACACTACATCTTTCAGCTTTCAATGGATCAAAATACCTCTGTGTTCAATTGTGTTAAAATGTGAACAGGTTTCAATAGCTCCTGTTCCACCTGTCACTCAGTAAACCCATTTCTTCCTACTATATGAGTTTTTAAAGCATGGCTCTATTGTTCAGTCCAATGGATAAGTTATATGCTTTAACTTATTCTTCTTAAATTTTAATAATCAGGAACACTCTGTGATAAGGGTTTTGCTGCATGTTTCCAATAATTTTATTACAGACACACAAGAAATTTTACTGAAGAAACAACTTCCCATTTATCTAGTACTTTCTAAAAGGATATTGGATATTTGAGTTTAGCATATTTTGTTGCTTTTCAAAACAAAACTCCCTTGCCTTAGAATGATAATCTTGTTCCAGCCTGGAATCTGATCCTGCTACCTGTTTGTACTTGTTCATTTTCATTTGGCGATTCCTTTCTTCTACATCCATTGCACCTGTTAAGTTAAAAAAAAAAAAAGAGAAAATAAATACAGAAGTAGTCCTCAATTCCAAGTTTAAAGTTATGCCTATGGAAGTTTTAACAGAAAGACATGAAATATGATGTACTTAAATTACATTTTCTATAATTTTAGCTTCTGAATCACAATTTGGCAGAAAACCAAATAGTTGTAAAAGGAGGAAAATAGTAGATAGCAAGTACTTCAGCAGAATCTTAAGAAGTGTTGTACTATCTACACAATTCTAATTAAACCAACTTTGAGGAAGATATGAATGAGAATGGAACACAACATTTCCACAGAATATATTTTAATATTTCAAAAATATTCAAGAGAAATGGAGTCTTTCATTTAAAAAAAAAATCCAAAGACAACCTGCTTATTTTGAGTGGAGATCCTGGTTCTGCATATCATATAGTGGGATATGACAAACTATTAATCAGGCAACAACCAAACAATTTAAAGATGTCTAAAGAAATGTTAAAGAGCCACCCAGTGGTATCACTGTTTTACATTCTAACGACACAGAACTTCAGGAATTATTTCAGGATTCACTATTCTTGAATCACATACATGATCAGTCTCACTTAGGCATGGGTTCTTACTATATGGCTTGGGCAGCAGCTGGTTTCAACCAACTGGAATTGTGACACCACAGTTTACCATGTAAAATAATAAGGAAGTCAGTAACAAATCTGAGGTGGAAGACTGAGAAATAGAAAAATGAGAGGAAGACAACAGCCGAGAATTTAAAAAAAAAAAAACAAATAAAAATATAGCTATTTATTATACACACAGGTTAGATTCTCTTCTACTTTAGCATGGTATGAATCATGAGTATCATTGTATCATGAGTATCATGAGTATCATTATCCAAAATTGTACGCTAAAACGTATTCATTTTGACTGACATTAAAAGCCATCTAGGGCTGAAATTCTAGCATCCTGTTAGTCATAAATGGAAGTTTCTGTACATTATATATATTGAACAATCTGGACTTCACTTGCAGA
Source organism: Phaenicophaeus curvirostris (assembly GCF_032191515.1). Taxonomy (NCBI): domain Eukaryota; kingdom Metazoa; phylum Chordata; class Aves; order Cuculiformes; family Cuculidae; genus Phaenicophaeus; species Phaenicophaeus curvirostris. The sequence goes on along the minus strand of NC_091394.1, from coordinate 78,519,490 downwards.
ACTGTACTATATAAATCTCATATAAAATTTAAACCTCAGTTCTAAGTTGTAACCTAACAGTAAAGTGGGTTTTTGTACAGGGCCTCTGCAGAAAGTTTTGTACTTTCTTTCTAGAAAACAGTAATGGTAAGGTAATACTATAAGGCCTGTCAGCTAAATCTTGTGGCATTTCATAGGAAATCTGGAAGGAAGAGGGAATGCAATAAGGCTAAAGTGTACTGTTACAGAAGTAACACATAAGTGCTTTTGAAGTAAAACACACTAACTTCTGCCCAAAGAAAGAAATCATAACACTCTGAAAATCCATTTCTTGTGCTTCTGTAAAATAAAGATGCTTCTCACCAAAAGGGAAATTTTGTCAGATTTTCTTAAAAATCATCACATGTTTTTCCCCCACCATTCTGCCAAAATTCAGGAAATAACCACCTATTGAGCATAAATTAGAAATTTCACAATTACTTGTGAAAATAGTCATTCTTGTCTATCTGTTGACAAGATGAAAGCTAGGTTTCCACAAATCAAATTGCCTAAGATCTGCAAAACCAAACACTCCAAAATATGGCATTGAAAAGGGAAGTACAAAACATAAACCCTTGATTTAAGTCCTCTAGCAAAATAAGCAAAATTGGTGGCTCATTTTATTCTCAAGAGAAAATCGAGCTCGCAAGTTTAGAAAAAAATCATTCAATTCCTACAAAATCTTACTAAAAGAAAAACTAACTTGCTATGTACATTTGATTGAATTCAGTAAAATGCAAAAAGAGGGAATCTTGAGGACAGTGAAAAGTTCGTAAGGAACATGAGGAAGATCAGCTTTGGTTCTACTATGCATGGAACTGATAAGCAGAATGAGTGTCCAGGGTTACTTGCTGCCACAGGCGATGTAACTTAAGCCAAATGCAGCTGTGATCTGGATGGGAGTAGGAAAGGTTGAGAGACTGTCACAGCACTTCCCATGCATGTGGTCCAGTGTGCATGCATGTTGCACCAAGTGGTGCAAATGCAACACTATCATCTCCATCTCTGCTGAGAGATCTGTACTTAGCTGAAACCAGCATGGGTGGAGGGCAGATGGGGCAGCAGGAGCAGAAAGTTTCTCCACTGATTTCAGTAATGTCTGGGTGCATTAGGAAGCTTCAGGTCCTAACAGGAATTTGACAACCAAGGCTGAAAATCAGTCCTGTGCCAAGGACTCCACTGTAATCAGGAGGGGTATATCAAACATGTGTAAGCAAATCAGAAGTAATCTGAATCTATTAGATATCAATAGTGGTGAAAATGTAGTAGCATAAGCTTTCACAGTGGTAGCACAAGGCTCACTGTGCTCCTGTGACATTCAGGTCCTTAGCTAAAGCACAGCACAACACATTTGCTGGACTACAGAGACTGACTACAAAAATTAAAGCTATTTATGATACACTTCCATTTATTGCCATAATGTACCAAAGTGTATCCAACCAAAATTTTGGCTGGGTAAAAGTGAGTTAATTTGTATACTTCTGCCTTAACTTCCTCCCAGAATTTTGCTTCTAGACAGTAGCTGAGCCTTCAACAGAAATATCCAATGAGACAGTCAAACTTCAGTCATAGGAAAAGAAAAAATTAAGACACACGGATGGAACAAAGACTGGAGTTGTTCACCAAACATAATTGGGATCATTACACTGTAGGCAACTTCTCAGAGCTTTGCTTATTTTGAACAATGTTTAAAACCCTATGGCCTGAAGATTAATTCAGTGGGGTTTTCATTAGCACAGCTGCTGATTCAGTACTAGTCCTCCATATTTTCAGAAGAGAGTGTGCTGAGGGAAAGCAGCACAACTACAGTGCAAATGCAGTTCTGAAATGTCAGAGTAAGGCACCCAACTACTGTGCACAGCAACCCTGTAACCTGCCCTCGGATCCACAAGGACTGTAGTAAGAGACCAATTTGTGCCCAAGTTTAGCAATAATGACTAAAGCAAATAAAGCTTAGGCCGCATGAATTGTGCTTTAAACTTTGGTTTTATCTATGGAAATGTAACTGGTAGATAAGGAAGTACAAATAAAACTCTAACGACAGGATATTCTGTAAGAATAGATAAAGAAATGTTTCAGGACAGACAAAACAGGTGCCAGAAGACAGATGTGGGATACCATGAATAGCATTGGATGAGCAGTAGTGCCATCAGGAAAGAAAAAAACCTATAAAGACTATAATATCCAGTAAGAATCAGTAGGTGGGGTCCCTCTTCAGAGGCACTCAGCTCAAGCTGTAACTACTGTTGCATATAATATGGAGTAGAAGACGGAATTCTGTTGGATTCTTTTATTAAAGTAGAACCTAGAGATGAGCCCTGTGGAGGTGATTCTGTGTAATTTCTACCATGGTCTAGGTGGTGGCTGTATAATTCCTACAACTGGTCCTACAACAGAATTCAGGGTAGACACTAGAATAACTGCTCCATCTTCCAGTATTTTCATGTTTTAACTTGCAATAAGATCAGATACAGATACTTTACTATTAAAACTTTCCCCATAACTGAAAACTAAGCGTCTGTTCCATGCAAAAAAATTTAAGGGGCAGTAATCTGTGGTGTGGTTAATACCTAACTTTTCTCGACCTCAACTGCTCATAGTCACATCTTTACAAGGAGATAACCAACCATTCAGTTCAGCCTGGAGCTAAAGATTGTTATTTGCTCTTCAGGTCTAATACTGGTTACTCTCTAAAGTAAGATTCTTCAGTTGATAGCCTGTGGTCCACACTAGAGACAAAAAGCATAACAAAATCACCCTATCACCCACCCTAGCCTAAAGCAAGCCTACCTATTTAAAAAATACAAATAAAACCAGTGGGTAGCTGTGTTCTTTCATTAACTTCTCCACTGGGAATGATTAAATTATCCTAGCTACTACAGATGCTGGTGATGCTGATGTGTTTGTAAAGGAGTTTGCTTTACTGTGGGTCTTCAGGGGCACAGAAAGAGTAAAAGGGAAATGGAAGTAGTAAATGGAAATGGAAGTAAAGTAGTAAAGGGAAATGGAAGAGTAAAAGGGTATGGAAGTAGAGTGGAGTTTCTCTGAAAATATTAGGACAGACTTAGCTTTGGATAGACATGGACCAGAGGGATATGAAATCTGGGAGGCACAGCACCTCAGTGATAAGGGGACTACAGAAACACCGAGATATTGGAGGTCAGAAACCTGTTATAGAGAAGAAAAAGGCAGTATGCAGGCTTGCATACTCTGTGCCTAGTGTGGAAAGGACGAAACAGAAGTCTTAAGATATATGAGAGTCGTCTTTAGCTGATTCTGGTCTTTTTCTTCCCATTTACCACCCTAATCTGACTCCCTTGAAAAACCAAAGAAAAACACATGTGGGAAAGCCCTTTCTTAGTTTCTATTTCCTAATGTCTCTTTTGAAATACCCAAAATTGTGATCCCACTCCACAGTACACATTTTCTTAAACATAATAGATCAAAGAATTTGAGGGCAAAAAGATGAAAATACTTTGAACGAGTCACCCTACCTGTATCCCCATTCTCTGGATCTGCTTTCTTTTCTTCTATGAACAAATGAAAGCAATATGTAAAACAAAAAGAGGGGGAGAGAGAAAATGCAGAAATAATAATAAAAGTAATATAAATCATGCATTAAAAAGTAAAAGTGAATAAAAAACATCAAATTAATCTAAAGTGATTACTTCAGTCACTCAACAAGGATGGTGCTCTACATCCAGAGGCATATTCACTGCGTGCTAGTGTATACATTTGTGCATTCTTATTGACGACTTACTGGAGAGAACTCATGGGTATTTTGTGCACTTCCAGAATCTTTAAAACACTCAACAAAAAAGAGAGCAAGGCAGGTGTCAGACATAGTTACTTTACAGTTTCTTTGAACAGGATGACATAAAAATAAAAGCAAAAAATTTGCTTGTGCAACGTTTTATGCAGTGCACACATGATATGCAGTCTAGTGACTCAAGCATAAAAAATGAATGTGTCAGAATGATTTTCAGTAATTACTTCAAATCTTTATTGGCTTAATCAATTCTCATAGCTTCCACAGGTTAAAAGGTTTAATAATGATATTACTGTAGCTTGTCTTAGAGTTAAAAAATGAAGAACACTAACAGCAATACTCAGAACCCTGTTCATGTACATAAATCCACCTAACTGATGCCAAGAAATATTTTGAATGCATATCTAAGGTTGTAAATGGCTCAGGGCATCTGTCACAAAGAAATGAAAATGCATTGGATCCCTGTCAAATAGTTTGTCAGCCCATAAATACTGCACTCTGATATCCAAGTTTGGTAATTAATGTAAAAGAATTTTAAGTCAAATGAAATTCATGTTAATTAGAAATAAATTATTTCTAAACAGGCTGTCTGTTTCTTTTTTCTTACTGTAAGCCAAAATGATATCAAATTCAATTAAAACAATTCCATGAATATGGAGCAATAACCCCCAAGCTACAAACTAAAAATAGCATGTATTATTAGAATTAAATATTTTTCCTGAATTATTGGTAATTGAGGTTTGCTCACAAAATTATGATCTGTTTTATAGCACACAGACTACAGAGGGAAAAAGTTGCAATATTTTAAGGAAATACCATTTTGTAGATGGGTATCAAAGCAGAGGATAGAGTTATACTTAAAGAGGAATCATACTGGGGAAAGGTAGAGTGTAAGAAAGAAAAGTAGGCTGATTCAGAGAGCATGAATTACATGCCAGACTTTAACAGCATCTGGCATCCCATGCTGTATGGGATCAAGGTTATTCTGCTGGCAACTCCTGGTAGAATGGTTAGGCAGTTAATGGAAAACAAATGTGGCAAGTCATAAGCCTACACTTTTGGAAATCAGAGGACACCAAATGAGTTCTTGAAACCCCTCCCACTTCCCAATCTTTCCTTCCCCATACTGCACACGGTTTGCAGATAAGGCCCTTTGGATTCTTCTGCTTTGGGCAGCCAGGTCTATATTATCTATGCAAGTTGTGGATACTGCTAGGAAAATAGCAGAAAGAGACATATAGTTGTGTTTGTTTCTCAAGCATTCAGTTTTTAATTTTTTTTAAGAAATGGCTGTCAACAGTATAAAAAGCTGTAAATACAACACTGTCTTCTACTGCCTCATTATTTTCTAAAGCAGAAAGTTGATAGCAATACCAATGATTCAACATAATGCAAAATAGATGAAAGTGAAGTAAAATTCATTAAAATACTCTTCAGTTTGAGCTCAGACAGATTTATGACATTTCTAAGTTATTTAATCAGCATGATAAAACAAATTATTTATTTTGCCTGAAATATCATGTTAATACAGAAATCTAATACTACATAGGTTAACTTCTTTTTTTTAAAATGCCTAGAAGGCCATTCATCTGTATGTCTGGACGTCTTTCAAACATAAGTCCTTATTTAAAGGCATTGTCAAAATAAGGACAACTTGAAATCTGTCCAACTTTCACTTGCTCTTGCTCTACGTATATCAAAAAATATTTTCAAAATGACTTATAGAAAAGAATACTGTAGTAATAATAAACACAAAATTCTTTTAGTTTCTTGAATTTTAGAAGTAGAATTGAAATTCTGTGACATTTATTACAAATCTCTACAGAAAATAAATCCTTTAGATTTTTACAAGAAAGGTCAGCACAGTGGATCCTACTTTCTGAACTGGCATTTCAGCTGTATTGTGAAGATCTGTCTGAAGAAGTACTAGAAAGAACAGAAGGCTGAATTGAGAAAGATCTCACTTGAATGGGAAGCAGCAGAACTGAACAATATTGGTATTATCCATTGACCAAATAAAACTAATGCTAACTTATCAAGAGCAAAGATCTTCACAGCAGCAACAGGCCTAGCAACTGCCTCAAAAGAATTCAGAGCAAGTTCAGAATGTTGATACTGTAGTAATTAATGCTTTTGTTTGCCCCAGTTATTACATGCTCAAATCAGAAAAATTGTAAAGAACCTCAATGTCTTGAAAATGCTGAAAACCAATGAACCACTATGAGATGATTTTAAAATGTCTCAAATTGAATAATAGATAAGATGACAAGGTCATCAGTCATCCCTAAAAATCTTTCTGTATTTTTGTTTGCATGATTTCTTCCATATCATCACATTCGTCAACATTTTTCTACAGCCCTTTAATTAACCTAGGTTTACAAAATGAAAAGCATATAATGTGTCATGCGGTGCAATGATCTTAATTTAAGAACTAAAATTTTTCAGAATTAAACAATGTTTAGAAAAAACAGATGTACTGAAAGATATTGATGAAAAATAGACAATAGACAGAGGGATTGAAATGCTGAAAGATGCTCTCTCAAAAATTTCTTCCACCATCACAGATGGCATCACTATTATAATGACCACAGACATTTCATGAAATAGTAGACACAGTCACATTCCCCTGGTTCTGCAAGGGTCCATTTTTTTTCAAGAGGTATTAGTATATTTCATAGGTATCTAACAATCTAACACATATCTGGAAGATAAAATTAACAGAAAAGAATTCTAATTAAGAGACTCGGAGAACAGTGAACTTAACAAGAACCAAAACTGATTTAAAATGGCCTTGATCAGCTGTATTTTCTTGGAAGTGCCTTAGCTCAATAAGCTCTGCTGTTCTGACAGGAAACAGGCTGCCCAGAGAGGTGGTTGAGTTGCCACCCCTGGAGGTATTTAAAAGACGGGTGGATGAGGTACTCAGGGACATGGTTTAGTGATTGATAGGAATGGTTGGACTCAATGATCCTGGAGATCTTTTCTAACCTAGTGATTCTGTAAAACTGGGGGTGCCATGGCCAAAGCACCCAGGCAGGCTTCACTCACTTCGCCCAAAGAAGTACTATGGAGCAGGGGCTCAAGTCCCTTGGAACAGAACGTGAACACCTCCATACATGTCCAAATAGAATAACATCCACAGAAGAAGCAGGATAGCAGACCTCTCTAGCCATGGATACTGATAGTAGTGTTGAACATTGGCTTTAAAATTGCTGGCTTACTAGTCTACTTCCCACATCTTCCTCTCGCAGCTGACTACTCCAAACTTGAGGTTGGAGCCTGGTTCTCTCCTGAAATGTGAGATGTCTCCTGCAATAATTTTTAGCTGTGCGGGGATCAGTTCAGCAGGCTGGTTCAGGATTTCACTTGGGATTCAGAAGAAAAAGATTTGCATCATCTCAAGCTGGGACCTAAATAAAACCAGACTTCTTTGCTTTGAATGAAAGAAATTGCAGCCTCCTACACTTGAGGGCACGCATTTTATTGCAACAGACGGATGTGCATTTCCTTATTTATCTCTGTATTTAGGCATAAGACAAGACAATGAAATTAAATATTTTATACTTCTATTTTTCATATTTGCAGACACTTAAAATCAGCAACTCTATTTATAGAGTGGATAAATTAGTTCTTGACTTAAGTGCTCTATTAAGTATTGAGTCTGATTTTTCAAAGTTGAGCAAATTAAATAGTATTTTATTTTAAAAATCCAATGTATACATAGGACACTAACTTCTGGTGAGTACTTTTTAAAAAGCTAGCCAACTTTCTTACTAGACATTTCTCTGGAAATGTTATTTATGAGAATACAGGAAAATCAATTTTATACTGAAAAAAACCCCAACCCTGAAATAATATTCATATCAAAACCAGCGAAGGAAACACAATTGTGTCCTAAAAGCAAAATCTGAAAGTTATTTGCTTTGAACATCAAAACCTGTCAATTAAAGGTCTTGCACTCAAAGGATTACACATCTATTTTTTGAGCCATTCAACTCCAATCTTACCTCTAAGAACTTAGCTCTACATTTCATCATTCTGGCTGTCTACAGTGTGAAAAATGTAACTGCCCAACTGCTACTGGTCTAGCATAATACCAGGTGATGTTTGATATGAATGGTTGCTGAACTTCACTCCAGGACTTTATGTCCAATGTGTGGCAAACATAAAAAAACTATTGTCAGCAAGCAACACGGCCTTTCCAAGAATTCTGTGATCCACCTCACAATCTGAATGAATATAATATGGCTGTCACCTACAGAAATGTGGAACAAGGGGAAAAATGCACATTGTTTTAGGATTGTTTTTTTCTCATATTACTGTCTGAATGAGACTGAAGTGTCCATTACTCTCCTTAAAAGGGAATGCTAGAATGAAGATGATCTCAGTTAGCTGGCTTCCTAGTGGGGGAGTGTGCCTTTGCATTCATGTTTTCTATTTGAGAACTACTGGTTTTTGGTTTTTTTCTTCTTGGCTTCAAACTTGAGACACTAAACAAAGACTGAAACCCAGAGGGAATTTCACACCAATTAAACAATTTTTTATCACAATGCTTAAAACATGCTAACTATGTTACTTTGGATTATTTGCAGAATACATGGCACTGCTTAGTAAGTGAATTGAATAAGATGGGGTGGTGATCTAGGGTAGAAAGTTAAAGAATCTCTAGAATCACGGGTTTATAAACTGACAAGGTCATCTCAGGTCTTCATGACTAGGGATAGGTCAGTGCAGTTGATAGAGGACAAAGGTCTTTTGAAGCAAGATGGGAAATTCTATTTTGCATGTTTATTAAAGTAATGATTAGGGTTATGGCCAGCTTTTTTTTTTTACGGTGTATGATTTTCCAAAGTGATTTTCACAGGGTGTTCTGTGATTTTGTTGCCTCATACAAAGGTACATATAGATTTTGGCAGCCTTTGAAAAATACTGAGCAGATGGAAAAAGGAAGAAAGAAGTAGTCAGATGGATGTTAACTAAAACATTCCTTTTCACTTCTCCAAAGAATTCTGGCACAACCTCCCTACATGAGTGATATGAAATAGGATTTTGAAGTTTTAAAGAAAAATACCTGAAGGATGAGTGGGCCCTTCAGTCTGTACTCATAAAATTTCATTCAGATCAGCCATGCTATAAACTCTGCATTGTCTTCATGAAAGCCTGAGCACAGTCTTATTGTTAAGCTCTCCAACATCCTGTTTGCCAAGCATGAAAGCTCCTCAGAGTTCCCACCACTGGAATACTCCACAGTATAACCACAGAATATTTCACATTCTGATATAGCTGCTTCAAAATATAGGCACAAACACTTGATGATGGCTATGCCTCTGCTTCCAGAAAAGCAGAGAACTATTAATAGAGATTCCTCAGCTATCCTAAGAATGCAAGACATCTTCTTGAACCAAAGATCACAAAACCAACAGTGCTGCATACACCTGCATGTAAGACTCAGAAGAATTACAGCTAGCAAACCATTCCTGTTAAAAAAATATATATCTAATGCTATTCCGTCTTTTTATCTCATTTTTAAATATGTAATATAATATTTTTAATATTTTCCTTTAGTGGATTGAAGATCAGCCTTTATTCATGTGATGACACCCAAGTAAGCATTCTAAGTATCTTTAAACTGAATTTGGAGCTTACCTATTCCTCTGGGTTTTGTAGACCAAAGGTAGAGTTAGGCTTTTTAATAGTCTCAGTCACACACTAAGGCATCCAATTTAAACATGCCTGTCAAACTAAATATCACAGAAGCCTTCAGAGATGGGCAAGTAATTTAATCATATTTGTTCTAAAATATAACAAATTCCACCCAGAAATTTCTTTTTAACATAAGAAAGATGGAAACAAAACAAAGCGCCATCCTGATCTTCAAAGGAGCACACGCCACTGAATGCTGACAATAACAATAAATTAAAAATAGAGGAGAGATGTCATGTTCTACTTACAAAGGGTAAGTATATCACAGTAGATTCATTCTTGGAAAGGTTGAAAAAACTCTTGTGGTATTGTAAGATAAGAATAAATCCAAATAACCCTGCTCCTTGTCTTCTACTGCAGTCAATCTCAAACTCTCTCAACCATACAATTTTTTTTGCCCTTGCTTTCTCCAACAGTTTATTTGCCAGACCCTTCTACTGTTTGGCCCTCCACTGTCCAGGGCTGCAAGCTCTTCCAATGTGGTTACCCATCTTTAATAAATAATAAATGACAAAACACAGAAAAAAATTCAAAGCCCTTATGTACTTGAATTTCATTCTCTTAAATTAGCAAAAATTCTAATCAATCATTCATATTCTCTTAATATAAGAGTTTTGCACCAGATGTTGCAGAAAAGAGCTGGAATCTCTATTTCCCTACCTTTTATGGCCCTTTCAAAACAGAGGTGTTCCCACTGCTCTGTCTTCTAACTTCCATCCTCCTGTACAGAGAGCCACAATGACTGGGCATCACCATCCCTTCTCATCCTGGAACAAACCTAGAATTACTTAGCACTGTTTCTGCTACACGCATGCTGACTGCCTTTAAACTGTCATTGATCAGCCTTTCCACAGTTCTGGTAATCAAGTTTTTTGGGTATAGTTACTTGAGTCAGCTCACATCTAGGCCTAGATTAACTTTACATGGCTGAAGAACGTTTTCTCTCTCTCATATGTTTGAAGATCACAGTAAGTATTACTTGCAATTACAAGTGAATGCTGACAAAATGGTAACTGGGTGGTCTGAACCACCTTGCTGATGAAAAGAAATATGTCTGCTCCATCACTAAGGTTCTTTGGCAGACAGGGGCTTACTTCCATTGTTCATACTGAATGCATGGAAAGATGAAGGAGGCATATGTCTCCCCAACAGTTTTCACAATACTTAAATCGTATGAAACACATTAAATTATTTCCAAAATATTATTTTAGAAACAAATAGTGACAACTTTGCATTACAAAGCTGTTCCTTCACTCAATGAAAATAGGGCTTAGTCATTTAGACATGCTATCAAGATGTACTGCTGTCAGGTAACAAAATACTATCAAATATTTTTCAAATATTTGCATTGTGAAGCATATTTGCTTCAAATATGCAGCATAAACTTTGCATGCACTATCACAGGACTTCTCAGTTAAAATACCTAGATATTTTTCAGGTAATAAAATTCTCTTATTTGTGCAACTAAAGATTATAATGTCCACAGAGAGGAAATGAAAGCGGTTTTCTTTCAATACAATACATCCACAAGTTTCCTTTTCTTTTACTATGAACAAATAGGAAATGGAACTCCCAATACTCAAATTTCAGTTTTGTAATGAAAGAGATTTAGAATCACTGCATAGGAACTGTGAATGGATGTTAGGCACAAAGTAAGTAAACTCGGTGTTTCCACAGCATAATTTATTAATTTCTAATAGTCCTGATTTGGAGAAGATGGAATTCAGGTCACACTGCCGGTTATCTTCTCTATCTATACTCAAATTTCCACCCCCCCACCGTAATTTACGGAGTTCTATCTTGAGATTTGTTTAATATGAAAACTACAGCAAGCAACATCTGCATGTTTCCATAAAGATGATCCCTGACTCTAGGAGATTAGGACAAGTGTAGTACTAAAGGTAAAACTGCATTCTGAAGGAGCTAGCCACAGTAAAGACAAAGATTTTTTACAAGATACCACTCAAGACAAATGGACCAGTCAATGTACCCCAAAACTGCTTCGTATTTTAGAAGCTAAATGGCATCCAAGTGTTTTCTCTAATTTGTTGGGATAATAACAGAGCCCAGGGAAATTCATTAAAGCTTTGACACAATAATTGTAAAATTTAGATTTTATAGGTAAATTTAATTAACTTAAGTATGAAGAATTTCATTGTTCTGACATACCACAACTGAACAAGTGGGCAAGTATGAACAATGACTGCATTTTCAGAGCTAGGATGCCTTGCTATGTATTAGTTCTCTGTCAATAATATAAAGTACATGGAAAATTCAATAAAATGGCAGATTATAATTCAATATGAAAGATAAACCATAACTAATGCACAATATGAAAGAAAAGTCACAAACAATACAGCTAAATTAGACCTCCTTCAATGTTTTGACTTCTGTCTCTCTCTTGTTATAATAAACTTAAATTTTACACTTTCTGGCATGAGAGAATAGCTTTTGATCACTAACAACTCTACTTTCAATCAAAATAGATTTTATTCAATGAAACTAAGTTTGAAATTGCAGTGCATGAGACTTGACTTGGTAAAATTATTCAGTTCTCAAATTATATCCTCCCTGGGGTGAAAAATAGCTAGTTATACTAGTTATATATATACACAATTCCATAATTATTGTAGCAGTTTTCAAATGCAAAGATAAAATAAATTATTAATTGTTTTCATGTCCTAGTTGGAAGCTTAAGGACTGATTTACAGATAACAGAGATGGGAAATAAACCCTGATATGATTGAATTCGAGTAAGTTTAAAGTCTTGAGGTACAGCATTTTCCATCAGTTACCTTTCAACACTTTTTGTAGAACATATAGTTTATAGTTAATTAATAAAAATTACATAAGCCTCTTAAATTCTTACAGTTTGGCAATATTCAAATAAACTGAGGGGGAAGAGAGTGAAAAGTATGTGAGGTAAGCTGTGATAACATCTATAGGAAAGGTAAAATGAAAAAAATAACACAGAGAAAAGCAGTAGAAGAGACAGACCTGAGTTTCTTCTCCTTGATGATTCCGCTTCTTCTGTGATCACATCGGTTAATGGACAGACATAGACAAAGGAGATGGGCGTGAGAGGATGTATTCAGAAGGTTAAAACTGACACTGAGGGAAAGGGCCAAAAATTGTTTTAGAGAGAAGTCTGCAGAGCAGAGTTAGTAAATGGTGGAAAAAAATAACACAGACACCAGAAGGAAAAAGAAAGCTGAGGAAGAAGTGGTTAAACTACTGTTGTTGAAAAAGAACAGTAAAGACAGGGTTAGTATAGGAGCTGAGGAAATAATAAAAGTTATCATTGACAGCAAAGTCAGTCCTTGCAATGAAGCTGAAGAAAAAGCTGGATAGTAAAAGGTATGTTAACTGGCATAAACACTTTTGTTAATGACTGTTTCACTTTTTGGAACATTATCTACTTGAAAGCAAGTATTATTTTTCTCTTTCAAGTATTGAACAATCAGTTTAATATTACCAATGGGAAGCGTATCATTATATTTTTCAGTTATTAAATTGCTGTAATTTCTGCTGAACCAAGTTTCACATATCCAAAACAAAAATAAAAAAGGGAATAGATATTTTTCATAAAGATATACAAGCTCAGGAGTTTCAAAATCCACATAACACACTCTGGAAAGGACTGCATTATTTTAACACCCTGCCAAAGGCACTATTATTCAGATCAAAACGCAGAATGTGAGAAAGAAGAATGTATAGCTATTAACTCTCATGGTCAATATTCAGAACTAAATATGACTCTCGCAGAAGTCTAAGTAACTGCAAATCCATGCAAGTTAAATGACAAATCAACAATCTCATTACTTAATTACTTTACATTCAGATACGCACTGCCACTTAACAGCGGACATCTGAGAGACAGTGTCATTCTCTGCACTGAAAATCCGTTTGTAGCTAAAGAATGGGAGGAATTATTTTTGAAATGTAATAATAGTTACAAAGAACTGTGAAGCTGCCATCTTCAGCAACACAAACACATTCTTCAAAACATAGTAAAAAATAATAATAAATAATATATCTATAAGCCCCAATCTGAATTCAGTTTGAGGCTTGTTAATGAGTCTCAAAATATTGCTTATAACTCATTAACACTGCACATGTTCAATTAGGAATTCCAGAGAAGTTTGTACACCACAAAAATGCTCTATAATTTTATCCATATTTTACAGTCAATATCAATATTCCATTGATAAATGCAAAACTAGAGTAAGCAATATAAATCAATACAATTAATGGAAAGACCACTAAGTTCCATCTGATAGCCACTGTGTACTATAGTCAAACAATTTTATTCTATATCTGGTAGATTATAACTTTCTTCTACTATCAAACATCAAGACTGCACCAAAACTTTGTTGTAAACATCTTGTAATATATATATTTAGAATGGATTTTTACACAATTAAATTTGCTTACAGAACGATCACACATAAGTGCGGTATACAAGGTATATAGTATGAAACCATAGCAGCTGACAGTTTTGAGATGCATTCACATGTTAAAAACAAAAATAATGGCATATATATATCTTTTTATCTGGGCAAGCATAATAAATCCACAGGATTAAATAGAAATAAGCCAATACAAAGATCTATGTCTCCTTGGTCTGTTATAGCTTGTATTAATATAGTGTAGCTATAATTGCTGTAACTGTTAAATAAATAATTATTACCACCACCAGAAATCCAGTTAAAGCACTTAAAGTTTTCTGAAACACTGTTCTGTTGTGTATCTATAACCCAGAAGCAAGCACTCCCATCATGTCAAAACCAGTCATTAAAAAGTGTCTATAATGACCTTTTTATACTTCATTTATTATTTTTAATATCCATAAGAATGCATAGCTTTGAGACATATACTGCCTTAAGATAAACCCTTTTCCAAGAAATTTCCAAAGGATGTTTGGAATCACATTGCTTCCAAATTAGGAATATGCTTAGTATGGCAATGCAAGGCATTCTAGTAGTGTTAGTGAGGTTCAGCATGGAGATGATTTAATATCTTGGAAGAAACCTTGGAAGATTTTAGAACTAAATTTCCAGTATTCACCTGAATATCAGTCACATGTGCCAATACTTTTTAAAAATTTTTAAAAGTCTTCGTGCAAGGTGTATGTTATGAAAAAAAAAATAACACACCAAAGTGGCAAACAAAAATAAATTTTAATTACAAATATTTTTCAATTTTAACTAATTAAATATATTAGAAAAATAATTATAATAGAAGCAAGTGATGAAAATAAAAGATAATAGCTATCTTCTCACTGTGAATGTATGCTCAGTTCATATCTCACCTCTTGAGATACCTGGCTTGTATGGATTGCTGAAAATATTAATAAATTAGTAGAAGTTGTTGCATGGTAATGCACTTGCTTCTTTCAATTATCAGTGATAAGAAGGAAGTACTAATAGACTGATTAATTTAGATATAATAGAATTTATGTGAATCAATCTCCTACTGAATAAGAAGCCATGTCATAATTCCTTAGATCTTAGTTGACAGGAATACATCAAAATCTAATAACAAAATTATGGAATAAAATTCTATTAAATTTACATCATGTCAATAGACAGTCTTTATTTGCATATTTATTGCTTTGTTGTGGAAGTAGCATTTATCTGATAAATTGTTCATCTTGACGTAGTGGAATAGGATGTATAAGGGTATTTCACACAGATTTAGAAATAAATGAGATTCTCAATGAATAAACTTATAAAGAAAATTAAAACCACATACTGTACTGCAAGTCTGAATAAAACAAAATAAGAAACATCTATTTTATCACACTTCGATACAGAACTTTTCACTGTAAGGAATGCCACTTCTTACAGAGAAGTATTTAGGAAATTAGTGTTCAAAAAACACACTTGAAACCTCACACAGCAAACTTGCCCATCCGACAAAGAGATGTAAGTTAATTACTCTTTTTCCTCAAGATTTTTTGTAATTCTGGTTTTCTCTTCTCCTTAAAACCAAAGATCTTTCACTGCATACAACATCACAGAAATTTCTGTTACTGATTTGGAAAGCCTTATTTCTGCACACTCGTCTAAAAAAAAGATGTGCAATAGCACAATCAAATTGGCATAATCTTAAAACATGGAGGGGACTTTAAGATAGAAATGTTCCATGGATCCTATATGTTCCATGAATACATGCCACTAGTCTGGATAAGGTTAGACCTGAAGAATGACATAATGCCTCTAGCTCTCAGGAAACTTCTTCCCTGACACCATTCAAACTCTGCAATGCCAAGGATACAGGCAAAACAGGAAGAGTAAATAGCAGAACAGTTAAGAGCAGAAATGTTTGTTAAAAGATATTTAGAGTGAAAGGCTGGTTTACTACATTGAGGTGTGAAAAACAGTTTTCCTTAATCTTCTTTACCATTAAGCCACGTTTTTCAGTTACCCTTCCTGTTGATACAGTGCACTTTCCACATTTTGAATTATTTTAATGAGGCAATTCCCTAACAGTTCTAAGTGAGTTCTTTATCTTAAAGTATATATCCATACACACTAAATCCCTGACATATACTGGATAGATGCTGACATTTTGCCTCAAAAATATAAACAGAGGACTAACTAGGATAAAAAACATACAGGAGAGACAGAAGCAATACATTTAATTTAGTAAATACAAAATATATGCTATATAGAACATGCAATAGCTAAAGAGAGTAAGAATATGGAAAATGTGGATAATTCCTACCTGAAGATAAAGGATAACAGATAAGAAGGCAGAAAACAGCATAGAAGAAGAAATCTTAAATATTTACAGGAGTGTGAACCCTTTCAATCAAACAAAACCATGTAGACTGCTTTACTTTTTCACAAGTCACGAGACAAATTATATGAGGCATTCAGATAGAGCTTTTACAATATTGTTCTCTGAATAAATATCATATTATAACCTTATTAGGGGAAAAAAGAAAAATAGTTATATTTCAAAATATTAATGCACTACAGTTACACTTTTGATTTGAATTACCATAAATCCTGAAATGGTAATAAATCTCACTAATAAGTTAGGTGGTTTACGTAGTCAAACATCAATACTACTTCAGAAAAGATGCCTAACAGCATAGATACAAATATATCTGTTCTCAATCTAGTGATATCAAGAAGTTTTACCACCTACAGAGTCAGATTGTCCAGGAAACCACTAAGTTAGTATAGTAGGAATGGTTTCCAAAAATAAAAAAGTAGTAAAAGGTTATATACAGAAAGGTCTGTGGTTTGGTAGACATTTTCAGGCCTCCTCGCTATTAGCGATCCTTTATAAGTTTCAATTATACCCTAAATTCATGCATTTTGGATACAATACTGAAGTTCAATATTTGACTCGATCTGTACCCTACTCACACTGGTACTGCAATTCCCAACCACAGAGGCCCCTTTTCTCTCTTGAATCTGGTTCTTAGTTTGATACAGACCAAGCTAAGGCATATTGTCTCCAAAACATTGTAGAAAAAGGTAAAAACAAATCTTAAGAGAAGCAAATATATTAGAAGACTATTTACTTTAAATAGACCAGCTATTACATGCAAGAAGAGTCCTTGGGAAGTGTGCAAACACTCCCTTTTTTCAAGAAATTTCTCACTTTGTCACAGTTTAAGCAATCCTCATAGATGCAACACGTAGCTCTTTTTATAAATTCACTTCACTCCTTTTCAGATCCCATAGCATATTCACAAAATCCTTTCTGTGCCTTCTTCCCCAGTGCTACCACAGCAAACTGAAACTTTTATCAGGGCCATGGACTTTCTCTTCTTCCTTTCCTGTTCCATTTTTTTTGAGAAGTGTTCTACTGTCCAGTTATTTTTGCTATTCAGCAGTCATTAACTAGTCCCTGACTCCACTCTACTCCTCTCCTTTTCAGAAGCTGGTGATTTTACACCAGTCTTCTTCTTTAATCCTATTTTTTTATTTATACAATGCTCATGATGTCATTTATATGAAGTAATAGTATGCTCGCCCTGTCCTATCATTACTTTGTCTTTTCCAGCCTCATTCATTCCCCATTTCTAACTGCATATCCCCTTTTATAATTTTCAGTCTACCATACTTCCAATTCTGACCACAAACTTCCTTTAAAATAACCGCTACTTTGTTTTGAATTATTTCTGAATATTGGTTTACTGTTCTAACTGATTCCATGGCAACAGATAAACTAAAAAATCATAGTCATATTAAAATTACTTCTGAAAGGCTTTTTCTATGTACAATCAAAGAATACTCATCCAGGAGAGACACAAATGTCCCATGGATAAAACAAGCCATGATTACCTTCACATTGAAAGCCAATCAGTATCTATAGAGACTTGGCATTTGTAAGTATTCGTTATTTTTGTATTTTCTCATGTGTTTAACCTACTATTCTTATAATTCCTCCAAAACTCTAACACTACATTAAAGAAATACAACTTTCCCAGAAATAATTACAAGGACACTGCATTCTTACTTCATTACATTCCAAGATGTATAAATCCATTTCCACTATTCTATCTCCTTTTGGAGACAAAATAAAATATGTCAGCACTTTCCCATGGTTCTGTTCTTCAACTGTTCCTTTGAAATCAGAAGTATTTGTGACAAAGATTTGATATTTGATGGCAATGCAATCCTTTCAACAGGCAACAAAAATGAAACCACTACAGGATGGTTTCCAGATAGTAACCATCAAATCTACTGGCTCCAAGTAGGAAAAAACAGGAGAAAAAGAACAGAATAGTGTTTCCTTTGCTATGCATGAATGTAGTTTCTGCATTACCTGTAGCATTTCTATGTAGAGACACAGTCTGCTGGACTGCATTCAGCTTCCAAAACTTTGTATGGTGAGACTGATTGAACTCATCAGAAACAATTGATGGGCAACAGAAATGAGTATCACTGCCTTAGTACCCTACACTGTGTTTTCTTCATTTAAGTAACCCTGATTCAAGAGAGGCTATTGAAGATACTAGATGAAAATAATTGCTTTTTAAGAAAAACATTATCTTGCCTAACCTTATCTCTACCAGTATAGGCCATACGTACCCACAGCCAACATCTTTTCCAACTCCTTTTCTTAATTCGTTACATATAAAAATGCAAAATTATGTGAAAATACTTGTGTGCCTTGTTTCTTTCTTTTCTTCAGTGACCAAGGAAATGTGATTAGAGGACTAGAGCTTTATTTATCTTTTTTCATATAACATCATACAACATCTATTACAGCTCAGAAACAGGGAAAAACTTGTATTAGTATCACCTTTCTGTTTTCTGTGCAAACAGAAAATTTAAAGGATTCTCAGATTAAAGAAAGCACCATCTTCTACAGAGGGTAAATCCCATATTGAAAATATTCAAATTCTTTGAAGCTTCCTTGGGTAGATTCCATCAGGCTACATCACTGGTAGACCATGGTCACAGATACAATATATTTCAACACCCAGTGTTACAGCATCTCCTTTCAGATGTACTGACTTCTATGCCTCGAAAATTATGTATTTGTAATGATACGGAGATGTCTATAGGGGACAGTAGTGTGCCATGCATAGTAGCTAATGCAACTCATAGAATCACAGAACCAGAGAATCATAGAATCACTTGTTTTGAGAAGACCTTTGAGATCATCCAGTCCAATGGCACCTATCCACTACTAAACCATATCCCTGAGTACCTTGTCTATTCATCTTTTAAATACCTCCACGGATGGTGACTCAACCACTTCCCTGATAGCCTGCTCCAGTGCCTGATAACCCTTTTGGTGAAGAAATTTTTCCTGATATCTAATCTGAACCTCCCCTGGTACAACTTGAGGCCGTTTCCTCTCTTCCTATCACTAGTCAACATATATACAAATATATTAACAACAAAAAGAGGGCCAAAGAGAATCTCAATCCTGTACTGGATGTGCAGCAATAGTAGGTGAGCTTAAAACTGAGATTATAGCATTAATTTAGGAGGTGGCACAACTGATCATTGTAAACTTTAATTTGTGTGATTGGAAGTGCTGAGTAGACATGGATCAACCTCTAAAAGCAGGGTGAAGCCTACAATCTAAAGGTTTTTTTGTCTTTTTTCTACTTTTCTCTGCTTACAGTGTGCTTATCACCATAATATCACAAAGTCTTAAAAATAAATTACTGTGATTAGGACCTTTTATTGTATGATACAGAGGAGAGAACAATACTGTTATTCATATCATCATCATTATCATAATGATTATTACTACATTTAATTTTTATTACTAAGTATTTGCAGGAACAGAGATAAAGTCAAATAATTACATTTTATGTTTGGGGTGGAAGGAAGTTTGTAATTGCTTTTAGGTTTAGAAGAAATCAGTCCATGTACAGGACAGAGGAAGGAAGAGTGTTCTTAGATTTGAGAACTCCAGTCTTATGGGGATATAAAATGCAGCTTGTATAAAAATTCCATTGGAGCATTATTACTGCCATGTGTGATGGTGCAAGAAGGTTTTAGATTCAAGTTTTTAGAAGATGACTTTCCACCATACATGCACTACATACCATAGTTTGGTCTACTAAATAAGAATCAGCATAACTCATACTTGGATTCCTAAGGCTTGCACACAAAGATAAATCATAACAAAATTCAAAACTAAAAAGCAAGCTAAGTCTAATATTGTGCCAGAACACTCTTTACTAATGCAAGTGCACTCTAATACAATTGTTTACAAAAGCAGATCTGTTTGGGCTATTCTAAAACAGAACTAAGTAATCTAAATGTTCTCTACATATTAAAAATTTCACACCAAAGTGGCAAAAAATAAGATACATCAAGCACACACGCATTACAAAAGCATGAAATGTGTTTTTATAGTCTCATGCTTTCATGTGGTTTTCCAAACCCTGACAAACCTGTCTCAGAATGTTGTTTCTTTTTCAGCAATGGTTTGTCATCTGTTACTGTACCATTCACCTTTTTCTGCTGGTCCTCCCATGTAACTTCTAGCATAAACCAAAAAAAAAATCAGAAATATTATGTAACTTATGTTATAAGACGTCTAAAATCATTTGGGGTAACTTGATATAAAAAAATGTATTATCATTAACATGGAAAAAATTTAGATTAGTTCTTTAATTTAGAGGCTTGTGGTGGAGAGAGTAAACATCTTAAACATGGAACAGAACATAGTATAAAAAAGATGGTATCTATGTAATTTGGCAAATATTCTGCCCTCAGAATTGGAATAAAAACCCCAGGTTATTTACACAATAATTTATTCAATTTCTAAAAGTCCACACGCTACATTGTATAGCTTCTTACAATATATTTGTACTTCTGTGTATTGAACAGGAAGTTAGAAATATTTTGGTAAAAAACATCTTTGCAAAGGTATAATTCAAAAAACTAACCAAACCAAACAAAAATGAACAAGCAATTGTATATGTTTATATTAAATTGAAAACAATTAATTGTTAAGCCAAAACTTTCTAAATCTGGGATTTGATTTAAACTGGGGGAGGGGACTTAGATTAAGTTATGCAATAAAAACTCTTTTGCTAACTATGGATCCTGCACCCTGAAACCAGCATTTCTGACAGAACTGCTCAGAAAAAAAGAGCTATGAACAGAGGACATACACTCTCCTCCAAACAATGGCTCCATTCTCTAGACTTGCAAGACATTAGTTTTTCTGAGATCATCAGATATTCCTGGTCTACACTTTAGGTTTCCAGCTTCTGACAAATAACTTGGGTGGTTAGCATAATACTATAGGTTCTAAATCCTTCAGTATTTCATGTTAAAACCAAATCTAGACCAGCTAATTAGACAGATTCAACTCCCTAAATTCCAGTTTTGCTTTGGGTTGCTAAGAATCTGCTAATTTTGTTGATCCCAGAATGCAGAAAGTTCTTCACAGCCACTGCCCACAGGCATAATCAATTTTATGTTCAAAGAAATAACCAGTAATGGAAAAGAATATAATAGAGACTATATTTTCAATCTCATAAATTCAAAATAAATTGACACAGAGTGATATAAACCTATGACTTTATTTGTCTTTTTTAAATGAGACTGATGGCTATCTGGCATTAAAATGCAAACATGTAAAAATGTTATCTGTAGGCATCCTGTAGCTTTCTTATCTGTGACTATTTTTTTCTATGACAGGCTGCTGTCCTATAAAATGTGCTTTAATTTTTCAAAATTATGGAGCTGTAGGTTTCAAGTAATATATCAATAAAATTATCAGTATAATGATTTCATGACACCACTGATGTGCATGCAGAAACTGTGATCTTTGAAGCAATATGTGTTTCAACTACTAATTAAAAATTTCAAAACAAATACTGTTTCCAAACTATGTAGATAAAACCTTATTATGTTCCTTCCTAACAAAAACGTAGTTCTTTATTTTTATCTGTGAAATTACATATTTAGCGAGAAAATATTTACTGATCCCATCCATGCTTCCATTTTATTAAATGAGTACAGAAGTGTCTTCTTAACTAACACAAAACAATGCAATGACTTTAGTAATGACTACCTTTGAATTTAAGGAATAGTCATTGCTAGTAAAAAATATTAGACAATTATTTAGGTCAAAGACTAGAGATACTTAGAATAAGATAAAAAGTGGACAGGCAGTAATCTCAAACACAGGATTTTTGTCAGGATATGTAACAAATAGTCTAAACACTGAAGAACAGGCAAAATACTAAATGTGCTGCCCATATCCTCCTTGGTTAGATAAATATACATTGTAGTCTAATGAATCTCTTTTTTTTTTTTCCCAAGGCAAAGGACCACAACCTATCCCCTTGTTGTTTTAATTAAAGCCAACTTTTGTAAAATCCTAAATATCTGATAAGAAACCATATGGTTTCTAATTCATCATGCACCTCCTATGACTCTCATTTCCCACAAAAAATAATTTCAATCTGTCTTCTGTTGTGATATTAAACTTTGACTTATCTATAAAGAAATGTGTAAAATTCTTGAATATTTACCAAAAAAAATCTTTTAGGTTATACATGAAAGATACAATGTTTATATGTAGTTGTTTCATTAAATGCAATTGTTGCACGTATTCCCTGGACACTGCTCACCACAGTGAATTATGCAGCCAGGCTCTACCTGCTGCATGGCAAGATCTCACTTGGTTGTGTCTCATTCCCTCTTGAGAATGATACTCACCTGAGCTGCATGGGAGATGAGGGGTGGTGCCCTCCAGTACATCTAATGTTAAGTACAACCTCAACATTTCTTATATTTTTCTTTAGAAAATTCAAAATGAAAAATATTAATAATATGAAAATAATATATTACAAGATTAGTTGCATATCTTCAGCTTTTCTGGATTTCTGAACATGCCAGCTTAGCACCAGGAATATTGCAGCTGAACTGGAATGACACAGCAAACTGCAGAAGTACAAGATGATGCAGTAAAATAACTGATGCTACCAATGAGGAGTTTTCTTACGCAAATAGTACCCCCTCCTTTCTTTTCTCCCCCCTACAGACAGTAAAAGTCCTTTTCACTATTATCCTTTGCTTGAAACAATTTTAAATAACTTCTCTTTTACTTGAATTTGTCTTTTTTTTTAATTTAAATCCACTCAGCTTTTATATTCTTTTTGGCACCTAAATTTCTGTGAACCAGTTTCTAGTTTTAGACTTTTAATTAGGTTATCGTGAAGTCTTAACTTTTTCATTAGGACATACTTAATTTAGTCATCTTTTCCTGCAAATGAAAAATCCTCAGAACTTCTTTCTATTTTTAATAGAAGCTCTCAGAAATGAATTACGTTCTTAATAAAGTATGGTGACAACTACTGTAAAAATGAGTCAAAAGTGGATTTGGCTAGTGCTTCTTAAACACAAAGCAGTGCAGTAACAAGCCATTAGAACTGTGGGATAAACTGTCAAAAGTTGAGAAACAATGTTTTGAACCAGATATTCAAGATCGTTAACTCATGCATTAAGAATATAATAATAAGAATAATTAATTAAATACATAGAAAAGGCTAAATTTGTGTTACACAAGTCTTAAATTCCAAAATAATGTCCCTAACAAAATAAAAAGGCATCAGTCTCAAAGAGTTCATACAGAAAGAGATATTCTCAGCGATGTCAAATCTTTACTCAGGGAAAGCAAAGAGCATCAAGTCACGATACACAAATCATCCCAGACATACTGCATTGTATCTGGAATTAATCCAGCCCCACCTTGCACCACAAACTAATGGCATCAAGGCCAGATCCAAGTGACAGAAAGTCAGCAATGGAGGCTTTATACCAGACTGCTGCTGCTCCTACATCAGAGAAACATTTAGATGCCTCAGTAAAACAGGGCTGTTGTTCCCCTACCCTGCTGCAACAGGAATGAGACTCATCCAATATCTGTAGATAGATAACAACACAAAAAAGTGTTTTTCTGTTAAATTTTGGCCAAGACCTCCTGTCTCTGCAAGCATCCTACAGTGAATCTGAGGACACCATTTTTCAGTTTCTGCTTTTGACAGAGTAGCAGTTCTACATCATCTCCTCCAACCACTGGAGGGGTATTTTAAAGAATGACTCTATACATTAGAGCTCAAGGCATTCAACTGAGATGTGATCATCTGTTTTCTCTCCAAAGAGTAAAATGAATTTGGGTGTTTCATCTTAGAGCATTGTCCTGAATGCTGCTATGGTGTGGACAGTGCAGAGCAGGGACAGCACCTCTCCCTTCTGCGTTTTATGAGTCAGACAAACAGCACATACCCATACATATGGACATGTCTTCATATGAAACCAGTTTGCAAATTTGTGCCAAATCATATAATGAATTCTGGGAAATGTTAATACCATTTTAAAATAACTAAATTATTGTTCATACATGGCAGTGTAAGCATCACTTATATTGCAGTTTTAACTACAGCAGCATTCCAATAAAAATTTTGACATATTTTAATTTTTTTTTTTTATTTTGATTTCATCTCCCTTACTGAACTACATATTCTGTAGAAAATCACCCTTGGGCTTCATTCCTTGGGGCAGCAGTGGGAATATGTTAAAAGAACTTTAATGGAAGTCATTAGGTAGGCAATAAAAAATATTGCCACATCTCTACATTTAATATTATCATTACTCGGGTAACAAAATTGATAGTGCATTGGAGGTTATTCCTTTACCCCATAAATGTTTTCTTCAAATTGCATTCAAGACCATATTAATTATATGTAGCTATAAAGCATTTAACAAGCCTAATCCAGTCACAGTCTATTACAATCGTATTCTCTAGCTGCAAATACCACCAATGCTGTTCTAAACTTATTCTTAAAATGTTTTACTAATGGATCCCTCTATATAGAAAATACATTTATTTGAGTGTATTCTTACTCATTTTAAAGAAAACTGTAGAAGTGCTCAAGCAAGACAGCAGGGAATACTTGTCGCAATATCACTGAATAAAGTCACAGACTTTATAGATAAAAAAATCAAAGTATTGTGTTGCCACTTTCGTAAATATCATAGCATTGTAAAACATGAAGAAACACCGAAAAGCCCCTTAAATGTACCAGAAGAAAAAATGCAACCAGTTAATGGTACATTAAATATGTGCATATTAATATTTAATAAAGTATTATTAAATACCAAAACATAAATATTTTTAAGACACTGCCAAGGCTTTTTTTCCATGACTAGGGCAAGGGGAAGCTATTTTTGTTTGGTTTGTGTCATCTTATGCGTTTTAAAATATGGCAGTTTTGCTCCCTCTTCTGGTTAAACCTTTGAAACACGTTAGAAACGACTATGATACAGCTGGCCTGCTGGCCTATTATTAACAGGTAGATTTTTAATATCTCAGAAGATTAGGTCTAATGAGTCACCTGTTTGGATAAGTACTGCAGGTTTGTGTTGGCAGTACTGATTTAAGGTGGCAGAAAGGGTGCAGAGAGACTATGAGGGAAAGGAAGACACAGTGTAAAGGTACCACTGATGTTTCTGTAGGTTCCTGAGGCACATAGGAAACTGGGGATCCAGTAACCTGGATAAGCACTACCACACATTTGTTCTGATCATATTCCTTTCCCCAAGCATCCATGCCTCATCCACTGAGGACTAGACATTGGGCTAGGTGGATTTTTGGTCAGACCTAGTATGGTTATCCTCATGCTGCTACGAAAGGAAAACACAAAGAAATTCCAAGTATCTCCAGAGTCTACTGATTAATGAAATTAAATAAGGCAGATTAGAAGCCAAAATAAATATGGAGCAAAAGGTAAGCTTCTGCTCTGCACTTGTCTCCCATAGTCTCTGCTCAGTTTGCATTTCTATTCCCTCAGTGTCAGGAAGTGCTATGTGCATGCAAGGGAAAGTGAATAGCCTATAAATGCACCCTGCAGAACGCAGGATCTAAGGACTAGCTTGGTATAGCTTTTTTTCCAGGTTATTTTTAACCTTTACTGAAGAAGATATAATTTATAGGAAGTCTTAAAATATTTTTATGCAGAAAGTTACTTTATTGTTATATAATCATACATCTCAGACACACTCACACAAAGGTCTGCAAGAAATCACAGGTGTTCTACCCTTTTTAAGTGCATTTAAAACTGAAGTTTATGGCACAATTCTAAAATGTTAAAAAGTTTTTCAGTCTAAAAATGGTTCTGAAAATAATCCAGTAGTTTTAAGCGCTAATAACAATTAATAAAAATATACAATAAATTCCTTATAGAAAGATGAAAAATATAGATTTGTATCTTCAGAAAGCTCCAGGTTCTTCAGAATGACAATTAATAACCAGTAAGTTTTCTTATTGCTCAAATTTACATGCACGTTTACATGCAAATTTTACATGCATCTTTACATGCAAATACTGCCCACAGCAAAACGCTTATGCTATTTTTCAGCATTACTTATAAAATTTTGGGTTAGTAACCAGACAGACGGTGTTCGACAAGCAGACAAAATGGCATCATATTGTTATATACCAGTCTTAGAAATACTACTTTATTCTGTGAGGAAGTTTTGAAATGTGTCACCTCAAAGTTTGTATAAATAAGTCAAATTTGAAGCTATTTATGGACATAAGTATGCATATTTGAAGCTATTTATTGAAGCTAGACTTTTTCTCATCTGTCACATTTCACTGGTGGTTTTAAAGCTAAATTCATAAAACAGTCATCTATATCATACGGAATTCCAGCAGAGTGTAGGTTCTTCAGTCTGGAGAATTTGGATCTGATGGGTACTTTACTTCTATTTTGTGTTGCTGTGTTGTTTTTGTTTTTTTATTTCACCGTCTTCCCAGTGTGTAGATTGCAATTACGCACCTGCCTACAACTACCACCATCTCAACACTGCTATACCTTAAATATTCCTCTGCTTGCACTAGGATTTAATTAAAATGAAGTCTTACTCTAGGTACTCATAACATGTATGAATATATTAAGTATTCTCAGCACACATAGAACACACACTCAGTATTATTTTTCATGCAAAATTCAGAAGCTGCCATGGTCTCTTAGCAAACACCAGAGTCAGAAAGCCAGGTGAGTAGACAGCACACAAGACACTCACAGCACTCTCATTTAGTAATTCAGGCAAAGTGTAGGCCCCATCTCCAGGAATCCCAGACAGTCGTAGATGGAAGAAGGTGCTCAGGTCAGCTAGCTGGACAAGAGTTCCCTCTGGCTTGACAGCCACGTGTTTGTTTTTCAAGAAAGCATCTGTATACGCTATTTCTGCAGGTCAGTTAGTTAAGCACATCTAGCTGTCATCACTCCTTTGATCTGTCTAGTCTGCACTTCAGTCACATACGTTCTTTAGATTGTGTCTAAACTGTGAAGAAAGTCTGGAATACAGGATGTTTTCAGTTCTAGCCCTCTGGGAATCCACACAGCTCACAGAGTGGTGAGGCTCCCATGCATGCAGAAACCAG
Source organism: Phaenicophaeus curvirostris (assembly GCF_032191515.1). Classification (NCBI taxonomy): domain Eukaryota; kingdom Metazoa; phylum Chordata; class Aves; order Cuculiformes; family Cuculidae; genus Phaenicophaeus; species Phaenicophaeus curvirostris. Next base: position 78,492,099 of record NC_091394.1, on the reverse strand, counting down.
AGTCCATAGAAAGGGGAGGACTCAGTGACTTTAGATGTGTCTTGGTATAGACTCAAGATACAGATAGTCTCCAGTCACTTCTCAGCCTAAGAGATGGGAACAGGAAACTGGAAAGCTTTCCTGATTCCCATTATACAGACACAACTGTTATACAATTGTGTAAAATGTTCTAACGAGTGAGAAAACTGGTAAACTGAAAAGCTTAAAATTCTGCTTTGGTAACTATATAACCTTTGATACACACTAAACTAAGAAAGTAAAGGACAGAACTGCTAGGAGCTTTTTCTCACAAACTCAATTGATCAAATGTGTCATACAAAATACATGAAAGAAAAAAGCAAAAGAACTGAATTAAAAATGAATTGGGTAGTAGGTTTGGTGATAAATTTTTGATAATGAATATTAGCCACAGATGATTTTTTGGGAGTAAAAGTGTTCTGCAGAAGAAACTTCTAAACCACAAAATAGACACCCTAGAGAAATTAATAAATATATGAAAACAAATTATGCTAAATACATATTAGTAGTATTTAGTTTAATGTGCAAAGTACATCTTTCAGGCTCTATAATTAAATACAAAAAATATTGGTTTTGTTGAAGGATTAGAAGAAAAACTGAAAACGGAAACAGCTAAAGCCTGCCTCAATCACTAATTATTGATTTGTCATCCTCATTGAGTCAGTGGCAAAAGTCTCCAACTTTACCAGGACGGGAATTTAGATCTTAAAAATATAAAACACTGAATGGTCTGGTTATTAGCATGTGTTACTGTTACTGCAGCAGATTTCCAGCATTTGAATTCACCCAGGACTGCTGGCACAGCCATTACAGTAAGGGAGGTGACCTCATGCATTGCTCTGCCAGGCTGCCAATATAGCACCCTCTCCGCAAAGGCACCACATCAAATTTATCCTGCACAATAAGCAGCATATTAAAAATTGTTTTCCCTGAAACACAATGAACTAGCACAGGCAAAACTGAATCCCTGCTGTATTCTTTCTTCTCTCTGCTAGGGAAGAGAAAGCTGGGAATAGCCCTTAATAGTGTAAATGGGGCTATCCCCCACGTGGGTTCCTAGTAGAGACAGAATGAATTGTGAATGAATATCCAGATATTAATAAATCCAAGACATTGTTGAGACAAAGTCTAGATGTAATACGGCTTTAGAAACACATGGAAAAATAAGAACAGATTTCTTCACAATTATCAAAGCAATTTAGAAGCATATACTTAGCTAAAGCTTCAAAGTAAGCTGTGGTTGTTCACTGCAACTCTTCTGTTCTATTTTTAGATAAGAAAACTAAATCCCCATGTTAAAATTCCAGTGCTTTGAATTAAGCTTATTGCTACAGTATTTGAACTAGAAGAGAATATTGAACATAATAAGAACTAGACAATAAAGCAAATTACTAATAAAATAAGCCTTTCTCTACCAGAATATGCTAAATAAAATGGTCCAACTTTTATGACTATCAAAAAATGTGCCCAACTTGTAAAATATATAGCCAAGTGATATAAAAGTATATAGACCTGGTAAAAAATGGAAGACAAAGCAATTTTGTAGATGTCTGCAAACTGTACCTGGTGTCTCTTAGGGCAAGACAGACCTGAAATTTTTAAATGTGTAAAAGTACAAAAACTATCCTGCCAGTTCTAAGCAGGCAACATGATCACATATCTAAGTGGTATAAACTACGTCTTCAATAATACTGTTAGCTGTTAAAAAAATATTTTTTGATTCCAAGGAAGATTTTAATACTATATTTGACTATAATTATTCTAAGTGCAAGAAGTAAAACAACACATTAAAATTTAACATACATAAATTTACTAATTTTGAACTAGTAATACCAAGCAACACACACATGCAGAAAAAAATAAGTACGATTTCTCAAACACCCACAATTCACTAGTAATATCATCATCAACTTGCCTTTTCGCCCATTAATAGCTGGGGTTTGATGTTTTTCCTCATAATCTTTACAACATCAAAAACAGACAATAATGATTAACAGCTGGAACAACTACTATGACAAACAGCACAACTATAGCACAAACACATATTTTGCAAACTAGGTTAGCACAATTCCATGCACTATGAATTGTCACAAAACACACAGAGTAAGCATTACACAGTACACACACCAGAAAGAAGTACACACTTAGAGACAGAACCACAACAAAAGCAATAAAATGTAAACTGTACTATAACGAAGAATGGGAATGCAAAGACCTTAAAGGGTACTTTGGATGCTCAAGTGAAAACTACAGTTAAAAAAAAGTAATTTTGTTTTCTAGCTGCCAAATCATGAAATTACTCTAGCAGCCATATTTCAGAACAAGTAACGAGCATTATCACAGAAATTATTCCTTTCTTTGTTTTAGAAATACAGTAATGATCCACATTTTCTTCTCTTAAATAACGACGGGAGTAGGGCCCAGGGCATGGGATTCCAAATAAATTGTGATTTGGGTACTTTCGCTTCTAAGCAGGGATGGCATTTTAGACATGTTTAGCCAGTAACTTTTCCTACCAGCTAGTACTAGATGTGTTTCTTGCTCAGTTTGTCATTTTTTTGGACCACCCTTCTGGAGAGCTTAGTTCTCATCACATAGCTACAGTAATACCCTCATTATCATCCTTCTCTGGGCATTGTTTCATGGGCGTTGAGGTGTGTACCGCACTGCCTGCTTCTAAGGCAGCTAAGTTTAGCATTGGTCTAGCCCCAAGTATTTCTGACTAGAACAGCTTATCTCTGCTGCTCTTCCACATTCACCACAGTTGCTGTACTGGCATAATTATTAAGAGGGATAATAAATCAGTTTTGCTAAAATGTTTAATTTGAAGAGCTAACAATGTAACCTATTTATAGTACATGTAAATGCACTTGTGTGTCTTTATGATTCTTCCTTTGACAAAGAAACTTATGAGACAAAAAATCATGGTTGAAAAAAAATCTTTAGGTCTCTGCATGTCTTTGAGCCTCTGTATGCTCTGTGTTTTCTGAAATTAGAAGGTAAAGTTATTTTAAACAGAGGCATTTGAGTTGAAAAAATATTTGCATTTGTTTGATTTGATCGTCATCTATCAGTTCTCATCACACTAACTTCCTTTTTCTACCCACTGAACTCTCTTCCAAGCAGGATGAGGGACAACACACAAAATATTCGAAGTATTTCAATGTAATGTAGTTTCCTACTATTTTTGTTCAGCATCATCATTCCACCTACACAAACTAGGAAAGAACAAGTGTCATTGCACAATAGAGTTTGCTTCCCTGCTTGCAAAAAGTATAGATGCAAAATAGAGGGTACCACATCTAAGAGATGCCCCTCTAGATCTCCTAAGGCTGTGACTTGATCATAGTGATAGAGTATTTTCATAAAGATGGATTAAAAAATCTAAGTGATTTTTGCAGGTTGAATTATTTTAAGCATTCACAAGCTGGTAAATAAGCTTAGATATATTGGTTTGCCTTTTTCTTACATAAAACGATAAAATTATTGTCTGGATTTTGACTTTTAATATATTTAGAAGCTGGTCAAGGGGAAAAAAATTCTAAAGGAGTTGATAGGCACTTGTGGTCAGACAGACCTGCCTCAACCTCTGATTCCTGAGTTCCATTACGCTTGTTTTCTTCATCTCCTGCTGCATTTGTATAAGCAAGGTATGACAGAGGGAAAAAAGCAAGACAAAAACATGCATGCTTTGTTACTAGCTGTTCAAATAAAAGATAAACAACAAACAAAAGACTTTCACAATAACATACAAACCCTCAGTCTGTAGCATAAATTTTGAGTGAATCAAAATTTAAATAAATTCTTGTGTTATTTTTCATTAATATATTCCGTTTACTCCAATGAGAACCTTCTGCAAGTAATGATGGTCATATGCAGCCCTTAATACGCCTTGTTGCCAATCTCTTATGAAATTATTGAAGCACAGGAAAGCCAATAATAAGTACCAAAGTAGGGAAAGCAGACATATATTGCCATATAATTGGTTTAAAAACATCTTCTGCTTGGTTTTGCTTTAGTTTTTCTAGAAATAAAAGTCCAAGCCTCTATTCTTGAAGAGCATATTTAAAATCTTGTATAAATCATAATCAAGTGGACCTACTCAGTATCTTAAGTATGAAAGAAACAATGCAATTTTTTTTCCAGCTTGGAAAAAAAATTCTCAGTTTGCCAGATAATATGATTTTGCCTGGATTTCAGAGTAGTTAGAATTCAGAAAGACAGACACTTTTCCATCAGTAACTACTGTTGCTTAAAGCATACTTATATACTAGAGAATACTGAAATACTTGGAAACAATGGTCACAATAAAGTTAGTGATAAGCAACAGAGGTATATTTCTTTTGTGTCATTAATAAAGAATTTTCTTACTGACCTGACCTAATAGCAGGGTAACAACAGTAACGATATAGAAGAGTGTTGAGTTGAATAACCCATGTATGATACACATGCTTTAATTTAAACACCAGTTATTAATTAAATACTGTTTTGATGTGATGCAACATACTGTAGCTCTTCAAGGTTCAGATTTTGATTACTTATTGATTTTTTCTGATCTCTGTTCCCAGATCTTTTTTGCTCCAATTCACTCATTACTTGTATAGGTTTATCTGCAAAAGAATAGCTCACTGAACCCTTTGACTTCAGGTTTAGCTAGCATGTAATAATAATTTTAGACTACTTGTTCTCACAGGTTCTTGTTAAGAGGTAGAGAGTTTTAGGCTATAACGAAAGCCAGTGTAATGGAAACTGGAATATGGTGCTGTGTCCAGCTCTGGAGCCTTCAGCACAGGAAAAACATGGACCTGTTAAAGCAGATCCAGAGGAGGGCCATCAAGATGATCAAAGGCCTGGAACACCTTCCTTGTCAAGAGAGGCTGAGAAGTTTAGACTAAATAGTAGGAAGAAATTTTTTGTTGCTGATGGTGGTAAAACACTGGAACAGGTTGCCCAGAGAAGCGGTGGATGCCCCATCCCAGGAAACATTCAAGGTCAGGATGGATGGAGCTCTGAGCAATCTGATCTAGTTGAAGATGTCCCTGCTTACTGCAGAGGGGTTGGACAAGATGACCTTCATGGTCCCTTCCAATGCAAACCTTTCTATGACTCTATGATTGTATTAAGCTAATCTTTATATAGATTTATGGTCTATAATTCTGTGATGAAAAACAGATATTGAAAATTCTGATTGAAATATTCAGCAGGGATACTATCTATACAGTCAGTCTTCACTCATAGAAAAGAATGTATAGAAGGTATGCCGAAGACTTTAAAAACTTGATTCCAGTAGAAGTGAACTAAAGCATTTTTGTCATGTTGATACTCATAAACATAAATAAGCAACAGCTGTTACGGGCAAAGGCTTATAACTCTTTACTCATATTTATTTATGCCCTTTGTAGACATAGACCTAAATGGTAAGGCCTTCAACTGGCATAAAGAAAGAGACGTCAGATTCCTCCTTCTGCCAGTTTAAGAGAAAATTATGAACCATTGCTTCCCATGAAAGGTCAGAACTCTGCAAGTAAGCATCCTAAGCCCTGTGTTACAGCTAACGTTTGTTCAATTTTTTCTATGGAAATTGTGCTAATGCAAATAAAATATTTTAATATTCTTCAGGGGCTGAAGATTCTGTTGCCTCTCAGAAGAGTGCACTAAGCCCCCAGAAGCAAAACCCAAAGCTATATTTTTGAAAATTCATAGTTGAAATTAAAAACCCAAGGTAGATGCATGAGTTATGATAAGGCAGCCTTGTTACTGATGTAAACTAGGCTATTCTCTTTACTTTCCTGTCAAGCGCACATAATGTAAGTTACCCCATGCAAGCATAAAGGTGTCTAATCAGTGAGTACCACAGAAATATTGACATGAAAATGGGGTGGGTGCAAGACCTTAATTTATCTTCATTTATCTTCATTTTATAGACTGCTGTATTTGACCAAGTCATCAAGTTCCTAGCCAAGCTGAAGGCAGTCCAAGTTCCTATCTTCATTGTATACATGTGGTCAATCATCTTTTACAAAACAAACTACCTGCATGCCATATATTTTTAAAATCCTGGGAACTCACAGCTGATAGAGTATGAAGGAATTAAGCCCAGTGTGAATATAGGTTCCTGCAATTGGATCATAATAGTCTTTCTCTGTCTTCCATCAAACTATGACAGAGCACTGGAAAACACAGTAAAAAAAAAAAAGTAAAAAAAAATCCTGCTTTTTTTCAAAATTATGTCTCATTTAACAGAGAAATTGTGTTCTGGATGAGACAAAACCCCTTAAAATAATCAGCATGTCTTTCTGTGTGTCAATGGTATCTGTATTTTTCTAACTCAATACTGCATGAGCTGCAACAATACAATTGACAAATATAGACATTTCCTTTTTAAAGATACAAAATTATATCTGAGAGATATAAAGACTGGAGTTATAGCTGATAGCTATCCCTGACAAAACCTAATCAACTATCCCCTTCATTTCCATGTGTAGATAATTTTATTCTGGAATAAGATAACCCATACCTGAAGTTAAAGACTGGATAGTTAATCAGCATTAATGTCAGTTTTTTCAAATAACTTTCCCAAGACACAAGATTATTATGAGACCCTGAAATTAAAGTCTGTACTGTAAAGCATAAATAGAGGGGCAAATCCTCACTGAGCATTACTCTTGCTAAATTTCTGAGTACTTCATTTTTATACTTAAAGATTTTATTACATTTGTTTGGCCTGACATACTTTTCTAAGGTTTTTTTTTTGTCAGATGGATGTTTGAGGATTTCTGGTAGGGATGAAGAAAGAAAGGGCTATGTTTATTTCCAAGAGGAAATGCAAAAATTCTCTCTCTGATTAGTACTTGAAAACAAATAGAAAGGGCTAATACTGAATACTTTCAAGAGCACTTTATGGTGTTACATTTTAATTATCAGCAAGCAGTCATTAAGTTCATCCTTCTGCCAAGACAAGTAAGAACAAATTAATATATCTACATATAAATGAAACCAAATCTTGTTAACCCTTAAGAACTATAAATATTCTAGTATTTGCTTACTCTCTATAGCACTAATAACACTGAACATTTAAGAGCATGTTACCATTTCACTGCTAAAACAAATTTAACACTATGTTTTTTCTGCAAATGTTCATTAGAAACAAGATGTCTCTGTTTCTAATATAATTTAAAAATATGTAAGCAAAAGCTCATCCAGAAAAAAAAAAAAAGAAGTCTTCCGGCATTTCAGTAGTGAAAACCCAGTAAAACTTCAGGTGGTCTCTGATTTCTCTCCTTACATGAATGTAACAAAGTCTAATGCAAACCCCAAACTGCCTAGATGCTTATGGTATATTCTGTCTAGATAAGATAATGAATGACATGCATTTCAAAGATGCTCAGTCTTTCTTTTGAACAGGTAAATCTGATAATTGCAGAAACATAGCTAGGGTAAGCTAAGTAATTAGCCAAAATATCATGACCATAAAAGAATGTAAATGCAACATGGCTAATGATTTGGTTTTCTACAGAGCATGTGGGACACTGAGAAATAAATATATAGGTGAATATACTACTGTTAGGAATAGTTCTTCATAGCTACTGACATCTAGATTTCTTAGAAACAAGCTCATATGTTTATTTCAGAGTTTTTTAAGTTAAATAATTCTGGCGAAATCTAGATGTCCTGGAGCAAAAACCTGCAACTACATAACACCATATTAAAACTACCCCAAAGTAATGTTTTTTAATTCTTATCCTGTTCTGGAAAGTAATTACCCAGAGGTGTGTTGGTTTGGGTTTTTTTTTCCCTATATATTCCTTTCATTCCAGTTCTAGTTGCATAGTCACAAGCACATCATATTCCACATTATACTGAGTGCTGCGCTATAACAAAAAATCTCCCCACATGAGTCCCTATATTTCTACTACATTTTAAGAAATGTTACCCAGTTTCAACCCTGTAACAAATATAGTTTCTTCAAATATCTACATACTAAATGAGGCTACTGTAGGAGTTACAGATATAGAAGTTTTTCTTTTGAAAAACTGAGATGACTTCTAATTTCTTTTTGTCTATAATGTATCTTTTACTAATGCTTTTCTTAAGTATGATTTTAACTTATTTTGGTCAACAGTAAAATCTTTGATTTCAAAATATAGAAAGGTTAACATCCACTGCAAGGTTCCATGCAATGTAAAATGTCCTCTTATCATTTAAGAGAAGTATAAGCTTCTGTAAGAACAGAAAGGACTACCCTGTGGCAATGACATTTTCCAGTATGGCCATATAGCCTTCCCCAAAACTGACGACTGTTTTGATTATCACCAACAGACAATTGTTTTGATTATCACCAGGGGATATAATAACGCATTTAAAAAATCTACTAAGATATCTATAAAGTCTTGAAGTTTACTTGCTGCTTTATTTGTTAAATAATAAAACAAATCACTACAGTTAGCCTTGTCAGTTGTACTGAATTCAAGTTTTTTAGGCCTAGTACTTCATTTCTTAAAATAATTTTTTGTAAAATTCAATTTCCACAGTAAAAACCTACTATTAATCATAATTATGTTCTGTAACTGACAGAAGTTAGATATTGTGCTGTTCTTGTAGAGTGCTATTCATCTTAAATAAAATTATTATTCCCCTTAAAGACAAAGATTAAAAAATCCCAACTAAGGATGGAAAAAGCCTCAAAGTAGAACTATATTGTTATTAGAATATAAGCTCTTAATTAATGACAGAAAATTATAAAGAATACCATATGAAACCTGTATCTATGGATTGCATTTTAACTGCAGTGTTTACCACCTTTATATGTGCAATATTCAACATGAAATTTTGTTGAGGTACTGTATCCTGAGTCATTGATGATGCTTTGATTGCATATTAAAACTCCAGTGTCTGTTGATTTGACAATTTTCCATAACCCAGATTTTCCAAAAGACTACTTTAGACAGAGGTACAGGAAAATATTACTCAGTCTTGAAGTAAAAACAAATAGAGTTCCTCAATTCCCAGCAGTACTTACCAGAGCAAACAATTCTAGCACTCCTATAAAAAATAATTATTTTATTGTATTTATTATATTTCTTTCTATAGAAACCATGATGTAAATAAGAATGCCACCTTCGCTAATCAAACACAGTAAAAGTGTGCAGCACATCACAACTGCTGCCCTAAAGAGTTCACAGTCTAAATAGATATACTAAGCAAAAAGTAGGGAAGAATGGTAAAATATAAAAGCGTAAACAGCAATGACAGCAAACATTGTGTGATTAGATGTGATTATTTCCTGGCATATCTTGACTGTATTTCATATAAGCATTTCACAACACACAAAATCACAAAGAAATTAGTATACTATGGTGATAATCTGAGAAAACAGAGTTTTCTTTTCATAAAGGTTTGCTTCCAAAATGGAAATAAACACTGTAAACATCATAAACACCAAATTAAAAAGTCTTATGAAACAGTTACAGTAATACTACATATAGACCCTCAGTGGTATAACCAAGGACTGCAATTGATATCTTGTGGCTTGCTGTTAAGCAAATTAAACCATTTTAATGGTATAAAATATAGGGGGATTTAAGTGCAAGCAAAAGTATTACAACTTTTTGAAAGACTATCTTGATTCAATTAATTTTTTCTCCTATGTTTTTAGAAAATCACCTAGTAATTCAGCAACTGCAAAACATTTTAACACATTATCAATGAAAACACTGTACTGATTAAATGCATGTTAAATTTCACAAATCAAATAACTTAAACACTTAAATTTAAATATGCGCCTGAAGTACTAATCCTGAAAAAGTATATACATACAGAAGTTAACTCATCTTTGCTGCAAGGTAAACTTTTAGTATTTAAAAATTTGTACATATCTTGGTATTTTTCTCATGATGATCGTATTTAGATAGTATTATTTATTTTGGGTTTTTTCATGCAGAACCCTATACAATTTATAAATCATGGGTTTGATTATAAAAAAGACTAAATACTTATAACAATAATTCTGCCTGTGTCTGAGCAATCAAGTAACATCAATTGCAGTTGGGTTTATTTTTCCCTATGCAGCCTTTCAAAAAGGCTTTCAGGTTAAAAACAAACCCTCCTTTCTGTACAGACCTTCATAAGATTCTATCTCCTTGTCTCCATTGTCTAGGGAAAGTAATAAAAACAAAACAAACAAACAAAAAAAAAGGGAACCAAAGCACAGGGGTTAAAAACAACAGAAGTTTTATAAAAGACACAATATACATGCTAAGAAGGATTAAAAAAAAAGTATGTATATGGCCATTTAGACTGATTTTGCACAGCACATCTAGTTATCAGAAGTGGAAGGCTAAAAATGTATTTGTTACCAAAAATGTGTTTACATTCCTGTTTCTAAACACGTTTGAAAATGTCGCATTGATCAGAGCTTTTTTTAGATATTAAAGAGAAGAACAATTACTGTACCAATAAAATATGACTCATGAAAACCTTGCTGACCTTTCCTATTTACAAGATTATTACCTCTCTTCTTCCTCTTCCTGTTTCAAAATGCAGAGATTTTATTCTAGCAATTTGTAAACACTTCATGTGAACCCACAAGAGAGCAGCTATTCCCTTAACTCCCAAGACAGTCAGAGCTTTATCATTAAATAACATACAAAAGACTATTTCCTGTGCCTATTGAAGTCAATAACAAAACATTTACTGAGTTCAAAAGGAACAGGATATCATGCTAGTAGTTAGTCCATCTTGGTTCACGCGTATCACACTGTTGATGATTATTTTACTGCTGATGATTCATTTCAGTCAAGAATATTGAAGATTTAAAAACGTAATATACGAAAATACAGTACAAAATGCAACACTACTCTCAAATCCTAATTTCATATACAAAAACTCAAGATATTTCAACTGCAATGCCAAAAGAAAAATGATAAACAGAACTGAGCAGTTTTGTAACATCATTAAGGAGAAAACCATACACTTACTTCTCTCCAGCGTCCCCTTTGGTGGGAGCTGCGGTAACTGCCTGCCCCTTCGCCCTACTACTGGAGTACTTGATGGACTTGTCTGAACAGATCCAGTTCGAGGATGTGACCTATGAGACATATACCAAAACAAACCATAACGATTAAATGGCATATTGATCCTTAAATACCATGAAGAATTGATAACATGACTAAGTAAACTTTAGATCATTTGGGACCCTTGCAGCCCCATAGTGAAAATATTATCTCTTTTCAGAAAAAGACTCCACTAAAAAGAGAAATCTCTCTGTCAAAAGGAAGAAAGCCCTACTAAGGCTGAACATCCATAAAATGCTTGTTTGCACAGTCAAGACAGAAAATGTACTGTGTGCACATTCATGTGCATATGGATATAATACCCACATACACATAAAATATCCACAGTCAAATTCAATGATCTTTACTCAGCTTGTATTTGTTTAAATTAATAATTGAGTGGCAATGAGATTACATGGATTTGTCTAAACGAAGTAATAAACTGAGAAAAGACACTGCTATTTGACTTTAACTCACACTGGGGATTAGATGTTACTAACTCTCACTTTCATAGAAAAAGGAATGTATCCGCGGTTCTAAAATAAGGAGAAGCTTTACTGAACATCAACTAGACCAAAATGTACTCATATTTTTACTGAATTATGTCTATTTAAGCTGAATAATGTATAGAATCCTTCAAAATATCAATCAGTAAGGTATAGCACTCAAACAGGAACAATACAGACTATGGCACAGTAAAATGTAGTCAGAGAAAATGGTGGTTAAAATGGTAATTTATAGACAAAGTTAGTACAGTCCATTTAAAGAAACTTTTTTTTTAAAAAAAAATAGTTTCATTTGATGTTGTTATGATGGTTGTTCCAAAAGCGATGTCTGATGAACACAAACAATTTCTCATTCTGTAAGAGAAGAATATGATAGTTATGAGGTGCTTTATGTGGGAAACCATCCAGGATTCCTGATAAATGAAAAAACACAAATGGATGTAGTTATACACTGTTAGCAAACAATTTACAATGACAGCCACACCATTATATCCAGAGTAGAATATAAATAGTGTGTTGGCACTGAAAGGATTAGTATCTATTGCTACTAGTGATCAGCTAAGGATGAGGCGATACCAATTAGCTACTCGGAAAATAAAATGGTGAGCTGGTGGGGTAGAAGGGGATTAGTCTGATTGATTTGTCTGTTTCACCTCGGTAAGGCAGGTGAAGGAGGGGCAGATCTTCCAGTCATTAATGAAGGCATCGACCTGATGAGGTTTGAGTCAGGACGCTCTGTGGATCGGGAGCGGGAGCTGGTCCGCTCTAGCATTGGACGTTGCTCTGTTGATCTGGATCTTTGATATGGCTGTCTATCTGCTGCTTCACAATTCCTGTAATATTAGTCAAAAAGCAGCTCAGTTGACCTTTAACTTTCCTATTAGTTATGAAATATGCTGCATGTCACTGGTTTGGAGCAAATCATTTTCTTATGTACATTTTTTTGGGGAAAGGTAAATTTTCAGAGTTTTCTTCTTGATAACACAGTTTTTTATACATGTATGATTACATTTGCTCCATACTCTTGATAAATGGGCTGAAATGTTTCCAGTGTCTCAGTAATGACTATCCATGCAATAGTCTGTTTCCTGATAATTTTTGGGTAAAAATATTGTTATTTTCTTAATTAATCCATCAAACTTGGAGTAAACAAATAGCTGACATAATATTAAGTTTCATTAAAGCTAAGGACTCATTTAATTGTGCAGTTTAATCAAGCATTTTTACTCATGTGACTAGATTTTTACAGACTGTAAGAGGTCATACCCTTGTATGTAGGAAAGTCAGCATCCCACATATTATAATTGCCACATAGCACTGTTAACTATTATTGGACTCTGGATATCTGTCAAATTATAGGCCAGGCGATAGTTATGGATTCACGTGTGGTGCTTGGACTACAGTCAGATGCAAGTCTACAACACCATTAGTAGTTTCAGAGGTTCCACCAACTAGAGTAAGTTTGGTTTGTAACAAAAAAAAAAATTTAAAAAAATCTTCTAACAGTCTAAAGAACTGTGCCAAAGCAGCAATGGAAAAACCTATCACTAGGAATGCAACAGGGAGAAAGTAGACAGAGTAAAAGACCATTTCTTTATCTAGCACTCTGATTGCCTACTAACTTAGGCAATTAATCATGCCATTACTTTCAGAAATTAATCAAACCGCACCATTTTACACAATGGAATTGATTTGTTGGCAAGGTGTAGAATTTGCTAGCAGTATCCTAAAATACATAAAATCAAGGTTATTTTAAAAGTAAAATCCATACCCTGAGGAGTTACTTATTAAATTCACACTCCACCCATCTCTCCTTGAGTAAGTGAACACCTACAGAATACAAATGGGGAAGATGTACCCTTCAATACTTCTCCTTCAGCAAAGTCATGTACTTTGCAATGAAGTCAGTTAATACCATGACTGGATGGTGATTAAGTGTAACAAGAAGCTAGATTCTAATCAGCCTCAAAAAAAGAGAGAGACATACCACAGCCTCATTATAAAGAGTTTTATGTTATCAACAGCAATTTTTTTTTCTAAAAACTGTATTGAGACAGGCTGTAGCTGTCTCTAGGGTGGCTAACTTTGCTGAATGGGTTGATAAAAGACTCATTAAAATGAATATCTCTTCAGGCCTTCCATGAGGTAATTATTGGACTTCTAGAGCATACAAAGGAATTGTCACAGACAGGTTCAGAATAATACCATTCACCATGAATCATCTACAAGCTCCTAACAAGCAAACACACCACAGTGAGACACATAACAGCAATTTTAAGTTGAGGCACTAAAGATTGGAGGAAAAGTACAAAGAGCCTGGCACAAAACCACAACAAAATTACCTCACTTCTTCTTCTATCAGTTCTGTTTCTGAATGGGAAGCTTCATCAGCAAAAACATCCACTGTCTCGCTTCTTTTACATTGTGGATAGACAAAGAAATACAACCTTAGCTTTCATATGAATGTTGCTTAGTTCAGGTAACTGTTTAAGAGAGGTTTCAGTGCTATGGCAGGTGAGAAAGGTGTCAGCTTGGTGGTTAAAAACATGACCATGGGAACAAATTCCTAGACTACGGGAAAAAATTCTAAGAAAAAAAGTATTCCTAAATCCAGCAAAATTACAAAAGTGAATATGGCCAAGGTCCAGACAACCCACCCCTACCTTGTGTAGCCACACGTTTAAGAAAATTAGTGAGTCCACAGAGACACTTTTCTTTGAGTCTGTCACTCACAGAGAGCTAGAACAACCCTTCTCCTGCCAGTGAGTGGGGACTGTTGGAGCACACAGCAGCTGAAACTGGGCAGTATGGTGAGGGATATCATTTCATTTCTAGTTCTCTCTCCTTCCAACAGCATATAGGACACACATAACAACACGCAAGTAGCAACCACATGATTCATGTAAACATTTCATTAGAGGTTAAGCTTCTTTTACTTTTTACTCCTAAGGTTTCATTCTCTTCAGCTGTTGAATAAAAACTACTTTTAGAGTGTTAGAGATCTGACCCATTGCCAGTATAAGAATGCAGGGAGTAATTTTTACCGCTAGGACCAATACTAACAGCTTACAGAGCAGGTTTTGCGTTCTGCAGAGCTAAAAGAAGCCACTATGCCAACAAATAAGGGACTCAGAAATTTCATATTCAAGAATTAATATAAATATTGTTTTTCACAGTCTGCACCTGGCATTTACTTCAGGTGGAAAAAACAACATATAGTTCACATAAGTGAAGGAGAACATGGCTTTTGGCCATTTTTTTGCTTTTACATGAAGCTTTGGCACCATTATTGCTTTTGTACACTGAATGTTTTGAAGACTAAATTGAATTCTGAATTCTAAGTTGGAACTGAGTTGTTACCTTCAAGTTACAGACTATATGCTTAAAACCTCTCACTATCACAGCAGCAAATGGAGAGCTATGTAATAATACTGTCAGTCTTCCACCTGAAAGCTTCAATGTGTTTTAGATCATACACACATAAAGAACAATTCATTGGACAGCCTGCAGTGTCGTCATGTATTTTTTTTGTCCTTTTAACAGTAAACACATGTTTTAAATGATCCAGGTCTTCAGAAGTGGTCCATCCCTTTTATAGAAAAAATATCTGCTTGGACAGTGAAGCTCCTCTCTTAGCGTAACTATGTATTAATATCGTAACCCAGCCATAAGCACGAAGGAGGAGCTTTTAAGGCACCTCATAATTAAAAATAAAAGTTCATAAATTTACAGGTAACATTCTGGAGGGCTTATACTACCAAGTTATCTAGATGAAAGTTTCATGTATTCTCATTATAATTCATATCAAACAAATTACTGATTTTTAAAGAGGGAAATACAGTAGTCTAAGTTAAGGTATTCAACACCCATGCAATATTTTAATGTACACTAGAGCTGTTTATCTTTGCTAACAGACTTTTCATTATAAAAAATACAGTTAATGAAATGTCAAATAGTGACCTTGTCCATTTAGTGTTGCCTATCGTAGCATCCTCTACCTTTCCTGAGGAAAACATCCATGGCAGACGGCCTATTCTTCTACCAAAGCCTACAAGACTTCTGAGTGTAACTCTCTCCTACATTGAGGAAAGAGTATTTCTTAACTAAGCATTCTGAAAACTATCATCTGGAAACTGTTTGAGGTCTCCGTAAGCCACCATTCAGAAAACTCTGTGGTTATTCACAATTTAATTTTATATTTCAAACCCATCAAAAGTTAGAATTAGAATCTCATACTGTTTAGGTACTATTCTAGTAACTACAATATCTAACCAAAGGCGCTACAATGTTTTTTTTAATCTACTGATTTATCTGCATTGTTCTACATTCATATTCTGGAATTTTCAAAAGCTAACACTCTTCCCAATGCAGAAAATAAACACTTCTAATTTTTAATTTTTCAGATTTGTTACTTTTCTTAATAAATAAAAAGAAGAATTTTCAACAAATCAATACATTCATTGATCTAAAATTATGTATAGACCTTTGTCTTATAAAATATGAATATTTTTCAACAGTAAGCAATCATAACAGCATACAACATGAATAGAAGTTATTCTTTCCTCAATGTTAAATTACTTTGTGGTTTGCAAGACTTAAAAAGCAAGCAATGAGATCCAATCACAATTTTAATACTAGGTTGTTCTTGTAACAAAAACCTGAAGAAATAAAAATAGAATTGCTTTAGGATTACAGTACACTACAATTCAGATCCTAGTGCATCTTTTTTTCATCTAGAAACACTGAACACAGAATAAGAAAAATACAGTATCGTATTTTCTACTCATCATAATTTCAAACTGCAGCTAATATACAATGGTAATACCTGTCAGTGTCTGTGGATGGCTGTTGGATTTCAATCCTTGGACATGTTATTCTTCTACTATCTATAGGAACTTTGCTGTTTAGTCACAGACACAAGATCCTCTGTTAGCATAACACAGATAAGCATGTCTACAAACAACTGAGATTTCTAGTACCAAGCAAACTTAAATTTGAATCATAAGTATTGTAACAGAAAATATGGAAATGGGAAGAATAAGTATACTGCCAAATATCTAGATAATCTGGTGACTGGATATCTCACCATATCACTCATTTATACCAATAAAGAAACAATGTAAAATTACATGCTGCTATAGTTTTTAAAAACCGTGAATGCAATACTTTTAATTATTCTTGCAAAATAAACAAAATTAGGTAGCAAAGCAAGGTAATTTTGCTGCAGTAATCTTCTATCATGAATTTTTATATATGTAGTATATATATCTATACACGTACATGAACACACTCATATGATCTATTCACATGCACATTACACCATAGTGTAAGTGATAAGTACAGGTATACCTACATGACAGTCACAGGCATAACATAACACGCCACTACCTGAACTACTTTTCTACAAGCTAACTTAGCTAAGCAGACAATGCAGAGAGCTCAGCTGCAATCTCAGGCACATTGTGCTCCACATCGCTATGTGCAGACTGCTACAGATAGAGAAACTTGGTTGCTTACAGCCTGCTTAGTTATCTGTACAGGGCATTGCAATCACTTTGGTGACTCTGTTGTAGACATATCTAGTCATGCTAACACATGATAGCATGATACAATTATAAAAACGCTTAAAAAGAGCATATCCAGCTGTATCTGTAGAGATCTACTCTCTGAACTATTTCATCATTGATAGATTGCAGGGCTGTTTAATTACTGAGGAACAGCAAAGCCTTGCTTTAAGTAGAGAGTTAGATCAGACAGTTTTTTCAAATGTTTTTCCAACCCAAAATAGTTTATGATTCTATGAATACAGTGAGAGGTTTACACTAGCTATTATAATCAAGTATCAATAAACTCAGTAAGTAGTGTTGATCCTGGAACAACTAAGACTAAAATGGTGTATTAAAATACTTCATATCTTCTTTATCTGAAAAATCAGGCCAAATGAATTTTAGGTATTTTCAAATAGAAAAGCAGCTTTCTCATTCGAAGGGAAAATTGTAAAAATAGGTAAGCAATTTCTTCATAGAAAACCTTGACATTAAACAAAAAGAGGTAGTTGATGCTCTTGAGAGATTTCTTAGCTTCCAGTTAACACTACCAGTTGTTGCAGATCCTATTTGTAACTGCATCCCAATGAAAGCAAACACTGAAAATGAGCTACAGTGATACTAACTTAACTTATCTAGTTATCTTTAAGTAGTTTAAGAGTCGTTTTCCAGTATTTTACCCAAAGGTAATATCTCAGAAAATGAACCTTCCAGGCTACCATTTCATTATACAGAGGTGAACCAATGCATGCAAGAAACATATATATGTGGCCTTTATGTCTTACCAAGTCATTTAACTTGTACTAACTTTATCATTTTAACATTTATTCATATTTTTATCCAGTGCCTACAATATCAAATGTCCTTCATTACTCAAAAGTCTGAGTGACTTAAGCAGGTTTTTGCTATAATGTAATATGTTAAGTGTTTCAGTTTACGTTATTGTTTCTGTTACTTGTAACACACTTTTCCATCTATATAGCCAGTTGCCCTTTATAGTACCTTGTATTTTGCCAACTACTTCCAGCTTTCAACATCTTTAACAGAGATCTTCAATTGACACATATTAAAAAATTGCACTGCAAGAACATGTATCTTCATCTTCATGCAGTGACGCACTGAAGATCATAATAAAAGTGATTAGCATTCAAAAGCTGGGAAGTCAAAAGCAGAGATATTAAATCCTCTTCCCCTTCCAGTTCAATTTTGTAACTGAATATACTGCTGCAACTCTAAGATAATAATCTTAATTTTAATAACATGGCAAAAATTCAGTTAGTAAAATGTCACAAATGGCTTAATACTGCAAATATATGTTTATCTGCTTTCTTAACTTTTGGCAGTAGACCTGTAATTCATACCTCACAGAAGTCAACAAGAGTTCTGGCACTTGATGAAGCCAGAATTTCAATCAGATCATTCCAAGACATGCAGTTATGTAAGAATTTATTGTTTTAAGCTCTTAAATTACAAATGAGCAAAATAGCATACTGTTTTTTTTGTTAAAGGCATTCTGTAAATCTATGGATCTTGACAGAATCTGATCCATTTCAATAGCCTTCATTCTATAAAATTATGTTCTATTGAAATGTTGTATTAGTTCACAAAAATGTTATCAGTTTTTTCTTTTTCCACATTTTTTTAATTTCAGCTAAATTTAATTGGGGATATAAACTACTGACAAATAAGTTTCCTTTTCAATTTACAAATCTGGTTTTCCCCCTGATATTTATCTGTTAGCATCTATACAGTACTAAATCTAAGACAAGTGAAGTAAACCAGAACTACGTAATGTGACTATGAAAAGCAAATCCAAAAGCTTTGTTTTACATTAAGCACTTTCCACCCTTCTTCAAATGCTGTCTATCGTGAGCACACTTGTGTACTTTCCCAGGAAGAACAAATATGCATGGCCCTTGCTGTAAGCAGCAATTAAATGCATACTTCAAACACTTAAAATTGAACTGCCTGCAAACAGCAGCACAAGCTAGGGAAGAAATGGTCTCAAGTAAGTTTCCACACCTGCACTCCAGTTGAGCCACAAGACCCTTACAAATCTCTCCTTTCTAAAGAAGAGAGAAACTTGCATCAAAATATTGAAGTGTTAATTCTGGGTTTTACATGTTATTAAGTATTTGTATGTACAAAATTACTGCATTTGAGACACCAATGTATAGTATTATTTTTAAAAATCTCACAACAAATATTTTTGAGATACAGCTTTGTAATTCTTGGTCTTCATCAAGGAAAACTGCTCAGTAACTCTGTGGTACTTTCAATTAAGAACTTCAGGATTTACCAGCATTTTGGACCTACATCAAATGATTGTTTTAGTTGGCCAGAATATGCCACAGACCTAGTCCAGGTCCTACTTATAAGACATGGAGAGGCAGAAAGAAGCAAGCTCTGTGCACATTCACAAAAGAATTAAGTAAAAATAATGAAGAAAATTGCTGTAAGAGTAAGAAGAAAATGAGGGAGAAGCAGTAAAGTGAAAGAACTACTAGCAAAGAAAATCTGTGTGCTCCCTTGATCAGGAGCCAACTGCAGCTGCAAAGAACTGAAGATTGTAAGGAACACAGCACTTTGCATGGGTTATGCACCAGTCACACAGAAAGACAGGTTAGACCATTAGACTTGGGATTATTTCTAAAACTAAGAAAAATTTGATCTAAAAGACACATTCCCCAACACTGTGAATGCAGGCAGGCCTTATCAGCACTTTTTCATTACAGTGGCCCTGAAATGTGAGAACATGTTTTAAAAATAGTTCAAACATAATTAATGTTCTTTTACTATTTGTAACTGAATAAAACAGCTTAACCTTGAAAAAAAAAGAGTAGCATATAAATGTGTTTTCGTTCTTAGCCAGGAAAGAAAGATTTCAAGAAAAATATACTTCTTAGGAATAACTTTGGCACAATTATAAATCAACTTTTATTGTAAGACTAGAAATGCATTTTAGCTACAACTGTAACACTACACTCTTTACTTACCCATAATTTTCAGCTGAACCATTGACTACATGATCTGCCCATGAACTTGCACCATTGTACCACCTTTGCAACACAGTTAAAATAAAGAAGTGTTACAAAGAAACACGTACTTTTAATAGCATTCTAATTCACATGACACGATCACTTCTCAATAAAATAGGAAGTTTTTCAAATGTTTTCAAATAATTCAGTAAATTTCCTATTTTCTATTAGGTATGAAGAAAACTGTATCTTCTAAAATTAAAAACAAAGCAATTTCTGTTTAATTTTCACTTATATAATTCTTTATCCATTTCATCTTTATTCTTTTCATCAGTTTCACTATGAATTTCAGTTCCATACAGACAAACTGATCCCTTATCTTTTCTTACACAAAAGCTTTCCTGTTTTCAACGGTCATTGAGTTTGTAGAATAATTTAAAAATAATCGTGAAGATATAGCATTAACAAAAATAACATCCTATGTAACAATAAACTAATGCTTATAACTTCAGATCTCTAACTTTTTAGAAATTATTTTTTTATTTGATAGGGCAGTTAATTTTTATGGTACTTTCATTCCACCTCGGCAAGCACCCAAAAGCAATTAGAAGGCATTTAGTTAGTAATTTTTAAGTTAATGTGGGCAGCAACATGTTAAAAGCTGAGGTGTCTCTTAAGTGGCTCAGGGTATTAAAGAATGAAATTAACAATTCTAAATTGCCCTATAATCACTCCTTGGGACTGGAAGGTTAACCAATGAGAAAAATGCTGCGGCTAAGTGAGGGAAAAACCTCTACAAGTACCCAGCTTCTCTGTACTATTTGGTATTCTATTTTAATGAATAAAAAAAATTTTCATTTTAAGAATTGGACTAAAAGAAGTCCAAAGTCAGATTAATGGAGAGCTAAGAGAAAATTAGGTACTTAAAACCATGGAGATTAGTTGTTCAATATTTAGAGAAATATTGCATAAAGTGCACTGTACATTTAAATATAATTAATCTAGGCCAATTAAAAATTTTAGGCTACACTTCAGAAAAAAAAGTATCACTCAGATTTTATCTATTTTTACTATGTAAATTTAAATACCTTTCAGGAGTATAGGTTGTGTCATCATAATATGAATTAGGCACTCTTCTCTCCTGCCTAGTCCTCCTAAATATGGAACAAACAGCACAGACATTTCAGACATTTTAAAGGGTGCTCCTCTTATGTTGTTTTCCCTCACTGTATTATTAAGATAGTGATGAACATAGAGCCCATTTATCTACAGTTCAGCAGTACCTTCTGAACATATATTTTCATATATGTCAATTTAATCTTCTACTTCTAAATTATATCCAGATATAATGAACAATGTATTAAGAACACTTGATTGATACACATGTATTTCATAAGAGTGAAAAGTTACATCAGTAGTAAAACAATATTTGAGCAACTGAGAAATTTCACCAAAAAAAATATAGATGTAGAAAATGTCTGACTAGTAAAACAAGAGCCAGAAAACAAGATGGAAGCCAAAGTTTGTTTCCTTAAGCTAAGCGACAGAAATTCTGCTTGAAATAAACCTCGTATCCTGTGAAAAAAATGTGCACAAACCAGTTTTAATAGCCTTCTAAAAATTAACAGCTTAAGCTAAGTGAAAAAAATGAAAATAGTAGATAGTGTGGTGTTCTTAGTAACAAAGCTGAGCTTTGAGATATGCAAGTTGAGAAACAATTTCATACAGTGAGGTTTTCAGCACATTTTTATTTGGGAGGGACTAGTAATGTGATAATTTTAAAATCAATTGGGAAAAAATCTTGAGGACATTACTCTGTCATTGAGGTCACGTACGTCAGCCAATTTTAAGTGGTTGGAAGTCAAATTAGGAAATAACCTGCATGACTCTATAGAATTGTGAATTGGGGGAAATAAATAAACATGTAAATAAAGCTCTGCATATCCCGTCATGACATCTTATATATGTTCAATCTAAACAGCTGCAACAGTGTAAACTAATATCAGCTAGTGCTACGATGCTGACTATCACATTAAAGAGTTAAAGAAAAGTGGACTGTGGTTCTGAGCAGCAGGATGTTCTTGAGAAAGCACGGGGTCCATGGGGCGCTGAAGTCACTGAAGCTGCACCATGTGCCTATTGTGCATATCTGGATACATATCTTGTGCTTCCACTTCTTTTGAGAGGGAAACAGATGGACTTCTTCAAAAGGAGCTATTACGGGGACAAAATTACAAGTGCTGTAGCCTAAGAATGAACTCAGAAATTTAACTTTTGGTAGTGTAAGTGTGTCCTAGAACTAATAAACTAAACATTATCAAAGGTGATAAATAGTAACTGAAAGAAACTCCAGCAGAGAAAAGATGAGAGAAAGCCAAAAAGTCACTTTGTGGGTGAATAAAAGAAGAAACTGCTAGAAGACTTTACCAGAGTTAATGGGCCAGCTGTGTGGCTGTGAAGGACTACCAGATAAGCAATGAAAGGAGCCATGAATAACAAAGGTGGCAAGTAATTTTTACTGCTGTATCTGTATGACGTATTTGAATCATAGAATCATAGAATAACCAGGTTGGAAGTGACCCACCGGATCATCGAGTCCAACCATTCCTATCAAACACTAAACCATGCCCCTTAGCACCTCGTCCACCCGTGCCTTAAACACCTCCAGGGAAGGTGACTCAACCACCTCCCTGGGCAGCCTCTTCCAGTGCCCAATGACCCTTTCTGTGAAGAATTTTTTCCTAATGTCCAGTCTAAATCTCCCCTGGCGGAGCTTGAGGCCATTCCCTCTTGTCCTGTCCCCTGTCACTTGGAAGAAGAGGCCAGCACCCTCCTCTCTACAACCTCCTCTCAGGTAGTTGTAGAGAGCAATGAGGTCTCCCCTCAGCCTCCTCTTCTCCAGGCTAAACAACCCAAGCTCTCTCAGCCGTTCCTCATAAGGCCTGTTCTCCAGCCCCTTCACCAGCTTTGTTGCTCTTCTCTGGACTCGCTCCAGAGCCTCAACATCCTTCTTGTGGTGAGGGGCCCAGAATTGAACACAGTATTCGAGGAGCGGTCTCACCAGTGCTGAGTACAGGGGGAGAATAACCTCCCTGGACCTGCTGGTCACGCCGTTTCTGATACAAGCCAAGATGCCATTGGCCTTCTTGGCCACCTGGGCACACTGCTGGCTCATGTTCAGTCAGTTGTCAACCAACACCCCCAGGTCCCTCTCCTCCAGGCAGCTTTCTAGACAGACTTCTCCCAGTCTGTAGCACTGCACAGGGTTGTTGTGCCCCAAGTGCAGGACCCGGCATTTGGCCTTGTTAAACCTCATGCCATTGGACTCTGCCCAGCGGTCCAGCCTGTTCAGATCCCTTTGCAGAGCCTCCCTACCCTCCAGCAGATCGACACTCCCACCCAGCTTAGTGTCGTCCGCAAACTTGCTAAGGGTGCACTCGATGCCTTCATCCAGGTCATTGATAAAGACATTGAACAGGGCTGGACCCAGCACTGAGCCCTGGGGAACCAGGGCTCAGTTTTTTGCCTGCAGGACATCCACACCGATGGATTTACAGTGACATAGGACACAAAACTCTTTGTTCCAGATCGCTCTTTCCAAAATGCTGGCCTGTGCAGAACAATGCTTACTATTTTGATGAATAGTGGAAACTGTAAAGTTATTCCACATGCTTAATAAAGTGAAAGGAAAAGACAGACAGAGAGGTGGTTGCTTGATATCAAAATGACATTGGAGATGGAACTAAGAAGACAGGACTAACACCTTGACCTACATAAACAATGCAATTTAAGGTAAGCATCAAACAGAGGAGAAATGTAAAGATAAATGAGGAAATACTGTTTAAATATATTTCCAACAAATAAAATAAGGAAGAGGAAAGTGACTTAGTGTTTTTCAGTGGATAAGGAGGAAGTGGATAAAGATTATGCTTTAAATCATCCTTAAATATCTAGAGAACTTCTGTCACAATACAGAAAGAGAAAAATACATGAAAAAATAATAGTGTCTATGAGGCATTCAGAGTAGTCCATATATTGTAAGATGCTTCAAGTATCTCCAACACTAATATTACCCACAGGCAGCCTGGATTCAAAAGAACAAGAGAATCCAGGATCAGTTCTTTCCTAGGACCAAGGAACCTCAAGATACTGTTCTAACTGTGAGATAGAGATATGCCTTTTGAAGCCAAATTTTCCTTTCTCACTTCAGAAGGAATTAGATTTAATAGCCTTCTCTTCAATAAAGCCCTAATATTTAGTATATCTCACTGCTTAAATCCCAGCTTTTTCATCTTTATGTAGGACTGTCACTTATTTTCTTCAATTTTATTTTATTTTGAGAAATTAATCCCTGTAGAAACAAAGATTAAGACTTGCAAGTCAAGATCCTTAAACTAAGACAATTTGAGAATAGCTTTGACTTTCGGCAGTATCTGAATGGTGACAGATACAGCTGGCAATCTGAAATAGGCTCAGATAAACTAATGCAAATGTGAATATGTAACTGAGGCAAAAAAAACCCCAACCAAGTATATAAAAAATAAATTATCAAAATAGCATAATTATGAGCACATATCATCACATTTTTTTCAGAAAAAAAAACCAGAAAATCCCTCTCCTTACTAAAGTTTCTACATGCAAGCTGAATCATTTACACACTTTATTTATACAAGGTTTCATGTAAAACAGCATTTTTTCAAAGCAACTGTTTAACTAGAATTCTAAAGGTCGTATTGTCTATTATACTATAGCTTTGGAGAATTTTAAAAAGCAAAATATCTTTGGAGGGAATAATTCTATGATGTTATAGAAGTTTCATATTCTGGTTTTTTTCTGCATGTTATTTTACACTTACTAAAAGCATGGATGTGTATGACCTGAATTCAGAGCAAACCTTAATGAACTTCTCAGAGAAATTCATATCCAGCAGCTATGCAGTTAAAATATCAAGAGTTCTTTAGCTCTTGCTATTGAAAATTTTACGTGGCCTGTTTTATAAAGCATAGCAGCATGTCTTATTACATCTGTTAAAGCCACTGTATTTCCAGTATAATTTCTTCACAGAAATTATTATGGGTTCAACTCCTCTCTACCATATATTTCATATATAAATAGGAACTCTGTTGTTCTTTAATCACACACTTGAATGTATTAAATACTTATGAATTACAGAATGAGCACTATACCTATATCTACAATGTAATCTTTTACTTTTCACTCTATTTTTCACTTAAGCAAAGTATGAGATTTCAGAAAGACTCTGTTTCAGTTTACTTTGAAGAAAGTAGGGGTTTTCTCATTATTTTAAACAGAATATAAGTACTATAAGCTCTTTGGAAAATTCAAGCAAAAATAAGGGTTATAGAAAGACACATATGTAATATCCATATAACCTAATTTATGCAACTGGCTTCTATAAAGCTATTCAACTCTCTTGAGATTCACCCATAGCCCTGAGTTGTCCATTTCAGGTGAATGAGTACATACTCACAAAGTATTATAAAACATCTTCACTGTACATGTTTATCACCTATACTATATATCATATTCCCTTTGGAAACCAAACAAGTATTATCAAAGTATAAGTGGTAGAGCTACTGATATGCTCCACATCAAATATACCTCTCAAGATCATAGTAAGCACCCTCAGAATAGGTACGGCACATCTTACGGGAGCGAAGCAATCTGATTGCATCTTCACAAAATAGAGGATACATTGTGTGATCCTGGCTGCCAAAACATAAAAGGTGAACACAATGAAAAGCAACACAAAGATGAAATGAGGACAAAACGACATGAAAAGCAAGCAATGTCACAAACAGAACAAAACACTGCAACAAAGCTCAGCTGGAACTTCAGTGAATTTTGCAAAACTACTTTTAAAAGTTAAGGGATATTGGCCTGCAGCTGAGACTACAAAAAAGGTATCACATTCCAGCTCTAACTATGGTAGTCCATAACATACCACATATGTATGACATTCTGGATATGAAAACCACAGTGCTAGCAGGTACTTGTGTTTGTTGAAATAAGTAATGTTCTTTATTGACTTTTAAAAAGGTATTAGAATTATATAAAAGCATCATCTTCATGGACCACCAACTATAAACTATTGGCAGTGAGAAAAATACTTAAAATGTGAAGCATATGAAGAAGCTTCCAGTGACTGTCTACACACTACACTAAGAAAGCTAATGCTGATATTAATGCAAGACTTCTAAGTTTTCTACCACTATACACAAACTAATAAAACCAGAAATGGACAGCTAGGTACATAAAAGTACATGCATTATCCACACAGAGTCACACAGAGGAAAGCATATACCTGACATCTCTGTAATGCTGAACTGTGGAGTGGGTATACCGGGAACGAGGTAATGTAACATAATGACTGAGTAGATGGCAGAAAGAAAAATACAAACAGGAGACAATATGAGATGGTGAAGCAATGATGCACATCGCACAACAGAAGACATACAAAACCAAGAACACAAAAACATTGTATAGAGCCCTGAAATTATTAACAAAGTTAAAATCCGATATACAGTTCTACAGGTAAAATTATCTAGAAGATTCACACATTTGTTCTGAGAAGCCATTTGGAGACCCTGGATCAAATGAATAGCTAAAATTTGTGATTTAAAGCATTATTTCAGTTAGGAGGAAAAAAACATATAATTCTCTGTCTGAAAGCAATCTCAGAAAGACAGATTGTCCATTCCTAATATTTATGCTGTTATGATAAAAGATGAATTTAGATGAAAGCCCCATTACTATTTAAATAATTAATGAAGAGATAATGCATCTGTAACAGAATATGCCAAAAATCAATGCATGCATTTAAAAAAAAATTGTAAAAGAATGTTTATACTTTGTTTGTATTTTGAACATATATCAAAATTTATATATTGTAATATATTTGTTACAGCACCAGATATTTTCCAGTTATCAGAAATTGAAGAATGTTATTTTTCTTACTATAAATGTACGTTCACAGCACAGGAAAAATTTTGTTGAAAATAGCTTTTTTCTTCCAATTCACAAGGCATTATTAAAATGCAAAGAAGATTTTGGTTTACAGTACTTCTTAACTTGAGGTATTTTAAAGCAATTTCTGCCTAATCACAAAAGTTCACATTGGACATATAAAACAATTTCACAAAAAAACCCCCTAGAAAACCTCACATTTAATTTACACTTTTATTTCTCATGTCTTAATTTGCTTATACTTTATGATTTCCTACTAATCAAGCACATTGTAAGAGGTAGTTGTATTACATATACTTATTATCTTTGCCTCTTTTGCGTGTGGATATAATGTAGTATCAGCCACATGTAAAAATCCTTTATAAGCATAATACGTTAATTATATATGGTACAAAAGATCTTTGTGCTCACTTCTTGTCAAATAAATGTAAATGCATAGCCACTACTATAAAAATCTTCTAGTTTAAGTCCCTGATTATGCAATTTAAACTTTGCAGTTTGTTGCAAGAACAAGAAGCAATTCAGCAGAGCCCAGTTTGACATGGTATGTCGAAAATTTTAATATCCTAAGAAAAACAATTAACAAAATAATCATAGTACACTGCAGTCTGCAAAAAATGTCAGGGTTCTTAAAAGTACTGCGCAGACCTGAGTACCAAAAGCAGTCAACCCATGACAGCCTGGCAGTCAGCACTGAAAAACTAATTTCATTATGTTCTTAAAATTTGGTTTAGAATACATGCACACCCACAGAAAGAACAATTAAATAAAAATGTAAGACTCTACCCCACAGCAGCTACGATAAGTTCAATGATGACAAGCAACTGCATACCAACTTATTCTCACCACAATTTGGTGACATTCTTAGGCTACGTCCACATGAATATGCCCTTAAATGATTTAGATGCAATCTTGAAATTAACACCAGAAAGCTGTTAAACACATTACATTAGTCTTAATTAATATAACTGCTTCCAGCTGGTAGATGATAGTTTAATGTTAACAATTCACTTTTACTTCCCTTTTTATCTCTCCAGTGAATTATTGACAAGTTTTCATGATAGTCTTTCAAAAATATAAGACATCAAATACATACAATATATTCAATTAGTTTTCAAAGAGTAAAGCTTCAAGCAAAACTAAGACTTCCAGTAGAACATGTGTTGTAAAACATGAATTTTATGGGAATGCAATCACTCTTTGCAAGCAGCTTAATTTACTGTCTGTAAGAATAAACACCCCAGCCTTGTCCTTCACTTACTTATATGTGGATGAAAGATCATCGGCTAACATTTTGCTTAGGATTTGAATCCCAATTACTTTTCAGTAATTTCTACTAAATTGTTTGAAGTGTCCAAAATTTTCATCCTAAGACTTCTGGAAAATCAGAGCTCTCTAGTGTCCTTGTCAGCTTCTGAGACACTGGTTTATGAAAGCATGGCAGGCAGCTCAGTATTTTTTTATTCAGGAATTCAGAATCAGAGTAAGCCAGTATTTAGACACAATGACTTATAGAGTTTGATATGTAATAACTTTTAACAGGTTTGAAATATGCTTCCTCATCATCCAGAATTTCTCTATATAAAGAAGTGTGATAAGCCTTAGCTTAATTTTACCTGATCCCTTGACATTACAGGTTATTTATACTTTTCCCTATAGTTTGTTGAGAGTCCATGTTATCCATACTATATTACTCATAATAGATAAAAACTCTCTACAAAATGTTCTTACAAGTGAAACATAAAAAATGAGGTTATGTCTAAATTCACTAAGAAGAAAAATCAGTTTTAGATATGAATTAACATAGTAGCTTACTAGACTACAAGGCACTAATCATAAAGTATAAATATATAGCCTAACAATGTTTGCGCATTTCCATAATATCTCCAACTACCATTATAAGAGATAATATTCATAGAATCACAGACTCATTAAGGTTGGAAAAGACTTATTAAGATCATCACGTCCAGCTATCAACCTAACACCAGAATGATGAATAAACACAGTCTCAAAGTGCCATTTCTACACATTTTTTGAATACTTCCAGGGATGGTGACTCCATCACTTCCCTGGGCATCCTGTTTCAATGTTTTCCCACTCCTTCAGTGAAGTTTTTTTTTCCTAATATCCAATATAAACCTCCCCTGGCGTAACCTAAGTCCATTTCCTCTCTTCCTATCACTATTTACTTGGTAGAAGAGATTAACATCCGCCTCAATACAACCTGCTTTCAGGCAGTTGGAGAAGGTGAGAAGGTCTCCCCTCAGCCTCCTATTCTCCAGGCTAAACAAAACTCACCCAGTTCCCTCAGCCACTCCTCATAACACTTGTGCTTCAGACCCCTCACCAGCTTCACCTGGAGGTGTTTAAGGGACGGGTGGATGAGGTGCTGAGGGATATGGTTTAGTGTTTGATGGGAACGGTTGGACTCGATGATCCGGTGGGTCTCTTCCAACCTGGTTGTTCTGTGATTCTGTGATTCATTGTCCTCCTCTGGACATGCTCCAGCAGCTCAATGTCCTTCCTATACTGAGAGGCCCAAAATTGAACACGGTATTTGAATCACAGAATCATAGAATCACAGAACAACCAGGTTGGAAGAGACCCACCGGATCATCGACTCCAACCGTTCCCATCAAACATTAAACCATATCCCTCAGCACCTCATCCACCCGTCCCTTAAACACCTCCAGGGAAGGTGACTCAACCACCTCCCTGGGCAGCCTCTTCCAGTGCCCAATGACCCTTTCTGTAAAGAATTTTTTCCTAACGTCTAGCCTATACCTTCCCTGGCGGAGCTTGAGGCCATTCCCTCTTGTCCTGGCCCCTGTCACTTGGAAGAAGAGGCCAGCACCCTCCTCTCTACAACCTCCTTTCAGGTAGTTGTACAGAGCAATGAGGTCTCCCCTCAGCCTCCTCTTCTCCAGGCTAAACAACCCCAGCTCTCTCAGCTGTTCCTCATAAGGCCTGTTCTCCAGCCCCCTCACCAGCTTTATTGCTCTTCTCTGGACTCGCTCCAGAGCCTCAACATCCTTCTTATGGTGAGGGGCCCAGAACTGAACACAGGATTCGAGGAGCGGTCTCACCAGTGCCGAGTACAGAGGGAGGATAACCTCCCTGGACCTGCTGGTCACACCGTTTCTGATCCAAGCCAAGATGCCATTGGCCTTCTTGGCCACCTGGGCACACTGCTGGCTCATATTCAGTCAGTTGTCAACCAACACCCCCAGGTCCCTGTCCCTCTCCTCCAGGCAGCTTTCTAGACAGACTTCTCCTAGTCTGTAGCACTGCATAGGGTTGTTGTGCCCCAAGTGCAGGACCCGGCATTTGGCCTTGCTAAACCTCATGCCATTGGACTCTGCCCAGCGGTCCAGCCTGTTCAGATCCCTTTGCAGAGCCTCCCTACCCTCCAGCAGATCGACACTTTCACCCAGCTTAGTGTCGTCCACAAACTTGCTAAGGGTGCACTCGATGCCTTCATCCAGGTCATTGATGAAGACATTGAACAGGGCTGGACCCAGCACCGAGCCCTGGGGAACCCCACTTGTCACTGGCCTCCAGCTGGATTTCACACCATTTACCACCACTCTCTGGGCCCGGCCAGCCAACCAGTTTTCCACCCAGGAGAGTGAAGCCTTATCAGTGCCAAGCATAGGGGCACAATCACTTCCCTAGTCGTGCTGGCAACACCATTTCTGATACAAGCCAAGATGCCGTTGGCCTTCTTGACCACCTGGGCACACTGCTGGTTCATGTTCAGCTAGCTGTCACCCAGCATCCCCAGGTCCTTTCCCACCAGGCAGCTTTCCAGTCATGCTTCCCCAAGCCTTGAGCATTGCATGGGGTTCTTTTAACTGCAGTGCAAGACCCAACACATGGCATTGCTGAATCTCATAAAATAGGCCTCCGCCCATCAATCCAGCCTGTCATGTAAGCATGTGTCTCTCTTTGTCTAGAAACAGTTTCTATTAAACTACAGTAATATTTTCTAGAGTTAATGAAAAAGAAAGGAAAGATGCATGGCCTATCTGTATATAGGAGAGAATGCCTGACATCACATAGGTAAAAATATCTTCCCCTTCTACTTTGCCCTATTGAGGCCTCATTTGAAGCACCATGTCCAGTCCAGGGCTGCCCAGCTCAAGAGAAACATGGAACTACTGGAGAGAGTCCAGCAGAAGGCCATGAAGATAATAGGGGACTAGAGCACCTCTCTTATGAGAAGAGGCTGAATGAGCTTGGTCTGTTTAGCCTTGAAAAAAGAAGACTGAGAGGGGAACTTATCAATGCTCATAAATACATAAAGTTTGGTCATCAAGAGGATGGGGACAGACTCTTTTCAGTGGTGCTCACCTATAGGACAAGGAGCAATGGACACAAACTTGAGCAAGTTCCAACTCAACATGAAGAAAAACTTCTTTACATTGAGGGTGACAAAGCACTGGAACAGGCTGCCCAGAAAGATTATGGAGTCTCCTCTGAAGATATTTGTAAATTACCTGGAGATGCTCCTGTGCAACTGGTTGTAGGTGAACCTGTTTTAGCAGGGGTACGGACTAGATGATCTCCAGAGGTCCTTTCCAACCCCTATGATTCTGTAATTCTGTGATATGATAGCGTGCATATTAGGAGGCAGCAGATTTTTCTGTGCTTTCTGTATTTCAACATGCAGAGTAAAAGGTTTTAAGTGCCATCCCTCTTCTATGCATCCTGTCAAAACTCTGCTATTTGTTTCTTTACTAATAATAATTCATATATTGAGCTTAAAATATTTTTTATGTTTTTATAAATATAGTAATTACATTAGTATACACATATGTCATTAATATATTTATATATTATATACTACATATACTAGTGACTGTGACATACCTAATTCTCACTGTCCTAAACTGAAACATGCCATTTTCATTTTGCTAACAGCTATTCCCAAACACTTAAAATCATAATGTAAATAAATCATAAGGTAGTAAAATCATTAAGCTTCACATTGCCTACATGAAAAAGAACTCCAGGTATGTTCCAGATCTGCATCTACAGTAGTCAATGGTAGAAGTATATCAAATTATGGCAGGGCTAAATGGAAATATAAGTCGGCATCCTCAGAGATTTCTGAAATGCCACAAACTTCGTTAGAGATAGCACAGATGGAAAATTTGCAGCAGCAACCCATTTCACTGACATTAAAATAATGATGTTGGTCTGATAAGGTAGCACTATAGCTTTTGCAATACGAACATTAATATTCACACACATCTTCTACACAAGCTCCTGCATCAGCTGAAAACTGATTTCCACTAGTCTGACAAGAAGATTCCAGGCATGGAAGCAAACATCATAACTTTCCTTCCTTAAAGCGAACAGAAGCAGATAACTTAAAATATTCTGACATCGCTCACCTATTTACCCATTTTCTTACACCTTCATAAAAATTCAATGAACCATGAAGCTAACAAACCAGAGATAAGTAATTCAGTGACAAATTAGATTGTCTAAGCATAAATACTTAGTGTCCAGGAAAAGGCCTGGCATACTAGAACTGTCCCAGAAGCACACTTGAAAACACACACACATAGGCAGAATGCCCCACTGAACCATCTATGGCACAACTTTCTATTCTTACTGTGCAAGAGGAATTTAACTTGGCCTTTGGGGTATTTTGCTCAACAGTAAAGATGAGGCATTAGAAGATAAACTACTCCTTTTGATTTTCATTCCCAGTAATCAGGTCTCACAATTTGAATAACATTATAGCTTCTTTATTTGAGTGGGAAGTTTACTCCCAGGTATTTCTGTAGAAAGGATGAAGTACTGGAGTACTATTACATACTGACTATCTTATGCTTATGGAATATCCATAAATAATTCTCAAAACAAAACAAGACTGTCTTTCACTGTTAGAACTTGCACTAAGCAAGTCCAGTTGACACCAGAACCTTCTACCATCCTATTACTGGTTACCCATTCTGACAGTCAGCTTTTTCCAGTGTATTATCTGGTTGCAATTTACTTAAAGTGATACATTATATCATGGGAAACACTACTATCATCCCTGTTTAGTAACACTTTTTTTATACTTTTTTTAAACTGAACTAGTAAATTGAATGTGTGACAATTAAGACATTAGTAACATTGCTAAGATTAAATATATTTTTTTACTGATATGAATTTGTCTTTAATAAAATATTCCTAAACTTTTCAAGTTACAATTTTCTGAAAATATGGCAATGCGAAAAAAACCCAGAAATTAGCTAAATCAGACCGAAGAGTAAGAAATAGGTCATTCTTTGGAACAAATATTTGGAAATCTAGGGGGGAAAAAAAGAGTCATTGAATGTGGTAGAAGAGAAAAGAGTGTTGTCTGCATATGAAATTTAGGGTAAGTACTGTGGGAAGGAATGAAGTAAGAAACTGTGCCTGGGATCAGGTTAGGACTGCAAGACTGAGCACAGAGTTGGTCCAGGGAAGAGGAGGCTGGAACTAAAAGAAATGATGCGGCTACCATCATTCCAACAACGGTAACTAGATACTACAAGTAGTTTTTCCAAACGAGTGAGGCCATAGATATAATTATAGAAGTTTATATTCTCAGCTGAACAAAGTAAGAGTTAAATTGCTCTGTGGTAGAATGTTTTCCATGCTGCTTCATAAACAACTGGGAAATCATGTCTAACATCTACATAGATAAAATGTGAAGTCAAGCTCTCAACCTCTAGAAAACAGTAATATGCCATTCCACAATAAAGCATTAGTTATATAACTTCCATGATACATTTCTTTGAAAAGATTAACAGCCTAGTTTTATTTAGTAGTTTAGGTTTTTTAAAGGTGATTACAAATTTTCTTTACATATAAATATAAACAGTTTATCCACCCATAATGGTACGGATGCTGTTTGTCACATCAATTGTACAGAAATTCTTGCCTATCTCCTGGGACAGATGAAATCCTAGAAATATTCCAACTGATGGCAAAGAGAGTTTTAAGACTTTAACTGTGAAACAACAGCAATTATCAGCAGAGAATTTGTGAGTTGACACATATTCTATCAAGATGACAAGAAAATGAGCATCACATTATCACAATGCTACCCATAATTTATTTTTTAAGTTCTCACTCCAAAGGCCATAAGACTGAACTCTGTCATCAGAACTGCATTATTTATTCATATTAACATGGGCATTTTGTATGTGTGTTTTATTCTGAGGAATGCATCTATGACTGTTGTTGTTTGTTTAATTCAGCTCAAAGGTTCTGAATCATGACTCTTTGCAGATGTAGTTACATTTGCAAGATTGCACTTCTCTTGCCACCTTCCTACCTCATCCCTCTTATTGCAAAGATAAAACAGGACAGTGTGCTAGGACAGCAGTTACATGCATTAAGGCTCATGAGTTGGAGCTCTGGGAAAAGCATTTGCATTTGGCAACACTGTAAGTAACTGAAAAGAGAATCAGTTCATGGAAAGTGTAAGGCAGTCCTACCTATAGGAATCCCTACCAGTACAATCTCCAGTATATTTTAACTTACAATTGTAGGCATAGGTATATAAAACAGTTAGGAAGTGCAATATATTATTAATGTACATTTTGAAAGGACAATTATTGACATTCAAGTTGATGCAGGACATTTTATGACATAGGTATAAGCAAATTCTCAGCAATTCATTTCTTTTACTTTACAGGGTGTTTGAAGAAGGAAAGAAACAATGACATTGCATATACATGTATGGGTATGTACCCATATGACATACAAAATTAGAAATTGAAAATATTGTTTCAGAATTTCCACATAAAGCATTAACTACACTCTATGATATTTTCGTAGCTATAAAATACACTTAAACATACGTACTGTAAAATATGAACCAAATAATAAATGATTACCATAATACGAATTACATATTATTCAGCTGTCCATTTAATAAATAATATGAAAAAATATTTCTTTTTCTGTTTTTCACTGTAGTGCAATGTGTCAAAAACCTCTTTTCCTAGTTTAACCTACTCTGGCACTTAGTTTTTAACAATATTGTATTATAAGCCTACTACTTATGGATAAAGCAACTGCTAGCATAAGACGACTTTTTGAAATGCAAAATTTGTATTGCTTTTGGCCACATATAACTTGGTGTTAAATAGTGGAAGGAGCTAATTAAATGGTACCTTATCTAACATGCAGCATGGCAGTGAACTATTCTGGTCTTTGCTTGTTTGAATAGAGTAACCAGAATTTTTTTAATGTATTTTGGCACTTTCTTTAAGATGCTTAAAAAAAAACCCATTTCTTTCAATATCACGAAACAAATAAAGTGTTCAGCAGAAAATCTGTATTTACATGTACTGATGAAATAATCTCTCGGTAATAGTGGTGTGATAGTCACGATAGTCTCAGTATACCAAGATAACACATCTGAAGTGATTTAAACATGACGGAGAACATTTCTTTAAATAACCACAGTTATGACTACCCCATAACTTTAACAAAGTAGGTAACAACTTCTGTTCTTTAAAATGAAAACGGCAATAATCCTGGAGAAGGGAAAGCAGACACAAAATGTAACTTGCTTTTCTCTCATTTCCTTAATGCTGGTAGAAAAGCATGTATACTTTAGGAGTTTTCTTACAGTATTTCCACTGCACGGCTATTTTGAGTTAGGCACTCTCTAAGTGCTATGGCCTAATATATGTATGCTAAGTTCACCATTAGCTATTTCATGTTTCAGGAAGAGCACATCTAGGATAAGGAATATAGTTACGTGAAACATTGCTAAATAGTATTTAAGTTGGTTAGGGCTATGGACCTGAGTACAGTTTCCTTACACGGACTTGGTGTTTGTTGTTAACTGCTAATATATCATTAGGGAAGTAATACATAGATTTAGTTTTGGCAGATGTCTTGTTTTGGGAACTATGCTAAGATTCTCACTTTGTTCATTTAATTCATCTAATTATGTTGATAGCTTAAATATAAAAATCTGAGGTCAAATCTAGCTGTTTCCAGCATTTTCTCTGTAGTTTGATTAGTTTCCATTTCTGAAGTGAGGTAAAAGTCTGCTGTAAAAGTTGTCCTGTCACAGATAAAAGATCTTACAGAAGATGGGGCTGTATCAGGTCATAAGCATTCATATTTCTTTCCATTACAAGTTTAGGCTATTTCATAAACAGTGTGCGTATTTGCAAAACAAATCCTCACATTTTGAAAAAAAAAACACTAGTACATCTATATTAGTTTACTTTTTTTTCCTCGGGCACAGGTACAGTTGAACTTGATGATCTCAAGTTTTTTCCAATCAAATGATTCTATGATTATATTATATAGGTAACGAATTAAGTCAATTTCCCACTTTAAGTTTCCAGTACACACAATACAATTCTGACATTTTTGACAATATAGCAACAGATACAAGTTTTAAGTGTTACTGTACCCTCCCAACAAAAATCAGTATATCATTTGACAGCAACATTTAAAATATTTAAAGGCCTGGTGTTTCAAATGAAGTTTATGTCTTTCAGCTTTTTTAAATAAAAATTTGAATTTCACTTCCAACTATGCACTCCATTTTGGAAGAAAGTTTACACTGTCATTAGGCTTAAGGTCATTAGACATTTTTACAAGTGGTTTCAACTAACTCCTTAGTGCTACGTACCTTAGAGAACTTTATGTTAAATTATCTAGAAAAGGAAGGAAAGCATTTTCTTGCTCATATTCTTAGTCATATTTTAACTTATCACTGGAGCATGTCTACAAGAAGGTACTTTTTCACAGTTCCTTTTTTTACTAATATCACCCAGGGATAAATGGACCATGGAAACAGCAAACCATCAGAGCTGTGGGAAAGCAAAGTTTGATTTTTTTTTTTGCAGAGGTAAGTGTGGAACCAAACAAGGATGACGAGTAGAGAGATTATAAACCTATACAAAGATTCAGTTTTCCCACTTCTCCCAAGTGCCTGCAGCCCCAGCAGTTTTCAGAACCAATAGCATGAAAGTCCTTAATTTAGAAACCCATGTATGCACCATTGGGGTTTTTTAAAGTAACACAGAAAATATCACAAATATTCACTAATAAAATTTGAAGTCTAATTCCATTCATAAAACCACTGTCAAACTAACAATGCATATGAAACAGACAAATGTTTGAGAATAGACTTTTTCTATTCTCTTGAATGCGGCCTAAAACCACTATGCTTCAGAAACTGTATGTTGCAAGGGAGGCATAACTAGCAAAAATCTGGTCATACAGGCAACCATTCACCATAAATGAACATGAGAACTTCAGTGTGTGTTTTGGAAAATACAAATGACAGATAAACTTGTGTTCAGGATTCAGACCACACCTAACAAACAAATCTCATCAACAACAACTTCCTGACATTGTTTTTCTGACATATTCTAGGAAAAAAAAACCCAAAACAATTCTCCTTCTCTAAGCCAAGCCAGTCCAGTAGGGGTTATTTGATTAAAGTGATGGGGAAAGATTGCGGTGCTGTACTTCAAGCCAACTTTCACTGCTATGCATTTATCTGGGAGGCAGCAAGCAAACTCGCACAGTGAACAAATGCAGCAGCATTCCATAAGGCATATACAGGCTTTAGAAACAAGTTTAGATTCTATTGCAAGGATGACTGGTCTAAAAACCAACATAATGTTATATCAAGAGCATTCTGTTCAATCCTTTTATGGAAACAGCTCAGAATATTTGAGTTATCACCTCCTGTATGAAAATCAGATAGCCTCACGAGCCAACTAAACAGGATTCTTCTTTTCTATTTCTATTACATTTGCAACATATGTAGTTAAATTCTGGTTGATAAATACTTGATTATTTTTCAATATCTTAATTTTTTTGCCATTTGATATATTCACACCAACTATATTCTTTGATTGCACTTGAATAATAAGCAATAATAATCACCTGTAGAAGTGTTAACTTCAAATACTAGTCACGTAGCAGTCAATAAGATTACAAAATACATCTGTACTACTCCTTGATATATGCAGTTATGAAAATGGGACAATATCTAGCAATCATGACTCTCTAATTATGATGTGCAGGTTTTCAAATTTGTATATGAAAAACTGGAATATTTTCAAAATTAAAGGTAAAAATTCTTTTTCTTTTGATTTTATGTCCTGAAGACAATGAGTGGAAAAGATTTTTCTAATATATTTTTTTTTAATATCACAAAGGCATCATCACAATCAATCCAGCATTATATTAATTACTACATTAGCCAACTATTCCCTGCAATCCTCTTTCACGTCATTAAAATTCATAGGCATTGCTACAGCTCTGCTCACTCTTTGGAAAGTTCCATCAGGCAAAACATTAGACATGGGAAGATGTGCCTCTAAACACAAATACCCTGATTTCATTTTAACACATATTGCCATAACATTTTTAATTTGGGGGTTTAGCTTTGGGGTGGTTTTTGGTTTCATTTTGGTTTTGGTTTTCACAGAAATGGCTCATAATATTTAGAAAAGACAAACACAGTGCTAGAATATACTTTCATTGTCTGTGAATTGCACTGTTTCCAATGGCAGCATTACATTAATACTGAGCTGAAATTATCCATTTTTATGCCTCTATTCAGCAGCAGAGATACACTAATTTGACAGTTTTGTCAGCCTTGTGTGCACTATACATTTTTTAATGTATATCATGTAACCAATGGAAAAAATAAGTAGGGAAATGCTCATCTGTAAGGTGAGATTAGATAAGTAATTTTGGTATTTATTTCAGTGAGCTACCATGCTGAAGTAATTCAGGTTGATGAGTGCAGGCTACAGCTGTTTCTAATACCAGTCAGATATTTACCTCTCTCTGTCCGTGGAGTAGTGGTCATCTATTACACGATGTCTATCCATTCGGTTCAGGGTATTGTAATGCGCAGGAGTAGATCGAGTCCCTCGTGGTCCCTGATCCACATTCCGACTAAGGATAAAAGACATCAGATTCTGAGCTCTAGGTGCTCCTGGACCACATTCCCTCACTAGTCTATACAGACAATTGTTAGCCAACAAGTTCATAATATGTGTCAGCTGAACTGTCTTTCATAAAGGTTTACTCCCACATAATTTTAGGTGTCGTAAAAAAGTTTTCTCCTACAGAAAAAGATGCTAAGTATATGTTATGGATAGAGGTTTTGGGGTTTTTTAATTTTGTTTCAATGTTTGTTTCTTTGTTTTGAAAATGAAAGGAATTTTTTTTAATTATAAAGTAATTTAAACAAAATTTCCTTAGCATTTACAGACTAGTACCTTCAAGTAAAAATTCCTTTCTAGTTGAAAGATACACTGTAAAGAATTTTTCATGAGCTCTTGAGTTTGGCTACAATATGAAGATGTAAATTGTAGTAAGACACAGTGAGGACTTCTGGCTTTTACGGCAGTGTGCAGCCACCTGAAAACCTTGTCATCTTCATTAAATAACAGATGCTTGTTTTGCACTGGGAAGTTTATTCTGTAATCTCACTAGCACAGAATCTGAAAAAGACAGATCTTTCTAACTATGTATAAGTGCTACCCATAGTTTAGGCTTCATTTTAAAAAGCAGCAATCCAATCACCTTTACAGTTTTGTACTACTTAAGACCAAAGCTTTGTTCATCGACTGCTTTACTCTTAACCATTATTACCTACTGACACACTAACTGCATCTTTTGTGCTCTTTAAAACAAATCCATAAGAATTGGGAGACAGAAAGACAACAGTTAACTGTAATAATTATTGGACAATTAAAAGATAGTTGTTTTATAGAGACTTGAAAATAACAGTTGTGTGCTTTCCTCCACATGATTTCAAATTTTAGACCGAAAAATTCTACTACCTCCCATCCTTTCCTGCAGTGTTTCCTAATGTGATCCTCATGGGTTTGGGGTTTTTTTTCCACTTTTATACCGTTCGGTTCCTGTGTGCTTTCTTGTCAGTTTGTTTGCCCTTTTGGTTCATTTGATTCTTAACCTTTGTCATTTGCCAGTTTCTAGTGTTCACCTGTATGTGTATCGTTCACCGCTGCTGACATGCTGTTGTTTATTTCTGCATATTAGTGTTACAAGGGTGTTGCACTACACACAAACATTTGCCTTCGGCTCTACTTCAATTCTTATAAAGCATTTCTCCACTCTGGGTTTCATGAAGTAAAATACAAAGTTTGCTCTGGATAGTAAACTGTGTATTTTGCATATTAAACGTGGGTATGATTCTTCTACATTCTACTCTAACACGCTTTCCTGCAACTTCTTTATTGGGTGTATTTTAGCCCTCTTATTTATACCAAAATGACTGAAAATCCAGAATAGCCTTTACCCCGCCATTGGACTCTTTCATGTATATTTTTACTCTAAACTTGACATTGACAGGGCTCCTCTGCTGTTCTCTGTTAATGCTTTTTCCAACAACCAATTCTCATTCCTCCTGTAGTGGATTTGCAAAGCAAGGTTTAGGTAGCGGGGGTGAGGATGTCTACAACTCTGTAGACAGTGAAGAAGGAGGGGGAAGTCCTCCAGGCTGAGCAGAGACTCTCCTGCAGCCCAGGGTGAAGACCATAGTGAGGCAGGCTGTCTCCCTCCAGGTCATGGAGGTTAATGGTGGAGCAGATATCCACCTGCAGTCCATGGAGGACCCCATGCTGGAGCAGCTGGTGCCCAAAGGAGGCTGTGACCCTGTGGAAAGCCCATGTTGAAGTAGGCTCCTGGCAGCACCTGTGAACCCATGGAGAGAGGAGCCCAGGCTGGAGCAGGTTTGCTGGCAGAACTTATGACCTCACGGGGGACCACAGGCTGGAGCAGTCTGTTCCTAAGGACTGCAACTGGTGGAAGGGACCCATGCCACACTGGTAAATTAATGAACTGCAGCCCATGGGAAGGGCTCACGCTGGAGAAGTTCATGGAGGACTGGGTGGAAGGGACCTCGCACTGGAGCAGGGAAGAGCGCGAGGAGTCCTCTTGCTGAGGAGGAAGAAGCAGCAGAGACAACATGTGGTGAACTGACCTTAACCCCTACTCCCTGTCTCCCTGTGCTGCTGGGGCGGCAGAGGTAGAGAATTTGGGAGTGAAGTTGATCCCAGGAAGAAGTGAGGTGGGGAGAAGGATTTTTAAGTTTATGATTTTCTTTCTTATTATCTTACTCTGATGTGGTTAGTAATAAATGAAACTAATTTCCCCAAGTCAAGTCTGTTTTGGCCATGGCAATAATTTCTGAGTAATCTCCCTGTCCTTATCTTGACCTATGAGCCTTTTGTTATACTTGCTTTCCCTAGTCCAGCAGAGGAGGGAAGTGACAGTGGCTTGCAATCAGTTAGGGTCAACCCACTACACCTGTTTTCTGAATTCTAGTTTCTGTCTGACCCTTTTTCTCAGGGTCTTTTTTTTCATTCAGGCTTCAAAAAGAAATCTTGGGTATTTTCTGTCTATAGTGCTATCATCTCATTTTACTCACCTCTTCCTTTGACTTTAAGATTTCTCAAGCTGTCATTTCTTTGCAAAACTTACCAAAGATCTGACCTTTGCTGTCTGCTCACACAATCAAAACTCCTGCCTAAACTCTGATTATAAGCCTTAGTCCTGACAACTCAGTACCATCCTGTCTGCTCAAATTACTTTCAGTAACATTGTTTTACTGCTTTATTGTTCTACATAAATAATTTATTCTTTAAATTTCTGCATTATATCAGATTCTAACTTCATACTGTTTTTTCACATCCTACACAACTGTATATCTTCTTCTTCAGTGTGTTACTACTATTTCAGTTCTGTTTCACTGTGCTAAGGTTGGCTTTGTCACACTTTCTCCAATGAAACGTGTTCTATAAGAGAAGTTGCTTTCACAACATATGTCCTCACTCCTTTAAAAGTTCTTTGCAACTGACAGAACATGTACAGAGCAACCAGATAACATGTAAGCAGGTGAAAAGGTGTAATTGCAAGTGGTGATGGTAGAGAATAATGAACATCCTAATGGATTTACCACACCATTTCAGCCCAGCCACTTTCTATAGTCACCTTCATCTCACTTTTTCAAATGTAGAAAAAGCTAAATGCATTTGTTCAGTGTCTGCAATAGCCTAATCTCCATTCAATATACAGAGAGCATAACGGTCCATTAAATAAATTGGCAGAAAACATAACAAGAGTAGTAACATTTTTTTGTCAGCTACTATGTGATGTGGACTTGGTGGACTTTATTAACAAAATCTAGTAGAAGGACTGAGGACTGAAAAACAGGTTCTAGGATATAACAGCAATTTGTACTTCAATGGCCCAAGAGCCCGTGCCTGAAGGGGTGTCAATCAGTATTTGGAAGATCTCTGGGTGTACAGCATGGTTACTGCAGTTAGAACATGCCTACAAGCAGCACATGTAAAACAAACTCAACTAAACATGGTGCAAATGCAATTATAATAGTCACAGCTTTGCTCGGTACATCGGGATTTTCTTTAGAATTAAAAAAAAGATATTTCTGTAACCCAAGGATTATGTTTCTTTTCTACAAACTCTCAAGTTTGGCAACCCAATTCTCTGGGTCTGACAAGTCCTTAAAAAACAATTTGGTGTGTAGGCAGGGAAATATTACATAAATAATGCATTTGATTGTGACATTGTAGAAAACAGCTGAAACATTTTTCTCTGCAAGTTCAAAATTGTATTTAAAAATTTAGCTTTAGTAAAGTCAGGAAGCAAGAAACATTTCATACATGTAAAGAAATGCAAAACTACAAGATAATTAAAAGAAGGGTTTTCATTGATGTTAGACAAGTGTTAATGACTAGCACACAGCATGTGCACACACACAAAACCACGAACACACACATGCACGCAAAGAGATTTTGCTCACATTTCTGTCTATACCCCCAAAAAAATAACCCCAGACAATTATTTAAACTGGAATCAGTACAGATGACATCAGAATAGGCTCCTCTGTCTGTTATTTATGTTGCATTTAAAGTCAGGCTGTATTTACATATGGGTTTTGATTTCCAGTAGAAACTTAGAGTTTCTGCCTGTTAGCTGTTTCTAATGATACGTGATAATCTGGGATCTTATTACCTCACTAATGTAAAAGGGTATCATTTAGTCTGTATCTGTTTGGGGAAATGGTAAGTAAACGTGTAAGTAAGAGTCTATGAAGTCAAGAGAATTTTAAGCTACAGAAAGAAAAAAGATAACAGAAAGGAAAGCAGAACACAACAGAATTGGAATGGCTGCAGAAGAAAGGGATACACACATATGCCTATCAGGAAATACTAGATAACCTGTCTTCAGCATTACATGAAAATTGTGACCATTCTGGTCAAAGAAAATAACAATTCATTTTATTCCAGCTGAATTACAGCAGCTGGAAACTTACCCGTACACAGTGACAACAGTGCTGGACAACAGGTTTCATTCCACTTTACATCTACCCTTCTGCTTACCCATGGAGGAAAATTCTTAATTCTGGCTTAAACAGTGTAGTCAGTCAAG
This sequence comes from Phaenicophaeus curvirostris, assembly GCF_032191515.1. Classification (NCBI taxonomy): domain Eukaryota; kingdom Metazoa; phylum Chordata; class Aves; order Cuculiformes; family Cuculidae; genus Phaenicophaeus; species Phaenicophaeus curvirostris. Next base: position 78,448,546 of record NC_091394.1, on the reverse strand, counting down.
TAGTTGTCACTATCCAAAATGGATAGCTTTTGGAAGAAATGTCCAGCCACTGACAAGCTAAGAAAATGTCAAACCATCACATGCTATAGAACATGGCACCTTCTAAATAGCTCTTGAAAATTAAAATCTGGAGAAATTGTTTTCATTTCTTAGATTAGAATGTACTGATTTTTGATGATAATTAAGTGAAATTTTGCACATCAGCATAATGTGAGAAAAAAACATTATTGGCTTTACGTAATTTCACAAGATCTTACTAATTAATAGCCATTTTGAAGGTCTGGAGGTTCTGTCCAGTACCGTTACAGGATCAATAACACCTAAATTTGTAAACCTGCACAGTTCAATAAGAGTTTACCTTTGTGGGGGAGGGACACTGGGAGACCATGATCTAGTCCGTCCTATACTATCTCCACGGTGAGGGGACCCTGATCGAGAGCAATGATTAGATGACATAACTTGTTCTGGCACTGATAGCGTTGAACTTTGAAGATCTCTCCCATTATGTCGATAATCTAAAAAGAAATGCAAATATTCAATAAATCTGAAATTGCACTTTTTAGTTTCCTACCATATCTGTAGTAGTTAGAAGCATGATAAAAGATGGAATTTGATCAAGAATGCTACTATATATCCTTTTTGGGTTTTGTAATCAAAAATACATACCTAAAGTTGATTCCTTAATGTAAGTAAAGCTATAGTTCCTATAGTTATAGTTTAAAAATGTAGAAAAGCATTTTCATGCACCAAACTGGGGATTTATAATAATCAAAATATCCAAAAATACCATTTATTTGTTTTCATTATGACACATTAATAATGAAACTATTAAAACTGACTTTTTTCCTTAGAATCACATGCAAAATGTATTATTCTATTTTATAATTATTAGACTATGTCTAGTGTACTCCAAACTGAAATGTCCACAGTTAAAAACTAATCCAGAGTTCAGTTTAACAGAACTGGAATAGTAAACTACTGTGGGGTTAAATACAGAGCCTGGGTTCAATAAAGATTTGTATTTCAGAAACAATTAAAGTAACAATGACTCAATGAATCAGATTTCACTCATGGGTCTGAACTTAAACAACATAATTCTTTCCCAGATATACAAGTTAAGGCCATGCACAGCACCTGCTTACATCCTAGAGTAAAACTTGAATTAGAATAACAGAAGGCGTAAATGGTCTAATCAAAAGCCTTCCCAATTATAATAGCTTAAAAGGCTACCATCTGGTCATTTTACATAGGCTTTTAAGAAAAATATTTTTTAAGATCTCTATATATTAAAGTGATTGCCTATATTGAATTGAAGAAGATGAATTGATGGTCCCAGGGTACAATACACTCTGTGAATAAAAGATGCCAGATACACAGCAGTTTCAAAGAATTATTCACAGTTTTTGTGAATATCACATTAGTACACAATGATAAGAAGTGGAAGAACTGCAAATCACAACCTAATGATAATGTTTTTCAGAAATAGGTCTTCAAACCTCTCCTTTGACTATGACAACTGATATAACTGACTTTTTATTCTGAAGACAGTAACTGAGTAACAAACATTTACAGATCCACCTGGAAGTGGAAAAAATCTGGCTCATAAAACTGTAATTCTTGTCCCAGGAGAAGCTTCTCAGAGTCCAGGAGTATTTGGTCTTCTTCTCCAGGTTTTTTATAGTCCAGAAAATGTTCAGTAAGCTCCTAAACAAAACCTTATTAATTCAGTCCATTTTGTGGTTCCAAGATTGTTCAATGCTTCGAACTATGTCCAACTAAGTATTCCATTCATTGTATGGCCTTAGGAACAAGGACATATACGAACAACTGTAATTTATAAATAACTTCTTCCTCCTACATTTAGGCGTAAGGTGCTTTGTGTGTGTATGTGTGTACTTAAAGGGAAAAACAGCACATCATTACATTAATATAAAGGTGTCGAGGATCAGTTACTCTCTTCTCACTTCAAAGTAATCAAGTCATGTTACATGTCATCTCAGTTGTGAGCCAGTAACAAACTACAAATTTTCATCCTGTCTGCGATCTACACATTTTAGCATACACGCTGACATAGCATTTAAGGACAAATGCAACACAGTTCTGGGTGAAATCACCAACGGAGAGACAGGGAATTGCATCTGTTTGAAAAAGGTTGTTGTTCACTGACCAGTCAAGTACAAAGATACTGGTATAACATACACATTTTCACTCACGAAGAAGAGAAATAATGCATAATTTAATTAAGTGTCCATGAATTTAATTAGGAGGCCAAAAAGTCTGGCAGATAAAAGGGAATACAAGCTTAAGCAAGTTACAGGAGTCCTCTCTCATAAGTTAAAGAGGAAATTTACTGGAAGAAATGGACTGAGTTGTGATGAAGGCTGATAAATAAAGAGCTATCTTTTCTATAACAAATCATCATATAAATATCTTATGTTCTTTTTCATTACTTCTCCAATGTATCTTACAAATATTTCAGACTTGTTTTTTTCTAACTCAGGTGTTGTAACCAAATGTTTTCTTCTGCATTGAGTTTTAATCTTGCTTTTCTTTAATGCTGCTTTACTGCAACTGGATATCGACAAGGTATTCATCAACCAAGGCTACCCCAATCTATAAAGAAAGCAACAAACTGCACTCCTGAAAACATGCACTGGATTATCAAGCATATAATCCCTTCTTTAAGTCACACAAAACAGGGTCAGCAGTGTTTCTCAGCAGCTGGTGGTTCATAGGAAAACTTTCAAGAGTTTGGTAAGTTAATAAGATAGCCTTAAGCCTATTGTCTCTGGAGAATGGATCACAGCAAAACAAATACAGTATATAGTCATCTAAATACAAACAACCAAGTTTACTGTGTGAGGCACAGCTTGAACAGCATATTTGCTAAAAGGGCAAGATATTTAGAGCGTGATATATGAAATAAAGTTTTTGCAAGGAAGTCTGGAAATCAATGGACTCAGCAGTTCCTGTGTTTTTTAAACAACAGAGAAAGAGCCAAAGTAACAGCTGAAAGCTCACTAATGATAAAATAAAAAATGCAGCAAAGCAGTAACAAATTTCTTAATTAAGGGAATCCATATTTGCCAGTTTTATACAATAAACAAATATTGCCCTCAATACAAAAATAATGCACAAAAAACTCATTGATAAAACCAGCATTTTCAGAGAAAGCTGAGAAAGCACAAAAAACATATTTATTTTAATTTGCCTAGAAGCTGGAAGAACATGAAATGCATTGCACAGCACAAGAGGCAGGAAAATGAAGAGAATCATTTTGAGGTTCTTTGAAGGCTCTGGTCAAGACACCACCAAAAGAAAAACTCTACAGGTAAAAAACAGGCAACGAAGGGAATACAAGAGATCTGTGAAGAGCTTTGTAGGCCACCATCTGCTACACCAGAAAACAAAAGGGCTGTAAGTAATTCTCAGTTAACACCACAAATGACAGGTCTGCAGATTGTGTTTTGATGGACTAGAAGTTAACCTCTCTATTCTTGGGTATTATTTTTTATATTTTGCCATTTTTAATTTACAGTACATGTGACTAAGACAATAAGCTTTGTCTTCCACTTAACTGATTAAAAGGCATTGTGTATAGAGCAAAATATGTACCAAAACAACCATCAGTTATTATGCCATGATATCATACTATATATTGAAATAAAATATTATGCCAAATCCATATTTTCAACAAAGAAGCCCAAGTTAAACTGGAAGGGCAAAGAATACAAATAATAAAACACAAAAGAAAAACTTACTCTTTCTAAAAAATTCCTAGAAGTGAGAACTAGTAAATATAAATTATTACATTTATTAAATCTATGTATGTAAACAAATTAATTACTTGGAAAAAAACCCATCTCCTCCAGCTCTGATTTGTTATAATTGTTGACTACTTGCACATTACTGTTCGAAGAAATCAAATATATGACTACAATTAAATTGTGAAGTGTAATCCTGATTCAATATTTTACACTGAATTGGCAGCAGACATGCCATACTTTCAGGTAACTAACACTGGTAACACTTTCTTATAACAACTTCAAATGGCAAAAATCTCTCAATGCTTAACAAAACTAAAAATGTTAAGGTGTGTTTGAAGAAACACATCAATATTCTCTATGCTTTGTTGCCAGAAAATAAACTTTGAAATTAATAATTAATTCATTCAAACCAAAACCTATTGCATTTATAAGCTACTGTATAAATAAACTCACAGGTCTCATATTGATAAGGAACAGTTTCAGTAGGGCAACCAACTAACATGACCTAATTCTGAAGTCATCCTTCAAGTTGTAAAGTTCACATAGCTCTCTGCTTTATTTCATGCTATGTATTTTCACTATCTGGGAGTCAAAGCAACACAGAAAGCTATCTTATACTGAAAATAATATCAGACTTTCACAGGCGATAACTTTCTGTGAGTATCTTTAGAATTTAATACTTCTACTTAAGAAAAATGTCAATTTTATAATGTCATAATACCAGAAAATATTAACATGGGTTAAACGTGGAGAGAAAGGAGTTTAAGGATAGGTCAGTAAGGCCCTTAGGTTTTTGAGTATAGTCATCATCATTGCAACACTGTACAGCCAATACAAATTCTAAATGGTAAATGAAAATACTTGAATACATAGTAAAAAACAGGTATTTCAGAAAAATGATCAAAAAACCTGTATGCTGTTAAAAGCCATGAAGGTACAGCTCATAAAAGACACCATGTTTTTAACTTAGATGCCAAAATCTAAGGATGCAAGGAGGACAATTCCATTCATTCAGGATCCAAAGCCCTGCATTTTCTCCTGATATAACATATCTTAGAGTATTTTTTAAAATAATTGAATAGGGATAAGGTGAGAACTGTTTTTTTCATCTCCTGGGAAGCTAAGAAAACTGCTAGGCTTTTGTATGAGCTAGCTGACTAGGCACTCAAATTATACCAGTTCTGAGAAACACACTCAGAGGAAAATGTATAATCATATATAAGATTGTCAGGTCTTACAGCTGAGAGCTTAGGAAGTCTCTTGATCACTTTTGGACTTAAACAAGTCTGACTAAAGTCATCTTTGGCAGATCAAGTACTTCAGAGCTACGATATCTGCCTTGAAGGCATTTGGTCCCAGCATATTACAGTTTAATGATTCATTGGTCTTCAAGTCTCTATATTTATTCAATAAAAAACTTCCTTTATTTATAATAGTGGACAATTTTTTAATTATTAGATTTTTGTTAAAATGTCATTGGCTTACTGTTTTATTTACTGTTTTATTTTTGAAAATAAATGCTGATTTCCAAGCTTCGGGCTTAGTCTAATATTTATTTTTATTTCTGAACTTAGTGATCAGAAAAGTATAGTTAGTGTGTGACTACTATTGTTCCAGGATGAAACAGTTCATAGAATCATAGAATCATAGAATCACCAGGTTGGAAAAGACCCACCAGATCACTGAGTCCAACCATTCCTATCAATCACTAAACCATGGCCCTCAGCACCTTGTCCATCCATCCTTTAAACACCTCCAGGGAAGGTGACTCAACCACCTAGCTGGGTAGCCTGTTCCAGTGCCCAATGACCCTTTCCATGAAATTTTTTTCCCTAATGTCCAGCCTAAACCTCCCCTGGCAGAGCTTGAGGCCATTCCCTCTCGTCCTGTCTCCTGTCACTTGGGAGAAAAAGCCAGCACCCTCCTCTCCACAACCTCCTTTCAGATAGTTGTAGAGAGCAATGAGGTCTCCCCTCAGCCTCCTCTTCTCCAGGCTAAACAACCCCAGCTCTCTCAGCCGTTCCTCATAAGGCCTGTTCTCCAGCCCCCTCACCAGCTTCGTTGCTCTTCTCTGGTCTCGCTCCAGAGCCTCAACATCCTTCTCGTAGTGAGGGGCCCAGAACTGAACACAGTATTCGAGGAGCAGTCTCACCAGTGCACAGTTATCTCTGAATGAAAAAGACAGCACATGTTGCCTGGACAGCCAGTGGGATCCACCATGTCTTTAGGTTATCTGTGCACTGACTTTTTCCTCCAGCTGAAACCAGTTGAAAAAGATGGCATGTGCTACAGTTCACCTTGAGACTTCAACTGGTAAAGGATTTCAAACCAAAATATGGAAAATATGAGAAGCTACTTTGGATACAGTAGGACACAGGAGGAACAAAAAAATGTACCTGAGAAATTGTATAAGAACAAACTTCTGAAGTTGAAGTATATTAAGAAGACTCTGCTGATACCAAAATAATCGATTTAATCATCTTTCATGTGTTTATTCTTTCACTGAATTTTAATGGCCATTGTTGTAATTACCACTCATCAAATAAAATAGTTCTGCATATAGGAAATACGTTCCTTCCATTGATACACAAACTTCAGAGGCAAGACAAGCAATCTGTTATCACTCTGTTGCCACAAGACATGCATGGAGTGCAATACACCAGCTCCTCAATTACAAAGCTTCAGAAAGATGATAGAAGCACAAAGCTTACATTGGAGGCTTAATAACATGCCTAGCACCAATCCGTACACTCCAGAAGTGGCCAACACTGTAATAAATATGGCTAGCAATTAACACTGGAGATCTTAAACCCTAAACAGACTTCAAAGTTGCTATTCATGATGGATTGACCATAGGATGTGAAGTGGTGACTTTGGTACTTCTAACTTGAGAACTTAATTCTCTCTAGAATGTGACCAGCTTTGCTTGCCCAGGAGTCGAAACATCAAATGAGGGATTTTAGAAGGCACCACTAAATATAGCTTCCTCTGAGCTGAAGCTTTAATTTTATCTGTTTCAAGAGAGAATATTAATATATTTGACTTAAAGTATTCATCCATACACTATAGCAGTACTGCTCTAATATTATGCTATGCAGGGTACATTTTCAGTAGACAAAAACATTAATGAATTGTTACTAAATTCTGCACCTTCCAAGCACAAAATCCCAGAAAAATCACAAACCTCAAAATATGAGGTTTACATCAACAGCATTAAAATAACTCTGAAAATAAAAAACAACTGAAATGTAGTAATTAAGATTTTAATTAAATTTCTTGCTGCTTGAGTGACTTGATAGAAATTCTTTGTATGAAATTTTTTCTAGAAAAAGATATTAGAATTGCTGTTCATCACAAGCAAAATAATAGACGTTTCAGACACTGATGCTAAGTGGCATTTTTCTCCACTTTTAACATCAGCGCTTCATTGAGGCTTCAAGCTTTCTCTTTATCAGATATTTAATTTTTAACACTCACTGTGGTTGGTCTTAGAAAAAGCACTATTTAAAAACAATTATATAATCAAATTGCCGGAAATTCTTAACATACAAAGATTTCACACATGGGCACTTTGGAGACAGTTCAGATCAGATCAGCTTCTGTTGGAGATTTGAACAACTAAATTCAGAATTTGGACATATTCTGCCAAACTGCTGACAGCAACTAACCAAATAAAGTGAAGTGTAATACATGAGGATACATTATGAATGGGTTTGGGGATTTTTTTGGATCAAAATAGTATTCTACATGTACAAGAAGAAGGAATAAATACTGAAAGGAAGCAGAAAACACTGCAGTAGGAACAACTGGTTATTTACTGTATACTGACCCGTTTCCTCAAGAGGTGTTTCTAGCTCTACTGCACTAACAATATGTAAGTGCCTTCTTTTCCCAAGCAGGCTATCCCTTACCTAAGAAGTATCTTTCAAGAATGTGTCTGACAGAAATGTAACTTCCTTGCAGCTTTTCATAATCTGTTAAATAACTTCATCACTCTATAGCTATCAGGGCTGTAGGAGAACAGGAACTAAGGTGCTGAGATCATATTTGCTTTATTTTACTCAAAGAAGAGAACACTCTAATAATTACTCATTACCTGCGAATATAACCTGAATTTAATTATATCTCGACTTTCGAAGTGGAATGATACAGCTTATATATATAAAAAAATAAAACTAGTTAATATTAATTGAGAGAACTTGGATGTCTGAGGAGAAGGAGGTTTCATCAGCTGAAGAAATTATACTAAGAAGCCGGAGGTTTTCAAACAGTAAGAGTATTACTAAACCTTAACTTTGATACGTTGAAAAATCTTAAAAAAAACAAGGAAAAGCTTGATGTATGACAATAAAGAATCCTGCAGGCACAAAGTTGCATTTTTTTAAAAGCAAGGAAATTTGTTTAAAAGCAAAGAAACTGGTTACAGACCCCTTGACCTAAGGAGTCAGCATAAGTACTGTTTTAGTCCAATTTTTATTATTTATTTTTATTAATATTTATTATTTTTACTATTTTACCTATATATTTTTAGTCTCATTTATTCCAGTTTTGAGGGGAATTTTCAAGACAGATAGAAAATAAGATATTTTTTACTCAAGGAAGAACCCACAAAGAACAGATTTTAGAGCAGTGGAATAGGCATCAGCATATAATAAAAGAAAAAGCTTGACAATGTTTACATGTGTAGTTACCAGGCTTTTGGGACACTACAGAATCCCCTTTAGGGCTAGCTGGTGATGCACAACAAAATTATTTATTTTTAGTAATGATAGAAAATACCCACTCCGTGTATTAGTGCTATTAAGATGTCTTTCAATGGGAAGCTGAATTCAAGCTGTAAACCAAAGTATTTGTGTGTTCTGTATCTGCTTTAAGCAGCAATCATCAACTGTTCTGTATCTGCTTTGAGCAGCAATCATCAACAAGATTCAGGTATAAAAATTCAGTTCACATTATCAGCAAGTAGAGAGAGGGCCTTTTGTTTCTTCTGGAGGGAAGGCTGCAACATGACAATGAAAGAATTCCTTTGAACAAAGGACTCCTCAGGTGTTTTGAGAAGTGAAGCAGAAATGAGTAATTGCTTTTCATTCCTCTACAAAAACAGAATTACTTTTGTAAGCTCAATAAGAATTCTTTAGTGGTTGTTACCACTTTGCCTAATCTACTTGGCTCTAACCATCCTCTGAATAATATCTTATTTGTATTCTTATTTTGCTTCTGAAACAGCTTGCTGTCTTTTTTATAATGAGAAAAATTTATCATTATAACTGTTTTTCTTCTCAAGGCTGGTGACTGAATTCTTTTATTTGGAAAAGCTCTTCTCTGCAGAGACTTGAAATGCACTTTATGCAGAGTTCACTGCCTTATATTTTCCGAGGTTTCATCTGTTGAAACATACCACAGATTACATGTCTCATAAAATTATGTAGTGCAGATGAGATACTGGTGTAGAACTGAATATTTAACATTAATATCTTACTTAATATTAAAAACTCACAACAATGATATGTAAGACATTTTGTGATTAAATGGTCTTGACAGTACATGTCTCTTTTTGTACATAAAGTCAGACTTAGTAGGTTACTTGTATTTAGTAGGCTACAGACAGTTCAATATACATCATGAGGAAGTACCCAGGAAGATAACCATTCAGAAATTATAGTCCATATTCAGTGAACTTCATTAACTGTAATGACCATTCAACTTTGGTCAAGAGAAAAAAAAACAACTTCCCTGCATTTCATTGAATTGTATTAATATTATGATAATTTTGAACTTATTGTAAACATTAACAGAAAGATTAGTATGGCAAACAATTTAAGTTTTATCATCAGGATATGAAATTAGTGGATCAAAAGTAGCACAGCAGTGACAAACAGCAACTGCAGATTCCTTAAAAATAGATTATGATACAACTTCCATCCGTTTGAGCAAATACATTTGAACACAATCTTGCTCATGCATGTACATTGAGAAAGATCTTCCACTATTGGAGTTCTACCTGTCACCAGTTCTACCTGTCACCAGCTTATCCAAAGATGAAGTCAGTTGACCTTATGGGACCAACACCAGAGAAGGTATATAAGATGATGTGGAGGAAGAGAAAATCTCAGTTACGATAAGGAACATGATGAAGCCAGACAGTATATATCATTCAATGAACTATAAATAAATGCATAATGAGATCAAGGAAGGTCCATGGTTTTCATAGAACCATAGAATGGTTAGGGTTGGAAGGGACCTTTAAAGGTCATCTAGCCCACTATTTTGAAAAAAAAATAAATTAAAGAGGAACCAAAAGAGAATTCTTGTTCTTCTTAGGGGCTTCTGGAGTTTAGCTCACATGTAAAATACTTTGAATAAGTATTAATTTTATGGAAAAGATCACTGAGAGTACCTGACAGATGTTAGCAAACACACTTGATGTGATATAGTATTTACATGGCAGAAGAAAAAAGAGCAAAGTGAAGTGTCATGTTAAATAAAACCAGAAAATACAAAATGAAAGAACTGGGGTACGTAAGAAAGAAAGAAAACAAGAAGAGACAAATGGCTGAAGTATTATACTTCATGCAAAGTAGGTATATATTTAAACTAAGATTATGATGAGTCTGCAAATGAACAGAAGAAGCTTAAATGAGAGAAGGACGTGGATGATAAGACAAGGATAAATCAAAAGACCTGCAAACATAGTGACTGCAGCACAAAAAGGAAAGGCAATAAATAAATATTTCAAAACCAAAAGAATATCAAACTTTTCCACCCACACAGTCTGAATTAAAATGCATCAAAGGTATAAAATTGTCAGCAAAAATACAAAAGCTGAAAGATCCCAAAGGAACTAAATATACATCAGAAACTTAAGTAATGGAAGTAGACTCATTCACTGAACTGTAAAGACCATAATTTTACAAATTATCAAAGAGGGTTTTATTTCCTGTAAAAAGTCTTGCTAACATAGGGCAGATATTAACGACCACTTTTACAGTCTGAACATAAGCAATACAAAATGTGATAAAGGGAAACAGATAAAGAAAAACAGTTCTTTAAGCAAGGTTTTCAAAAGAGAATTGATAATACTGCTAGAAGAAAAGGCTCTTTAATAGTACTCAAGGATGTATCGTCATTCAATATACTGCATTAGAAAATCATACATCATAGGCATCTGAAAAGAAGAAATTTAGAAGTAGATGTGCTATTCTTTTTATTTAAAAGTCAGCCTTTTCAAATAACATGGGAAAAAATTAAAAGGCTTAACATGTTTCCAATGCTCTATGAAGTAAACAAGAAATGAAATCATAAAATTGTAAATCCAGGTTTTTCATAAGAAACCTGATGATATTCAAACACTTGGTAAAACTTCTGCAAACTCAGTAATTTTTTCCAGGACAATACAAAGATTTCAGTTTCAAAATGACACCATACTAGGTGCTTTACATCCCTTTTTTCATTCCCTCATTATTAAAATCCAGGGTTAGGTTGATACGTTTCTAATTTAGCAGAACCAGAGGAATAAGAAAGTCCTTCTTTTTGGGAGGACAGGCAATCTGCAAGCCTTAATGACTACTAAGCACATACAGAAAGCTAACCAAACTAGGAATAAGAACAGAAATTAGGAACAAGAGACTTCTGAGGATCCCTGCTTCTCTACTTCCAGTACTGCACATCACTCTGTTTAGACATCCTTCCTGTCTTCTGACTGTAGGAAGGCAAACAGGGGAGTGGGAATATAAAAATGCCCTAAATTTTCCTAAATATCTTTCCAATTTATGTAATAATCTGAAAATAAAGCCTATTACTGTTTGAAGATAAATTATTTAAGGAAGACAGAAAATGTAGTGGTCTTCTATCCACAGCATTCATTCAGTCTCTGGTAAAATTGCTGGAACCTTACAGCAGAGCGAAACATTTGAATAGAGGTTAACAAAATATGATTGTTTACACAGAAAAGACAAAAAATCATTCCTTTGGGATAGAATAAGTTTTACTGTGGAATATATGTAAAAGCTGTACATCTGCTGATAGGTGGCTGCAGTTTTTGACCAACCAGCTGATCTCTGTCTCGCAGCTGCTGCATAGACCAGATAGCATATACTGTTCCACCTTTGCTATGTAAGGTATACAATTCACTATATACATGCACTTTCGCCAGACTTGACCCAAGCAAACCAGAAACTGTCTAAGACAGACCACTATGAGTGGGTTAAAAAACTCAGTAGAGCACTAGGGTAATGGAGTACATGCTGAGTTGTGCAGCCAACAGTGTGCTGGTACCAGCAGACATCAGTACTGGTTTAAAGGTGTTATGGCTGCATCCTAAATATATTTGTTGTAGTCAGAAAAAGCACATGATTCCCTGATTTTGTTGTTTTGAGCTATGATTACTGTATTATCTTTTCTCTTAGAGAAGAACAAGAAATACTCTTTCATGTGACAACTTCTATCTCAAATACTCATTAAACTCACAATTCCAGTGCTTCTTTGCAAAACACATCATCTTTTAAGATAATCTGCCTTAAATTGTCAGGCTTCAGACCTGAACAGTGCTGTTATTCGACCATGAAGTTTTAAAGGATGTGTCAAAAAAATCAAACAGAGAATTCTTCATGTTTAATTAAAAAAAAAATCCACTTTTGCACTATTTTTATCATTTTATAAAGGCAAAAAGGAAATTTACACACACCAATTTTTTCCGTCTGTTAGCAGCTTTTGTAGTAAAATATGCATTACTTATAATACTTATTTTGTGTTTGCTGGAAAAACACACACTTAGATTCTCCTTGTTTTTCACCAGAAAAGTATTACAAAATTCATAATAATATTTTATGAATATGAAAAATTTCTACTGAACCTAGAAGAGTAAATTTAGACAGTAATACCTGAAACAACACCAATTCCATCATCACAGTCATAATCAGAGACTTCACTGTCACTGATTCTTTTGGACCCTGTAAAAAAAATTTAAAAAAAAAATCAGAAATGTTTAATTTATCTTCCAGTAAGTTAAAACTATCCTCAGCCAGCAATACATAGATATACATAAGGATTTCATACTAGACAATGAAGCATTAATATAAGCATATAGTGTTACTTATTGAAGTTATATTACTGCAAATGTTTTAGTGTACCAACGATTTTCATCTAAATGTTTAATGTAATATACAATGACACATTGAAATACAGCTCCACAACATTGCTTTTATGTAATATTTTCATATACTTCATATCTATATGTATTTGGTCCATATAGAAACTGCCATCCCACTGTTCACCATCCAAGTTTTCATATGCAAGACACCATCCCTTAGCTGGTAAAAGCAGATTCCACTTCCAGAATTAAAGCCAAAACTTAAGTCATGTAGGGCAAATATATCTGTTTATGTTTAGCTTAATTTTAATTCTGTCTTCAGTGTCATCTTTTAAACAGCATTTGATTGCTGACATCAGGATTAAGCACTGGCATGTGAATGATAATTATTCATTTACTTGTTTTAAATGTGAAAATCACATTCTTCAGCAAGGTAGTGTGTCTACTTTATTTCTCTGGCAATCTAAAATAGGTAACCAGAAGGTAGAAGATTTAATCTAATTGTCATCAATGTTTCAAAGATGCATAAGATTTTTTTATTTTCTTACCACAGAATGATTTATTCTGAAAAGCACACAGAGAAAAATACCAGTAAAAACTAGGAGTAAACCTAAAGAAGCTCAGAACAAAGCATGATTAAAGTTCTTACTGTGTGACTCGCACAGGAGGATCCCTACTCTACTTTTCCAACAGAAAACTGGGAGAACAATTGCTATGAGGATTTTTGACAAAAATAAAGGTTTCAATTTAAAGAAATTTTAGAAATTATTTGAATCATAACAACTACTGTCATTTCTGAGAGTGTCATAACATCTGTCTACCTGCCAGAGGATAGTGGAAGGTCATTCTTCATCAGTGAGGCTATGTTTATAAGATCTGTATGGAAAAAGTTTTCTGTGTTTCAACCTTCTAGTTTTCAGCAGGCAGGGCTCCTGGCAACTGAGACTTCTCGTAACCCATTCTGTTTATCATAGGCTTTAATCAACCCACTCAATTAGTATAATTTCTTTTTGAGCCAGAGCATTCTCTTGACCTCTATAATATGCTGTATCAATAAGTTCTGCAGCTTAATTTTACATTGTATGAAACAGACTTCATGTATGTTTTGTTTCTATTACACTATTTCAGACAATTACCTCCGAGATTTTGTATTCTGAGAAACATGAATGATCATTCTGTATTCTTCCATAGTAATCTCTTTTTTTGAGCTGCAATATTGTTTAGTTCCTTTGCATAAGCAAACTGTTCAGTATTTCGGATTGTTCCTGCTGTATTTTTTTTATGTTTTCTAGTACTTCTTTGCCTTTCACGAGATGTGATTGTGGCAATCAAGATGTGGGTGTATGAATTTATAAACCAGACTGTAGACTATTTCCTTTGGGATAAAAATTTCTCAGTTAGAAATTATTCAACTAGAAAATGGTATGTGTGATGTGTGTTAATTCTTAAAAAACACAATCTAGTCCACCATTACATTATGAAATTCCAGTAAAGTTACATTAATTATTGTTATTTATTTGCAGTAGTGGCTGGTGGTTTTTTGCTCACAAATAGGAGTCTAAAATTAGTACAAGGAAAGTCATGTTTTGTTTTTCTATGCCCTGCAATTCTTACATGGTAGAATTCAGGTAGGTTCAATTTATTGCAAAACTTTAGAAACAGCCGTGCTGCAATGGGAAGGGTGAAAGGTGCCTTTGAATTCAAGAAATAACAAGAAGGTCTTCCTCTATAACAAGAAATGACAAGCAAGACATCAGAATTAGCACTCGAGAAAGCCTAGTAGACTAGGGTAGGAGTGAAGGAAAAGTTTTCCGCTTGCTAATGGACTTTCTGAGAATCAGGATTTCTAAAAACAACTAGGTCTGACAAGGATAATATTCAATCTGATTATTTTCTTAACTATAGTATCACAGAGACCAAATGAAAATCTCTCTTTCTTTCCAAAGAAAGAGCATCCATTCTACTTCTGATGTTCCTGCTGCTGTTTTCAGCAGAGTCTTCTACTGGTGTGGGGATATTGAACAATAAGTGAGCCAATGAGCAAGAAGTGTTATAGCCACTAATTCAAAATAAGGCCATTATAAAACAAGGCAAATATTTGTGACCAAACACTAAGCAAGAGAGCCCTACTAGTTTGGCTGGGATTGGCCTGGCATCTGAAAGGCAGAAGCCCCAAGGGCAATGCTCAGCAACGTGATTCTGGCCTACGGTAACCCTGGTACTGATCTGGCAGTGGAACTATGCGATGGGAAGATGAAGGCAACTTAACAGTTTTCTAATGTTCTTCACATGGATGCTTGGAAAGGTTTGCATCATAAAAGAGGTAAGAGTACTGAATCAATTTGAAATAATGTCATTTATCATCTAATTCATGCCTTTGAATGAATGTATTTACAACTGAGGTCTCATTTTATTTATAATTACATTTACAGCTAAGCACACCTGCTTGAACATATTTTTAGCATATTGTATTCTGTATTCTGAAGAAAATATTTGCATCTCTGAGGATGAAAATAGCCAACTGTTGTCACAGTGGGTTCTAGTCTTCCCAGTTGCAGAGATAAAATAATATGCCTTATTAGCCACGAGATATATCAGGCAGAAAAGAAAGACTAAGCATCTTCAATAGTCCACAGGTATGAAAGACAAAGGCTTCTCTCTCTCTCTGTTCCATCAAACCACATCCACCTTTCCAAGAATCTCCTAATCCCTCAACTCCAAATCACCTTCCAAGATCTAAGGACCCTCTTCCCTTTTTATACACAGACCTCAGTCTTTACTCCCATCCAAGCTACAGGGAAGAGTCAGGGCATGGGGATTGAGACCTGCCCCATGGATGGGAGTAGAGAAACAGTAGAATGAAGAGAAAAATCAGATTTCAGGGCTTCCTCCAATTGCCGTTCCTAATGCAAAGAGGAAAGTCTCTTGTAACAGCTGATATCCCTTAAAAACAAAACCTTTTTCTCTGTGAGAAGATATAAGCCTTGTTCAGATCAGATCACCTATTCTGTCTCCCCAGGCAGAGGCTATGTTAAGCCACCTCTGTCTACTAACAGACTTAAACCAAATGAAAAATAATCATGTTTACCTAATATTTCACATGTACTTATAAATGTAAATGGAAATGCTGGTTAAGAAGTCAGAAGGAATTTAACCTAGAATTAATTACTTTGTTTTATCTTCAGAAATCAATGTTTTCAGGAAGGACAGTGGAAGGCAAGCATGTCAATTAAATATTTTAATATATATTAATATGAAATATTTATTAATTAAATATGTCAGGAAGTACTAGCTCAAATATGTAACTTCTGCAAAGGAATCAGATTAAATTTATTTAAAATGTTTTCCATTCATTTCAGAAATGGAACAGACTAGAAAGTGCACAGGTCAAAATCCTGTATTGAACTGGGTATTCAAAATACTGCTATTTCTGGCAGCTTAGTTTAACATTTCTTATATTTTTGGCAATAGTAATTTCATCTGCTATATATCAATTTTAGATAGATTTAGATTTTCTTTTTAACCTATTGACAGTGCAAATTTTAAGATTTAGGCTTCAGTCCTAACTTTGCCACAAAATACCACTTAATTATCTAAGTAATTTGAACCACTGACCACGAAACAAAAATAACAATTTGTAGTTTATCTAGAAAATGTGAAAATGAAGCTTCTTTCAAATTATTTCGAGGGGATATTGTTAATGAGACTGGTATTTTGTATTTCAATTAATAGCATTTGGCAAATATGTTATAAAGTGTGGTACTTACTTCAAAAGCAAGAAGACTAAATCCATTCTAACATAAATTCAAAATTCAGTAAAAAGTTTAAGCACGTAACATCCAGGACACAGGGTGCATCAAATAAATGCATTGATGCCAATGATTTGCATGTAATTAACTTTTTCTTTGATGGATATTAAACATGAGGGATGACATTAAGTCTTACTGCCATTGCATTGGTATATATATCTTATAAGTGTAACATTCTTAGGGATACTAGTACCATTTTGCCTGATAACTGGGTGATAACAGATGGTAAATATTGACTTTCGAATGCCTTCTACCAGGACTAACGGTTATTACAGTTACAGACTGAGGGCAAAACAGATACTATGCTGTATGATTAGAGAGCATAAGCCACATAAAAAATACTTCTATTCAGCATAACCTCAATCTCGTGAATCAAAATACATATTCTCATACACCTTAGCAAGTTTAGGTTTCAATGGCCTTGAGCTATCAATGAAACTGTTTACCAGGGTCAACTTACCTTGGGGGCAGTGAAGAACCTCTCCAATAGAAGTCAATAACCCTCACATCCTCCTTCCCTCCCACACCTACTCCTTCCCTACCACTGCTGCATAAGGTAACATCTCACCAGCATAACAACTCTGCAACAGTGTGTGCACACTAGAAGTGGAAGTTGATGGCATCTGCACCAAAACTTTCATTGCAGGGTTGGGGAAAAAGCCCATCACCTAAAAGCCATTAGACTCATTTAATGTACTTTCTTTTAATTTTTTACTAGTTTATCAATTGTCTTATTTATATTTTTACTTTCTATTGGGCAGAAAAAGTGTAAAAAACTTCCAATTTTTATCTTCATGACTAGCAATAATAGAGAGAAAATAGTGAGGTGATTTATTCCATTTTATGAACCAAATCCTTATTTTTGTTAACTTTACACAGGCTGCAGTGTTGGTGGCCATGGAAAGCTCTAACAACTTATGAATAAAAATAATATGGAAATCTTTGAAGGCATTTTTAGACAACCTTCTTCAGATGTCCCATGCCTGTCAGTGTTTAAGAGGCATTTGGACAATGCATTTAATAGCATGCTTTAACTTCTGGTCAGCCCTGAAGTGGATGGATAGTTGGATTAGATTATCATTGTAGATCCTTTCCAACTGAACTATTCAAGTCTATTCTACTTTACTTTGACAGGATCACATTCTCTCCATAATAACATCCTAACTGGAACTCTTCCACATGAATGAGACAATATGAAGTCATAAATATTTCCCTGCAAGGTACCATAAATCTGTGGAGAGTTCTGAAAGATCTTCTGACTTCCACATGACAAATAAATTCGGCACAGAGCTGTGCTCCACTCTATTATTAATATTTCTGATATAAACCTCAAGCGATAACTAAAATGTGAGATTCAAAACTTTACCAAAGCCTATATGAACAAGCTGTTGTTGTCAGAACTGACAAGGACAGGGGATAGAAAGAGAAATAAAATTATGGTAAGTCAGCTTAAACACAGAAGAAAGTGCCAGATTTATGGCCCAGGAATTCTATGTTTCCTTGTGGAAGAAAAAAAAATAAAAGAAGGAAAAAGAAAGCAGTCTGAGCTTCCAAGCTGGGGATCCTGCCCCTTACAGTGCAGGAAGCTTTTACAAGGTTTTGCAGACTCCTTGGGGGAACAAAGGGTAGTGAAGCATGATTATGAGCTCCTTCCCTGAGGCTCACAGAAGGCCTTCACAACCACTTAAAGTAACTTAGCATTGCCTGTAATTGTTCTGCATCCAAAGCTGACATATAAGCAACCCTAAAATCAGTCTCACAACAACTGTCTTAAGAATTTGCTCTCCCATATTCATGCATTATGTGCCTGAGGGTTCTTAGGGTGAGTTGATTTCTCATGCAGTCCTGCTGTCTCCATGTCAGTCTGTCTGTTTATCCTTCAGCACATAATAATGTCTCTTTTTAAGTTTTTGACCAATTTCATCTACATTGACAGAGGGTTATAAATAAGAAATTTTAATTAAATTCCTACAGTTCTTTGAAAATGGTTGCCGGATAGAAGAGAGAGATATAAATCAGAAGCCTTTAGTGAAAATGAAACATTTTTAAGCTAAAATTTGTGGTTAGTCCACATGTGCACAAGTCCACAGTCACCACAGCAAACATGATCTCTTCCCATGTGAAAATATCATAAAACATGAGAAGAATAAAAGGAATATGGGAGACTAAAGGCAGATGAAATGGAAACTAGACTTATCAGTACTACACTCAAGAAACATCCTTTGGGGTTTTTCTTTCTCTCCACCATGGTATCAGATTTATTTTCTTAACAATATGTGTTTCATATTTTAAACATAGCTAACAGATAAGTAGCTGAACCAATTATTTGAGATTCCCAAAATTAAAACTGCAAGAACTGCAAAATGTCCTACATGAAATCCGCTACATAATTTAAGCTTCTAAAAACTGTACATTATGATTTTATTTGTATTTAATAAGGCTAATTTCTGAGATATAGTAACTGGATTTGTAAGTAGGGATTTAAATCAATATGAAACTGCAAAAATATGTATCAGTATAAATACCAGTTTTGCCAGTACTTCACTTACCCCGTTTGTACTCTAAAAATACTTATGTTAGTTTTTAAACAGCTGTAATACAACAGTGTTCCTCTTAATATAGCTTAAGCAAAATAGCATTTTCCTGTTATAAAGCTCACTAGCTTACCCACCAAAGCTCTACCTAAAATGAAGGCAAGCAAAGCAAGTATAGTGTTACAATACTGCTCCAATGTCAATACTGAGATGTTAAGAATAGAGAAAGAAAGCCAACAAAAGACCTATGAGTGAAAAGCAGACAACAAAAGCCAAGGAACATTTAAGCATTTTAGCATCTGCACGATAGGTAGCAAAAGCACAACAATAAAATATTTAATTAAATTTTGCACTTAAGTGGAAGCAATAAGCATTTTTGGCATGCTGACAAATTACCTGAATTATATGAATATAAGCCTTTATCTGGAAAACAAATATTGAAATGAAGTAGTGTCAGGGAAGAATATATGAATCAGTACATGTAACAGGGATGGTAAGAACCTTAAACTTTATTATAATTGCTTCTGAAGGCTCAAGAATTTGATATAGTAGGCCACATTCATTCAAAAAAAAATAAAATGCAAGCAACTGGGAGAAATTAAACCACAAAAACGCCTGCCACTTCTGAATCAACACTTATAATCAGTAGCCACAGAGGACTATGAAAGCTATTACAGTCATTTCCAGTTCTGAAATACAGCTGCACATTTACTACAAGTAAGTTTTTAACTTTTTAAGGACAAACCAGATATTCAACTAGGCCTAAAATATGAGCTGCTACCCTTAAAGTTACTGTACACCTCACTAGCTTTAGGTGTACAGTAACTTTCAGGTGCCTAAAGTTATTGGCACCTCAGCAGGAAGTTATTAGCACATATCATTGTTTAACAGTGAATTTAATAGTCCTGATGTGAAGACGGTGATTAAATACTTGCAATATCTGCTTTATTATTTGCATTCCTTAAGTCTGGCTGGTTTATATATTTTAGCTTTCCATAAAACCATACAAGTTTTTCTAAATTTGACAATATAATAGTATGCAAATATTTGGACAGCTACGGAAATGGGACATGTTACTTTGTATTTGCAGATTTTGTAAATGCTACTTCCATAAAGTAATACCAAGAAGCCAGAAAGCAAGAGTAACATGAACAGTATCTTGCCACTAGCATTATGAATTGTTTTTATGCCTTATAGTTGAGTAGCTATATTATTGAGCGACAGTCCATGAGTAAGTGATGCACCTCTGATGACAGGATATGACAGTGTCATATAGAAAAAGAAAATTTCAATTTCTTGCCAACTAACGCCATTAAGAATTTACTGGATGAGTAGGTACTTTCTGACAAGTCACACTTCTGCTGAAATTCAGGCACTAACTATTTTAATGTGTAGACTAAATTATCTACTACTTACAATCTCTAACTCTCTGTATTTTCAAACTGGGTTTATTGATAAATATAATGAATTTTTATGGCCCAGCTTCAGAATTCCATTAGGTTATATAATTTCAAAGTGAATAATATGAGGTTTTTTTACCATCTTTTACAAACTTTTAGATGTGAGCTTTAGTGTATAATTTCTCTAATATTTGTATTCCTTGTTACAAATCTCTTCTAGTCATGAATTTAGTGAAAAACTGGAGTATGGGGAAGTTTTCTGGTTTACTCCAGCAAGATCAGAATGTCACTAAAGGTTCAAGACTAACATTTAAAACCAAAGAAAAAATTTTTTAAAAAATCAATTAACAGAACCTAGAAATCATTTAAATAATTAAAATTCATGGACTTTCTGAATTTAACTTTTGGAAAGATTTATGAAAGGATAAAGTTTTTTTACAGGACAGAAGATTACAAAAATAATGAGATTAATATGGGAGTGGAAACTAAGGAAGCCGTGTTTATTTGTGTATGGTCACAACATAGAAAGGAAGAAGTCAGAATAGTTTTTAACCCATCTGTAAACTTCATCAGAAGCATCACAGTTATATTATAGTTTATTCTACAGCATCAATTAAAAAATATACATATATACACTACGTTTAGCTAGAAAATGAAGCTACCATATAGACCTACATACTTCAGAACCTTTTTAAAGATCACCTGACTTGCTATTTATCTGCTTAGCAAGGTTATTCTACCCTGTCCACTGCATTATTTCAACAAAGAGCATTGCTTTTCTGTCATCGTTACATGACAGAGGAGTAGTTTAATGACATGATACTATCAACTGACCAGGAGCAACAGCATCATGAATAATCAAATTCCCTTAAACAGCTTCAAAACAGGATTTTAAGTATTTTTGTAGTTTAATTACAATTAAATAAATTTTACTTAAAAGTTTTCAAACAGCACAGAATTAGTATGTTAAATAAGTTTCTACTATTGGGAAAACAAAAATATTTTTGTAGTTTAAGGCCTTTTCAGACACCCCTGTATCATGTTAAATACCTTTGAATTAAAGTATTTAATAAACCATAGATGCACAATAAATATAATAAATAAATCATAGGTGTATAATAAATACAATACTAGTGTGTGTATATATATACATATTCTATGAACAAAATATCAATGCATGCAAACATATATAACATGCCCAAGGCCTGTGCCTCATAAAAGAAAGAAAAATTAAGGAAGAAGCATGAAAGAGAAAAAAAGTTTTATTTTTGCTCTCTAGGGAAAATACGTATCACATATTTACCATTCATAGTCTGTATTACTGATTATAAAATGCTCCATATTATAATGTGAAAAAACTCACTGATGCATGTTTCCACTAAGTAGAACTCACTTACCTACCAGTGAACAGCATCATTATAATTTCCTCAAGTAAATTCAGTGACACTGGTATGAAATTATTGTACTAACTTACCATATTCACTACAAACTAAAAGGAAATTGCTGAGACAGCAAGATCTTGATTTTGCAGTAAAATGACACTCCAAAGAGTTCCAAGAAAGTCAACAGCTTTCATTGGAAGACTGAGGTTCAAAATACAGGGACTCAAATTTCACAGGGTAACGTTCCAAATATATTGTTATTTATTATTATTAAACATTGATTTTTGTACTACCAGTGGTATTTCTTAATATAATACAGAATGTTATACAATATAGATTTGAAATTTTTAACATTTAAATAATGGAAGAGAAGGCTTAAATTAACAGTATATAGCATTCAGCTCATCTATGACTTCATGGTACAGACATGGATTTTCAAAAACACCCTCAGTACCCAACAATGACAAGTCCACCTAAAAATATTTTTCAAAAATTAATAAGCAAAGAGATCCTTTATTTATTAATTCAGTCTATCAATTTGCTTTTTCTGGTCAGATGTAATAATATTGGGTACGTTAATGTCTCCGTATTGCTCCAGAAAATATTGTCTGACAGGAAAATGTACAAAGCTGATGAAAAAAAGATGACTAAACATTTCATTTGATTCAAAACACTTCACTTATGCATTATAAAGGGGTTTTTACCACCTGAATGAATAAATAAAATTCAGAAAAGGGATGCTATATAAAGGTTTTTGCACACTGTATGCATTCATTTTTGTAGAACATAACTATACTTAATTTCTGTTGCCACAGTTTAATTACTCATTGCTATAATTTCTCTCCCTCTAGATTTTTTTTTAGGTCTTAAGAATCATGAAACCCAGTGAACTGAATCACTGATGACTTTAACTCTAAAAGTAATGAGAGAAAAATTCCCTTCAAAGGCAAGCTAACTCACAGTCTATTATTTTATAATTATTTTGATCCTGACTGGTTTTTCTGGTGTCCAGTTCCTGAAAAAATACAATTTGATCCACCACTTTGGACTTCTATGTGTTGATTTTCCAACACTGTCATTCCTAAAATCTCTTAGACCTTGTTTTCAGAAGATTTTACCTCACATGGATCTACTATTTTCCCTTACTGAGGATGCTTAAAATAGAAATCTTCACTTTTCTTTTTCAAGCCATATTGTGCATTCTCACAGCAACAAAAAGCTCTCTTTCCATTGCTGCACATACCTACGCTGAACTAGAGACCTGGAAATGGATTTACTCTTATTTTCACATTTCTTCCCTTGTGTTGGTATTTAGGTGCTATCTATAGTTTACACCCTCTCTCTATGGTCTGGAGATCAATAATTCAGATAGCTTGGCTTTAAAGTTGCAAAATCTGACCTAGAAATCTTGTCTCAGTTGCTTTTTCATCCAAAGTAATTGAGAAATTCTTAAAATACTTGAAGTAAAACAAAATCTGCTTCTAAAGCAAATTCAGAGTTAACAAGAGCCAACTGTTGTTCTTCAAAATACGCAATAACCCATTATTTTTTATCAGCTAAACAGTACCAGCTCATACTGCACAAACACACACAGTACATGGACAGATCTGTAAAAGACAGAGTAAGAACGTCTCAGATTCAAACTGATGTCTGATATCTCTCTGTTCTGGGCTACATGGTGAGCAAGTAAGTTTTGATTTGCAGTCCCGTGGTATAAGCTCTACTTGATTTCCATATCAGTTCTTAATGAATACTAATAACTTCCATCCCACTGATCCTCACAACAACGAACACAACATTCAAACTGTGTTCTGTTCTCAATGTCATCTATAGTAAGCCTCTTACCTAATGTGAGGTGGAACAATAATATTTTGAACTAACAAATTCCAGATCTTTTTTAAAATAATCATTCATTTTCTGTTCATGTATCTCTTTTCCAAGGCAACATAAAAAGAACTTCAGTTTATCGCTAATTCTAGTTAGTGTTGTCTGGAGTTTTTAATATATGGCTGATTTTATCTCAAATTTTATCTCAAAATTTAGGCATTTTAAGAATTCATTTCAAAAGTTCAGAACAGTAAGTAAAATAGACCTATTCACTACCTCCTATTTCATGTGAGAACAAGCTTAAAATACACTTACTGGTTAAGAAAAAAAAGTCAGTTTACAAAAAATCTGAATTATAATTATTTGAAAGACCTATTCAACCAAAATCCTGCGTTCCAGTTTCTAAGTAGATGTCTTTCAAAAAATGCTAAGGAAAAACATGGTAATAATTCTTCAGCACTAGGATGTCAATGGATTGTATGGATCAGAGGACTGGGCAAGAGAAGAGGAACAAGTGGCTTAAATCAGTCTGTAACACAACATAATGTCCACACGAGGACATTGAGAAATAAATACACGTAGAAATTCAGCTACTTCCTCTGAAAACTGGTTCCTAAAAAATAAATGGCATATGGGGTTCTGTGGGAAGCTTGCACTTTGCTACTGGCTGTCTGTAAATATAGGAGTTCAGTTTTCAGGGCTGACAGTTTGCTCTTTGTCAGTAACACTACAATTCAGTGATACTAAAAAGAGAACAGAAGTAAGTGGTAAGTGTAGGTGGTTCTTTTAAAATACCTTCAGAGAATAACATTTAAGTATTGTCTTCAAATATATGTATTTATAGCAACTTTGGCAATCATAACAATAAGAAAGCTTAGATGTGTTAATGTGTATTTATACAACCAACAAACAATCTTGACATTCAAAATACCTCTCATTATTTTTCACACTAACAATTTTGGGAGGCATGCAATAAAGCACTTCATATTGTACTCGGTAGTCCTATACATAGAGGCATCACAGAAATGAACGAAAGGTGGGAGGACTAAACTGCAGCCCCAGAAATTGAAATCAGCTGATTGTGTAAGAGCACAATAAATGTTCTAAGATGTGCTTTGAAAAAGACAGACAAATTTGAAAGACATGCCTTGTCTTCATTCTGGAGACTTTTTTCACATTGCTGTAATGTGCCACAGGATAACATCTTCTGTTTCATCGTATATAAGAATTCTTATTGAAGGATACAAAAAGACCTTCAGTCACCAGAAACTAAGACATTAAGTTTAACTTAACAGTCATTTTAAACCTCAAAAAAACGGAAGAAGAACCAGACTTCTATAGGTTATTAGTGTATTATAAACATTAGTGAAGGCAAACAGCCATAAGATCCATTGTCTGCACTTCACCAGCTCCCTCTTGATGACTTTTAGGTAGGGAAGGGATTTTTGGAGGTCAGCTGGTACAACGCTTATTTTAGGTTTGACCAACTTATATTGCATTGCTTAGGGTCTTGTCCAATTGAGTTCTGAATATCATCAGCAGGATATCCCACCACTTCTCTGGACACAAAGACACATTTTTATTTCCATTTCAGAGGTGTAACACCAATTTTTAAAAAAAATTTTTTTTAATTGATAAATATATTCTGCTGCTATTGCAGAACTGTGACCTAAATTTCCATTTGAAGGCCTTTCTAGTCTCCCAAAAGGAGGGATTTTCATTCCAAGAGCCCTTGTGTGCACATGTAAAACTGTTTAAACTGAAAGTGTTTTATTACACATAAGAAGTGCCTATATTCCCAGGACATTAGAGAAAATCCTTCTGTATGGGGTCCTGATCTCAGTAGGAATGTATATAGCATAGTTTATCGTAGGAGCATGTGAATTCTCCAGTAATCACAGTGAGCGTTTGATGATGCTTATTTGGCTGAAGTGTTTAGAAACTCAAGCGTCCAAAATACTGCTCTGGAAACAGCCAGGGTAAATTGTTTTCACTGGAAAGCAGGACCTTCTCAGCAAATCTTAATATTTGACCACACCAGAAGTTTTGCTAAGTCCTTCCCTCTACATTTCCAGACAGGCATATAAGATTGTTCAGATAGTATTAGTATTAGTATTAGTATTAGTATTAGTATTTTGAGTCAGTATCATTGAACAAATCTTCACTCAAGTATTATACAGTCTTTTCCAAAATAAATTACTGTTTCATTCATTCTTCGTGGCAGTTATTTATTGCACAGACAGGAATTACTGCCAAGCAAGCTGGGTTTGTTTGTAGGACTGAATATTTTCTGAAACACAGAATTTCACCAACTTCACATGCAAACAGATACTGAAATGTCCATCTTGTCTGTAAAAGTAATTTTACATGGAAAATTTAACTCCGTAAAACATGTTACAAGATGGCAGAAAAAATATAGAAAAAAAAATTTAAAATATTAAACAACAGTCATGGTGCTTGAGAAGACTAAAGAGGATTGAACTGAACCAGAATTCCTTGCCTGTTAACTCTCAATTTGATACCTCCTTTTGAGGATAAATATAATCTTGCATCTTGAAGACTATGTGCTGTAACCCTGTTAATATATCTATCTCCAAATATTATGATATGGAGCATTTTAATCCTTCTCACCATCCAATGCACAGACACAAAAACTGTCAACTATTTGAAATACTTACATCCAAGGGATTATTTTATAGAGAATACACATAGAACATATGAAATATCCAAGCTTGTTTGCGTGGCTGCACATGCATATGTTTCTATGTGTAACATATGCAAACATACTCATATACAATGACTCAAAAAAAGCCCAGAGAATTCTTAGGAATATTTTTTGGTTTGTTGGGGTTTTCTTTGTTGTCTGGGGCTTTTTATCAATGTGAACTAATATTTTATCAAGTTAATTCGATGAAGGATAGTTTTAAATCACTGACAGTTCTGAGCAGTTAAACTAGAGAAACGAAGTGGTATTAAGGAGACAGATTTTCATCCTTTACTGTCTGATTCTTAGGTATCCATTTTCAATAGTATACTGTTCATACTCTATTTTCAAAATATCTACTGATAACATGAAAATACTGTGGACTAAGTATACCAAAACCTATGAAATAGAATTTTAAGAGAAATTTTATTTGTGAACATAGCCACATAAAATACTGTCAAAACAAGGCAATAGGCTATAGTATTAATTTAGCTACACATTATGTTATATACAAGTCACGTTATATTTTAGAAGTACGAGCTAAAGAGAAAGGTACTGCATGCTCACTTTTGGTTAAACAATGAAATGATGAATATAGCATAGGAGATAGGACTTCAAGATAAAAACAGCACATTGCAAAAGACCAAGGTAATTTGCTTAAGCTCAGAATCTGAACTAGGTACTCTCATAAGAAAAAAATGGTGTTCCATATTATCATTTGCAGCATGTCACACTCTTCTCAAATAGCATAAATCACCTAATTCATAACAGCTACAAATGAACACAGATTCTGTCAGCTTTCCATCTACAATAATTTAATGTTCATTACAAAGTGATTCAAATTCATTCTACGCAGTGTGTAAAACTAAAAACCTACTTTGTAACCTCCGTGTGGGACTCTCACCATGGAGTTGTCTGCGTGGCAAATATGGTGAGGGATGGGGAAGTGGCAATGAAGAGACATCATGCGTTTGAAGTTTGTACCAATGAGGTTCATCATCTAGTAATGCTGTCTCTAGCTCAATAAGAATCTAGAAAAAGAAAAAATGTTTAAAAGTAGGAAAGCATTACACAGTAGAACATTTTAAATTTTATTCTATTCTGTTATTGTTAAGGACTTCAAAGGTTGATAAAAATCTTACATTTAATATGAAAGGAGTTCCTATGTCTTTTATAACACTATATATAACAAAAATATTTCACAAGAATTTTTTTTCCCCTATGACAACCCTTAAAGCATTTAAATATCTTGTAGCAAGTTAGTTAGCAACTTTCCAACATTTTTGTAAAATGGAACTACAAATAATATGGATTTTAATTAGCAATTCTAACAGAAATTGAGGAATCATGTGCATGCTGTCACTAAAGAGAACAAATACAAAAAGAATCTCATATCAGTACTGTGTGTTAACTGCAACATCACTATTTGTTTACTTCTAAGTGAAATAAGAAATACAACAATTTAAAACAATTTTGATTTGCTGTATTTAATATTTTTTAAAAAATACTGCATCTAGACATGAATCTGTGAGCAACTGTATTTCTATAATATCTACCAATAATTGTATACCTCTCCTAAAAATTCACTTTCTTCCTCTCGAACTCGTGCTTGGTCCCAAAGCGTAATTTCTAACATTCGTTCTCTAAACTCTCTCCGATGAACTGGAGAATAAATGAATGTCTGATTCCACTTAGGTTCCAATGTTTTCTTTACTGTTTTTGTTCTTCTTTTATTTTTATCACTGAAAGAAATAATTAAATATTAAATATGTCGGAAAGTAGGAAATCTTAAAGCAGAAGTACATCATGGGAACTATAGTCTATGCCAGGGTTAGACCTTTATGATAAAATAAATTTCAGCACGTACATTTAGGATAATTCATATTAAAAACTAAAGTTCATTTGCCAATCCCAATTTTAAGAAGTTCCCTGAAAAACAGAATTGTTTTATTATGTGGTTGTTTGGTGGGTTTTTTTGAAAAGGGATTTAATCAAGCAAAATATACTCTATAAATGGGAATTTGATGAAGCACAGTCTGAGAGTAGAACATGTTTGCAGACAGCATTGGGCACAGCAAAAATCTGCATTTCACACAAACAAGCCAGCTGGTTTACTCAACCTTCCAGGCCTACAGGGGATGACTGTTCAACTGCAAACCAGGAGGGAGCAGCTGGTCTACAAGAAGCAATGGTCAGGAGTTGTGGGCAGTGTAGGGCCTTCTCTGCAGGTTTTTCCCAACTAAGGGCTCCACAGCTGGGAAATCTCAAATCCCAAGAATAAGCTACATGTCTTTTTCCAGCAGCACTCGAATGACCCCTGAAATGCTTTGGGTCACCCCAAGAATCCACTCAGGTTGAAGGCGGATCTCCACTGCAGGGTTGGCCTTATGTTTCGGAGCCTGATGAGATTTCCATGCAAGGCTACCATGAAACTCGTGGCTTTGGCTCCTGGTTGTTACTGAAAGCAGTGTGCTTTGTAGAATAATTCTGCTTAAAAAATTAATATTTTCTGATGGAAACAAGTTTCTCCCATGCTCCTTCTCCTGAGAATACTGATGAGTTCTCATAACAATGCTTAATTTTAAACCTGGCATTGCTGCATAATGCAGCTCTAGTACTAATGTATGTGGATACTTTAATATGACAATACAGGTACTGTCCGTTTGCTAATACTTGTGATTGCAATACAGTTGTTTTATTTCTGAACAGTTACTTAGAAGCTGGAACAAAATATTAACTAATATATCTTTAAACATACTGTTAAAACAAATAATGTAGTTACTTCTATTATACTAAAGATTTGTTTACCTTGAGAACTGAAAGAAGTTATATTGGACAAGTTTTTCTAATGAAAATTGTTTAATTAAATACAGTTCAGAATTTTCATCTAATTAAACGCTTGACGTATTTAAGTGTATTTTACCTCTAGCATGTTTCCTTCTACTACACAAGAAATATATTGTTTCTTACTTAGTTTTTCCCTCTAAGGAAAAAAAATTAATTTGCATGTCAGAAAACAAAACCTGAACCATTTTGATAAGATGAGTAAGTGGTACAAAACACAAATTATAATTAAAGAAAAAGTTCTGAATACTACACATAAATACACCAGTATAGTATAATAACATTTCATGTTATGTAACTTTTTCTATCTGTGTACCTGAAAGTATTTAATTAAAGTATTTTTCCTCTCTATATTTCCAATTATTGCAACTTACATTGTGAAGCATTCTGACATTTTTGTTAGCTTTATAATCTTGAAAAAGTAGATAAGATAATTTAAGCAGACCTGATTCTCAGTTTAGCATAGCTTCAGCATCTCCACACACACTACAGCAATTTGAGTAAACTAAGTATCTAGAGCAACTGTTCAAATATTGGCAAGTCCATAACAATCCATCCAACAAAGAAATTCCAAACTGTAAGATTTTTTTCTGTATGTATAATCAGTAAACTCAGCTGTGCATGCTACCAGAGTATCAGACTAATTCTTATTCAAACGTCCCTTGTCTTTGTGTTCACCCTACCTTCTGTCTGGAAGAAAGTAAATTTTAACATAAGGATTCCTTGGCCTCCCATCTTCCCTTGAAGGAAGATCCTTTGCTCCCAATATTGTCACTATTAATTGATGACCAACCTTGTCATACCACAGTTTTATCTGTAATGAGAAAATATTAATTAGTGAACTCATTAGTCAACTTCTACAATAAAGCTACATATTAATCATTAAAATGAATTTTGCTCAGAAGCTTCTTTTTATATTGGTTACTTACACAGAAAATATAATGTTCTACTTTGTATTTATAACAAAGCATTAAATAAATTAATACTAAAATAGATTCAGTATGTACCAGGAGTTACTTTTTAAAAAACCCTTCATAATAAGTACATTATTTCATCCTAATTGTTTTTCACATGGTACTCTGGTTAGGATTATTCTCTCTGGGCAGTGATATTGTATTACTAGCATTACTGATGCATGGTATTCATATACATATACATTTCTAGGGAGTTTATGCACAATGAATGAATGAATTTTTCATGTCCTGTTGTGCTTGAGACTATGGTATAAGACCATAAATATTTCAAATCTCTAAATGTTTTTCAAGATGCAGAAACTCATGCTGAAATTGTATAAGCTCTCCAGAAATTGTAAAAGATGAAATCTCAGTAGTCCAACCCTTTTCACAGTCCAATTCAGTAACAACAAGGCAAAAACTACTATCACTTATCTGTAGAAACTATTATTAATCAGTCTTAGACATGGTCTGCTACCTTTTCTTTACTACAGTCATTAGAAGCTGCTATTTAGCTCTTCCAGTTTGAACGCCATAGTTGCAAATAATTTATTCAAGAAGAGGATATACCTACTTTAGAGCACTCACTGTAGAAGAGGGAAATGGTGCAGTTAGGACAAAGCAAAGCTTTCCAAATAGCTGGGGTCTCATTACATGATGGTATCACTTCATTATCATTAAGTACAGCTGATGGAAGAGGCTTACTGCACAGAGAGTTTGTCTGAGACAACGGACAAACTAGGACATTTAAAGGAAATACTGACCCTGCTTGAACTTAGGGGAATCAAAGAGGATAATGCCCAGCTTCACACTCGACCAAGCAGTGCACTTTTAGGCATGAATATATCCTGCTAAGATAAACATAACTATGGGAAGGTGCTCTTTGTGTGGAGTCAATCTCACATTATTTCAGACAGGTCTCCATCTGCTTTCATAGTTCCTCATCTTCAGCATTTCAGTCACCTAAAGAAAGTTCTTGATGCAATTCTCAAGACTTTTGACCCACCAAAAAGAGGCTGATGTAGCTCTCTGCCATTCCTTATACTTCTGTAAGTGAGAACACTAAGACACAAAAACTCAATCAATGGAGGCAGTGTACATCTTCTTTAGATTGTGCAACTCCTGTAGCCAGCAGCCAGCACTGTCTGAATTGATATAAAAAAGGGGAGGATATCTGTCCTCTATTACCATGCTGTTGGCCTGATAATACTGACTTTATAGGTTTCTGGTACTGACAGTTTAAAGGGCTCTGAGGCTTTAGTAGCTAAAGTCAAAGACTGTGTGAGAAATTATCCTTAATACGTCAGATTCAAAAAAGTTCTAGATGCTGTTCCTTCATTCCTGTGTAGCAAGGGGCTTTGTTAGTATTTTTTCCAAACTGAAAGCTATCTGGAATATAGGTACCCTTACAGCTACAGATCATAAGTAGAAAGCTTTGCACCGTTGCATGAATCCAAAGCAAATCTTTAATGACCTCTGAAGTGCAAGTCAACATAAATGTTCTCTGATTAAATGTATCCATCCACAAGCTTCTCTGGAAGACTTCAACCAAAGGTCAGTGTTGCCTAGTCCCACACTCCAAGGGGACAGGCACTAAAGAGAATCTTCTTTATCTGCTTGGTTTTGGAAAAAAAAAAACCTTTAATAAGCAGAATGCAATATATCTGTGATCAAGACACTATCACAAACTAGGACTGAGTGAATGTGAGATAATCCATATGTGGGTGTCTAAAATGTAAGCAGAGTTATTCACTCATATTCTGGTTAAATATTTATTTGTTTCAGATTGGATTTTTGCAGGAAAACTTTGGCCAAAAAGTTTTTGGCCAAAATGACTCTAAGCAGGAAGTTAAATCACCTGACACCATTTATTTGAGGTGCTCTAACATCTGTGTTTTGGAACAAGAACTCAAAATTTGCATTGACCTATAACTTCTACTTTTCTCTTAAGAATCTGAAAAAAAAAATTAGAACAACTGGTACATAACGGGCACATACCCCTGTAATTTCCCTAATTTTGATTGTTACAAGAAAGGTCAGAAGGCACAATTATGACCAGAAGGCTCTCTCTTTCCTGTGTTCACAGTGCTCCCACTCCAATATGCACCACAGGCACTTGCAACCCAAGAAATCATTTGACTTAGATACAAGAGAAGGGAAGAAACTGGGACTGAGAGAGTGAAGCTTGTGGAGGAGAGGATAGGATTGCATTTTCAAGGAGTTAGAAGAAAGAAATAACAAATCAGAAACTGCTTTAGAATTACTGGGGAAGTAAAGGATAGAGGATGCTTCTTGGTGAAACACAGGAAGAATGGAGGCATTAATGTGAGGGATCACAGAAGAAACGAGGAGTAAAAACAGACTGAATGATAGAAATGGAATGAGGTGAGAAAAGAACGAGCCATTCTGTAATTGGTGCAAAATAAGTTGCATGGAGAGATTGGGATGAAAGAAAATCCTACAAGAAGGCAGACAACTGGAAAGGAAAATGCAAAACAAGGAGTTAGACTAGCATACTAAACACAGAAAATTAGTTTGGGAATAGGACTGATTTAATTCTGGCTCTCTTGTGCATATGTATTACGACAGTATTCAAATAGTATGGTACTTTCCTACAAGAACCTTATTTTTTCTGTTCACAAAGTGAGAAAGGATAGCCAAGTGCAGTCCAAGAGGACTGGATTCCATCCCTTCCTCTTTCCCAGAGCTCTGGTGTATTAAGGGGTGGATCCCTTAAAATAGTTCAAAAGGAATTTACAAACTACATGTTCTTCATTGTCTGGGAACCTGACATGAGACCCTGGAGCCTGATTTGAAGTGCTAAGTAAAGCAGTGGAAAGTCCAATGTGTGTATTATGCCTGGACAGAACCTGGTTGTCTGAGACTCAGATCATAGTTTGTCAATTCTTAATAAGTGCAGGACAATCCCAACACACCTCACAGAATATTATATATCTTTTATGTTGTGTGCTGGCAGATGTATAGCAGAAAAGCAGATGAGGAACTTATTTTTTTCTTTTATAGTTTGTTGAGCTGTATGCAAAAAATATTCCTAACACCAAAAAGATAAGAACATTGAATTATTCAGCCCACATTAATGTACAGGTGTGATGCTCAGAACCATAAGACTAACAGAGCAGAATCTACAAACCCTCCAACAGCAGGTTTTTAAACATGCAGAAATGACACTTTTAAAATCTTAGAACATCTAAGCAACTGTAACGATGCAATCCTGATCCAAATGAGGGAAAGGGAAAGCAAAAATTAACACACATCAAATACTCTACAGGAAAACCACTCTGGCCGCAGCTAATGTGGAGGCTAAGGCCTGTAAATATCTTCTTGAATAAGATGTCGCCTGCCTAGATAATTCAGGATGTAGGTACCTAAAATTCAGCTAAGTAGTGATCGAACCTGAATGCTTTCTAAAGATCTTTCTACATAGTGTTGAAGTTCTGGAAATTTATTTGCCATTCACACACTCATACGCTTTCCTTCCCTTAGCAGATATATACCTAATTCTTGACTAAATTTCTATGTAAACTACATTCAGGTAAACAAGCATCTAAATTCTCAAAACTGTGAGATGGTCCGCCATCCACAGAGCTTATCTGCTGCATTCCCTGTGACAGGCTTTCAGGTAAGAATACCTGCCACGCAGAGTGCAAGAAACAAGAACTCTTTTGCAGTCAGGTAACGAGGATAGTCAACAGGGGGGGACAGAGATGAGGGGGTCTGGTCCCAGCTTCATAGGATTCTTTCTGGGTTTCAACCAACAGTGGTCTAATAAAAGATCAATACATATTCTGGGTAGCAGGCCTGGAATCTGGTGTACTAAAATTAACCTTTCTTTACTATCACTATGTATTTATACTCTCAGTCACAAAATATGTCAGCTTCATATGAAACTTCTTACTCCAGAGAAGAAAGAGATGTGCAATAGCTTGATGATAAAGGCACTTTTCTGTGGTTAAATCTCTTCATTTTAAACAAAATCACAGAAGTCCTGTTTCTGGAATAAGCCTCCTACACATGGAACAGTAAATAATAGCTGACTGCTGGGGTTGCATTCTAAGATGTGACAATGGTATCTAGTATTCCTGTTTGGTTCTCTGTAGCCTCAGAAGACGCCTTCCTCTGGAGAATCAACTTACCCTCTGAAACAGTCTATGTTTCAAATAGATATAATAGGGATAGGTGTCCTTTATTTGGGCTGGATCAGTTACTGCAGATATTCAGGTTTTTTCTGTACAAGTCCTACGTCCCCCCCAAGGCACCTCAGACTTACTTGAAGCTGGCATAACTTAAGTGATATAAATTAAATACATAAATTCAGTTTACTAGATTTCATCCTTTTTCATTCAGTTCTCATCTCAAATAGGAACTTTTTTCAGAGCACTGATTGAGGTCATATTTCTAGAAAAGAAGTAATCAAGTAATTAGGACTCACAGTGTAATACATATGCATAAGAGAAATGAACTAGGAAAATCTAGATAATATTATCATTGCTGCTTCCTATATTACTATCACATGAACGCTTGACTATTTGATTAACTATGCAATTCTAATGTGGTTTTGTGCACAACACAGAGGCACATTGTATCTTTAAATGATAACTTTGGATTTTAAATCAGAGAATATTTGAAGTTCTTAATTAGAGTCATAGCACCATAGAATCATAGAATCATAGTATCATAGAATAGTTAGTGTTGGAAGGGACCTTAAAGATCATCTAGTACCAACCCCCCTGACAATCTGATGCTACACTTTATTTCTTGATTTGTTATATAAGGGTTCTTTTATGGATCTCATGGAAAAGAGATAAAACTTGTACCACCTGGCCTGTAGCATGATTTCTACCACACAGCCTGCTCAGACATCACTGGATTTGAGAGACAGCTGGCCAGGGATTTTTGTTCTTCTGTTGTTCATTTTAATTTTGCTGTTTATTAAAGCAATATTTTGAAATTGACATACTATTTTTCTGTTTCGCATTATTCTGTAACAAGAGATTTACCAGCAGGACCTGTTGTTAGAAAAGAAGAAGTAATTTTCTCAGTTTATTTAAGAAATGCTTACAGCAATCATTTTATTAGGACCTAAGCTTATGTAGATGCAGAAACTGCCCTGGGGTGGTAAACTCTTTGGCACAGCTGAGGTGATATTGTTAAAGACACCTCTAATAAATCCTGACTACTGAGGTTTGCTGAACCAAACTATTATTGCTGTCTGCTTCAGATGCTGACTGATCCGTTAGAAAAAAAGACAAAAAAAGACTGTCAAATTGAAGAGCCTCCAGGATATGAAGGCCAGACAACTATGGAGGATTTTAGGCTACACTAATCTAGATTTCTTCTTAAAAATTCTTTTTTAGTGACTTCATCTTGATTTCAATAATGCCAAATAGACACAAGCATATATTTTTATACATGATCACATACACTGATGTTTTGTATTAACCAAAAATTAAGTCTGATTTTTTTGAAGTTAGAAATAAACCCAGTGGTTTCATGGCAACTCTGACTCAGAAGGAGGTTCCACCAAGTAAACAAGAGATACTGTATGGAAAACACAAATTTAAGAACAGATTGTTCCCTATAAAGATATTGCAAAGCGTCACTCTAACTTAGAAAATTGCTGGCATGTTAATTTAAATCTAAAAGTTCAGGAAATAAATACATGCTTTTCCAAGTACTGTAGAATTAATAAATATTCAGGAGAAAGGTGCACAGTAGGGAAAAAATGAAAATGAGGGGTTTTCTTCCCAATAAAGTAATAATGACAGGGTTTAATTCATCCACTGATACAAGAGATAGAAAATGAATGGAATGACATGGAGAGAAGTGTGGAAAAGGAATTTGTGCCAGAACGTGGGACATTTATCACCAGGATAACCTTCAGACTAACAAGTAAAGATGCAATCAAGAATCCAGATGTGCATTTCCTGATGAAAGCAATGAAACAAATAGGTATAAACAGAAGTGTCTGGCGCTCCTCATGCTTTTAGGGAATTCTACAGACACAAATATACCACAGCCCACAACAAAATGTATACTTCCTGAGAACCATAAACCAGAGCTCAGAGCTCTGAGTTTGCTAGTTTCTCATGCCAAGAAGTAGCCAGAGTTCTGCACTGCTGCTGGACTGCTTCTAATACCCTTGTTTAAAGATCACTAGAGAATTTCTGTTCTCTGCAGCCTGCAATGTAAACATATCTTAAATTAACTGATTTTAGACTATCTGCCACCCCTACTAAAAGTAGGCAGATGGGGGAATTTTTGTTTCACTCTAGCTGTAAAGCTGTTGCCAAGGTCATAAGTTTGAGTTCTTCAGGAACTCTTGTCACAAACATTCTCTTTAGCTTTGACTGTTACTGAGCTCTGCCAAAAATAAAACCCGTTAGAGGTCCACAATGGCTCCACAGACATTGTGCAGAAACAAAACTGGGGCTAAAGACAAGTCCAATCTACAAAATAAACCAATCAGAGATGAGAGAGTAAGCCTCATATGATTTCACCTCTTGCTGGGTATTCTCTATTAAGAATTACATTTTCTTATATGTCATACTAATATGACCAAAGTAATTTTTTAAAGGATATTAGTCTAAGCAGAACTGACAATTTTTGTGTCTATTTCTTTATTTTATATAATGTGAATAAAATAAGGAATAATGTTACTTCTACATTACCGTATTTCATGAAACATGCAGGTTTCAGGTAGACATTTCCTTTTTAAACTGAACAATTAATTGTCATATCATTTATTCATTTATTTTTTACATTTCTAATAAGAAAATAAATATTAAAAGGCTACTTATGTCATGTAGAATATTCACTTTTATGAACTACTTAAAAACTCATTGCACCCCCTTTCTTATTTCATCACCATGAAGCAACTTTCTTAAATCATGCTAAAGGATGTTGTAAATTTTTAATACAAAGACACTTTATGGGAGTAGCATATAATATTATATTAACCTAAATCAATACTATCAAGACATTACTTTTTAATATCAATATTTATCTTAGATTTTTTATTTTGTATTTACATTTACACAGTTGTAAGACCTACTTTTGGAAAATAACATAATGTGAAAAAAATGTATTTTATCAAATATGAGTCAGAACCAAACTATTTCCTTCAGTCTTATGTAGAATTCCTTTTTAACTATACATAATCTTTTTTTCTATTTCAATATGAAATTTAGTCATCGCACTCTGATCATTTAGATAATCCTTTTCATCTTTCCTTGAGCAACTGATCAAACAAGAGAAACATTTACACAGCTCCCACACAAAAAATTAACTTCTCGAAAAAGATATTTTTGTAAAAGCAGATAATATTCTACACACAAAAAGCTGAAGAACATGCAGCAAAACAAGATAAGCATCGTAACATGTTAGTAGACCTACTTTTGTGTTAATCTACAATACTTTAAGAGTTTCCTAATGAAAAAAAGGCAAACAACTTGTACCTAAAAAGAATACAAAAGCTAAATAAATTCAGTAAAACAATGGGAGAATTCATTTTTTATTTAAATAGAATTCTGGTTATTTTGATGTTTCATACTCAAGAAATCTTTTCTTTAAACAAGGTACAAATTTTTTGCCTATCTTCCACTCAGAGCACTACTATTACTTGGAAAATGCAAAAAAAGGATGTGTTAAGTAATGATAATGAATGATTTAAAGAGACATTCATCTTTACATAATAACCTCAAGCACAAAATAATTTATTGCTTAAACAGTACACGCATTTTGTACATGGGATGCATAGCCATAATCAGTATTGAAACCTACATGAGTTTAATATTGGGTAAATGGCAAACAAAATCTACTTGTCTCTTTAAATTTTATTTTAATATTTTAACCCCCATGCAGAATTTTACAAGCTGCTCACAAGATGACATGAAACTTGTTAATATGGATTAAAGCAACACACTAGAAGTATGGGAAAACGGACTATAATGTAACGTTTTCCTACTATGCATTTTCCATAACAAACAAAAGAAAAAAAATCACAACTTTGGTTTCTGTCAGGCAGACGAAGTCTTTACCTGAACCCTAGGAACAAAAGGCGTTGTTCTTCTACTAAGGCTTTGGCTCTGGTAAGCAAAATTAAAGAAAAAGCAATAAAACAAAACCAAAAAGGACAACACGCTGGAAACTAAAAGACCAAAAGTAAAAACAAAAACACACGACTATTACTTTAAACACAGCTTTACACCAATGACATATTTATCTAACATACAGTCTTTTAATGCAATGCAGAAATTAAATCTGCAAATCTGTTACCAAATTATATTGAAAACCCATGATGGAAATTCTGGCCTTAGGGAAGTCAGCAGGAATTTTTCCACTTCCTAGAGCAAGGATTTCACTTTACAGGTCTACAGATAACATTTACAATACAATTAGAAATAACATTAAAAAAGGAGCATGTCAGCAAAGTGTGATTTAAAAGTGGGATAGGAAACATAAGTTCAGCTTCATCATCTCTTTCAGGAAGATTATAGACGCAGAGATAGAAACAAGTACAGTTCACACACTGAAAGCTTTCTAGAGTAAGCAAGTAAAATAAAAATGTTTGTCTTTTCTGCAACTTCAAGAGGTATTTCTACAAAAAGTTCTCCTAAATATTTCAAAAGTTATTCAAAGAATATTAGCAGTATCTGGTATTAGCATGGAGGTACAATCAATGTATTTCAATTCTCTAGCTTTCATGACAGAAATGACATGATATATACAGAAAACCCTTGCATGAAGCAGGATTTAGAGCATTTAGCAATCTTAGTAGTTGCATTGCATGCATAGATGCATTTATAACTTTTTTTATTTTGATGTAAGACTTCAGACCACATACAGCTTTGTGGCTTCCAGTGGCCACAAGACCACGTCAGTACAGGCAATATTCCTGGGTTCCCGGACTAGCTATAAACTCCAACCAACTGCTCTCCATCTTCAGTACAGGGTGACAGCTAATGGAGTGGCTGAGAAAGTGTGCCCAGTATGGGGAATGGACAGGAACAGGAGCATAATGTTGATATATCAGAAGTCCAATGAGTGGGTAAAAAGGAGCATGGGAATAGGCTACAACAATCATAGCAATCTGACATATTTGAATCTCCTTTACTACTCTGCTTGTTTTTTCTGAGATTAATGATCTGTTTCAAAGTGGTGGAAAAAGCTACTACTCAATATTCACTTCAGTAAAACATGTGCCCAAATTATGGACACAGACATCATAACAATGCTTCTGCCACCCTTCTTGCTTACTTGGCATGCACAGATGCTGGAGAAATATGTTCCATAAAACATGTGAAGGAATCTGTTCTCACACCAAAGCAAAAGAATATAGAAGAAAATTTGGAAGCGTGGATCACTGGTTTTGTCTGCTGTGCTTTGCAAGGTGCAGCAGCTGTACACAACCCAGCTCTGCACAGGCAGTATTGCATAGCCTAATGTTTGGGTGCCAGAATGTGATTTACTCATGTACAGTAAAAGTAGATCTTCACCTTGCTTCTGTTGCAAATTCCAAGAAAAATACAATATTCCAGAACACTGCAATCCTAAGAAGGATGGACTATCTCCCACCATGCACCAAGGACCCTCCCATGACATATTGTGCCTTGGAAAATGAAGGGCAAAAAGCACATTGTGTGCACTATCTATTAGAGCAAAAGCAATCTACTTGTGTGGAGGTAGAAAAGGAAGAAAACAAATGGGTAAAGGTGAAAGAATGAAGGGGAGTAAGTCTCATGCTTGATTTCACCTCCCCAGTATGCTGACATACTATGTCCTTCACAATGTACAATATCCGCTTTCTAATACGCTACAGAAATTATGACTATAATTAACATACTGGTATTTTTATTGCTGTATACACTGAATATGTATGGCAAATATATTTAAGTGGTTCTGTGGTTCAGCTGTACCAGGAAATCAATTAATTTTATGAATTATATCCCTTTTCTGCTAGAATTTCCACAAGTACAAAAATGAAATATTGTAATTTTATACCTGCATCCATTTACATGGTATTCTAGTCATACTATCAGTCTCTAAACCTAACTATTGCAAAAGCATTCCAAGTTACACTCTTCATGCAGTATTTAAAAAGCAGCCAGAATGCAGTAATGAAGCGAGAGCACCAACAGACAAAGAATTACACTTTTTCAAAACGATATTTAAGGAAAATAAACCAGTGAAAAACACACAGAAACCAGACAGCAAATAATAATAAAATGGCAATTGCAGTTATTGTCAGATACTCCTCTGAAAGAACAATATGGATCAAAAATAACAGAATACAGATAAATTATTTATATGCTTTAGTAAATTATAGCACACAAAAGTGCACTGTAGCTGCATACAATTTGTTCAATTAAATATGCATTTGGGCAGGATAATTATTAATGGAAAGATGATTTTCTAGCTACATGAAATGATTTGCTTCTTGAGAAACCCTATTAGCCAGCACTGGAGGGTCACTGTAACTTCGAAAGAAGAAAAGAGTTACACAGACCGATGCCAACACAGAGGAAAACATGGAAGACTTAACAGAGGAAGATATCCCTGAATAAGAGGCATCACTACAGCTAAACTGGCTAAAACCATCCTGAACATAAAGAAATACATTCCAAACCACTATTAATATAAAAACCCTTGAAGGATCTGTAGTACTGTCTGAATAAGGATTCCAATATCCAACTATTTATTCAGATACTTCAGACCTCCACTAAACTGTAGGTATCTCCACTTCTGCCCATAACTCCTGTATTTCTCAGCATATTAACCACAGCTGCCCTAACAACACCCTATCAGGACTATATGGTATTGTCCAAAAGTAGAGAAAATACAGAAAACAATTCCAAAATCTTGCCTATCATCTGTTCCCTCAGATTCATCACACCTGTCTGAATTCAGCCACCATCACCCAGAACAGGAACTCTTCCACAAATAACAGCATCCTGTCCCTATCTACTGCCAGGATTCTGCAGTTATATCCCTGCCTGCATACACACCATAAAGAGAAAATTCCCAGTTACATTTGGAAATCAGTATTTTCTTCCATTTCCATCTTACTCAGCTATTTGGAACGAATAAGCACTTTCTATCAACAGTTCTGTCAGAAAACAGCCAACAAAAAACAGGGAAAACCTGATACTGAAGCTCATCCATTTGGTAGTGTTCAAATTACCATATTTTGTGAAAACTGAGGAGGCTTTTAAAATTCATATTTTCCCTCTCACTTCACATTTCCTAAAATTCCAAAATTGGCGAATCTCACAGTTTACTCTAATTTTTCAAAATGTCTCCTACTCTACAAGGAGTTATTTCTTACACTAACACTTCTCAAGTTTCAAAACCTTTTAAAGTTATGAAATGAGAAACCAAAATCCTAAGAAGTGAAGGAAAAACTATTCTAGATACCTTCAAGACACATAACTCCCCCAAATACAAAAAGTAAAAAAAAATGTGATTTTTCTAAACTAACTTAAAATATCACATCAAAAAGAAAACTCGAACATTTACTATTTTTGAAAAAAAGTGTTCCTGTAAAATACTTTCAATTCTCTTGAAGTAATCTTTTTCTAAAAATACATCTTATTCTACACATTACAATATGCCCAGTAACGTGCCGTGTTGCCATCTTCAGACATTGTGACAGCCATGCTTCCTCACAAAGTAAAAGGTTTAGCACTAACCACACAGAGCCTTGAGACAACAGCAGCTCGAGGTGGATTGTGCTCTTAACACAATAACATGAAATACAGCTATTTCCAACTTTTCTTTAGCTTGTGAGGTAATATAGATGTCCAAATTTCTAAACCATCTACTAATGTTAGGTGTCTACATTGAGACAGTGGGACTTTAATTTAGAGAGTTTCTGAGCGTTTCTGACTCCAGTGTCAGTCAAATGGAGCTGTGTGTTCTCAGATATCAGCTGCTTTCAGAGGGAAACAAGGATATTGTGTAGTATTAAGTATTGTATATAATTGCATACAGTATAGAAAGGAGTACAAAAAGGACAAATTATTTGTTTTACTTAGATGCAAATGAATGCTATAAACTTATTAATAAAAGCATTTATATTTTGAAACAAAGAAAAAATAATTAAAAATAGCAACAGTTCAGTTAAACATGGAATTAATATGCCATTACAAGACATAAAACCTTGTGAATTTTGTTATTCTCAGTAAATTAGAAAATAATTCCAAATCTCATGATGCTTTTCTTATTCACCTTCAGAACACAAAACCAACAGATTTATTTACTCTACCAATAAATCTTAACCTCAGATTCCCGAAGATTTTGGTTTTGAAACTGAGGAACTGAGGAAATCAGTTCTGTGGGGTTCCTATTTGGACCATCATTCCACAGTGTCTGCATTGGATGTCTGAGCAGCTGACTATGGATCTTGAATTTCATGCTGGCTGATAGGCACCAAAATGTTTTGACAGCCTAAGCTTTTATGAAACTTAATCAAGAGATGTTTATTATCCCTGTGTTTCCACTTTTAACATTTTTTGCTGCCCTGCAGAGCTAAATTTCTTTTTAGAAACCATTAGAAACCAACTTTTTAGAAAACCAGCTTTTTAGAAACCAACTCTTTATGTTCATGTTCATGTTCCCTTGTCACTGTATTTTGTGCAAAACATTCTTCACTCTACAGTCAAGGTTTCTAGTTTTCCAATTATCCAAAGTCTTTCAAACTAGTTAACTACAACAGTTAATGAAAATTAAGAATTATATATTGTAAATGGCTGGTCTGATGCACAAAACAAATAAAGCCTCATGTATTGCACAACGGAGCCAGCACAGCTGCTGAAAAGACAGAAAAATATTTCTTCCTGTCCTCTGTCAACACCATAAACCATTTCTGCAAGACCTATAAACAGTCTCCTTTGATTTTATGCATAATTTTATGGCACACTCATTATCTAAACATAAACAACTTGGAAGAAATATGAATGTGATATTTTCAAACTTATTTAACATCCATTTTATACTGCTTCCATTCCATTCTCCTCTGCTTTTCAATGTGTAGAAGGCCAAAGCTAAGCACTTTTGAAGTTGTAAATGACAGAAAGGAGTGCAAAACCCAAGTTCTTCAGTTGAGTAGAAAAAACTGCCCTTTTAAAGAAAACATTCAGGAAATTAGCATGTTCTCAATGAGAGTGAAGAACAGAAGTCAATAAACTGGTACAAAGAATACATTAGTAAACTGTCAGAGGAATATTTGGGGAATGGTATTTATGAAAGCTAGTGCAAAAGAAATAAGCAATATTAATGTCCAAGCACAGAGGTGATAAAAACTACCAGCTGTACATGTGTTATAGCTGAAAAGTGTATACACTCAACAGCACACACATAACTGGAGGCCAAGAGCAGCAATTTCTGAAATTTTTACTCTAACAGTCTAACTTACCGGATGAATATACATGTTTCTATCTAATTTAACTTATACTACATTTCCAAAAGCAAAAAAAAAATTGAATGCCCCTATGAAACTATGGCCCTGC
Organism: Phaenicophaeus curvirostris; assembly: GCF_032191515.1. Classification (NCBI taxonomy): domain Eukaryota; kingdom Metazoa; phylum Chordata; class Aves; order Cuculiformes; family Cuculidae; genus Phaenicophaeus; species Phaenicophaeus curvirostris. The sequence goes on along the minus strand of NC_091394.1, from coordinate 78,404,712 downwards.
CTATACTATGATATATAGCATTAACCAAAAAAATTAGCTAGTTTAACAAGAAATTGGTGCTACGGGTAGATTGCACTCCGCAGTGAGAGTTGTGTATGCTGCAAAAAGAACAACACTAATATTAATGAAATGTTTACATACTGAAAGTTGTCCAGACAAGAACTGTGGAACATCCCTTAACATGCCAGGACTCATAGGAGAAGTCACTGAAATAGAAGGTCGGTCCATTTTTTGAGATTCAAATGAACTAGAACCTGTAATAATAAATAAAATTATTTTAAAAATAGTAGCACTTACATATTTTTTCATAATGTTCTTCAAAGAAAAATTGGACAAATATAACTAAATATACAATAAAGTTGTAATATCACTTTTTTATCTATGTAAAATTACTAAACAATGGTACTTTATCTTTTGGTGCTTGGATATAACCAAAAGATATCCAAGTTTTATACAGCTGCAAAATGTCATCTGAAGCAAATAGTGGAAAATAGTTTATTCAGATATTTCCAACTGCAATTATATCAGTAAATTGAAGGCCCAAAATTCCTAAATAATAAATACTTTCTGTGGTCAAAGGAATTCAGTCTTCTGAAGAGCACTTATTATTTTGTACAATCAGACTAATTTTTAATCAGGCTTTTACAAACCCATCAAGGTGCACGTAATGCTTTTTGTGCATTTTGTTTCAAATCTACAAGGTTTGAAAACTGTCAGATGACAAGTTTTGACATGTAAAACATAAAGTAAAAAAGAAATGTATTTTTATAAATACAAAAGACATTCCACATCTCACAAAACATAAAATGGATTCTATTTTAAGACTTGGCAGATCAGTGAAAAGTTACTGGAGGAGTTTTTCATATTATTATAATTAGTTTATTCCACTGCATTTATTCATGGCTACTATTACAAAAGAGTTCTAAGACAATGATAAAAAAAATAACTACAGGCTGGAATCCATCCTATCAGATCTAAGCCAAAGAAAAGTTATTTTTCCCCACATTGAATGCTGCTTTAGCTGATTTAAAGAGTGCTGAATGGTTCTAATAAAGCAGAAGTATTCTGATTTCAAAGTAGTTCTCTTTCAGGTCATAAATTTAGAAGATTTCATCCCTGTTTTTTGTTTACAGGATTTAATTGAAATTCAAGACAATAAAATTCAAAATTATTACTAATGTTCTTGTATATGAGTTAACATTATGTTTTCCTGTTCAATAAAAAATGGCCAAAGCTTTATAACAAAATATCATACCTAAATCAAAATATCCTGACTTTGGATAGATAAAGCAGTAAGATGACTTATTGAGACAAACACAGACAAAGAGACGAGAGCTATACAGACTGTAGATGACATTTTTCAATCTATTTGTGCTTACATAAAAGAGAGAGAAGATTTTCCTACCCCACAATTGAAACTTACTGGACTCCAGCTGTGCATGTGTGCTGTCAGGTATTCTGGGAATGTCCCTGAAATCAGGAAAATTGAGACAAGCTGATCCTTTATCTAACAAGCATATTCAAAATTCAACCACACTATAACAGTTCTCAAGCCACCATGGAATGCCTCAGTAAAAGTGTATAATCTCCCCTCTGCCCCCAGCCATGGGGAAAGTTTATCTTTTACCCAGTATTAATTATTTCAGTTATAAACTAAAATCTACAGAACAAGTGGTTTGGTGAATGCAGGAGAGAGGCTGCACAGTCACAAGTAAAATAATTCAGTAAATTATAAAAAAAAAACATTCTCAGAGTTAATGGTAGACTGAAATTGTTAGTAGACTATTATGACATTATATATTATTTATTGGGCTCTCATTCAAGCATACTAGACTGCCAACAATGGTTATTCCAACATCCTTTACTGTCCTTGAACCTCAAATTTGGCCAAGCTTACCTTCTCCATGAATAAATAAGATGAGCAATTTCATTTGGCAAAACTGCATACTTGCATATACATGAGACATTGTATTACCTGTATTAAATTGTGTGTACAGTTATGTAATTTCACAGCACTTTGTCACCATGACTAAGCACCTCATTATGCCCACCCACCCCCGAGAGGAACACATTCTTCCTAGGGGGTGCAAACATTATTGTATGCTAATAAAAACTATCAATATGCTAATAAATCATTTTGGAGGTATTTGAGCAAAACCAAGCAAGATGAAGAGCTTCAGCCGTGAGTCACAGCAAGAACAATATATAAAATCATGATGGGTGTTTCAGTGTGGTTGGTTTCTTCAGGGCTGCACTGGATGTCAGTGCTCAGGTGCTGGCAATGGGGACAGTGGGGCAGCCCCAGTGAGGAGAGGCTGAGGCTGCCCCACACCAGAGAAAGCTGACTCCAGCCACTTCCAGTCAGCTCCAACAGCCCCACCACGGGGCACAGCTGAGCCCATCAGCCAAGGTGGTGTGAGAGAGAAGAGTAAGGAAAAATAACGAATAGGAGAAACAGTCCTGCAGACACCAAGGTCAGAGAAGAAGGAGAAGAAGGAGGACGGATCACAACTCCATTCCCAATGCCCCCCACACCGCTCTGGGGGGGGTGGGGAGGGGGTAGAAAATCCAGGAACAAAGGAGTGAAGTTGGGCCTGGGAAGAAGGTGGGTAAGAGGAAGGTGGTTTTACTTTTGTTTTTACTTCTCACTATCTTAGTCTGTTATTAATTCCTGATAAATTAAATTAATATTCCCCAAGTTGAGTCTGGTTTGCCCATGATGGTAATTGCTAAGTGATGTCCCTGTCTTTATCTTGACCCATGAGATTTTCTGTCTTATTTTCTCTTTGTGTTCTGCTGAGGACAGGGAGGGAGAGAACAGCTGGGTGGGCATCTTGTGGCCAGCCAAGGTCACCCCACCACAAAGATATGTGAAAAGTTAAAAATGCTTTCAGTGATACCTACTGTCTCACACAATGAAAAGTCTTCCATATACAACTAAAACTTATCTAGTTCCTTCAAACGTTTTCAAGAGTAACTAGAAAGATTGCTTTGCTGAACAGACTAAGGAGTCTTTCCAAGTGAATTGATGCACAGTGCCCAGTAATTCAAATTAGTCAGAAGGCATGCAACTGGTGTAACTGCTCAAGGTAGACATGAAAAAAATCACTGTCTCTGTTGTTAGTAAGCAGAAATTGCCAGAAATTTACAAGGGCTATTGAAGAAGTAAACATTTAAGTTTGCATATTTAATACCTGTAAAATTTATAAAGGCACACAATACTTGCCTATTTACTCAAAATTACACTTCTGAACCTAGGATCTAATTTTTAAAAAGTATTTCTATCACAGAAGTTGAGAAGAATGTCTTGAGAATATGTATCGTTTTGAACAGATTTAATATGAGTTTTCTGTAGACAGCTAAAACAATAAAGTTGAAAACTTTGAACACTATCATTTGTGTTCCTAAAGCATACTGATTCCAGTATTTCACAGTAGTGTGAATGGTATTTCTTACAAGGAACTCTAATTGAGATAAACAAATGCAGGAGAAGCAGAGGTACTATCAAGCACTTCTTTACATTTTTAAATATGTTCCATTGCCAGCAGAATGTATAGAGTAATTAATAAAACACAATGCATCGTTCCTTCCAAATTCAAAACTGTAGCGGCTATGAAAATAACACACTTTTTTAAAAAAAATCAATTTTTATTTTAAGATAGAAAAAGGGATAAATTGCATGCCATAATTATATGATTTTTTTAAAGGAGCTTTCCTTTATATTTTCCTATATCAGCTTATCTTGCTGTCTTTAATTCTTACAGCAGTCGGCCCATGGCAAAATAAAGAACTAACAATCATGTCTACTGGAATTTGGTTTGGTATTCAGAATATCAGGCGATAAGAAAAGATTCACTCTCTCAACTAATTTAATTGCTAGTAACTGAAGATTTCTGGCACAAGTTAGTCCAATGCCATGAGACCACCAAGACTCTCTTTATAAATAATAGGATATACCTCAATGCAAAAGTGAAATTCGTCAAGTGGGCATCAATTATTCTAATCAAAACACTCATCACTTCATACATTGGGTAAATCTGAATTTCTAATGATATAAACATGTAGAAACTTTAATCCTGGGTCAGACAGGGACTATGGTATTCTGATTCTACACAGACCTATGGTGTTACATTTCCTTGGGCAAGCATAAGGTATTAATTTCTATAATCCATTTGATTATGACCAGGAATCTTCTAAACTAAGAAGATAATATGGTGTTTCCAGTTCATCAACTCAGATGTCATGAAAAGCATTTCTGTAGTTCTATTGTTAATTTAAAAATCCAAATAGTTACACACATCTAACGTGAATCTAAAATCTTGCTGACTTGCAGAAAGTATTCATCACTGAGACTTCAGTTATGAATCAATTTAGAGTAGTAACTAGAGTTTTGGAAGTGAAAACCTTCTTTTACATCGACTGCAAAAAGACACTGAGAATCAAGTACGCAAAACAACTCTTCTAGTCCTGTTATGGCTCAGAATGTGGAAGCATTTAATTCTGAAGAAGGAGTACTGAAAGCTCACATAGTTTTCTTTAAGGAATTATATATGAGCCATACTAATGACAGTAAGTGGAACACAGTGTAACATAACAGAAGACATGATGGTAAGGAAGATAAAGAACAGACAGTAAATATAAAAGCACAAGCAAGAATACAGGAAGTTTCACAAAAAAAAGAGTACATAATTTTACATATTATATAAAAATCAAGAGTCAAGTCATTAATCAAGAATTACAACAATAAAGAGCATAACCACAGTTTCAGGGCCACTATAAGTTGGATCACCGACTAAAAAAACACAGAAGGGGACCTATTTTTGAACATATTAGCAGATAATGCATAGGACTCTCTCAGACGATAGAGTTTCACAACAGCTCTTTCAACTTACAGACAAGATCTATAATTCTAGCTATGCTTTTGGTTTAAAGAATTTTGCATACAGTTATACTATTTACAACATTTATGAATCTGTTTGATATGCTTTCCCCAGAAAGTTAAATTTAGCAAAATTTCTATCATATATAAAATAAAAATTTACAAAATTACTTACCCTATTGGTCTTGAAACGACAAGCTCCACTTGCGGCTCAGGTTTGGATTCTAAAATGATGTTATACACCTCCTCAAAGGTGGCTCCTTGTAGCAGCCTTCCATTCCATTCTAATACTTCATCACCTATAAATTCCATAATAACACTGCTTAGGACGTCAGATGTGAACTGTCAGTTTACTGAATTGTGAAACCTGTATTATAGAACAAGTTTGGAGTACTTCATACAGGAAAATCCCGAGTATTAAAGGTTTTATGCTGCTCAGCTTCAAATATGTGAATTTCAGTGAAACAATCATCAGTAGGGCCCCTATTGAATTAGATATAGCTCTTACTCCTGTTGGTAATTCCGGCTTAGAAGAAACCCCAACATGCTCTTTAGAAACTCTAATCTTTAAAACAGCATATCTCATCAATTTACTGTTTTGAAGATCCATTTATCTCTACAAGTTTAGTATTTAAGGTTCAAACAGTTCTCATGTTAATAGTTTATGTTTCTTGCACATTCTCCAGTCTAGAAAACCATGGGTTGTGTGTGGCAATAGAAGCATTTTCTTAGGTAAGCTGCTTCTGTTGGTGCATTTGTAATAGCTTGGTTTGCTCTAAATGAAATATACACCACAAAACAACTGGGCAGAACATCAGTGGAATATTAATTTGAGTATAAAAATATGAATAAAAATGTTAAAATATGATTTTGAACAACAGGAGAATTTATATATTTCACAAAAGCAGTAATGCCAATAGCCTAGTAACCAAATGTTGGGTTGAATTCTGCAGCAGTTCATCGCACCCATTTAACATAATTTCACATTTAATTAAAATCACTCACTTATTATCAACTTTAGAAAAGCAACTCAGCAGTATAGATCTATAGTAGATACATACCTGGTCTAAGATGCCCCACTGTATCAGCTAAGCTTCCTTTTTTAACTTTGGTGATAAATGCACAGAGTCGACCTGATTCAGTCATCTTTCCTCCTACTACCTGTTTCAAAGAGAAAGTAGTTCCACAGAATGAAAATTACTTTAAATAACTTAAATGTTCTGGCAACAGAAAGAAAAATTCAATTTCCTTCATTTTCAGGTAGCCCAGGTAAGACAGATACACTTGAAAAAAACACCACAGGATTTTAGCCATGACAGGCTATGTTTGTACCTATTCTGGCTATTTGTGTAACTTAAACATAACACAAATACTGAATGTTAAAGTTTAAACTTTAGCAAATACAGGTATAGTATTTCACTGTATTATATATTACCACTCCAAAAATGTAAGCTATTGGTCATTAGCCTGCTTGCTTTAACGCTTTTTAGCTGGAAATAGACATGGTAACATAAAAGAACTCATGATGTTCACACTAGCAATCAAACATCTCTATCAATTAATCAAATCCACTTTGGCTGGGCAAGTCAGATGAAAATACTTGTCACAGCGAAGATTTCTCTACAGGAAACTTCAACAGGTTTCAATCTTAATATTTATCTCAGAATCAGTAGATTCAAATATCAGAGTTGGTTATAACTGCATAATCTTCAAATTCTTAATATTTCTTAACATTCTTCATACTGGGAATTAAAAATTGTAATACTATATGCAGTTTAGGTTACCCTCAAATATGTAAATACTTGAAAATTCAGTTCAGGATTAACTGTCTAAAATCACTCAGTGGCACTGTTAATCTCTTCTCCTGCATTTTCTGACATTAAGATAATAACACAAATACCTAAAGTGACGCTTAACTGCCTTGTCCACCGACTCAAAATACAGAATTTGTCAATTAAATAAAAAATTCAAAGATTTCAAAACATGTTAGCATATACTATAAGTAAATATACTGATTTCATCCCTATCTACAGCGTATGACTATAACAGTCTGTGTATTCAACGCAAAGAGTGCCATGCTTGATGGAGAATGGAGAATTAATCAAACTTCATCATGATTTCTCACAAAAACTATGTTGATTCAAAATAAACGTTTATTTCTTTTACTGTGCATAATTCATTCTCATTGGACTAGTATTGCTCAAACTGCAAATAATGTCACACAAAAATGAAATCAAGATATGAGCTAGCAATAGCTCCATAATGTGTTCAAAGAGTTGTGCATCTTGAAAAAGGTGCAAACACATTACATATACAAGAAATACTAATTAATTTCTTGTCTTGTGTATTTAAACTGTAGCAAATCAAACAATCAGATTTCTCTCCTCTTTTGGGGAACAGAAGTTATATTTATGGTGCAGTGCTCAATACTGAAGAAAGCAGAGAGGGCTTGGCTTGCCCAGCAAGGATGCAATTAGTACCTTGCAGAGCAGATATTCTCAGTAAACTTGTGAAAACACTTCCAGTCATTCTGCAAAACTACTCTTTGTAACAGAATATAAAATGTCTCTATATTACAACTTTGATAATGGTAAGACATTATAGATATCATTATACATGAACCGTGCAATATAAGAATATTTTCATTATAAAGGTAGCTAGTTTAACCAGGAGAGGTGTTAGCTCCAAATTTTTTTTTTTTACCAACCTTTAGTCCAAGCATTGCTCCTGAGTCTCTAGGCACACTTCCATCTTTTAGTCGTTTATTTAACAAAATCCGACCAATGAGACGATCTCCATCTTTGGACGGTTGCCAAGTTACCGGATGCTATCATATGGTGTTGATGGAAAATACAGTGAATAAGATTTCATAGAAAATATTTCAGTAATACTTTTCATTTTCTGATAAAATTTTAAACTGCCATGGAAGTATTATGATTACACTAATGTTTCATGTAATAGAATGACAGAAAACTGTGCTGGAAAATATTTATTAGGACATATAATCCACACAATGTATTTTAATATTTAATAACATTATCTATTTTACACAATCCAATTTGTAAATATCTAGAACAATCTCTGCATCTTGATTAGACAGATGTAGACAGCTACATATAGTTATCTACATGCAATGACAATCCCTCCTGAGAACTGACAAAAACAAATGTAGAGGTCTAGTATAACAGTAACATCGAAAAAGAACTTTAATGTAAAATACAAATTTGATGCAAGATATGTTTTCTTTTTCTGCTATTCCAGATATGTCTGTTTTCTCTAAAACTGAAAAACTTTTTCAGTGTTTTACTTTCTTTCAGTAGCAGAATATTAAAAAATATAGAATACATTTTTTTAATTTTTAAAAAAATAAACAAATAAAGGATATGTTAAAACGTATAGTCATTACTCTATTTAAATGTACTCTTGCTTTCCTTCTTTTTTCTAATTGCTTCACATATGAAGCATAGTTAGAGTGAACGTTATTACTTCATAACTATACAGGGGCACAGTGATGCTTGTATATTAGCATAATTAATAAAATTTTAATATTTTATTTTTGTGTAATCATATCACTTCTTTACAGATAAATACCATTTCATGCTCTATTTCATGCAAAATTAGCAGGCACAGACGAATCTGCTCCCATTACAACTAATAACTCTAAAAAGATTTATCATAATCTCCACCAAACAGAAAGCAAAAATAAAAAATACCAAAGCAGATGGCAAAGCCTTTAATTCTGCACAATACTGCACAAAAATGGCATGGCAACAAAACAAAAGAACAACCATGACAGTGAAAGGGAAAAAAGAAAAACAACTTTTCTGTGCAGAGAGACCCAATTTTCTCCCTTTTTCACCTGGGGTTTAAACTATTAATTTAATTTCAGCCCCAGGAGTTTGAACATAGTAAATCAAATAAGCCAATCAGTAGAATCCTTATTGTTAATCACTTTATACTTGAAGTAATAAAATGATATTCTATTATGCAACCGTAAGAACAACATTTCTTTATGCCTCTTAATTTTTTTCTTAGGCTGCCAAACGGTAAAAGCTGCAAGCATGCAGAGACTTTTCATTTGTTTTTCTTTTCTGCACCTTTAGAAATGCTACATTGTCTCTAGAAACACCCTATCTTTTATTTTATGCACTATTTTAATGAGTGACAGAGAGCAAACAAAGACCAAATGAGCAGGTTAAAATGCAGGCTCCGTAATCTCAGTACCTTCTCGCTATGGCTATGTTCCTCGTTTAGAGTTGTGCTACTACACGTATCTACCCCAGAGTCTTTTATCTGGGGCTCAGACCATTCCAAGTCCTCTTCCAAAGAGTGGCCACCAAAGCACACCATTTTCTTTTGCCTCTCGGATAAGGTGTTAGAATCCGACAAAACTGCCTGCTCACTAGTTTTTCTTTTTCCCCTTTGACTCTCCCCTAAAGGTGTGGGATAAAAAAAAAAAAAAAAAGATACAAAAAAGAAAACATGCAAAGGTGTAAATAAAACAAAGGAAACATGAAATTATAAAGAAATCTAAATGGTAAGGCTCCACATGTCTCACCAAAGACATTGGGGATGCCTCACTGCTATGCCAAGACGTATGGTCCAACCAGTTGTAATCCATGTCTCCTGTGAGAGTCAGACAGACAAGATAGTGCAGTAAAGGAAAGGTGAAAGAAAGGACAGACAAAGATACAGTAAAATCATAAAGACTTCTGATTATCCTATTTGATTCATGACCTCTCCTAGCAGGACTTCCAAAATGCTTCCAAGGAAAGGTTAAGGCTTGAACAATGGGATATGCTGAATGGCATGCAGCAAGGAAGAAGGTACATTTGTGTGTGTCTGCGTCTGCATAAAATTATGTACAACGTACAGCATCATTGCTTCAGAGTTTTCAACTGTTCCTATAAAATTGATAACAGTAAATTAAATAAAAAGGCAAATTGTATTGTATTCCTAACAGAATTTTCAGAAAGGAAAGCATTTGAATATGGTGCCATCATAATCTAAAGAAAAGGGTTTGTCCTAAGGAACGCATTTCTTTGCTTGTCTAACATAAACTAGTATTTACTCTAGTGACTTCAATAAAATACTTAAAACAGCTGTACAGTAGATGGTGTTTTAAGGAAGGTTAAGAGGTCTGTTAAATATGATAGATTGATAAGACAAACAAATATAGAAAATATTTTTAGAATAAAAAGCATATTAACTTTGCCTGAATTTCCTAGATAAATGTCTACTGGTTAAATATCAGGAAGAATTCTAGTAAGCACGGGTATCACATAACTGAGAATAAATATGTAGGGTTTTGACAAAATATATATGTATATTTTATAGAATCAGAATTTAACCTGTATGGTAGACATATGGTAGAAAGAAAGGCTTAAAAAAACATTTCAAAGGAAAGATCTAAATCAACTCTGCTGTCCGTAGAACTAGAGAGTGACTCATGTATTTTAATAAAACATTCTCTTTTATGTAGGTACTTCAAAGTGGAAATTATGCCCACACTTTTTGCATTAAGATATTTCCCTCTTTTTTTTCCTGACCAGTGTTACTACATATTATGTGAAAAATATTTTGTTACTACATGCTACATAATATTTTGATACTATTGTACGCCAGAAAATTCTATCAAATTTCATGAGCCAAAGACTGTCAAACAAAGTAGTTCTGCTCTTTTTAGTACAAACCACAAATGATATTTTTCTGTTTCCATTAGTTCAGATCCTGCTTTGACATTGCTCAGTTTAGTAATCTGAAGCTATATCAATAAATTGGTAACAGGTGTAAACATAGTCTACATACTTCTCTAGAAAACTTTACAGAGATGATCTGAAGATAATGCCCCATTTTTATGAGCTACCAAATGCCAATAGATGCTTTAAAAAAATAAAATACAGTCTTCTCAGAGAGATACTACATACAATGAGAAATATGTTCTCTTTTACTTGTTTTCTCCTAGTGTCTAGACATGCATACGCTATATGGAAAAATAAACAAGTCTTATTTCCATTTTAAAGAAGGAAAATTATGGAATACAAAGGTTTTATTTACAAAACGGAACTTTCAACTTAGTCCCTTACATTTTTCAGAAACATTATAGAATATTAAGTATTATTTTCTTACATAAAACAGTGGGAAGGGACCCCATGAAATTATTTTGAAGCTTTATTTCATTCATATTTTCTAAGTAATAAATGGGCCTATTGTAAATATATTAACTGTGTTTCTTGATTCTTGAAAAGAACATAACATTATAAAATGGGAAATCCTCACCAAAACTGCTTTCTGATGACAGTTAACATCTTGACTACATTACAGATAAAAGTGTGGCTATCCTTCTAGTGGGAAAATAAATATTCTTCTGAAAGCTAATAACATTTTGCAAAAGGCACTTCTGGTGTGGAATTTCCAGTGCTGTCTTACCTGTCTCCAAAGGCATTGCTTCAGAGGAACTGAGTGAAATCATCAGTGAGCTCATGAAAATCTAGACTTTACTGCACAAATATGCATTTAGAGATACCAGAAGATGGCAGGAGTTTCAGTGTACATTTTGCCTATTTTACAAATACGGGTTTTAAAATATTTTTTAAAATTGATCTCAGGTAAGGAAAACTCACTAAATTGCAGTAATGATGACTTCTTACTGAATCCAGTTCCTCTTTCTGAGAAATGTTGTATTTACATTGAAATGACTAAATTTAAACATAGAGATCTATGATTAGGCATTAAGAATCCATTACTCGAAATTAATGGCCATTTTTTATGGTTTTAAAATTCTCAGCAACAATCTCAACTAGCACTCATAATCCAAAAGCAGCCATCAGATAGGCATCCAGGAGAATAGCTATTATATCCTTGGTATTCTACATAGCATAGTGAACACAGCACTTTACCTGCAATCTATGAAACCCATCATGGCATTCCTATCAAACTGAATTTTCACTTGTATGTTTACATAGAAAACAACTTGTTATAAAGAGGAAAATAAGTTATGGAAAAGACGAGGCCCCTGTGACGTACTGACCATGGACATATTCCCACCACAAATGTGTATTTATCTAGTCACCAAAAACTGGTCCAGTCTTCACTTGCTACTTGCATGTCCAAAATATGTGCATATAAACAGACAGAAATTAAATTAGCTTTGCAGCAACTGTACTTTCCAACATAGATGTCCTCTACATACATAACTTCATCCTATAGGTGTTAATATCAGCAAATGTTGAGCAGTGTTGGACTCTAACAGTCCAGTGTATATAAATCCACATTTGAAGCATAAACAGACTTTCACTTAGAGAAAAAAAACTCTAGTTCCTTCTCCTTAATAGACCTATCCAAAATAGGTGATATTATTGATATTGCATTTTAAGTTATTGAGAGTGATAAAATTATTAAGAGTAATAACTTAAAATTTTAAAAACCTTCCCAATATACAGTAAAAATAAAATACATTTGTTATTTTCCTACTATAGAACTTCAAATTTCTGTCTGCTTTGGGGGAAAAAAAATCTCTTATGGGAAGTCCTTTTACCTCTTTTTAGAGAAATTTTACTAATATAATTGACTTTGATTTCTTCTACCCAAACTTTGGATGCTTATTGTACAGATCTGTACATCTGAAACAATCAGACTATGTTCCTTTTCACTGAAGGAAAACTATACTTTTGACCTGTTTTAGATGTGTGGTACTACTAGGTGAGATAAATCATACCTTCATCATACCCAAAAAGTCTTATGTCTCCTCCACTGCTTATAGAAGAGGTCTCAGTGGCTCATTCAGATGCTCATCACCCTTTAGCTAGGAGGATACTATTACTCTAAATTACTGCTTTGACACAGTCTCAGCTATTTGTTTACATATCCAAGAAAATACCAAAATCAGCACAGAAAGGATTCCAGACGCATAGAAGTTCTCATAGAAGGCAAGTCTAACAGACTGATTTTATACAATTAGAAATACCAAATACTTCTCTTAATATCTCATGTCAAAAGATCCAGTTAATCTTTATCAAATGAGAAGCCCTGAACTTAAATCTGCAGAGAAACACATGCCTCGTCGAGCCTGTTGCCTTATCAAAGCACTCACACTTCTTGCTCTACAATTTTCTCGTCTCCTTTTCAGTCAAGGTACAGAAAGCTGACATACTTTGTGACTTAGTTGTGTCTCACAGTAAACAACAATTACTCTAAAATTAAAATGATAAGAAAATAAGCAACAACTCCAACCAATGGCTGTCTTGTTTATACCTGTATTCTTTTTTCTATTAAAAAATGTAGCTATGTTTCTCAAAAATTATCATAGAAATCATAAATGACAAAGCCCTCGTAGATCATCAAGATTTTGCCCTTTATACTGCATCAAGTAATCTAAATGACAGGTCTAAATATTATAAAGCTAAGTAAATGCAATCAAGTTTTTATTAATTAAATATTTAAACTTCTAAAAATATACCCAGGATGACTGTCTGGAGTCCCCATAGCATATCACATTTCTATGAGAAACATGTATTGCTTAGTACACCCGCAGCTTTTTGAGGTACAATTAATTACTTGATAAAATCACTGGACATAAATTTTTCAGTGCAAGTTCTGTAAATATTAAAATCTTGACTGGGTAAATGATTTGTGAAATCTTGCTAAATTGAAAGTAATACATGTAAGACAATGCTTTGTTTCTTTACAAGAAAAACTGCTAAACCAAAATCTTTCCATATCAAAGACAGTGCAGTTTTAATTCTGACTACCAGAGAATCCACTTGCTGGTCTCTTAGATATTTTTTTTACACAATAACAGATGCTTTATTATTCAGAATATGTGCATTTAGGGCGTGCAGCAGCAATTACTCCAAAAAAAATATTACCTCATTGATAAATTGTTTAGGCTATAATATCAAATCCATCTTTCATGGAAAAGGGAACTGATATATTACTAAGTAAGTGAGACATAATCTTAGCTAATGGCATTGTAAGAGCATTCAGATGCCTTATGAGCTCAGGAGTACAGCAGGATGTGAGAAGGGACATATGTGAGGTCTGCTCTTATTAATGTCAGTGAGCTCTATGCATATATGGAAAGCTTGCATGGACAAATCAGGTTTGGGGGGAAATCACATCAGTGACCTAACCTTTCTGTATAAATGGCGTTAATCTGAAATCTTTGTAACCTTACCTATGTTTAGTTTTCTTTAGCCAAAACCAAATAGGCAGAGGAAAAGCTTCTCTTCTCCTCCACCCAGGAACACGCAGCAATGGGAACTCCCCATAGCAATGACAGCGTATACTTAAAATAATTCCATTCCATTTCCATTGCCCTTTTATTTTAATGTTTGAGTACATATTTTTTTTTCTTCTTAGAATAGCTTTTGCCAGAAATACGTTACTTTTAAAAGACATTAGGTAATGTAAATCTAATATACACAGTGTGTGTCTATGCTTTCTTGAGTGTTGCCTAAATTCATGGTAAACTCCAAAGCCTTTTGTCTTCCAAACAGTTTAGACATAAGACGCTTAATTTAATTGGCCATTCTACTTGCAAAGTCACTTGAGATACTCTAAGTTGCTTAAAACCATCACACAGGATATATGGATGATCCATTCCCTTCCTATCTAAATGAGGATCTATCTAAACTGGAAAGTTCTTCCTTTAGTAAATTAAAAACATCGTCTTGCGTTGAATCAGGTAAGAGAGAAACATGTTTCCTCAAATCCAAATCTCTGCCAAAAAAAGGACAGGTCATACAACTTAAAATTCTTCAAGCTGCGGAGTCTACCTGGCTACATAATCCATGCTAAATACACATCAGATACCTACTACATGAGCTAATGATTGTGCATTGCTCAAAACTACAAATCACTTACCCTTGCAATTCAGTGAGTATATTCCCCTCCAAGCTCATTTTCAGCATGAGGCTATAATGAGAAAAGACACATCCCATGTCCCTTTGTCTTCCTCTTAAATTCAAGGGTCCCAGTGAAGCCCTACACTAGAAGGGCTCTGGAGAGAAGTGGAAAGTGCACTACAGCTATTGAAGAACTTGCATGTAAGCAGGTTGCTTTCTTTGTTTCCAATCCACCTAGACAGCCACACAACAGGTGACTCCAAAAAAGACCTACACTGCCAGAATTACCTGGAAGTGATTATATGAGTGCTTAAACAATTGCTTTCTCAGCTCTGGGTACCTCAGTGGCATGCTAGCATTTGGTGCAGAAACAAATACAAAGGTGCCTGGCACATGGAAAGCACAGGAGTATTTTTCAGCAGAGCCACTAATGTACTATGAGCACTAATTACAAAAGGATGTTTCTTCTTGCAGGTCTTATAGCAGGCTTTGAAAGTTCCTACCATGCATTTCAGTATTTCTTGTTTGGAAGTAATTATTTCTCTGTCAGCTTTTGATTTTGAACTACCTAGGAAAATGCCTGGTGGATCTGGTCCAGCCGAAACAAAAATAGAAGCAGTAAGAAAAAAGTCCCTATGCACAATTCAGCAGAGACTTCTGATTTGCAGCTCAGAGTACCAGTAGATGTTATAGTAAGTAGTGAAGTGTCAATTATCTGAGAAGCAGAGACCCAGAGAAAAGTAAGAGGACAAATAAGGAGAGGGGGGATCACAGAAACAATGCATACCCATGTGGCAAGAATGATGACATGAAGAGCATGAGAGCACTGACTTAGAGATACTGCCACCAAAGAAACTTCTCTGGTCTACATGGGTCAGTCGTTAAGAATTTAAAAATTTCTTTATTTTGGTTTGGGTTTGATTATTCTTTTTTAATGATACTGGTCAGGGAAAGATAAAAAAAAAAAGAAAAAGACAAAAAAAGAAAAAAGACCACCCTGGTTTATCCTCAAACAATAAGTAATCCTGTTTTCAACTAAGGCTAATACTGCTTAACAGAAAATATATTAATGGAAAGAATTGTCTAACGTAAAGAGTGAAAGGGTTTCAGTATGACTATTTTGTTCTGGTTCTCTTTCTGAAGCTCAGACTTAGCATCATTACTGATAAAAGAATATTTACTGGAAATATTTCCTTAATTAAGTTTTGCTGGAAGGATTTAAATTAGAGGGAAGAATTTCTTCAAAATTATGGTTTTGAAAATGAAATTAGGCTTGGTCTATTAGTCAAATATTTATGATTAAAAAAAAACCACTGACCAGACTCCCACTGGAAGAGATGCTTCCAGTCACAGCACAGTGCACATACTAGATGACCTCACACGGTTATAGCCATGCCTTTCATATGACATCTGGAGTGTTCCCGTAAGTGTCTCAGCATGGCCTCTACCATGTGATCAAGGACACAAACCACACTCCAGGGCACCAAAAGAACAGGCTATTAAGAAGTCAGGGGGAACTCCTAGACAGTTTGTACCAGTGACCTAGTTCACCACTGCCATTTGATTAATATTAATGATGAAGTTTCACACATTTGCACCCTTTTGTCATATGTTCACTGCTACTCTATTTCTAATAAGATAGGAAAAAAATGAAACTAATGATGCATGATCACCTATGGATTTCTCTGTGGTGTGATTGTTTTTAAGACATGGTCTTAGGACAATATTATTCCGAATTACACTTTTGGCCCTACTTCTGGCCTCTCCACTTTTCCACTTCTTCCTTCTGCATTTTCTCTGTAGGCAGTTTTGAGCCTATGCCTGGAAAAGAAAATTCCTTCAGCAGAGCATTCTTTAGAAAGCTTAGAGAAGTTTGTATTTCTGGATCATGCCCAGTAGTAAATAAACAAAAGCAATTTACTACTTTTTATCATTATTCTAAATAGCCTAAAGTTTAAATCCCTTCTCACGCAATATGCCTTTTTCTTCCCTATTCATATGCACAAAGACCATACATATGTTCATGGGCTGACCTCACATTTTCCTTGCTTGTCTCTCTCTACCACTCATCCCTCCACTCTCAGGTTCCAACTGACAGTTTCATTGCAAATTCCTCACCATCTCAGTCTTGGAGCCAATATCAGCAATACCAGCTTGCCTGTACCTGAATCATGTACCCATTTAAAGAGGAAATAAGCACAATTAGTATTGCAGTGGAGAGTAAAACTCTTGAAGAACTGCATATCTGGCCCTTGTTTCAGCTGCTCAGTCTTCTGTAACACTGTGATGATATTCCCACCACCTAAAAGCAGATAACCTAGTTAGGTGTCTTGAATGAGTCTACCTTTCTTCTCTCACTAGGCTACTGAAAGTTAACAAGCTCTTTGATACAATGTACATAGGGATTAACTAGTGTCTGGAAGGTGAGAAAAATCCTTATATTTCCTAAATCACCAGCTGAGAAAAATGAGTCAACTTATAGCTAAGGAAGCGCAGAAGATTCAATAGTTCTATGATATCTTGGAGCTGCTGCACAGCTGGGAACTGATCTGCACTTGCACAACAAATTCCTTCTTCAGATGTTGAAAACGGTCCAGGCAAATTCAGCAAGGCAACAGCAAACCTGCCAAGCCAGTTGGAAAAGAGCCTTATTGCATCCTGGAAAGGAACTCTCTTCATAATTGGAGTACCATAAAAACTGGTAAGAAACAGCCACAATGTTTAAGAAACAGGTCTTGTGTGCTCAGGATGGCTATTTCCATTAGATTTTGCTTTTCATTACAATTTTATTTACACTCACCAAGGGAAGCTTGGTTAAACTGAAGAAATAAGTAGCTTCAGAAAAACTTAATTTAGAGTTAGTAGCCATATTTATTAATGCAATTCACTTTATGCTGGCTTACCCTATATTCAGCTTTCCACTGATATAAATTGTTGTGACTTTGGCAAAATGACTGTCAGAGTAACTCCAACAAGGCTGTCTGGCATCTGGAAGTCTCGGGGCATAGGATTTACTGCACATGCTTTGAATCCTAAATGTGAACCTATTTCTATTTAGACATTTATGAAAGACGTATGAGCTGTCTGCCTTTGGGAGGCAGTGTTTAATCAGGTGTATTTGAAATTCTTTTAAAAATGGGCATCTGCTGACCGGGAGTCTCTACTAATATTTTCTTCAAATGATACATTTAAAGCTATTAGAACAGCTGAAGCTAATACAAATAATAAAAATATATATTTATTTTCTCAACATGTATGCATATGCATAGATCCTTCTAATACTTGTTAGTAACAGAAAAAACTACAGAAAACTAACCTCTTATATTGGGTACTTATTTACTTTCAAGCTTTAGTGCTTTAATGTCAACACTAGTTATTATAGAAAATAACCCTAAGCTACTTTGAATCAGTATATCTTAATTACTAAGTAAGTCTCATATTTAAAGAGCGAAGACAACAGAAGACCATGAAAGACAGCAGCGGAATAGAATCATAGAATTACCAGGTTGGAAAAGACTTCTTGGATCATCAAGTCCAACCATTCCTATCTGCCACTAAACCATGTCTCTGAGCACCTTGTCTACACATCTTTTAAACACCTCCAGGGATGGTGACTCAACCACCTCCCTGGGCAGCCTGTTCCAGTGCCCAATGACCCTTTCACCCTCCTGGTGGAGCTTGAGGCCATTCCCTCTTGTCTTGTCCCCTGTCACTTGGGAGAAGTGACCAGCTCCCTCCTTTCGACAACCTCCTTTCAGATAGTTATAGAGAGCAATAAGGTCTCCCCTCAGCCTCCCCTTCTCCAGGCTAAACAACCCCAGTTCCCTCAGCCATTCCTCTTAAGACTTGTTCTCCACCCCTTTCACCAGCTTCGTTGCTCTTCTCTGGACTTGCTCCAGAGCCTCAACATCCTTCTTGTGGTGAGGGGCCCAGAACTGAACACAGGATTCGAGGTGCGGTCTCACCAGTGCTGAGTACAGGGGCAGAATAACCTCCCTGGACCTGCTGGTCACGCTGTTTCTGATACAAGCCAAGATGCCATTGGCCTTCTTGGCCACCTGGGCACACTGCTGGCTCATATTCAGTCGGCTGTCAACCAACACCCCCAGGTCCCTCTCCTCCAGGCAGCTTTCTAGACAGACTTCTCCTAGTCTGTAGCACTGCATAGGGTTGTTGTACCCCAAGTGCAGGGCCTGACATTTGGCCTTGTTAAACCTCAAGCCATTGGTCTCAGGCCATTGGTTCAGCCTATTCAGATCCCTTTGCA
The DNA here is from genome assembly GCF_032191515.1 of Phaenicophaeus curvirostris. Lineage (NCBI taxonomy): Eukaryota > Metazoa > Chordata > Aves > Cuculiformes > Cuculidae > Phaenicophaeus > Phaenicophaeus curvirostris. The sequence continues at coordinate 78,385,721 of NC_091394.1, read as the reverse complement.
GAGCCTCCCTACCCTCCAGCAGATTGATTCTTTAGAATAGATTCTTCATGAGATGTGATGTCAAAGGCATAAACAAGAACATAAACTTAGCATGTCAGTTGTACTAATGACAGAGCTGTATTAATTTCAGCAAGAGAACAATCAACCACAAGTAAGGCAGAAACAGTGAATATGTCAGGAAGGAAAGGAAAACACTTTTAGCTTAGTTTTAAAGAAATACAAGTATACTAGCTCATAATAGCTTTCTATATTTTATCCCCAAAGTCACATAGAGATGATTCCAACGAGAGTAGACACTACTAACACAGAGACACCATTGGCATATCATGATCTAGAATTGGCACAGCATTATGGCAAATCACCACTGGCATATTATTATCTAGAATCAATTTCCATCATCAGCCCAACAGCCATCCATATATTATGATCAGCCAGTTGTTTCATGGATCACATTTTTTTCCTTTCTCTCCATTACTTTCAGTTGGGATCACAGATATCTTGCTAACAGAGAGTGTTCTGCAGAAATAGTCATCTTGTGATTTTCCGTATGAGAAATAATACATCTGTGTATCTAATAGAACAATACAACAACAATAATAATAAATGTTATCATTTAAAAACAGAAATATTTAAAATTTTTAAGTGAAACAATTTTATAAAATAATCAAAATAATATCTAAGTTCCAGTTCACCATTGCCTTTTTCTGTTCGGTTATCAGGTTTTGTTTGGGAGGAAAAAAACCCTCTACTTTTACCCTTGGACTTCACTGTTGCCCTGTAAGGACAGCTGGAGGGAAGGAATAACACAGAAAAGGTTTTGAGCATGCTATCCCAAATAATTTTTTACAAACTCTCAAGAGGCACAGTAAAGGACTTTAAATTCACTTTAAATGTCATGATCACTGATTAGGAAATGCATATTTTAGAATAGAAATAAGATTAACTTTAAAAACAAAATCTTCTGTATTACAACTTGAAGAACTAGGCATTTTGAATAGAAAATCACCACTCAGGGGCTAAGATTGCTTATTTTCTTGACTGTAATTCTCAGTCTGCATTGCGCAGAAAACTGTAGGCAAATTTTAAAATTCTACCTAACAATCAAGAGGGAAATACAACTACTATGGTATAACATGACCCATTTAAGATTAAACTCTTTCTAACAAGGAAATACAGTATTTCAGTATAAAACACAGCAGGTTTTTTTTCTTTAAAGCTGATCAAAGATTTCACACGTGGAATACTAATAACAGCCTTTCTGATTGTCTCAATAAGTGTAATTTTTAACTAATTCAAACTGCTACATTCTCAAAACTGATTTCTTAACAGCAGCAGACTCAACATAGGCTCAGCACTGTTAAAATTATTTAAGAACCAAGAGCTTAATCACAGCAGTAAATCCAAAGCATCATCCACCCATGGCAGCACACATGCCATAAAGGGTCTGAAAACATGCAGTGCATCTGCTGATGCAGTAAGCTGGAGTGGCAGCAAACAAAGCAATGCAAGAGGGTTTTTCATCATCTTGACACTGCAATAAAAGCCTCTGTAAACTAGTAATTGGATCATTAATTATTGATCTCCCCTTTAATAGTCATGAATAAACTAATTCAGTATATGTAAAAAAAAAAGTATTGTTTTGAGTTTGGTTGCATGTTATTTTTGTCATACCATCTTCTTTGAAGGAACTTAATTACCTCCTTAAAGTGAAACAGAAAGCCTAAAAATAAAACTCCAGAGTATTTCCGAAGTAACAATCAAAATGAGCTGTCTAATTTAGCTTCATACCTTCTATGCACACACTTGAAAGCATGATACTATACAATCAAATTAGTTTAGAGCAATTCTCTGTTATATCTGGTTTACAGTTTAAAGAATATATGTACAGAAATTAATTTCCAATTACTCTGGGGTTTTTAAGATTCCTTTAGCACCATCAACCTTATTTTTTGTTTATACATGTTTATATGTACATAGGTACATGCAGGAAAATTCACATACATGTCACCTTCAGAGGAAGGTTAGGATGCAAAATAAAATATTCAGAAGATGAGTAATACAAGACTTAAGTCTGCCATGAAGCATTAATTCAGCCTCTATACAAATGTATTAATGTATAAACTTTCATAATATGATAGCAAGTTCCTCCTATTCCCTAGGACCACAGTCATCCTCTGTGCACAGAACAAAGTGCGCAGATTAAATAAGTAGCTAATCAATATTTTGTTTCTTCAGTTAATGACCCCTTTCATTAGCTAGTCAGCATTATCTAAATTCAGTGCTAAATACAAAATTATTTGTCTCCTGAGAGTATTTCTCTGGTGCTCTCAGAGTATGTTAGTTCTGCAGGAGTCAGGGTTAAATTAAAGGAATTTTTCTGTGTGGCCTGTCTGCATAATGCAATTAAGTGGATGCTACAATTACCCTCTTTTAAAATGAGCTGCTGATATACAGACATAGAAGTGAAAGCTATTAAATGTTCCAAACAATTTTCAGTGCCAAACTTGGGAAATATTTGATTTTTCTTCAATAATTTCTAGGGTTTTACTACTGCCTTTTCCTAACTTAATTATACTCATGCTTAGTAAGGGACATGAATTTATAAAAATCTACTAATCAAACCACCATTAAATTTTACTATATAATTAAAACAAAGAAAAAATCCCTCTTCCCAACATCCATCCAAGACTGCTCACGTTTATGCATACAAACTGGATGGAAATCTCCTTTGAGTAGAAATTTTCTAAGAATGCTCCTCACAGAGAACCAACATGGTTAGTAAAATGTTGTGGAGATAATAAAGGTAAAATTGTTAAAGTTGTATAGAGAGAGAGAGACAGATACATTCACATTCCAAAACTAATTTTGAATCCTAATGATAAAGAGGAGATTTCTTAATTATAATTTTCAGAGTCTTTATGATTTCAAAAGAATACAGAACAATTGAAGAGGGTTCCACAAAAGAACAGTTGGTTGACATTAGCTTTGTAATTATTTCATTTAGCTGAATACATAAATAAGCATATTGCTCAGGGACCTTCCCACAGTCAACAAGAACTACTGCCATAATTATAGCCTTGATGGTAGCTGAAGCTGCAATAAAAGTTACATAAGGGATTTAATCTGAGTCTTCTGTTTTTATATGATCACAATTATCCAAAAATATATCTCTTGAGGCTAACTCTTTCCAGAATAAGTTTAAGAAAAAGGTCGGTATTTTTCACTGTTTTTTAAGGACAAGTCCCTCACATCCTTTACTTGTTCATCTTTAAATTTAAGGAAAGTTGAGGTAAGAAAAAATTTATAATACTTACTGCCTGCAAAACCAGCAAGGAATTTCACCTCATAAATTGGACCAGGTCCTACATTATGGAGACTCTTATAGCGCAAAGTAGTTCTTCAGCCAGTGTAACTGATGCAGCTCAAACCAAAATATCTTTTCAGAAGCAAACAAATAGTGTATATTGAGCCTGGACCACCATTCTATTCTCCAGGTAGAATGATATTCACAGAATAGAAGTTGCCCGTTCCTGATGTAAACAATGAAAATATACTGCTCCAAATGAGGTTAATAAATCATTCTCGTTATAATTATATCAAGGATAAAAACCTAACATTTTTCAAAAGCCATCAAAAGACTTTAGATAGAATCAATAGAATCATGCGAGATGTTTGTGGTGCAGGCATTTGCAAATCATTCTCTTCTCCCTTGCTTCAGTTGCTCATTTCTCTAGGTGTGTGCCATACTTAACAATCTAATTAATACAGATTAACACAACCCTTCAAATAAAAGGCTCTTCACATTTGCCTTGTGACTCTCCACATCAGTTTTATCTTCAGATAAACCGCTATTGTACTAACCCACTACTACCTAAAGACGACTAGCAACAAATAAATAATGTTCTCTCCATCATTTGTCCTCTTCAGCTATGCACTTCACTCATGAACTACTTATTCATCCCTGTAAAGCATGAATCTGAAAGCTTTTGATGAGGAAACATAACAGGAAAAAAGAAAATTACATAAAGAAAAGTATCTGTTTTATTATTTTAAATTAAAAGTGTCAGAAACCTGTGGAAATTAAGTTCCAGGGAGTTCCCATTATACAAATACCACTGATAAGTAAGAACTTTTTGTTGCCTTTTATTGTGAAGAAGAAAGTAGGGCAGAGGCTGGCTTTTTTCCTCATCACGCTTTCTTGGTATCTCTGTACAGGACTCAGATGTGAAAAAAATGGTTACGGGATCCAGCTGGCATAGGTGCCATCACAATGACCTTAACAGATATAGCCAGCTGACTTGCAAACAGAAGGATCATTCTCCTGATTTAAATCTTGCAGTGAACACTTGGAATTGCATCCATTAGTCCCTTGAAAGACTATTCAGCAAATTTTTCTTAGAGTTCCCCGAAACAGTCTTTTCTGCCTGTGTCTGCTAAGCACAGATAAAATACCACAGAGCATCTTTGCTGTGCTGCAAGAACTGCAGTCCTTGTCCAAGCCAGGGTTTTACAAAAAACCAAAGCCTTGAATAAGCTATCAGACAACAAATACATTATGATTAGAATATTGTATTATCTGAATCTATCAATTTTTAAGTCTGTGACATTATTTTTAATTTTAATCTCAGTACTATTCTGTTGCTGCCTACTACTATGCAAGTAAATTTGGACTATTTGTATCCATCAAAAGAAAATAAAATTAGCTTAAATTTAAATCTTGATTAGTAATACATATAATGAAACAACATTTATTACTGTACATTTCATAACGGATTGTAATTTTTATTTCCCATTTCTAGAATTGATTTGTTGAAATAAAGAGACACCACAGGTTTTTTCAAACATAAGATTGGCTATGGACTGTAAACAACACAAGCCGTTAAAGACATTTTAGGGTGACATTGCTGTTCCTGCCTATTTTTTTTTAGATCATCCTCTGTCAAATCCGATAAAGAACTGGCAAGTATGATATGCTTTGGGAATAACAACTTTGGCAAACTACATGTCTCAACAAAAACAGTTATAGAATTTAACTGCTTCTCTGCCATAATACAGCATTGTTTCCTTTTCTTTCATGTTTTCAAAGGAGATATTTCTGAAAAAATGGCTTTCACATTTCATATATTAGTGTGTTCTTTAGATCACTCTCCTATAATTTTCTTTTAATTTTTTTACAACATCCTTTCTTTCATAAGCAAAGAATAATAAGCAATTTTTTATTTCTTTTAGTCATGTCAGAAACAACAAATGTTGATCATACAGAAATCCTTTCTCCCTGGCTTTCATATATTTCTAAGAATAAGAGTGTCCGAATGGGGGGAAGGTAAAATATTTGTTGCATATACCAACTGCTGCATATACCAAGAACTTAACAGAAGTTTACCAGTTCCTAGAGAGAACATGAGTTCAACAGGACCCTTCACAGTCTTTTACTGAAATGTTGTCTACAACCATTACTTCTTTTCCTCTTATCTCCAAAAATTCTGTCACATGCTACCAACATCATGTAATCAGACACAAGGAAGCATTCCAAGCAATATTTTACTGTAAGCCATCGGTTATAAGTTACCACTCTACAGTGCAGCAGAAGACCAAAGCGACCACTGACCTCATCTTCACAGTTTGCACAGGTATCATTAAATAGTTGGCTCTGCAAGATTCATGCACTTTTTTGCTTCTGTGGAAGCTGTCTGTTCTGGTAGCAAATGTTTTCAGAACTTTTGTGTAACCAGAAAACCAAGTACTGTGGATATCCGGACTCTGCAGTTCTTTCCCTGGCTTAAAGGCACCCATCAGGAGAAACAGTGGGCAGAGACAGCATAAGGAAGTACTGTTGGGAATTGGTCTTTCTCAAGCAGTGCATAACAAAGGCAGATATTCACACTGGAGGCCTGTTCCCAGCTCTAGCCCTGTACAATGCCTTGGTTACTTAATCTGCTAGAAGAGATAAATCATAAAAAAGAGTAGATTTAGCAGAGCTTTGAACATAGCAAAATCAGTATAAAGTCAACGTACAAGAATGAACAAAGTCTAGTAGTGCAATAGAAGACAGTCAAATGGGTATCACAGTTTCAAAATTTAGAAGATTTTGATCTTTTCAAAATCTTACAAGACCTAGAGGGGACCAATGGAAGAAGAGCAGCACACAGGAAGTCAAAGAAGCAAGCCTGGGGATTAGAGGGAAGTGCAAGAAAAAATTAGATCTACTGCTTGTTTAAATGCTTTGTGCCTAAACAGAAAAGCACTTCAACCAAAATTTTGGAAAGTGACCCCCAACTGAAATCTAACAATCATAAAGAAGGTTAACAGAAATGTGTATCTGCAGTTGCTCCCATAAGAGTAATGAGTAATAAGCTCAAATACGTGGGATCTGAATGCTGAGCTTTGTTCTGACAGTGATCCATTGATTTTCAGTCCATAAAATCAAGATAATAGAGCTTTCTTCCACCTACAGAGATAAAGGAATAAATGTGAGCTATTCAAATACTACTGTGATGAGTGTTCCACAAAGGACTATGAGAAAAATAAAGAAAAGGACAGTTACAATAATCCAGGCTCCTTCAACAAGAATTAAAAGAAAAAATATGTCTCATTTCTGTAGGTATTAACCTTTGTCCACAATGAAAAAGGCAGATGCTTGCAGAAAAAAGAGACCATCAGGTAATCAAATTAAAGATATTGGTACAAAGCAAATACTTAAGGAAGTACAGCTGACCATGCAATCTGGTTACTGATTTTTTTTGATTTCATACTTGATTCTGAAACACAACAATGTTGTATCTAGATTCCAGTTCAAGGGAAGAAGTAACCAGAGATGGGCTCTATGCACAAAGGAGCAAATGACTTCTCAAAGGTGAATGCTCAGGACTGAGATTCCTTAGGCTGGTATGCAGGAGCTTATTTCGTCACACTGTGAACTTAGTTTTCAGGAGAGTAATTTTAAATTTTTACTCCAGCACTTTTTTTCACAAATCTCCTATTTATAGTTCTCGTTTGCTTTTGAGTTATATCACATTCTAGTAGGATAGTTAGGAAAACAGAAAGAAATTACATCAAAAGTTTGTCTAGCTCAGCTATTTCAAATAAAACGAGTTTAAATTCAATTATTCAGTCTATGTATTAATAAAATGAAAAAAAAGTTCTTGCAGCCGTGATGTTTGTGAGTATACATCCATAATTTTCTACTCCATTTGGATATTATTAATTTCAATATTAAAAAATATACCCTAGCAACTACCATGTTCTATTTAACAACATCAAAATACTGTTCTCAGTCTATATTTGACATCAGCCAGAATGTTGTCAGCTGGCATTGCAAATGCAGATGTACAAGAGAATCTGGTCAGCGTGTCTTAAATAATATTTATATAGTAGTTTTTCTTTTGGCTTAGTAGAATACTTGGCTTTGTTTTGTATAAATACAGCTATTTTAAAGGCATACACCATAAGGGCTGATAAGGATTTCTTTGTTTTGCTTTGTTTTTTGCTAACATCACAGAAATGAGGATCTTACAATCAAAAGTACCCTCATTAATTAAATTACATTCAACACATTAAACATATTCATGGATGCACTTTTTTTTAGAATAGAGGAAAAGTGTATTTCTTCATACACAAAAATCTTCATTTGGGATTTTATAAAATACTATAAAAATTAGAACACCTCACTTTCACCTGTCAAAAGTAATTGTTTTTGTGGTTTGAAAAAATTCGCCTTGGGTGACTAAAGTCACATGGGTTATACTAAGCTGAAATGTGTAAAGCAGCATTGTTACAAAAGCCTTACGTTAATATTCCCAAACCTTTTGGTCTCTCTGTGAGGACATAATGCTGCATTTAAAGCAGTTGTTCCAGAACATCATCATTACTGCTACAGTAAAACAATATATATTTTTTCAGATATCGAATACAGCTTTGTTACTCAGTTTAACATCAAATATATTTTTATCATTTAGCTCTTCCACAGACAATGCAGATAAGTCCCCAGCCTGTTTCTCATTAGAACTTTCTGAATATATACTATATTGTGCAGCCCATGGGGAAAATAATGCAACTGATAAAAGAAATATGATATTATTATCGGTTATGTTTCATCCTTACTATCAACAGTCAGCATTTAAAAGTATCACTACACTGTTTCAATACTTATTCCTGGAAAAATATTTCATATGTTTCATACTACCATACTATTTCATACTGTTAGCTGCTGGGAGAATATGTATTAATTTATAAGTATATACCAGTGCATTAAACCCTTAGATTTCATCGTACTTTAACATTCTACTTACTGAAAAAAAGATAACCATAATCCATATAAAAGCCTCCAAAGGAAACAGAGAAATTCTCAACTGACTTCTAAATTCATGACTTGCATATTCTGCCCTTTGCTTTGCCATCTTCATTATTCACCTCTCAGCATAAGAGATACTGGTACATTAACATTTCAAATTGAAAAGCAAATACATGTTTTGTACATTTTCCTACTAGTGGAAATATTATTAAACTACAGGCAAAAACTATTTTTGTGCATATGCTAAAACACTTCTCTAAAGCAATCTCCATATTTTAATAAAGAGATTCCCATAAGCCCACATTAGATACCACAAACACTTCCCACTCTGGATTCCCACTCTCATCCCTAGTATTTTCAACCTGCAGTATCCTAAATGACTGAATAGGATACTGGGTAAAAGAAATCAAGCACCTAATTTCTTAGGTTCATAAGCAGAAACTCTTCTACACCTCTTACTTTCCAAATGAGAACTCCAGCAATTTAAAAACTAGAAAAAGGAAAAGGTAAGTGTCCCAGACAACAAGCAGATGCTGTCAATGTACATCACAACTAGAACTGACATTTCCAGTCATTGCTCAGCTGAAAGGTACTATAGAGATGTGAAGCTCCACACTGAACTCCCAGTGATTTCTGGATGAAATCTGACCATATTATAATTTTAAGTGGCAGTTCTTGTCACCTTCTTCACAGGAAACTCTACCTGCTCCATAAGACCCTTCTGAGGATTGCACACCTACAAACGTATATGTCTCTGCAAGTAGAACCTTGCTGATCTTGGGGAATGAGAATCAAACCAAACCATCCCTTCCTCTCAGCTCTCTAGGGTGTTTACAAAAAGCATAGGAAAAAAAAAGGGGGGGGCGGTGTTAACTGCTGGCCACACTTCTTTGGACTCAGCTGAGGACACAGCCAGCTTTCTGGTCTGCAAATGCACATTGCTGACTCACCTCCAGCTTTTCATCCATCAGTACCCCCAAGTCCTTCTCCAAGAGCTGCTCTTAACCTCTTCATCCACCAGCCTGTATTGATAACTGGGCTTGCCTCAGCCCAGGTGCAGGATCTTGCACTTGGCCTTGTAGAACCTCATAGAAAATATTTTTTATTTTCTAAGATAATATACTTCAAATTTTTGTTCATAAATTCTCTCAAAACTTATGATTCAAATGTTAACAAGAAAGGGAAAGGAAGCAAGAGAAGTATGCATTTACTTTCTTTGTATACAAAACTGCTTCTTTGTATCTCTATTCTAGTCATTTAGCTGGAGGTGGGATTATTTTGATCTGACACACACATGCAAAAGAATAAATGATCAGAAAACAGAAAATATGCCCCATTCCCACTACAATTCATTTTTTCTTTAAAAACATATGCCATCCCATCCTCTTTGTTGACCAAACCATCACTGAACTTCAGGGAAGAGAACAGTATTTAAGCAGCTGAAATTGCAATAAAATATTCATAGTTCCAAAACTAGACCTGCCTGCAGAAAGCAACCATGAGAGAACTTGGAGGATTTGTATTAGGAAACCTTTTAGCCATTTCAACAAACCTACTCATGTTGATGACCAGCATTAGCTTCATGATCACTCTGTTTGCTGCATTGCAATTCTGTAGTCTTGCATGCAAATCTAGGGTGTTAGTCCGGATTTACTGCCCTCCTATCCTACTACACAAACCTAGATCAGCTCAGTGTCCCAATTCTTTTTGTTGCAAATCTTTTTTTGCCAGGTCCACACAGCTCCCATTTTTCTCCCTTTTCTTTGTTACTTTTTTTTCTCTCTCTGCAATCCCTTCCAAATGTTTTATCCCTTTTTTCTTACTAGGGATCCAGAAAAAGCAAAGAGTGATTCTGCTGTATGACTCTGCATCCTCAGGTTGGCAGATAGTTTCTGACTATGTTATTATGCAAATTTTTTTCAGTGTTGGACCATGCTAGTATCACTGTTAGGAAATAACTTGCCTAATATTTTACCACCAATATACCATGAAAATTAATCCACTGTGAACAAACTGTGAGCAAACTACCATAATTTTTTGCCCATGATATGAAGGTTCCAAGTTTTTCAATTCCAGAATGCGATCCTAATTTAATTTCTTTTGTGAATACGAATACTTTGCTTTACCAAATCTTATCCTGTGGCAGAATGATTTTTCAAGTTTAGTTAGGTCACGAACACCTTTTTTTTTAAGCCTTCTCCAAAAGCTTGAGTTTCTCTGTTTGCTAAGAATTATAAATAATTGTAAAATAAAAAATAAAATCTTCTTAATACTGTTACACACATCTTACAACACATTTATTACATTAAAAGTCTGTTTTCTTAAGGGCAATGTTTAAACCAAGACTAGCAGGGATATAACCCCCCAAAACATAGAAAAGACTAAATATTAGGCACAGAAATATGGTCAGATAAAAGGTGGTTAATCCCAAAGACTTGAGTTATAGAGGATTATGGGGCTCCTGTAGGGCAGATGTTTGTTCATCAATGTCACAGAACATAGAAAGCAAACAGAGGGAGAAAATGCATGATTTTTCACTGACTGCAAATTTTCCACATCCTAGATGCACCCAGTAATAAAGGCAGTCTTCAAAACTGCTCAACAAACTCTGCTTTGCCTACAGATTTTGTAAAGGTATTAAGGAGTTTTGCTTTCTCAGTTTACAGTTATATCCCCCAACTCTTTTCCGTATTTCATAGCTGTTAATACTGCAACCATCATGTGTGGCAAAGCCTTGCAATTTGCATTCATAAGGAAAATCATTAACACTCAGGCAAATAATACGATATAAAGAAGGTCGCAAGTAACAAGTCTGCCCTTCTAAGTTCAACTCAGTGCACAAGCACTACATTGTGATGATAGTATTCTCTTGCCCTTTCCATTCTTAACAAAGTCCTGTGCTCTTCTCACTGCCTTAGGAGAGCATCCCATCCCAAACAAACTCTTCAAGTGAATGTGGGTAATGTCAAACAAAAGATAAGAATTTATAGGTTGCCTATTAATAATGTGACTCAAGAAACAAGTTATGAAAAATAAAAGTCCCTGTAGGTATAAATGTCTACAAGTGAGACAGAAAACTGTAAGATCAAACACGTGAAATATTTCATTGCCACTTCGACTGAAAGTAGTATCAAACAATTCAAAGTCTATAACCAAATTATCTCAGCTTTCTCTTACTTAAGAATTTGTTGTGCCAAACCACTATTTTATTAGATTTGAGTCAAATGGTCTGGCTAAAAGCAAAACATTACCTATCTTTTTTCTTCTATAAATTACTCAAATTGCAAGCATTTTGTTCCATGAGGAATGCACATCAAGGAAACAGAACTTGTCATATGCACGCTTTTCTTCTGTATTACAATCCTACATTGTATCATGCCATAAATCAAGTGTTATGACACAACCTACTTCAGGAGAAAGAATGTATATGACATGCTTTTTACTGCTTAGTCATATGTGTGATGCTATAAAAAGTTGTAATCCTTATAACTTTCTTATCAGAGAGATATTTTAACCCTGGACTTATAAAATGCATCTGCTATCCACCATCAGTCTGAATTTCTCTGGCCTGAATATTACTTTTCCACCAATATACTTCTGCCTTGCACTGCTAAAACTGCACTCTTTTTGTCAGTATGAGAAGCCCAAATGTAGTAAGCAATACTGTCCAAACTGACAAAGAAAGGAAAGGAGGAGAAAAGGCAAGGCTGCAAACTAAACTCTGGAGAAAAAAAGCCTACCCATTCTCAAAAAATGTGTTTACATAGTCCTGTACCTATTCCACTGAACAAAGCAATCACCAATAGGAAAAGACTTTCCCTATTTCTTTATTATATCTTCCTTTTTTTCTATTAGTATCAGGATCCTAAAGGCAAGAAATAACATTAGCAAACATAAATGAGCCAAAACACCTCATTTCATAGTCTTTACTTCTCCCCAGGAATAACAATTAGTGCCTGCGAGAGTCCCTTTAATAGATGGGGGAGGGGTGTTGCCTTCTGAGTATGTTACAGAATATAAGAGAGAATTAGAATTGTTCATTATTTAACTTCCATACTTCAGTTACATAATTCTTTTCTGTTTGTTTGTAGGTGTTACAGATGTCAATAGCAACAACTGAAAGATTTCCTGTGAATGAAAATCCTTTATCGAAGCCACACACACCATAAGGAACTGTTCTGCTACTGCAACACTGAAAACAGATACAGATATTATTCTTATTCTAACAACAAGTATTATCTATAAAGTCAAAGGGAACAAGGTTGATATGCTAGTTTAGATTACGATCTGATAAACTTAACTAGAAAGACATCTACTCCCACTTTAATCCACTCTGTCCTGCAGGAGGCTAGCAGTACTAGCAGATATGCAAAGAGCCAAATCAAAATCTCTCAACTCTGTAGGTAGAACTGAATTTTTCTGCACTGAGGGCTAGTGACGTCCCATTGTAAAGGTCAGGGAGGCAGAAGAGATGAAGCTGAAGATGAGGGTAAGAGTACATTCAGAGTCAGGTTTGTTTTTCTTCCTGCCTCCAAGCCATGGCTGTCACTGCAGCTTGGAGAGATTGTTCAGCTCACCCTCTCCCTCTCTCTGGCAGCAACCACTGCACCAAATACTAACCTCTCTTGCAGCAGCAAGCTCAGCATGCAAAATAATCAACTGGGCAATTTCACCAACCCTGATTATCCTGGGCTGCTGCCTACTTAGATTAATCCTGAAACCCATCCAGGACATTATCTACATAGTCAGCTGTGAAGTCCTACATACATACTTCTACCACTTCTGCAAAGATGCACAACCAAACCCCCCACTGGAAAAAGCATAATTGTATTTACGCAAATCGTGATCATGCTAGCAAGACCAGCTACTCTACTGAGCTTAGTCACACACTGACATGTGGAAATGGATGTTGACCTGGGGCTGGCAAATGCCTCTCTAGTTCAGAGCACAGAAGAGACTAGCACTTAGCTAAGTGGGTACACTCAAGTGTTAGTTCTACCCCTTTTAATCTATTAATAATTCAAGTGAATACAAGTTACAGAATATATCAGTCTTAGAGATGCAGAAAATTCTGTTCTTTTTAGAAAACCTGAAATACTTGGTGCCACATGTATTTTAATATAGAGTCTCAATATAGAGAATACCTTTACAAAGCATTTCAACCCCTTCTCCTTGAGGCTGGTGTTACTTGGTGCATTGCAAAAAAGACTACAGTTGATCACACTTTCAGGAATGTACACTGACTCAGCACAAATCCTCCCCAGCACCAGCCTGCACGAGGAACCCCTCTTCCATGAAGAGCTTAGTGTTCAACCCAGAAGAGCTGACAAGAGACTTTTTTCCTGTTTCTCACCCCACCCCAACAGTGAGTAGACTGGGTGTACATAAGAAGCTGGGAGGGGGCATGGCTGGGTCAGCTTACCCCAGCTAACCAAAGGGTTACCCCATACCATACAATGTCATGTTCAGTAATAAAAGCTGAGGGAGGAAGAAAAAGACATCTGAAAGAATACAATTTCTTCAGTAGTACAGATGAAAAATACTTCCTGTTTTTTCTCACTCTTTAACAAATGCATTCATTGAGAAATGGATTATGAAATCTAGCTCTCTTACTTTCATTCTTTGACACTTGGATTTCAGTTATAAAATTCATTCTTTTTTCACTTTTAAATATTATCTGAATATGTTAAGTCAAATTATTGCAGCATTTAGATTGGCATGTAGTAAAATATAACATTAAATTTCAGCTGGTTACAAATTAAATACTTCCAAGTAAATTTCTCTTTTTCGAGTATTTAATAAATCTTTAATAAATAATTTATTGAGTCTAATTTTAGAATTCATATTTTCTCCTCCAAGTATCAGCAATGCCTCCCCTCTCTGATTTTAAATTCACTGAGCATATTTTCCTAATAAAATGAATTGTGAAACCGTAGTATCACATAACCTATTCCCTTATCACTGGAATGATAATGATAGACTTAACCACTACCCTCTGATTTATTGCATCCTCTTTTTAAGTGGCAGGAAAACACTTAAGCTAAATGCAATTGGGTTTTAAATTTTCTCTTATCATTCCCTTTTCTGTAGACCTTTTCCTATATTAATTTTTATTTAATTTTAATATTTGTCTTCAAATAATATTAATCCATTTACAGGTTTGCTAGCTCACAACATCTAAACGACTATATTGAAAACCTAAAGCAAATCAGCCAATTTGTACATTGCACACAACAAGGCATAATCTCAAACAGAAATGTCATTCTTTACTTAAAACACAATATTATTTTCTCTGCTCATGTCTTCACATGTTTTAAATTCAAAATTCTTCATATTAAAAGGTGGAAAAGACACCTAGTTAAACTCCAGAGCAAAGCAGTTAGGAGATCTGTTTAGGGATCAAATTAAGAATATTTCATCTTTTTAGTTAGGTTGAGTCCTTATAATTATTAAAATGAAGATGCATCAAAACTTAATGTGGCAAAGTTTTGACATTTGCAGCAAGCTTAGGAGCCCAGATTACGTGTAGATATGAGTGTTGCTCCCTGTTTCTGTTCCCACACAGTCTTAGGCAAATGCAGAATCCCATACAATATGATTAATACCACTGACTTTACCAGGATGATTTATAACACATAAAATAAAGCCACTATATCTTTCAAGATGAAGGTTTAAAACACATGCAAGGCTAGGTGAATGTCGGGAATCTAAATTCTCACCTTAAACAACAACAAAAATCATGTATTGAAATGAACTATTAAGAGACAGCATAGATTCCCATCTCTCTTTCACACAAATGCTGGATGCCTTTCAAGAAATGCCTTTTTATCAAACAGAAAATATTCTTCAGTCATACAAGTTATTGAGCTCAATAGCAAATTAACACATGACACTGAATGGACTATGATAAATAGCAGGCCTTATTAGATGTTGTAATGGTAATTATTCATTTTAAATTCTGTGAAGCTATAAAAAATGGTTTAAATAAAACAGAAATACTACACAAGTACTAAAGAAGAGCTTTCCTGCTCAATAAGGCATTGTCAGTTGACCAAGTTAGACTCTAGACAGCAATATATCAGTTCTATTGAAATAGTACCTAAAAGCAGAAGTCAAGGATTAGGGCCCTCTTGAGTATGCCTCAGCCTGTAGTATGGAAATACAGCTACTATTTTGTGTTTATGTTTCTATCATAAATAGTTCACAAGTACATGATCTGATGGGGCTCTCTAGTTCCACAAAATCTGCTTTATTTTTACAGGGAACAGACTAGCCAAAGCATTTGGTGGATTATGCTACATAATACCAAATTTAAACCTCTAATAGGCAGGCCAGATCCCTGGCCTTGAAAAAGACCTACTAAGCCATTAAAGTGGGCTCAGCTAGCCATCTGATGAATCTGCCAGTGTGAAAAGTTTTGGGGTAGCATGGAAACGAAAATGTCAGATACTCGGCATATACTTGTGGAACAAAAATATTTCTGCACCATAACAAGCCTTACCAAATAAAGTATAAATTAGAGAGGCAAAAGCATATTTACCTTTCCAATGAACACTAGGACATCTCAAGCTGATTTGATAAAATATCATAACAGCTGTGCAACGCTTTGTTATGCTACAGCTGTATCTACCATAAGTCACAATGAGATCCTATCTGTCCTGTATCCCAAGAACAGCAGAGCTTTAGGGCACTGTTTTATATATAACTCAAAGTAACATCTTAAATAAACAAACACAATGAGTAAAGATCTACAAATGAATATAAATCCAAAGCACAAAATGGAGGGGAAAATGCAAATCCATCAGTTTATCTTCTACAATTGTGTTGAATTCTCTTGCATCATTCACTACTAGACAATCCATTTCAGAATTCTTTACAACTGCTCTTGACCACTATGATTAAAAAAGATTTGCCAAATGTACTGGCTGTTCTCATACAAGCAGAAATCTTTAATAACTTCCACTCTTGCAGCTGTAGTTTTCAAAAGGAAGTTGGAGAAAAAAATATCCAGCTAGAAGGATCTAAAGAACTACAAATACTCAGGAAAAAAATGTATGCAGAAGCAAAAAGAATAATGATAAAATGCATTAACAAAATAAAAAGAAATTGAAACTTGTTTTGCATAATTCAGTATCTGAAGTTCTGCTTTGTGAGCTTGCTGATCCCATCGCTATAATCTGATAAGGACCATGCAATAGTGAACAGGAGTGACAATTTTTACAGCTCATTATTACCACAGAAATCACTTAATAGTGCTGTTTAGTCCATCTGTGTGAGAGGACATGACTGTAGGAATTTACTAAAGGAACAATATTTTTCAAGTCAAAATAAATTACGATAATCATAGAATCATAGCATGGCTTGAGTTGGAAGGGACCTTAAAGATCATCTAGTTCCAACTCCCCCTGTCAGGGGCAATAAGAACAATAAGAACATAAGACAATAAGAACATAATACAGAGCTTTCACTCAAATATCTTTAATTATTTGGTATAACAGTAAAAAACTTCTTGTTCAGAGCATATTTCAACTTGTCAGAAAAGATCTATCATCAACTGTGCAGACAGAGGGAAAAGGGTTTAAATTTTTCTTCAAGTATTACGGGTGAATGGATCTCATTTTTCTCTGCATATTTCATCTTTCCTCAACCTTGGTTTCCCCTTAAGCAAGAGGCATTATGAATATTGCAACAACTCCTAACATGAAAAAAACCACATAGCAGGAGCTGGTATCAGGTAAGATAAACACTTGTTCAAGACTGCTAAGGAAATGAGGCCTAGCAAGAGTATATTTATTGTAGAAACCCTGGACTAGATGCTCAGTTCAGATCTGCATAACTATATTGATATTAATGGAGTTCTATATCCAGGTAAACAAAACATTTATTTTACTCTTCTTTAGAACAGAACAGTCAGAAGAAACAGAAAGACACTAAAGGTCTGTTCTAGTTTAAAAACCAAAATATTTGAGACAAGCAGAGCAAGTAGGATAAAAGAGAGAATTAAATAAATAATTGATATATGTACTTCTAGTGTATGAGAATAAGCTAATTTTAATAGAAAAATCTATCACGCCTGTTCAGCTATATTCTCTAAATGTCAAATCTTTTTGCGTTAGTATTTAAATAATAATAATAATAAAATCCCACACAGGGAAAAGAACAAGGAATGCAGATGCAGTTGTAAGTTGAAGTGTTCAAAAATCTGGAAATACTTCTAATGCCAGTCTCATTACCAGTCCCATATTCCCAATCGCAAGCAATGGTCCACTCCTCTTCTTCCTTTCTCTGTTCCCCAGACCCAGTCTGCCCTTGCCACAGTTAGAAGCCTTCTCTCACTCCCACAGTCTTCTGCCTCACCACTCTACTCCTATGGACAATTTCTCCTTCTCTTGTTCCTACCACAAAATTCTTGTCCCAGTTTAATGGTTTTTCTCCACTTTGTGAGTCATCTGTTTTTCCTTCCCAGGATCACCAGGATGTGGAAGATACGTCAAGAATACAATATATATGGTCTTTCTTTTGTACTCCTGTACTGCCTTAGTCAGGAGAAGTTACAGGGAAAACTCTCATTTCTATGAGTACCAAAGAGAAAACTAGTTAAGAATTCCTTAGGAAAGGTCCCTAAATATTATGGTTATACACAGAAGCTTCAATGAGTTCAGCAGAGCAATAGATATTAGCAACTTAAAACTAATAATTCTCTCCTAAGCCTATGTCAGCTATGATTTTTGTTCAGAGGCCATAATGCAGCCAACTCTGTGCCAGTTTTCTCAGTGATGTGAAGTGCACCCCCCAAATGAAAGTGATGCACCATTTCAAGTGTTTTAAGTGTTTTAACATGGGTGAAGCAAGACATTTTTCTCTGGACTCACCCCTCAAAATGGTTGAATTACTATTTCTGAATTGTTGTGGCTTAGTTTTGGGATTTTTTAAACAGTCTGCCGGACAAATCCAGCATGGAAAACTGCAGCAGAAACAGCCAAGTCTCACAGAGAATGAAACAACAGATAAAACAATCACCAAGTAAAAAGTCTGAAGAAGTCTTAATGTTAGGCATTCCTACAACCTGTTTTTCACAAAGTCTGGGTGACGTGCAACTGTTAGCTATAATTAGCAACTAAATGATACCATTATAATGTACTTTCATAGTATTTCTTACAGCACATTTCACCATTGTCAATAAAAAGCCAACTTCAGCTTCACCTAGCCCTGTAAAATGCTCAGTGACATGTATCTGCAATTACTGAAGGTCACTGCCGTCACACTCACACTACACAAATGTAAATGGCTCAAAGAGGTAATGCACTGTGTACAAGTCTCTTTCCCGATACTTTAGAAGAACAAAGCTTTTGACTAAGAACTCAGTGGTCTCATTGAATTTCATACACACACTGAGACTAGCACTTTTGAAAAATAAGGCTTTATTTTCCACTGGGAGTCATCTTGTCTAGTCATCTGATCTACTGTAAAGTGAATACAAGGAAAGTGTTAATGCTAACAAATCAAAATGATAAAGTTTTACAACCAACTTCAGACACTTTGTACAGATTTAAATGGAGCAGAGGAACAGAAAATCAGCCTTAGAGAAGGTTGAATGGGAATCATGTCAAGACGCCTTCTTGTATATCTTTTTTTACCGCACTTCTCCTTTCTTGCAGAAAACTATTAGTGAAAAAGACAACAATACTGAGCATAAGCTACATTTTTCTGGTACAAAGTTTGCCATAACCACACATCTTTGTGAGCTTAACCTACAGCAGTAACAGAAAGTACTGCCATTTTCTCATCTTGCAGAAGTGCTATAAAGATTCTTATTTGCTCAAGCTTACTGCTTAGGGAAGTCACCTTCTTCCAGAGGCCAGGGCTGAAAAAAACACTTATCTCACAAGATATCTGTACATCACTAGTCAGCCCTAGTAGTGATAAGGACATAGGCACAGCACAGACTCATCATGGGAATATTTACCCAGGGTCTCAGCAGCTAGCATTCTCACCAGCTCCAGCACTATCAATACTTTAACTACTGCCCTCATACCCAGCTCTCATCTATCAAAATGAGCTGCAGTCATACTTCAGACTGCAGTGCAGTCCTATCTTTAAATAAGACATGTGGTTTCAACTTTAGGAAAACAGGAATTCCAAGAGGCTCTCACCTAATCTATCACCTCTCCAGTCATCTCATGCACCACCTTTTACAATTTGCATTTTTTCTCATGAAGCTTCAGTGCACTTTGAAAGTCATATTATTTACTGCTTAAGGCAAACACAGTCCATTAGATGGGTGAATTATCTAACGGCTCACTGTCACTAGATGCGCTAGTCTTATTCCTCTCCTCCATGCTGCTCCCAGGAGTATGACTGTGCTTTTTTGTGACAGGTCTAATAATGGTGCAAAATACCACATTACCTCAGCTTTCTGAGGTGAAAGAAAGGTGTTCATTTGTTGTAATGGTTTAGTTTTGTACTAGTGTAGTGACCTAAGCTGGCTCAATAAAAGTAAGGTAAATATTGGATTTGGTCCAGATCAGCGAGCATGAGAGAGGGTGAGGAATAGGGCTTTATTAAAGATGAAAATGTGCCGCTAGCTCAACGCAGCTTGCCTTACTGAACTCAGCTTCAACACAAAACCTCATGCTCTCTCTCTACTCAGTGCTTAAAGTGAGACACTGGGACTTGGTGTCTTCTCAGCTTTTAATAAGGACTTTAAATTGGTTCAACCACTCCATTAACCTTACTTTCTGCAATGATTTTACACTTTTGCGAAGAAATCCCTTGGTTTTGATTGGATTTATCAGTTCTTGCACCCTGTAGCTAACCTTAGTTACACTGAATTACAGCTATGAAGATTTCAGCTATTGACCAGACTTAGTTGTAAAGAATAATAGTGAGTGATACGCAGCAATGGATTACATATGTCTAAAAGCAACGAACTTTCAGCCTCGTAAATATATTTTCTACATGGAAGAGACAATAGCTGCCTTTTAAACTGTTCTCAGATGACTAGTCAGAAGTTCAAAACTAATTCTGGTTGCCTTCATCAGTTAAAATCTTTTGAGAATAAATTTAATTCCTTCAACTCATCAATATGCTAGTATAAGCAAAAAATTTTTGGTGTAATAGTTTTAAATGTATTAAAATTGCCAGATGAAAACAGAACAGGAAGATTTTCAAAGGATCTTAGCTTTTAAAACTCTCAATATCAACAGATTTTCAGAATTGAGCCTAGAAAAGTTTTTAAATCCAAACTACAACATGCAGAAGAAATGTTAAAATTTTTTTAAATTATAAAATCCATTGAAAAATACTGCAGGCAGTCACTTCTTAGATAAGGTATCATATACTATATAGATACCCCGTGTAGTATGTCACAAGCCAAGCCTCTCCTTATTGTAGATGTATATAAAATGACCTATAAATATGCATAACAGTAAATAATCATGTAGATTTGTGATGAAAACTTTCATTTTGTTCTTATTTAGATTATGTAACTAATGTCCATGTATTTCCATTTTCTAAGTAAATGGATTATGTAACTATGGCCCTAAAAGATATTCATAATCTAAATGTACAGAAAGGCTGAAAGTATAAACAGTGGAACTATTTCTTAAAGAATATTTCTCCAATATACCATTGATCTGAGTACACATCCATAAAAATTGCTGTCTTCAATCTGGTCTAAATTTCAGTGTGTGACACAGGCATTTTTTATGGATGTATTCATTCATTTCATCTGCCTTTATACATCTCAAAGGAATATCTTAACACAGGAAATACTGCTGCATGAATACAGGCTATTAAATTCACTTTTCTATTGAAACAGATGAGACATAAACCATAGCCTGTATTACCAAACACCCTTCTCTCACAATCTACATCTCCATGCTTATAAACGCTACTCAAATTTTCCTTTACAAGTTACTTAAACAACAGGGTAAAATGAAGAAATCTTCACACAGTATATGCAGTAATTTAGCAAGTTGATTTTCAGTTGATTATCTGAAAGTAACTGTTTTAAAAGTACCTTCAAGTCTGAGAGCCTGTAAGTGCTGCAGCATAATCAATCATTGACTAAACTACATAACTTCAAAAAAGAGGAGAGGAAAAAAAATATAAAAGAAAAATCACACATTCAGTAAAGGGAAAAAGCACCTCTGAATAATGTTATGATTTTGATGGGAGAAGTGGGAGAAGGTTGCAGTGTAAGTAATGGCAATCTTGACATGAGAAACTAAGTGAAATTTTAATGTGACGTCTCTCCATTTTTCCCTTTCTTTTATCATATTATTGACCATTTAATGTGTAACAATGCTCATCCATAATCACCTAGTAGTTAGGAATGAAAGACTACAGATTTGCTTTGTCCTCAGCACATCTGGATGTTCTAAGATGTAAATATTTTAACAGTATAACATGATACATTTTAGAGAAATATTTTCAAAATAAATTATAAATTATAATTTTCAAATACTTTCATATTTCAAAGCCATATAGCCATATAGAGAACGTTATAAGTAAAAAAGTGATGATTTATGGCCAAGAAAAAACAATGCCAGGCAAAACAGTATTCTTATTTTTGTTTTCTCTTTGCAGTAGTCTTTAACCTTTCCATTACAAATAGGTTAAGTTCAAATGAAAAGGTAAAAGTGTCAGCATATAACATAAAACTTCCCTCTTCAGAGAGATGAAGGTATTTTGTATACCAAGGCAAAATAAATTTCTCAATGCAACTTTACAACAGAACCAGTGAGCACCAATATGATAGACTGCAATGACCCACTTCTGTTTAGCCAGTTTTAAATAATATTTTCTCAGTTATCAGAAAAGTCATGATTATTACTTTTTGTTTTCTACCTTGCCCTTAAATCCCCTAGGATCTTAATATCAAAACAATGGACCATCACAGGAGAAATAGATTAATAATCCTTTGAAAATAATGACATAAAAAAAACTTCAAAACACATTTATAGGCTTTTAAATATATTATTCAAGAAAATGCTACAGCTGGAAGAAAGTTAGCTAGAATTTTCACAAATAGGGTAAAATTCAGTTCTTAAATCAATAATACATTTCCCAGGTAGGAGGCCTGATTTTCAAAGGCACTCATCATTAGTCAGGTTGCTTTTCACTGATGAGGTGTCAGGATGCAGTATTTCATCCTTTTCTGAAAAAATTTTCAGGGGTCTGACTAAGTAGCAGGGACAGATTTCTGTAAGGCTGTAGTAGTGATGGTTCCTGCCCTAAGCTGCCTGGCTTATCCCACACACTTGTGCTATTGCCTTCATCACAGGATCAGCTCCAATATTATATAGCAGTCCCTGAATAGCTGTAGTTGAAATTACAGCCAGGTCCAGTAAAGGACACAGAAATTTGTGTCATTTTACCTGGATTATTCATGTCACATATTCCTGGTGCCTAGCTTGTGAATTGCAGCAGATGAGGCTTGCATGAGGAGAGAACTGGGAAAAGATGGAATGGATATATGTTCCTCTGGCAAGCATATGCTTCTGGCTGTCACGTTTGCAATACTCAATTTAATCTCAAGCAGCTTCTGTGGATAGTTCCAGATATTGGATAGGACATTTGTGGAAGCTTGGGGCAACAGGGCTGAAGGATAGAGGATCCTAGGAACCCAGTTTTCAGGTGAGTGATATACATACTGCCCACTCTGCTTATCCCTTCTCCATTTCTGTTTCCCTACTATTTCCATTCTAATTAGCCTATCCTCAATGAAATATGCATAAAAATCACTGTAGAACAAGAAAGATTCCTATTCCACATGGATTACCATGTTCCAATTCTGGAATCCCCAACATAAGAAGGATATGGAATTGTTGGAATGGGTCCAGAGGACGGCCACAAAGACAATCAGAGGACTGGAGCACCTCTGCTATGAGGACAGGCTGAGAGAGTTGAGGTTGATCAGCCTGGAGAACAGAAGTCTCCAGAGAAACTTTATAGTGGCCTTACAGTACCTGAGGGGGTGTACAAGAAACCTGGAAAGGGACCTTTTACAAGGCCTTGGAGTAACGGGATGAGGAGGAATGGTTTTAAATTGGAAGGTGGGAAGATTTAGATTAGATTTTAGGAAGAAATTCTCCATAACGAGGGTGGTGAGACACTGGAACAGGTTGCCCACGGAAGTTGTGGCTGCCCCATCCCTTGAAGGGTTCAAGGCCAGGTTGGATGGGACCTTGAGTATCCTCATCTAGTGGGAGGTGTCCCTGCCCAAGGCAGGGAGGGTTGGAACTAGATGATGTTTAAGGTCCCTTCTAACCCCAAACATTCCATGATTCTATGATTTTTAAGGAATGTAAAGAAAAGCACACCATATCATTGATAGAATACTTTCAATTAAATATTTTGGTTTCCATCAAAAAACTAAAAGTATTTCATAACGGGCCTTTTATTTTCTGATAGTTAATTGGAGAATTAGCAAAATTACCTGCAAAATCGGTTTAAATATGTGATAGGAAAGTGTCATTTGAAATGACATTGCGTCTTATCCAGTCATTAGCTCTGTGACAGATAGGTTTGATTGCTTTGTTTTACTAGGAGAATAATGGTTTCAAAGTGTGAAGAAAATCATGCTCCATGTGTTCTAGAGATATGATATGTAATTATCATTGCTGTTATTTCTGTTTGCTGGATTCCTTCGCGAAAAGACTACAAACCTCATAGCATTTAGCTAAAGAGCCTTAAAATTTGAGAGGGAAATTCCATGATGGTTTTTTTATTCTACCATGTCATTGCAAAGAACTGAAGTGCTTTACGCAGAATCCAGTGGGTCTTCATTTTGGCTCATCTCTGCCAAATCTTTATGAACTAATAGCATTTATTTCTGATGCAAGACTTGGAGCACAAGTCTCAAGTTACTAATATAGTTAAATGGAAATTTTTATTAGAAATAAGTGGGCAGGGTCAGATAAGATATGAACCACCTCAATATGAAGCTTTGCATTTCTTAGGATCAACCCCTTTCCAGGCATGTTTGGAAAATGGATTTCTTTCATTGCTCTTTATAGTAAGAATCAATCAATATTTACCGAGCAAATACTGCCGCTGCTAAAGTATGAAAGGATAATAGAAAATTATTTTTAAACTATAATAAAACTTTCTTTTGTTTTCTACTTAAATTTGAAAAAGATCACAAAGTACTTAAGGAAGGCTATAATACTTTTTAATGATACTTTTAAGAATGGTCATCCAGATAATTCAATGGCTTATAGTTTCAACTGAAAAAGAAAAAAAAATCTTTGCTGTCAGAGTAGAATTTTTTGAAAATTTGCAGGGAAAAATACATCATGTAGTAAGGTAAAAAAAGATAAACTGAAGATGAGTTTCAATTATAAAAATTTCCCCCAAGTAAAAAATATTCAAAATTGTGTTGCTCTATTAATAATCAACTTAGTTTCATCTGGTACCATAAATAACTACAACTAATGCATTAAAACACTTTAATAATAACTCATAGCTTTTCCATCATACCAAGAGAGAATTAACCTGAAGCCTGCACAACACTTTTGTTACAGCTGTAGTTCCAGCAAAGTCCCAGAATAAAAGGAAACATGATTAAAGAACTGCATTCTTAATGGTCTCTATAGATTTGCATAGAGAAGGTTCAGGTTGTAATTTAGTTAAGATTTTAATCAATAAAATTGAGTATTAGAATTTTGTTGCAATCAAAGTGCTATGAATTATTCATGTTCATATATGAGAAAATATTCTTTCTTCTCTGATTATTATATGAAAATATTTCTTCTTCCTTACTTCAGCAAGTCTCTCTTTATCCTCAAATTTTGATAAGGCATAATCAGTTACATATTATCTTTTCAGCATGCAGTATAACATCTAAGAAGAGATTTAATACCATTATACCAAGAAGCTTGAAATGTTAATATTTACCATCTTTTTCCTAATTAGGAAAAAAAAAGTTTCCTGTCTTGATGCAGTGTGTACCTGCCTGAATGCTTCTGCCAGCAGAGCTAAAGGAGTGATAAAAAGGTGAATATGCAGCCAAGAATTGGGAAAAGGCAGGGCTCTTTCTGTAAGGGATATTATTGGCTTATTCTACATTTAAGTGATCACAAATTCAAAATATTATATAGTACATTTCTTCTAAATTCTGCAGAAGATCACATCCCTTCCCTTTATCTTCTAATGAATGTGCAAGTGTCTAAATAGAAGAACGTTTGGCAAAAATATAAAGAAACTTTCTTTGCTACTAGA
Organism: Phaenicophaeus curvirostris; assembly: GCF_032191515.1. Classification (NCBI taxonomy): domain Eukaryota; kingdom Metazoa; phylum Chordata; class Aves; order Cuculiformes; family Cuculidae; genus Phaenicophaeus; species Phaenicophaeus curvirostris. The sequence goes on along the minus strand of NC_091394.1, from coordinate 78,360,205 downwards.
AATCTCTGCAACTTTGAACACTCTAGTTCTGCTAACAGCTATGCATCTATGAAAAATATTTTTGTAGGAAAACCCTATCATAGCAAATACTATTATTCTTATGTAGTAAGATACTTCTCATTCATTGTTTTAAGAAGTACTTTAAAAGCAATTTTTTATTACTCAGACACAAATGAGGAGAAAAGTGTAATATTTCTTATCCTTGCACTTATAACAGAGGCAGTCCGTAGAAGAAAGCTACAAAAAAGGAAATAGAAAAAAAGAATTTTGCATTTCCAGCAAAATTCTTCATACAGCGAAGCCACATTTTCTTTACATAAGATGTAGAAGCCTCTATGGGAAAGCAGGATTTCTTTATAAATGCAAAACACGTTCTCTTACTCTGCAATATTAATTGAAATAACAACAAGAAGGAATGTTGTGACTCCCTCAAATCTAACTTCTAATAAAGCACATCAAACACCTCAGCATTTTATAAAATCAGTTATTCTGTTTATGACCATTCAAAATTTCATACTTTGAATTGTAAGATATCTCCATATTGAAAATGTGTGCAGACAACTGCTGCAGCTCAGTCCTGAAATTCTGCCTTCTAGTATAATTTGTTCCAGTGAAGTTAGACTTTCAGGAACTTGCTAACCCGAATGAAGTAAATTTTAGAAACAATGACCTCATTCTGATCTAATTTAGCTCAATGTATCTTTGAAGCCAAAGTTGTTGAAGATGTATGAAACTGGAACAAGCAGGATTGAAATCAGGTCCCTTATCTCTTAGAGTTTAAATGTGAGAGTACTGTGATAGTATCCCACATGCTTGGCATCTCTGCTCACGTAAGAGATGCACTGTTCTTGCAGTAGCACCCAGAAGGTGTGCTTTCTGCTCCTTACACTGTGAGCTACCATACATTTCTAACTTGTGACAAGAGGATATTGTTTCCAAACAGACTTTATTCTCTATCAAAAACTAATGTGTATGTCTCCCAGATTGGTTTCAATATTGCAATGAACAAGTAGATCCTGCAAGCTATTCCAGACATGAGGACCTTTTCAACTACTGTAATGAAAAAGTGCAGTTATTTATATGTTTGTAATTACCATAACACAGCCAAGGCAAGATTGTACATCCATGTTTTCAATGTACATAGTGACAAAGAACCGCATGTTAACCCCTTATCCTGCATTCACACCTTCCTGCTCACAGCCTGCACTCTGCAGCATTTGATCAACAACACAGGGGCGTTAAATTGTATAAGATCACTTGAGTCTCCATACACGTTATGCATAAAAGTTTCCATGATAATAAAAATGGCCATCCATCCAGTTATTGCGTTTTAAAAGAACAGTAAAAGCAAACAATAAACTTAAGAACTGCACCTCTAACAAAAGACATGTTTGTCTTTTCTGCCACAGATTCTACCCACATCAGATATCAGCCACTGTCTGTGCAGACAGACATCTGTCGCAGGCTGCTCTGGAAGGTGGCTGGGAGCATGATATGCACACATGCCTGAACTCTTTACCACCACTGGAAAATCTACTATGTCCTACTTTCTATTTAGAGCTATATACACCTAGATTTCCTTGAATGAATTATCATTTTTCCCTGTAAGATTGACAATTGTGGGAACCCTGGAGTTTGAGAGATTTGTAAAGAATTGTTGGACTTCCAGGACTCCCAAATGTTTGAGGAAGAAACAGAAGGAAACTTAGCTCCAGCAAAGGTCACCTCTTCATTGACTATGTTCTGAGTAGGGGCACGATAGCCACAGGGACCACTGGATTTCCTAAGCATGGCTGTGGCACGTCTCTTCAGACTGGTACTTCAACGCACTTCAGGTGTGACAATACTGCCACAAGGAATATATGGGCAGTGGTACTGTTTGATTTTCTAGCCCAAGCTGGAAAGCCTGTGGACACGCAACACAAGCCTTTAGCACTCTGCCTCACAGCTGCTTCATGCTGGCTGACAACTTATGGGGTCCCTGTCAAATCTGGCCTAAGGTTGATTCCTTACAACTGCACTCACAAACATCTAAATGAAACTGCAGATAAAAAATTCTTTACTGTTCTCCCACAATAGAAGAGACTTAAATTGGACAAGCAATGGAGACATCTTGGTCTAGCCTACACACCACAAAATAGATGACTTCATTTGGAGCTTTGTAGGGGACACAGTTCAATATTCACTTTACTGCAATCAACACCATCACAATTTTTACATTATAGACAATGTTTCTCAGAGCCTTGAAACTGAAGCAAGTAAATTGAGCTAGTTTTGAGAAAGAGCTGGTGAATTTAAAAGTATAGAACATTCAAAAATTAATCCTCATGATCTTTATATTTACTGATCGAGGATCAATTTTATTGCTATTTACAATTTATGATTTCACAAAAGCACTGGCATTTCAAGAAGGTTTTTTCTTTAACATTTTAAGCAAGTTTTTTTTCAGTATTAGGGAAAATAGATATATACCTAGTATTTTTGTCCAAAACATACGGTCACATTCTTTGGTTTTTTCCTTCTGCAGAATGTATTTCCTAACAGACAGAGAATCCTGCTTTAGAGACACAGCCTTGTACTGTCTGTTGTACCTTGATCTCCAGGACAACCAACAAGTGTTGAAAATGGAGAGAACAGCCTTGCAGCTTCAGAAGCTTCACATTCACAGCAGAATAAAGAAAGGTCTCTTAGATATCTTGGAAGGTTCGGAAAATTCTGAATAGCACCGTAAGTGAGAATTGTACATCCTATGCACTGAGAAAGGCAGAGGCCATCTGGTAAATTAGCATGCAGTTATGTCACTAAGGAATGGCTTAATGTATAAGAAGACCTGCACAATACTCAGTCTGCAAAATACATCTAATTCTGACATGACCTAAGTTTCAAGTAAACAGTTTTGTAATCTCAGTTGTGCCCATTTGCTAACGTTGTCGTGCAGTTTCCTAACCTTTTAAAAAATCAACTTAACTGTCACACCATTGGATCCTCACCGTAGTCCTGCACTACTCACCTCACCTAACTCCCTTTTCAGCACCACAGGTTGATGGCCAGGCCCTCACCCCTTGTTCAGGGAGTCCCAAGCCCTCTCTGCCAAAGCTCCCAAGCCCAGCTCAGCCTTCCTGTCCTTCTCTCTGAACACCCTTTTCGCAGCCAATTAGTGTCTCTCACAAAATGCTGCTTCTGCATCTCAGATAATCTCAGCATCCTCTAACCTACTGCTCAGGAAGCTACAGTTCTCACCTTCCCAGTTATCATTATTGGATCTGTTTTCTTTACTTTATCCCTTCTTCCCAAACGACAGGTGACAGGTTTAGTCTACTTGATCTACTAGCATTGCTCTCCCTTCTTCTTTAGCCTCAGTTTCCATCTCAGACTACTGGTTTCCAGTCATCCAATGACATTTTGTTTTGCAGTTCCTAAACTTCTTCCCCTTTTCTGCCCAGCCTCCTGAAGCCTCCTGAATCCCATTCCAATACGCCAGTCCTCAGCGTAGTTTATGACCCAAATTTCCTGGTACAAATATAGGTGCATTACAAAATCTATACAGTATCTTAAGAATCTAGCTCCCTTCTCTTCTGCACTTGCATGTCCATCTACAATGCTTCCTCACCATGCCTGTGTACATGGCTCTGTCTGCTGGGGGCCTGGATGTTGCCTGGGCGTTCATCAGATTTCTCTGTTCAAAGGTTCTTTATCCCCCCCAACAGAGAGGAGGCAGGAGCATCCCAAGGCAAAGGTTTCTCTGGCTGTTACCAGAAACCTATAGAAAAACGATTTTGCCTTGTTGTCTCCCTGAAAACAATCAGATTATAATTTTCTTTTAAATTTACATTTTTTAAATTTAAAAAAATAAAATTTAAAAATCACATTTTCAAATTTACAGTTTAAACCTCCCAATTTTTTAAAAATAAAGGAAAAAAATAACCTTCAAGCAATCAACTACTGAAACAAGATAAGACCCAAATACCTAGTGTCACAAGCATTCAGTAATAATGGATGCCCTTCATAGAGCTCTTAATCCAGCAGCTGGTCCATGTCTCTGTTGGACTTGTACAATGAAATAGTTATCTTCATTTTTTGCATATATGTATGTTTTAATCATATATATGTAACAATTTTTTCATAGTGGAGATAGGCCTAAAAAGGTAAACTTTCACACGACTATAATTCTTCCTATATTTTCGAATAATTCACAGTTTTCAGACAATTCACAATTTTCAGAGTAGTTTCTCTAAACCAGTGTTGGAACCTTGCAAAATCTCAGATGTAATTCAGTGAACAGCTGCTCCTGCAGCTCAGGCCCAAGCTGCTCTTCACAGCTGAGCAGTTCTTAATATTTATTTGCAGAATCCGTGAAAAGATTGGATACTCCATAGAGAAAGAGATGGAGGACCAATCATTCTCCTCTCAGCAGTCATTACTACTGCCTCCAAATTCTTACTCTGATATTGCCACCCTTCATCACTCCAAGGCTGAAAGTCCTTTATGAAGCATTATGTCTTTGGCCAAACAGACTTTGTATGTGTCTTAAAAGGACAGCTGAGAAATCTTCAGGTCTAGGAATTTTTTGAAGGACAGTGAATGGGTTATCTAGGGGGAGGAGAAACCCATTTTTGTAGGAGGTATTTAAAATAATTAATTGTATTTCATCAGTTAAGGAGATAATGTATTGCAATACAAGGGAGAGTGATGGGGTTTTACATGCTGGATTCCTTTTGGTGGTATTCATTAATCACTTTTTTATAGGGACTTAGAGTACAAGCTGTTTTACATGGTAAGAGAGATTAATGAAAATAAAAAGAATGAAGTAGGATTCTGTGAGTCTTCCTATTGCAGCTGTGAAGGCTGGGCAGGTGGCAAGACCTCCTTCTTTCTCTTCATCCTAGCAGATCTTTTCTATTCTCCATGCCTAGCAGAAGCTAAAGCTTCCTCAACCCACCCAAAGAAGTGTTTTCTCTGGAGCTTCCACTGCAGGGGGAGAGAATCATATGTGGGGCTGAAGATATTGCCCAATACTGCGAGTAGGGCTGCTGAGGCTGGCACCAGCTGGCTCTGGATACAGGTGTTAGTGCTGGGATGGCTGCCTTTTCCATGCATGGTCACTGCCTCCTAGCCCATCAGCAAGGGCAGAAACAGGACCCTCCAGCTCGGGTGGGAAGCAGGCACAGTCAGATGCGGTCAGAGCTTTTTCCCAGTTCTAGCAGTTGCTCTCTTCCTCTGTGAAAGATCAAGGCTATTCTCCACACTGGCTCCAGCCACAGGCCACCACTGGGCCGTGCTGACACAGCCACACTCTATATATCACGAAATTGCTTACAGGAATTCAGTCAAGATTAACAAAACATAAAACGGAGTATTTTCTCCCTGTAAAATTTTACAATTTTTTTGTTCACTTACAAAATAGATGCTCAATTTAGCGTCACTAACTACCTGAGATCAGCACAGGTATGACATTGTTATTAACTACTGTCATCATTAATAAAGTTTTCTTTGACAGTTAAAATATAAGATTATTTAAGTGAAAACCATCATTTGTCAGGTTATTATAATGACAGAAAATCTAACATTGTTTGTATACTATGTTTTAAATGTATACAGTTTGTCTGTTATGTGTACAAAAATATACTGCTTCAATATTATTCTATATATTATGGTTCCTATGCCAAATTTCACTAAATAAACACTTTTTTTACTACTTATTTGGCCTATTTTCCTCAAAGCTGCTACTAAGAACAGAACTATGAACATCCTGAATATGATTAATAGAAGTTCTTCTGCTCATCAGGAAGAATAAGGAGGTCAAGGTTTCAACATAGTTGTTTCATGTAAGTGCATGTAGAATGCACTTCAAATTTCCTTCCATTTTACACTATCTAACTCCTCATTTATCAGACCACAGTTGCTGCTATTGACATATGAAAATTCAGTTATAACTAACTCTAATTAACCTGCTTCAGAATCAACTTGACAGCAATACTAATAACAAATAGTAGCAAATTTTCTAATCCAACTCCACAACAGCAAAAGGATATTAATAAGAATTAGTAAAGGTGCACTCGCTTAAGAACAATAACTGACATATTATAACTCTTGTTATAACACATTACAACACATTATAACTCTTATTCTTTAGAATAACAACGTGCGTGAAAGTAAGCAAACTAATATTATTGATTTGTTTCAATTTAAACTGGTGGTGCCCAATGCTTTCGTATTTAAGTCATACATTACCTTTGGATAGTTTAGGAATAATTTCAGTTAATCTTAGCTTTTCTTTCTGACAACAGCATGGCCAAAATCATGAAACCTAAAAAGCACTAAAACTGAAAAACTTGATAGCCCCACAGCAAAAAGAAACCCCCATTGGTATAAACTGCGTCAGTCATTTTAAATTTGTTTAAGAACTTGAATGAGTTAAGTTATACACACAATTTTTTTGCAGATCAGATTCTCTTTAACCTGCAGTAGCCAGTGCGAAACTGGCATAAGCTCTGTACCATGTGCTCTAGTTAATTCAACAGAAATGCGGTCATGCACCCACACTGAATCCAGATCAAATATGCACTCATTGTGATTTAGATTTAGGAAAATAAAATACAAAATCAGAAGGAAAAAACCTCCCATCACAACAGGGTTGAGTTGCCTGTGAAGGGCTGTAGATATGTGGTCATCAATTCTAAGTAATAAAATAAACATACAATGAAATGGAAACTAAACCACATCTATATATTGAAATACTCAAAAAATTAGAAATCTTACCTTTTTCACTAACACTTTCACTTTCAATCTCTACATCATCACAACTTGTATACTCTGGAGTAGATGCCAATTCTTCTTCTGAGCTACTTAATGAAACCTGGCGCATTTTACCTCCCTTTTTTGTTTTATGGGGCTTTGGTGGTGGAGGTCTGACAGATTCAGACTGATCTGAGCTGAGTGAATCATTCCGTAGCATGGTCTCCATCTTTTCACGTTTTGTTTTCCGTACAGCAGAATTGGGATCCAAATGGTGTTGTTTCCTTAATGAATCAGAGCGCCTCATGTCTGGTCTTTCCAAAGGAATTGGACTCCTCCTAGGTGTAGGAGGGCTATGATTTGTGGTCCTCTGACGACCGGGACTTGGTCCCTGAGCATCTTGAGTTCTTTCCATAGAGTATGAACGTTGATTTTCCATGGCAGCCCTACGCTCAGACACTGATCTTTGTCTTGATGGTCGTTCCATCCTCAGCATAGACATCCGAGAATCTTCCAACTCAGTATTTGCCAGTGAGACATCACTATGTCTCCGTTCATGACGTGCTCGGGACACTTCAGCATGGATACGCATTTGTTCCTCATATGGTTGTGGCTTGACTGGATAACGAGCCAAATTAGGATCACTTCGGTATCGTGCCTGGTATTCCTCTTCCCTACGCTGCCTTTCATATTCTTCCCTGCTCTGTGCATCCTCCTCTTCTACCGGATACTCCTTAGAACGCCTGCGACTCCTTCTGTTGGAATCCCTATAATCACCCAGTTCAGGTTCTTCATATAACTGAGGCCCACGCTGCGACCGCCTATCTGAATAATCTGATGGTGACCTGGGCATCGCACTGTCTGATGTAGCATACTGTGAATATTCGTCTCTCTCGTCCCTTTGGTCGTATCTTCTGTTCTGCTCTCTTGATATTGATGGGCTTCTTTTCCTACATAATCATGACAAGAAAGAAGAAATAGAATTCTGTCAGTATTTCTTGTAGCAATAATATACAGTTAACACTAATTAAACGAGAGAATGATCAGCTGATGGGTAAAAAAAATCCATTCATTGTATTTCATTGTGAACATTCTTGCATATTTTCTGTCCTAAATTAGAGAAAGTATGTCAGGCTACAAATCTGCTTATGGTGCACACTTTAAATCAAAAACACCTTTAAAGGAAAAGTGCTAATAGAACATTATAAAATATAGAACACAAACATTTATGCTACTTTGTAGTCATAACTGCTTTACAAGTACCAAAATCTTATAATCCTTTGTAAGCATTTTACAGCAATGTAACTTGACCATACACTTCTATTTCATAAGGTTTTATAATCACCATAGAAATTAAGGCTAGAAGGATCAGTCAGTTTGATCTTTTAGCTGCCATTATTGCTTAAAAACATGCATTTCAGTTCCCACAAAACTATAATGCATGCTAAGAGCAGAAAACTGGACAGACAAATATCCAGCAGCAGCACTTGTATAAATCAGATTAACTCAAGACCTGAGCACAGAAGACAAAACATTTTTTGTGCTGCATAAGAAGGGGAAGCCTGTCTGACTTGGGGAAAAAAAATCATTACCATCCCTACTTCTGCAATAGCATTAGTCCAAGCATTTGAGCAAGACACACTAGCCAGAATAGATTTCTTGTACGACATTAAGCATTGACTGTTTCTTATAGACAATATCTAGCCATAGACAACTTCTGATGCTTCAGAGGAAGGTGAAAAAAAAGAATTACCAAAATATTCTTTTCTGACACTTAACAGTAATTGAGCAAAGCATGTCATTTTATTATATGCAATATTTCAATAGATGATGTGTCTGAAATAAATCATGAATAATATATGTTCTGTTTGTTTGATACAACATTGTTTGCTACTTGATTAGAAGTGGTCAATGAAACAGGGAGTAGCAATTCATATGGGGGAAGAAAGACTGGCGCTTCAGACACTTCCTTTATCAGTCCTAACAAGGTAACAAGAATTTGAAATGTTGCTTCCAGACATGTCCAGATTCGTACTTAGTTTTTCAACCTAGATGGATCTGAAGGAGTTACCTGCAGGAAACTGGAGCAAAGATCCTTTATGTGGATAAAAAAGACTGAGAGTTGGGCCTTCTCTGGGATAAGACAGATCAGCTAAAGCTTTAAGTAATGAAAATATGTATGCGAATCTATTTTTATGTTATCAACCCTTTTCTCTGTTATTGAGTTCTATCTTTATAATTAAGATCCCTTTGAAAGCATTTTCTACCCTCACAAATGGCCACTAATCTGGAAGGGAGTCTTGCAGGCAGCAACCAGGAAATCCTGCCTGGTGTTGGGAAGGATGGGAAAAAGGAGAGCAAAGATGCAGCTCTGTTGTTGCCACAGTGGTCCTAGAAGGGATAAGGAAAGGAAAGGCTGAAACTTAGTGAAGGGATGAAGGATAAACAGGCTCTCTTTGGTGCCCAGGTAAATAGAAAGAGCTCTGCTTAGCTAGTAGGAGAGAAAACGTTCTTCCCACAGCCAGAAAGTAAATGGCAGTCTCTGCTCAATAAGGGAAAACCACATCTGTCTATGCAGAGTGTGCACAGAGTGGTGATTGGCAAGTCATCATCCTGTCCTAGGTACCATACAGGATCATTAAATTGGGCTTGAAAGATTTGAACGCAGTCTTGTCTCGCAAATATTAAAGTACTTTAGTCTTACAACAGCATCAGCAAAAGAGAAAATTAATTCAATTTTGCAAAAATGCAACTCTTCCTATGAAGCATGACAAGTAATATAAGCATCATTTGGATGCTGTTTGCTTATGGTAAAGCTAAGCTGTCCTATCTGTCTTATTAAAGTGTCATGTTAGTACCAGCGCAAACCATAACCACTTTTATTTTTTAACAAAATCACTATGGAATCTGCTACCAGAGATTCAAGTTGAATTGTTCTAATGTGACACAAACAGAATTTTAGAAGTCTAAAACCAGAATGGACAGCAAGAACAGACAATTAGGACAACAAAACTACCAAAACCCAGAGAGACTGCAAAGGCACAGATGTTTTCATTAAAACAGCAGACATGAGATGTGGAAATTTACATTAAGGAAGATATATATTTTTCACCTAAGAACATCAGTTGATGAAAAATATGTCACATCTCAAAATAAGTTGTTCCAAAAGCAAATTATCTATGTTGCTGAAAATTTCTGCCATGCCTATAATAATAACATGCCTAATTTCTTCTCCTTGATTGTTATCTATATAGACAAAATCTTTATCACTATGCAAATCCAATTGGAATAAATGGCACTCAATAGATATGGCATTACTCTACATGGATCCCAAATAAATATGTGTGCACATGGACTGTACATATTCTACTGTTAAAACTCATACTGCATATATTCAGCCTAAATTACATATATATTAAGTTGTATTCACAGTCACAGATCTTTCCATAGATTTGGTCCTCTGAGACATCAAAACATTCTAGTGAGCATGGTTTGTAAGATCAATTCCATCATGAACTGTGAAACACACAAAACCATACAGAATCTGGTTTGGCAAATCACACACATGCCTTGGAGCAGACTGAGCGTACACATTCTTCAGGTTTAAACATCTTCATACATGTATCCATAGTATTATAAACAACAGAATAGTGAGAATTGTTTTAGCTATGTGTGGGGGATTATACACAAGTTCTGACATAAAAAAAAAACAACCCGAGACTAACTCTGTAGCTTGGGAACCAAGAGTAGGAGGGGAGAGAAAGAGCTGGTTGCAGAACATATTCTAACCTGTTAGAGTGGGACAAGACTCAACTCAAACACCTGACTCAGTATGAGAGGACACAAGTTCAATTGTAGATATTTTCTTACCCTTGGTCAGAAAATTGGTGTGTGCCAGCCCACAACACTCTGGCTATGGAGCAGTCGTTAGGTAACAACATCTCCGTGCTTTAGCACCCACTCTGTTCACTAGACTTGGTTCCCTGGGATTTTTATGTCTTCCCAAAGATCAAGTCAGTTCTCAAAGGAACCCATTTTTTGTCGGTAGAAAATGTGAAAGCAAAAACAATGGAGATCTTCAACAGCCTTTCAGAAAATGATCCGTGGAATTGCTTTGAACATTGGCAGCATTGTATGCCGCTTAGTGTCAACTCAGAAAAAATTACTTTGAATGTTATTGTAGTTGATGTTCTTAGGGGGTTTTTTTAAATAAAAAGAGTTACAGGTACAATCTCAGGGCAGTTGTGTCATACCTCGTGTGTGTGTATATATATACATAAGACTTCATGTCATAGTGTCCTCATATGGAAGCAAAGAATAGAGGACAATAGTCCTCTGGAAACATTGCTGCTCTACAACTCCATGAGGGGAGAGGCCAAGGGGATAAAAAAGATGAAAATTTTATATGAGTAAAAGCACTTAATGTAGACTTTTCACTAAGGCAAATTTACTTCTATCAGGAAAACACATCTTCTGAGGAACTGACAAGATTTACTAAAAAATCCTTGCCTTTTTCTAGCATGAATTATGCTAAAGAGAGGAGGATGTGCCAATTTAGCATTATATTTTCATACCTCTTACACAAATATTTTCTAACCTTGTCTGTTATATTTACGATAAGCAGTCATTGTCTTTCCTCCATTTTGTTGCTAAGATATAAACATCAGAACACCACGTATGGCTTACAGTAATGTAGAGATCAGCTGGGTGTTCAATCTATTCCAGTCTTCCATGAAGGAAAAAGCTTTATCTGGCAACTACTAGGCCACACGCAGAATAAAGACCTTCCTGAGAAAGCAACATTTTTCATCTGAGGAAGTATTCTGATAGATAAAAGTAACTAATTTAATTCCTAACCTAAGTTGATTTGGACTATCAAACTCCCTTTCTAATTCAGCCCTGCTGAAGGGATCTAACTACACTACCAGTATCAAATGCCAGAAGCTGTAATCCTATCCATCAGAAATAAATTAACTGCACCTGCACATCTGATCAGCCAGAAACCTTGCTGGCAGGAGGGGGTTCTTTCTTCCCAGCAGCCACCATACTGCTTCATATTCAAGACTGTACTTCTCTTTTCTGGTCATCACAACATTTACCATTAGTCACTTTTTTTTTCATTTTAGAAACAGCTGCTACAAACACAGTTGTACAATATATGCTACACATTTTAACAAGTGTTATTACATCATGATAGGAGCAATAGTCCTTGTGAAAACTTATAGGCAGTCACTACAGTAAAAAATCTGCTGTTATTTTTAGGTCACAAATTCTCACTCATCTTTATGAGCCTTTGTTTAATCCTTTTCTCAGAATTAACTACCTCAAAGATACTTTACTTTCCACATGTATCTCCAGTTAGATACACCATGGAAAATGACTACTCCTGCCTTTCCAGGGCTCTTTTGGAACATTAAAAGTTAAGAGAACTTTAAATGTGGGTCAACAACCGTGATACACACCCTCCAACTGACAGCTCAACTAAGCGCTATATATCTCATCTGAAGGATTACTACCCTTTCTGAAAAGGTTACCACACTGCTGAAAAATCCTCCAGGCCCTTGTGATTATTGCTTCTTTGAAACAATAATAAAAGAAAATCTCTGTTACCATCAGAAAATTCTAGAACCTGCATAAATTTCTTTGTTAGGTACATTCTATGAATACTATTTTTTCAGATATAGAAACAGAAACTTATTTTCCACCAATCATCACCATGTATTCTTTTTCTTGTAATTCATCAATACAAGACATTTGGTCTTTTAACACACATTTATTAGTATTGACAGAAACCTTATCTGCAGTGCACTACAGATATCACTAGTACTATGAAAAAGTAAATAGCTTGACTGTGACCTGACCTGTTGCTCAAAGTCAAATTATTCAACTCCTACACACTATGATAAGAATTAAATACTTAAAATATAGCATAGAAGAATATAAGATCTATTCTGCTTTGATGGATCCAATTTCAGTAATGTAACTAAATAGCTTGAAAGGTTTTGACATTCATTTGTATTCTTGCTTGAAGAGAAACCACTCCTGCTTTGATTTAGATTTTTTAAAAATTAACTCAAGTGTACTGAGGAAGAATGAATTTCAGAAGGTAAGTTCCCATCACATTTCAGAAGACATGGATATTAGAAAATACTGTAACATCTAATTTATATCAGTGTCAGAACTAGATTTCAGATCTTCCTGGCTACTAATCTTGTTCTCAGACCAACAGAAGACATATCTGAACTGGAGAAAACTTTCAAGAAAATATAATTCTAAAGACATATTCAAACATATGTGTCTCTGAATTCATCTACATTTACTTGGAAATTTCTATAAATAAGAAGTTTTGAGCCAATTAAGAAACAGTAAGGGCTCAGTAGGTCTCCTAGCTACTTGAAAATCCAATATTCGTCACTTATTTCTAAGACCTAATCATAATTTGCTAGACAAAACATTAATACTTTGCTCTCTATTTCCTATAAATTAGCAAGGAACAAAATTGACTGGAAAATTAAAACTGAAAATATTTCTCCTGCCCATATTGTAATATTGCTTAACTGTTTTCAAATTGTGATCCTTTCAGAACACAAATAAAAGAATAATTCAGAGTCAGCAAAAAGTCATATTTCTCTGGAACTCTTTGCACTGGAACTGTCACAAAAGATATGCAAGACACTTCATCAAATACACTAAGAGCACAGCTTTGTCCCTCCCTTACTATATGCCACCTGTTAGGAAATGACTTGTTGGTTTCTAAGTGATCATATAAGAAAAGTTCAACTACTTTAAACTGTTCTACTTCTATGTGTTGTATTCAGCAGACAGTCAGGCACTTGTTTTAAAATAATAGAGACAGGGAGTAGATAAAATACCATCATGACACCTTAAAAAAAAGTTCCTAGGCTGCAAGAAGGTGAGATGAACACACTCCAAACCATCCAATCAAAACTCCTGTGAGTGCAATGAACCCAGAAAACTTGCTGTGCAAAACTTAAATCTGGCTGCCATTCTCAGGAAGGGAACTACTCTCACTGTTAGATAATCTTATGAAAGCATTTCCACAGACTTCCTTTGCCATACTGAAGAATCTGCAAAATGTTTACCTATTTTTGGAAGTGTTTTTAAGAGATTAGCTGGTATTGATTTAATTCCTTTTCTTGTTCTCTGCTTATAACTTTTGCTTTTGCTGAGTCACGCTGTGCATGAGAAATCATTTTGCACATTCTCCAAAGCAGCTATGGCTCCAGCTTACTGAAAAAAAATAGCTGTTTCTGACTTCTGTGCAGTTTCAGTTTCTATCAAGACTTCTTTCGCATTTCTTCTATGCTGCCTGGTTTTATACAAGGTTAATCTTCTGATCTGTCGGTTCCCCCTCTCCTTGGTTTCTCATTCCTAACCCCCTCCTGCCGCCTCCCGAAAAAAGGAAAGAACACAAGCAATCAATGCATGATTTTCCAGCTAATTCATTTAAACAACTTACTCTGATAAAAAGAAAAGGTATTTACCATATTTCTTGACCAACATAAACAGGCTGCCGTGAAGTACATCTAACACTCAGACTTCTAAGCAATTCACTAACTAAAGTTAATCTGAGACTTTATATCATTTCTCATTTCAGCCACACCTTACAAATTTTATTTTATAGCAACAATATTTTGAACCATTAAAATACCTTCCAGCTAAATATCTCAAAACAATAATGAATTAAGTTTACAATGAGGATTATAAAATCTACTGAAGCATGGCAGTGATACTGCAGATGTTGATCTCTATTAGATTTTATCAGAAAATAAAAATTCACTGGCTGCAGGCTAGTATCAATGGAATGAAAGGAAGATTGTACCAACAAAACATTAACATAATTAAATTCACCACTGATAACTCTTCTTTGAACTTGACATGATTGTTCAGACTTATAAAACAATACAATTACTTCAGAATCACATTTTTTCTATACAAGTAATTCAGTGAAAATTCAGCACTGCAGCTCTCAAGGGATAAATTAAATTTGTGTGCAGAAAACAGTTAAAACATGGGAAAAAAAAAGAAACTGTTGAACAAAACCAGTGATTTTAAGTATACCTTACTGTTCTACAAATATTTAGGCAATAAATGTTTCACAGATTTTTATTACGTCACTGAAGAATATTGCAGATAAGAAAATGGGACTGCTAGAACAAATGGCTTTATCCTTTATTTCGTCTGAGATTTCAGTAGCCCTTATATAATTTGATCTCACAGAAGTGCAAAAAGAAAAACAAAGTAACTATAATCTTATTGTTTATTAAGCTACATTGATGAATGCTTACCTTTTACAAACAGGTTAAGCATCCTGAGATTTTTCTTTATTTTCACACTTGAACATTTACAAAATGAATATTTTACTAATTATTCCCACTTAATATATTAACAAGAAATATCTCACTTACTTTTTCCAGCAAAATCTTCTGTTTAAAAAGCTAATAATAAAAACAATGCTAAATATATTAAATTTTTTTCAAGAATAATTAGTCAGAATATGCATTCTAGTTATCTGTCTCAGCACTGATACCATACAAATCATTTGCAGAAGCATGGAATCAATTAACAGCTGCCATACAGCAGGATTCAAATGAGTTTAAAACTCAAGGTGTTGAAAGAACACTAGGTGACAGAAACATTAAAATATACAAATGAGTTAATTCAATACTAAGCTGCTACTAAGAAAGGACTTAAAATAACATAAAATATAAGAAAATTTCAAAATTCTGTATGTACTATTTTTATGAAAAGAAATCCAACTTTTCAAGAAATATTTTTGTCACAGAAAACATAATACAATTTAAGATAGTAATTTGAAGAAAAGTACATGACTTTGTTAAAGACACTGTTCTCATATATCTGAAGCACAATAAAATGATTTTCAGTACTCTCATTAAGCTTTTTTGGCTAAAAGTGAAAATACCTTCCTAATCATCCCCAAAAAGAACAAAAAATGCTGAGCATTACATATTGTTTTCACAAAACACATTCAGCATCTTTCTTCCCTGCTTTACCTTTTGATCAGCCACTGCACATCTGGGAAGTAGGAAGCCTCAGGTTCATGAGAATACATCAATTTCTCTTCTGGCTAGGTCTTTCATTTAATCCTCTAGGCTCAATGAAATCATACGAACTGTCTCTTAATTTTGAGACTCAACTTAGTTAAGTTATATTTTATAATCCTTTCCTTCCCCCGAAACGCAAGTATAAAATATAAGGCATCTAGAAAAAAAAAAAATCTAGTATATGAAACAACAGCAATATCAGAGAGCTGACCCAATGGGAGAAGTGTTATAGTCTAATGCTGTTACCATGTGCTGTATATAGCTGGAGGTCAAGTAAGAATTTACCCTATAAGGAGGATTATGGTACTTAGCTGATTAGTGCCTTGCTACAGTACTATTGCCTACAAATGTACATGCTGGTCAAGGCATTTAATTTCAACTATTTTTAAAACTGTGCAGTTCCATTTTTTCATATTTTGTGTTACTAGGCCCAGCAACTTCTTTATGCTCTAGGTCTTACATAAAATTATATAATATCTATTATTTTTAGTTTGCAACAAGGCAATTTTTCACATAATTTTCAACCAGCAGGCTAAAAAACTGTAGCATTTACTTCGGTCTGATGTGCTGAACATACTATTGAACCAAAAGTACTTTTTTTTTTACATATAATTTAAAAAATTACAGTGAAAATCAATGGACTAATTATTTCTAGCAACAGACATCAGAACTCACTTTCAAAATATAGTTAGAATGTAAAAATGACAGAAAGCAAATATGTAGACATCATCATTTGCATTAAATAAAATAAACATTTTTCCACAATTTTGCAAACTAGCATACAAATAAATGATGTTTAATGTAAAGCACCATACCCTAGCCAAATGTAACTGCAATAAATTCAAGCCATGATTAAGTTGCATGACGTGAAAAATACTGACACAGTAGCAACCTAGTTTTTCTCAACCTCAATAACATTGAGTTCATACTCTTAGAAAAGGCATTCTGACATCAAAGTTTTTTCCCTCAACCACCACAGAGAATATATCATAATACATCTCATCGATACATCATTGCATCTAATTCTGAGTCTAATCTTTTTAAAGAGAATCATAGAGCAGCTGCTGTTCCCAGCAGTTGAAAGTATCCTGATATTTCAAAGGAAATCTTTAATTCTGATGAAATGGAGCATTTTCTTTCAAAGAAACACTCCATTATTACTAAAATACTATCAATATTAAATGAAGATAGCTGCTTCAATAATGAACAAACAGTAAGAAAATTTCAGCAACTTGGACAGTCATAAGAGAATTGTTTTGCCTCATAACTTCTCTGCAGGCTGTTTTGGATTACTGAATTCCTAAAATTGTAACTTCACTAATGAATGTGAGTCAGTGTATCTTTTCTGCTTTTTCCCTCTCTTTTCTTGCATCCACAATTATAATACATATGTGATCTCATACAATGAAATCGAGTTGTTAAGTATCTGTGTGGTTCATATTAAAGCCAGGAACAGATGAAATACATCATACGGAGCTGTTTTGGTGCTTCCACAAAAGAGCAAGCAGAAAATAATCACTGTGAAAATGTCCGGTTTCTTTAGTACTATGAGATGAAGGCATATTATTAAATCCAGTGATTTAAATCAGTGGTGGCTCATCAATAAATGGTGGCCTGTGTGCAAGACAAAGCTGGCAGGCTAAACTTGTTCATGTTAGGGAAAATGAGCCAGACTACTATGAAATGACAGGTGCTTTCAATAACTCTTAGAATTTATTATGATATATAAAACTTAAAAATTTTCTATTCAACTGTCATTCTCATCATGCTGGTAAAATGGAATTAAATGTGTATATTTTCAAAGCAGCACCTAATTCTATCCAACATATTAGCAGGCCACAATTTTTAAGAAAAATGTTTTTTTCCTGTAAAAATCTATAGTAGATATATTGTATACTGCTAGAACACAACTGTACAACAGTTTTCAAGCTAAAATCATAGAACCATAGAATCATAGAATGGTTTGGCTTGGAAGGGACCTTAAAGATCATCTAGTTCCAACCCACCTGCCTGGGGCAGGGACACCTCCCACTAAATCAGGATGCTCAAGGACCCATCTAACCTGGCCTTGAACTTCAGGGAGAACTTCTCTGGGCAACATGTTCCAGTGTCTCACCACTGTTATCATAAAGAATTTCTTCTTAAAGTCTAATCTAAATCTTCCCCCTTCCAATTTAAAGCCATTCCCCCTCATCCTGTCACTACATACCCTTGCAAAAAGTCCCTCCCCAGCTTTTCTGTACTGGAAGTCTGTAATGTCTCCCCAGAGTGTTCTCTTCTCCAAGCTGAACAACCCCAACTCTCTCAGCCTGACCTCATAGCAGAGGTGCTCCAGCTCTCTGATCATCTTCGTAGCCCTCCTCTGGAACCATTTCAATAGTTCCGTATTCTCCTTATGTTGGGGATTCCAGAATTGGACACAAAGGTCTCACAAGAGAGGAGGACAAAGGGAGAATCACTTCCCCATACCTACTGCTCCTGCTTCTCTCAATGGAGCCCAGGATACAGTTGGACTTCTGGGTTGTGAGTGCACATTGTCAGCTCATGTCAAGCTTCTTATCAATGAGCACCCCAACACCCTTCTCCGCAGGGCTGCCATCAATCATATTGTCCCCCAGCCTGTATTTGAAACTGTGGATTGCCCTGACCCAGGTGTAGGACCTTGCACTTGGCCTTGTTGAACCTCATGAAGTTCACACAGGCCCACTTCTCCAACTTGTCCAGGTCCTTCTGAATAACATCCCATACTTCTGGTATGAGAATTGCACCACTCAGCTTGGTGTCATCAGCAAACTTGCTGAGCATGCACTCAATCTCAATGTCTATATCATTGATGAAAATATTAAACAGCACTGGTCCCAATACAGACCCCTGAGGGACACCACTTGTCACAGATCTCCATCTGGACATTAAACCATTGACCACTGCTCTCTGAATGTTACCATCCAACCAATTCCTTATCAACCAAACGGTCCACCCAGCAAATGCATACCTCTCCAATTTAGAAAGAAGGATGACGTTGGGGACCACATCAAAGGCTTTACAGAACTCCAGATAGATGACATCCATTGCTTTTCCTTTGCTCATTGATGTGGTCACCTCATCAGACAAAGCCACTAGGTTGGTTAGGCAGGACTGGCCCTTTGTGACGCCATGCTGGTTGCCTCAGATCACGTCCCTGTCCTCCATGTGCTTTAGCATAACTTCTTGTTTGATCTGTTCCGTCATCGTCCCTGGCACAGAGGTGAAGCTGATAGGTCAATACTTCCCAGGGTCCTCTTTTCTACCCTTTTTAAAAATGGGCACAATGTTGCCCCACTGTAGTTTAAGTACTGAGCTCTCAATCCACAGTCCTTACACGATCTCAAATGCGCACCTCAATGTGCAGGATCAAAGATTTCAGCTGCCTAGACAGACTTCCTTCAGTTTAGATCCAGTGATTCAGACAGGAGGAAGGGAGATGTCCACTATGCTTGTCTGACTGGAGACACTATGTGAAAAATCTATGACCACCCCACCATGTAGTAACAACATCATGTGCATAACAATAAACTGGAAATATAAGCAGAGAGGGGGGCCATCCTCAGATACTCAGTTCAGATCCCTGAATTAGGTGTTTCTACCAGAGCTGCTTTGCTTTTCTGAAGTGCTAAGACCACCTCTGGTTGTTCCCCCCTCTTAGTTTCTGATCACCTCTCAGAGACTTCTGCATTAGATGAAACCTCCCGTAAAAGAAGCTCAATGTACAGTTCTCCAAAGAAGAAAATTTACTCCTGGTTCTTCGTAAAAATGCATATGGAAAGATCACTAGGTATTCTAGGAAGTGTGTGGAAGTGAAAAGAATACCCCTGTCTGCTTAGCAGCATTTGTACAGAAAGGTAGCATCCAGTCAAGATGACAACAGTATTAAAAAAGGAAAATACAGAATACAGACCTCTTCTATCATGAAGCAAACCAATGCTGAATAGTCCCTGCAGAACTACTAGAAACACAATAGCCATGAAGAAAATTCACTGAAATATATAACTGTGTCTCTTCCAAGAAAGTTGTGAGGGTACCAAAGGTACTTTAAAATGAAATAACTACAATAAAACTAGTCTTGTAATGTAAACAAGCCCTTGGGTGTGTTCTGCATTCTAATGCAATGAAGGTAGACTTAATTACTCTAGTCTTACTTAAAAAAGAAAATAAGATGCCAGCTTTTTATATTCCACAGGAGAAATGAGTGCTCAGTTTCTATCTCTATGTGTATATAAACATCCCATCTAATTAATGCTTTACAATTCCTATCACCAACATAATCTGCATTACTGAAGAAGCCAGTTCTCAGTAGGATTCTCCAAAGTCAAGATACAAATGATGAAATTCTAACTGAAGTTCAGGGCTACATATTAGAAGATTTTGGACCTAAAGTTGGTCACTTCTATCAGCAATAGCATTTCTAAAGAAGGTGTGAGAACTGGCAAAAAGAAGGCCAACCAAGACCAACTGGACTCAATTGGCAAATAGCTGTGAAACTCTAAGAGGCAATTCTTGAAGTCATACAGGTTCTTGGCACCTTCAATAATGCAACTCTATTATAAAAATTACAGAGTGTTCTCAACAACTCAGTCTTAAATAGAATGTGAGCAATCAGCTAAGAGATCACAGTAAAGGAAGAGGAAAAAAGTAATTAAGGAAAGTGATGATTTAAAACATTTTGTGAGGACATTGATGAAAGCTCTGAGAGATCAGTCATTTCATCACTCAGTACTACTATTGTCAGATTGTTGGGATCTGTTGTATTTTTTAAGTTAACTTTTATTTTTGCTGTTGAGAAGCAACAAGGAAGGTTAAATGTATGCTCACTGAAACGCTTCTCAAGCATGAGAGCAACTGGAAGTCAGGCTGGGGAGCCATGCTACCATTGCAAGAGATGATAAAAGACATTCAGGATGCTTGAGTTGATGGAGCAGAAAGTGAAGATCAAGTTTCTGTAATTTTACAGTGGAAAAACAATCAAAATGTTTTTATCATGCCAGACAGATTTGGCTTTTTCAACTGCCAAAGAATATTTTTTGGTATACAGCAATTTTGAAATGTATACCCAGGTGAACTAACACAAAACAGTTACATGATTAATAATAGATCAGTAAGTACACTAACGAAAGAAGGATAACCACAGTCATATAGTTTGATGTCCTTCCTCCACAGCAAGGTATGGGGGTTTTCTTCGTAGAAATTAATGTTGGACGTAACAGAAATTTTGCTGAGAAGGAAGAAAAAAAACAAATCAAATTCCTTATATATGACCTTACTGTAGCACCAAGTTCATTTACCCTAATCATTAGGGTGACATTTGCCAAAGCAATGGATTAGATTATTTGGGTTTATATGGATCATATGTTATTAATAGCACAACCTGAAGAACTTTTATCTTTCCACTATCTGGCCATTTCCATACAGTTGTAATTCATAGACTCATAGAAACATAGAATGAGTTAGGCTGGAAGGGATCTTAAAGATAATATAGTTCCTACCCCCCTGACACAGGCAGGGACACTTTCCACTAGATTGGGTTGCTCAAAGCCCCATCCTGCCTGACCTTGAAAACTCCATGGAGGGGTCATCCACAACATCTCTGGTCAACCTGATCCAGTGACTCACCAACCTCCCAGCAAAGAAATTATTGCTAATATCTAATCTAAATCTATCCTCTTGCAGTTTAAAACCATTACCCCTTGTCTTATCACTACACGGCTTGTAAGATCTCCTCCCCATCTTTCCTGTAAGCTCCCTTGAAGTACTGGAAGAACATGCCTTCCCTTCACAAGGCTAACAAGCCCAGTTCTCTCAGCCTTTCTTTACAGAAGCATTCCCACCCATTGATTATTTTCATGGCTCCCCTCTGGTCCCGCTCCAATGCCTTTCTTGCACTAGGGACATCTGAACTTGATGTAGTACTCCAGGTGAGGTCTCACAAGAGCAGAGAAAAGGGGGGAGAATTCTAAACACCAATTTTCTGAAAAGTGAACAGGACGATATTACTGTGACAGAGTTTATAAAAATTTCTTCTGCTGCTCCTTTTAGCTTCCTTAGACTATGTTAGAAATACCTTCAATAATGCATTAGAGACTTTCTCTGAATGGACAATTCAGGTGCAGCTACTGATCGATAAACTAGAGGCTAAAAACTAGCATTAATTTTACGGAATCATTTTCAAGCCAGCATTTGCCCAATATTACCAGAATGTTGGGCGTATAAAGAAAAATTCCAGTTTAGCAAAAACATCAGAAAAGTTTTTAGCTCCAGTATTAAGTTCTGTCTGAAGACAGAAATCTTACAGAATCACAGGATCATTTAGGCTGAAAAAGACCTTTAGATCATTGAGTCTAACCCTTAACCTAACACTGCCAAGTCCTCCACTAAACCATGTCCCTTACCACCACATCTACAAATCTTTTAAATATCTCCAGGGATGGTGACTCAACTGCTTTCATGAGCAGCCTGCTCCACTGCCTGATAACCCTTTGTGAGAAGTAACGTTACCTAACACATAGTTTGAACTTCCCCTGGGCAGTGTGAGGCCATTTCTTCTTGTCCTATCATTTATTACTAGGGAGAAGAGAGCAACATCCACCTCACTACAACCTCCTGCAGGTAGCTCAGCCTCCCCTTCTCCAGACTGAACAACTACAGTTACATTAGCTGCCCCTCATAAGACCTGTGCTCCAGACAGGAGCTTATTCAGCTGCACTTCTCTAGATGCAGTCTAGCAGCTCAATGTCCTTCTTGTAGTGAGAGGCCCAAAACAGAACACAGTACTTTTTTGCTGGTTGATGAGAAACTTAACGTGAGCCAACAATATGTGCTCACAGCCCAGAAGACCAACCGTATCCCGGGCTGCATCAAAAGAAGCATGGCCAGCAGGTTGAGGGAGGTGATTCTGCACCTCTATTCCTCTCTTGTGAGACCTCATCTGGAGTATTGTGTCCAATTCAGGACTCCTCAGCATAAGAAGGATATGGAACTGTTGGAAATGGCTCCAGAGGAGGGCTACAAAGATGACTGGAGGGCTGAAGCACCTCTGCTATGAGGTCAGGCTGAGAGAGTTGGGGTTGTTCAGCCTGGAGAAGAGAATTTTTTTTTTTTTTTACGCTACTGGAAGAAATGTGAGAAAAAGAAATCAAACTTCTAAAATAATTCGGAAGAACACATTTCTGCAAGATGGCAAATTTAACATGGGAAACAAGCCAAGAGATCCAAAATTTTGCCAGACGTTCTGAAAACTCTCATCAAGAATTTTCAAAGACACAGGCTTACAGACAAAGGCTGGTCCAGAAGAATACTTGAACAATTTGCACAGCTGGCAAGGACTGGCAATTATGCAATTCATCTTAATTCAACTTAATAAGAAATTCTCTTTTCTGTCTGTCTCAACAAGTTGCCCTAAGAGAACGTTTACTGCATCAAAAGCCATTTTCAGGTCAGGTCAGCCTAACACTGGTAGGATCACGTTGTCTCACTGCCTGTAAACTGTACTTTTTTAGTTCAACAGTTCTGGATTTAAGAAGAGTCTTATTCAGGCACCTAGCTATGATGTTTCAGTTCCAGATCACCATGGATAAAGGATCTATTTACCACACAAAATGAAGTAATTAAAGATTGTAATAGAAACAGTGAGAATACAGGTGTTTTATGAAAATTATGGTATATAAATCAGAGAGACTAGCTCCAATACCTATAAATGAAAAGCAGGTTTATCACCTGATTCACTGACCAAGCTCAAGCACCAGCAGAACAAAATACTTTTTTTAATATATATTACTTCCAAGGATCAAAAGAAAATTAGTCTCCTGGATTTCTTTCTTAAGCTACCTGACTGTTAAAGAGAGCTTCAACACAGATGTGATTTTCTTTCCTGATGCCCTGTTGTCACGTTAACTGCCATCTAACAATAATTCTGGTAGTGTTTCATATGGCGCAGCAAAACATAAATACTCCAAATATTCTAGCACATGGGTTCATTCGTTCTGCTGCCCAAAAATCAGATCTGGCTTTGTTCCAGTAACACAACCTGCACATCAGTTTTATTGCAAAAGCTGGTTTCTGCTTTTCATTTTTTCAAACTTTGAACACAAGTCTGGGATGAAATCACAAATACATGAACACTTTAACAGTAGTTTGGATGCAAAGCCTTCAATGTTGCAGCACTATGAGGAAGCTTCAATCCTGATTGTCCATGTTCTCTTGTATGGAAGCCACAATGCATGTAACGCCAAAGCACACTTACTCTGATTAGAAATAACATCTAAGTTTCCTGAAGTTTAGTAACAAACAGATAAAAAAGAAATAGGTCCATGACAACTACAAAAATTTTGTTTGGAATTCAAATTGTTACTGTGGAAAAGTGGGGCATGGATGACTCAAACTTCCCAAAACTTTCAGATGAGTAGTTATGCATTGGATGGGCTACAGCTTATCCAGGATGCAGATAATTCCTCTGTGCTTTCAGCATAAGAAGGAATGGAGAGACAGAAAAGAGAGAGAGATGCATATTTCTGCAGAACTTCAAAGAAAAGGCTGGAGGCAGAGAAACAGAGAGAACGTGCAGCGTAACCTCCACCTAACCTAAAGGAGGTTCCCTTCATTACATCAGGACACTTACTTACAGGTTCTGATATCACCAAATTTACTCCAGATAGGAATCTGAAATTCTCAAAAATGCCTAACATCTGAGTCACAGATTTTCCCAAATCCATTAATTTAAGACAGATCATCTTCACCAGAAAAGCTATTTTCCTCTTATATCTCAGCAGAAATGCTGTTGTTGGGAATTTAAAACCTATTTATAACTTCTACTTAACACCAGGACAAAAAGCAGTCTGAATTTCAAATATCTATGTGAAAAATTGTTTAAAATAAATGTTTCTTATAGTAGTAAGCCCTGGGTATAGTATGACTAGTTTTTTTCTAGGGCAAATTGTTTTGGAATATTCCAGATAGAAAATTTAACTAAGAAGTGAATGGCTGAACCAAAAATTGTTCTTGTATTACAACTACTGCTTTAACTAGCAAATTGCTGTCAGATGACTACAGAACA
The DNA here is from genome assembly GCF_032191515.1 of Phaenicophaeus curvirostris. Lineage (NCBI taxonomy): Eukaryota > Metazoa > Chordata > Aves > Cuculiformes > Cuculidae > Phaenicophaeus > Phaenicophaeus curvirostris. The sequence goes on along the minus strand of NC_091394.1, from coordinate 78,335,302 downwards.
TGTATTGCCTGATCTTTTAAGAATTCATCACTCGCTCCTTGAGAAGCAACATTCTTGTCACACATTTTGTAGTGGTGGTTAATAACACAAACATTGTGCAGTCAGAATAACTGTCAGGAGCCAGTAAGTTTCAAAGCCTATTGCAAATTAAAATAATGAAATCAAGTCCAAATACTCAGCCATATCCATGGAACTCAAGAGATTTCAACAAGACTTAAAGTTGGGATTTTTAAAAAGGAAAGCTGGTATCGCGGCATGATTATTCCATACTTTCTGATGAAAATCAGAATGTCAGGAAAAATGTCTACATATGGATCATTTGAGTCTTTATTTTATGCAGCTAAAACTATGTATTGGCAGAAAGCCTGATTTTTAGAAGGACAAAGATGTCCAAACAGACATAACTTCAATTGTCATTCCAGGCATGACCATCAGATATTGCCAATTTTTAAAATACGTCCAGAGACCTGTCAGTGAGATGAAAGCTGGCTGAGACAATGGGCAATCATGCCATAAGTTTAATAAAGTTTCAGATCTTTTAACCACTAGAGTGTTGACAATGCTGTGAGACAGTTTCACTACAAGCCAATTTTCAGTGCTTAAAAAGCTAACACCATAACCTTCACTGAAGCACGTTTATGAACTCTCTGGCCTGCTATATGTAGAGCAATGTGTATACCTTTATATAAATAAAAATACTGTTATTTTACCACATTCTGTTCAATAAAACAGATATTTCTGTTATGTTTTCAGTAATGAACATAAAAGCAAACATGGCAAGTATATGTCTTTAGAATTCAAATATAGTTTTCTAAATCCCAGATTACATTAATTCTGAAATAGAAAATAATTTACGAGGTATTTATAAAATATATTTGAAATAAATTGTTAGGCATATACATGTTATGCTCTTGTAGTTAAAAAGTGCAACTCCTTTTCTTGTCAGGGTCTAATGGGGATGTTGTGCAGTGCATAACATGACTGCTGGATTAAAAACAGGAAAGAGAGAGAGAAAAGATGCTTCCTTATCTCTTTTGGAATATTGCATCTATATTTTTCATGTTTCCAAAGACACCTATATGGAAATTTGCAATTATCAAAACTCAGTATGATGTTGAAGTATGATGAAGGATTAGAAAGCCTTGGAAATTTTTACATATGTTTTCTCCCTTGAAAATCATACTTCAGTGAATTCATTAATTTAAGGTCTTTACATATCATGATTTTAAAATCCATAGCATCCTTGCTTCCAGGCCAGTGAGGCTGGACAAACTTCCATTACCAAGTTAGAAAAGACAACATAGCAAAATGCAAATAAATTATATTTTTTAGTACTCAGAAACAAAATTAGTTTTACAGCAATTAAATTATTAACATTATTTGATTAAACTTTCCAGACATCTGACATAGGCTATTTAACTCATTTTACCTACCTTTCTACACAGTTCATTATATTATGAAACAATTATATGGAAGAGCCGTTTTATTGTCAAAGTGGTTTTATATTCTACTAATGCATATATTTTCTGAAAAGTTAAAGAGGCTTTTGCAGTGAAATAGGCACTTTGTAAAAATAACTGTAGTATTTAGCTGATATTCTCTAAAGCTCCATACTTTTCATGCCATTATCAGAACTAGAGAGTACATGCTGGGGCTGCATTGTACTTTCTGGTTGAAAGAACAGCAAAAGGAGACAACTGCACATTTACTCTGATATTCACTAGAAAAAAAACTTCAATCTCTACAAAACAAAAAACATATTTGTACATTCTCAGGGACACAATAAAATGTGAATAAAGATCCTTTCAGCAAATAATGACTCATGCATTTAGTCTTTGTTCATTTTGTCTTATGGCTTGTATGAAATGCTACAAAATACTGGGTCACTGAATATACAAAATGTAACTGCACACTCAGTATCACAAAGACATGGTCCTTTACAGACTCTTTTAATAATAGGACACAGCTAACCAATTCAAAATACGAAATGCAGTCAACGGAATAAAGCATAAAATCTATATGCCCCAGCCTGTATTTGTAACTGTGCTTAAGAAATGCAATCAACTAGCCAAGAAACAAAAGGAGAATCTAATCAGAGCTGGATTTCTCAGAGAATTCAGTACTTTGCCAAAACACAAGGATTTTCAGCAGAATCCTCAGAAAAAGTCAGTGAAAATAAAATCATTAGAAGAAAGTATACAGTATTACATAAGCAGCCTGCTTTTTATTTCTCTTCCAAGGTGCAGACACCAAAAGAGAAGAAATACCTACGGTAATTAAGGTACTGGATCAATTATTCAGGAGCATTATATTCCAGGAATATTTAGGATTAGTACAGATTTTAAAACGTCAAAAGGAGGCTGACATCTCTTGAAAATTATTAACTACACACTTCTATGAATCACTAGATACTATGCAATAGCTTTTGATGTGTCAAAATGTACTTTGTTTTTCCAGCTTTGTCTCTAATAACAAATATTTAATTTATCTAGTTATGATTAGCCACTGCAGATCAGGGAGGTGTACAAAAATTTCAAGGGAAGAGGCAGACAGGCTTTTTGGTAATTTATTTTTATAAGTAAAGGGTAAAAAAAATGATTAAAAATTTATTTTTACAGCTAGCTTTTGCAGTCATCAATTTTGCACATAATCCCTTTTACTCCCTCCTGTATGGAGACTTAATCAGTCTTCCTGTTTGTATGAATAATCATGAGATGAAGAAAGAAGGAGAGAATAATTCCTTACCTTACAGTAACTGAAGTTCTTTGAGATGTATCGTTTTGATGCACAGACACCTCAGGTACACAACATAAAATCTTAAGGCCATCGATATTTGTTGGGGCTGTACCTGACTGTTTCCTCCCTACTTCCTACAAGGCATGAGAAGGGCAATGTGAGAACCTGCAGCTCCCTTGCCACTGCAGAATCCAGGTGGGAGATTACTCACTGGTGAGGACACGAGAAGTACTCTGCTTCCATATGCACAGGATGCCTCAAGGAACCACAGGTATTGACATCTGCCTTCTTTTTCAAATGACTGGTCATCAGCAACTCATTTTTGCTGACTCACAAACAGTAACCTGATATGCAGAATCTAGATGCTCCAAGTCAATCTAAAAATGACTCATACAATTTTGCCAAAATGAGCAGCACACCTATAAGCCTTCGTAAAGAAATAGTATCCCATAAATGTTTGTATTAATGCCCAGAGAGAAGCTTTTACAAAAAACAAGAATCCAGTCCTGAAGTGAGGATTAAAGTTTGAGCATGTTCACCTTCAAATAAAATAAGTCACTGAAATATTAAAAAACCACCTCCCTTTTCCCCAAAATATCCAATCACCCAACATTTCACAGTATTTTATTTCAAGCAGAGTGCCTTGCCAGAAAGAAAAATATATAAGAAAATGGGAAAATGTTAATTCTGCTTGTCTAAGCTTGTTTAATATTAATTATAGGGAAACATCATAGAGCACCTTTTAAGTCAGGGATTAATAAATGTGATGAAAGGTTAGTCATAAATAAAAGCTTTTTTTCTTCCCAAATTCACTATAAAATTAGACTAGACTGTAAAAGTGATGCTGTCAAAAGGACATTAAACTTCAGTCTCGCTAAAAAAACTATTTCCTATACCACTGGGCTCACTGTGCCTTATATTGTATTAATCCACTTATCCTTATCTGTTTAAAATAATTTAATTTATATTTTACTGAAAATTACATCAGAAAATTTAAATACTTAATTCAAAATATGTTAAGAATGGATACATGGGGTTTATATTTTTGTTTAACATACAGATGAGGTACATATATAATTGTATTTTAGTAAATCACATTCACCTACTAAATACTATGCATAACATTATCAAGACTACATAAAGATAAAATTAATAACTACATAAATTTTTGCACTGTTCTGTAGCAATAAAATCTGATCTATAATGTAATAAAAGTGTATGTGTGTGTGTGGTGAAATTTGCTATCTGAAACTCAGCATGTCTTGGAAGAAGTCAGAAAGAGAAAACTAAATAACACATGTACCAGAAACTATATCACTCTGCACCTTAAAATAAAAATCAAATACAGCATATTTTACTCTAGAATTAATAGATTTTCCTCCTTCTGTCATGCTACATTGTGATACTGCATTAAATATACAAAGAAAATAGATTGACGTTGGCTACCTTTACACAATGTGATACAAAAGCCTTCAACGTACAATTTAATGGATGGACATTGACTTATTAGTGCTTACAGTGTGTTAGATTTTGTCCGTGCACTTGTGTGGGGATATTCAAACGCTCTTTAAGTCAGCTCAGAGAATCTGCTCTCCCTAGGCTCTCTCTACAGTCAATGGGGAGAGGAGGCTGACTCTAATGGGCAATTCAGAGCAGAAAAGTAAGTTTAGGTTATCTGAATCATCCCCTAGAGAACCTATATATCTCCATTGACTATGAAGGGAGTCAAGGGACATGAGCTACACACTAAAGCTAGCTTTTATGAATCTGTTGCATGACACTACATTGTTTAAAGTATGAATATACTATCATAGTCCTCATGGTTAAGAACTGTCATCTATCTACATCTCTTTTCGACAATCTTTCTGAAAAATAAGAAGAATCTGAATTTTGTATCAACACTATCATCATGGCGTTGAATGAAACATTTGCCTTTCTTTCATTTTCATTTAAAACAAAACATATTTTAATTTCAAATTTTCTTTAAAACAAAAAAACCAACAAACTTCAGACCCATGGCACTGGGTCATCTCACCTAGTTTGAGGAAACAGCAGTTTAAACACTCCAAAGCAAGGTTCCTAAGTCACCAGTCAGACCCTTAGAGTGACTAGAAAGAAATGGCACCTGTAGAGTCTAAGAAATTTTAAATATCTTTCATGGGAAGGGATGAATTGTTCCCTAAAGTGCTTATTTCTTTTCATTCATTGTAAAGGGAGCATAGACAATTAAGATACAGACTTGTACACTGTAGTCATTTAAAGCCAGATTAGATGAATCCAAAATTAAGACCACCAAAATCACTATCCCAACGAAAAACACAAAGGAAAAACAATCATGGAGAGAATTAGGAAATATATGAGTAGGAAAATAGGAAAGCCTTGCTCTAAGCTGGAACTAAGAGATAGAAAAGTCTTATTAGGATCAGAATATGAGAAAAAAATCTGTCACTAACTTTACAACCATTACAGTATAGGAGGGATATGTGTGATGCAGCTGCTGCACCATGAATTGAGACCAACAGTGTATTGACCTGGAACTAAACAAATAATACTACATTCGGTCTTAGCTTACATGGATAACGTTTAAGTCTGCCTATTACTAATGGTCTGCCTACATTTATATGACTTGTCATGACATGAGAAGTCCAAAAACATTGAAATAATATCAAAATATTCTATTTAATAGGATTCCTCTGTATCTTGGTCTCCTTTTGGTGGCGTTTTCACTGAGTAAGAGGAATTCCATAGGCTACTTATTTACCACCAGGTCAGACTGCATTGCATAGACTCACAGAATGGTTTGGGTTGGAAGGGACCTTTAAAGATCATCTATTCCAATCCCACTGCCATGGGCAGGGACATTTTTCGTGAGATAAGTTTGCTCAAACCCCATCCAACCTGAATTTTAATGCTTCCACGGAGGGGGCCTCCAAAATTTCTCTGGGCAACCCATTCCTGTGTCTCATTACCTTCGTTGTAAAAAATTTCTTCCTTATTTCTAATCTAAACCTACCCTCCCTCAGTTTAAAGTCATTATTCCTTGTCCTGTTACTATAGGCCCTGGGAAAAAGTCTTTCTCCACCTCTCTTATAAGCCCCTTTACACTCTGCAATAAGGTCTCCCTACAGCCTTCCTTTTTCTAGGCTGAACAACTCCAGTTCCCTCAGCCTTTCTTTACAGGAGAGGTGTTCCTGCCCTCTGACAATTTTCATGGTCCTCCTCTGGTCTCTATTCAATAAGTCCATGTCTCTTGCATTAGGCACCCTAAAACTGGATGTAGTACTCCAGGTGAGGTCTCATGAGAGCAGAGCAGAAAAGGAGAATCACCTCCCTCAACACGCTGGCCATGCTTCTTTTGATGCAGCCTAGGGTGTGATTTGAAACCTCATGGTACTCTGCAAGAACTGAACAATCAATCCCCATTCTACATGATGAGGAAATTCTGGTACACTAAACAGTAACAGATTCTCTTATTTAATCAAGTTCCACTAAGAGGCCAGGAAAGCTGTTCTGATAGCTGAAAGACTTGGTATAATACCAAGAATCAGGATATAAGGATTATTTTATTAAAAAAAAATCACGCAACCTCCCAAAATGCATGTATTTAATCTTCTGAGTTATATCATCACTATTGGATATATAATAACTGAGGAAAGCTGTCATTTCAAAACATCTACAGTCCTCAAGCTAATAAAGAAAAATTGATCTGAACATACTGACAATATAAAAATTCTATGCAGTTCGTCTTTACATGTATCTTTACCATTTCTCCTAAATCTTTCAAGCTTAATCACAGTCTTAAAAAATACCCTTAAACTCTCTTCTAGAACAAAAACTATATTTGAGAAAATATAGTGTATTTCTGCATCAATATTATCCTAGGGTTGCTTCCTTTTAGTCTGCAAATCCTAGAATTAACATGGATATTGCTTCCTCGGATGCAAAGGATTCCTGCCCTTCATTGGTATCTAGTCCATCATTCTGTAAGAAAGTAGACTTAACCTATCTGCTTGACATCTATATTTCTTTCTTCCCTCTCATTTCCCTTCTTGCTTCCCAACTCACATGCTGTCTGTCACTGTTACATATCTGATAAAAAGGATGACACCATCTGGCATGAATGTTCTTTTCTCTCTCTCTCTCTCTCTCAGCAACTGACAGTCAGGATGACGACAGTGCCCGCCAAATATCTACTGTGAACTTTCAGACAAAAAAAGGATTGACTCAGACCTTGCCAGGTTTAAAGTACAATCTGAAAGCAAGCCCTTTTTCCTTGATAATGCCTCAGCTGGTTTGGCTTATTTTCCAAAACAGTCTCAAAGAATTTTTTCAAATGAACTCAGAGAGCTTTGACTTTATTTTAGTAAGTGGCTTCACAGAACAATTTAAACATAAGGAAGTCCCGAAGAACTAATTAAAAAGTTGTTATAGGATAGGTGTCTTTTGAATATATATTTTTCAATTTAAAATATATCCTTTTAATCCATATTAATAAGACTTCATGGCTTCTGAGCAGGTGAATATTCTGTTACATCTTTTTATCAAACATTCATAAAATCATACTAGAAAATGGCCCTAAGTCTGAAGATATTTTATAAACTGAAAAGAGTATTGTTAAGTGTTCCTTGAAGATTCTGATTTTTAAGTCGATATTTAATAAACTTATTTTGCATCATTCACTCAATTTTTCAGTTTCTAACCTTGAAATATGGACATCTCTTGTGTCTGCCTACAAATATGAGAATGATTCCATTTAATTTAGTAAAATTAGTATTCTGGATATGTAAGGGAGCTTTAAATGATAACAAAGTGAATCATAGAAACATAGAACAGCTGGGTTGGAAGAGATCTTAAAGATCATCCAGGACCAAACCCTCTGCCATCGACAGAGACATCTTCCACTGGATCAGATTGCTCAAAGCCTCGTCCAATCTGGCCTTGAACATCTCCAGAGACAGGGCATCCACAACTTCTCTAAGCAACCTGTTCCAGTGCCTCGCCACCTTCACAGTAAAAAATTTCTTCATATTTCTTCCTATCACTACACTCCCTGATAAGAAGTCCCTCCCACATCTTTCCTGTAAGCTCCCCTTAGGTACTGAAGGCTGCTATAAGGTCTCTCCAGAGCCTTCTCTCTCTAGGCTAAATGAGTCCAACTCTCTCTGCCTGTCCTCAAGGGGGAGGTGCCCAGTCCCCTGATCAGCTCATGGCCCTCCTTTGCACCCACTCCAACAGGTCCATGTCTTTCTTGTATGGAGGACTCCAGAGCTGGATGCAGTACTCCAGGTGAGATCTCATGAGAGCAGAGTAGAGGGCTAGATTCATCTCCCTTGACCACAATTTATCTGATGCAGCCCAGGATACGATTGGCTTTCTGGGCTGTGAATGCAAACTGCCATGAACACTGAGAAAAATACGTATTTCTATGATGTATCAGTGCCTCGTGAAACAGTCCAGACTACTGCTATACTTTATTCATTCCACTTTAGATAAAATTAAGTCATGCCCATTGCATGAATGTTTTATGGGAAGTTCTTGATTTTTTTTAAACGTAGAATACACTTCTGCTTTGTGTTTTATTAAACTGATCTGCCAAAGCAAAACACAGGAATAAACTTTAAAAGTCAATGAGTTTAGAAAATGCAAGATTTTCTTGCCAATATGTTTACATAGTGTGCTGAAGCACTATATTATTATGCCAAATACAATAGCCACTCCAACAGAACACTTCTAGCTGATTTATAAAAGCTTTATTTAAATGCTATGTGTATAACAATTTTCTTAACTAAATAACTGCTAGCAAAATCTAAATTAATTATTTTTCTGAGAGACATGCAGGCACTACTCATTACATAGTCATTGGAGTAGGTATCTTTTGCAGCCAGTCTTGAAAGTCCCATTCCCTAACAGGGTCTGTTCCAAAACTTGAATACCTTCCTTAAGAAATTTTATTGAGTTTAAGCATGAGAGCTGACAGACAGAATCACTGATGTTCACACGGTCAAAATGCAAGGTTGTGTTAAATACACATGGTTAAACACTGCAGGAAAGAAGAGGAGGTTCTTGTGCAAGATAATTAGATTTCAATAGAATCTGTGTTGCTTTATTATGCAATCTGAAATTCTGCACTTCTGACTGAGTTGCTCAGCTAGTGAGTCAAGAAAAACAAATCCCCTGAACAAGAAATGCTTAAGACGACACTTGGAAACCACACATGATCATTAAGGAATCACTTTTGTATTAGCACCTATAATTTTTATTTACCACTATTACAGCCAAAAGTACTCACAGACAGCTATTGTATCAAAGATTAGCTATTGCCCCTTATTGGATTAGCTGTATGTCCTCCTTAACAAGCATCTTCAGTCACCTTTTTTTTCTCTTTATTTCCCCATCCTCAGTCTAAATATACCTCAATATTATTTGCATATAGACTTTCCCAGTAAAAATAATATATTATGCTTCAGAGGCAATACACATTTTTATGGAACCCTATTTCGCAAGGAAAATTAAAACACCATAATAGTCAATTTCTAATGCTAAAATCAGACTAGAGCAATGTACTTTTTAACCTTTGACATAAAAAGCTACAAAAGTCAGAATAATATATACTTTACCCCATCAAAAAAAAATCCTTATGTCAGAATCAAATACAACTGTTAAATAAAGGCTTTCATAAGAACACTAAACAAAGAATAAGGAACATTTTAAGAATAAATTATTTCTTTAAAGACAAATGAAAATTCAGTTTCTAGTAACACTCACAGCATGCACGGTGGTTCATGAGTCATTTAATGGGACCAGGTACACGATTCAATGTTGAATTTCAAATACGTTACATGAACACTACAGTAATATAATTAAATTTCATTCAGAGACAAAAAGATGTTTCAGTGAAGAAAGTACAGTCATATTTATATACAGTACATCCAGATTAGCTGCTCAAATAGTCCAGTCACTCCAAATTAGGAAAAACTTTTAGTTACAGTACAAGGAAATCAGAAATATTTTGCATTTTGATGCATTCTCAACCATGCTTTCACAGCTCACTGCACCCTTAGTCAGCTATTTGTCACAAAATAACAACAGCTTCAGCTAAAAATGTAGCATTTACATTTTATTCGTCACAGTTGCTACGAATTTTAATTCACTAAGATTTTTAATTCAGAATTTACAGGAGAAAAGATTAACAAAACAGTAAAAAAATAAAGCTTGATTAAAATTCCTCCTCTTCTACTGTTAAGGAAAAACCCTACCTTTTTGCTAATGGAATATTATACTGTGTGCTATATTATGCTTTTCTTCATTCTATGCTGTATTACACGACTACTGTAGTTTAACATACTCGTGTCTGAAATAAAAAGTCTATTCATCTATTAAGCCTCTCAAAAAAAATGGCTTCACAAATGATGCTTAATGTCTCTTGTCCTTCATACTAGGACCTGTCAAGTGAAAAAATCACTCCACAACCAAAAATGTAAAAGACAAAATATATAATTGTACTTTTCTTTTTAAGCAATGTTTTCATATGTAGGAATATCCACATTCAAGCCAGAGGCCCCATGAATACCTTACCAAGCAGAAAACACAATGAACTCATTAATTTACAATATGATCTTATTTAAAAATTTACTTCCCAGAAACAATAATTCAGCAAGCTGTGACCATTTTGCCACATTTACTTAAGAGGTATAAGTACTAGGAGTCTGTCTTTAGTGAAAGCCAGAAAAAATGAAAGACAATGGGAAAAGGTATGAGGCATCTGTTTTAGCTGTGTAAGCATTATTTATGTATACCAGTCTACAATTCAGCCTGGCAAATGAAGTAAAAAAAAAAAAAAAAAAAAAAAAAAAACCCAAAAAACCCCCCACAATTGGTACACAAGGGATTTTCTCCTAAATGAAACTTCAAACAAAAACTCAAGCTGCCTATGGGAGCTAATTACATAGCCTTCAAAGACAGTTGGCATAGGTGTTTCAGGGCATTGAGGGCAAAAATAGAAGTCTCAACAACTACCAAAAATTCAGTTTGCAATTGGGCAGCATCTCTAATACAAACTTTTTTCTTTTAAGGGTAAAAAAAATACATAATGTACAGAAGTATAACTAACAAATTATTCCTTAGCAACCAAAAAAAAAATCAAAATTTAGTCCACGGATTTTTAGTAATTCCTATACAGTTAAGCTTCTGAGAAAAATATAACGTAAAATCAATTCTGTTTCTTTTATAGTGTAATTTCACTACAATTAATAGAAGTCCAGTAATGTCAAAGTGGACTGACACATTACCTCTGACTTTCACTAACACATTTTCTCTTTACCATAATCAAATACTAATACCAAATAATAGAACTCAAGCTACAGCCCAGTAGAACCCCTAATGGGAGCATGGAAAGTCCCCAGTATGTATACTTTCAGATTGCCTCAACAGCTGTTCATTTTTTCAGTATCTAAAATGCCATAACAAGTCATCCAACACTGCTCAAGGATGTACTGTCTGACTTGAAGGAGCTATGAATGAGCACTTGCAGCACATCTGCCCAAAGCGATGGTAAATTACATCTTTAGAGATGAAACGAGTGAGCCAGGATATGGGACAAATAAGAATGAATAAAAAAGTTCTTAAGCTGTCAAAGACAACGTGTCATCTAAACTACATTCTGAGCATGCTAACTGATGACTAACATATTTAAAATTAGGTACGCACTTCATTATCTTCCTGCACAGAGATGGTCTCTTGCATTTTTTAGGCTGGAGAAGAGAAGCCTCAGAGGAGATCTTATAGCAGCCTTCCAGTACCTGAAAGGGGCCTACAAGAGAGCTGGAGAGGCACTATTCATAAAGGCTTTTGGTGATAGGATGAGGGGGAATGGGTATAAGCTGGAGAGGAGCAGATTTAGACTAGACATTAGGAAGAATTTCTTCACCATAAGAGTTGTGAGACATTGGAACGTGTTGCCAGAGGAGGTTGTGGATGCCCCACCCCTGGAGATGTTCAGGGCCAGGCTGGATAGGACATTGGGCAGCCTAATCTAGTGGGATGTCCCTACCCATGGCAGGGGCGTTGGAACTAGATGATCTTTAAGGTCCCTTCCAATCCTAACTATTCTATGATTCTTTGATTTTTAAAACCATATATCATCATATTTATTTCATTATAGTTGATATTTTTCTAGGGCTTATCTTATTTCACCCTTTCTTTTCAGCACTGATGTTAGTAACAATGCTCATTTAGCATCATCAATGTATTTAATGAGCATAATATTTATCTCTAGATACTTGAATAAAATGTAGCATGTGATCAGATTACACAAAGCCCTGTGTTCTTCATCTCCTATCCTGAACATTACCATTTATCCTAACCTGCTGTATGGTGTGGAATTCCATCTCTTTTCAGTACATGAAATTGTGCTTATGCCCAGATGGGATGAACTGAAGTAAGACAACTTAAGAGATTGCATTGAATTCTTCTGCAGAGCTCAGTAAACTATGTATCCTCTTTAACCTCTTACATAATTTTGCCCAATAGAATAGTTTGTTAAGCAATATTCTTTCCTCCCACTTTCAAAATAATAATTGATCTTAGGGTTCTATACAGATTTGCATATCTCTTCCTTCTGATTTTTATTATTTTATGACTAAGAATTGAAGCTGGATGTAGGAGGTGCCATTTTGCATTTTTACATGCCATAGTTTTGAAAATTCACACTACATATCCTATCTCATCGCCCTACACATTTTTATTGATTTCTAAAGCTGTGCAAACCCAGGATACAGGAACTAGGGAGATTAAGTTGGAATTCTTTTCGGATATTTGAAATCACTAATCTAATGAATACAGACTCTGTGGGAACAACAGGGTCTGATCCAGCTCCTAGTGAAGTCAGTGGGAGACTTTCTATTGAACGTAATAGTAGACAAATACAGTTGGGTATACACAGTAGTAAGTGCAATGGACCTCAAAGAAACATTTATACTACCATGGACTGCATATCTGGGGACCACATTTGAAAGAATAAGGAAGCTCTTAGAAAAGGAAAACTTTATCTTTCTCTCCCCTTCCACCACATCACAATTAAAAAGACCCTGAGGTGTATACAATTCTTGGAGCCAGTGGCTGTAGGGTAGGGGAAAGATTACCAGACAGACACAAAGCTCAGGAAGAAGGGTCTTTCAAGGGGACAGAAAAGGCAAGCATTCAAAAAGCAGAATCAGGGAAAGACTGTTCTTCTTTGAGCAAATACGTGTAACTGAGGATGAACTGATCCACCATGTTGACTTGGGAAGTCTAGATGGGTAATAATGGCTCTAGAACTGCAAAAACACATACCTGAGTTCCAAGTTCCCTGTTTCTCCTTCATGGGCACGAAAGGTATATGCTGATAATATTCTGTATACTTACAGATGAATACTAAACAGAGTCAAATACTGACAATACAGTTTTCACAGTTATTTAGAAAACAATGAAAACTTAGTCTAAGAATTACAATAAGGATCTGAAAATAATGATTGGATAGTAAGCTGGCAGATGTTCAAGGCCAGGCTGGATGGGGCCTTGCGCAGCCTGATCTTGTATGATGTCCCTGCCCATAGCAGGGGGGTTGGAACTAGATGATCTTTGAGGTCCCTTCCAACCCAAACTATTCTATGATTCTTGTACAACAGAAACTGTAATCTTAAACAAGGTGTCACCTGACTCTGATAGAGAAGTATAAGCTTGAGAAATGAGCATACCAAAGTCTGTTTAATTACCACACATAAGGAAATGTTGAAAAGCAAGGTTTGGATCCTGCTTGCTCCATCATCTTATTTAACAGGTCCTGTGCCTTGTGATTTTCAGTGCTCACATGTACATTCTTGTTTTTCCAGAAGCATGATTTGATTTTAGGTTCACTAGACTTAGGTTTTCACTGATGTGTGAGAATTTGGCTCTATCTAGCAACAGATTCTTGAGAAAAGGACACGCATGCTCCAGATGGTAGGGAAAAAAAAATATTATCTGTCTTATTGTTGCATCTTCTTTACCCTTTCATGGATAAAATTGATGCAATTGATGTAATTGTGGTCAAGAATAAATTTTAGTATGGTCTACGTTTTAAGGTAATTTGGTATTCTTATCCACAGGTGTTACACCTTTTGTAAAAATGTAAGATACTGGTAAAGCTTTTGATCATTTCTTCCATTTTCCTGAAATCTCACATGATAGGTCTCATTCTTTTCAGTGTAAAAAAGAAAAGAAAAAAAAACCAAGCCAAACCAAAACTAAAAAATAAATAGAAAAAAAAAACCATAGTGCTTTGTAGTAGGCTGTATTTTGTATCTATTTGCATGCTTAACTGCAATGCAAGGTATCAGACTCAATTCTAGTATCTTCCACCCTGTGCTCTGTTTGAGGACATATATTCTCCTTCGACAACCTTTATACAGTTCTGAAAGTAACATGTAAATTAGCAGCACAGCACAGCCAAGGAAAGCCAAAGGATTCTCATCCAAACAAAGACTGTAACATAACTTTCCCCAAATCAGAAATAAGACATTAAGTCAGAGTAAGCATATTTAGAAAGTGGGTGAATTCAGCTACAAAGAATTGTTCTATAGACTGCAGCATTGAATGTGCCTCAAATAAATGTGACGATAGCCCTGTTTGGCTGAGCTTTTTATACACTAAGAATTTATGTGTTCCAGTAAGTTTTATTACATGATCTCATTCATTTGGAAAACCTTTAAATGGAATCACCTTTGCACTTTTCCCCATAGGGGACAAACATTATATTTTAGTTTTCAAAAGTCCTTGTTCTGTCACTCTCAAAAAAGGATTCTTCACATTAAAGGCATGCAAAGGTTGGTGGGTTGTTGCTTTGTTGGGTTTTTTATTTTCTTGAGTAGGCAGGAGCCTAAATGAAAAGGACAGAAAGAAATATAAGCTTTTTGACTTGAAAGTGTGCAAATACTACGGAAGTGAGTAAGAAAGTGGTCTAAGTGACACTTTATATGTATGTCCTGTAATGAGTAGTATCATTAGAAACTTCAGTCTTGGGAAATATCTGTGAGATATTTTTGTGGCTATAGAAGTCAGCTTTAAGTAATAATTTTACAAAGGAACAAAGTTTTGGAGATTGAAATGTTTCTTGCAGTTGCATTTTATCCCACCAAGTTTAATGTCAGAGAAGGAGCTGGTTTTCTCACCACAGAAAAGTACAGGGAAAGTCTTTTGAAAGTCTCTAAACTGTCAGATAAGGTTATTCAAGATGTCAATGAACAAAACTGCCCAAGAGAGTAAACGTATCTTGCTCAGTGGAACTGAATATACTACCAGACATACTTGTTTTAACAGCTTTGCAGACCAAACAACACCACAAAAAAAAAAAAAACCATGTACATAGAGAGAATATCAATATCCAAGAGAAATATATGGTCTTTGATGATCTCAGTTGATGGAATGTAATGAAAAACATAAAAAAGAAAAAAGCCAGAAATAGATACAGTACTGGATGCTATACTGCTTTCTAAAGTTAAGATATAACTGTTGGCTGATAGGCTTCTGCTGCTGGTGATTATTTCAGAACACTAAGAACTAATGACTATTCTTGAAGACATCTTTTATTACATTTTGGAAGTGACTTTTTGTCCAGGTGTGGATTTATAGAACATAAATGCACCATCTCTGAAAAACCTAATTTCTTGATACAATTTGTGTCACTAAATGAGGGTCAGATAATTCACTTCACTAAATGAGTTCTTTTCAGTTCCTTTGCCCTCCTTCTGTTCACTCAAGAACTTTCAATAAAATTATCTCAAATGTTTTTAAGTCAATGTTTTAATATATGAAAACAAAAGACAAACTACAAGCTTGCTGTTATTTCCCAGCCACCCATGCACATCACTTAGTATTCACATACTTTGTGATATGGGACAGGGGATCAATCAGCTGTACGACTTCCAGATGACAGTTGTTCAGCTTCAAACTAGCTACCAAGCATCTAGTCACACTAGCTAAGTAAAAGACAAATTCATTAAGACTCATCTATGGGGTAACAAAAGAAAAGCTTTTTCATAATGAGGAGACATTAGTATAAGAATATATGTCACACATACTGGAAGTCTCAGACTATTAATGCCAAAATGTCCGTAGAATATTTTAGAAAGATAGCTGTCAGTAGTGAAAAAAAAAAAATACTTCATCAACACAAGATAAGCTTTACAGACATTATCCTGAGAGGCTGAGGAGCTGGTAGTAACATCCTGGGTACAAATCATCACAATTACTTTGTATTTGTTCTATGATTCACAGTCAAGTCCAAGCCTGTAATACGCACGCAATGGGTTTTAAAGTAATCTGTGCCCCAAAGTTGAAAACAATTCCAAATCAGAATTGAAATCAAATGAGGGAAGAAAATGTGAACTGCAAAGTAGAAATTCTGACTGAGTACTTTTCAGCACATTTTAGCAGCTATCCTTTACTTCAGCAGTAAGTGAAAGCAATTGCACAAATATAACGGGTGGAAAAGAGAGGAAGCTGAGAATAATTAACATAAAGCTAGAAGTTAAAAGAAATCTAGTAATGGAACCAAAAATGAATATGGAATAACCCTTGTCAAATGAGATGAGAAAAAAAATACATGAAGTATTTCTGGAAATATATTAAAGGCACAGAAGTTCTAACATTTTTTTGAGTCATCGTGAAATGGAACATCTTCAGCTGACAGACAGAAATGGTCAGTAAGTATTACTATCCTATGGTTTGGAAGGAAGCCAGATGATACATTGATGCTAGGTGGTGATGAACATAAATATTTCTCATTCCATCAGCAGCTACGGTAATAGCAAATTTTAGTAATGGTTGGTTTACATTTTTAAATAATAAAGAGTTATTAGTTTGTACCCAGTAGCTACACAAAGACCAAGCTGATGTGTTAGCAGTGATTTTCAAGAACCTGAAGTACTGATGGTGTTGTGCTAATAGCTATTTAGACATTGATACTTACATATCTCCCAAGTAAGTAGGAAATTGTCAGGATGACACTGAATGAATGAATAAAGGAAAGGGATAACTTCAAAAATCATGTTGCAGCACAGCTAAGTGTAAATCTTAACAGCTAGGAAAAAACAGGTAAGCCAAATCATTAGGATGGAAGACTACACTGAAAAGTGGTGACTTTGATTTGCAAGAAAGAATCCAAGCAAAAGGGCTAATATAATCCTTGAATGTATAAATAAGGAACTGAGGAAATCAAATACATTTCATAAGTTGTATTATCTCCATTATTGCTATAAAGACATATTGCAACTGCTTTTAAGGATCCTGTCCAGGTCTGACAGTTGAACTCCAGGAAGTACAGATACATAGAGTTCAACCACTAGGAATGTGTCATTTAACAAAGACTCAATTAATACAGTCTACTTAGTTTATCAAAGGGAAGATAAATTTCCTAATAGCTATCTTCTCAATTTAGGAAAAAAAGTTAACAAGTTCTAATACATGGAAATGGAAACTAACTGATGAGGTGTGCTCCTTTCACAACAACACTCTTAAAACTGGAATGATTTTGGAAGATTACAACAGATTGTAATGAAAACTGTTGATTGAAATAAATGAATATTTTATGAAGAATATATATATTCTTTAAGCCATAAGTCTGTTTAGTCTCAGCATTTATGAGATAAATTGATAACCATACAAATAAATTGATGAGAATCATCATAAATTTTTTGATGTGGGCCACAGAAAATAGCTACCTGTGGCTGGAGTGGTGAATCAGCAGTACCCATCATCTGGGCAAGCTTCTTAAAATGCATGGAAATCATAACTATCCTCCATTCATTTGGACTGCTAAAAGTGAACGTAAGGAATGCAATGTATACAATACAAAACATACAGTAGTACACATTTAAATAGTAAACTAGATTTAAATTTGTATGTTCAGGTAAGATAGCTAAGACTTTAAGGCCTGTTTTAAAAGAAAATTAATGCTAAAATCAATATTACTTGAAATGCCTGATATGAAAAATTTGTTTGAATTATAGTATCTCTTCTTGATTGATTGACTGCAGCCACAAAATGCATTACCAATGGATATCAAAAGAAAAATAAAATTTTCTTAAGCTCAGTAATCTGGTTTATTATAGAAGAACATAATACAAAACAGATATCTAAGGAAAAAAATTAAATAACAACATTGTGCATATTATTTTATTAGAAAGATGGATGGTTAAAATTAATTCAGAAAGCTTGTTTCAAAACTGAAATAATGTTCACCTGTTTGTGTCCAATCAATATTGCTGCTTTTTCTTGTTACTGTTGATAAACACTTATCAGTTGTTCTACACAGATAAGAGAATAGAATTGGAAGAATATTATGTTCACAAGAACTAAATATAAATAACATTTCATATGGGAATATCTGGCTCAAAAGAAGATCTATCAAATCACTCTGATGCTTGATATATTCACAGCTTTGACCGCCTGCATGTCCATAAGAACAAATTACATCTGTGCGCAATTCCACTCACTTCCTA
Source organism: Phaenicophaeus curvirostris (assembly GCF_032191515.1). Taxonomy (NCBI): domain Eukaryota; kingdom Metazoa; phylum Chordata; class Aves; order Cuculiformes; family Cuculidae; genus Phaenicophaeus; species Phaenicophaeus curvirostris. Next base: position 78,317,051 of record NC_091394.1, on the reverse strand, counting down.
TATGATGTACTTCTATCCCCACCTGGACACTCACCTCCTTACTTTTACTACAAACTTGCTTATCTCCCCTTGCCTCAAATCTTTAAGAATATGGCTTTCCTTACAGATTTTTATCCTTTGCTTGGCTGTTAGTTAGTTCATAAATTAAATTCTAAAGGAAATATTCTCATCAACCCATATGGTCTCCCAGATCACAAAGACCATATTTCTTACATCAAGACCATAAATTGCATTTGAGTTGAAAAAAAAGCTCCTGAAAAACACTGAATTGTGATTCAGAGTCTTCTGATGTAAAGACTCCCAATTCTAGAACAAAACTTCTACACTCATTCAGTCTGAGATGATGCTTTCTTTTCAGATACTGGAATTTGTTGCAGCTAGAAAAATCTTTCCAGGGAGCACTAACCTACCAACAATTATCAAGTGATCATTTCACCTTCTTTATATATATTGCTTCTTTAGCCTCTTAAACTTTAATGTGAGTTTTCTAGTCTTTGAAGGCCCCTGTAGACCTTTCTCAAGCTCTTCTTGGAGTCAAAATCCCTTTGGATGACTCGAAACTAAAATTGGATAGAGTTACTGTTCTTACTAATGTTTTTCATACTTATCTCCCACATGGGCAAAACTAGTCATACTTGATTTATGCTCACACCTCTCTGAAAGACAGAATTTTGTCTGAATGAAAGACTAAGTCATGAAACACAAGCCTACAGTCAACACAAAAAAAAGATAATGACTTGCCAAGCCATTAGAAACTCACCCATTTTAAACTCTTGCTGTTCCTTTATTATTTTTCTACCCAACTAATTGTCCTACAAACTTTCTCTGTCATGAGTCAACTTTGAGACTCCAACACTCACATGAGCAGTTAATGAAATGTGAGCTGTCCATTCAGTTTTTCTGATACTCCTGTCCTTGCTCCAAACTACCTCACCTCCATTCCTGCCTGATCCTTCTGAGTTCTTTCTCATCTATTAGACTTCATGACAATAAGCATAATAACATAACACAATTACTATAATAACGATTATACGTCACACAGTGCTGAGAAAATGACAGATTTTTTTGCCCTTTACTCATGATTTCCACAGATAATATTTTTCCTAAGCCAAATCCACAGGGAAGAGCTTGCTGATGCTTCTCTGCCTGTTCCACTTCCTTTCACTAACCCATTCTTTCCCATCCATTAGTTTGGCTATACTGACTATGCTGTTCTGAGGCCCATTGGACACCATTTAACTTCTTCCCACAGTACACTGTTGGAAGAATATCTACCTTTCTATTCTCCTCCACAACTTATAATCAATTATTTCTGTCAGGGTTTGATCACCCCAAGTTACAGTATTGCACAAGATTACAAGAAATACAGAAGTGCTCTGCCAACTTATAGTATAATAACCTGATTATGTATTAAGTAATCATTAGTATTATTAATCTATTTATGGATGAAAAGCTAATAATAAAATAAGTTTTTGCACTGGGCCGTGGATAATTTAAAACAGAGAATCGCATGGATGCTTTTCACTTTCCTTATTTTTGCAATTAAATCTTCAGACAAAATTCAGACAAAACGTCAGGACAGTTTCTTTCTAATTAGAAATTAAGCTCCTGAGAGTCAAAATAGAGGATATAGATTTTTTTTTTTTAAAATAAAAGGAAAAGTTTGCATAATAAGTATTTGTTGTTGCTGATGCTTACCTTGTCAACTGTAGTCTACAGACAAATGGCTAACTAATACATAACTGATAATAACAGCACCCACTCTTGTGCTGCTTCTGGCATGCAGAAAAAATCTCAATGATTACTGCATCAAACCCCAAAAGTATATTTGATTACAGCCTGAAAATGCATTTCGGATACAAATCCAAAGGAAATTGTGTATTTGAATCAATCCTGCCTCTCTCACACTGCCTCTGACAATAAACCCTGCTTTTCAGGTTTTCAAGACCAGTCTCATGCTGTGTGATGCCAAAGCACTCTGACCAATGTTCCTTCCTCCATCTCACCATTCTCCCAGGCCTTGACTGCTAACCCACTAAAAAGAGAAGGACAGAAGCAAGACAAGTCCCTGCTTTTCAGTGTCTCTTGACAGAGACTTAATTTACCATGCTATGCTGAAAATCAGGAAGAAAGCTGCTGATAACAGAGAAAGTAGATTAAAGTCTAACAGGTATCTTTAAACTTTCCCGATAGCATCACTCACTGTGAGAATCCCTAGAAGGAGATTCCACTAGTAGTTTAGGATTCCTCTGAGCTCTCTGAATAGCAGAGAGGGAGCATGAGTGAATAGAGCAAATAGCCCTCAAGTTATGCCTGTTATCTGTTGACACTTTTAAGACAGAATGCTCAGCCCATTTGCTCAAAAAGCTGGACGATTCTTATCTCTGTAGTATATAATTCCTTCTATCTCTCCATCAGTAGAGATCTGGCATGTTTTTTATTATTATATCTTTCCACAAAAATAACATGTTGTTTAACATGCTTAGCAAGCAAATTTTATGCAGTACGTGTCAATAGCTAAGAGGTTTAGTTACTAAAATATCAGCATTGCATGTTAAAGACAGAGTGTATAAAAGTCAATGTATCAAAGTAAAATAAAATAACACGAAATTGTTAATTATACATTTTTCCAATCAATCTATACAGATCCCTTTATTTTCTCCAGTTTTACAGGATCTTCCTACTGCATACTCCTTTTAATACCTATTTTCTTGCTTGAAATTTTATAGGCTTTACATTTACAGGATATGAACTGAAAGGGAAGTATTTACTTGTTTCTTACTCTAAGAGATTATGAATATATTTTTTTAAGTGTTGCCAGATTTTATTCCAAACATGCCCAAGTAACTATCCATAACACACAGAAGAGTAAAACTGGTGAACTCGCTTGCTCTATCTTCATCTATGTCACCAACAAAGAAAATTCTTTGAAGATTTTGGCATTTGGGGGATCTACTCTCACTCCCTCATTTCCTGCTTCCACACACTCAATTGTACCTCTGAATGGAGCATCCCCAGCCTCCTGGCTGCCTCCAGGGAGTAGTGCCCACTTCACGGTCAGGGAGTCTAGTGCTGACCTCAGGGCTTTCTGCTTGTTCCATGTGCTTCTGAGCACTTCTACTGTACGAGAGTGCCTCACTTGGGAATCTCATGGAGTACTATACGTTTGCTAGGCGACAAGGTCACAACTCAGCAAAATTGGTAGGTCCTGCTCAGAAGTGCAAGCAGTACACAAATTTCGTCATAAAAATGTGGGTGTTCATGATCTATCAGCTAAGTACTTACCAACAGATTTCTATAAAATATTTAATTTACAACATGCACACATTTATTTTTCAAAATGTAAGCCAAATAAAGTAAGAGTAATTCTTCTTCTTTAGGACAGTAAAAAATTTGTGTTAATTATCATATATGTTTTAAAATGTGTGTGTGTATATATACACACATATACACATAGATATACACAGACTGAAAAATATCCTTGATGGATTTTTAGACTAACATTGCATCTCTGGATGACTGAACAGAAAACTTATCTGGAACCAGTCATACTGACAGTGCAGTTGGATATGTGTCCTGAAGCATTTGTCCAAGTATGTTTTTTACTTGAATGAATTACTTGTGATTATCTCTGTACAGTATTTCAGAGCAATTCAATTAAATTTCATGTCGCTTCTACTTTACAAAAAAACCCCAAAAATTATAAACCAAGAAATTTCTGGAGACTGTAGCACAAGAGACAAAATCAGACTGGAAATTACGAGTTAATGATAAGTTTAATTTTAGTTTTAAACATTTAGTGTACCTTTTTCTCCTGTGGCTATTCTTTAAACACAATCAATGTAACCATCTTATTCAACAAATAAATATCTAACAAGCACTGACTATTACTTCTAATGAATTAGTTTTCTTATTTTTCTTTTGGAGAAAAGAGCCTAAATTAATGTTCTAGAAAATGTGGCTATATTCTGTGTTCATTCTTTTTCATTTCAGTGGTTTGGCTGCAACAGCTACTGTTGACAGCCATAACGCAAAAAAAAGGGTAGGCGGCACTATTGTCATAACTAGACCGTCACAAACATAGAACAGATTTAAGTGAAATTTTAATACTTCAAAATAGATTATTTTAAATTTTACCTTTTTTAGGAGTATGATGATTTTTTAATGAGTCTGCAGTATTTTCTGAGAATTTTTTGTGCAAGATTATATTTGATCTTTTCTCATCACTTTAGAAATCATAGTATCGTAGCAAAGTGCAGGAGCTTAAATGGTGCTATACTCAAACAGTGCACATTTCAAAAAAATCACTCTGATAAGAGTTTATTGATAATTCATGTATTTGGAAATATATTGAGAGCTTGTATTTTTAATACAAGTTCCATTTCATGCGATTGCAAATGTACTGACTCAAGTTTATATAACAGAAAACTATTTTGAGCAATGGGAAGAGTAAAATCTTTTTGCTGAAAACTTAGAAACTGCAGATAAATGTAGCGAGCATTAAAAATGCCTCTGGAATCCATATATTCTTTCCCTGGGCTTTTGTGCTATCTCTGTGTGCAGATACTTGACTTCTGAATGAAATTCTGTAAAGAAAGGCTAAATATAGGATTGGGATTTAAGTAAACACAACTTCTGATGATGTTTTTACTAAAAACTTCTCACTTGATTAGTAACAATTACCTCTTTGGAACAAAGGTTGTTGGATATAAGGTCAAATTAATTTCTAACCTTATAGGAAGAAGTATATATTTCATCTGTGACATCATTCTATAGAGAATCTTCCAAGCAAATAATTTACTATACAAAAACTTGTGTAAAAGGTAACACACAAACGCGGTCCAAACATTTTTCTGAAACAAAGTCTTTCTTGTCAAAGAGACAATTCAGACAGAAGATAAATAAAATTAATTAATTTTAGTTTCAGTTCTCTGAAGTGCCTTGCATTGCACCGAAAGACAGAAGAATTAGCAAAATATAATGGAAGTGATGCTCACATGATGCAGAAAAAAAACAGAGGTAACAGCATTAGTTTTTGTTCTGTCAATGTTGTTTAGTCTATGCGTTTGAATTAGACATTCATGTATTATAAACAATAATTCCTACTTAGACTTAATGAAAGATAAACTTCCAGAGATAGTACTGAAATTTCAACTCTTAGTATGTTATACTGTATTGCCAGACAGTAAACTAATCAAAGATGCCTCCCTTTTCTAACTTCACCTGAAAATAATTGACAGAAAGAGAACACAGCTAGAGAAGGAAAACATTTGTTGAATCACCTAGTTTGTTTCCATGACAATGAAGGATCTTTCCCCATGATACATTTTATAGAGTTTTCTCAATCTAATTTCAGAATTTTAATTTTTTTTAGGGCTTATACCATTTCCTATGTGATTTGTTCCATAATGTTGTAGATTAAGAAATTTGCAAGTGCATTCATCCAAAACCTTTTATTGATTACATCACACTTCAGGATTTTTTGTTTGAATTGCCCAAGTAAACATATTTCCTTCATGTTGTTTAAATAATTATTACATATATATGCTGCTAATCTGCTTCCTTTCAACTCTAACTAAGCCAACTCAGATGTATTTCCATTCCTCTTCACTGTTATTTTCTGGAATTTTTGCCTCCTTTAACTGTTTTTCTGTTACGCAGTTTTGGTAACAATGTACATCCAGAATTATGCACAGTGATCCCAGTGTTAGTGTCTCAGAGTTGTTTAGGACAGCATGTTCCACCCTGTACTTAACAGAAATACTACAAAAAAACTTAAGATGGTGTTCAGAACTTTTTAATTAGGCAATAACCCGCCAGTCATGGTAAGCGCCAGCAGGCACCTATGGGATTTGTGTCTATAGTAACTCAATCTCGGTTCCCAAGTGATATGTCATAAACATATGCTGATCATTAAGAGTTCAAATATAAACTTCCTTTTCCATGTAGTTCACCAGAGGCCAAAATTCTCATAAATGTATAGACAACAATTTAGAGAAGAAATAAAATTATGCTTAGGAGAAATACTGTAAAAGCTTTTAATGGCAAAATGTATACTTATTTTGCTGCATTGCATTTACTGAAGACAACAGTAGATACTGTAAACCGCTTTTAATAAATTGAACATTTTTGTATATACAGCTTAAAATAATTAAACCAGAACTAAAAACAAATCAATATCAATAAAGATTCATGGTAAGCAATCTTTAGTTGGGTGGTTTTAGTCTTTTTTAGTTAGCAGCTCATATAGCTAAAAGGAAGCTGAAAAAGGCTCTATTAGTACCTTATTCCTTGTACTGTTTGTATAGAATGTGAAACAATGAGACAAAACCAAATATGTACACATTTAAATTATTATTTTACAGGATTAGAGATGCTTCAACACACTCAGGCAAATCTAGCTTCCCTGAAAGAATGCTAGGAATATCTAAGAGTTTTGGTTTTCTTCCTATTAGCAGCAAAGTTAAATTCTCTACTTTAAAGGAGAAAAAAAGCAGGATTTAACATTAACTATGAAACCATAATTAATCCATGCTAATACATGAATATCTATATAAATGCAGTACCATGTCTGTTAAAGTATTCACATTGCCTTATTTATTATATGTGATTATATATCACAAATAAAATTTAGCAGCCCTGCAGCAGAAAGTGCAGCTAATCAACAGAAAGTACATCACAGACAGAAAATATAATCAGGGAAATGGAGGCTGTGCTTTCAGTGCAGAGTTAATACAGACTTCTGCTGTGATATTGACAGTATCCTTCCTCACAGCTGCTCTCATAAATCTCTTCTTCCATTCAGTAATGCTTCTAAATTGGGCTTCCTGACATGCTTTAAGTACAGGCAAAGTCTGGGTATACGGCCTATATCCAAAGGTCCCTACTATGACTATATCAGTTTCATGCTGGCATTAGCCAATTTGCAATCAGTATAAAGTGCATGAAAATTAGTCATGTAACATTTCCTTATTTTTCTTCAGTGTATCCAGCTCAGTCTTTGCTAAAACACATTCTAAAAATGTGCTGCAGAGAAGCGATTAAGTAAAAAGTCTGTCAAAATAATAGAAAATAAGATTTTCTTTCTAGCTCTGCTCAGTACATAGACTAAACAAATACAGTGCTGATAAAAATCTGAAATTAATGTATTGACCTGAGAATATGTTACCTTCTCTTGGTTTTGATTATATAACTTAAAGTGGCACATTCTCTTCGTGGAAAATAAATAAAGCCACCAATGGTCGTTGGTGCAAAATAATCTCAAAAACTGAAAAAATAAATTATTTGGGTTTAGCTAGTGATATGAGCAGGGTAAGATATTGAACCTTGAATGAAGTGCTTTTTTACAGAATAGAATGAGATTCATCCCCATAATAAGTGAAGATGAAAGAAATTAAGTTTCTGAAATATGTTGTTTAGGTACATGGAGTTAAAAAATATTCTACTCTAACATCATAGTTTAGATTTGCTTTACATGAGGGATGTGTGACACATGATTTAATGAGGATATTCTATTATTTTGCAGCAATTTCTGGTCAAAGGAGAGAACTGAAGCAGGAGAAGGAAAAAAAACATGAATAGGCAAGAGAAATAACACATCACAACCCAATGAACAGTTCTATATGATAAACTGCATTTCCTATCTTGCCTCGACACTGTTCTACTCCTTAAATTTCAGTGTACTTTTTCCATACTTTTTCAAGGCAATTGCAATGTGCTAACATTATTTTCTGGAGAATAAAAAAATCACATTACCAACAGATCACTCCAAATTTGAAATTGTTATAATTGAACTCCTAGAATTCAAGTAAAGCTGAAGTATTGCCTAAGGCCTATTCAAAATATAATTTTCTTTCTTCTTTTTAGTTAACTCATCCCACTTCTGCTGAAACAGCAGTAGATTCAAGATTAGTTCTCCATTTGTTTCCATATCCATTTGCTCCAATCAAAGGTGAATATATGCAACAGACTTTTTTCAGTATGGCACAAGAACACTTCAGATATCATCCATGTGTGACCAAAATGAAATTTCAATTAATGTACCTCTCATAACTTCAGTATGAAAGTGATTATTGGGACAGCATTTAGACACCAGTGATTTTTCAAAGGGTTTTCCAACTAAAAGTAAGAAGGAAATGTTCACCTCTCTCAGGTGTGTTTCTCTTGATTTTCAGCTCCAAACTCTAAAATACAAACTTAAACAAAGAGTGCATCACATTAATACACTAGAATCCAGTAGACAACCCTTTGTGTTAGTTGTATGGGAGTACTTCAACATTAAAATCCACAAAAATGCAGCTCTGCAAATTATTCCTCAGTTTACTATCAGGAGCCACACAACCTCCCCTGCAGAATTAATACATTCTTTCTCTGCTTAACAGGAGAACAAAGTATTTGTGTACACAAGTGCAATCTTGTGAGCACAGTCTCCAAGTAGCTTGTGTAGTTACCCAATTTTTTAGTGTTGCCATTGCACTTTGCAGCAAATATTATCAACCATGCTTGCTGCACAACATTCTCACACTTATTAAGAACATCTTTGAAACTACAAATACATTTGCTTTGTTTAGATATGAATACAGAGTTGAGAAATTATGATCATTTTTCCAATTAATGAACAAAATTTCTGAAAGACGCAAAAAACTCTCTGTAGCTGAGGACACATGAACTGTGCAGCTGACAGTGCGTTAGGAAATAATGTAGCTAGTAATTAGATGCAATTTGCAGCTGGTATGACAGAGGGCATCCTTGGTGCATGTGAAGGGTATGGCACAAAATCCTTGTGTATCTCTGAGATATTTAAGTTACTTTGCTATAATACATGCCCTAAAATCTAAAGATTTACCTAAAATCCCAGAAAATAGAATGCAAGATCTTTCACTTGCATATACTTAACCCAGGATCATGAAGACCTTTACAAATATTTGAAAGTGAAACTTCAGAGACTCCCATTAAGTATTGAATATGAAATACATCCCAGAAAGCTCAAGCAGTGAAGTTTACATAACTTTCCTTGCACTACAAAGGAGATTTTGATAGTAGAATCCAGGCACCTGCATTCCCCCCGTGAGCTGAATGACACTAGTATCTTCTCATGTTTTATTCTAAAATATGAGATGTGTACTCCTTATGCACTATGGTTATGCTATGTCCTAGAAATGAGCATACTGTAACATTAAAGGTCAATGCTAAGTGCAAGCACATGAAGTATCTGAATTGCCTTCTTTTAATATCATAATTCTTGTTGCATTTTAAAATCTTTTCTGTCATCCCTGACACATTTCAAAACTTCCAAAAGTGTGACAATTACATGAAACAGGTTCTACTGGAAGAGTTCTAGAAAACAGGGCACTTAGAAGATTCTACCATAGGTTATTTGAATAATCAAATATTGTTAAGTCACTATGATACAGAAGAGCTATAAAATTTGAGTCTTCTCTAAAACCAACATCTTTCTTGTAATTTTACAGCAGAAAAATGCCACCATTAGCAGTGTAAAATGGAAGTCCTCAAGTGAATGAAACCTTGACTACCCCTGAGGTCCTAACATCTACACAAATTTCACTTTCTCTGAGGGCAATCTGAGGAGCAATAACATAAAAAAAATCCCAATGCTAGGAAAATCAAGAAATGTAAAGAAAAACATTGTTATATAGAAGAAGAGAGGGTAAGACCAGAGGACAGATTTTAGGCTTTCTCTTTCAGTGAAAGGTTTTAATGTTATCCTAGATTTTTTTTTATGTTAGTATATCTGAACTTGCAAATAAATTTTGTAGGAGTAGAGGTAATAAATCAATAACCGGAGTATAAAGTCTTGTAGAAATTCTGAGCTTCCATGTTTTAGTAATGTTTTATTTATCATCTTCTTAATTCACTTTAAAAAAAAGTAATTTGAATGTGTTACATGGCGAAAAATACTAAAATTTGCAATACATTCTCATTTCATTATTCTACTATTTATTTAATAATGAAGTGAGTTATTATTAACTTACAAATACATAATACATGACAAAAGGTCCCATCTTTGGCACACAATTGTTAAACCAAATACTAAATATCTTTGTTTTATACAATTTCTCTGTGACTTCATGTATTATTTTATAGGCTAAAAATTATAACTATTTTAAAGCAATTATCATAATTGTGTTACCTGGCTTGTCAACTTAATGTTGTGCACCTCTTAACAAGTAAAGGTTACTTTCCTATTTTAATATATATGGCTATTACTATCTAAGATACATGGACTAAAAACTAATTTATTGAAAATATCGATGAATTTTCATGATAAAAAATTATCTTCAATACCAGAAGACAGGAATTTGGAAGTATATCTTAATCAGTAGATAAGTCAAAAATTGCTAGGAGGATAAAGTATATTAATCAAGACATATTTTGTTCTTATAAATAAAGACCATGCAAACTCACTCTGACTTCTGTAAGATAAATCCAACTCCATACTTATTTGAAAACCAATAAAAGTTAGGTTTCAGCAATTCAGTCTGTAATCCCTGTAATACTTAGACAAATCTGAGATAAAATTCTCCAATACCCAACATTTTTATTTCTCATTCTCATAATCATTTCTCATCAGGTTAAGAAAAAAAAAATGCAGAAACCAGAAAGCAGCTACCAGAGAGCTGTATTGCCTCCGTATTGCAAAGCACATGCTGAAGTGAAGCCAATGACTTGAAATACTTCCAACTTCTGCTGCAAACCTTTTATCTCAGGATAAAACTAAAATGATACTGATTCCTCTGATACTCATCTAGAATTTCATAGTTTTTTCAGAGGCCGATATTGTTTTTCCTTTTCTCAGAACTTTGTAAATCACCTGAGGTCCACATACAAATCCTTCTTGAACTACTCTGAAACATGTTTTCTATGAGCAAAGCTTCAATCTACCTTTATAGAGCAAAGTTAGGAGCATATTCCTGAGAAATCTAAAGGGACAGTAGGTCCATAGATAGCAACTGATGGGACAGCCCAGCCCTGCCCCACCTGAAAGAAGCAGAGCAGCTGCAATACTGTTCCTTTCCATCCTTCCCAGTTTAACCAGACCTACATACCTAAACTTCCCAATTTTATTTGTGCTATTCTGCCCACCCGTAAGTTGTGAAAGTAGAGGTTTAAATTGGTGCTGTTTCCCTTCTAACTCTCATCCTACTCAGAATCAAACTATGCCAAAAAGATCAAAAAGTGAAAAAAATGCATCAAGAAACAGCAGGCCCACACTAATAGTAGAGGTTTTCCTTCTTCCCACTGCAATGGTGGCTGGCAAAGGTGGCAAAACTTCTTGATCGAGAAACACAAGACATATCTTTGTTCTGATAAAGAAACTTACGCTTAGCAAAGCCTCATGTTTCAACAATGCATTAAAATTACTGTTACTGACCTGGTAAATGAAGAGTGCCACTGGTAGGCACATTATGCCATAAACATACATGTGATTTTACTTACTGACCCGTAAGAAAAAAGAGCTAAAAGGATAAAGGAAGGAGTGAAAGCAATGTCAGGGACTACATGAACGCTGTATTTTTAACATACTTGATCCTGAGCAAAGCAGAACTGGTGAAGGCTTTCACCAGGACTTTTGACCATGTCGAGTGGGAAAACTGAAATATTTATGAATATGCATCTGACCAGAAACAACAAACTTTGCCTCATACCAATAAACCAAACACTAAACTGAGGCAGTATGAAGCAGATTTGCATAGAATTCATGCCAGTTTTACATTAGTGACAGTGAAGAAGAGTAAAAGGAATCGCTCAGGCTAGTTTGTCTTTCAGTCATCACAGCTCAAACTATCCCCAAGTGTATTTATTACCTGATCAAGGGTCATTGCTACCAATTTTGATTTCTGGATGTCCGTGTTGGAACATGTTGTTCTCATAAATTACTGGGCTCCTGTCACTGAACAAATCTCTTTAAAATGTTTCAAGTTGGGCACACAAAATCATTAGTCATTTTTCAACAGCACAATCTCTGCCTTTCTTCCTCTAGAAAAAGAAGAGAATATCCACATCTTATATGGACATTCTGAGGAATGACAGGAATTATCTGAGTTATTCAAGAATGGAAAGGGATTCTTTTCATATGTTCTGATCAAAAATGCTGTGCTTGGTAACTCAAATATAACTCAGATTTCTGTTGCTCTCACACAGGTGAGAAAAAAAAAATCAAGTTTTAAGGCATGTTAAACCAGTTCCAAATTTAAGATGATTTCAGTTTGTCAATTTAACATACTATCTGAATTGAGATAAATTATCCATCTCTGATCCCTCCTTTTTTTTCTTCCTGGTGAGAGGTTAGGAATGCCAGCTAGGGTTTTATTACCATCATCAGATAACAGCAGCTGATGTACAATGAGAATTGAGAGAAACCTGTTACGGCTGCTAATATCCACAATGCCATGAGATTCATGGAAGAAACATATGTCACCTTATTAAATCTGTAGCAACTGAGGTGCAAGTAACAGAAGGTATCCCTCTCCAGAACTGGAAGTGATGGGAAGAGAGATGGTTCTGCAAGGAAATCACTCATTTTTCTCTCTCTGAAAATATCTGTAACAGGATGTTACAGGGGTGGGTTTTCCTAGAAATAGGGATTTAAAAAACAAACCCACAATCTAACAGCTGCCAAGATGGGAATTTCTTTCCAGAAAGAAAGAACTTTGGGGCAAGTTAGTATTTTCAGTTCCTTCTTCCAAGAGAAACAGAAAGGTAAGGAGATTTAAAACCTCATGCTACTTGTCCCAGTCTCTCCCAAAGGAATAAATCAAGAGTCATGGCTTTTAGGTACACTATTCACAGCTCAGAGAGAACATAGAGTGCTCTGTGAGAGGGATGCATGGCAAAGGTGAAAAAAATACCAAATGTGGTCACTAAATTCATCAACAAGCACCCTCATGCTTGCTGTCTGCCAGCACTTCTGTGTTGCTTTGAGGTTATTTTTGTAGTTAAAAAAAAAAGGAATTTTTTAAATTACTTACAGAGAGAAGAGGAAGTAAAAGGGTTTCTTTACTCTCCTTGCTTCAACAGCTGTCTTTCATGGAACACGAGGAAGTACAGGTGCTAAGGCTCTCTGTCTTTTATATACAACTTGCTTTCCCTGTCAGTCTACCTCTTGTGTTTGCAGAAGTTTACATATATGTGTATATATATTTATATATAAAAATATATCCCATGGACATTGGGATCCACCCGAATATGGCTTATGCTTCTAATTTTAGGAAGGAAAAAAGAGGATCATTTGACATGGATAACCTCTCTGAAGTAATACAGACATCTATGGCTGGTGTTAGCTTAGTTTTGGAATTCTGCTTGTGTCTGATGCAAGACAGGTAAGAATCAGTGGGGAAATAGCTTTGTTATGCCTTTAACTCATTAAGGAAAAAAATATACAGAAGTAATAAAAGTAAAAGTTCTGGATTTTTTTCCAGCATTGGATGCTTTTTCAATTGAGAAAGCATATCAGATGTAAAATTCAGAAAATTATTTAAGCCAGGATTATACGAATCTAGTATGGAGGTAAAAACAGAGCAGGTGTGAAAATCTCAACAAATTAAATTTTTAAAGGTTAACAAGCTAGTTTTTGAAAGTGAGACAGGCAGTTTCAGTTATTATTCATTATTGTATATCAGAATATGGATAATATAATCTCAGTTCTAGCACCATCAGTGGGGTTTTATCCTTGGCTCTTGGACTAAATATTTGAAAATACAAAATTTAGAATGATAATAAACCCCTTGCAGGTAAGGAAAGAAACTCAGATCTGTTCTACAGAAATATCTTGACAAAATTGTTTCCCAACAAGGAACAGAATATTAACTTTTTCCTTCAATGTCAAAGTAATCATTAACTGCACCATGACTGAAAACAATTGTCTCTGCCAGTAATTCTTGACATCATGTGATGGCTTCGTTATAAAGCAGAGTACTAGTAAATAGCTCACAGGTATATTTAGAAAACAAAACAGAAAACTAAATAACAAAAATAAATTACATATTTCTGCCAGACATATATATTTTAGTAACCTATTGAAAATCACTGTATTTATATAAAGGATGCTAACCAAGGGAATGACAAAGTGCAACTCTTAAGGTTTAATTTAATGAAAGAAAATAGAGTTTACTTTTTCAAACTAAATGTGTTTAATTTCAAAACAGGGACCATTCCTAAGTCTCTGCTGTACATAGAATTTGCGAACAACCTTTGTACTATTTTGGGGCCGAATATATCAGTTATCTTATGCCCCTGTGTGGCCAACCTAGACAGCAAGTTCACTTTCACATAGCTGTAACAGTAAAATAATGTGTCATGGAATAAACTAGGTTTAGGTAAATTCACTGCTGTTAATATATACTGCAATGGTAAAACTGGATTGATACGGGTGTGTACATTTTGTATCAAATTTAGTCACAAAGGATACTTGCCATTATGCAGTGATGTGTTAATCTGAATATGGCCCAAAGCAACTGTGACTTCACAAAGCATGCTGCTACAAATAGAGCATCTGACAGCACTTTACTTGTACACTAAACTCTAAATGAAGAAAGGCAATCAGATAAATCCAGCTTATCTGATAACTACGGTTTTTTAAGACTTTTAAAAACTTTTACTGTCTTTAGTCAGTTGAATGAAAAGTACGTCACTGGAAGTTATCACAAAAATTTTAGACTTCAAAAAACTGAAATTCTTTTAGATGCTGCTTTAGAATTAAGATGACATCCAAGCACTTGGTATGTTTTCAGAAAAGGTCTTACAATTTCTTTTCCCATATTTTATTTTCCAAGACACATTACGATTTTATATCACAAACTAGGTATTTGCCAAATGCTAAGAAAGCAAAAAAATTCTTGTCAATTCCCAACATGAGGCAATTCTAACCATTTTTCAATAGGAGGTAACCTATTACATAGGAAAGAGCACTACAGTCCCCAACATAGGTGAAACACAATTTTGATGCAAAGTTATAGCTCTTACTGCTGCAACTTGCTGGAGTTGATAATGTCAGAATAGAGATATGCAGGAATGGGAGGACGGACCAGTAAATCATCTCTCTCTTTTACACTCACAGTAGCATCTTTTAGAAAAGCACTGTGGTTTAGCTTGCAAAAGAGAACTAAACTAATATTCCTCCAACAGAAGCTGTTAGCAACGGATATAAAAAAAACATTGAAATGGTAAAATCAATCGAACTCATGAGGAGCATAATATCATTTCGGTCCTCCCACACCAGCCACTGCAGCACAAAAAATATGCAAATAAGAATCCAACTCATATAAGGTTTCTATGTGAAAAGATAAAAAACAGTTTAATATATATTCTGGGTAGTGTTTGGTATAATATTAGAAAGCAAAGATCAATTTAACTGGCTTTCCTGCAGCAAAATCCCAGTGTATCTAAACTTCCAGAACTGAAAGTCTAAGAACAGATCAAGTGAAAAATAATAGGAATGTATTTTCAGTTACAGTTATTTGTATACTCTCTAGTTCCCTATGGCATTCTGTATTACATTCCATTATGTACTATACCATTTGTATGTATTAACCTGTTTTCTTCACATAGTACTTTGTATACGCAGCAGTTAAACCAGTGCTTAATGTCAACTGTTGTCTTTCTGGATTCTGACTTTTACCTTTCAGATGCAAAAACAGAAAGAAAAACCTTAAAAAGAAAAAGGGTAATCTCATATGGGTCTGACAAAAACATGAACTTCAAAGTCTGAAGAGACAGACCAGATTATACCTCATCAAAGAAGAATTTTTACATGTTAAAGGTATTTTTGTTTTCCTTACCACAGCTCTGAAACATTAACTCTTAATGTATGAACAATTAATTTTCAGCAAGTAGATTATCTTAACAGTGTAAAGCTTTAAGGGAAAAATCTACCTAAAATATACACTACCTTGATTTAATGGAAAAAATAAAATAGAGCTTTTTAAACCAATAAGACAAGAAACAGGACTAGCCTCCAAAGTACATGTCAACAGGACTTTTTTAGAGTCTATTCAATAGGTAAATTCTTCAAAGTCCTTTTATCAAGCCCAGATTTAAAACATTGATACTTATTCAGAAGACAGACTCTTTTTACTCAATAATCCTAAATAACTTCCAACTAACTTTAACTTCAGAAGACACAGAAAGCATGATTTAGTCTCTCATGATTACTGCTGCATATTGTTGAAAAATTGCAGCTTTTTTCTTGAGCTTTTTTCTTTTTTCTTGAGCTTTTTTCTTGAGGCCAACAGCTTTGGTACATAGAAAAATAAAAAATTACTTCTTATAAATATAGAAATATTTTCATCCTAAGACAGCCTATACTAGGTAGGACACTGGGCTTCCTAACACTCTATTCTTGTTTGACAGTCTTCTAGAATAAATATAACTCTAAATCTCAGGCACAAGAAATGCAATAAAATCATTTTCTAATGTCTTTTAATTTGAAACTGATACCATATGCAGCTCTTACTAGAGACTTACAAGAAAAACACACACCGAGAAACACTATGCACATGATGCACATGTATCTGCAAAAAAACAGATCCAGAGAATCAGAGAATCAGGACTTGGTTTGTAGATTATTAGAACAGTTGCTAAGGGCTTTGTTGCTTGCTGCAGGCCTAAAACTATGCACTTGGAAATATGCACTGTTTTACAAACACAGTTGATAATACCTAAATTATTGCTCCATTTTGTAGAGTTTCAAAGATTTCTCAGTACTTCAAAGAGGTAAGAAAAATCTCCCTGACTATAGACTTTATATATATCTAAAAATTCTTAATTCACTAAAGTGATTACGAATGCTAAAGTTACCTCTATAATTTTATGTATCTAATTAGAAATTTATAACCAAGGTATGAAAACTTGACACAGTGACATTAAATAAATATTAAAATATTTATAAAGGAAACATCAGAAGAAAGGAAGAGAATCCTTGTAACAGTAGCCTGGGAAATATAACAGTTTTCTGAAGTATTATGTGCAAATATCAAATAATACCCCATTTAAAAGAGATTTCTCCCACAGATACAGAGAAGAAGATTAAAATGCTGGATATAGTCTCTGCAATATTACTTCCACCCTTGTTCCAGAATGTTTCCATCAGTGCACTGTCTTTACAAAAAACTGCAGGATTCTTTTCCTCCCAGACCTGCACTCACGATCTTTTAGATTAAAATCTCAGTCATTTTACTGTTATTATTGAATAGCAGTATGAAAAAGTCCTAAACATCAGTATTATAACATTTAGTGAATAATGCCACAAAAATGAGTCATTATTAACTGTTTATCCCCCCAAAAATCCAAAGAAAACTTAATAACTAGATCACATCAATAAACAACTCCCTATCATTTCTAATTCCCAAAAAAACAAAAGCAATTCATAAAAGGATAGCCTCCAGAGCTGACTGACATACTGCAAAGCATCCACTGATCAGCTATAATTTGGCCAGTTAAAAAGGTTATTGAAAAGCATTGCACACAGAATCTAAGTCTTCTAAAAATAAGAAACTGCTTCCTGCCTATTTTGCAAATGGTATGCAGGACTACTAATTTGCATCTTCCAACAAATTATATACGGTTAGACAGATACATCTTTGAGCATTTAATCCTTTCACTGCCACAGCCACATAGAAATCATTTTCTCAGACAGATTTGTTTATGAATATTTTATATGCTTAAGGATTACAAATAGTAATGCTAGCTTCTAATGGTAGCTAATGTACTTGAAAGATACATAGCCATCTTAAATATAGAATTCTATCTTTGCTGGCTATATTTCTGCAGAATTCAGTTCTCATTTAAATCCTTACATAAAACATAAAAGCACCAACAGAAGAGACGCACTGCTACCGTAAAAATATTAATATCCAAGAGTGCAATTATAAAAGTACCCCAATGAAAAACATGCAAATAGATTGCTGACAGCATAAGCATAGAAATGGTGAAGCAAAAAGGTTTCTTTTCCACTTACCTAGCGTTGTTCAACGTTTGTCCAAAAAGATCATTTTGTAAAATATTTGGAGGGGATGAGAAAACCCCATGAAAATGAGATAAAACAGAATTGCAGACCTGGCGCAGTGTCTCAAATTGCATTTTCTCTCTTTCCTTCCCTTCTATTTTTCTTCACCACCTGTCTTAAAAGTCATCTATTTTGCACATACCGTCAAATGCAAACATGCCAATCAAGTTCCATATTTCTCCTGATCTCTGTAAAAACTGTGCCTAAATGAGCAGGGGCTGATAGCTAATTGTACAGTCATTATTCTTCTAATTCAGTCGTAGAAGATTTAGTACCCGTGTGGCTTTCTCCTGACTGTAGCAAGAATTCTAAACAGCAGTAAGCTTTTTGGGCATTCCCAGCTGAAGTGTGAAGCTGAGCTGCTTTCATGTACTCTACTCATATTTCTCTAAGCCTATTAAAAACACGCAGTGAATAGATGCTGTCGTCAGGAGTTTCAGCACATCTGGCTGCCAGCAATAAAATCTCAGAAGTAAAAAAAATGAGGACAAGGCATCGCCACACTGTTACTACTGTCTAAGAGGAGGAGGATTTCTGCATCTTCCCCTCCTCCTTCCCTCCCCTGTAAAAATGATTAACATCGGTGACAGTGTATTTAGGTCTTTTTTTTTTTTTCTAACATGTAAAGGCAGGTCTCCAGAACAGAAAGACTACTCTAAAAATATTCTTCATACAATGAAGATGCACACATATACACACACATAGCACTGAGACTGTAACAAGAGACCTTTTGTCTCATATCTGAAAAGCTATACCATACCTTACATGAGATAACAGGTTTTTCATTGCAAACATTTAAAAGTAATACCAAACCATGGCTGAAGCAAACAGTATAAATTCTATACATAGCTGCTCTGTTAGGCACTGTACATACAGCATCAAGGCAATTTAGCATGCAGACTTGAGAAATCACTAAAAGGAACGGTTGCATTTTATTTATACCACATTTCAAAATAAGAAGTCTTTGGCATTTTTTAGAAGTTTATTACACAGAACCAGCCATGACAGAATTAAGCAAAATCAAGCACTTCCTTAGATGCTCCATACCTGCTTCCAGGAAAACCCACTGTTTTAGGAGCCTACGTCTCTAGCAAACATACAGTATAGGAAGTCAAAAGGCAAGAAGCAGCATCAGTCATCTAATGGAACACAGTGAGATTCTGCAGCATAATATGCATGGTGAATGCCATTAAGTGTAAGGAAATAAGTGTTTCTGACTACAAAATGTATTTTTCCTCTTTTCTTTCAATGCTTCTGCCAGAGGATAATATTACATAACATTACAGAATACATTCTGTCATTGTCAAGTTGAAAAATAACAATTAAAACGATTTTCCTTAGAATCTCTCATTTTCTATCCACAGCTTAACACTAATTACAAAATTTCCAAATAAACCAAACAGAGAATTAGGACCATTATTAAAGCTCTTGCACTGAAAGTGATTTTAATTCCAAAAGATATGGAAATAAGCAACCTTTCAGCTAATTAAAGTGTTGCATTGATGATGTGCTCAGAAGGGCTTCTTTGGCAAAGAAGGCTTCTTTGGCCAGAAAGATGGCAGCTACAACTCAGATTTTCAAATTAAAAAAAAAAAAAGAAAAGTTAATCTCCAGACCCTCCTAAAAGAGACACGGAAGCCTCATTACCAACACCCATGTTAAATATTAAAAAAGAAAACAAAACAAAACGAGAAAATATCTGCTAATAAAATTGTTCCCAAAACTTGCGTGAAAACCTACAAAGTACTATACAAAGTATTTTAAAATGTCTATTTTTATACCTGTTAGCATACCGTGCATTATGGAGATACTTGTAATACATTTGAGGAATGTATTACAATTTGTGGCAAAAAGTGTGAGGCTGTATGTACGGCAAAACCAGTAACTGCTAAGATCCTGGAGTAGGAGGTAATGAGTCTTTATGGCTACCTTGCTGTAATAAAAGGAAAACTTAATACCTGATAACCACCTTGCCTATGTTACAGAGAATTAATGTTTGCCATGTAACAAAATTTATCTTCATATGAATTCTACCAAAAAGACAAAATTTTCTGCTGCAAGAAACAGAATAATCTTGTTACAAATTATTCCAGTAATTAAAATAATTATAAGTTTCATGTGCACTATTTAACTTTTTAGAGACAAAGTTGACCATGGAGCAGGTACAAGACCAACATTTTATCAAGTATTTCAATTATATCACCATTTTGGTTCATGCCTCCTGAATGGTCATTAAAGCCACAATGTTTCCATAGTCGCTGCAAAGGTCTGAACATTTTACATTCACTTTTCTATGCTTTAATTTTCAGATATTTAAAATTAAAGTTATGACACAAGTTAGGTTTTGGGGTTTTTTTTGATAAATTGTTAAAAGCTCCACTTAAGAATTCTGGAAAAGACAGGAATTATTATTTTTCCCTATTTGATATTTAACTTCCTTATACTTGAGATCTCCTACACTTGAGATCTCTTTCTCTCTTTTTCGGGTCACTCACTCTACAACTTCAAATATCCATACCAGAAGAAAAGAAGGTCCTATGCGCACAGGCTTCTTTCCAAAACACCCTAACTGTGTAAGCCCAGCACCACTCAAGCACTTGAAATTCTGGTATTTCCTAACATTTGAGGGCCTGGTTTAAATAATTTTGATAGTGATTTCTATTATAGTATTTTGTTTGTTTGTATTTGCGTATATATGCATACTGTCTTGATAATTATGGTTTGATTAATAAATTTAATTTACACACCAGTTTTACAATGGACTTGATAGACACGCAGACAAAGTGCTTTGAAGATATTGCACAGAATGGGAAAAACAGGTACCACATAGTTTAAGCAACTACCTGAAATGGCTGACAGACCATTTCAAACTGAAAAGACAAGCCTGGGAAAGCACAATAGGATCCATTAAGCCAGGCTATGCTGAGATCCATCCAGATATCTATTTCTCTAGTCAAGCTGAATTTTAATAAACACCCTTCAGCAACAAGTAGCTTGGAAGAAAAGATAAGCTCCAAAGTATGTATAGACATTCTTTAATTTATAAAAAAATTCTGTTTCAAATATAAGATTAAACCTCTTTCATTCTAGAATTCAGAAAGCTCTTAAGGTAAACCTATTATACAAACATGTTATCTCAAACATTATTTATAGACATTACTTCTTTATTCTAGCCACACAGAAAACAAATTTCATGGAAAGTTGTAGCTTAAACAAGGTAAAGCAATACAACTTCATTAAAGCTATACATTACAGCTTATAATGCAATGATTGTTGTGTGAAAAGAGATACCACCAATACAATTTTGGATATAATTCCATTCCAATTTACTGGATGTTACGTAAGTATATTCTGATGGAATCACAGAAGAAAATGGTAGAGATAAGTTACTTGGGCAGGTGTAAGAGTGAGATTTTTAAAAAGAAGAGAAAGTCAATTAATAGCAATTAATAGCACATAAATACCTTTAATACAGCTGTCATTGCTTTCCAGTATGCCCTTACCAAAGCATTTAGCTAAATATTTAAGATTTAAAAGATTTTGTCTGTTTAAGTATTCTCATTATGAAAACACATCTGAATAAATGCTTTTCAGACAGGTGAGTTAACAACAATAGCCTTACACATGGGATGGTGTTATATTATTACAGTTTATAGTGTTATATTATTACAGTTTATATGACTACTCATTATAGGTCAGATTAGCAAACTGATGGAGGTGGAACACGATTTTAAAGTACTAGCTTAAACTAAATTCAAGGATGGACACTTCACTACTGCAACTGAAATGCAATCAGACGTTCTTTTGAAGTAAAGCAAAAATTCATTTATATTTCATCACATCAGTGTTCAAAGACTCAGCTTCACAACAGAATTTTAGCAAGAACTAAGGCAAAACATGCAGCTGTAAATTTAATGACATAAGAATAGGAGTCATAGAAGCCAGGAACCTGAATATTTAGGATAGGGAATAAGAAAGGGATGTAGATAAAGACACAAACCCAAAAATATAAAAGTACCTAAATCCAGGCTGCAGGAAAGCATCAGTCTCTGCTCACAAATTGTAATAATGATTCCTCTCCTTGAGCTGGCACCTGAGCAGTCATTCAGAACGCACACTTCTTTTTATTACAGGAAGTCTGGCAGCTAGAACAGTGTTTAGGAACATGGAAAACTGAGTCCTAAGTTTCCTTTCAGGCTTCCTCAAATATGCCCACAAAGTCCCCATCGACACCCTACTGGCTTATTCCAAAGACACTTTGTCTTTGCTGTTGAGGCTGTTCTCTCTCCCGTAAAATAATTAAATATTGAAAGAACTATTTAATTCACCGAGTTAAACATTCATTGAGAATGGAAAAGTGATACTGATTTTATTCCCCGGTAGTCAGGTCACAGATCTACAATGGAAGATACTGAAATTCCAGCTAAGGGACCAAACCTTGTTACAGAAAATGTCCACTGAAAAAAGTATAGTAAAAAAGAGAAAGTAAATTCATCCTTGTGTTGGATGATCAGATGTTTTTCTTGTTTGCATTTTTGTCTCGCTATCTTCCGCAGTTCCCTGTTTCATTACTTCCATATCTGAGGCATGCTATCAACATTCATATAATTCTCTTTGATGGTCTTTTTCTTCTTACTCCCATTTGGTCATTTAATAATAATATATGCTCTCCTTTTAGCCTAACTTACAAATTTTAAACCAAGGATATGAGACTTAAGAATGCAGACAGTCTGTTTATCCATTTTTCTGTCCATATTACCACCTACCACCATGATTAACAAGCTTGAGGAGAATGGTTAATTTCATAGGGGCATAAATATTAAATCAGTTCAATTCCAGCAAGCTGTGTGAAAATTGGCGTCATCACAGGAGAAAGACCCAAGTCAGTGCGCATAGAGTAAGGATGGGTAGAACTGAGCTATTACCTATTGAGATTAGCAGTAGGAAGACAGTGAGAATATGGTCAGTAAATAAGCACATCGTTGCCATCTGAAGTTATCAAAAGTGATAAGAAAAGGTGCTTAAGTTATTGCGATCATCCACTACATCACAGAGGAAATTGGACAGAAAAATATGAGACACCACTGTAGGCTGCACTGATTCTAGTGCTCATGGAACCACCTCTCCCCATTGTATATAACTCCCTCATGCCTCAGTTTCCATCGGACTTGCTGCTAATGGTATCTCATGTACAAAGGACTCACCAATGTTTATCTCAAGTTTCGCCAGCAGTAATACCAAATAATGAAATAATAATTATTTCTCCTTAGAACGAGCTTTACAAAAATAGTTAATTATCACAAACCTTGTGGATACATTATCTATTAGATACTTTAGGAAACGACGTTTGAGTGAT
This sequence comes from Phaenicophaeus curvirostris, assembly GCF_032191515.1. NCBI lineage: Eukaryota > Metazoa > Chordata > Aves > Cuculiformes > Cuculidae > Phaenicophaeus > Phaenicophaeus curvirostris. The sequence goes on along the minus strand of NC_091394.1, from coordinate 78,293,673 downwards.
CTGATTCAGTTTACAGATAAAAATAATGTTAGTGCTCCAGACAAGATGTGTGAACCTCAATCCATTCTCTTACTCACTGTGTTTAGAGTACTAGAACTTTGCTGTTCCAAAGCCTGTTGAGCTACCATTCCTGTATAGCAGCAACTGTTGAGAAGCCTAAGTCCAGAGAAATAAGGGATAACGCTGCATACTAATAGTCTTTGGATCAAGGCCCAAAAACGCAGTCCAGAACTACACCTCTAGCACATTTCCAAATATTGGGACTGCTCTAGTGCCACTGGAAGCAGTCTGTGCCTCAGTCCTGAACTCACCCAGCAAGTACCACAATACTCTAAATGCTTAAGAGAATGCCCTGATTAATCTACTTAGATTCAAGATAAAAATACAAAGATAAGCTGTCAGTTTACATTTTGCACCTTTACAGGGATCTGGATTTTCCCATCTCCGAAAATTCTCAGAATTAATGTCATCAACATGGAGGGGAAAAAAGGCAAGTAAATGTCTATTATTTTAATGAATAACAAAATTAACCTTGACACGTACAGATTCCCAAGAAAGTCAAAGAGTATGAAATACATCAGCCCAAAATAAAGAGTCTTAATGAGAGATTTCGGACCAGCTTTGGGCTTCCTAAGCAGGAAAGTGCCACTGTCCCTAATTAGGTGTGCTGAAGCTCTGTGATGAGACCAAACAATTCATTTCTATGATTGAATGATTTTCCTGCATTTCATCATGGTCTAAGTAACTGACAGAAATAATCATGAGCCACTGATCACTATGGCTTTAAAATTTTCTAAAAGGTGACAAGCAAGTTAAACATGAGATTTTACCTGCATGCTTACTAGTTTGGAAAAAAAAAATGTATTAAAAATAAAATATTTGGAAGTTGAGTTTTTACCATATATTGACCAGTTATGGTTTAATTAAATCCTAAATCTATGAAAGAAAAAAAAAATGGAGACATCTGAAAGTTAAATGCTAGATGACTTGTTTATTCTGAATAGTTTCGGTGTTAAAATAATCTACGTTTTTGAAACTCATGATAAGACAATGAGAGGTCTTTCCTTATACAGGAAATACTAGGAAATGTGCCATATGTTCAGTTGGGAAATCCTGCTGTTAGGCCTAGAAGGGACACACACAAAAACTGGCACTGACCATACAGATTGCACATTTCAGGAGAAGCAAGATAGAGGGGGAAACAAACCAAATAAATTGCACAAGAAAAATACAAAAACTATAATTTAAAATTCTTTTTTAATTAAAAATTATAGACTATACCACAACAGTAGTATTTCTGGAAATGAATCAGTGGGCATGGCTAGGAACCAGTTATGCCTCACAGTATAATTATTTTTCAGCTATCTTTAACTAAATAACTTTGACTCATTGGTTAATTTCCTTAGCTCAATATATATTATGGCTTCTTAAACCTCTCCACGGAATTCTCTTTAATACATTAGTTGAAAGGCAATATGGGAAATTTTATTTAAATATGACAGGGCACAGAATAGTTGAAAATAATTACATGAAATGTTTAATTTTAATTATTTCTCTTATCTCTGTCATTCTCACCCTTTTGAATATTAGACAATGTATACAACTTGCATGGTGAAACAAAATCATCTGTTGCTAGAGCACACTACAAAACAGAGAAAAACCACATGTTGCATCTTTTGCCTTAAAAATATCAAAGCGTATAGTATTGAGTTTGAGGTATTTTTCCAGCAAAATTGGAATAAGACTTAGGATTTTACTATTTTGATAATGATATTATTTGTTATAGGACATATTCACAAAACCAACATTGAACACTACATTTTATGTATGTTGTTGCCTTCATCTGTTCTACAACAAAGCTTCAGTGTTTCTGCCTCACTTGCCAGATCTGAGCATTTATAAGTATTTCTTGCTTAGGGAATTCTACGCTTAAAAATGAAGATGTACTGATTTTAGGCAAATTCATAGGTTGAATTTAGGTTGTCCGGACCATCTGATCTTATTAACACGGACACCCAGGGTCATTCCAATTAAATATAGATGACTGATGTGCATAGTTCAGAAGTCTAGCTATCTTTTCCTTCCTGTATAATCAATAGAGAGAAAGAAGAGCATGTAAAAAAAAACTAAATTCATGTGACCAAAAATTGCACAAATACCCAAAAATAGATTTAATGAAGTGTTCTTCTGCTTGTCTAAGGTAGGTAGGAATGTAACTCTGTGGTTGCATTTCTATTCCTGGATCTGAGAACACTTTCCAGTTCCTGCCTTGGCTGTGTTCTGACACCATGTCAGAAAAAAAATCCAGGTGTGCGAATTCTCTCCCTTTTTCCTACACGTGTATTGTCCCAGCATACAATCCAGGCATTTGAAGGATCTGTGTGTTTTCTAGAAAAATTCTTATTAATGGCAGTTCTGTATTAAAAGAGAAACTCTAAAATCTAGGGATACATGTTTTTTAAGCCACTGCCTTGACCTAAAAGATAATTTATCTGAAAAGCTGCTGGGGCAGAAATTGCATCTGGTAAACAAAAACCTACCTATTTCACTAATAAATGCAGAAAATTCTTCATCAATCTGGAGGCCATGCATCTAGTTTGTATGACAATAATTCATACATACTGCTAATTTTTAGTCATGTCTGCAGGACTGGTAGGCTTCCCACAGATGAAACATGGTTTTCTCCACAAAACAACGCCTGAAATTCTGGGTCATAGAATGATCCTATAATCAGTTCTCTGCTTTCCTCAGAGTGTCAGTCAGTTTACCAAAATGGCTACACATCCTAAGCTTTTAGTATGAATATCTACATTTGTGCACGCTCATACATGTGGAATTAAGATATAAATAATATTTTTTAAAGTATAAAGAATACTATTAAAATGGAAGAATTGGGCAATCAGAGTTAGAAAAGGTCTAACAAACTCTTCATTCCCCTGACTGAAGGAGTAGTTGCATTACCTGACAGGAACAGAAAGCTGGTATACTCTGGCTGAATAAGCAGGGTAGTACATGTAATTCACATTGATACATCAGACTCAATAAGCAGTAGATGCTGTACCTTGCAGAGTGATTTAGAGTCATATCTTTCAACCAATTTTACCTTCAGATGACTCACAATCAATTGATATTTCTTTTCACCTCATTACAGTACATGGATCCTGCTTTATGCTTCATTTGTAGTTCTGGATGGTTCACCAATGAGATGTATCTCACTGGTGAAGAATTGCTGGCCTAGAACAGAGGTTTGATGGATTTTTGATTCAATGCATTGAAGACTTTATCAGCTACAAAAGAGATTTCTCTTCATCACCTTTCAAAAAAATAAAAGGTAATTTAAAATTTTACTAACAAACTATTATGCATTTTGAATAATGTAAAATAATTAAAACAGAAGCTGAAAATGCATGCAGTACAATTTTTCGGGCATCTGTCTTTCCTCTTTGCCACAGAATGACATATTCAAGGTGAAAGTTGATTTCCTCAGTGTTCACAGTCAGTTCATACTTATACCCTTTATTTTCCAATTTATATCAGCTTAAGAGAGGACATGCACAAAGCAGACAACAAAAGTTAAAATATATTACAATCCACTGATTAATGTAAATGCACCCAGCACAGCAATGATTTCAATATACATACTAAAGCAAAGAGATTATGTTCTCTTTGTGAAATACACAGTTATCTTCTTTGGGTGAGGTCCTTTACACAAACACTTCTTTGTGTGAGCAACCTGATCATAAAGATCCTTACTCTGCAAAAAAAACCCCAGTTACGTTGATCTTGAACTCCATGGTTGTTACAAATTGCAGAAATTGGCTCTCATTGAACTTGGAAGTTTAATTAATTATAGAAATTCCTTTTAGACACCTGGAAAATATCTTAAGTGACTTATTGCAGTATGTCTACTTCCAGATGACTGATTTGGACCCAAAAAGGCTCCAAATTTGTGTTAGGTGTCAACATGTCCAGGTGACCTGTGATGGAAACAAAGGCTAATATACGTGTAAACTATAAGATAGATCATTCTCCAGATTACAGTAAGCTTAACATTAGCCTTTTCATTTTGTGAAACAGGAGCTAAGAGAACACATTTATGCACTGACTTGTTTATTAATTTCTGCTGTTCAGTACACAGGATAAAAATTGGAGCCTTCAATATCTTGGGAACAAGTTCAAAGGGGGTAATTTATCTTCCTTGCATGTCATTAAAAGATTTATGGTCTTTTGGGTTGCTCCTATCTTCAGCTGACTGGAATATCAGAGGAATATTTTACTGATCACACACCTCTGAATTCATATCCTTTGACAGTGTCATGGAGCCTGGGTTTTATAAGCATTATGACAGTGTAAATATTTTACTTCGGAAAGACTTAAATTCAATACTGGAGTTTCATAGTAGTGGAGCTTTCAGGAGGGGGTTAGGGTTAATTTTGTAATTGATTGTTATCATAACTGCAAAGCTTCATGATACTTGGTGATAAACCTCAACATACATTTCAAGAGAGATCTCATTTCCAGAGAGAAGAAATGCTTCCTGAAGAAGTACCCATATAACACATAGAGCATGAAATTTAAAGTGCTTGTTTTGAGAGATATCTGGTTTAGTTGGCTTCACTAGGCTTAACTCTCAAAATAACTGACAGCATTTGGGAATGTCTACAAATAGGATACTGGCATTCTTATAAACACCCATAATTACTCGAAGGAGGAGCAAAGAAATAGAGTAGGTAAAAACAAATGGTCCTGATCTAAGTCAGTGCATCCGCCATTACTGCAATGTAGCCTATCATCATCCAAAATAAGTTTGTTGAGTAGAAGTGGAGGCGCTACTAGTGCTGGCCTTAATATCCAAAGTTCCAGAGTTTAGAGTGATTCTGATGTACAAAATATTCCTCTTTTTTCCACTGTTTAAGTGATATATCTTCTTTTCCTCCTCACTCTCATTCTTAGGGTTTTATAATTCACATTCTCATTAAAGGAAGAATCTCTGCATCAAAAAAAAAATCTGCTAAGTAGCAATTAAACTATTTTTGCATTCAACTTTGTTATACAAAGATCAAATTTCTTGCTTCAAATATTGATCCATATTTTTAAAAATTAAGCTAAATTCTCGAATCTTTGTGTTTATTTGAGCTACATCACATGGGTAGCACCCAAAATATACATTGTTTTTTAAGAAATGCAAACCCAAGTTAAATTGAGGTTCTTTGAAGAATTTCTTTTTGTTCCAGTCCCTGTTAGTGAATGGTACAGGAAGATGACTCATTACTTATCCATTTTGGGAATAAAATGCAATTATCTTAGCACCATGAGGGGGTGAAATTGCTGAACTAACTGTTGAGTTGTCAATTTTTTTATATTCAAGAGATGAGATTGTTGAACTTATTGTAATTCCTCTTGCAGCTTAAGTATTTTCATAGTTCTAACCGGAGCACAAAGATACAACTGAGGAAGGTCCATTTTTGTTAGTCCAGCAACTCATGCCAGAGTCAACAAGATTTAATTAAAATTAATCTACCTCTGGGAAAAAAAAATTGGGTTTGTGCACCGATTTGGAACTTTAGAATGCAATGTCCCTCTGAAGCTTCCCAGTCTGTTCAGAATTACAATGAAAATCAGATGCTTTCTACTTTGATCTCATCTGCCTTGATAGCTTATATTTTTTAAGTGATTGTGAAGGAAGTCCAGGATTTTCACAAAGTCATTACAGAATAAAACCTCTTGCAGATAAAATGCATTGTTTTCTATCAAGATACTGCCATAAGAACTGTTCTTGCTGTTTTCTTTTGCCAAAGAAAATGGGTTTTCAGCAGCAAAGTTCATGATTTGTCCTATTACAAGCTGAATTATCAAAACTTACTTTCGCAGATAAACTACCTCTAGAGACTCATTCAGGCATGTAATATCACCTGACAAAACACTGGACCAGAAATTGTGAAAACTGTGTTTGGAGCAACTTAACCTCCTTTTGTTCTATGAAGATGACACACTCGTTGAGGTCCCCAATTGCACTTTGAGGAAGCCCAGTGCTGCAGAAATGGGCACTTTCTGACATCATTTTCTAGAGCACCAGGGCATGATAACAAGGAACAGCGCCGCACATTGCAGAGGTGTCAGAACAAGTCACACATAACACAACCTACTGCATATCATGCATAGATATTACCTTGGATTTTAAAACTCCACTTTAACTTAAGAGTTACTGACTTCAGGTCACCTACATTTTCTGCTTAACTTGAAATGACGTTGTACTGTACTACTTTGCTGGAACAGGTAACTATTCCCTTACAATGTCTGTGGCTGTCTTACTTTTGTTTAGTAAAGAATATAGTGAGGCCTATTTTTACTGAAATGCACAAACATAAGATTTCTCAAAGCCTGGGAAAGTAGTGTCCACTTACTTTGCTACAAATCTGAAAGGACGCTTATGAGTGTTTGCACAATTACAGGAAATTGAGGAAGAGAGGTGACCAAAAGCTAGGCGAAAAAAAAAGAACTGGCTTAGAGAAGAAAATATCTGCCTTTAAGTGAAGGAATATCATGGATATCTCTTTGAAAACACTTCCAATGGCTAGCCAGAATTTAATAAGAACTCAAAACAGTGAGAAAATGATGACGATACACAAAAGCTAATGAGCTAAATAAATAAATAAATAAATACATTACAGAGTAGACAAAGGGACAAACAAGGATTTGCCTTGAGAAAAGGGGAAAAAAAAAGAAATGGAATAATTATGGTAAAGACAAGGTAAAACCAAAAATTATATTGCTTAATAATGTAATTTTAAATTATGAAAATATGGTAATTGTGGTCCTATTACATTTGGGGTTTATTTATATTTTTTCCTCAGACTTGACTTCATAGAATAGACTAATATTTACTAAAATTACAAACTTGCCACGTAAAAGATGAATGACAACTAAATTGCACTACAGAAGTAATTGCTTTATGATTTGTGACTTCTTAAAGGCACAAATAGAGTCAAAGAAAGAATTTGTACCAATAACAGCTATTGATTCACTTTTTTATTTTAATTTAGTCTACATAGCTATGGTAAAAAGTATGAAAATAAAAGGCCATTCATTGATTTACCTCCTGCAGATTCCAGAACCACTTTGCTGCCAGAAACTACAGAGTTGAGTTAGCGGAGTCCTTTATTAAATGTTAGCCAATTCCCTCGACTGTACTCCACAAGTGTAACTTATTCACCTTTACATACCAGTTCTGTAAATATGAAATTCAAGCAAAATCTGTTATTTATACTTCTGAAGAGAAATTAGCCTCTGAAGAAGAGGGCATAGCACAACTAAGAATTATGAATGCACCATGCTCTAATATTCATGTTTGTGCAAGGTTGACAAAAGAGCACTTTAAAAAGACAGAAAGAGATTGGCCTCATTAATTTAAAAAATAAAATTATATGTGATGCTACTCTCATTTGTTTTCTGGTATTTCTTCTTTTCAGGGTCAATTCAACAATAAGTGAAACTATATTTAATTCCATAAACGTTAGCTGCAGTTAGTACTTCAAAAATGTTCAATATTCTGATACAGCTGAGATCTGTGTTTACAGATTTAGATTAGTGGCCTTTTAGTGCACTTAAAGGCAGAGTTGTGTAATACAAAAGCATAACGCTGCAATGGAAGGCCAAACGCAATTACAAAGATATCAAATATCTGCACTGAATTTCAAGACAGTAAGTGCTAGTTTTCAGTACGCGGTATGCACCAAATATGAATAATTAAGAAAAACAATCAAGTTATCAGTAACAGTAAATAAAACACAAACATAATGTTGCAATAGAATTATTTTTGAAAACGCATTCTACAATAAATTGCAAAAATGAAATTCCCTAAAACCTACATGAGATTTTTCACTGAAGAGAATAATTGCAGCTGAGTTCAGGTAGGAATTGAATTATAGGAGGAATTCAATCTGTTACGTGTTTAATTAAAACTCTTTAATGTTTGAAAAGAAGCGCAGTAGTTTTAGACTGTTTATTAAGGTAGGTTAGTTCTGCTACATTTATGGAAGTTTCCTCTTTTCTTCTCTCTCTCTGTTATCCAAACAGATTAGCTTTCTCTAAAAAAGGATGCCAAATTGTGCCTACCATTGGTTAGAGGACCAACACTACTCTGTATCGATTGTACAGCTAGGTAAAGACTGTTTGGGGGGTTTTTTTACAAAAAAAGTATTGATTGTAATAAAATATCATCAGAAAAAAATTAAGAACAGCTACCTCATTGGGAGTTTGGTTACTTAGGGGGAAATAAAAGAGAAGGGAGGAAGGGAGGAAAGTAACTCATGTCTCAGAAAAATCTTTCTGAAATCACCATGTGGCTGCATGTGTACTGAATGTTGTGTTAGCATTGTCACTACTAACGTGAGTGGGAGACCCACAATACCACATTAGGAGAAAAATAGAATTATACAAGCTGTTTTGTTTCTCAGAAGACAGACAGTTCTGCAAAAGCAATGCAGGGAAAAGCTCCATCTCTTTTCCAAAGGTCAAAATAAAATTGAGATGCTATGATCCACCACAATCTATTAATGACATCTGGTATACCCACTATTGGTAGTCTGGGCTATTAACAGACAGCATCAGTACCATTCAGGAACTTTTTACAGACACTCTGTATGTAGGCATTACAGATGATACCAGACTCCTTACTCATCCTCATAAGTAGGTGTGGCTTAATCCTTGTCATAAATTGTTTAATTATTTTATTGAAACTTCTACACTGACTTTCTTAGACCCAAGGTAATCCTTTTCAGTAATTAAAAACTGTATTTTCTCTGGCTCCCTTGCCAAAAATCTCTGTTGCTTCTTCTGGCCATGGTAATCATCAATTTCGGTTTTTTGTCATTCCAGATTGAAACAGCAGATAAGTGTAGCTTCAGTTTCTACCTGAAAACTGGAATAGCCATGAAATATTGATCTACACTCTTAAACCTATATGTAGAGGAACAAAACAATTAAAACAGGATGTGAAGAAGAAACTTGTCTGTTCTAAGTTATTACCTCAAGAATCTTACAAAGCATACACTGCAGTGGAGGCAGCACAAGAAACAAAAAGTGAAAGTACTGAGACTACTGTTTTCAGACTGACATACTTTTCATTTTGCATCTCCAGGGTCTCAGAGTGGTGAAAAATGCCAGAACAGAAGCAGTAAGAAGAAGACAAAAACTTGTTTGGATGCAGTTTAAACAACATAAAACTTAAATCTTTTGTTAATATGTAAAAAAAAGCTGTAGGGCATCTCTAATGCCCAAATTTTTCATCCTGTTCTAGCACCACTGAAAATCAGTGGGAGATGTTTGTAGACATGCATGAAAAATAATATTGATTCAATTTTACGCTCAACCTGCAAAGCACTTGTACAAAGTACTAGAGTTACTCATTAATTGAAAGAATATCATTAAGCTTTCTCACCAGTTGTGAGGCTTTTCTACTGCTGTGGTCAACAATGTTAAAACAAATTCATGTCAGTTAATTCTTACATAAAGAATTCTAAAAAGTTTAGAGACACTATTGTCCTGAATGGACACTTCTGAACACAAACAAATCTGCACACGGCATTGTTGGTCTGACTCTGGAATACCAATTCCCTTATTTTAAACAGCCTCTGTGTAATTATTTTAATATTTCTCACTGTCTTTAAATAAGTCAGTAGGCAGAAAAATATAGGTAAAAAAGTTAAAATGCCTCTATTTTACCTGAGAGTATGCTTAGATTCCACAGGTCCAAGTAAATATTGCATGATTTTTTAAGACTCCAGGCCTCAATTCAGGTACTCAAAAGTCAAAATTGGAGGCTGCACTACAGTGTTGTCTCATAAGTATTGCAGAAGAAAAATAGTGATAATCTTGGGAAATGACCAGCTTTCAGGCTTTCAGAAATATAATAGGCTAATTCTTTAACATGACATCATCGTATTTTAAATTGCAATAAATGCCCATCAGTGATGTTTTCAGTGTCAGTTCTTCATAATCCAGCAATTAAAAAGAGCCATTTCAAAAGATATAACATGAAGCAGATGGACACACACTTTCATATATTTAATTCATGCTGCTCTTTGATGTTTCCCAACTAGCTTAAGTCTGCTTTTTCCCCTCTCTTCCTCCTTATTTTGGTCTTTTTTTCCTCTCTGTTCACACCCTGACATCCTCAACTGCAGCCCCAAAAGACAGAGCCTACACTGCCAACTCAAATTGGCACTCCTTCCAAGAACAGGAGCAAAGGGACACAGGGGACCACTTTCGTTCTACTGCCATTGGTAATGCAATAGAATAAAACCTTTATATGTGGGAAACATGTATACATGCCATAAAGAATATGCACAAAACCTGCACCTTCAGAACCAAGTAGCCTCAACAGTCTTGTTTGCAGTTCTTACCTAGAATGAAATGTATTTTCCAAACCCACCATCATAAAAATCCTCTTTCTTCCTGAGATAAAAGAAAAGGGATGATAGAAAATGAACTCCCAAAATACATACATATATATATATTTGAAAGGAGAAGGAAGGGAGGAGGGAAGAAGGATATGTTTTATCTGTCTGTTGGCCTGGAAAATAAATACTGCTGTTGTGCAACTATGCAGCTGCTCACTCTCTAAATTTGTTGTTTTCATTCTGGTTTTTATGATTTAATCTCATATCCTTGCAGTAAATCTGAAAAGGGTTCAGGCAGCTTTATTCATTAGTCTTGCTACAAATCATGATCTTAGAGATCATGATTTTAAAGATACCAAGAACCAAATCTCTTTTTATTCTCTTTTTTTTTTTGACATGGCTGACCATCTGATAGATGCAGCAACAATAAGTTGACTCCAGAAACACAAAACCAAAATTTCTCACAATATTTTTACTTTTTTTTAAATTGAATGTCATGAAAAATATTGTTGAGGACAGCTTTTCTTACAGTAATGGAATGCATGACAAATATATATGGTAAATTCAAAGTTAACATTTTCAAATTTGGAAAGAATTTTGGATTCATACAGGATGAACTGGGGGGAGAGAGGGAGGGAAGAGGAATGCAAAACATTCAATCATTCACGTCTACCTTAACTACATAACATTATTTCCAATAGGCATTAGATTAGAAATAGTTATGTCACCATAACCTTGCATTAGTAAGGTGCATGAGTTGTTTCCTACTTCAAGAGAGCTACTGCTTAAAAGGGATTGTGAAATGCCAGATATATAGAAAAGAGTTTTATGAAGTAACACCTCTGGAATGTCATAAAAGATTTACAATTTGAAATACTGAATTCATGTGTGGAAAATGACTGAAATAGCTTTACAATGGATCCTACCCAGAGCAAGGAAAATAATTATATTTCAACTTAAGCACAGCAATATTACCTAAAGATCTAAAAATTCAGGTAAACAGAATGACACATTAAAAAAGCTTTGTAGCAGCATTATGGTTCCCTGTACCCTAGCTTTTATTATTAGGATGTTATTTTAATAGGACATTACAACCATTTGCTTTGGCTTACACTTTGGAATGAAGGAATCAACCATTTTGCAACCTGCTACAAAATGACTGAAATGCCTATTCAAACAATTTTCCTACTAGAAATAAAACACAATTTATTGAATGATGAGTAGCTTAGGTATTGGGTACAGTAGAGTACATTAATTATTTCAATCAAAATAAAATTAAAAGAACCCTTTCGTAGAATCCAAATTAATGTGAAATTGGATAGTACAAATCAAAAAACTGTAGTGCATGTAGCCGTACATCTACCATCTGTACATTGCAGATCTCAGAAAGGCCCTTCTGAGTCTATGGATTGCATAGAGTAATATTTTGTACTTCTTTGATTCACATAATTTAGCAGTTTTTAGAGAATCTAGCATTACACTACATCACCATCCATACTCTGCTCACTGGGTTAAGTCTCTGAAGACTGCTACATATGGTTACATCTCAACTGCCCTTAGCATAAAATCTCCATGCAATACAAATTATACTAGTCTCACCTGAAACAATGTCAAATCTAAGGTGGTCGATTAATGAAAGCAATCTAACGCTGAATCAGTCTGTGTGCCTGCTGCCTCTGCCTTTTCCATAGTTCTACTATACATAAAGCTGTGAATATTGGATACAAACTAGAAAAAATATAATAATGGAAACTGTCCTGCTGGTGGTAAGTACAACTTGCTCCCGAATACTTTTTCATTTCTTTTTTCCTCTGTAATAGATCGAATACAAGAAAAATGTCCTTGGAGACTGTGCAATACAAAATGATTCCAAACTTTAGGACAACATATTTCAGATCAGTCAGAGATGATCTACAAACAAGTACCTATCTTCCGTCTGAACAGATTAAGATCTACTGATTGTAAATAGGACAGCTGCATACATTAAGGGAACAGAATACTAGTCTAACACTTGTAACAATAAATATTATTTTAATGAAGGACAAACCTAGTAAAGAAAATAGGAACTAAATACATTGAGCACTACTCAAGAATGAAGAGAAAAAAGGAAAACTAAAAATGAAACAGTGAGGAATGAGGCAGAAATGGCATTGATGTTTTTTAGATTTAAGGAGCAAATGTTGCCCTTTAATCTGTAACTGACTTGTCTCCAGATGACCAAGATAAGGTAAATGATACTTGATGTAAAGAACTACTAAGTAATGATAGCTGCAACAATAAAGTAAGTTGCAAATGTTCAAAAAAGTGTCATGATGATCTTCCATATAACATGTTTTTCCTCTGGGCAGTTCTTCCAGTTAATGTTAAAGAAAAAAAAAAAAAGCAAACACCCCCGCCCCCCCCCCCACCCCCAAAAAAAAAGCATAACAGGAAACATTCAGAAAAAACAACAGAAGACCAGAAGCCTTTAGAAAGAGTTATAAACAATTGCTTGACAGGAACCGCATGTTTCAAACACTTAAAGAGTTACTTTAACTTGATCAATAATAATAAACAGAACATATATGAATTTATAAATTTTAGTATTAAAATTCTATTAAATTACACCAGTTTCAGTCCTTCTCCCCTGCTCCTTAGCCAGCTGTATTCCACAAAGGCCATGCATATAACTAAAGAACACTCAGAGCTACTAAATACTGAACCTATCAGCTGAAATCAGAGTAAAGGGCAACAGGCGGAATAAATGAAAAAAGGGTTAGGTTAATCACGTTCAACTTGTTCCCAAATAAGACCAAAACCAAGAAATAAAATATGTTGGAATACAAGAGGTGAGGGAAAGGAAAAACAATTTTAACTGTATTAGCAAGAAAAGATAGTATAGCTGTCTAACTTGTTTCAAGCTTGGAGAATAAATATTGTAATGAGGTCATAGCTGGGCAGCAGAGGAAGGGTGGCAGATTATACTGCTCTGGCTGCCAGATTCCAAGGCAGGTGGAAGTCTTTGGGGGAAGAGGGAATAATTTCCATGGAAACACGTGAGCAATCTCACTCCCTCCTTACCCTTCCCATCATATTTAAAATTCTATTCTGGTCTCGCTTACAGAGAAACTAAATTTATTCAGTAAAAGGGTTTTTACTTTTGTTTTCAAGTAAAATGTAGTTGCAGAAGCTGATAGTCTTCTGGTGTATTTTGGTACAATTGCAACAAGAAAAAGGGAGGGAAGGTCCCGCTCCAATCTCTGGTCCTATTACGCTAGCACTGAAACAGCTGCAGTTTCAACCAATACCAACTAATGCCTATATAAACCAATGAAGAAAAAAATTTTGCACTAATGACAAGAATTAACAGCAAGAAACTGTGAAACCATGAAAAAACTCAGGTCAACACACAAATCTCTCACCATCTTCAATACTATCCACTATCTTCTATTAACCTGGCTTTTTGCAACCTACTTTGGATTACTAAGATTCTGCTATAAATTTAGTGGTCACAAAAGAAACACAGTAGCATTCTGTACAGCACGAAGACTGTGATTCAACACAGCTGCAAGCACACTGACAAGCTCTCTAACACTGAAAATGTCATTTTCCATGTTTGTCAAGAAGGAATGAAGCACATACATTGTCCATGACCACCTGAGTACAATAAAAGGCTCCTCAGCTGCTACTACTCATGCTTTTTTTTCAAAAAGCCTAGTATGTATTTTGTAGGCTAAAGAATAAAGATAAAATAAAACTTAAAAAGATAAAATAAAAAAAAAATAAAAGCTTAAATGCAGAGGAACTTATCAGTTCTAACAAATATTTAATACTTTCTTACCTGTCTGATGTTGTGTCATCTGTTACTTGATGCTTTACTCCTGAGCCATTCTTAATTGAGTCTTGTCTTGTGAGCCCTTGAGGTCTGCTTTTGTCCAAAACTTGTGTAGATATGTCACCTGGTTGTCCTTGGTATTGTGAATGCTCCTGCAGCTTTGCTTTTTTCTCTTGAGGTGCTTCCTCATTCTGTAGACCTCTAATACCTTCTTGATGAGGCTGCTGTGGTGCATTTGATCCACTATTATAGAACCAGGCTCCTGACTTTGTGAGGATTTCTTGTTGTTTTCGGCACAGGTTACATACCCACATTACCTGTTCAGACATATTGAAATGGAAAATCTCTTAGCTTGTGAACACTGTATACAAAGTTTTAGTAAAGTATACACAGAACAATTGTTGCCATTTCCAAAGGCAGAAAGACTACTACTTTAGTTCTTTCTATTAAAATAACAATAGATTAGCCATAGCACAATAAAGTATGTCTGTAGAACCTTGGAGTAAACTGTTTTAGAAAAAAATACAAACAAAAAATACTTCTATTCTACTTTTGCTTCACCATACAAGGGAAAACCATAGATAGGATTTATATACATGAAAAAGATCTATTTATTGACATTCTGATGGCAGTAAATGTAAGATTTGAAAGTGAAGCCTATAGGCTGGTGATGATAGGATGATAGAAAAGAAGAAAGGATTAAAAAAATAGTTAAACATTTAATCCATTCTCTTACTAAGTCTGACTAAGGAACTTTGGAATAGATCTGCTGTTAACAGGTAATTTAAAAATTCTCCAAAATGTTCTGCTGATTTACTTCAGTGGTGGTCTAAATCTTATATTTACATGAAGAAGCTGACTTCAAGAAGTGAGTTGGTTTTCCAAATAATTATAAATTAAAGCCATTTTATAAATAAAGTAGAAGAATATATAAGGTGATGAGTGTCTCCACTTCATAGCCAAGACTGAGCTTTCAATGTATGCTTACTAAATTATTAAAATTTTTACAGCATCCCAGTTGTGAGATCCTGCACAAAGTAATGAGAGTTTTTAATACTCTAAAATGTACTTGCTTGCAAAGCTTTTGTATCCAATCACATGGCAGATCAGGAAATTACCAATGTCAGTTATCTGTAAGTTAATTTCACATTCAGTTCTAATGTTATAAGAGAATAAATCAGGATGCAACAAATCAAATACAAGAGACCAGTTATTAATACAATAGCACATTCAAACTGGTTATTGTGTTTTCTTAAAAATTTTATTGTAGATAAAATTAATTCACCACAAGTTTAGTCCTTCACTCCTTAATCTTCATTATTTTTTAGCCTTAACTAAGCTGTCCTGTTCTATATATTTTTGGCCTTATATTGTAGACAAAATTTTATCATTTTTACTACATGTTCCTTGAATGTTTACACCCAGCCTTCAATCTAGTTACCATCCATCCAGTTCTAATCCTACACCACGCTGCCTCTTTTTCAAGGTTTTTACAGTACAGGATATTCAAAGGCTTACATTAATGATCTTTATTCTTTTGATGCAGCTAGCTCAGTTGTTGAATCACAAGGAGAAAGTGGTTTCTACCTCCACAATAATTCTAGCTCAGTCCACTAGAAAAGGTTTCAGAAGCTGAAATCTGTATCTTGCTTCTCTTCTCCAGGCAGTTATTTAATAGAAAATTTGGGCCATGCTGTCTAGACAAGTCTCACCAAAAATGTTTTGATGAAAGCTTCATATAGAAGGCTACTTGGATGCAAGGTTCGTACTCAAATTAAACTCACTGCCTCCTTCACAAACTGCCAGGCTCAAGCAGGTATGACATGTCCATTTAATGGTGGTAATACGCTCCATCCTGGTAAACTTCCTTCTTAAGTTTTGATAGTGCTCATACTCCATCTGAAGAATTGATGAACTCATATGCACCATAAGAACTCCTGTTTGCTTCTTTCAACAAGACAGAATAAACTATCAAAGCAATGAGGGTAAAAAACAGAGACCACAGAGACCCCCTAAGTAGCATCTTGCTGTCTGAAGTAGGTTAGTTGTCCTGAAGACAAAGGTCAACACTGTGTATGCTTCAGGACTGGCTGTCATTCAAATACAAATTTAAGAACAGGTCTGTTTTACCTTTTAATTAAGTTAGAAAGTACACTAAATCTCCAAACTGAAATTTCAGCACCACAGACAGAGGTATTTTGGTCCTCTTTAATCAATAACAATTAAAAGCCTTTAATATTTCTGCTTGGTTTGTACACACCTGAAAGAAGTTCTCAACTTTCCATATATGTGTCATCACAATGAAAGGATTAGATCTGAAACAATTATTTAAGTGTTCAAATATATAACAATTTGAATGATTACAAGATAAAATCCCCTAAAGTTTTTGTGCGCTACTTTTCCTTCTATTTGTGGATGTTAAAATATCACAAAAACTACATATCACAGTCTAAGCACTTGAGCAACTATGTCCTTGGCTGACAGCCACATTTTGTCCCAGGACAATGCAGTCCAGGATGACCAGAATTATTCTGTTCTACCCAACAGAATGAGAGGTCCTTCTGAATGAATGTAATTTAATATCTACTCATCTAAAAGTAGAATCAGCAAGAATGCTTCTGATCTTACTTCTTTGCCATGACACAAAAAAACGTAGTGATCTATTTCAGCACAAGTCTCAGTTCCTGCCAGACTAGGTAGGTGATTATGCAGAACACAACAGAGCAGTGCAATTGTCAGTGCCATGAGACCCATATGAAACAAGCAAAATTTTAAAATTAAAGTTCTACCAAGCCCAGTCCCTGATTAAAGATGCTTTGTTGTCGCTATCTATGGTGTCATCATCTGCTACTTTATTTCCATCTCTACAGCTTGGAAGTTGTTTTTCACTGACTGTTAGCAACACTTTAAGGAAGACATCATATTAGCTCCCAGGCCCTACAGAAGTCAAACTGGTTCCACCTGTTTATCTGTTTCCATTGTGCAGTGTTTCTTACAGACTACCAAAGTAATTGTGTTGCACCTGCAGGAAACAGTATGAGCACTTAAACTGAAATCATCTCATAAGACAAAGAAAATATAAAAATAAGAAAAAAATAAAGTATTTCATGTTGAAAAAATTCAAATACACAGCATGAAAAATGCACATCTTTTTATATTATGTAGATTTTTTCTGCCTTTCTAAGACTCTTTCAAAATATTTATAGCTAACAGTTCTGATAAAGCCTCATCTCCAATGTGCTTCAAATGTGCAGACTTCTATAGTGTTGACCCAAGCAATTATAATTTTAGCTTCAAATAATCACACAAAATGAGCATAACAGCAACTGTCACGCAAACAAAGAAATCTATGTGCTTTCTGTGAGCATCAAGAAATTAAAGCCCTTGATCAGCATAGGCCTAAACTGACTTCTCTGTCTTATTATAACAGGGAGAAGAATTCTTGCTCTTACTCTTAAAAAATACTAGTAATTTACAGTGCAGATCTCTACATTAAATGACAGATACACATGTAAGACAGTGTTATAGGAGCACAGATGGGAAGGTGGCGTATTCCTGGACAGGATTTCTCCTCGTGCCCTCAGGGGCCTCCAACAGAGCACCGGGCAGCTCACATACATGCAGAGCAGCTCTGTCCCTGCCAAGTCCCCAGCAGGACATAGCATTTCATGTAGATGTGACAGCAGCACAGCATGGGGGACAAAGCAACTATACAAGTGGGTTGGATGCTTAATACGTGCAGTTTGACATACCTGCAAAGAATCACCATGGGCTTGCCTTCTAAAACAGTAATTATAAAAGGACTAATTGTCCACATTAGAAAACTATATTCTAAGATAGGCACACTCCCTTCTACACCCATTTTTGACTCTCCTAACCACCACTTTGAATTATTCAACAGTCATTAAAACATTTTTGTACAAGAACAAGAATTGTGTTGCAGTTTGTGGGTGTCAGCTCTTCTCAGCATGCGAACACTGCCAATTTGAAAAGTAAAAAATGGGTAAAAATCTCTTCTCCAACATTTCTAATTATTATTTAAGTACTAGTTTAGAACTAGAATCTACAGAGCTAGTGGTACTGTAGCGAGATGTGCGGTTCAGTACCAAAGGCTGAAACGCCATCTAGTGCCTATAATAAGAATTGCTGAAGTTCTTTGCAAATAAATTTCTCCTGTCAAGTCTGATAAATATGTTAAATATATACAACCTAACATTTTCACATTAATTCTTAATTTAATTTGGGTTTTTTAAGACAAATTTCCTTTTTTATACAACAATAAAAAGAAGTATACTGAATTTGGATAAGAGAGATGTAGCTCAAACCTTCCATGTGCTTTCCATTCACAAAGATTAATTCCATACATGGAACAACCAGGTTCTAACTAACTTGGGATTTCTTCACCTATTTTTACGGGATTATTCTATAATATGCTGTAACTTCTGCTAAAATTGCCTAAAAGCTTTCATCACATATTATTAACATTACATAAGCACACAAAAACAAATTCTGCAAAACCTGCAATGTCCACATAATCAGTCATTTTGCATCTACACATCAGACATAATTAATGCACTAAACAATAATCCCTTTGTATTGTCTTAAATAAAAAATTACAAATTTGCTTGTTAGATGAAATTCTGTAAAACACTTTGCACACATTGTTTTAAAGTCAATAAAATGGAAAATATATTAATAAAGAAATTACGTCTGCAGACACTTTAAAGCAAAACCAATAATAATTTAATAACAGGATATAGTATAACAATTATTTTGATATTTTCAGATACCTTGTGTGAAAAGACAGCTACCTGACAACATACCATTTACTGTTCCCCTAAGTATAATTACAGATGGACTAACACTACCTTCTAAGAACAAATGGAAATCTTACTTTGTTTAAGATAATATTAAAACACACAGTAAATTTGACTATGTATCAGCCAGAGCCTGAGAGCTGAGCCACGGCAGTCTAAGAAATGATTACACCAAATCCTTATCAGCCTTCAAAATATTACTTTGAATCAGAGGTTTGCAGAGGTGCAAAATCATACTGGAAGGCATCCATAGGACAGTAAGGTATCCATAGGACAGTAAGGTTTACTATTAGTTTTACAGTCTTTTTCAGTTCACCTCCTTAGCAGAAGCACATAATTTACTAGCATTATATTAATTGTTTTGCTTGCTGCTAGAGCTCTTCAAGTGTAAGTTCAGGAAAACTCTTTGCTTGGTTCCAGTATCAAGGTAACTAATCACGTTTACTAACATACAAAAGTTAGTCCTTTCTTTTTTTTTTTTTTAGTCTATCACAGATGCAAAACAACTTCATTACATCATGGAGCAGTGCAATGTTTGAATCCACCCTGTATCAAGGAAATTTTTTCAAGGAAGGAGTAATTTATCTCTCCATTACTCACTGTGTTGACTTGGAATAGACACTGCCAAGTCAGCGTTGGCACTCAGTAATATGAGTCAGCTTCCTCTGTACAGTCACAGAAATTAGGATTACATAGCAGATGTATGCATCTTTGGTTAATAAGGCCCTGGCATAAGCAGGACTCAATAGTATCTTCCTTACCTCTAATTTTTGCTGAATTTTCCTCAATTTGCCTATCTGAAATATAACAGGGCTTTCAAAGAACTAAGTTTAATCAGTGGGTTTCCTGGTTCTGGGACTGAAAGGGTCACTTTGAGCATTGTCTACCCAGAAAATTAGATTGAACTGCTTTACTGTTTTCTGGTCTGTTTCTGAATACATTAAAATCCCACAAAATTTTCTAGTAAAATAGCAACAGTACTATCATTATCCCTGACAGGAGTAAAGTATTTTAGTATTTTGAATATTATTTAGAATTCAAAGCTTTTTTAACTAGAATAGAAGACTTCTTGAAGTCAACTAAAATGCAAAATCCAATTTACTTGGTTCTACACACCATCAAAAAAAAAAAAGGCTCGTTCACTTTCAAAACAGTAATTCACTTTCTCCCCACCATCCAAAATCTGAATTGTGTCTTACAGCTAAAAGCACTACTTTCCATTATTGGTGAGTGAAAGTTTGTATTCCTTTCTATGAGGTGCTTCCTTTAAAATTTTTAAAATTTATATTCCTTTTTACTGGAACAACTGCCTACAACTGTTTAAGACTTGCAGGAAACATGTCTTATCACTAGCAAATATTCACATTTCTGGAAAGCATAGAGGCTTTTACAACAGCTAAAGGATTTAGTGCTCATCTATAGAGACACCATTCTAAAGGTTCAGGTCCAGATTATCGATTCATCTTTTGTAGTCACTAAGATCTATTTTAAAGACATAAATTCATTACTTTAGAGTGAATGTAAAAAATCATATCTACTTTATGCTCATACATTATAAATAGCATAATGGGTGTATATTTGACAAGGCAGATCTTTTTTCCAATTCATTCTTCTGTTCTAACTGTACCTACAAGTCATCATTGTGTAAAGATTAGGGCCTGCCCATCATCAACTTCTACCTTTTTTTTAAAGAAATCTCTTTTTTCTTTCCTATTGTTTTCTTTCCAAGCACTTTTTTTGACTACATAAATCACAAGTTCTTTCCAAACTGATGGTTCTATGATCCTTTGCATCTACATTTTGCTAACTATTTTTCTACATAAAAATTAATCAAAATAACACTTTTAAGGCCAACAGAACTACTCTGGATTTATTCAATTGTAACTGAGAACAAAAACTCCTTTCAGCGGTTACAGTATTGTGAAATATTCCTTAAGGGTGGTTTAGATTTTTATTTGACATCAATCAATTTTACTGCTTCTCTTTCAAAGCAAAATTAATCTGCAAGATTTCATATCCCCTAAAAAGATGTTAATAACATCATTGACATTGCATTGTAGCTTCTTCTGATACTGCACTATAGCAAACAGGTTATATCATAGTATCTTTCCATTCAACTCTACCTTATTCGTTCAACTATACCAGTGGGATATCTTATCCTCTCTGCCACATCATTTCCTTCTCTGAAATTAATGCATTTACTCAATGAAGCATATTACAGGAGCAAAGGAAATCTCTGAATTTGTGACTGTTGTAAGAGCTGGTAAAGACTGCCTATTTTTAAAATATTTTCCTATGCCACTAGTCTGTGCTATGGCATTGATTTTCATTTTCATGCAACCCCCAATAATGAATTAAATACAACAAGGATTCCAATACCTGTTAATAATAGCAGAAAAGGTTACAATACTAGTATGACACTAACATCTTTGCGTGTATTTTAAAGAATAGGTGCATATGTACACAGATATTCGGTATACCAAGAGGGTGACTATCTCACACATTTGCTCTTGAGTTTGTGGTGAATGGATATCGTATATAAGAAAAGTTATGATAGTCATAAAGAATCAAGTCAGCATAAAATAAGTGCATCTTTTCTTGTGCATGCCTTTGATACACTGTATAGTTACATGGTTTTATCTTTTAAGCATAAGAGGAAAATACCATAAGTGACTACAGTTTTTAAAATGTATACTCACTCTTTCGCACTAACACTGTACTTATCCCAATGGGACAGAGCATCTCTCTTGTATCAATTTTTTTATTATCCTTAAGGAATATACTAGCTATTTTGTTCATACTATATTTTTCAAACTAGATTACAATCAGCAAATAAGAGATTTTACTAGGAGAACAGATTAATTATGTTCAAAAAACATGACAAAGGTCTCCACATGCACAGCAGGACTAGGACTGTTAGCTGGACCCCTAATCTAGGTGTGTTAATATAGGCCAGAACACATCCTTCCTTAAGTATACTGTATAAAAAGAAGCAGTTCACATATAAAATATCCTGATATTCTTCAAGATCTATAATTTGCTTTCTTCATTACAGTCAGACACAACTCAACACTGTTCAGTCCCAAGTGTTTCTGATGAACACCAATGGAAACAGTGCACAATTCCTGCACAGTGCCATATTGACCATGCACTACTCCTTCATGAGATTTCTTGATTTCATGAAGAACTTGATGGTGTAAAGACCTCCAAGTGAGGAAATCACTGAAACGAGGTGTTATCTGGACATAGTACACACTGCTGAGTGTTGCACACCCACACAGTAATCCACAGGGCAGTGAGGGCTCATTAAATAACTGTGGTGAGGTTTTGCATGAAAAAAACCTGCCATAAGTGAACAGAATCTTAAGAAAGAAAGAGAACCGAGCATACATTTGCTGTCACTTTTCTCAGCAAGTTTAAGCTCACTAAACAAGAATATTGGATAGAAAGAGACCTCACGTATTGATTTCAGTTGCCTGCTGCTTCAGTCAGCAGCATTTTTTTAACAACTTTATAATTTAATAAAGTTCCATCTTAAAATTAACTAGCTATAATGAGACCAAAATCTGTCAGAATGCTTTTCCAAGTCCTACAGCTATGATGGAAAGAATGCTTTTTCATTTCCAGTGCACCATTATTCCAACCTAATTTATTGCTATTTATTCTTGTACCAGTGTTGCAACTTAGTTTAAAGAGCTCATTTCTCTACTTATTGTTTGCTGCATGATGTTTTTACAGAGACAAATCACGTACCATCTCAGTTTTCACTTCTCAGGACCAAATAGATTTTGCTCTTTCAAGCTACACCTATACTAGCAAGACATAACCATGTCACAGGGCCAAGTGCCAGCCGATGACTGCCTGTTAATCCCTAAGCTTCCTGGCATGGTTAGACTTTTGCTGACCAGCATTTCCCAGACAGCACAGAGTGTAAGAGAAGAACACGAAGCAAGAACTGCTCCTAATAGGTAGCTTGGACGCAGCTACCCTGCTATGGAAAGGAGAATTAAGGGTTGTTGAGCTGGACTGTGCTACACAGGAGTGACCGGCCTGTAGTTGAGAGCAGAAATTCTTATTAATCCTTAAATTCCTGATTTTATATTTAGCACTATTTAATCTCACTCATTTTTGCTACTGGAGTTCCTTAGGTCATCTGGTTTTTGTTATGCAGTGTCTCACTGCTCCTCTGTACTGATAAGAATCCAACTTTGTGTCATCAATGTATTTCACTGCAGCATTCTTCTTCTTTATGCCAAGGCCTATAGTGAAAATATTAAATATTTTCCCCAGTAGTAACGCTTGAGGAACTCAACTGGGAAGTTGCCTATAGCTTTCCCTTCTATATCATCATTCAATTAATCCTCATGATTTCAGTTTAACCAGGAATTTCTAGGGGATCTTGTATAATTTAATCTTCTGCAAGTAAGTTACAGTTAATTGTTACACTGATCATTAGCCATCTCTGCACACAGGCAAGTTTCTTGAATTTCTCAGTTGACCTGTTTTATTCCTATTTGTTCCCTTAAGTCCTCAAAAACAATCTCTCTGTAGAGGCTGTTGTTAGAGAAACAGAGGCTGTTGTTGCTAGTGGATTAAAAATTTGTGATAGAGGAAAGGCAGTTAAATTTTTAGTGAAAAGTTCAAATAGGCAGTTATGGCTGGAATAAGGTAATACAAATAGATATTAGAACATCTAATTTTCTATAATTTTATAGCAGAGTGTTTATAACACAATATTTTCAGACTTCTAGGGTTTAAGTTTTATTTAAGAAAATATTATTATAACATTTTCTTATTTTCTTAAATATTTTTATAATAAATTCAGGTAATGTAAGTATTGTGTTGTACCATATTTGAGACAAAATAGAAATATTGCAAGTGACAGTTTCAAGTTGTCTCATTTCAGAAAGAATTTTACCCTCAAAGGCACTAGTAAAAATATTCTAATATCTTACACTGATTTGATTTTGAGACTTTTGTTGCCTGAAATTCTAGATTAGATGTTATTTATGTTGCTTTGTGTTTGAAGTTCTAAAGTCACAGCTTCATTAAAGAACCAGCTATTAAAAAAAGCAAATGATCTACAGCACAGAGGTGTTGAGCATGTTCATTAGTTAACGCTTGTAAACTGTCTGAAGATGAATGGCAGCCACAAGTTATTTATAACTGCAAAACACTATATGAACATCTACAGGAGGCTAAAGATGGAGAAAATGTGACAGGACCACAACAAGCCTGGGGTATGTATGCAGATGGCATTAAACTGAAGTCAACATAACTACACCATTTATATCACCTGTGTCATCCGTCATTACCGAAATTGTCTGAGAAAAATGAAAGATACAACTGTAATGATATGTAACAGAATGGTAATAGAAAAATTGAGATGCTTATCATGCAGTTGCTGTTGTACTGAATCCCACAAAAAACATTCTTCAGCTTAACAGAAACTTGCTGCCTAGACTCTTGACAATGTAGTCACAGCAGCACAGTGCTTAGTGCAGGTTGCAAGGCTCAGACAAAAAATAAGACCTATAGAATCACAGAATATCTGACATTGGAATGGACCCATAAGGATCAGAGAGTTCAACTGCCTGGTCAGGACTACCTGAAAACTAAACCATAGGACTAAGTCATGCAGACACTCTGATAGATTTGATGCCATGACCACTTGTTGGTAAGCCTGTTCCAGTCACTGACCACCCTTTCAATGAAAAACCTTTTCCTAATGTCCCATCCAATCCCCCTCATGCAGCATCACACTATTTCCCCACATCCTGTCACTGGTCACCACAGAGAAGAGATCAGCACCTCCCCCTCCCCCTCAGCTACTCCCTGAAAGTTGTGGACTGCAATAAGGTCACCCTTCAGCCTTATCTTCTCCAAGCTGAACAAGCCAAGTGACCTCAACTGCTCCTCATTAGCCTTGCCCTTGAGACCTTCCACCATCTAGGCTGTCCTCCTCTGGACACGCTCTAATATAGTCTGATGTCTTTCATACTGCACACATTTACTCAAGGTGGGACCACACCAGTGTGATGTAGGGTGGGGCAATCACATCGCTCAACTGGCTAGCTATGCTGTCCTGCTCAAGCACAAAGCTACACTGAGCTATATGCTACAACAACCACACATTCTACGACTATATGAGATGCAGTCACAGATAACCTGACAGAAAAGTAAGAAAATCTAAATCTTAAAAAAATATTTTAGTGTATGTCAGTTTAATGAATTTCAAAATAGAAAAGGAGAATAAGCAACAGACTTAGTGACACTTAACAGTCAGGTATATATTACTCATCAATATCCTGATGGGAATATATTTTACAAAAAGACAAAGGAAGTATATAAATAAAGTCTTCTTCTTTTTTCTATTTTTTCCTTTTTTTTTTTTTTAACTCCAGCATCAAGTAATCCCCTTTGTTGGGATTGACATCTGGTTATTTGCCTGTGTATCTATTTTACATATATTGACAAGTCTCTGCACTTCCATAATTATTTCTTCCTTTAAAATATCTACAAATTCCACATGTGCAAAGTCCTTCTGCTACATTTGACATAGCAAGGTGAATGCTTCCCCTTTGCTGCTAGAATAAATTAGCAGGCTTCGTAAGTGTTATTAGTGAGAATTACTGCCTTCCCTAAATTACTGCCTTCCCTACTTCTCATTTCACTCAGATAATTCTATCTACAGTTTAATGATCACTTCCTGTCTTATTGCTCTTTTGCATCCTTCCCTGTTGCAAGGAAAGGAAGATAGAAGGTTGTAAAACTCTTCACATACACTGAAATGTAAGTGAACTGACAGTATAAAGCAGAACAATTAGAAGTCTTCTGCCTTAATTCTTTCAAAACTCATGAGAATGCAAATTAAGTAAGAACAAGAAACATGTTATGGACTAAGTGTCCTGAAGAATATCAATAACTGAACAGGATAGTAAACTCTTCAAAATAGAGCCCACACTATGACTGCAGTTAGCAGCTAACAGCTAGTGGACTTTGCAAAGACTGTTACTTAAATATAATTTAGTCCTGCTAAACTTTGCATCATGATTTGAAGATCTCATCAGAACAAAAGGCTTTCTACAAGCACGTCCTGGAAACCATTTCTATGCCTTAAAAAGGACACGCAGTTTGCCTAACAAAGACTATGTGGTTTGTTAGGAAATCTTTTTAAATAGGCTGTGTAGTTATTAGATTCCAGCTCACAGCTGGAAGCTCTTATCAATTTACCTTGATAAACCAGCATAGCTTATAGTGTCATCTCCAAGTGGCTTCTACTTCTCTCTTTGTTTTTTCAGCATATGCTACAGACAATGTGGAGTGAAGCAAGTCAAGGTCTGTGGAGACACCGCATGCAGCATATGTAAATGGGCTGGGTTAAAAGTTTGAGGCCTCAGAAAGAAACAGGTACTTCAGTTGAGACTAAATTCTGACACAATGGTTTCATTATGAATTTTTTTATGTTCTCAGAATTTGAAGTTACGTGTTATTTTCATTCCCAGTTCTGGACCAGACCTAAACCACTTTTAACTCCATTGAAGATGAACACAGCAGTTTTCCGTTTGATAAAGCAATCCCTTTCTTCCTTAGTTGTTATGTGTAAGTTTATAACTGGTGGCACGCCCTACCTGCAATAATGGTCTTACACTGACAACAGCTCTGCTTTTGTGGATTTAGGGCATGGACAAACCCCTATCAATGACAACTATATGACACGTGATTAGAATGTGACATATCTAACCACAGCATCATATTTTTTCCTAGAGTTGGATAAAAAGTAGAAATGGAAATCATCTGACTGGGCAACATCATAATAAAATGTTTCTGGCTCCCTCTAGTGGGCTTTAGTCGTGTATCATCTTAATGATACAGTTCTGAGCATTGCTAACAGTAGCCCAGCAATAGTAAAAGCCTTAGCAAAGCTGGATCAAAAACTTTGAAGTCTTCTCTCAATATTTCTGGCATATGTGTAAACAAACCCTAAAATTAGCCATACTTATTTATTAATTCCTATTGAATTTTATTTTTCTTTTCAATTTCAAATCTAGATACTTGAAAAGCTTAAAGTCCCTGTACTGACCTAATACAGTGAGTACAGTACTTAAGTATTCAAATAGTTCCCCCCACTACAGTGTCCTCTAAAGAAATTGTTAATGATTGAGCATCAGCGTTTCTACAAGCAAAACCAAGTTTAGGTACTTCAGGATTTCTTCAAAATCGTGAAGTAGAAATTTTCACACTGCAAATGCTTCAATCTTTCTTAATTTGCAGTATCCCCTGTGTCAACAGTGAACATCAGCTACAGAACAAGATGCTATAACTACTTTTTTTCTTTTTTTCTCAGAACAGTTTGGTTTGGTTTCACCTCTTTTTTTTATTTAAGATTTTTCCACCTCAATGGTATGCAGTTTCTCCTTAAAATAGATGGTTCCAAACAAAACACCCATTTAAATATATTAAAATGAACCAAAAAAAGGAAAAAAAATTCCTTATATTTCTGTTGCACAGCTTATATTGTCAGAGCTTTCAGTAGCAGGAACTTTCAAGATCCAAATTAGAACCAATAAAAAGTTTCATTTTTCTGTAATTGACTAAAAATTTACTTAAAGAATTTTTATTCCATAATTTGACAGCTCTTTCTCCTTTTTCCTGCATCTGCCAGCACAATGAAATCCAATGTTTGAAATAGTAATTTAAATGTCATAGAAGCACTGACAAAGTTTTGTGTAGTCTTTGGGTTGATTTTCGTCTTTGTATTTTTATAATTAGTATAGTAATTATAGTGATACGTCTAAATCTAAGTGGGTGACAGAAGATGACTATGCTAGTAAACTGCCTCCTGGTTTTATGTAATGGATGACAACAACTGAACTTATGAAGATCAGCCTACAATCATGGATTCTAGAAACAAAATTCTTGCCCATTCCTCAAAATACACTTATATACATTGATAATTTCAAAATATTGTTTTTAAATGGTAAATTGTAAAAAAGAAATTCCAAAAGATTGAGGGCTACCCACACTACAACTAAAGGCAAAATTGTTCCAGCTTCAGTTACACTGCCACAAAGAGATAAAACTCTGAAAGACTGATTCCATGTGACTCATATTTTCAGATTAGTATTAAAGTGTGAAAGCAATAAAGCTACCAAGACAACACATAAGACTTGATGCAACACAAGAAAAGGGAGATGGTATTCTTTTTTTTAATATATCTAATATAAAAAACATGTTCCAGTGACACAGCTGTAATACAACTTAGAGTTTGCTGTATGCTGCTTTGACTCTTATCCAACTAATACTAATGAACAATGGAAACTCTGGTTCCATTCTCTGGTTCAGAATTACGTGTTGCCTGAAAAATGTTCGTTGACTAACACTGGTTTTCAGAGACTATCTCACAGATAGCTAACCTCACTTTAATAAACACACACCTGCTCTAAATCCCAAAAGCAAACAGTATTTACACTTCCAGCTTCTACCAATGAAACATCTAAACAATAAGAACACTGCACAGTTTCTTCTCATGTGTTCAGAGTATTCCTGAACTTTCTCAAATGTACCATCAGAAAAGACAAAAGTTTTGTCTCAGAAAGAAGTTCAAAAATGTGTAATCTAAAAAAAACTCAGTGCAGTTACACTACAACCAAAAGAAGTGAAAATAGCACTTGCTTTACCCCAAAATTAGAATCTGTTATCTTTACAAGTCAGAAAATAGTAAAATATTTTAACTGATGACCAGAGTAATATGCATTCAATATAGCCTATATGCATTTTTCTGTTTGCTATGATTTTCTCTGAAGTCACTAAAGTCATTCTATTCAGACAACCAAATCAATAAAACAAGCTACTTTAATCATTTTGGTCCCTTCAATTCAAGGCCCTCGCATGGACATATCATTGAGTTCATACTTCTGAAGGATGATTTCTTCAAAATATGTTAAGTTCATAATACTAAAATTATGAAATACAGACAATAAAACCCCACATTCATGCAACTTCATTGATTGATAAAGAAAAACAGAAAAACTTCAGTAACTTAAAGGATTCCTTGGACCTGGGCTGACATGATTGGAAAGGTAAATATTCTTCATCTACTGAAGATTTATTTGCAGACTTTCTTGGGATCACTTACACCTTCCCTCCTATTTTACAGGTGATTTCCTATAAGCACATAGCATATAAGACGGGAAGAACTGCTCACATCAAAGTTAGCGTCACTGTGCATACACCTATGACCAGAGTTTGAACCTGATTACACACAACTGCAAAAATGAAAGCCAGAGGAAAACAAAGCTTATTCCACATTAAAACTACTTTTTATGAACTTACAATAGTAAGAACTAAGGTCCTTGTCTAAACAGCATGAAATCAATTGTTTTCTAATTAACAGTAGAATCTAGCGAATGCTAGGATGTATAGGGTAAGTCTCAGTAACCTTAGCATATCTTCAGGCTTTAAGAATAATAGCCACAGCTCTCTCACTGGACAACCCGAACTGTAAAGGCATAACAAAAACATCATGGCAGATTTTTCATATGTCAGAGGGGAAGAACCTGAATTGCCTTTTTACATTTCATGTGACATCATGAACTTTCTGAAGGATTGCTTTAAGTTTTACTGTAACAAAACCAGAAGCATATAATGAGATTGACCAGATGATTTTAGTATACGTGGAAAGAATTATATTTCCACTTTGAGTAAAAAAGGATGCTTCAGGTCTAGCAGTTTTTAAAAACTATCCAAATTACATTAGGACTGTCTAAAAACAAAATCTGCTTGAGTTCCAATATTACCCAAAATACAGTGTCAGTTTCCTTCTGATGTGCTGGGCTGCTGCTAACAAGGTGAGAAATATTTGCTTCGGAGAGGACAGGAGGAGGAAACTCACAGATTTATATACAATTTTTTTCTTTCTAGCCTAGAGACACATTGTTATCAATTCAGCAACAGCTATGAGAACTACTGCTGGCTTGAGAGAAAAAACAGGAGAGAGTATGTATGTGTATTTACAATACAAATTTCATATTAACAACATGTGCATGTCATCTAGTTCTGTCTTTACACATCAACAGATGTGAAGAAAACTTTCCCAGGCTAATTAGAAGCTAGAGAAAAGTAAATCACTACAACATTTCACTTACTGAGAGCATTATCACAGTGACAGGAGCAAGGTGGCTCATTGGGGCAGCATGTTCAAATCTGTCATGTTTTCACCATCCTTGAAGGAAGTAATTCTGTGTTTCCTATGCTTAATAATTTTGTCACTTCAGAGCACACCCAGACTTACAGTAATATTCACAATTGGCCTAGACACTGTAAGCTTTCAAATCAATTGCATACCTCTCTAGTTACATTTTTATTTACTTATTCAGGGACATTCTTAACATAAGTATCACAAAGATCTGAAACATTGCCTGATAACAGAAGTTTTATGAAACTTCTGATTTAAAATATCTTGCAGCAGATCATTACTGTTGCCAGAGCAATATATTTCTGTTAAGGCGAGCATCTTCACCATTAAAGGACCAAGTTAGTACACCAACCTTTGTTCAGCATGTCACCAGTGCTCTACAGGAGGTTTCAACTAGCAGAATGTCACGCTGATCTTAATGATAGCCAGTAAATAGAAGTATATCTATTTAAAAATCACTTAAAACAAGGATCATATGATCTTATCTTTAGTAAAAAGGTTAACATGTTTCATTTACATAAGGTTTTCCTTATATAATCCCCAGATGGTAGTGTTGTACTAAACATGAGAAGGAAAGATTAGTAGATAATAACAGCTAAAAGTTATAGGAAAAGGAAAAACCTAATAGCCTTGGATTCATTATTACTTAAAACTGAATTTAAGATTTCTCACATAACTACAATAGAAGTATAAGAATCCTATTTACAGTACAAAATGTATCTATGGCATTTTAAGCTTTCAGCACGATAAAATTATAGAAGTCTAACACTGTAGGACCATAGCTATTTTATTTCGAAGTCTCTTATAAATAGCCAGTTAAGATAAAAACATAGGAGCCATAAAACAAGAATAATCATATTAATTTAGAAAGAGTCTAGAAATATAGATTACTACAAAAAAAATCTGTTTGCAATATGGTCTGTAATAATAAAGCACTTTCTCTTGAATGAAAAATAACTACTTAAGGCATTTCTAATGAGCACTTGAGACTGATGTCTGGTTCTATAGGGTAAATTGTGAGCAGATTTTCACTTTTTCATAGAATCATAGAATAGAATAGAACAACCAGGTTGGAAGAGACCCACCGGATCATCGAGTCCAACCATTCCTATCAAACACTAAACCATGCCCCTTATCACCTCGTCCACCCGTGCCTTAAACACCTCCAGGGAAGGTGACTCAACCACCTCCCTGGGCAGCCTCTTCCAGTACCCAATGACCCTTTCCAAGAAAAATGTTTTCCTAATGTCCAGCCTAAACCTCCCCTGGCGGAGCTTGCGGCCATTCCCTCTTGTCCTGGCCCCTGTCACTTGGGAGAAGAGGCCAGCACCCTCCTCTCTACAACCTCCTTTCAGGTAGTTGTAGAGAGCAATGAGGTCTCCCCTCAGCCTCCTCTTCTCCAGGCTAAACAACCCCAGCTCTCTCAGCCGCTCCTCATAAGGCCTGTTCTCCAGCCCCTTCACCAGCTTCGTTGCTCTTCTCTGGACTTGCTCCAGAGCCTCAACATCCTTCTTGTGGTGAGGGGCCCAGAACTGAACACAGGATTCAAGGAGCGGTCTCACCAGTGCCGAGTACAGAGGGAGAATAACCTCCCTGGACCTGCTGGTCACGCCGTTTCTGATACAAGCCAAGATGCCATTGGCCTTCTTGGCCACCTGGGCACACTGCTGGCTCATGTTCAGTCGGCTGTCAACCAACACACCCAGGTCCCTCTCCTCCAGGCAGCTTTCTAGACAGACTTCTCCTAGTCTGTAGCACTGCACAGGGTTGTTGTGCCCCAGGTGCAGGACCCAGCACATGGCCTTGTTAAACCTCATGCCATTGGACTCTGCCCAGTGCTCCAGCCTGTTCAGATCCCTTTGCAGAACCTCCCTACCCTCCAGCAGATCGACACTTCCACCCAGCTTAGTGTCGTCCGCAAACTTGCTAAGGGTGCACTCAATGCCTTCATCCAGGTCATTGATAAAGACATTGAACAGGGCTGGACCCAGCACTGAGCCCTGGGGAACCCCACTTGTCACTGGCCTCCAGCTGGATTTCACACCATTTACGACCACTCTCTGGGCCTGGCCATCCAACCAGTTTTCCACCCAGGAGAGTGGGCGCCTGTCCAGGCCAGAGGCTGACAGTTTCTGAAGGAACAAAGGAAGTATGTTAATGACAATGCAAACAATTATGCTCTTCCTAAATGACCGAGGACAGACACCCACTGTGGTAAAAGTTTTCTTTGGCCTCTCCCACTGATGTCCATGACATAAAGAAGAAAAACAGGATTAGATAAAACCAAAAAATATTTTAAAGCTGGTTAAGAGGAATGTCCTTCCCACATGCGGAGAAAAAAAAAATTGGTTAAATACATTTGAAGAAAAAAAGCATTTGAACCTCATCTTCAATGTGGAGATACCATACCTTCCCTACCTAAACGGTAAGAAATCCAAATCATTACAGCAATAAATATCATCTTTCATAATAGCATGACCAAGTATCTGAGAGTAAGAACACCTTAATTAAGCAGGTCATGACTGCAGCAATTACACTGAAACTGAAAGATGAACAGGTTAAATGAACACTAATGAGAAACACTGCCAAGTTTAAAGATAAATGAAAGGTGTTCCAGTATAGTTAGAATCATAGTAACTTAGCTTAGCTTTAGTTAATAAAGATACATCTATGATTCTGTCAGTATAAGAGCATTCTTGGCATGTATTTTGTGAAAGCATATTATCCCAAACATCAAACAGAACACCTGTTGCTTTTTTTTATACATTTGGTTTACAAAGTATAGATATTTTATATCTTGCTGATCTAAAATGATAAGAATGACTTGTCAATTACATGAAACTAATTCTCCAAAAACTACAAACATTAGCACACATCAGTTGACTTAAATTGAATTAGCTACCTGAAATCCAGGCTTTTCTATAGGTCTCCTTAAAGCTGAAAGAAAGTATCTTTATAATAACTCAAACCAAGCAATGTTTAATTTTCAAATACCCTCCTATCTATATTTCATAGGTGAAATCTTGTTCAAATACAGAATTTTCAACATTTGTTTAAACATCTCCATGAATGCACTGAAGTCCAATATCTGCTGAAGTTGTGTACACAATAAAATCATTCATTCTATATGGAATAACTGTCCAATATTTGATATATCAAAAGGTGCTTGCCACACAAATTCTTTTTTGCACACAGCAGATAATATTAACCCAGATGCAAGGCCTTTTCATTTAATTCCTCAGCGTATCAATAAACTGTTCCTTGAAAACAGTAGCGAAATAAAGCTCGAAGTAAACAAACAGCACCACCTTGGATGTTTGCCGCTTTTCTCTCATACTAGCAATGTCTTCATTATTTATATATATATGCACTGGTTTCCAGCCACTGAAGTTGAATCTAGATAATTAAACATTTATACCATCCCCTGCTGTGCCATAATGTCTAACTGTGTCTAAAGAGTCCTAGGTGTGGTGTTACACACCTGGGACTGAAACAAGGAATTTGCTGAGCAACCTTTGATAAAGGTCTACACCTGGAACTTAATAGCACATGATATGGTTTCTGAATATTGCAACAGTTGGCAAATATAACTTACTGCTCAATAACTGTTTTGCTTTCTGGTTTCAGAATTGCAAAGAGCTCTTAATTTCAACAAAAATGAAAGTGAAAAATTATTGACGTGATAAAGTATTCATTGTTATTACACTGTTTCCATACGTATTTTTATTTTTTATTTTAGGACAGCTTGAAGAAGAATTTAAATGGTAAATGAATCTATTTTAAACAATTTGAAATTAAAAGATAAACTTCTAGTGCTATCAGAATAGGAGAAATAGCAAAATGAAAGCCTGCCCCTCTAATTCTACCAGGCTCTCTCTGATCAACAATAATGTTTTTCAGAAATTCAATACCATCTAAAAGTGAACATACTAGTTCTAATTTCTGTACTGTAAACCTGCAACATCACAGTGTACAGGTACAGGACAAAGTTTATAGGAAAAACTAGTACCTCCTACACTGACTGCTGTAGGTAAAAAAAAAACACACAAGCTTTTAGGCACATAAACTCTTGCTCACAGAATGGTAGGGGTTGGAAGGGACCTTGGGAGATCACCTAGTCCAAACCCCCTGCTAAAGCAAGTTCACCTAAAGCAGCGTGCACAGGAACATACCCAGGCGGGTTTTGAATATCTCCAGAGAAGGAGACTCCACAATCTCCCTGGGCAGCCTGTTCTCATGCTCCATCACCCTCACAGTAAAGAAGTTTTTTCCTCATGTTGAGGTGGAACTTCCTGAGTACCAGTTTCACCCGTTGCCCCTTGTTCTGTCATTGGGAACCGTTGAGAAGAATCTGGCCCTATCCTCTTGACACCTGCCCCTCAGATATTTACAAGCATTGCTAAGGTCCCCTCCCATCTTCTCTTTTCCAGGCTAAACAGACCAAGCTTGGTCAAACTCTCCTCATAAGAGAGATGCTCCAATCCCCTGCTCATCTTTGTGGCCCTCCGCTGTGATTCTATGATTCTTTCTTATATCCCAAATAGTGTTTAACTGCCAAAAGAAGTCAAACACAAGTCTTGAATTCAGTATACATTAGAACATTACAATTATTATTATTATTATTATTATTATTATTAGGGTGCCCATATACAGCTATAAAAAGGTTTTCAGATTTACTTGCTCTTCTAGTTAGTTTTCTGTTTGTTCTTAAGCAAGAAACATATCTGAGATGTTCTTCAAGCATGGCACTGGTTAACAAAAGCGAAGTCCCACTTCATAGATACAAAACCCCATGTAGCCATTAAACTCAACTAGTTAAGACTGTTCTGAAGCTCCATCATGTTAAGAAGTTGTTTTATTTGAATTTTCAAATTAACTTTCAAATACAAGAGTAGCTAGAAAAAAGATTGACAGTTCCTAAGACCACATCTCACTTTCCTTGAACATTGTGGAGGGTATGCATAAGGAAATGCATAAGGAAATGGGCCGAAGCAAATTGTGTTAGGAAAACAAAAAAAAAGAAAGAAAGAAAGAAGACCTCTCATTTCTTCCCTCTGTTCCCCAATTTATCCAGCAGCTCACAAAAGGTAATAAAAAGTTGAACTACAATAAAGTGCAATCTCCCTGTTCCTTGACTGTGATGGCCAACACAGGCTGTATCTTAGTATAGGAGCAAGGCCATCGAAGTTAAAAACACATGGGATCTTATTTAGGGAAAATATGTGTGTGCCACTTTAACCAACGCTAGGATGCATTTACTGTGCGTGGTCTTCATCAGGGTTTTGGGCAAGTTTATATCTGCAACTTCAATAAGATATACAGACTACGTTACATTACATGTCACATTGTGACAATCTTTAAAATACTGAAAATGGAAAGATGGGTAACATACATTTTAGAAGAGAATATGATCTGACTGCACAATCAGAGTAATTTTGACAGAGAAAAGAAATAACATAATATTAAAATATATTTATAAAGAGTCCATTTTATTAACATTTTTCAGTCCAACTCCAAGAAACAGAAAACAAAGAAACCGTGGGCTTGAAGTGTTATGTTCATTAAAAGCACTTTGTGCTACTGGAGATGCATTTCATAGTGACGAAGGAAACAATGAGCTCTGAACAGAGTAAGATAAAGGAGAGCACCTTATACAAATGGATACATGAGAAACAGGATCAGAGAACAACCTGAAATAAGCAGCCCAAGACAAGAAGGTCTAATTTGCCAACTCTCCAAATTACTTTTAGTGACCCCAATCTCAAAGACAACACTCAAAAGATGAGGAAAACTATTGAGCTTCTTGCAGCAGAAAGATATCTCAGAAAACAATCCTAAATAACATCTGGTACAGGAGGCTTTTGTCAGAGGTATTCCAAGTCTATGAAACATCCTACAGTTTTTGTGAGTCTTTGTAAAAGAGGTTTTTTCCCCAAATTTCAGTTACCTGGAAATTAATATATTTCATTGTTAAAAAAAAAAAAAAGAAAAAAGTATCCTTTGGAGTGTGCATAGCCCATAAAACCTTGATGATACTCTAAGTGTGCTTCCTCATTCAACGCAAAGTCAGTCTGAGTTACGTGTCAAGAATAGGGTAAGAGTTTACACAAACAGATATTTTCCAAGAGTAAAAATGCAGTGGTAGGAAAAGCAACCTATGGTTTCCACAAATACTTGTCACAATAGCAAAATTCCAGGTGAGAAAGTTGTAAAGTACTGTGGAGGTAGAGACCTGCAACACAGGTGGCTCAGAAACAATAGGATTCTTGGTAGAAATTCCAAAATCAATCAATTTATTAGGGAAATTAACCTAGGAAACTCATCAGTAAATACATTTGTTCCTGAACGAATGCTGATCATGAGCAGTAAGAGAAGTGTTTAATTGATAATGCAAAGAAAATCTATTCTTCCACTTTGAGTTACAGGTCTGTGTTAGAATCTGTGAGATTAATGCCAAGTAGTTCGGAGTCTTTCTGCTTTCTCTGATGGACTCCAGATCAGGTTCCAGTGTCAAGAATGCTTTCTCAGGAAGCTATTCTGCCCAGCACTGAATGAAGGGGATGCAAGAAAACTAAGACCTCCTCTCACTAGCAGGAATATAAAGAATCATTGTTTCTCTGAAGTCTGCTTTCTCCTTCAGCTTTTAAAAAGACATGTTCTCTCTAGATCATAAACGTCATCTTTTTGCTTCAGTTGTTTCCGGTTTCATGAGAAATAACCAGAAACTGCATCCTGACTTCTAGGATGGAGAGGAAAATAAAACAAACCAAACAACTCTATTTCACTATCAGCAACAGGCATTTTCTAATCCAGAAAGAGATTTTCTTTTTTTCAGACCAGTCAGCACTGACCTAAACATTTGTTGCAAATAATTTTTCCATGTAGTTTAACTAAGTTGCATCTAACTTGAATCATAAAATTGGTCGTTTTATCTCTCTGCCCAAGACAGTTACCTAAGCAAAAGATAAGAAAATGAACACTTGAAAAACAAAACATAGATTAACATATCTAAACCTCAAATGTCCATAACTAAACACTGTATAGTGATTTTATCAAAGTTTTACAAAGTCAAATCATGAACAGTAAGTGAAGGATTCTAAATCAGAAGGAACCATGTTTTCTCTTGCCAACTGTTTCCAAAAACTTCCTATATTAGGTTGTTTACTTATTTGTTTTCTCCAGAAATATCAGTGATTACTTTAAAGCCACTGCCTTCAAGCAAAGGTATGTAGCATATAAATTCATTTAAATTCAGGATAATATTCAGTCAAAATTAAAATATTTTGCTACTTCTTCATTTTCTACTGTTTGCAATGAAGATATAATTTTTACACAAACTCTATTCACTTATTAGTTCTTCATATTTTTAATTAGACCTTCCATCATTTTCAATTATATAGCCATAGAATTTCACTACTCTAGCTAATGGCGTTACTCATTTTAATAAAGCTATTTGGTTAGGAATATAATTCTCAAAATCTAAGTCAAATGAAGATGAATCTGCGGATATTTATTTTTTGAAACAAACTTCATTTCAATCAGCCTTAATTGACTTTGGTTTCCCAAACAGCATTTCTCTACCTCCTAGTCACCTTGTGATTGAGTAATAGTGACGTAAATGCAGGAAATCCTTTAAAATATACTTTTGTTATTTAAAATAAATATATACCCAAAATATGGGGAAAATATCACATATCACACTAATTTTCAATTAAAAAAAATCAACTGTTCCCTTCTCAGAGATGATCTTGGTACTGGTTTGTTATACATGTTCCCTTTCATGCATGTTCAATGGTAAAAACTACAACATTACAACACAGTCAGAATTCATGTCAGGCTCCATTCCCCACCACCCTAAATACCACCAGTAGCCTGGCATACAATTGTCCCGATCATTCAATGCCACGTGCTGTCCCAGCTTTTCCCTACAATCTAAATCTTTATTAAAAGGCAAGAATTCTAAAGAGGACATACTAAAATCTGTTTCTACACTCTAACTCTTAACAGAGCTGCTGTTTTGTATACATCACATTTTCCATATCCATGTTTTTTTAATTGGGTCAACATACTGCTAACGGTCACTACATATCTATAGCTTTATCTAGGATTGCTATAGATTAAGCTTGCCATTCTATGGTTAGAAAACACAGAATTGGCCTCTTGAGAAATACTGGAATTCACACTTTCTCTGCTGTGCTAACACTGGAAAGTGAAGGATAACCAGTAATACTAAGGATTCTCTAAGTGGGTTAACTTACTGATTAATACTTTATCAAACAAAAAACCTTTTTATATTGAAGTATCTGTTTTTACGGCCTCTGCACAAAATACTGCATGAATTTTAACCTTACTGTTTGCACTAAAATAGCAAGATGAATACCACTGCTGTCCTCACTTCACAGTGCTTGTAGTAGAGAAAAAGTTGACCTAAAATACCTATTGTTCTTTCTGCATTTGTAACTTCTAAAACATCTGTTTCAAAATCAGCAGAAACAGATATTACCTAAAGCAACTTGAGGCACTGCCATTATTTATGGAAAAATCTAGTTGATTAGCTAAAGAAATTCCTGACCCTTCCCTCCTAAACACACGATAATCACATAAAAACTTATTAATGAGACTTTCACTCTTTTTTTTATTTTCCAGGTGAATATAGGATTTGATATGGCTACAACAAGACGAGTACCTCACAGACATTAGTCATTGAATTGACTGTGAATTGACTGTTAGCATGCGTCAATTATAATCCTTAGAAGATTACACTGAAAGGTTAAATTCTTCAAGGAGAAAATTGTTCCTTTTATTCATTTACCTTTTGAACTCTACAGCTACCTCTGTGTTCTAGGAACTGGTGTCACTTCACAGCTTCTACGAGTTCATAGTCTTTTAATTGTGAAAAACTCTAATGATATAGGTGTAAACAAAACTACATAACCTAGCAGACTGAGGGATCAGTATCTGGCCCAGCACAAAGACTGCTCGCCCGCTAGTTAAAAAGTATCCTAAACGGTAACAACAAGAGATGACTTACAACTTCTGTATGAAGCAATGTATTTCTGAATCATACTTAAATGTGAGCCTTGAAATTCCCATCAGTAAGAAAAAAGTCACATTTATCATATTAAAAAGCTTGTCTGTGTAAACATCCACTATATGCATATGAACACTAAAGAATTTCTTTACTTCATCTAATATAAGAAATTACTTCACAAGCACTACAGGGCAAGTTGGTTTTTTAATTGCAATTCTTTAGAATACACTAGAGAATTTCAGGGAAGAGGAAATTTACTGTAGCTCAGATAGTTTTCTCAATTCTCTTACTTTGAAAAATAACATTTAATTTGGTAAAATATTGAAATATATCCAGGCTTATTCTCAAATTCAGCTTTATACTGCTTTTCTAAACACAGTTAAAATAAAATCAGATTAAAGTATTTACTGTAGGTGTAATATTAGCAAGACAAACACAGCGTCAGTGACATGCATAACATCTAATATTATTTCAACATTATGCTCAATACAATATGTGCACTAAATTTTAGATATGCCTACACACCATTTAATTTAGAAAATAACGTATATGCTAATGGATAACTCCATGGCACTGCTGGCATATTCCTAAATGTTTAAAATAAATGTTTTCTTAATGTTTACTGGTATCTTATCATATTGTCATTAAAAATCAAAACTGCATTACTGTGCTAAAAAAAAAAAACTTACAAGCTAAAATGTTAGTGCATACATATCAATGATATAAAAATCACTACCACAGGGTTCAAAAATTATGCTGATAGCTTCATGGCACTTTGATAAAATGAACTTGTATTTTTGTAAGAGAAACGCCTACGTGACCAT
The DNA here is from genome assembly GCF_032191515.1 of Phaenicophaeus curvirostris. Lineage (NCBI taxonomy): Eukaryota > Metazoa > Chordata > Aves > Cuculiformes > Cuculidae > Phaenicophaeus > Phaenicophaeus curvirostris. The sequence goes on along the minus strand of NC_091394.1, from coordinate 78,253,590 downwards.
TACCTATTTCGTTTTTTTAGCTGTGCACATATCATATTGCAAAACTAAAGGAAAAGAAGCAGCATGCTAACAAAAACTGCAAACAGAGAGGAATATCATGCATAATGTTCACAACAACTCACAGATTATTAGTAAATTATCTGAAAAACAGGTAAGCCTTTCATGCCTAACATTGCTTTCATTTTAATGACAGTAACTCCCCTTGCCTTCAGCACCTATGTAAATGAAAGCAAATGTAAGCCAGGGAATAAGTCTACCCATTAAAGAAAAGCACTTTAGACAGAAAAAATCTCTAACCACTTTGTCCTCCTGGAGTTCATATCCACGAAAGCAAAAAAGAAAGGACAGAAAAAAGACAAAGAAGGAAAGAGTCACTTTCATTTTGAAAGTAAGCAGTAGTATTTGTTAGTGAAATAAACAAACAAATATCAAAGGAATTAATATATAGTCTGTCTTATTTCCCATAGTAATGAAGAAGATCTAGTGATAAGTGTCATATTAATAATTTTCTTAACGTTTCTGTGGGTGAAATTGAGGTGATTTTATATATCAAAGGAAATATTTGTATAAAGAATATGCACAAACAAAATTATTGTCAGAAAAATAATTCGGGATTTATGTCCTAATTACCTTAATAAAACAAATTGGGCATCTATAAGGAGGATGCAGAATTTAGCCCTACATGCCTTAGACCCCAATACTGCAAATGATTAGCACGTATTGACTCTTAGCATTTGCAATGAGTCCAGTGAAATGAAGAATGTTTGTTTACTACAGCCAGATACAGAGTGTGCATAATGGCATAACTGCATGTTATTCATAACACATCTTTAAAATGCTGAATTTTTAAAGCAGAGTTTGTCACAAGTGTTCACTGTATGTCATGTCAGATCTATATTATTTTTTTATACTCATAAATATTAAGTACAAACATTCCCAATGATTTTTATTTTAATTGTGGAAATTGTCTTTTTAGCTGTCTAAAGTAGTAAATGAAATAATATTTTAGAAAACAAAAATATTTAAAATGCTTTCAGTCAAAACTATTTCCCATTTTCATGAATGATGAATGATAATTTTTTCTTGTACCTTAACTTCACATGCCAACATAGCGACTAAATCTAGGCATGCCATTAAGCACCTGGCCATGTTGGAAATACAACTGCTCACCAAGAAAAGGTGACAACTCATTTTACAGCTTTGTTGTTCAGATATCTATATGACATGTAACTGTGTTCCTGTGCTCTTATAGAAATTTTAGGCTCCCCCAATACTAGAGACACAAACAAACAGGATAGAATACAACAGAGGCCAACCAAGAGAGTCAGGGCACTAGGGCACACAATATACAAGGAGAAGCAGAGGGAGAGAGGCTTCTTTAGCCAAAAGGCAGCCAGGGTAGGGAAGGTTGCAGGAAGAGAAGAACTACTTCCATTCCTCAAATACTTAAAGGTGAGGTAAAGGGAAGACAAAGCCAGAATTCTCTTGAAGATGCACAGCTAATGGAAAAAAAAGCAACAATCAAGGGACAGGATATAAGAAAAAACACAAAATCACAAGAAAGGTTGTGCTCTGAAAGAATTTGCCCAAAGAGGTTACAGATTCTCCATCCTTGGAGATTTCTACAACACAGTTGCACAATATCCTGAAAACCTGGTCTAACTTTGAAGTTAATCCTAGTTGGAGCAGGAGATTGGTCTAAATAACCTCCACAGGTCCTGTCTGACCCAACTTATTCTATGACCCTACGTATGGTAGTAAAAGAATAAAGTATTTCCAAAGACATCACGGTTTTTAGTGGTACTCTCGGAAACATCATTGAAAGCTATCTAAATCACAGGACTTCTAAGCATTATCACTCTGTATACGGAGACATATTTATCTGTACAGCATCAGGTTCCCTGCTACCTTCCTATCTGGACTTGCTCTCCTGCTGCAATAAGAGTGGCAGTGGTTGCTCAGAGATATTTTGAATGGAAACATCTAGTCCCTCGATTTCTCATCCTCACATCAGAAAAAAATACACTCTACAATTTCTCAAGAGGAGCATAATCCACAAGTAATTACTTTTAACACAAACCATAAGAAATCTGAAAAACTGTAAACGCCCAATCAGGTTGCTTTCTTAGTGTATTTCTTGCAGCTGCATGTAGGGGTAAGTAACAGCACAGAAGAGCAGTTAAGTCAGAGTAGTCCAGCTTCCCACTTCAAGGATACAGAAAGCAATTAAAAACAGAAGTAAAAGTAGCACATTTCATAAAAACATGGAAAACAGACAGTGATAGTTCAAACTAAAGTATTTAAATCAATTTGAAAAATCTATAAAGAATGAAAAATGAAAATATTAAGGTTAAAACTTGCACAAAGTTTTAAATGCAGCAAGATCCTTAAGAAAACACATTTTGATATTAAAAAGTATCATTTATTTTATTTTATTATCATATATCTTAGCTTAATGTTCTACCTGCCTGGGCTGACCACTCTTTAAAGCAGAATTGCTAGCTTCTGGCATAGTACTTAACATCTTCATAATTTTTAATGTCTTCAGTTTTACCTTTGGTTTTTCATCTTCTGCACTGTGCTGCTATCTCTGAAATTTTAAATAGACTATAAATTAGGCCTATAATATTTCAAGAAAATGCTTAGAAGTTGTGCTTTTTTTAAAGCGTTACTTATAATTTTCACTACACAAGATCTATATTTTGGTCTTTTGATAACAAGTAGTATTATGCGTAGTATTCTCTTCAAAGATACACACTAAAGCACAGGAAAAAGTCAACCTATACAAATTGGAACATGGGAAATTCAGACTAGTTATAAGGAAATATTTCTTCTAATTTTTTAATCCTGAGAATGGTCAAACACTGGAACAGGTTGCTCAGAATAGTTGCTGAATCTCCATTCTCTAAGATTCAAAACTCAAATGGGTAAGGCCCTCTGAAAAATCATGTAATTCAACATTCTTTCACTACGTGGTTGGATGAGAGGGCCTCCAGAGATCCTTTCCAACTCAATTATTCTGTGATAATTTTGCCTCATACATTAATAAAATCCAGCCTTTAATCCAGCCTACTCTTTTTAAATAACTTCCTCCTACATACAATACTCCTACCTGTAATTAAACATTCTGGTTTGTCATTCATATGGATTTCTTTCCCAATTTTATCTCTGTTCCAAAAACAATTACTAATATAATTTATCCATTATCCTATTTTTATGCTGTTCTAAGATAGTATTCCAGTTTAGCCAAATTGTATGTGATGTATATATGTAGAAAATTTTACCTATTAACTATCTTAAATCTTCTGCAAACTCAGAGATTATCTGCACCTCTTCATACTATGAATTATGTTCTAATCCACTCAGTAGTTTTTACCTAAGATATGAAGATTTTAAAACATTAAGAGTAAAACTACAATACAAAAGAAAAAATGTAAATTCATACAAGAAAAGTAAATTCAGATAACATAATGGAGCATATACACAAATCAGTAACAGAGATGACTCAGAAATAAAAATTGAAAAGACAGAAAAAAAAATCACACTACAACACTGATATATGCTTTAGAAAGAACAGTTTAAGAGTTTTGCGACAGTTTTTCTAATATCTATTCTTGTGCCATGAGGTTCCAATATCAGAAACTAGTGACTCATAAATATAGATCTGATATACTTCTCTGTTGCATCACTGCCTCATTTTGCCAAACCTTAATTTATATTCAAATCAAGAGTTTCCAAAAGCCACACTTAACTTTATTCACAAAAAAGTTAAAATAACACACTAAATACATCTTAAGACTGCACGCAAGGAGAACATACCAGCTCACATTTCTGAAAACCTCAGATTATATTAGTGAAAATCACGACTAATACTCATGTATCAAAGGTATTATCAGTAGAGAAGTCTCACTCTGTGTTAGGTCTAATGATATCCCAAGGAACAAGCACCACTTAGTCAACAATTAATATAATATATATAGGTATTTACAAAGTATATATTAAAAGAAGATGAAATATTTTTTCTCAGAAAGTCATGGCATAATGAAGAGTCTCAAATATTTCACAATGTAAGTGTAAGCTCTGCAAAGCACAGCAGTAATTCAAAAAAATTGGTGGATTTGAAAGGACAGTCAAGCTTCCAAATCCCATCATTCATACTGTGACCACAACAGTAATCAGGACTTGGTTCTCACAATCTGCCTATATTGAATAACATCCAGGATGAAGAGTCTCTTTTCAGAAACAGGCTGTGAAACATAGACATGTGAAATTCAAGACATGCCACCACACTTTATTAAACATCTATGAATACCTCCAGCTTCTCAGCTGCCTCTCCCCCATTGCCATCAAACACTCTTGAGTTCATAGCATCACAATGCAAGATGACTGACTATATGAGAGACAGTCTGGCCATTCATTTCAATATGGAAGACAAATTATTCAATTCATTTCTGTAACAACTCATGTTAAAAAAGCAAAAATCAGTCAGACTTTGGTGTTATTTGTTCTGTTCCACATGAAAACACAAGTATATTTTAATATTGTTTTTATGGGGAAAGGCCTTATCTCCATGAACATTCAGACACACAGAAATTACTGGAATTCCATCCCATGCACAAAATAAATCTAGAATGAGTCAATATCTACACCTTATTCTTTTAAAAAATAAAAAAATTCTAGAAGATCAGTTCTTCCCAGTGAGCCAAAGCCACTCTTAAGATAGTGCACACCTTAAGTGCCCAAAATTATCAGTTTGTCTAAAATTATCAGTTCTTTTCTGTGTCAAAATCATAATAACCTCTAAGGTTTTTGAAAGTTTGAAATAGAGTGAAGAGCTCAAACATGCCTTGCCTCTGTCAAAACACAGATCATCAATCTGCTGTTTAGTGAGATTCAAAACAACCACCAAATGAAAATAGTTTCAAGCAAATAATAACAGAAATAGTTTGTGCGGTTATCATTTGAAAGGAATGATCACATGCACACAGTGTATATTAAAACAGCAGGGTTCTCTTGAAGAATCAAGAGAACTAAGGTGTCAATACAGAAATGCAGATTCTGAATATCAGTTCTGCTAGGCATCAGTTTTCAAGAAAAGTTTACAGGCTGAAAAGGAGTAACATCTCCTGGTACAAAATTAGTGTTGTGGCAAGGCTTTAACTCTTACTGTTAAAGGACATCAATTTGAAAAAGTGTTTTGTTAGAGCAGCATACTACTATACCATCCTGGCAAAAGCAGGGTCAGCAGCTCGGGCAGGTCTGGGAGTACAAGGGGTGACATGAAGCAGGCTGTTCCTCCACTAACAGGATTGTGTCCCACAGAATACATGCAGGGGAAGCAGAGCGGGGCCCAAGACTCTAACTATGGTCAGCAACAGTTCCATGGTGATGAAGCAGAGCCAAGGCCAGCCAGGAAGTCAAGCCTACAGATTTGGGCCAGTGAGGGACTGGAACAGGCAGTGACACAGCTCAGGTAGGGACTAAGGCTGAGCACCTGAGCACAATAGCAGCTCATGGGTGAGGGGATGGAGGCCCCAAGAAGGCTCATTGCCAGCCTTACCCCTGCAGCTTTTTTTGCCAGGGCTGATCCCAGGTCACAGCTGCTCCACATCAGAGCTGCCTATGAGCACAGGCAGCTGAACCCTGTTTCATGTAAGGAGAGGGGAATGGTATTAAGGACCATGAGGTATACTAACTGAACTGCAGTCCTGGTAAGTTCAGGTATAACTTTCAAAAGAATACAGAGGCTGATCACCTCAAATAAAATAAGGCAGATCTTTGTTTAGAGGAGTCTTAACAATCATAGATGTTCACTAAGGCATTAACATTGTTCTTATGTAATCAGGACCAGATTTCAGGCTGGAAGTCTTCAATGATTTAATAATACAAATTCTATTTTATTCATGGAGAGGCTGAGCTGCAAAACTCATCCTAATTAGAAGAATAACTTTTACAGCCTCCAGTTATGAATTTACAACATTTAAATACAAGATTGTCATTGGAATAACTTAGCAGCCAACTTTCCTTTCTTTCAGAAATACTTGTTCTGAGATTCTCCAGAAAGAAGAATACAGTTGTGTTAGTTAGATTTTAAAGGTGTTACATGGACTAAACTGAAAAGAAAAAGGGGGAAAAAAACCCCCACATCTGATTTAGAGATATTCTTTCTTCAAGTCTGTAATGCCACATCTTTTCTACAGAAATGCAGAATCAAAGAAAGTCTTGTAAGTACCAAGTTAATTGTCTCTTTTCACATACAAATAAGTTTATCCCAAATCCTAGTGACTTAGAAATCCTGATTGTGACAGATTAATTCTTCGGTGCTTGCCAAACAGCAACAGAATTAAATGGATTACACATTAGGACAAGCATGCTGAAATTTCGTGACTCCATATGGGTAGACACAATGCAAATCCTGCAGTTAGAATCATCCAACAATGAGAACTCGATGGTTTCCTGAAAATCAAACATAGCCCCAGAGTAATAATCAGAATGTAAAGCTTTCACAGAACCAGAGGCAGCTGAGACAAGTTCCCTAGTTATACCTTGTGTGTTGTGCATAAAGTTGCTGGGTTCTATAAAAAAACCCAAAAATCTCTGTCTTTTGATGTTCAAAGACAAAGAAAGAAGGTTGTTTCAGTGGCTGCAAGTGACAGCAGGTTGCCAAATACCCTGAAAGAAGGTATTCAGCATGTGTTAAATTAAGTTTTCAAACAAGTACTGTTTTCTTTCTCCACAAATGAAACGTCGGTTTATTGAACTGGCATCCTGAGCTGTTGGAATTTATACTCACTGCATACACAGTTGTACCTATCTGGAAGCTGTATCTGTCCAATATTTTAGTGTGCAAATTTCTCAGCTGCATAAGCTTCATTCTGCTGCCTACTGTCTCATTCAGTGTGCATTTCCCCATATAGTAGTGTCCAGTTCTGGAATCCTCAACATAAGAAGGATATGGAGCTGTTGGAACAGGTCCAGAGGAGGGCCACAAGGATGATCAGAGGGCTGGAGCACCTCTGCCATGAGGACAGACAGAGAGTTGGGGTTGTTCAGCCTGGAGAAGAGAAGGCTCCAGGGAGACCTTATAGCGACCTTCCAGTACCTGAAGGGGGCTAAAGGAGAACTGAAGACTTTTTACAAGGGTGTGTAGTGATAGGACAAGGGGGGGTGGCTCTAAATTGGAAGGGGGATGATTTAGATTAGACATTAGGAAGAAAGTCTTCACAATGAAGGTAGTGAGGCACTAGAACAGGCTGGCCAGCAAATGTGTGGATGCCCCATCCTGGAAGTGTTCAAGACTGCCTTGAGCAGCCTGGTCTAGTGGGATGTGTCCATGATCATGAAAGGGGGGTTGGAATGAGATGATCCTTAAGGTCACTTCCAACCCGAAACATTCTATGATTCTATGATAATTAGAAGAAAGAAAAAAAAAAAAGTGGTATTTTGTGTTATCAGTGGTACCTATATTACTACAATTACTGCTTGCTGTTATGTGGTTTATTATTTCACTTTTAAACATAAAAGATGACAGTTAAAAGTCCCTTACTCCCATGAATTTTTAGCCCCCATCCTGGCTGAATACTCCATTCACTAAGATAATAAGCACTGCAGAAGCAGTAGTACCATCATTATCAGCTTTATTTGTTTGAGCTAGAAGAAACTCCCACCTAATGATAATTTTTGTACAACCTGAACTGAATTTTAATGCTTATATTTCAGGTATAATTCAGGCTCAAATGAAAATCATCCAATCATTCTGAGAATGCTAACCTAATGCTCCGACAACAGTCAAGTATTTCCATGTTTCACTCCTACTCAGGACCATGAACCTTGTAACCAATAGTCCTCCTTGTGAAGTGTTCTTTGCAACTATGCATCTTCTGAGATGCCATCTGCTAATGCTAGAATGTATTAAACTATTTAGTAGCAGAATCTGGTGTAAACAGCAAGAATTGGGCTTGAAACTTGATATTATAAAAAAATTGCAAACAGAGCAAACAGCTCCATAAAAGAACATTTAAGACATTTTAGGAATCACCTAATACAAGGTCCAAAGCTGACATACAGAACATCAAAAAATGTCTACAAAGACCAAAGAAAATTTAGCTCATTTAAAAAAGGAAGTTATTAGGAGTCACCCTTCAAGAAGCTGAAGTTGTATCCGTTAAGAAAAATGGAAGAGTTTGAATTCTAGTTAATTCTGGTAGACCAAAAATAATTTTCATTGAATGATACAGGTGGCAAATACAATATCAATTTATTCATTTTTAAGGAATTTCAGTGTCAGATAAACTGAATAATAAAAAAGTGAGTCCGACACCCTCATCAGAGAGATTCATAGAAACCAAAATAGAGTATAAAAATTAGCAACCATATGAATAAATTGTGATAAAATGTGGAAAAGTCAGAATGGCTTTAGTAAAGGGAATTTGTGTCTGTTACATGTATTAGAATTCCTTCAAGGAGTCACAGAAAAAGTGAGTAAATGAGATTTGATCATAGTGCTGAGCTGGCCATCCAAGCTTTTAAAGAATCTCAGCTGACATCGAATAAGAATAAATTCATCCATGAGAAAACTTGACTGATTAAAACACAAGAAGAAAACTACAGGGATAAATGGTAAGAATTTTTTAATGGAGAGGTATGACCAGTGATGCCTCACAGAGGATCTGTCTATAGAGATGCCCTGTCCAGCACATTCATGAATTATCTAAAAACACCAATGAATAAGAGACAGAAAAGCTTATTTATTCCACTAAATTATGAATAATAGTAGAAAAAAAGCCAACTAAAAAGAATTGGAGAACAGATTCATAATACTGAATGTCCAAGTCAGCTTAGAGAAAGACACATTTAGGTTATTCAGTAAGAAAAGCTTTCTGTGGTGTGGTGTGTGTATGGTGAAGCAGTGGAACAAACGACCTAAGAGGTGTAGATGAATCTCATTGGAAAACTGTCAAAAGAAGTCAGACAAATATCTGCCAAGTTCACATGTTCTGTCCTGAGGGCAGTCTAAATGATGCATCAGAACACTTCATTAGGACATGAAACCTTCCACCTGTGTTTTTAAGCACACAGACATAATATCTCAAATATCTGTCCTGATTGCCTTTTATATTCAGATGCAATTAATACAGAAATTATTATATGTCTTATTACCAGCAATATAGAATTCTATATTCAAAAAAAAAACCCAATAAAAATATGTGAGCTTACTGAAGAAAAAATTTTAAAATTACCTTAAGAGAATTCAAGGCAGTTCAAAACATTTACACATTATCTCAGTCAATTTAAACATTAGGAAATAGCAGATTATTTTATATTTTGTCAATCAAAAACCTGAGTCCATTATTTAAGCCTACCTTTCAATCTTGGATATTACATTTATATCATTGTCTCCTACCTTCCAAAGGATTAAGATAACATTTGCAGATTGCATTGTATTTTTAATGAGCATTGTACAGAAAAACACATATTTATGGAAATAAATTATACTGGAAAATTATGTTAATAAATATTAAATATTTATTAAATTATTATTGTATTGATTTACAGAAGATGTGTTTATAGAAAAGACTAGTATAAGACATTTTGAGCATTATAATGAATTATCTACAGGAATCTTTCAGGATCAGAGAAAGACATGTATCAAACATGAACATTTTATCTAAAACGTTGAATACACTGATCTCAGAACTGTTTTCTGTGATTACTTCAGTTCTGTTGAATTTTTTATTCCGATTTGAAATATTCAAATTGCTGTTTTACCTGTTGTTATAAACACCAGCTGTAACTCTATATTGTTAATGCATTTAATTTTTTCCTAACTATATTTTTGTTTGTATACTTGAAGGGGGCCTATAATAAAGCTGGAGAGGAATTGTTTAGAAGGGCACATAGTGAAAGGATGAGGGGGATGGCTTTAAATTGGAAGGGGGAAGATTTAGATTAGACATAAGGGGAATTTCTTCACCATGAGAGTGGTGAGGCACTGGAACAGGTTGCCCAGGGAAGCTCTGGCTGCCCAGTCCCTGGAGGCATTCAAGGGACAGGTTGGATGGGGCCTTGGGTAGCCTGATCTAGTGGGAGGTGTCCTGAGGCGGGGGTTGGAACTAGATGATCTTTAAGGTCCCTTCCAACCCAAATCATTCTATGTATATGTATAATAGATAACAAAGATCTAAAGCTCAATAATATAGTTCACATACTGTTCTAACACTAATTTTACAATAAACTTGTACAGAAGAGCCTGGGCAACCAGAAAAGAAAAAAAATCCTTGCTCTAACTTGTAATAATTGTTGTCCTAAAACTGGTTTCACTAGATAACCAGGTATACCACCCTATTTACAATATAGACACTCAGTCCTTCAATCAAAGAATTGTACTTTCACGAGTCTGTTACTAGAAATGTGGCATGTATTAACTTAAAAGCCATAGTCACAAGTGCAAAAGCCACAAGCCACAAGTGCAAATAGAAATTATCTGAAATGAGGACAGCTGTCTTCAAAGTCCCTTAAGTAGATATCATTACCTCCTTAAAGGAAATCCTTTTCAGCAGCTATGTGACTTGGATGCACAAGCAATGAATAAGAGATACTAAGCTTATCTTCGTAGAGAAGGTAGTTACTTAACTTTCATAACTCCATACCTTATTTGACCGTAAAGACACTCTTCCTCCACAGCGTGCACAGAATTTAGTTTGGCAATATGAACAGTTATGGCCACAGCCATCAGCAAATTTTGTTTTGTGGCAGATGCCACAGGTTGGGGCATCACCCTTCTGCTCCTGCTGCTGCTGTGATTCTTCACCCATCTTCTTCACTTGCTCCTTATACATTTCAAACTGCTGATGTAATTTTCTGCAGAAGAGAAGAGATCATTAATACTTGTTCGATTTAAGCCTATAAATACTTCACAATCACTAAACTGCAATCAATTTCATAACACAAGTCAGAAAGAAATACTGTAGTAACGTAAATATGTTTATGATGCTTCAGATGTGTAACTTTGAAAAATTACATCTTGTTCATTATAACTAAACTCTAGGAAGAGGCTTAACACTGATAACATGCAGCTTATAGTCTAGCTGTGGCAAAGAGACGTAATTTTGCTTTAGGATGTGACTAGTTGCAAGTACAGCAGTAGGAAACGTATTCTGAGCAATCCAAGAGCCTATGGCACTAGACAATAAACTGGTTAATAACAGAAAAAAAAATCTAGTTTATTCTTCAAAGTGTACTTTAAATTAATTCCACTGTACAGATGCAAGTATCTTCTCTTGATATAGATTACCTTCATTTATCCAACATTACTGCACAGAATAATGATTCTAAAATGCACATTTCCAGTACTGGCTGCAGCCCATAACAAGTCACCTCAGTTTAACAAGTTATTATAAACCATTTAAGCCATTCATATCATTATATAGGAACCGCCATCCCTCTCCAAATGCAACGCAGAAGACCAGCTTAGGTGTAAAATCCAGGGACAGTATTTTAAAATACACAGAGTTTATCTTGCGTTCCCAGTGAACTAAGAGTACATTCATAATCAGCTGCCATGTGCACACAAAACTGCAATGATACCTTCACACATGCTGCTTCATTCCTATATCCGAGCCCACAATAATCAAAACTCCAGTTAAATCTGTCTCATTATGACCAAAGTTACAGACTCTTTGCACAGTCTATAATGGCAGCTTTTCTCTCAAAGCCCCTATTTCTGAAGGTAACTGTTGTCATCAGGAATTTAATCTTCATTGTAAAAAGTTAGTTTTTTAGCTCTTCTAATTGCTGAAGACAGCTGGGAAGCCTGACACAGCATATTGTAAGAGATTCAAATATAAAGAGAAAACAAAAAGAACTTTGACTTCTCTTTGGTTTTTATCCTTGAAATTTAAAGGTTTCTGAGCAGTGATCTTTAAATTATTATGTGGAATTCAACTCACCTATTTTTTCTAAGAGAGATTGCAAATTTTAGCAATATAATTAATCTAGTTTAAGCAGTTTATTTAGCTCCCTGAACAGACAGAAACAAAACTCCCAAAATTAAACATTTTCTATGAAACATTAACATAGTAGACTAAGACAAAAAAAATAAAAGTTCAAGAAAGATTTATTTTTCTTTATAATTATCTTCTAGAGATTCCCAAGATGAGCTATTAAAAAACACACATTAAGCCTAACATAGAACAATCTCTTGGAGAAAAAGTAGATCTAGGAGACCAACTTCCTTTATGCAGAAATACATGCTTTATGTAGTTCAGGGAGCAATTAACGATACAAAATTATTTTATCAGAAGTGTCAGAGGCTCTTACCAAAACAAATATTACACTGAGTCAGTTAAAAACTACCTCAAACAATTATTTACCATGCATAGACACCCATACAGCAAGAATTCTTGAGATTTGTTTTTTTTCCAGGAAAACTCCCCTAGTAAGATGCTTCAGATGATACCACAGAGAAGTTGTGGGAACAAGCAGATCCTGCTCTCCATCAGGCAAGACAGGAGTCTGGAGGAAAGCCTCTTCTTCTGCCTACTAAAATGGTGCTTCAAACTCTCAATTGCCACTGACCCTTTTCCAGAAAGAGGGAAAGCAGGGTTACTTTGTGCTGCTTATGTGTAATCTACCTGCCGCTCTTGTCACTTGAGTTCATTTTTGAGTCCACACGCTATCCTCAGGACATAGCGGCTGCACGGTTCTGCCTCACTTTTAGCTCTTCTCTTCCACATGCATAAGCCTTCTGGCATGCAGCAGAGCAGTGAGAGGAGTCATGTCTCTGGCCTCCATGAGAAAGACATGAGCGTCGTCACTGCTCTCACAAGAATTTGTGGGGTCAGGGGTAAGTGGCTTCAAAAAGAGCTCACTATTGACTATTCTTGGTTGAACGGGGCAGGATACAAGTTGCTAACAAGAAAGAACTAAATCAAGCTTAGAACAATATTTAGAAATCTGGAAACAAGGCGCATTTCAATGCTTTACACTGACAACAGTTTATAATTGGCAGTTGATAGTCTGGCCTGTGTCCATCAACAACATATGTAATCTCCAAGACCTTGCTTGTCTTTTAATTTTGCCAAACTTTGTGTTCTACATTTAAAGCATATTATCTATGCTGAAATTCAAGTTTATTTTAGGTTACATTCAGTTTTGTGGCTTCCTTATAATCTACAGCCTTTGTTTGTGTGATTATTTGCTTACTAGTCTCACTGATGCATAAAAAGCACAAGCCTTTTGCCAATTCTTAAGCCTCATATACTGAAATAATTTCACTTCTGTTTCCTCTTGGGCACAAGAATCTATGTAGAGGTCACAACTTTTGCCTCAAAGTACAAACTTTTCAAGGTTATACAGAGGAATTTTCTAAAATCCTTGTTCCAGTAGGGAACAACTTATCGTCTATCAAAACAGTTCATTATTAGACCTTTTTCCATTCAAGAAAAACATCACTTGTATTGAGAGCTGCCAGAAAAAAAAAAAAAACGGAAGAAAAAATCCATTCAATAATCAGTTACACAGAATATGTGTTCTACTTACTGAGCAGAACCACTTGAGAAGAATAAGCATATTTGAATCAAAATACAATGTATTCATTTTAGGAAGTCCATAAAAAAATCTGATCTAGTTTATATATTAATAGAGTTTATTTAATCATCTAGCCAGAAAGGATTTAAGCCACAAACTAAACTAATAACATGCAGTATAATTAGGTGCTTAAAATAACACAGTATTTAAAGCACATTTAGTAAGAAATTTATAATATTTTCCAGAAAACACAATGCAAATAGAACTGCATTTTGTTCAAGCTGTCTGCACTCGCGTCTCTACTCAGAACATCGCTGCCTGAGAAGGTTCAGTTCATTTACCAAGGAACTGGAAGTAACTAGTACCAAGGCAAAGTTCAGAGCCTGGACATGAACTCAGATATGCCAAAACTAAAATTCCAGACCCTATTCCCCAGTGAGTTACTCTGTTAATGTAAGTGGCCAAGATCCATGCTATGAGACTGAAAAAAAACAGGTTCTGCAGATGAGCTGCATTTTAGGCCAAAATGTTTCTCCATAACATTAGGCATGATAGGGGGTTTTGGTTGTAATCCTAGATAATTACATCAAACCAGAACATGTAACAGAACATTTAAGTAGAAAACTCAGTAATGCCAACCTATAACCTTTATATATGTGTATTTGTGTGCACCTCCTCAACAGCACATACTATCAATCTGTACTGATGCAAAACCTCTCTCCGTTTCCACATTGCTTCCAGAAATCCAGGTATCCACTTTAATAACTTATATAAATTTTAGAGGGAAAAGAGAAGCTGACAGGAGTTAATGCAAAGATCCAACGATAACAAAAAGTTAGGTTTGAAAATTGATACTTAAGTTGTGCTCATTTTCATCTCTTGGGAGAACAAGTTCCCTGAATCGTGCTCATATCTTCTGGAAGTTACAATGGCAAAGTTCATAAGCATGACTAGTTAAGACTCTTTTTGTACTGTAAATCATCCTAAACACGACAGCTGCATAGAAGACTTCTCAGTGTCAAAGGCAACTGTTTATAAGAGCTTGGATTGCTCCGTCAAGGTCAAGAAACAGCTTTGTTGGAGCACTTACTTTGTTCTAGAATGGAGTTAATTTAATTCTGCCTTTTCTTTGTTCCCCACACCTTTCTGGAAATGAGAAACTCAATATCAATTAAAGAACCAGCAGTCCATGAGTCCCTCATGACCCATGAGCTTACTGCCAAAGGCAAGTAAGGAAAGCAGGTTCAGTAATCTGATTTCTCTTATTGTGGTGTGGAAGTTTTTATTTTCTCCTGTCCTTCAGAAATGCCCACAAAACTAAGAATTTAAAAAAAAAAAAAAAATCCTTAATACTTTTAAGTATTTCCAAAGCTATTGCTGCCTTCCTGAAGTTCACTGAAATGTTTCTAAGATTCCCAAAGCTTCTTAAAAATCTGCCATTAGAAGAAAGATTGTTAAGCAAGTATTCAGGATGTTGAGCCCAGATGTAAATGTAGCAGTCACTTCTCATTTCCTGGCTACAGTTTGTTCTCTCAAAGTTTTATTACTGCTTATAGCCCACCCCAGACACAGAGCATGGATGTGGCTGAAATTCAGGCTTCAAAACGGCTTTGTTCACTTTCAGTTTTGCCAAGTCCTTTCATTCAAGGATTTTTCTGCCTGGTAGCAGGGACTATCTGGTAACGTACAACCTTCTCCCCTGTACTGTATTGAAAACTTACTGCTTTCTACGTTTACAACTGTGCTAGCTAACCTGTCACTTCTCTTCTAAATGGATACTATTCTTATACATATAACCCTATGTGCTGGTAGAGAATAGGAAACAACCGGCTGAACATCAACTCTGCTGATAAGGAAACCTAGAAAACAGGGCGGAAACCAGGCTACCAGTCAGTAGTGTGTGTGCTCTCATTACAAGGAATTTGGTTTATTCAATCCAGTGAAGAGGAATGGACAAAGGAATGATCTAACACCTGTCTCAACGAAAAATTACAGAGTCAGACTCTTCCTGGTAGTCACAAATACAAATAGATAGGGAAAAGTATTCAACAATAATTATTTGGCTCAGCCATGCTGGGGAGAAAAAAAAAAAAAAAAAGTGACTTCACTTCTAGCAATAGAGAGACAAAAAATCACCTTTTTTCATTCTTTTTATAAACTATTGTGAAAATACTTAAGTTTCTCAAAGCTGTACCAATGACCTTACATTCATTTCAATGCCATGTTCTGCAATGGGCAGAAAAAACTTGAGTTTATGCTTTCATACTGATGTCGCAGAATAAGGATTCACTGAGACTATAAGCATAGTGGAAGATTGACTTACAAAAGAAATAACTTAATTCACACAAAGAAAAAGGCTACCTTTCTCTCAAATCACATAAGGTGTTTCTTTATCAATACTCTATTTAATTCACATGAAAAACAAAGTGGTAAAAATCTGAAACCTAGGTTAAAAAAGACACAGATGCAGCTAAAATAAGTTCCTGCAGTTCACACATGGGACATGACATTTTCCAATAATTTCACTGGAAGAACTATTGTAAAAACATATACTTTTATTCTGAGTATATATACTCTAAATCTAAAATAATTACACCGACTGTCTGAAATGCTGAACAGAAGTAAAAAAGCTAAGAAAATAGAAAGGAGTGTGGTTGCTAAATGATCACTGGTTTATACCAGTGCTGCTGCACATTTGTAACTCAGGTAGGAAAAGCCACCTACAGCAAAGCTAATCAGCACCCAAAACTAAGATCTCTCTCTCAGTCTATTCTTCTAATGGAAAGCAGCAGGGTAAAGACATCCTATTATTCCCTAGCAGCATTTGCCTTGCACTGAAGAATGGAACCAAGAATTCTTTCCTGGTGGGAACTTTGTATGAGCCTCTCTCAGGAGTACACGACAAGGCTGCATTGGCTCCATTCTCTCTTTTCCACATTTAGTAGAATTTTCTGCAAAGGTTCTCAACTTTTTTAACCTCCCTAACAAAATAGTAAATATTCCCCTCATTGCACTCTTCTGATCTCATAATGAATTAATTACTTAATCTGCTATGACCCTAATTAAGTCTGCAACTACAGATGAAGTCACATCACTGAATCTAGTTTATTTTAATGCATTCAGAAACTCAGTTAAAAACAAGACAACAAAGGATGTGAAAAAAAAACCAACTCCGTTTTAATAACTGAATAGGATATGACTCTGTGAATGAATCAACAAACCATGTGTCAGCTGGACAAAAAGTCTAGCTGAAATGGGCAGGATTACCTTACCTGTCTTTTATTTTGTTTATAATGTTCAGTATTAAGTAAAACTGTAGCTTTTGTTTATTGACTTTATTAGCAGCAGTGAGACTGCTTTCCACTGGCAATGTGGCAGTGAACAGTAGTTTAGTACAATAGTAAGGCTACAAGAAAAAGTGGGCATGGAGAAGATGAACAATATGGCAAATTATTTCTTCTATTTATAATTATAATAATTTCTAATAATACATAATATATACTAATGCATAATATATAATATATTTATAATAATTTCTTCTAATAGTTTCTTCTTGTTTCTTAAAATTAATCTTTAACCGAATTGTTTATTCTATTCTTACAATTTGCGATATATGAAAACCTATGAAGTCCTAATTAAGGTTTAGCAGGTAGAATACAGTAACACCCACAATCCACCAATAGTTTGTCAATGTCCAAATCACTCAAAGCTATCTAGTTTCTCCATAACTGACAGTTACAAGACTAATTGTCTGTAAGTAAGTAAGATTCCTTCATAACTCCAGAGGGAAATTACATCTTTGAACATATTCACAGCCCCCTGTTTTATGTCAGTATGAATGAGAAAGTTCTAATTATGCTTCTCTGAATCTTATTTAAAATCCTGCCTTCAAACAGAAGATTCCACAAATTTCATACAAATGTTTTGGTGGTTATACTGAGGTATTTTTTCCTCATTCTCATCAGCTGCTTCTATATTAGGAGAAAAAGCAGTAAAAATCTTTAAGTCATTATAAGTCTTTAGACTCGTGTTTTTCTTCCTTGTTTCTAAGATAAAGAAACAAGCCAAATTTCTCTTAGTCAAATTTTTCATTCTTTTTCCATAAAAAGTCTTTATTATTCTTCTAATAAATTTTGCCATCTGCATTTGTACCTTTTCCTCCTATACTGGAAATAACAGTAGGAGTCCTTTTTTAGTGTTTAAGCATCAAGCAGGTGATTTAAATCCATATTTTTTATACACAATAGTGGCAGTTTTCCTCCGGCTCTTAACCCTTGTGACAAAGCTAACACTCTCTAGGTGATTTTGCATCTCATTCAAAGTAAGATTAACTATGCCAGTTGTAATTGAAAAATGGAATCTTCCAGAGCCTGACTTTCAAGTTCATTCCACAACTGCATTCCCTCAGTTAAAATTATTTAATCTCTAGCTCCATGGGCCTTGTCCCTGTGTTTGCAATCCACACTGTCCCAAAGGATCTGCTCTGGTAAAGTGCTGAAACTGCAAGTACTAATCCTCAGCTGACAAGGAGGATCAGGAGCAAGTAGTCGAACTTCCAGTAAAAGTATGTTGCCAGAAAGCGTATGTGGCAGAGTACAAGAACAGAATCTCTAAAGATTGGCCGTACTGTCATTTCATTCATATTTCATCCCAGTTACAGTAAGCAAAAAAAATTACAAGATTATAGATTAAAAATTACAGATAATTATTGTCAGCTTTTTGTTACTAACTCATTACAAAACAAGATGTAAGTAGTCATTCTGTGCATCTTGCATATCCAGATACTTTCAACTTCACTTGAATAATTTCTAACAATTCTGGTGGGAAAGAACAATTGTCTCAAATACAATCGGGTTTCAAGTTTGGAAATATAGTCTTAGCGTCAGAAGGGAACTTTTCGAATTGTCACATCTAAGGATGAAATTGCATTATGAACAATCAGAGAGACATTATATAATAGCTGATACTATTTGAATCCTCAGCATTGCTGATATTGTACTATCATCATCTACTGCTGCTGCTAAGCAGGTTGGACAAGTAGCAGGGAGTTTTCAGAAACTGCACAGGAGAAATAAGTCTCTTTTTTCAGCACTCAGTCTCGTATTGTCAATGACCAGCACCTGTGCTAAATCTTTATAAAAGAACGTACAAAGGACAGGAAAAACTGTAGCACGTATATTGCTTTAAAATAGGCACATCAAATGCAACATTATATACATTTAGAATCATGACACTCTATCGTCACTTGCAGTAGTCTAGGTACGGAAAATACCCAACCAGAACCCAAAATTTCTCAAACCTCTAGGTCAATCAGCCACAACAGTTGCCTAGGTAAAAAGGCAGAAAGAATAGCCAGAGCCTCTTGCAAAACAGATGGGAAATAATGTCATGACTTATTTTGTAATATACAAACTACTTTATAAACTAGAATCAGGATTATTTTGCAGTTATTGCAGCATCCTTACTATGTTATGAGCTTTACGCAAAAGTTAAGACTCCCGTTTGGGTATTTTCCATGCACAATTGACACTGACTTACACAAATTTTCATCCCCTATGCAAAAATTCTTGTCTGAAATCTAATACACTGAGGAAGACACCTGGCTGCGGCTCACATAGAAATTTCTTTTTACAATCTATTTGTATCCTATCATTCTACTTTTTATATGTAAAAACTATGCTGATTTTCATAGCTACTGTTACACGTTTCTTCCTGAGTCACCCACTTAATTGAAATATTTCATAACAGAAATGTTATATTAGTCTAAGAACATTAGAAACATAGTTGTATGTTTGTTATTTCTACATCTTTTCTGATGCTGTTTCTGTTAGGAATTCAAAGAAATATAATTTTTAAGAAAGCTGTGTCACACCTATACTTATTTTTAATTACTAGACCTTTATTTTTTTAAAGAGAGTAATTATTAAAAAGTATGCAAAATACTATTCTAGCCAAATAATTCACTTACAAAGAAAGTTTCACAGTTTATAGTCAACTTGTTTCCATAAATGATATGTTCATTTGCTTTATACTAAATTTCATTTTAAAGGTATGCAATATTTACCAAGTGTACCTTAAAAAGAGACTAATTCAGTTGCTAGCAATTAAGAACGTTGCAACATTATTACATTTATAAAGTGCATCTCCAGAAGAGATAATATTTCTCACAGTCACTCGGGTTACTGTATTTGCATCATCAGTTGCCTTACAAAAGAATTAACTTCAAACTTGTATTTTTATAAATACCTAAAATTACTTGTTTACTCTGTTAAACTTTTTTATCCTTACTATGAAATGCAAAATTACTCTCTCATTAGACAGCTACACACACTGGCAAAATAAATACATGCTAAATAATAGGTCAGGCTGTCTTGTCTCTGAAATGTAACACCTCCTGACATTACAGTACCATGATTAGAGAGAGTTCATTCCACATTGTTTACAACATTGATGAGCATTTTCAATTATTAAATAGCCCCTATCTTTTTACCTCTGTGATAGGGTCGTTCCTATCTTGATGATTTTCCTTTTTTAAAAAAAAGGAAATAAATTTGAGCAACACTAGAAAAAGCTAATGTAACCAAGTCTCCGTTGTGCTCACCATATGGTAGTCTCAACTTTATCTAAGAAAACCACATGAACGTGCTTGATGCTGAACTATCACCACCAGAACTTGCGATACTAATTAGTTGTGCTGCATCTTGATTTTGATTGTATCAGTATTATTATTGCAAAGGTGCCACCAGTGGAGCCACATTGATAGCAGAACCATAGGAAGAGATCCTCTTAAAACCATTTCCCAGTTCTCATAAGACTGTAATTTTAAAACATGCACAGAAAAGAACAGGAGGTAGGGATAAAACATAAATTATTTTCAACTGAAATATGCTCTCACTTGAAGGAGAGAATTTTCCTAAGTGCATGAACAAGGTGCGCAACAATTTCCCCCATATGAACCATATCTAAATCCTTCCTTTTACACAAAAACCTGCACTAAACTGAAACTTTACTTCTAAGCAGTAAAATATAAGGTTAATTTATGTTGCAGTAGTATTGCTTCATTTTAGATAAACAGTACTTTATTACAATTGGGAAGATATATTTGCACCTCAAAAATTTTACAAATAGTAGTAAATGTAATACTATTTCTGAAAGATAATGCTTGAATTTTCCAAATAATTGGAGTTTTGTAAAACCACCACACAAACACAGCCCCTCCCCCCCCCAAAAAAATTAGTTCCAGAGAAAAGATTATAATGCAATTCTAGATTCAAATCCTTGAACCTCTTAATGGTTTATTAGTAAGGTTTAATTAAGAGTTCAAAGCTACTGGGTATAAATGAGGGCTGCAAGAAAAGAATGATGGGCCACCAGTAGGCCTACTGATCACGCTCTGCTGCCCATAATCCCGTAGAGCGGAAGCATGTGGTAACAGCAGGTGCTATAAACCAGCAGAGGGATCAAAGACACTGACACTCAAAGGCCAGGAAGTGCCCTATAGACAACTCTGAAATTCAGTTTTCCTATAGTGCTTAAACACTCTTCTCTGCCAAGATTTTGATATAAGTTTATACATCTCCTTAGAAAAATAGTCACTATAAACAGATCCTACTTTTGTGTGTGTGTGTGTGTGTAACTGTACTTAAATTAGTAAAACAAATCTTAGTTCTGGTCTTCATCAATCAATCTTTTTCCTGTCTTACAGTTCTCATGTTCATGCATTCTTTTTTTTCCAGACTGTTAATCAAGATTCATATATTACTATATTGTTACACCATCATCAGAAATTTTTGTTTAAATAATAAAATCTACAGACCTAACCTCTGAGTGGATTCAGCCCAGCTCAGATGTTCACTGCAAATCAAACTTGGTAGACTCTGAGAGAAGGAAAACCTTACTTTGTAGTGCTGCTCTCACTGAGGTATCTTGAACTGCCATAGCAATTCAACAGATCTAGTATCCTAAATTAAAAATGTGGAATACGATTTGGAGAAAGAAATACATATTATCAATTTTATTGCAGAACATGGTCAATTCCATCTAAGGAAAATAAATCCAGATGTCCAAAATCAATTGCCATTCTTATTTTAGGTAAGTCTTTGCCATCTAGGATTTACCAGCTCTTACTACTAAAAGAAGGTAAAATATCAATACTGATATGTTTCCAATCCTTCTTTCTGCTAATGTAACTAACTGTCACAATCGAATCTTTGTAATAGGTTTCAGCATTGGAAGTAGGATTTTTGTTTAAATATGATGACCCCAAAAAAAGAACCTGATTATACATACATGTCTCTCTTGTCTTTCCCTGACCACTAAAGGCAGAGTCAAAAGGGAGGCAAAGGCATTGGCTAGGACATAACAGACAGTATTTGAACGAATCATCAGAGGAGATAATGTTGTGATTCTCGGATTATCACAATTCATCAATGTTACATGTTTAACCAAAGAAAGAATATTTAGTGTACATAGGCTATTAATACTGTAATAGCTAAGAAACACACACAGTGGAGTCACAATTCAATAATGAATCTTTTACACAACGGTTACATGCAGAATAGACAGCATAAAATTTCCTTAAGAGATTCAACAGGATTACTATAAAGAGGAGAATGCAGTTTCATGATATTCCAGCATTTACCTGGAATACATTTATCTTAAATATACATTTAATGTTGAAATAGACAACACTGTGCTGTTTCAAAAATCACCCATTAATCAGATTTTTGTCATGATGATGTCACTGGTTTTTACCCTGTTGTTAAACACGGCACTAGAAACAGTAAAACATGTTTTGGTCTTAGGTACAGATCTGGGAGAGGAAGGGATCACAACTGTTTCACAACTGTTTCCTGACACAGACTTTATCTATGGACAAACTACATCTGAGATGAGAAGTCTCACTGTGTTACTATTGACAAAACCCAAGTTGTCTCTGCTGAATATCCTTACACTGAACAAAGAACATCCATTTCCTAAAATAAAACCATCCCTAGTAATCAGCTGTGGAAGCTGGGAATATACAAAGCTTCCTAAAGGATGAGAAAAGGTGATATATAGAATGGAAAACAAGTATTACTGAAAAGCTTTCA
This sequence comes from Phaenicophaeus curvirostris, assembly GCF_032191515.1. Classification (NCBI taxonomy): domain Eukaryota; kingdom Metazoa; phylum Chordata; class Aves; order Cuculiformes; family Cuculidae; genus Phaenicophaeus; species Phaenicophaeus curvirostris. Next base: position 78,230,971 of record NC_091394.1, on the reverse strand, counting down.
AATTTTGGAGTCATTTAATCATGTTTGTGACAGATCAAAATTCCCAATACACTACATTAAAAAATGGATTTCTGTTTCTATGAGACTGCTTTTTTCCCACTCTGTGACAATCTTCACCGTCTGTTAATGTTATTCATAGATGAGGCTTTGTATGCAGTAGCGCTCATCCTCACCCCAGGCTTCTGATCAACTCACCCTGGCACCATCTGTCTATGTTTGCTCTGAGCCCAAGATACTCCAGGAGCCACATTACTACCGATTTACTTCAACTTCTCCATTCAGACAGTAATCAGAAAAACATCGTTAGGAAAAAATAGGTGAATTTCCTTCTTCTGTAAAATCAGTACTACTTCTACTATGACCACACAAAGCCACAATTGACTCACATGTAAAAGCAATGGGGAATGATTATATTAAAAAATTTTAAAAGATCCATGTCTCTGTAAAACAGAAGACCTGACTCAGGTTTTCACAATATAGATGTTTTGAGGACTATGCTCCTTTTGGAACGTACCTGAGATCTTTTGGATGTCTGTTTAATCATCCCCAAATCTCTAAAACCAGAACTGGAGTGAGGAACACCACATCACAAAAACCTGCACCCACGAACTGTTTCAATTAGTCTGTTTTCCTTGGGTAAACAAGGCAGAGCTCCACATGCTGTTGTCAGCCTTTCTAAATCAGTCTTGATCCTTTCCTGCCTTAAATAATGGAGGATAAATAAATAATTCTTTTCTCCAGCCTTACTTCCTCTCCACACCTCTTCAATTAAGGAATGAATACTTAACTTTGTATTTATCTAATGAATTGACCAAACACTGCAACTATTCCTTATCAAAAGAATAAAAAATAGACAGCAATGAAATTAACACTTTACTCCCTCTCACTCTGAAACATGCAATACAATCAACCACTGCAAATACATCACAAGAAAAGCATAACTGAGACAAACTCTTCCAAAGACAAACACAACACTGATCCATAGTTATCAATTAGACAGAAATGTTATTGAAGGGAGTTATGAGTTTAAGAGCTTGTAACCAATCTTTGAACTTTCTTCCAAAAAGCTCTGCAGCTGGGAAGCTTGATTGTATTTCCGGCAAGCCTAATTATGTTTCCTGACTCCAGGGGACAGGAATTCCCCAGACACTGATGACTGACAGGTCTGGTTCTGCTTTCAATGTGCAAGTAGGCAAAAATACCGACTGCTATGTGAAACTTACCATGAAAATCAACTGCTGTTTCCACTGCTATCATTAGCAGCAGGAAGTTCTCAACACTTCATACTAGCATTCAGCACTACCAGCAACTGGCTCATCTGTAGAAGTCATTTGCACAGGTACAAATTAGTCTCATTACTTGCATTTAACAGCAAACATTAAGATGTAGGGCTTAAACTACAGAGGTAGTCTTTGTGAAGTACCAAACATCTTTCAGTACTAAAGAAACATGATGGTATTAAGTAGTATATATCAGGATTTCTAGAGTTACTGTCACTAACTGTTTTAGAACCTATTTCTTGATTCTGAAATTGGTCATTGAATCATGAACCTGATTTTTTCTTTTTTAGAATTTGATCTGACTTTTTGAGGGTAGTTATGCAGCTATGATGATATAATTGATTCAACCATGATCACTGAATCTCTCTTCTCTCCTGAATATTTATTCAACATTGTGCATTATGTTCTTTTTGTACCTTAATATCAAGAACACATGAGATACAGGGTTGCTAGCATGTATTTAAGAATAATCTCTACCTTACTTGCAAAATAAAAATACTTAGAATCTTACATATCTCAAATTATCATTCATTAAAACTGTCCTTTTGAAAGCCTTTTTTATTACTCCAGTCACAACTTATTTAAGTCCAATGTATTTGATAAAGATAATTAAAAGTCTTCAATAAAGCCACTCTGATTGTTTCAGGAAATATTATTTTGACTTCCAAATAGATATTTATACATCTTTGACTTCAAATTCGTGGTCAACTTTTTTCCCATTTCATCCAATAATTAAAAAAATGTTTCCTAGTTATTTTCAGAAACCTTCCAGTCACTTGGTAACATGTAAAACAAAATAAATGAAGGTATCTTTTGTTCATGCTTTCTTGCTATCAGCCTTCTTATTTAAAAAAAAAAAAATAGAGAGATAAGGATTGCTCTGGGAGAAAGCTACTGCTCTGCAAAAACCAAACAAGTCACTGCTGCTACAGTAGTCCTACCCTTACTCATGTGTGATATTCAATATTCCAGGGTTTAATCCACCTTTTTAAAAGCCATTGAATTTTTCCAGATGAACTATTAAGAGGATAAAAGGGGTTGAAAGAAGGGTAGAGGAAGAATACATTGAGGAGACGTACTGAAGAACTGTTTTAATCTACAGCCTCATGGAATAGGTCTGGTGATCCAAAAAGGAGAAAGAAACCTTTAGACTATATTACCAGATGAGCCTTTTTACAAGAATTGAATGCAACAGGGAGCTCAAGTCAGCAGTTTTCATGAGAAAACACAAGCTGTACTGCTGAAATGAGCACAAATTAACTGTGCCATAAAAATATTTCTGAAGTGATGAAGATAGACAGTCTTATCTCTGCTGTCTTAGGCGAGTGCTTCCTAAGCATACTCTTTATATTAACAGTGCTACTGGAGTAGCACCATGACTCACAGAAGCATCTTTTTAGGAAAGAGACTTAGGACACACCATAGATATATATGTGTGTGTATGTGTATATATCTCAGTTCCACTGATGTCACTAACAAGTTCTAACATCCTTTGATTTTATGATTCTGACCGCTGAGCCTCTTATTTCTCCTGAAAACCTAAATAAAAAAGAATGTTAACTAACAAAAATATATTTTGACACATTTTTAAACTAAATAATAGAGACGGCACCCTAATATGTTGAGATGTTCTTCAAATCCACTAGTATCGACTGAAATCTAAAATGTTAAGAATATCATAAAAGTGCTGAATATCTCACTAAGGCTAAGGAGACATTTGAAAAAATAACTTTGGGAAATAATATGGATTAATTGCTTTCAACAGTTCATGAACATCAATGTACCCGATGACACATGTGAGAGCTACTAGAATAATTGAAAGACATGAATCTTGTGTAATTAGTGCTTTAGACAGTCCAGCCTGTCAGGTTCACGTATATGCATCACAGAAAATACTGACAAGAATAACCAATTTCTATGGGGAAGAAAACTGTGATAGAGTGGACAAGCTCAGAGAGATGACAGAAAATACACTGGGAGATAAAACTCGCCAGAGAGAGATGGACACGGAAATCTTTGATCTAGAAAAACAGAAATCTTGATTTTGAAAAAGATGGCCTACAAAAATGCTTTTTTCTAATCAGCACCCAGAAATACTTCAGTTAGTGATGACAACTGCATGCTACAGACTTCAATTCTCCACACACTGCAGGGGTCCTATTTGCATGTTTACTCCACAGTACAGAAATCTGTGCACACTATTTCTGTCAGATGTCAGCATATAAAGAAACAATAAACAATTCTTTCAGCTTTCAGAGTCACAAATAAAACACGCATACAACTTTATCCTCTGTTGCCGACTTCAGATACTTCGTTTTACATGTTTGGGTTATTTTCATTTACTAGACATCTAAGACCATTTTTCATACATTCAAAAGACTGCTTCTACGTTGCAAGAAAAAAAAAACACACACATTTCCTTATAGAGATTTGGGATATTTGTTATCTCACCAATTACCACACCTTGGTCTGACTTGTTATTGAAAGTCCTATCACCATTGCTATCTGGTCTTCAAATTGCAGCAGGATTAAGACCTGTTCACAGAATGTAGTAACCCTTCCAGTCCTCTCTCCCATCCCACTGGGCAAGAGTGAGCAAGTGACAGTGTGGTGCTTAGTTGCCACCTAGGGTTAAAGCATGTCACCAGTTCACATCATTACACCTTCATATTATACACTGAGCACTGTCTGGCTGTACCATATGGTTTTCTCCTTTACAGTTCAGACTAAGATTCTGACTATGAGGGGATGCTGTAGAACTGCTGAGCTCCCAAACTTCCCTTTAGTTTCAAGCATCTTAACTGCATTTCCATATGATAAAGGTTTTGTGCTGAGTCTATATTCCCAATAGGAACATTGAATCAGCAAAAAAACATGTACTAACAGGCAAGGAATTATTCAAAGCTGTGACTTAAGACAATATAAAGGCCACGGAAATTCAGACTTTGGTATTTGTTAAGTTCAGAACGACAATTGTGAACCTGGCCACTATTCAGCAGTGTGATACCACTTCCTGTAGTCCTTATTTTCTACCCAAATAACATATGACAAATGCTCTCCACTTGCAGAGAAAGACAGAAGTAGCAAAAAGCTGACAATAGTTTGTATCAACCTGCAAAAGAAAGCCATAAGAACCAGAAGATATTATCTTTTTCTTTTTTTTCTTAGTCTCTGCCAAGTCATCTCCATGAACCTAAGTGATTATTGTAATAAAACAGATGCTCTGTAAGAAAGCTATGTTGCTTACGACAATATTTCATTGCTTAAAAAAAACTACAGTTATTAAAAGTTACTTCTGCAATTTTGTATTTTCCTCAAAACTAGCATTAATTAAAAATATGCAAATCATGAATGGTTAAAAATTGAGATATAATCCATGAAAAATACTCTATACATAGTAGCAGCTATGGGTGCACTGAATAGGTACTTTTACATAAAAATCCAGACATCTCTACAGTGAACTCTGTATTTTTAACAATTAATAATTACCTACATTTCCACATGTACTCTATCCTGAAAGTAAATCTGTCCTTTGTAAAAATCAAAGTGGTTTTTTTAACACATCCAGCAACTTTTAGTCAGATTTCCTCAGCAACAAAAGCCACTCTACCTGCTTAATTCTTGGTAAATACTGAAAAAGGAAATAAAGGAGCAGGCATCTATAATGGACTGAAAAATTCATAGGAAAGTAGAAGCATGTTAGAAAAGGTAAATAAAAATGTAAATAATGGATCTTCACACCCTTCAGACATAAGAGCATGAAAGAATTTGCTCACTTAGCCCTAACTGTACTAACAGTACTGAACAGCCACATGTTGTTACACATGTATGTGATCATTTACAGTTTAAAATTATCAATGACATTAGGGAAGGCAAGATTCAAGTTTTATTTGGCAAGTCAAAAATGTCTTATACCATTTTTCTTAATAATTGTTTATAAAAAATAGAAGCCTTGGAACTAGTGATATTGCAAGTAAAATAAGATTTACATCACACTTACACACAAATTATTGTTTTCCATGTAATTTTAAGGGGAAAGAATTTAAATTATTAAGAATAATAAATAGCCAGCAGAGTGCAGCAGCTGTGATATGATCCTCTCAAAGTTTTGAGAGGATAAACATCAAACAAATTAAACTTGCTGTATGACCTTTATCATCAGTTCTGCACAGAATGAAATACACAATTCTTCTTTGGGAAAAAAAATGAAAACATCCATTATGGTTACAGTCAATGCCAAAATGAGTGGCTAGCCTCCATGTATTGCAAGAACCCCTCTTGCCACTGTCACGAAGGCAGGTTCCGCTGGAGACTGAGGTCACCGATTCAACCGCATACTTAACATGCTTTCCTCTTATTATAGCAACAGTATCACTTCCGTCTTGTTTAAGTTAAGCTTAAACCAGCATTTTCTAAATCTATTTGCTTATCTCATTCAGACAACCTGTCATCCCTCTAGGGGTACTGTCCATTTCGTTTGGAAAGCAGTTCAAAGCAGGATGTTGTCAGCATATTAGTAGCACCAGAGCCAGTGACATCCATAAACCCTGAGAAATTTAAAAATTATAGCAGAGAGAAAATACTCTCAACCAAAGCTTTTACGAGCTGCTTTAATTATGTTAAAAAATATTGCAGTTTGTATTGTCTAAACAGCAAAGTTTATTTACACCTATATGTGTATATATATGGAAACATTCTGTTCTTCAGTCATACCAGCTTTTTTTTAATTCTTATTATGCTGCATAACAAAAAATACCTAGAGATTCTAGTATACTATATGGTTCAGATAGACCTCCATTTCACCCTACCTTATAAAGTGGTATTATTTTCCTTTATTTTATATTACCTAATTTCTTATTTGAGTAAAGTATGCACATTTGTATTATCTCTATTTTACCTTTTTCTTGCCCATAATGCTAAATGCTGGCCACCTCTCTGTTTTTGATTGTGTTTTTCTCTTTCTGCTTACTAGTCTATTTTTTAACCCCACATCCTCAAAGAATCCCTCATTATACCATACTAAATTTTTCTTTAAATATTACTTTTTTCTTTCACAAATAGACATTATCTTAAACAATAAGTTCCTGATATTGTCCCTGTGTGGTTTTTAATTCCTCATTAATAAGATTTCTTAATTTATTAAAAAAAAGTAAATTCTACTGTCTTTGAACTATCACATTCTGTGGGCTTGTATGCAGAATTACAAATCTGTACATATTTTAGGATTAAAATAGATCAGTTGGATTCCAAGTTAAACACAGAGATATATGTCTTATGATCTCTATATTTACCCGTCCCCAACACATCTATCTCTGCCTTCTGATAAAACTGAATTCCACCTTATTCATGACCACTATCTTAGCCTCACTAACATTGTGAACAATCCAACCAACAAAAATAAGTCTTTATTGTATTAAGTATTGTGAGGAAGAAATCTGAAAAAAAGTCCAGTGTATTTTTTTTTAAGTCAGGCAACCACAATCTTATGCTGCAAATGGTAAATTTAACAGTCTCATAAAAGTAAGGGCCATGATCAGTCATTAGAATCACACAACATAAGTTTTTTAGGTACCTCATATTTACTTTATTATGGAGATAAAAACAGTTTTACAGCTAAGAAGGTATTTCGTGTATTTATATTTGACTTTGAAATAGCTACAGTCACCCCGTTTCATTTTATAAAATGCAGACTATAATTTTATTTTTATCTCATTCACTCTCCTTTTTCATTCCATCCTACTGCCTAAGAAAATAAACACAGTAGAGCGCTAGGTTTCTCATGACTAAATTTTGACAAGTGTATTGGTTTCAGAGACATACTTTTCTTCTTAATAAAAATATTCTTTCAACCAGATCTATTAAAAAGCATACTAAAGAGGAACTACACAGACTGCAAATAAGCCTGCTGTTTAAATATAGTGTAAATATTATAAAATAGGGTTTTTTATGTGGGCTAGATATCACACAAGGGGTAGATAACCTGAAGAAATTCAAAGCTACCCAATAGTTGGCAGACATATTGTTTACACAGTAAATTCACAATACAAAAATAATGATTCACTGATTTATGTTAAGTATCTGAGAAATGCCAGTCTATTTTAAGGAGAATTCATTAGAGATTCTTATAAATGGAGTAATCTATTTGAAAGATTGCTTTAACTCCGACACTGACTAAAGTAGTCAGTAATATTTCCTTAACAGACATTTCTAATTTTATGAAGAAAATAACATATCTACCCTAAGAAAGTCTGCTTCTCAAATGTTGAATCTGGGGAGTAGTAAGCTTAAGTTTGCATCATAAACCAAAAGTTGTTCATAGAATCATTGAATGGTTTGGTTTCGAAAGGACCTTAAAGGTAATTTAGATCCAATCCCCCTGCCATGGGCAGGGACACCTTTCCCCTGTATCAGGTTGCTCAAAGCCCCATCCAACCTGGCCTAGAACACCTCTGGTGATGGGGAATCCAGGACTTTTCTGAGTAACCTGTTCCAGTGTCTCACCACCCTCGTATTAAAGAGGACAATTTATAGTCAGTTCATTCTCTTGTCCCAGTGCAGGATCAGCTACGCTTGTGTCTCTTCTAACAGTTATTTGCCAAACCCACTTCTTAAGATTTTCAGTGCAATAGCTTCCACACAAGCCCTAGGCAAACTCTGCAAGCATTTTAAATTTTGTTTCCATTAAAAAGTTTTCCCTACCAAGCTGAATCCTCCACGATTCAACTTGTTTACTCCTTTCTGCTACACCACCAAAGGCTCGGAGAAGGGATTATTTCCTCTGATTTTTTTCAGCAACTTTCTGTATAACTGAAGATTTGTCCATCTCCATCCTCTGAGATTTTCTCTTCAGGAAGCTAAATCGCCTCCTATGTTTCAATCTTTCCTTATTCATGCCATGTTTCTTAGACATCTTATTATTCATTCTTATTACTCTCTACTGAATTCCAACTGCTCCAGATCATTTCTGAAATAAAGTGTGCAAAAAAGGGCATGCTGTTCCAAGCAAGACCTTGCCAAACCTAGCAGAGTGAAAACTTCTTGATGGTGCTTCCAGGCTAGAGTCTATACGTTCCAGCATGAAATGTATCTCTTTCACAGTACTGGCTCCTGCTCAGTTTACATACTATTATGGCTCCCAAATTCTTTGCCAAAGAGCTTCTACTTACACTGTTTATCTCTGTCCTATGTCAACCCTTTGAACTATCTTTATGTAACTCCACCACCTTGCATTTATCCTCTTGAATGGCATCATAATCATAGTTTGGATTTTTCAGATAATTTAGGAATACAATCCTGCTACCAGATGTTACACTTCTCCCAGCCTTGTGCCACGTGTAAATCAATGGGTATGCAACTGTTTAATTTCTTAGTTATTTAATAAAAACCGTGAACAAAGCTAGTTCCCAAAAAGATCACTGTTCAAAAAAGAAAAAAAAAAATCCTTCCGTAATAACAATAACCATGTATAAATACTTCCTGGCAGCTATAATTCAACTGTTTACACTGAGTATATAGTATTTTCAGTTTCTTTGAAGCCATATGCTTCATACATACAACAGTGAACAAACTTTGCTGCATTAAGGAAACTGGGTATACAAAAGAGGTACTGAGGTGTTATGAACAAAACATAATATTGCCAGTATCTAATTATAACCAATAAAAGAAAACTTTACTCTTAATATTATTTGCAATTTTATGAGAAATTAAGTGCAGATATCAGAAACTGAGCTCAGAATAATATGTTGCTTTACAGAATATTAATTATATGGCCTATTTCTCAATGTCATTCTGTCAAAATCTCTCACTGTGTATTCTCAAAAAATAATGCACAGCTTTCATGGCCTGCAAGAATGAAACTCCACTTAAATATACATATTTAAAAATAAAATAAACCTGATTCTACCTGGAAAATAATTAACAACAATTAGTATACCTGTTCAAAGCCAGTTATGCATGTGTTCAAAACCATTTTTCTTATCATGTGAGCTTACAAGGCATTCCTCTTTAGAAGAAAGAAAAGACAGCAACTTAACTGCTTAAAACTTAAATAACATCAGAAATCACATTTTAAGAATTTTAAAATTTAAAATAGAAAATATTATTTAGTTTCTCATTATGAAAATAATATTTTCAGCTCCACACTTTAAGTTCTACCATGAGACTGAATGTCCTAGCTTTGCCAGTTTCTGGTAAATGTTAACATTTTCTGGTAGCAAGAAAAGTAAAATTTTTCATATGGCTCTCATACTGTAAAAGGTCCATAGATGAAATACCAGCCCCATCAAAGTCAAAATTCCCTCAGCTTTGACAGAACCAAGATTTCACCTTATATCTGCTAAAGTTTGGAAACTTCACAGATATTTTAGAACAGTGAAAAGGAAAAAAAAGGCAATGACATTTTCCTCTTCCTTAAAAAGCCCTTAATAAATATTATGTAGATTTGTATAGCATTCTATGCACGACTGTATCACAAACATCATGCGTGTGTATAGACATGCTATATATAATACTACATGGCTTATCATTCCAGCTCCTCATGCACAGAAAACATACCACTCTACTGCGAGTTTTATGTATGGAGCATTTGCAGAAAAAAAGCAAATGGAGCAGTAGTAACTCCTGAGATTGTATTCTAATGTAATCACTTAAGTTACTGATAAGGACACCACAACCTGATTTTCAGTTTTCCCTTTGCAAATGAGACATCGGAAAGTAAACAGTGTCAGCTTGAAAAATGCCCTGAGCAGGATGTTCTAGATGGGCAATTATTTTATACATACTCTCCAGTATGTTTTAATACCACACAGACATTACTTAGTCTACAGAGAGTAGCTTACTTACGTCTGGGGCTCCTTTTCATTTTGCTGTTTTTGCTGTGGTTGAAGAACGTTATTTACCAGCTCAGTGATCCCACTAAAGGGAAACCACCTGTTTAAATAAGCAAATAATGTGACTGAATAACCAATAAAACCACACTAGTTTAAATGTTTTCTTATCCAATGTCAATAGAAATATACAGGCGGAAAAGCTAGAGCCAATGGGAATGTTAGCTGCAGTACTAAGTCAGCCACTAAGGATGTAAGGGAAATAAAGTTTTACAGGTCACCAGTTCACAAGCAGGCAGCAAGAACCTACATCCAGCTAACATGTGGATGAAGTAAGAAGCTGCAGGCAGCTCTCTTACAAGCAATCAGGAAGCAGATGACAAACTACCTGCAGCCTATCAGGTATTAGTGAAAGCTAATACCATCAAAGGTGCAGAAAGCAGAACATGGCAAAGGTAGAAGAGTCAAGCCTACTGCATTTTAAGATATTTTACTTACTGTGTCAGCTGTGGTTTTTGCTCTTCTTTGACCCTAAAAAGATAAGTTTGCACAACTGAGTGCAACATGTTGTAAAAAAACAGCTACCCTGAAGTTCTACAGTCTGTATCAAAATGGGAGGAGAACTTTCTTACTTTGAGTTTTAAAAGTTTATTATTTTTGTTTATTTATATTTAGCTATAAAATGTGCTTATTTCCTTTTGGGATTAAAAATGGGGAATGCCATGTCGCTAAAACTTTTAGTTACAAAATGAAATTGGTAATATTCTATAACTGGCTGCCAATTCTTTGGACAGACTATCACGTTAGAATATTTCCAGCAGTACATTCAGCAATAAATGCAAAGGAATGTGCTTTGATTCTGTTAACTATAATCTTTTTTTTTATTTATAACCAAATTCGCTATCATAATTCAAGGTGAATTGATAATATATAACATGCTATTTAAAATGCAATATCCTGGACTAATAGATTAAAGAAAAACCTGAACCATATCTATTAAACTACAATATCAAGGTTTGCATACAACATTACTCTAAAAACTAAAGGAGGAAAGCTAAGGAATTTTACTCTGAGTAAAATGTACTGGGACTTGCTAAAAAAAATGAGTAGATAATACATGCAGAAGGTCTGCATAGCACTGATTAATATTTGTCCATTGTCTTTCCAAAAATATTCTGGCTGTAACACATGCTTTAATTTGAGTGAGCAAGTGGATGTTCTATGCCATTCTTTTCCACCAAACCCAAGAATGAAGACACAAAATCACAGGAATATTTACATCCTCTAATTGCAGATATGTGTCTTAAAATCAAGTTAGAATCTAGCTTCCCCATATATTCAGAAAACCCAAAAAGATTCCTAAATTCTGAAAGTCTCTGTGGAGAATACTCTCTTACCTAACTAAACAAAGAGTGCAGGCTTCCACTTTAAACCAATGCTTAATGCTGGGCAGGAAATTAAAGCTCACCAAAACAGCTTCACAACTCCTTCTCCATGTGATATCACTGTGAATACCTCTATAAAAAGGGTCCAGTGACTGTGTAAGAACTAAATAAGTGGACACTTAAGACGCACTAAAAACTTCCCTACAGAAAGGGAAAATTGGACATGCAGCATACACTAAACAGTCCTTTAACATGGTTTTGTCTCTTCAGCACTTTAGAAAATTCCATACAAAGAAATGTTCCAGTACACAAAAAAAAAAACCTACAAAAAATTTCTCATGCAGTCACAATTCCCCCCGTACCACGTATCTTAATCATAATATTATCTCCAACCAAGAGATACCATACTAGTTTTGACACAGGAAATTCAAAGTGGGAGGGGGAGGAGGAAAGAGGGACAAGAGATCCAAGTACATCCATAGTTTCCATACTAGGCAGCTTAGGACATTTAATTCAGATTCCCCAACACTAAAAGTCTAAAAGCTCTATATAGTTAACTATGAGATGGAAACACTCCTAGACTCAGAGTTCCTAAGTCACATGCCTGGAGCAAGACAGTGTAAATATCACCTCCATGGTAGATGTAGAAAGAAAACTGAAAATGCAGCTAATCCTTGGTTCCTTATATTCCTCTCCATACATATCTCTCTCATAAGTACTGGACACTGTTAAGTTAATAATTCATTTTGAATTTTTCTATTGAACTATAACAAAGGAAATCTGAGCACATAATCAAATTACAATCAAAATCCTTCCTTTGGATAGTGACCATGGTCAATCTTTTTCACATGTGGAATTGAGGTCAAAATAGTGTAAGATTAAAATTGCAATAGTGCACACTGACTCTGCATAACTGCATGCAGTTTGAAATCTTTGGTGTGTTTTCTTTAAGAAGACGTAGCATCTTTATATAACAGTGTGTGTTTTATGACTTCAACTGCAGCTAAAAACCAATGGTATTTTTGAAACTCTTACAATCAGATTTTTAGTATAGAACCATTAAACAAAAAACATTATCTGTTATATACTTTGAAAACCTGCATTTAAAACTATTGTCCCAGCATTTTGTAGGACACTGTGTTTTAAGTCAGGATATAGTTTGACCCCACAATTCAAAATCTTTTTTCCTCATACAATTCTGTGTCTCATCCACTATACAATTTCCAGCACTGTAGTTACTTGAGGACAACAGCTTCCATTATTATATAACCGTGACACACTCCTTGAGCACTTTTCATATGTCTTTTAGTCCCTGAATTAGGCAATTAGCATCCTTGACTTTATAACAAACATGGAAGGCAAGATACAATTTGAAACAAAATTAAAAAAACTATTGAAAAAAATAGATTCTACCATCCCAAGTTAAACCAGTATTCATGTTGTGAACCAACAGGCTCGGACCCTTCAGATGTACAGTGCAGATATTTATATTTCAAGGTCAAGGAACAGATAGAGATTCTGGATCTAAATCAGCAAATCACAGGCTAATGCCTGCTACTCTATTTCCAAAAGACTCTTCAATCAGATGAAATTAGGTGTAGAAGTACTAGTAACTGATAGAAATAATCACATATTAGATGAAATGCGCAAAACACATTTTTAATGCAACTGTGGTTTAAACAGCTTTTTCTAGACAAAAGAGGCTTGAAGGCACTCCAGACTCTTAAATCCTGCCTATGTAAACGCATAGAGCTGTACTTCCTTTGGTTGAAAGAACTGCTTTGTGTTTTAATACATTGTGTACCCCCATGCATATGCATTGCTTTCTTCCTTCCTCTCAAAAAACAGCAACCAATAACTGCTTAAAATGATGGATTGATGGGTCAAAGAAACCTCAAACCATGATTTACTCAACTGACTAACTGAAAAGCCCCAAGCATTATGACTGCATTCTGCTTCTTCCAGAGTACTTTCCCACATCTTTTCAATCTGATGCTCTAAAACCTCTGCCAAGAACAATGTCAGTTCTAGTTATTCACTAGAAACAATTTCCAATTGATACTTGTTTACTAAAACCACCAACAGGCTGCAGATACCATGTCTGGTCAACAGTGACCAGGACAGTGCATTCTAACAGCGTAGAATACCACTGTTTTCAATTTTTATTATTTTGTTGTTACAGGTATTGACTCAACATTTTGCACAAGGACCAAATTAATTCTAAAACATTAAAAGAGTCTGGAGTCTTTATGACAACTTTTTTGCACAGATCATAATTCCACATGCTTCGTCACTTGCAAACAAGCCAGGATTTTCTTCTTGCCAACAATGAAGAATTTTTGGACCTTGTACACTGTCATCGGGAAACATTCATGCACTTTGCACTTTGAAACACTCTTAGTGCCATTCCTCTTGTGTTCCTCTGCAAGCCCACACAGTGCGCAAGTACCAGATCCCTTTGATCTTTTCCAGGATATAACATCATTATGTTAGATCTCAAGTCTCAATGAATATTTTTTGATGTTAGATTTCCTCAAAGATTATGGCTAGTCCCACTGGCACAGAGAGTGAATAGGGCAGAATTGAAATAAGAAGGAAGGGAAGAAGAAAAATAGAAGCATGATAAAAGGTAGTAAAAATATTAACATGAAAATTTTCTTAGCCTTTAAAACTTCCAATAATTTTCTATTTTTCAATCTACTGCCACCCATAAAAGCTCTTCTCTAAAATCTACAATGTCAAAATCATAAGCTGCTCTTCCCAAAAGATATGTTGGTAGTGGGCAAACCAACAAGCACTGTGCTGCCAGACCTATTTTCTGCTTTCACTTTCCCGGTTTAAAAAGGGAAACGAGAAAGACTTGTGGGTTAGAAAATAACACTAAAACAGCTTTAATGAAACAATAATAAAAGGAAGATTAAAAAATTAATAAGAAAAATAATAAAATATATACACATATACAAACTAAATTCAAATTTCCCCAATGACAATATGTCATCGCTGATGCTGCAGGGCAGGCACAGGGAAGGTCCCAGACCTGGACTCAGCAGCAGACAGAAGCTGGACTCAGAAATGGATCCAGGAACTGGATTCAAGAACGCACAGAGGGTATGAAGTCCTCCCTGAATGTTGATCATCAAAGAAGGGGGACAGCACGACCCTCCTGATCCTTAAGCTTTTATAGTATGATGGGTATGGCATGGAATATTTCTTTGGCCAGGCTGAGTCACCTGTCTTGTCTGCCTCTCCCAGCAGGTGTGACCCCTTTTGACACCAGCTCTGGGATGGCCCTAATTTACATAGCAAAAGGTGTGAGCAGTAGCCTCTCATCAAGCTGAAAAAGTCGGAGAAAAACGTTCTACTTTAGCCCAAACCAGCACACATAAAACCCACTGTGCACCTCCTAGATATCTGAAATGAAATACCTATGCACAGCTTCTCCAGCAAAGTTTGGGGAAACCCCAATTCCAGAATCAGCCAGCCTTGGCAGGGATAAACAACCTAGTATCTCAAACCCAACAGCGCTCTGAAGATTCACAGCTTTGCCGTCTATGGATCGACAAGCACAGGGAGATTTAATGGCCCCAGACTCAAAGCAGAATATATGTACAATAGTCTCAAAGAACAATGTATGTTACACTAAACTTGATTAAAAATTAAGATGGAATATTAATATGCAGAACACTTTGGTTTTCCTGAAGCAAATCATATAGGAACAAGGAAGCAGAGTCACAGATCTATAAAAAGAACCTTCACATTTTGCTTCCTCTACAGATACAATACTGACATTGACCTCCAGCTGTGTTCACAGCAAAGAAGTAGAGAATAACTGAGTGAAGCAGCAAATAACTTTGTCTCAAACATACATTTCTAGTTACGTACATTAAAAAAATCTGTGGAGCTACTATCTTTTAAAAAAATCCAACAGCATGAATGCAAACTACTTCACATCAACATATATTATAAAGTGCATTAAAGAATACCACCCTCAGGACTTGCATTTGTTCTTCTCTGTATTCCAGACCCCATTAGCCAAGATGACGGTACAGAGCCACCCACTCTCTTAAAAGTCAAGATACCAACACACAATCTTTGAATCAAAGACTGTTCTCTCTCTTCAATAACCGTCTCCAATTATTAGAAGATCTGAACTAGTCCAAAATCATTTGATAATTAGCAAATCTCTTCTTAGAATCATAGAATCATAGAATATCCAGGTTGGAAGAGACCCACTGGATCGAGTCCAACCATTCCTATCAAACACTAAGTGAAAACCAAAGAGTGAAGGCAGAAATATAAATTCAGTTTATGGATTTTAAGTTAGATACTGCTATTTCTTGCACAGAATCTAAAAAAGGACATACTACGAATTCACAGAACTACTGTGACTACACCACATTGTAGAGTATTCTGAAAAGTAAAAAGGATTATGCAGAATCCATGTCCTGCAAGTAACAAAAAGAGGGTATCTCTGTGTTTGTGATGCTTGTGATAGCTGCTATAAAAGTGAAAAAAATTAAGAAAAGCCTATTACTAACAAACACCTATCAAAGAAATATTTTTAAAGCCATGCTTTACAAGCTGATGCTTGTTCTAAACTATCTGAAAGGCAGAGAGACCTATACCCTTTTGGGCATAGAGTTTTAAATGAAAGACACTTCACCAAAAATTCATAAGCAGATCAAAAATTCCAACTTTAATTACCTCACTCTACTAAATTGTGTAGGTACCCAACATGAACTAGAGGAACAAACTGCTGTTAAAGATACAAGAGAAACAACAAGAAAGCACCATACACACTTCACCAAGAAACACTGATGTAGACATGCTCCTGTAGAGTAGTCCCAGTTGAACAAGATCCTGTGACAAACACTACCTACAAATACAATAAATTCTGTATGATTAAGACTTCTCTGACTTTCAGATGATAATTAGAAATGGGATGGTTTATCAAAGGTTCCAAACAAACAAGTCCCAAGGTGAAATGTTAACACTAGTATTTTTAGAAAATATATACTAAAATGTGATTTACTGCAACTGAAAACCTAGTGCTCAACAGCCCTGTACTTCCAACTCTAAAACTGAAGAGACTGACAACATTTTGTTATTGAGAACCAGCACAATAAATCAGACTGTGCTTATCTTAGGACATGAACTCTTCAAGGTAAAAGTGTTTCCTATTATTTGTTTCTGTTTGGAGTAAGAGAGACACTGAGTGGTGTAAGTGAAAGCTCCCAAACTTCTCATACATTTCCTACCTTGATCAGACCTTTTCCCTTATGCTATGGTGTTGATACTAAAACCAAAAAATTAGTATCAAAATCATAAATCAGCACATGAGAAAATGACTGTAGTACAACTGTAATAATAAATAAGTACTACACTGAATGGTAGCCATTCTGTAACGTGCAGTTTCCATAATTAATTCATGGATCAATGCTCTCTTTTGAAGGTTATCCAAAATTGCAAGCAGGAGGCCTCGAACCAGGAGGTGATTTTAAAGTTAAAAATCTAGTGTTTTTCCAAACCCACTACACTGTTTAAAATGGGCTACTGTGGCTTTTTCCTATATTTAGCAAAAAAAGAGGATTTTGGTTATCCCAGAGTAGGTAGAAATTTGTAACTGTCAGCATTATAATTGGTTGCCATGTGGAATATGCCAGCTGCTTCTCACTTGGGTATCTTGTGTCTGCTGAGGGAATGAGGCACGTACAAGAACTAGGAAAAATAAAAATTATAAAGCGATAATTAATATAAAGCCTTGGATCAAGTGAAGTTGTCAAAGAGAGGAAAAAAAATATCAAGATGACAGTAGCATTATTCATCCTCTATAAAAAATATAAACATAAGGAAATACATGCAGTGAAGAAGTGTCTTCCAGTCTTAAAGTCGAGAAGTTTTTTTCAGGTCATCACACTAGCAACTTCTTTGAACTAGGAGTTTCACCAGTCTGATCTTTTCTGGGTAAATAATCCATTACCTCTTAGCTGTCCATCTGTAACACCATATCTAACAGCCTCAAGAACCGACCAGCTAACTTGCAACATTTAAAATCAAAAAATTGCCTGTGTTAAAAATGCAGGAAGACCAAAACAAGGATGCAATCAATGAATGCTGTCAAGGGCCGCAGTTAAAAACAGCAAGCAAGTTTTAAGGAGCCCTAGAGCCTTGGTAAATACTTCTTTAATAGAAGATTCTATTGGCTCATTTAAAGAGCAGCTAGCATTACATAATTCTTCACTAGAATGAATTTCCAAACTCAGTTTCAAGGACATGAGACAGAGGTAAATACTTCCTTGAACTTAATCAGCTTGCTCCATCTCCTTTCGAGACAAAAAAGACTAAGAGTCTACAAATACTCATTTTCTTCTCTTTCAGAAGCTATGTTACGAGACAGTAGTTTAATCATTTGCATCTGTCTTGCAGAGTATTTGGTCACATTATCGTCTCTCTCACACAATCTGAAAACCCCTGATTTCTCTATAATCTCAGCGACCGCATTACATACAGGCTGAAAAGCCTCACATGGGAGCCTGACACTTCTTCAAGGCCTCCATTTAAGAAGTAACTCCTTTACTCCAGATGTTCAGGGTGTTCTAAACTATTTTAACAAAAATTTAGCTGATTAAGCTTTAAAAACATGGATATTTGAGTTCATTAAAAAAAAAGTTTTCTTTGGGTTTAATCTTTCTCCCCAATTTTATACACAATACTCATAAATCCTGCTGATATGTGGATATTTCAGGCAGCTGATTTACAGAGAAAAAAAAGATATTCAACCTAAAATAGCAGGAGTCAAATCAGGAAAAGTACTGGAGTTTCCTCTCATTTTGAAAGAAAGGACACAGACAAAATGGTCAAATTGTCACATAAGACTTGCTACTAAATGCAATTCTGTGTAAATATGGGAGCCTAAGTAAGTCCAAGGTGAGATTCAGTTTGAAAAATGTTTGAGTTACATATACTACTACAATTAATTTTTGACAGCTAGAATTCTCCTTATTACTGTTATTACTTTGAATTTAGCCAGGTTTTGCTTTTGCTTGTTTGTTTTCCTTTGTTTTTAAGAACAGTAACAGCCAATTGGCAAGAAAATTTTCCTCTAATACAACACTTAAGACAAATACTCTACCATTATACTTTACGTTATTTTAAAAAAATCAGGTTTCACCAAAGTGCTAGAAAATACTTGCGTCTTTAGATCTACTGCTGTAATCATTTACTATTTTGTGTAATAGAATGAGTCTTGCCTATAGGATGTGTGAAACATACCACAACAGTTGTATTATAGTAAGCTATACTTTACTGCTGAAAACTTAAGATGACTACAACATGATGACTGTGAATTATATTGTCTATTTCATGACCAAAGTGCAAACATTTACCAATATCACTTATAGCAATGGCACATGCATAAATATATCTGAATGTAACATACAAGTTTACAAGACTACTCAAGCTTGCATAAATCTGTAAACTCCATGCACAATTTTACTGAAGTGAACTTCAGCAGCACATAATCAAATACCATTTTAGTTTTTGTCCTACAGTTGTTTTTCTAAAAAAGTGAAGAAAAAAATCTTCCACCCCCAAGATAGGTCTTTCTCTTAATATTCCTTTCCATTTAAACAAAAATTTTAATCATAATGATTTTTAAGGGATCTTTACTGCAGTGTCTGATTCCAACCTTCCTTATTTAATGTAACTTCTATTAATTCTTGGAAAGATGAGATTTCATTTTTAACTTGTGCTTCAGTCTGTTTTACACTTAACTGAAAATCTCAGGGAAATCATAATATAAAAAGGAAAGCCTAATTTTAAAAGTGGTACAAAAAGTATGATTTTGTCCCATTGCAGAGCATTAGCTGAGTTCTACATAATACATGTTAAATATTCTGAAAAAAAACATGGGTTCACATGTAATAAGCGTGAAGATGTAAAAATACTGTAAGTAGAATTTCATTTTAGAAGAAACTATTCCAAAAAAGCAGGTTTTGCTAGGCATTTTGGTTTAGATTTTTTTTTTCTTCTTCAACAGTAGATGGCATTCCAAGCATCTCCTGCAGAGAATGCTTTCCTAGATGCTTGTGCTCTCACCAGCTGCTACAGTGAAATATGCAATCCTGGGCTCGGCTGCTAGCAGGTGAATTAAATAAAAACTCATTTTAACTGTTTAATTAATTTGAAATGCATTAGTAATTACTTTGGTCTTGATACATTATTTTTGCCTGTTAAATAAGGATTTCATAATACTACTAGCTGTAGTACATGCACCAGGTGAAAATCATATAAAGAGCTAAACAACTAACTAACTAAAGAGCTAAACAACTACACAACAGATCCTAAGTTAGTATTTCTCAGACTGTGACATTTAATTGCATGAAAATGGATTCAGATTTCTTCCAGAGTGCAGGCAATCCTAGAGAAGAATGGCTTGCAAAGGAAATAACAGGAACAGAAATAAAAAAATATCATTAATTTGTTCTTGTTCTGAGCTTCTTCAAAATCAACCTTACAGAGAGCCCCTTTGTAGGACAGACGTGTCCTGCATGCACTCAGACATGAGGCTCTGAACGACTATCAGGTACCATAACAGTGGTACTAGTACAATACTTCATCAGTAAGGTCAGCTTGCTAAATGGCATAAAACATACAAGTTCCCTACGAAAAAGAAACACTACATAGCTTCTACTATGAAATCAATATTAGAATCTAAAATTCAAATGGGAAATGAAAAAACAGGAGAAAAAAAACAAGAGAGAGAAATTGAAGAGTAATGCAGAATTTATTCTGTAAGAATTTTTAATCTAGGAAAGTGTTATTCTTACTGACATAAACTTTACTGTGCCATATTCTTGTTAAAGAACAGAAAATGTAATTATATATATCATATTTTTGGCCATATTGTATTTAGTAGCCAGTTCATCAAGAAATAATTCATTTTTGCTGGTTTCTGTTGCTGTTCAAATAAATCTTGAAACATGGAAATTATATTATTATTAAAGCAAAATTTTTAAACACTTTCTGAGGGAATAATTGCAATATTCTTAAGACCTGTCATGAGAATGAAACATAAAATACTGGGGGTTTATGAGACTATATTAATTGAATAAAACTATACATGGGAATACTTCTACCTCATTTTGAATTCTCTGTTCACATATTCTACACTGGAAAATACTGAAAGAAAGTGCAAGTTGTTTTCTTTAAACACAGATATTGCCTGGTGATTCATTTAATGCATGGAAGAGTTAGAATCATAAATAGAATATTATTGTAAACTGTCTGCATAACCGGTTATAGTAACACAGTTTACAATAGTGAAAATGCTCTTTTCCATTGGTTTTATAAGTCTGAATCATTGTTCCACTAAGAAATAAAAATATCTGTCTATCTTTTTACATAATGATTTGCTCTTTCTGCCTACCTGTCTCCCTTCATCGACACTCTGTTGGGGTTTGTTTACTATTTGTATCTCTATATTAAATTTAATTAATGTTAAATAATACTTGGAACACACCAATTTTTTCTACACTTTTTCTGATTATTTTTCCGAGTCCCTTTGTCCTGTACTTATTGTATGAATAAGGCTCTCCTAGTCTGAGGAGTTTATTTAAACTGATAATTTTAGTGGAAATTTTTATTTCTTATCTTGAGCAAATGTATTTACAACTAGCAAGCAAAGTGATTCTAATGCTTCACTACAGATGTCAATTAAACTGGAGTATTTTAATTGTTCAAAATTGGTTTTATCTAGTGACTAGGCATTAGTTTCAGGAGATGAACATAATCCGTTACTATGAGCACAGTCAGATTTGAAATTACTGACAAATTTGCATACATTCTCTTATCTCAACATTTAGTTTCAACTTTTAATGTTTTAAAGCTGATGTTCAAAGAATACTACCTGTCTTAAAAGAGGAACTGCTTTGGTGGAAGTATTCTAAACAGGAATCAAGTAATCTGGTTTAATTCCTGAAGGAAATCCCATTAAAAAAAAAAAAAAAAGAACACATTAGTGAGATTAATCTTTAACGGTTTTGATTTTTTTGGCCCAGAACTAAAATTCTTTCACATAGCTTCCATATCACAAATTGCACACTAAGCAGAAGCTTTAAAAGCATTTCAATTTCTGCTATAAAAATTAAAGAAAATTATTTCTTTCAGATGAAGATGTAAGGGCTTCTGATCTGGACTCCTTAGTCTCTCCAAAATACCTTGTTTTGGCTGAGAATATCAATAGTTTTAAAAGCTAAAACTATTTAACTTTGATTAATTTTCATTAACTCCTGTCGCATATGAATCTCTGCAGTGGCCAGTGGCTGAATTGGAAACATTTCCTGATTGAGTTCTATTCAGCCTACTAAAATTTTGCTGCACCAAAACTTCAGAATTGTCCTGGTTTGGGTCCATTAGCTTTGATATTCCAGAGTACAATACAGGTTGATGAACCAGACTGTACTAAATTTCGAGGCTATAGTAACATCATATCTTCATTTTCTCTTTGGGTGTTAAATTCATAGAATCATAGGATCATATAATCATCGGATCCTAGAACAGTTTGGGTTGGAAGGGATGTTAAAGATCATTTAGTTTCACACCCCCTGACATGGGCAGGGACACCTTCCACTAAACCAGGTCATTAAAAGCCCCATCCAACCTGTCACTTAACAGGTTATTCAGCAAGATAGTTTAATAGACAGGAAAAATATCTTAAATTTAATCTCTCTCTCTATTGTAGAATGAGGAATGAAATTATAATCTGATCTGTGTAACTATTTCCATTGCTCAATGAAAGAGAAAAATCTGCTTTCTAAGTAGGATCCAGAAGAGAACTCTGGAATCCAAAAATGGGAGACCGTAACCAATAAAAATTTTATTACTATTTAGTAAATTGTGTGTTTATTTACACTCCTTTCATTGGGTTTCATAGGACAACTACTCACACACACAAGTATAACTACCTGACCTCTGAGATCTTATATAAATTTTAGTCTAAGCTAACAATTGTTCAAACATTTAATTTCACTCTTCTTTGTATTTTTTTAAATACAAATAAAGTATAACTGAAACTGTAACCATCTGCAAAAAAATCTTCTAACAGTCAGAGGCAAAATCAAGTGTCTAGGCTGGTAGCCTTTACACCTGTACATCAAATATCAATGAAAATTTTAAGTGTATAGTTAAACATCATCCTCTAATTAAATAAAACAACAGTATTCTCTCAAGAATTAACATTTCAATGTTGACTCAACACCTAAACTTCCTGAAAGGATGTAATGTCTCTTGCATGGCATTATAAAAAGGAATCTGAAGTTTGCCCTCATTTCATGTTTCCTTGCAATAAATTTAGGAACCAAGTAAGAACACAGAACCCTCTCCCTGACAAATATGTTGCCTGGAATACCGAGTACTTCTTTGTGAGAGTGACCAGTTTGGGATTCCAGAACTTTGGATTGGCCATAATAGGTTGAAAGCACTTGTAGGGGAAGGAGTCAGGAGCAGAAAAAAGGAACTTCGGCTTCCTCAGATCTCACATTCTTCCTCCAGCAGAATTACACCTGTAAAGAATGCTACCTACAGAAATACTTACCTTTGTAAGCATCATTCCTCATAAACATGTTATTCAAACTCTTCTGTGAAAAGAAGTTCTAAATGTTTAATAATGGAATTCTGAATCGCAGCTTTGGGTCATCATTTAATTCCTAAGTCTTTATTGTAATGCTGCCACTCATTGTTCTCATTTCCAGCTAATTACAAGCATTCATTCATTTCTGTTTGCAATTAGGGTGCATTTAAAATGGATAGTACAGCCATTCATGAAGACACTATATATAAATGAAAATAAGTAAACACAAAGTGACATCAAAACAAGCCCAGACAATAGTCCTATGATTTAAAATGTAGCACATGCTAAACATCCTTGAAAAACTCACTAGTTAAGACATTTTGCAGAGCTACAACACTAATATCCATTTCTAATGGGGAGTAAGAAATTATTTTTTTTTTAATTTTGTTCTTAAATCCACACTAGTAGTCTAAATGAGAAGTAAAGGCAATCTACAGAAAACAAATTTGGTAGTGATTCTCAAGTTCATAAATCAGTGAATGTGTATGCTGCTGTTTGTAAGGAAAATACTAACTCCTTTCTTCTGAGGAAGGAGATACATGCATTTTTTTTGCTTGAAGAGACCATGTGAGACAAAAAATGTAGTTCATACATGGAAAATCATACAAGTATCAATATAACAAGTAGAGTTTTTGAAACTCCTGAAATTATTTATGGAAGGATGAGTTTGCTACACTTCAGTCATAGATATTCTCATTAGTCATTGTCTCCCTCAAGCACAAGTTCAACACACACACTTCCATGTGAGGGGCTAATGAGAACACAGTGCGTTAAATAGCTTAATATGTAATAAAAATTAGACTCATTACCTCCTATCTTGTTTGAATCTCCCAGACTGCAATTTCAGCTCAGTATTTCTTGTTCCATCATCTACTATGGGCATTAAAAACAACAATCTTTCATTTCTTTGAAAATCTTAGAGTTCCTCTCAGTTTTCTCTCCTTGTTCAGAACCTTCTCGTGGCATGTTTTCTAGAGATTCCACCTAGACCGCTGCCAGCTAATCTATTATTATTTTGAGCTGCAGTTTTCAAAACTGGACATTTGCTGGTGCTGATTAGAACAGAGGGATTGCCTCACAGTTTTGTAGGGCATAATAACATTTATGCAAACAACATGGACAAAAATAAAGTTGATGTTCAGCACAAGAGGTAGTTAGAGCCTGGATATTGCACTTGACAATTGCTACCTATTTAGTTGCTAATTTCAGTGTACAGATAAGATTACATCTAAGCATAGTACTTACTGAATAATGTCCTTGTTATATATAATTCATTAATTTTAGAGTATATTTCTAATTTGTCAAAATAATTTTAAACCTCTTCTCTAACACATTTCTAAGTACACCCAATTCCATCAGTCTGGACATTAATGAACATGCTTAACAACTTCAACGAAGGTTCATTCACTGCATCTTTCCATTTAGAATGAAAACGATCCCTAGATACTAAGTAAAACTTTCTGACTGTTAATCATTGGTACACATTACTATTCTCCAGCAATTTTCTCTGAATCATCTGCCCTGGCTTGCTTCGGAATATGTCCTGCAAGATGATATTAAAGCCTTCCTCAAGTCAAGATAGATTATCTATTGCTACTTCTCCGTCTACAGAACCTGATATCTGTTGCAGAATTAAATTAGATTTTTTGGCATTATTTGTTCTTGATGAATCCACATTGTCTGTTATCCATTTCTTTTTTATCTCCTAGATACTTATAAGAACTTGCTTATTGCTTCCACTTTTTCTGAGAATTAAAGTGAGCTGATGCACTTCTAATACTCTGGCTCCTCTTCCACTTACACCACCCCCCCTTTTTAAAGGAGTGTGTTTGCTCTTTTCTAGTCTTCTCTAAGAGCATATGCAGAAAAGATTCCATCAGATTTCCTCTACTCTTAAAATAGCTCAGAATAAAATCCACAAGACCAAACTAGCAGTTGTATTATTACTTACTCTGTGACTCACAAATACATTTAAATTCACAATTTTAGAGACAATTCTAGCATCTCAGTTAATTAAAATAACACTCCAACCAACAGAAACAGAAAACTACTTTCTAAAGCCCTGTCTATTCAGATGATTTGGTCTGAATACAAATATCAGTTGAAAGTCTTAACTTGACCTTCTAGGATCAAAACACGGTATAGAACATCTGTGACTACTTTCAAAAGTTTTCTCATTCCCTTTCCAGAAAAAAAAATGCAATAGTCCTGAGTAGGTGCCAAATGCTCTCTTCTATAGTTAAAACACTTTTATTAGCCAAGAAAGAAAAAATAAAATTGTTGGGCAACAGTGCCTTGGAAAGCAAAATGGTTTCTTAGTAATACAGGAGATCCCTGTTCACCAAAGAGAGAGAAGAGTCATCTATCATAGCCCTGCCAGGTCTGTCTGTGGCACTGTTTACCTATATCAAGCATTCCAGATGTTTTTTTAAGCTATGTGGCCTATTCCCCCAAGATCTCAGGATTCTTAGGCAGAGAAGAATTCTTACTTGAAAAAGTGGACCGCATAGAGAACTGAAATGTGCTTGTTACGGCTGCAGAAACAACACATTTTGAAATTCAGCCTTACTTACAGAAACAACTTTTTCATATAGAAAATAATGCTCTTCCTTTCCTCCCCTCAAAAGAGACATCAACTCAATATGGAGAAGGACCTAAGCAGCTAAATTGAATACCAAAAGTCATGAACAGTGTATACAATTAAAAAATTCATTTAAACCTTTCTTTTCAAAGAACGTTAAAAAGAGCAACTAGAAAAACTGCAATATTAAAGAGTTCAGAAAAGATGGACAAGAGTGGCATGAGGACTGGGAAAAACATCAGTAAGATCTGAGTTTGGGGTTCTTTAACCTTACTGGAAAAGTAATAAAATCATTAAATTGATTTCAATTTTATCCATTTCTATATATACAGGAGATGTAGACACTCTTAAAGAAATGGATTGATTTTATTTCCACTTTGGCACTCCAGTTCCTTGATCATCCAAAGTGTGCACTTACTAGTTTGTAGCCAGGCCCACTACAGCTGAACTAAGCAGTCATTTTGATGCAGATAAAAACAGCTATGAATGAGAAGATAATAAATGCACAGTGAATACAAGTACCATCTGGCTTGGAAGCCTGGGCTTGTTTCCGAACAGAGTCCAATGGCATGAGGTTTAACAAGGCCAAATGCCGGGCCCTGCACTTGGGGCACAACAACCCTGTGCAGTGCTACAGACTAGGAGAAGTCTGTCTAGAAAGCTGCCTGGAGGAGAAGGACCTGGGGGTGTTGGTTGACAGCGACTGAACATGAGCCAGCAGTGTGCCCAGGTGGCCAAGAAGGCCAATGGCATCTTGGCTTGTATCAGAAACGGCGTGACCAGCAGGTCCAGGAAGGTTATTCTCCCTCTGTACTCAGCACTAGTGAGACCACTCCTCAAATACCGTGTTCAGTTCTGGGCCCCTCACCACAAGAAGGATGTTGAGGCTCTGGAGGGAGTCCAGAGAAGAGCAACGAAGCTTGTGAAGGGGCTGCAGAACAGGCCTTATGAGGAGCGGCTGAGAGAGCTGGGGTTGTTTAGCCTGGAGAAGGGGAGGCTGAGGGGAGACCTCATTGCTCTCTACAACTACCTGAAAGGACATTGTAGAGAGGAGGGTGCTGGCCTCTTCTTCCAAGTGACAGGGGACAGGACAAGAGGGAATGGCCTCAAGCTCCGCCAGGGGAGGTTTAGGCTAGACGTTAGGAAAAAATTCTTTACAGAAAGGGTCATTGGGCACTGGAACAGGCTGCCCAGGGAGGTGGTTGAGTCACCTTCCCTGGAGGTGTTTAAGGCACGGGTGGATGAGGTGCTGAGGGATATGGTTTAGTGTTTGATGGGAACGGTTGGACTCGATGATCCGGTGGGTCTCTTCCAACCTGGTTATTCTGTGATTCTGTGATTATGTGAGTGTTTTTACAGTTACTTAAATATTTTTAAAAGGATTAATAGTAGCATGCACTGAAAAAATAAAGATTACGTTCTATGCACAAGGCATATTTTAAGTTAATATAATACCGCCATACAAATGTAAAGTTGTTTGAAATATATGCTATACAGTTGATATTTAAGTAACAGTGAATAACATTATCTAGAAAGATGTGGGGGTTTTTGTCTCCATGTTGTTCATAAGTCGTTAAACAAATATCTATAGTTCGTAAAGCTAGAGGTATACAAGGCAGTTGTTTAGTTTGCCTAAATTTATTTTGTTTCAATATCTCTGATAATAGCTGTAATACAAGCAGCACTAAAAATATTTCAATATTATCTCATTGTGCAAAAAAAAAAAAAAAAAGCTTGCATTCAATAAGATTAGATGAAACTATGAAAACATGAATCATGGAGCTTCAGAAGGAGAAAATAGCAAATTCTTCCAACTTATGTGGAAAAGGATCCTTTTACATTCTGGAGAACTTGTGTAGAGTAGCTTATAATGCAGCTCAAAGAAGAGACTGTACCTCACAGAAAAACACTCAGAAAACGGAAGTGTGAAAGCAACCTCATTTCTGTACAAAATAAAAACACTCCAGACTGACCTATAAAAAGCATATAAAATTACTACCTAATTAATTGCACTCAGTGTTTTCTACTGCTAATACAAAGCTGCAGAATAACACTGATTTACAAAATGTTCTTAGAACAGAAAGCAATGATGAAAGTACTCCGCCTTTGTCCACAGTTCTCATAAGGAAATAGCAAGCTCTTTTGATTTCAATAAAATCACATTCTATAAATAAAATGTATTTATAACTTTGCAAATAAGCACAAGAGTCATGCTGATCATGGCTTTAAAAATCTTCTCTAATTTTTCTATGATGCTTCAAAGCCCAGCTTAGCATCTGAATGTACAGATTTTTATAACTTCTAACGCTAACAGGGTTTTGCTACTTAAACAAGATCTCTTCAGGAATGAAGAACAGCTGGTGGAAGCTGGACAAGATGAAGTGAATGGGCAGAAGAGACCACTTTGAAATGTTTCCATCCCTATTTTGTTGAATATATATATATCCTCAAACTCAACTCAGTCAAATATTTAAGAAGTGTCTTTGAATTCTTCATGATAATCACCTACCATGCAGCACCTACAGCTGTTATCTCCTTTCCTAGCTTGTCACCCTTTATGAGAGCCCATATTTATCAGCTGCCATTATCATTACCTATCTCAACCACAGTAACGCAAAATTCCTCGGCAAGAAGCTATCAGCCATTATCAAATTGCCATCTACATTTTTCCACCGTAAGGGCAGTAGCCCAGTTTTCTACTCTCTGCATTGATTTTTAACAGAAGAAAGCACTGAGTGGAAAGTTTCATTTCTTATGTTCAAAATGCTCAGCATCTTGTGACCAACATGTCTAGGATAAAGATCATGGTCAACAATTTCAATCCTCAGGCATAATAATGGTTTTAATTTATGTGAAATGAAGTAGAGCTTTCCTACAGCAACCCTGTAACTCCTAAATCACCCTGTTTAGGAGTGGTTCCAGCTACATGGTGCACTGACCTTACCTATTCTAATGTGAACATAAAGAAATGTACATATTTAAAGAAAAAAAATGTTAAAATAAACCCCACTAACTGCACATGAAATTCCTCCCCCAGGGAGAGAATGTGAGAGAACAAACCAAATGTAACAGATGTTAGTCATGTCATTTAATGCATGACTGAAAGACTAAAGATACTATGTTGATGAGGACAACATAAGAACCTCTGCAGAACAGAATGCGATTAGCACTTCAGTATCTATTATTAAAAATGAGGCAATGTAAGAATAAAGACAATTCTCTTTTTCACATTTAATTAAATTGAAAACTACAGAATGCCTAATAAAGATGGTTCAGAACTTCTAATTTGCTATAAAGCCTGCCAAAAACCTGGAAGACTATGATTCAAAATTAACATTAAATCAGCCACAGATGACACAGCACTGTGGTCAAACAGACCAATACTAATAATACTCTATTTGTGATGCCTTGTACTGTTCCTGTGTATGATTACAGGATATAAATGGAGAGACTTGATTATAAACATTACACAAACTAGTTACTGAAACCACAAATGTGTGTAAAAATTCCTGTAATCATTGCATTATTAATTGTAGATATTATCACAGCAGGGAAAAAAAATATTGTGGACTCAGATTTTCTCTGAACAAAGCAGGATATTTGTTCTGTGCATCACTGACACTAGACTTCAAAAGAAGTTACAATTAAAAAATATTAAAAATGACATCTAAATAAATGTATAATCATTATAATTACTCCAAAACCTCAGAGTTCAATGGAAATTCCCATAAAAGGAACACTTAAAGTTTAAATATCTTTAATTTCATTAAAGATATTTGGAAAATGCTAACCACTTCCCTAAATACTAGTTGAAGTTAAGAGAATTATTATAGACGGTGGTCAACTAATCTTTTTTAAATATATGTATGATATACAAACATATCTGTGAAATGCTCAGTATAGTCTTTTCTGTTATGAAATTTCAAGTAGACAGAAAATATAAGCTATTTTCTCTAAAATGGAGGACATCAGAAGCATCTCTGATGACATTGTTATAATTAATATGTTTTATCTTAAATCATCATCTCCAATATAACTACACAAAAAAATTATTCTGGTTGCAATATGAATGACTACTTAAATGTTATATAACTCTTTAAATATAAATCAATTGATTGTGGATACTGCAAACCATTTTTAGAAGAAACAAAAAATTAATTCATTATCATTCATCCCCAAGGAAAGAACAGCAAACTCTCTATAATCATTCTTGGAAGGAATTAAATTCCGGGATTCCTAGACTTGTATACAATTGATAGCTTAGAGCCTTTTAGCACTCAGAGACAAAAATCTCATTGCAAGAGCCTTAGACTTCCCAGGTTTCTCATTTAAATATAACAGCACTATCTTATCTATGTCTGCTTGATATTTCTTAGTATATCAGGGATATATTCACAGAATCATAGAATTGTTTAGGTGGGAAAAGACTTTTAAGATAAAGTTCAGTCACTAATCTAGCACTGCCAAGTCCACCACTAAACCATGTCCCTAAGCACCACATCTACACATCTTTTAAGTACCTCCAGGGGCGGTGACACAAACACTTCCCTGGGCAGCCTGTTCCAATGCTCAACAATCCTTTCAGTGAAGAAATTTTTCCTAATATCCAATCTAAATTCTAATATCCTAAAATTCTAACATCCAGCCTATTCATATCCTATCTGCTCGTCCTCCCAGGCGCAAACCCCTTCATCAGCTCTTCAGAAAAGGCTTAGAGAATTGGTTCTGCTTCAGCCCAAACCAGAACAGAGAAACATTGACATACTGAAGCAAGTGCAGCAGACAGCCACCAAGACGGTGACATGTCTGGAGCACACAATGTACAAAAAGATGCTGAGAGGCGAAGTAGTCTTTAAGAAGAGAAGAAGGCCAAGAGGCAGTCTTACTGCCTAAAGGAGGTGTACAGAAAAGATGGAGCCAGATTCTTCTTGCACAGGAATAGGTCAAGAGGTGGCAGACAATTTGGAATATGGGAAATACCGAAATACCATCTATGCATATAAAAAACATCTCGTATTTTGAGGGTGGTCACATACCATAAAAGGTTGCTCAGATAGATTCTGGAATCTCAGTCCTTGAAGATGTTCAAAATTCAACAAGTTCCTAAGCAGCTCCACCTACTTGGTCTTGCATTAAGCAGGACCACTATATGACCTCAAGAGGTCCCTTCCAACTTGCACAATCTTATAATATTATGAAATTATCTTCCTTTGTCTTGGCTTGTATTCTGACCATCTTCTTTCATTCTCTATTATGTTTTCAACTAAATATAGCCATATATGCTGTGTTTTGCAAAGCCATAAGTATTCATAAGGTGAGCTCACTGTGTGTCTGATAATGTTCAGACAGAGTTTAGGAACTTCTCTGCCTAGTTTTTGTATTGTGACAAGCTAAATCTCCTGTTCCTTCATGCTAAGGTGCTTATGTGCACATGCTAGGGCCCAGACAAGCAAGGAGCTTTAGAACAAATATAGTTATGGTTAGGTCTATGTCAGGAGACAAATTTATTACCAGACCTCACATATGGTCCTAAGACTGTTAGCAATGTTAGCAATTTTAGAAATTATTCACTTTAACAAACTTAAGCATGGCTATTCAAGGCAAAGCAGCACAATAATTGTTCATTCATAGTGTCTTTGTTGTTTTGATTCTATCTCAAACAGAAATGGCTCATTCCACAATCAGCTCCACTTTTTATATTACATTTTATTCTCTCATCATTCATCACACTGCCCATTCATTTCCAAGTTTTAATGCAGTTGACAAAAGCAAACGTTTGAATGAGAATTCAAAGAACCTTCTGCACAAATAAGATTCGTCACCCAGATACATGTTAAATAAGTATTACTCTAAAAAAATTATTATTTTAAAAGTAAACAGTGTCCAAAAAAAGACAGAAATTATCATATGAAAATCTGAAACTGCAAAATATGTGTGTTCCATTTTTGTGATTTTTGGAACTTCTTACAAAAAGTACTATCTGTAAAATGATTAAATAGGGCAATTATTATTTGTACTGAAATGTGCAAACACAGTTCCTGTAATTGTTCCTACCTAAAGCAAAACACATCTAACAAGCAACTACATCAAGCAACACGACAGGTGGTTTCTGACAGATGCCATTGATCCTTCTTTGTTCAATACAGAACAAGCTGTCACTAAGTGACAAAGTGAACATAACATTCATAGAATCTTTTAGGTTGGAAAAGACCTTCAAGAATGCAATCATAAACATAATACTGCCAGGTCCTCCACTAAACCACATTCATAACATTTGCCTTTTGAAGGATTTACCACAAGCAGCAAGAAGCAGACTGGCTACTTTCACGTTTTAATATTTTTTAATATTTCCAAAGCATACTGTACAAAAGGAGAAAATTCATTATCTTTATGTTCATGGATATCACACAGGCAGTTCATGGATACCATACAGGTGTTTCCTCTTCTTCAGTTCACAAAAGTTAACTAAGACATTTCAATTAACTGATACACAAAAAGATGTCTCCCC
Source organism: Phaenicophaeus curvirostris (assembly GCF_032191515.1). NCBI lineage: Eukaryota > Metazoa > Chordata > Aves > Cuculiformes > Cuculidae > Phaenicophaeus > Phaenicophaeus curvirostris. The sequence continues at coordinate 78,198,763 of NC_091394.1, read as the reverse complement.
TTCTAATGGAAAACAAGAGAGTTACAGTTCCAACAGTTGTCCCACCATGAAAAGTGATTCAAACCTGGGGACTAAAATAAGCAGGCAAATGAAGCATGCTCAGAAAATGTGTATGTAGACTAAATCTATGAAAGAGTATGTTTTGGACAATACTAAGCTAGGTGGAAGCGTGGATCTGCTGGAGGGCAGGGAGGCTCTGCAAAGGGATCTGAACAGGCTGGACCGCTGGGCAGAGTCCAATGGCATGAGGTTTAACAAGGCCAAATGCCGGGCCCTGCACTTGGGGCACAACAACCCTGTGCAGTGCTACAGACTAGGAGAAGTCTGTCTAGAAAGCTGCCTGGAGGAGAAGGACCTGGGGGTGTTGGTTGACAGCGACTGAACATGAGCCAGCAGTGTGCCCAGGTGGCCAAGAAGGCCAATGGCATCTTGGCTTGTATCAGAAACGGCGTGACCAGCAGGTCCAGGAAGGTTATTCTCCCTCTGTACTCGGCACTAGTGAGACCACTCCTCAAATACCGTGTTCAGTTCTGGGCCCCTCACCACAAGAAGGATGTTGAGGCTCTGGAGCGAGTCCAGAGAAGAGCAACGAAGCTGGTGAGGGGGCTGGAGAACAGGCCTTATGAGGAGCGGCTGAGAGAGCTGGGGTTGTTTAGCCTGGAGAAGAGGAGGCTGAGGGGAGACCTCATTGCTCTCTACAACTACATGAAAGGACGTTGTAGAGAGGAGGGTGCTGGCCTCTTCTTCCAAGTGACAGGGGACAGGACAAGAGGGAATGGCCTCAAGCTCCGCCAGGGGAGGTTTAGGCTAGACGTTAGGAAAAAATTCTTCACAGAAAGGGTCATTGGGCACTGGAACAGGCTGCCCAGGGAGGTGGTTGAGTCACCTTCCCTGGAGGTGTTTAAGGGACAGGTAGATGAGGTGCTAAGGGGCATGGTTTAGTGTTTGATAGGAATGGTTGGACTCGATGATCTGGTCTTTTCCAACCTCGGGATTCTATGATTCTATGATTACTTCCTATCAACCAAAAATCTGAAAATATATGTGCATACACTAATACACATTTGGAAGACAGGAAAGCATGTGATGCATATTATAATACCATGGTTATTAGCTATTATCAATATTTCTTTTTAGTTTTACAACAAAAGAAGACAAATTCAGCCAGACCTCAAACCACAAAGGTTAACATCCAAAACCAAGGAGGCAATATAGCAGACTAGGTATTTCTAGCTAGCTCTCAAAGCAAACATTTTTAACGCACACCACTAAAAAAATTCTAAGAGAAAATTATATGTTCATAATGACTCCTCTTTAAAAGAAGCTCCTCATAGCTTTAAAATCCTTGACCAAATGTTTTAACTATTAACTATTAGGATGCATGCTGAATTAAGTTTAAGACAGCCTGAAACATTTTTAGTAGGACTGACTAGTAAGAGAATTTTTTAATATCTTTCTGAAGCGAAAGCCTAAAATGTCACATTAAAAAAAATTCTTACCTATGTCAAATAGCAACTAGTGTTTCATTAGCCTTATTTTTTTTAAACAAGGTAAAAAAGGTTCTATTCTCTCCTACACCAGCAAGTCAAACTTAATTTTCATGATGATTTAGTGATCACACACAAATACACTGACCTTTCAATATGAATCTAATACAGAAAACGACATAGAAATAATGACACTGGTAAGCAGAATACGTAGACACCATAAATAAACAAATCAGCACAACTATTCTCAAAATCTTTGGTTGAATTAACTTATTTCTATGGAATGGTTTCAGTTCCACTAAAACGTATTTGGTTTTGCTTTGAAAATCTTTATAATATGAAATGGAAGTCAGGAAAAAATATAATATCCTCCTTTTCCAGTAATCAAACATTGCACTACATATGATTTATATATACATTCTTTTATTCTTCCTTTTCATTTACATTAACAAAGTAAAAAGACGGTTTTCTAAAGGCTGAAAAAGGTCAGTTTACACCAATACAATCATGTGGGTTTCTCTGACTTGAACGGGTCAATATGAGCTCTTAACTGCCCCAATGATAATTAAAAAAAAAAAGCTTTCTAAGTTAACAGTAGTTTCCAAGTGAGTCTATCAAGCTCTGGAGACCTAAACTTTAAATTAAGATACCAACTGGGTTAATGTATTGGAAATGTGATTCTTGAAGTCTTCACTGAACTTTCACTGTACTTCATTCCTAATGGACTCAGGATATGAAGATGCTGAATAAGGAGAAATCCTACTTTTGCAATAAATCAGCAATGTTGCTTATTGAATTACTATAAGGACTCTTAAAATGTCAAATATCTTAGAACAATTTATATTGACAGGAAAAGATATGAGGCAGATAAAATGAATTAGCAACTGAAAAAGCTTTCATTTGGAAAAACAATCACCAAAGAACAGTGTGTAAACGATGAATGGTAAACTATTCAGAATGCCAGAAATTAGTCTTAAATTATGGAAAAATACCAGCTGAAGAATCGGCTATGTTGGATTACTTATTTAGTCATCATTTGGTAGAAGGACAATTTGCCATCCCCTCATCTCCTGCGCCCCGATAACCAAAACTATAGTAACAAGAATTCATTGGCTTGATCTTAAGAAATACCCCAGAGCAATTTTTTTAAAAAAGACATGTCAAGCAGCTACTCATAAATCACAGAGAAAACTATAAGGCAAGACTCAAGATTTGTCTCAATGTTTTTTCCTCTTTTGTCTTCCCACGACGACCACCAGACCATAAACCTCCTACAGAGCCCCAGCCTCGTGGCTGCAGCACCCTCCATGAGCCAGCGATGGATAAGATGCCTAAAAGCAATGACCTTACTGCTTCAGGCTAACAAGACCCTGCTCTGCCTGTGTTCCTCCAGCAGTGAGTAGCAAGTACAAATTAACAAATATACATCTTTTCTCTTCCTTTCTTTTCCTCTGCCTTTAAGTGCTGTAGTCAGTAAAAGAAAGAAGAAACAAAACTTACAATGGTAGCTAAAGCCAATTTTGTTTAGTTCTTTTCTTTCTCCTAATGGGACATCTGAAGACTGACAGATACCTTGCCAAAGAGTTTTCTTTTTAAAAACTCCCAAGCTAGCATGAAAACATGATGAGGTATTGTGAAAAAAAAACTGTCATTTAGCATTTTACACTTTCAAATGTTTTAATTATTTTTCCTTCTCTCCCTCTTACTTAATCAGGATCTTTCAAGAGATTTTTGTGGTCATCCTTTCCATAGGATTAAGCTGGCCCAGCTCTCTCTTCTCATAACACTTGAATTTCTTTCAGCTGTTCCGCAATATAAAGCTATGTTGTTACACTATTTGGTAAATTCATTCCTCCTCTGAAAACTGACAGAATATCACTCCTCCATCGCAGCTCAGCTAGTCTATTATTAATCTGCACTACGGCAGCATCCTGAGTGGAGGCTGTATTAAGTGTAAGACTGCATGATCTCTCCTACACCAAACAAATATTTTCAATCATTAAACCAGGAAAAAATAAAAAAAAAAAAAGACAAGGCAAAGTAATAAGATTTACAAGTCAACAATACCATAGACAGACAAGGTGGACAGTCATCATGAGGTCAGAAGCATATCTTGCTAACACCAGGGTTTTGCAAGATCAAGCAGCAAATTATGATCTGGCAAAGTTATTTGTTACAGACAGAACTACAGCTATTTAGCTTTCCATTTTACCAAATGCTACAATGCTCACATTGTCGTACTGATAAAATACAGAGTAAATAGCAAACACATAACATTATTTACTTTGTATAGAAATACTAATTATACTTTTAAAATTTAAATCCCAGTTTCCATAACAGAGAAAAATTGAGGTCACCCTTTTATTTGCTGCAAAAACATTTCAATAAAATTTAAGATATGATTTACAATCTTAGAAAGAAAAATCTACAAATTCTTATAGCCAGAAATGCTGGTTCTTTCTGTGCTTTAGGCAGGCTATGTGCATCACAGCTGAGATATGACCATTCCTGGTCCACACTCCACCATGCACATAAGCACACTCCAAGTAATACAAAACCTCTGCAGTTAAAGGTTGGCACGGAGAATGATACCAATACGTTTTATAAAAATAATAAATCAGCAAATCAGTACTTTATTTCACGTTTCACCTATCAAGCTAGATGGTCTCTTAACTTCAAATCAGGTATCTGTTTCACCTAGCAAATTCTAAAAAAATTAACTGACTACTGTATTTGCCACTTTTCTCTGCTTTGTACTGCTTAATAACATGAAAGAAAATGTAACATGAAACATAAACAGTTCATGTATTGAAAACAGGCAGTTAAGCAAACTATCTTAACTATATTTCAGGACGTAAATACATGTCATCAATGCACAGTTAAAAACTGGTTGAAATGAGAAAAAGACCAAGAGTTTAATTTAAAATACCCAGGATTCAAAGTTTAGCGACTTTGAAGTGCTAAGATTTTCTTTCTGCGGTATTGGTTTGTCTTTGTTCGGCTTTCTGAAAGGTGGTGGGTTTAACCATATATACATGGAACTCCGTACGGTTGTTTTCACTCAAGCATTTTTCAAAGCATAACCACGTGATGGGTTGCCTTTAGCCTTGACTGTTTTCATATACTGTACCAAAGACATAATATTTCATACAGAGATCACCAGTGCCTATATCTTAACAAATTTACAATTAAACTAAACTTACTGAGTTTTGAGAGTAGATTTTGGATTTTAGTTTCAGCAATGTGTGCCATACTTTCTCATAAATTATTTTTCTATGATAAGAAACAAAAATTAATTAAGATGTTATAATTTAAAAATTTATACACATACATATGAATGTAGGTAGGTATAGGTTAACGAATATTCTTTATTAGTAGACAAAGATGACCACATACTCTCTGTTATAAAATACTGCTTTCAATTGCATAAAACATTGTCACTTTTCCACTGTTTGAATTTTGACGAAGGATATGCAATTGATCTTTATATAGAAACCAAACAAAACAAACTTTGAGAGTAATTTCAGATCACTCATACTAAAAAGAATTCTTACATTATAGAAGCCAAATCCTCCAAACATTTCATCCACCAAGACAATCTCTAACCTGGGTTGAACAATGCCATATCTGAAATTATCGCTCTGAGCTTCTATGAGTCATATCAGGTTTTGATCCAGACACTTGAAATAAGAATAGAAAGGCTCTTCTCCTGAGCTGAAAACAAGTATCTTACAGGAGAAGCATTATAATCCTCTATAAATCCTAATATGTATTACACTTATTTTCCCCCTCAGCTAAAAACAGAACCCACAACCATCAAGCTTCCATCTGTTAATGCTGCTGACAGCCAGTGGCAGCGTATCCCATTGTGCTTTTTCTATGCATTTAGGCAAAAACCAATGAGCAGTCACTGCTAATACTTTATTAGCTCCTGCAGCAGAGATAGGAGTTGTCATTCTAAAGGTTCCATCCTTATGAGGATCAGTGCAAGGCAACCTAGTGTGCTATGTTCACACATTCATCACTTCTGTTTATAAAATTAAGAACTGAAGAGATAGAAAATATATATTTGATATTTAGCATTGTTTCTATGATTCTATGTATGTGCTACAATAACTACATGATCACACATCTTTTTTTGCGAAAGATCCTATGCCCCACTTAGTATACTTCACCTAAGCAGCAGTTATTCAATATTTTGTGTTCTCATTTCAGATCTCCTCATTTGCCCCATGCTGAATTTAATGTATATTATTCAGATCATGTTCTCACCACACTAATTCAGTATTTGCAATGGACTTCTCTTATTCTTGCTGCTATAATCTGAACTTCTAAAAAGCTAAAATTATTTATCACTAATAGAAAATTCTCCAGGATATATAATCCACAGATAGGTTGCCAACAAGTGTGAGAATTTAAACACTCAAGATCGAACCTTTTAGCTTGAGAGTTCATGCATTCCACTATCTCCCATGCTGCTCACCCACTGTTTTACAGCAGAACTTCTCTGCCAGGTGCTGCATCACATCTGGGAGTCACTGAGGCATAACACTTAGTAAAACTGGCTGATCTGCACATCTCAGGGATTCTCTTTGCAGTTGATACGGTTATCACTGTCTCAGGCACCTGATCCTGATCCCCAGTGTAGCTAGCTATTTCTTAGTGCTTTCATACCAGTCAAGAAACAATTTTGATAGCCTTTACTGTTGAGGGTATTCGTGTACCTCTGAGTCAGAGAAAGACACCAGAATTTTGTTTAACATATATAAAATGTACATTATTCTAGACACTCAGGAGTGAAAGCGACATTCAGGATGTGAGGCAATATCACACTTCTGCAACAATACACATTAAAAAAATAAGAAAAATAAACTTAAAGAAGACAATAGAACTTATCCTGGATCTCTTCATAGGTGAAACCTTACTCAGAAAAATACAATATAGGGAGAATCACCTATAAGGGTCTTTCTACTTTTCAGGCAAAAATGGCAACCAACAGAATAGATGTGCTTGTCCAGAGATGAAGGCGTGACTTTATTGCCAGAGAATAAAACACAGTGATGCACATGGGCACCAAATGAATCTACCATCACCACCAGTGATATCATTTATCAATGTCTGAATGGAACAGAAAGGTCACCTCAGGTACAACAGTGAAAAAATTACACATAATGAGAACAGCTGAGCCACTGAAAGTAGAACAAAGGAATGCCACTACAGTCTCCCAACCACTTGAGTAGCCGTGCATCACAAGTTAAATAGGTTTCTTTGTTCTATGCAACACCATTAGATTGTGAATAACCCCCCATTCTCATATCTCTGTAGTGGGGTCTCTTAGACACGAACTGCACAGGTGTACTGGGTCTCACTGGGATGGAGTCAATTTTATTCATAGCAACCTGTATGGTGCTGGGTGGTTTTGGATTTGTGATAAACAGTGTTGATAACACACCCAAGTTCTGGCTATTGCTGAAAAGTGCTCACACAGCATTAGGGCTTTTTCCCAGTCTGTCCCTCCACAAGTAGACTGGGATTGGTAAGAAACTGGGAGGACAGACAGTTGGGATAGTTGATTCAAATTGATCAAAAGGATATTCCATATTATATGACATTTTGCTAAGCAATAAAAGTTCAAGGAAAGAACAAGCAAGCAGGGATAGTCACAGTTATGATGTCTGTGTGCAGAGGTCAAGTTAACCAGATACTGGTTAAACATCTGCTTGCCAATGGGAAGTACTGAATAAATTCCTTTGTTTTGCTTGCATGTGTAGCTTTTCCTTCACCTATTTAACGGTCTTTATCTTGATCCACGAATCTTCTCACCTTCCTTTTATTTTTCTCCCCATCCCAGGGAATAAGAGAGGGAGCGAACACCTGTGCTTAGCTGCTAACCAGGGTCAACCCACAAAAGCAGAAGAGGAAAAGCTTCCTCTAGTTCCTCTGTCCAATGAGAAAGAGCATAATAAGGTCAAAATTATGTTCTAATGACTAGTTCTATAGGTGATACACACTAGGTATTACACTGCTTTTGAAAATTCCTTTCTTGTTCAAGCACAAGTCCAGAAAGCTACCCATCTGACATTGTAATTAGATGGACCTAAACTGCCAGGTTGGAAATTCGTCTCGTGAAACTCTCAGACAAGCAGTTTTGAGACTTTTTTGCAGTTCCTTCCTATTTCTGAGCTCAAATATCTGGCAAACACTACAGTTCTTCCAAGCATGTCTTTACCCAGACAGACATTGAAGAAGGTAAGAATGGCTGGCTGACAGATGGATGCTATACTGCATGCCAAGCAAGGCCTGAAGCCAGAAGATTTTTTAAGAAGCAGCTTTGTGAAGAAAATGAACTAAAGTCCAGGAAAAAGTTATAAGAAATTATTTTCTCCACTGAATATGAGCAGCCATTAAAAGAAAAAAAAAAGGTGAATAAAACATAAGTAAATACAGCAAATGCAGAAACAGACAATGCAAATAAAAAAAAAAAAAATAGGAAGTTCAAAACAAAGAGAAGCTGTCCTAATTTAATCATAAGGCATCCAGGACATGCCTTATTGATTTTCATTTCTAAGAAAAGTATATGGGGCTGAACAGGAGTATGCTGCACAGAAACTGCTAAGGATGAGAAAGTTATTGAGACCATTATAAAAATCACTCAGTCAATATTAGGAACTGTAAATCATAAAGTAAAAGGAAATAACTGTTCCATTGGTCATCACTATTGTTCTTTACTGTGTACCTATACATACAATGCTTAGCTTTGTTTTGCAAGAATCAAGTTACAAATTGTTCTGGAAATCCCTATAATAGACTACCCCATAGTCTAAAAAGTCCTCCTTCCTAGAATATTTTTCTAAAGAATCTGTATTTTTTTTTACTTCTTTTCCTTGATTTGCCCCTAAAATTGTGCAGACTGCTATATTCTTCTCCTTTTACTATCACTAAACCCTGTAATAACATGAAAAAGTAAAGAATTCACATTCTTGGTGTTTTCACACGTTGTTGTGAACAACTTTGTAGCTCCCCGCACAACTGGTTTTTATGGAGCAGAGGCAAAGACACCCCATACCCTGCAACTGGACTGCCCTTGATCAGCCCAAGCTCTTCTGGAACTGTGCCATCTCTCCTCACAGAAGATCATGGGAAGAACTGCAGTGCTGAACACAGCTTTGCTCCCAAGCCATCTACACTGCACTGCAAGAAGGTCACATCACCAATAACATTAAGTGTGTTGCTGGTACACATACTCTTTTGTTTCCACGCTCCCAGTTCCTTCTCAGACTGCTACAGATGATTGTGCTAAGTATAAGACACTGATCTTCGTAAAATTTCACCTTGAACACTACACGCAGTCCTGTTTATCACTCTTCAAGAAAGATGCACCTATATTTGAAGAGTACAGCAGGATCATTATGGAACAGAGAGCATCATTTAAGAAACAGGATGAGAGATTTGAATTGCAGTAAAATGAGAAATGGAAAAAAAAATGAAGTAGAAGTAGAGCAAATATCAGACAAAGAAGAAAAAAAGTTAAGGATTCTAAGTCTATCCAGACACAATGAATGTGGTCAAGGAGCATACGTCTTCACTACTTCCTTGGGCGTAATTGAGCTACGTGATGCCTAGAGTTATCAAGGGACAAATTTAAGATTAAACAATACTGAAGCAGTTTTTCTGCACTGCTTTCATTCATTCACTTGGTAATGTGATACGCAGTATGTTGTTGAAATCAGAGGTATGAATGGATGTGCCAAACTCATTTCCATCATCTTCCAGCAGTCATGGCTGACTGGGAAAGTTCCACTTGACTGGAGGCTGGCTGATGTTCTACCCATTTACAAGAAGGGTCAGAGGGAAGATCCAGGAAACCACAGGCATGTCAGTCTGACCTCAGTGCCAGGGAAAGTCATGAAACAGGTGATCTTGAGTGCTACCATGAAGTACATGCAAGAGAACTGGGTGATCAGGCCCAGCCAACACACGCTCATGAAAGGCAGGTCCTGCCAAACTAACCTGATCACCTTCTATGACAAGGTGATCCACTTACTGGATGAGGGAAAGGTTGTGGATATAGTCTTCTTGGACTTCAGTAAAGCCTTTGACACAGATTCTCACAGCATTCTGCTTAGGCAACTGTCAGCCTCCGGACTGGACAGGCACACACTTTCTGTACCATCTTATACCCTTAGCCTGGGAAATGATTGCTTATAAAAGTATCTGTAAGATAAGAATATTTAACGTAATATGATCCTCTGTTTAACACAAACTGGAATTCCTAGTGTTTCTGAGACAACTAAACTCCATTTATTGACAATTTTTAATCTACAATTATTTTAACATTTGAGGGAAAAAATAATATCTTAGTTTATTAACAGTATTGCAACCTTATGAAAACAATCTCACCTCCCACACTGTGCATTTGCAGTAATAACAGAACAGCTTTTCCAGTTCCTTAATCTAACAGAGGTTCAGCAGCGCACCCAATATGTAAATGCTAGAATATACAGGTGAAGTTAGGTCCCTAGGGATCACAGAAGTAGCAAAATAGCACTTTGGAAGCACCCACAGAGTCATTGAAACACAGCTGGCAATGATGTGCCAGGGCTGGAGTAGAGTTGAGCTTTGGGTCAATAACATAAGTGAGAGAGAGTATGAAACAAGCTAAAAATAGGGATAGCTATAGTAAAATTAAAAAAAAAAGGTGAAACATGCTTGCAGATTTTACACAGTCATATTACCAACAGACTTTCTCATCTGTGTTACTTTAAAACAAACAAACAAAAAAAAACCACCAAAAAAACCCTAAAAAACCCAAAACCAACCAAAAAACCCCACCACCTTAACCTCCCTAAAACTATCTTGGAAAGTGCTGACAAATCCTTTAAAATGTATGTGTATAATATGTCACAAAATGTTTGATTACATGGTCATGTAACGATTTGGATGGCTTCCCTTCTAAACGTTCTGTAGACCAAATGAAAGACACCAGATGAACTTAAAATTAAATAGGAACCCTGATTTCTCTGCACACTCTCAAAAAGTAAGCCTCTAAAAATTTTATTATGCTAACATTTGTCAAACACCTGACATCCACTGTTCCTTCATTCTACATCTGGAACAAATGGACAGTGACTAGACTCAAAAAATTCAAAGATTTTTGATGGAAACCCAGAGATTTCCCACTAATCTTCTGTGATCTACTTTGTACTTGAAGGAAAATAACCTTATTTTCGAAATGAGGACACAAGGAAATTTCAAATTTTCTCTTTACTTAGAATTGTCCAAATTTATTTTTATTCTGCTTAATCTTCTGTCATCTAGTCTTTCAGACTCTTTGGACAGCCTGTCATTTTCTTATAGAAACTGAAAAAATAAAAGAACAGATAATTTAAATAACCCAAATTTCTGAATGACAGGAAGAACATGCTTTCAATTCCACCACTTTATTGTATTCCAGACCAAAGCCCTGAAAATCCTTTTGACAGATTTCTCATCTTTGAGGACAATGAGCTGCCGATGGTCAGGCACAATCCAGGCACATAACCCTCCTCAGAAAGTCCAACTCTTATTTAGAATGGGCAAAGAGTTCAAGATGGGATTGAAGTATCAGGCTAAAAGGTGAAAAGCCTGGTTAGATCCAAATTTCTTTATATTTTTGCAGTCTGCCATGGATAAGACTGAAGACAAAAACTTTCAGAACCAATCAATCAAAACTGAACACCACATCACAAATGATTTCTAAGCTAATAAAATATTCTTCCTCAATTTTAAGGATCTTCAGAAAAAAAAACAACCGACTTTTTCAAGAAAATCACTGTCCATCTGCAAGAAACAGTCTTGACAAATTTGTTTTTATTTGCTACTTTATCAACAGCATCAGCACTATAGCAGTCCATGCTTTCACACAGATTTGCACATTTGAAATAAGATATAAACTGAATCCTGGAGAAAAAGTGCCATGGAATCATCCTGGCTTGAAGCAAGAATAGTGAAAAAGAGAGGGAAGTAGTTGTATTATCCCAAGTTCAGTTGAGCAATTTGCTTTGCTCACAAATCAAGATTCAAGCTTTTTTTTCTAATTTGGAATGCTAAACAAACACAGGAGAAAATATGAAAATAAAATCTTTCTGTTTTTCTTAGCATGCCATGGTAATTTCTTCTATGCCAGCATGGGAAGTGAGAGTAATCTGTAATTTAGTCTTATAATAAGGGTATAAGACCATATCCTCAGCTAGTATAGATCAGCATCTTCCAAAATATTTTTCTGACTAGGACACTTAACTCTTCATCATTTGGAGCAAAGTCCAAAGACAGTACACAGGTAATTGCATTTTTCTCGAAGCTGTTTCACGGAATCATAGAATTGTTTGAGTTGAGAGGAACCTTAAAGATCATCTAGTTCCAACCCCCTGCCATGGGCAGGGACACCTCCCACTACATCAGGCTGCCCAAGGCCCCATCCAAGCTGGCCTTGAACACCTCCAGGGATGGGGCAGCCACAGCTTCCCTGGGCAACCTGTGCCAGTGCCTCATCACCCTCATAGTGAAGAAATTCTTCCTAATGTCTAGTCTAAGTCTGCCCCTCTCCAGTTTATACCCATTGCCCACAGTCCTATCACCACAAGCCTTTTGTAAACAGTCCCTCCCCGGCTTTCTTGTAGGCCCGCTTGAGGTATTGGAAGGTCGCTAAAGGATCTCCTTGGAGCCTTCTCTTCTCCAGGCTGAACAATCCCAACCCTGTGAATAGCTCAGACAGATTCCCTGTCTTATTCTCTTGTTGTTGTTTTTCAGAGATTGACCTCAGACTAAGAGGGCAGCTGTCTAAGCCTGTGGAAGTACTCCAGTAAAGTAGTCCCAGGAGAAGAGCTTGGCATGAAATTCAGATGGTGGAGGAAGCTATAAACCAGGAAACAGAAGGGAGCTATTCTCAGACCCCAACCTTTTTTAGAAAACTTTTCCAAATTTTTTCAAATTCTGACAGTTACAGTGACAAAAAAAAAAAACACAACTAAAAACCAAGTTAAAGTGTGAAATATTGCTTACTTTTTATCTTAATCTCTTTGAAGAATATCTGGCAATAAACAGAAAAAGAAAAAAGAAACCCTGTGTCTGACTTAGTAACTAGCCCAAATTATATGTAAAGATACTGATTAACAAGATGCAGCCTTCAAAGAAATTTAAGTTTGAAAATGGTGTTCATTCTAAGTGTTATTTACTATTCTCCTGTTTAGTTTGTAAATGCTTATTGTTGCCTCCTTGTAAGTTCTCAGCATGAGTTCTCTTCTGGGTTGTCCAGAAATGAATGGAAGCAAAAAAGCATATTTAAGAGCAGTTCCTTTGGGAACCATCAGTCACGGTTACATCTTGACAAAACTTGCAGAAAGGCAAATAGTAACTACAAATTGTAGCATAATACAGAGTAGACATGCTGTGGGAAACCTCAGTTGGTCTGAGGAGTTAGAGTGTGTGAACTTAAACATTGGCCTTGAATAGACACCCATGTATCCTTGGAGAAGCTGGAAGGCACAAAGAAGAGCCAAGTAAACAAGATTAGGAAGCTGCCAGGCCGCAGATGGAATCACCCAATTATGAAGTTACAACTGAGAAGGAGTCATCCAATTATGAACTGTCGGTCTTTAGCTAAACCAATCGTGCATGGATGCACAGCTCGGGAAGGGGTATAAAAAGTCTTGTAAAATCAATAAAGATGGTCTTTTGGCCCACAGCTTCTACGTGTTGTGGATTGCCCCGACCGTGACATCTGGTGACACCTGACGTGATTGTGGCACTTGGACCGTAGACCTATGAGGACTTGGACAACGGATCTGCAGAGCCATGAGTACCCAGAGAAGCTGAGCGGTGGAGGAGTGGGGCTCTGGAGCTGCAAGCTGAGCAGTGAAGGAAGAAAGTTTCCAACGCTGCCGGCTGACTGGTGGGGGAGAGAGTCTCCAGAGCTGCCAGCTGAGTGGTGAAAAGCATTTCCAATGCTGCCAGCTGACCGGTGTGAGAGAGTCTCCAGAGCTGTTCGCAGAAGAGTACACCTGGATTGAGGTGAGCTGCTGGGAAATATGGGTACTTCCTTAAGTAAGGAGGAGACAACGATCATTTCTATGTGGAAAACAATCTTGCAAAAATGGGGAGTTAAGTTAGAAGAGTCGGACTTGCGAAAAATGCTCCTATGGAGTAAAGAACAGGGATATGAAGCAACTACCATAAATTCCTTTAATGTTACTATCTGGAAGGAGGTGGGCGATAAACTGGTTGACTCTGCTACTCGGGGAGATAAAGGCGCAGCAGCACTTTTACCAATATGGCGTCTTCTTTATGAGACCCTGAATGATTTTAAGCTACAGCGGGAGCAGGTGGAGGGCATCACTCCTGCTCCTGATACCGTACAGCATTTTGCGCCTCCCGTGTCGCTCCTTGCAGAGGAACCGATTCCAGGATATAGGCTAGATTCCAGAGCACACCCTAGAATTCATGACCTGTGGAGGAGAGGGGAGCTTTGGGATGATTCTGACGATGGGATGTGCACAAGACACCCTTTCACGGCCAGCGGTAAAACTATTGGAATACCTGTAGAGCTGCCAGACAGTCTGGGATCGTTGCCAACTGATACCAATAGTATAGTTCTGGTAGAGCCGTCGGCCCCACCACTTTCTCTGTTAGACAAAGGAGGACATCAGCACTGTGTAAATTTGTCAAGGTACCCCCACTCCCAGAAGAAAGGCCTGATGAACGGGATGATGAGATGTTTGGGGGTGGAGAAAAAGAGAATGAGCACAGACACAGAGTAGAATGGCAGTCGGAAAAGCCTCTTGGGGGTCCCTCTTGCAGAGGAACATCTCAGTTAGGGAATTTGCCTCTGTGCATGCAATCGTCTGTCTTTTTGGCAGAAGCTAAAAGCACAGGCTTTAGGAGAGGGGGATTGGAAGCTGTCTGAGATGATAGATATCCCGTTAGTAGAGCCTCATGCTGATCCTTCTGCAGCATTGGCATTTCCTGCTGTGAGGGGGGATCCAGCGAAGGGGGCAATGGATGAGCACACACCATACTCATGGAAAGTGATTCAAGATTTGCAGAAAACTGTGGCACAATATGGTCCAAATTCTCCAGCAACTATGCAGTTACTCAGGCTGTTGTCTATGGAAGAAATAACAACTTTTGATTTTACTATGCTAGCACAGATAATGTTTCAACCAGTACAGTGCGCTGTTTTTAGATCAATATAGGCACAGAAGGATGAGGCTCAGGCATTTTGGAATTTACAGCTTCCGCAAGATGATGTGCGTTTTGGTAATGGCGTGGACGCACTAACAGGGACAGGACAGTTTTCTAACCTGCAGCATCAGGCACAGTGGCATCCGCTGGCTTTAGAGCAGGTCAAGGCTGTGGGTCTGGAAGCACTAATATGTATGGCCGAATTAGCTGAACCAAAAGCAAAATACACCACGATTCGGCAGGGGACTATAGAACCGTTTTTACAGTTTGTTGAAAAATTGCAAGCTGCAGTGGAAAGGCAAGTGTTTGATGTGAATCTAAGAACTATGCTAGTAACTCAGCTTGCAAAGGACAATGCAAATGATGATTGCCAGAAGATAACTGAAGCGTTGCCAGGGGACCCCACCCTGTACACCATGATACAGGCTTGTGCCAAGGTGGGATCCATAGGGCATACAGTAACAGCCCTAGCCGCAGCCTTGGCTGCTGCGAAAACAAGGGATTTAAGATGTTTTGATTGCGGCCAGGTCGGGCATTTTAAATGAGCGTGCCCAAAAAAGAACAAGAGAGATAACGCAGCTGGGATCACATGTCTTATGTGTGGGAAAAGCGGCCACTTTGCAACACAGTGTTGGTTCA
This sequence comes from Phaenicophaeus curvirostris, assembly GCF_032191515.1. Classification (NCBI taxonomy): domain Eukaryota; kingdom Metazoa; phylum Chordata; class Aves; order Cuculiformes; family Cuculidae; genus Phaenicophaeus; species Phaenicophaeus curvirostris. The sequence continues at coordinate 78,183,419 of NC_091394.1, read as the reverse complement.
GAGGTTATCTAAATAACCAGCCCTCGCTGCAGGGAAATGGCAAGAAGAGCGTGAGGAGGCGCACGCAGACAAAAACGCCTGCCGCATCAGCAACAATCCATCCCGCAGCCATCCTCAAACACAAGCCTATGCAACCGGCTGTCAGGGAAAACCAAGGGATCAGCCAGCATGGATGTATCCACTGCTGACAAAGTAACTCTAACAACACAGGGGTGCATAAGGTTCCCTTGGATGCTTGGGGACCCATCGGAAATGGACTAAGTGCATTACTAATTGGGACGATCAAGTACTACTATACGAGGACTTATGGTACATGCGGGAGTCATTGATGCTGACTGTGAGGGACAAATTTATGCTATGGTTGCCACACCCACTCCACCTGTTACAGTGGAAAAAGGCACTCGCATTGCTCAACTTGTACCTTTTATGAGTTGCGTCCCTAGGACTGAACAGGTCACCCGAGGCACTGGAGCGTTTGGATCCAGCGGACAACCACAGTGCTTTGGATGCAAACGCTGTCTGACAGTCGACCACAAATGGTGTGTACATTATCCATGGATCAGGCATCGCCAAAATTGTTGAAGGTAAATGGACTATTAGATACACGTGCAGATGTCACTGTTATTTCTCAACGAGATTGGCTTTCCTCTTGGCCTGTGATCTCTACCACTCAAGGCGTCATGGGCCTGGGGGCAGTCACCAATGGTTTCATGGCAGCGACACCAGTCCTCATCACCAACCCGGAAGGACAAAAGGCTACTGTTCGACCTTATGTGACTGTGGCCCCTTTGAACTTATGGGGAAGAGACTGTTTGTCACAGTGGGGGGTTCGGATAACCACGGATTTTCATTAGGGGTCACTGTGTTGCAGGATGTGAAGAGACCTACACTGGCTTTGGAATGGTTAACAGAGAAGCCGGTTTGGGTGGATCAGTGGCCACTCAATTGTGAAAAACTTATAGCCCTGCAGACTTCGGTAGCAGAACAACTAGCTGCAGTCATATTGAACCATCTCATAGCCCGTGGAATACCCCAGTGTTTGTGATTAAGAAAAAAATCAGGAAAAAAATTACACGATTTACATCGGATCAATGAGGTGATGGCAACAATGGGAGCTCTGCAACTGGGATTGCCCTCACCTACAATGATCCCCATGCAGTGGGAAATTGTTGTGATAAACTTAAAAGATTGTTTCTTTACCATTCCATTAGATGTAAATGATATGGAAAAGTTTGCTTTTACAGTTCCATCAATCAACCATGCTGAACCATAGCAGAGGATATGCAGGAGCCACCTATGGTTCGCCACTTTGAATCCCTACGTAACACAACCACTATTTCCCCCGGTGTTAAGGTTAAGGTGAAAGACCTGCAAAGTGGACAATGGTCACCTCCGTGTGTTTTATTAACCTGGGGAAGAGGGTATGCTTGTGTTTCCACAGATAGTGGCCCTCAGTGGGTTCCTGCTCGCTGCGTTCGGCCTGTTGTGGATGGTCCACGCAAGTGAAGAACGAATGGTCCCACAACCAAAGCAGATATACCTCCTCTAACATGTCATGCTTTTTTCTGCTCTAGTTAGTCTTGCTTGTAGAGATCTTTCTAGTTTGTGGGGATAGAGCATGGGGGGTGGAATTCTTTTGAAACTTAAGGATGGGCCATGTAGCTTTGGGGAGCTTATGTCACCAACATCCAACCTTATTACAAAAAAGTAAAAAGTGCCTCAGTATTGGCACCTGGGGCTGCTACAGCGGCCGCCTTAAAAAGCTAATGAACTTGGAATGTTGGCTAGGTAAGCAAACCAATGCTACATTGATTTCACTGAGTGTTTTGTTAACTGATGTTGATAGTGTTAGGTATGCTGTATCATAAAATAGAACCATAATAGATTCTCATTATTAGTTTAAGGACATGAATTTGAAGGCTTTGACGGAATGTGTTGTATCAGATAAGGAGTCGATGGGTGGTATTAGTTGAATGGCTTGCTTAAAGGATGGAGACTGTCAAGGTAGTTGTTATCTTTGGTAAGATCTAGAATGTTGATTTTGTTCATTGTTGTGTTTGTGTTATTAATATTGCCATGTCTTGTGTCTCTGTTGCAAGGGCCCTGCAGCAGAATGCACGGGCAATTTTTGTAGCACAAATACAAAAAGGGGAAATTGTGGGAAACCTCGGCTGGTCTGAGGAGTTAGAGTGTGTGAACTTAAACATTGGCCTTGAATAGATGCCCGTGTATCCTTGGAGAAACTGGAAGGCACAAAGAAGAGCCGAGTAAACAAGATTAGGAAGCTACCAGGCCGCAGGTGGAATCACCCAATTATGAAGTTGTAACTGAGAAGGAGTCGTCCAATTATGAACTGTCGGTCTTTAGCTAAACCAATCGTGCATGGACGCGCAGCTCGGGAAGGGGTATAAAAAGTCTTGTAAAATCAATAAAGATGGTCTTTTGGCCCACAACTTCTACGTGTCGTGGATTGCCCCGACCGCAACAACATGCACATCTAAAACAACAAAAAGTCCTGTGAGCTGCCCCAAATGCTCACAATATAAATTAGATCAGGAAGAACAGGGAAAGGTAGGCAATTACATTTGTTCTCTATTATTCTCTAAGCATGGGACTAATTTAGTTTTCTGAAAAGTTAAACAAGTTTCTTGTTCTAAATGAGACAACAGAATACTATTTGTTAGGTGAGAACAATAATTAGAAGTATTCTTTATTGGCTTTGTTGAAAACACAGAGAAGACATTTAAACACTATAGAATATAGGTAACTTCTGACTTTTTATAGCAGAGGTTTAGTCCACTGTGCTGTCATATTCATATAACCATGAAATGTTGGTTCAGCAAAAGATTTTAATCAAATAGATAAATAGATCAAAACCAATTTAAAAATGTGTGCCCATTTGGATGAAAACCTTGTTGGTTTCTGTAGTTTCAGTAGCTGAAAGATTCCAGCCCTCAGTAAAGAGAAAGGTGGTCAGAGTTAGTAATAATATCTTACTGTACAGATTAACTAGGCAGAATTGGTTTTCTTACCCAAGAAACATGTCAGATCACACATTTTTAATACTTCAATATTTTCATTCATATTTGTGAGAGCACTCTTAAGGCATGAACATTGTTCTGTAATAATTTTCTGTAACTGACTGAGCAGAGAAAGGTAAAAGAGAGAAAGAAGTTACATTGATTGCAAATACCAAAAAAATCCATACAGGAGAACATTCAAAATCCACATAAGGAAAGAAAGATACAAGGTTCAAATCTGGCAGTGATTCCGTTTTATGGAAGAACGAACACCAAAAATTCACAAATTTTCCACAAAGTGGAATTACTGATTTTGAAATAGTTTAATCAGGAGTCTGGGTTTTGCAACAAGACACCTGACATGCTGCCCAGAACTAAGGGTCCTGAAAGCCCCAGCTGCTTCCATTGCTGAAGAACCAGGGACCGAATGACACAAAGGAAGCAGAATACAGCTTCCCACCAGCCTGCCAGCAAGGCTGCCAAGGAAGAGCTGGCAGAAATTCTGGTTTCTCCCAGCAGAATCCAGATATCAAAACTTGTCTGGCTTCTAGGAGCACATGGAAAGTTCTGTCAAAAAAAAAAAAACCTGACAAAAATTGAAAAGATTTTTTTCATTACCTCTGTGAACATGCAAATCTCACACAGAAGTTGAGAAGTGAAGCCTTGAGTACACCCAAACTTTACTGAGGATGTAAAAATAAGCCAAAGAGCCCACAAGAATGCACCCAGTTACAGTACTCCTGCCTAATAGACTGCAGTAGGAAATTCTATTGGTAGAATTTGAAAATAAATAAAACCTTAAATAAAACCTTTAAATCTCTACACACAAAAAAAGGTGCTTCTCCCCTCAAGAACTTCCTAATGTCACTTTCCACCTGGACCTGCCTTCAGAAGTCATACTGAACAAAACACACTCTTCCTTCTGCCTTCCTTCTCCTCACATCTCCTGAGTGTCATGTCTGATACTGCGTGCTATTCCTACAAAAAAAGATCATTGCAGGAACAGAGTAATGGTTGCACTGGACAAAACCTGCCTGTGTCATAGGAAATTCTCACAAGGAATAAGCATTGCAAAAAAAAAAAAAAAAGAAAGGAAGAAAGGAGAGAGTGAAAGGAAGTCTGTAAGAGAGACAATTAAGAAAGAAAACAAATGCTACCTAGTTCTGGCAAAGTCAAAATGGACATACTTTAACCTTAAATATTACACGTCCAATAAAATCCTCCCCTTATCCCATTTAACAATACAAAAGGAATTTTTGGTCCCATTTTAAACTGAGAGCCCTAAAAAGATAACCTATATTGAAGTAGAGTGTTAGACCACAAAAGAAATTGAGAAATACAGGGAAGATTCTAAGGTTCACTGACAAGATCAGGAATGAGTAATACTTTGTCACAGATTATTTCTTTGATCACTTCAAATGAAACCAGAGGAACCAATAGCAGCCAGATTTAGTGCTGTGGTTTCTCCTTTCCTTGCCCTTTTTTGCTTTATTTCTTCCCTTTTTTTCCCCTCCAATGTTATATTACCTTTACCTGTGACCCTAAGAAATTTATGGCAGTGAGCTAAATTCATCCATCATAAATGTCCTCACAACAGATAGCCTGACTTTTTTCTACCATGTACAAGGCCTGAAAGGACAGATCAAATGAACTCCACCTAACAGTATTCAACAGTAAAACTGTTAAAATAAGAATAAATGCCATTATTCACTATTAGACTACAGCTGGGGGCACAGCAAGCTAATTGCTTCATTACAATGGACAGATTAGATTATTAAGAGTGAAATGATTACCAAGCGCACAGTCATGGGGTCATACTGGATTCTTCATTTTTCCTGGAGGCACAGTTGTACTGATGGCAAAGAGTGCTTTTAAAACCTTAAGTATCCAGGAGGCTGCACTTTTTCTTTTCAAATGAGAACACTATCAGTCTGATTCATGCTTTAATCATTCCCTGATCAGACTACTTCAATTTCTTTAAATAAGGAAAAGAAAACCTAACTTAAAATATAAGATTCAGCAACCTCCCTGTCAAACAAGAACAACCTAGGAGAACACACCTCATCACACAGTCCATGGTTTTACACCACTGCAGGCGAAACTAGAGATTTCACTGCTATAGATAACTGCTATACTACATAGATAGTACATACTACAATGCCGTGCACACTGCAGGTAAAGGAATTCAGGATAGGACCTAGGATGAACTAAAAAAATCTTTCATTGTACATCAGGACCCAGATACCCTCACCTCTGAATCATCTAAACCACCTATTCTTCATAGTATGCCATGGCTCTCACCTTATGCACAGAATGATGCACCCTTTTTGTGGAGACCAGGGCAGAGGGAGACTGAATAAAATTGGTACACACTTTAATTTTGTCCTATTATGTAGTAAAGTCTCAAAGTTGAGTTGCACACCTGGATCCAGAGAAATGGAACATGTACCAAGCTGCAGATATCAGAAAATGTATTCCAAGAAACTCTTGTATTCTCATTATTGAGAATTACATTCTTAATTTGGAATACAAGTTTTGCAACTTTATTTTCAACACTAGATTGAGTTGAAATTCATGTCCCTAAAATGAATGGCCTACCTTTGCCATTGAAAACGTTCTACAATAATGACATCCTTCCTCAAGAAAAATCAGAAGCAGAAAGAGAGACAAAGAAGAACACATTAAGATATGGATCTCATGGATCATGTACATTTGCTCTATTTTTACTAAAAGCCCAGGGAAAGGAACAAAACCTACGTATGCTTCTTCAGGGGCAGCATTTATTCAAGGCTGTGAAAATGTATTTTGGGACTGCAAAAGGATAATCTAAGTCAGATTTGTTCATGTATCTAATCACTTCCGTCTTCGTGACAGTGCAGAAAATCCTAAAACTCACTAACAAATGTTAAGGTCAAGCTCCCTCTCCACCTCTGCCCAGGACATACCCACATAGCTGCTGGAGATGGAGAGTAGCAGACCTCCTTCCTGGCCCTAAAAAGAGCTTTGTATCCCTCTTCAGTACAGACGGAAATGGGATTGGATGATTTTACTGTATGTTAAAAATTTTGGTGTCATTCCTAGAGGAGCCTTAAATCTATCCATCTTCTGAAGAACATAGATCAATCTGCTCTAACTAAAACTGTATAAAACAGCTTATTAAAATAAGGAAACATGGGAAAACAAAAAAAAAATCTAGTGTAGAAATGTAGACTACAACTTTCTTTAAGTGGGTCTGACAGATTGAGAGATCAGAAGTAGATTGTAGCAAAGCAAGAAAGTGAATAAGCAAATGAACAGAAACTGATAGCATCCAGGCTCTCACATTTTGACTGGCACGTCTGTCTGTCACAAGCAAATTAAAAACAGTACTTCAGTACGAAATGGTGCAGCTGACAGCACAAAAAAAGCTGCAGCTATCAAATGCCAGCTGTTAGAAATAACATTAATTAATTACACCCTTTTCAAATTTCTGTACTTTGATTCTTACTTGACTGAACTGGATAAATTTAACTATAGACAGGTGGTACTTTTGTTAGTGCGCATGAAGATGTATTTCTTTAGTAGGGATTTCACCAAAAAGTGCTAATTCAAGACAATAAGACAACTGTTTTTACGTATTATCTACTACAGATAAAATAAAATCATAGAATAGCTTGGGTTAGCACTAAAGCATTTTCTAGTGTAAAACAGACAGTAAAATACTTTCAATCAGAAATATTTTCTTCATGAGATACCAAAAGATATTGAGTTGCTATTGCTTATTTTTCAAAAATAATTAATATTTTTCATTACAGACACATACAGAAGACATTTTAGGTTTTTAATATTAGACAAACTCATGCATAGTTTCCACTTCCATTTAAATAATTAAATACCTTTCTTTTAGGTTTAAATTAGAATTATTCTTCAAATATTTTTAGATTCCAGAAAAAAAAAAATGTACAAAAAACTTATTCAAGTAACTCAAATAGTGACTGTGCTCTTAAAAGCTAGTTGACTGGCAGTAAAGAGAATAAGAACCACTGAAAGCCCTATTGTCCTTCCTTTATCTACTGTAAGAAAATAAAAATCTAAAGCTGTATCTATATACAAGATGATGTCATAAATGTAGATATCAAGTTGCAATTTCCTTCAGCTCCCTTACTTTTTATTATTGTAAGCACAATTCTTGCTACACATGTGATTATTCTTGAACTTTAACCCCAAAAATTCACCATGTTTGTGGAGTGTACACTAGTTTCACTATTTATTAAAATGGTAACCTTTATACTGTGCATATTCCACAACTGATGTTACACAAAATATACCTGGAGGTAGCAGAGTAGCCAAAGATGCATGAGACTAATAAAGTATTTAGATTAAAAAAAAAATAAAGGAAAAAACTCTAAGAAGCGACAGTGAACACAAGAAGTGCTGACACAAGGCTTGCTAACTTCTTCACTACTTAGCTCTTTTTTTACAGATACAGTAAATAACTTGATTAATTTCAATAGTTATAATAGATAACCATCATCTTACTCTCTTGCTAGGGCATTGTGGGCAAATTGTCTCACTATTCTGTATTTATTTTACAGTTTTTATGCACTTATCTATATGTAACCTAACACTGGACATTGTGATGTCTATCCACTTCCAAGGAGGGAAAACATTATCAGTCACTGAAGAAATTACCAGAAAACACTTTACTCTGTAAGAATAATAAAGACATCAGCAAAATATTAGCAGCCAATCTACAATCCATGCTTTCAATACATATACCTCCAGTTCAGGCAGTATTAACAGTAAATGCAAGAAAATTTGGAAGCTGGTACAGAGAGTAAGACAATGCAATAAAGGTCCTCTGTATCAAGTAAGAACAGAATGAGACCAAACAATACAATTCCAATATGACAGAATGCATTGGTTTGTTTCAAGATTTCCCCAGGATGGGTAATATGTCTCACTTCATATTGCTGTCCTCTCTGCAGTTCCACAGGCAGCAAAGCCAGTTCAGGAACTACAAATTCACTGCTTAAATTCTACAGGAGAGGAGCAAGTCTATGTACAGTCTCTCACTCCCACATGGCCATTATAGTTTTCGACATAAATGATGAGGATTAATAGGACTCATTTATTTTTCTTTGACAACAAGATTAAATCAGAAATGATCTAATGCCATCAGTAGACTTAGAAGAGAACAAAAGAATGTAAGTTAAACAAAAATCAGGCTCAATCATTTTACTATGGAGACAAAATTTTCAGGAAAGCATCACAAAAAAAGCTACAAAGTGTTTTATTTGCCAATGAAATGGTCCATCCCAAGTGTCTTCTTACTAGATCCATCCATTAAAAATAAGTTGGGAAAAGTGTATCATTTAAAACTGATCTGTATTAAAACCTGTAGGACTGACAGACTTAAATGGTCATCTCACAGACCACTTATATATAAAACTAGAATAAAATTACAAAATTGAAAAATCCTACCTTGTATAACCTGAATGTAAGTAAAATTTAAAATATTCAACTACCACCTATATAATTCAAAACATATTTGGAGCACTGGAAGAAATAAATCACTCTTGGATGGAAAAAAGTCTTGTTTAAGATGAAGATGCTCTCCTCTTTTCAGAATAATTTCATCATCATCTCAAGTAGATCTTTGTTGAAGTTCCATCCTCATTTTCTACAGAGAGAAACATTTAGTATAAGTGCATCTTCTTTACATACAGCATTAGGAGGAAAGACGTTTTAGTATTTCATTATACAGTAACACAAGCATTCAGGCCAGCAGTACAGATCAGTAATGGAACCACTGTAATCCAGTCAGGCACTGGACATTTGCTCTTCCAAACACTGAGACAGTCTGAATATTAACCTGTGAAAACGCAAAAGCCTACTATACCCTCCAGAAATTTGCGTCTGATATTTATAGAAAAAAATGTTCAAAAGGAATTTAGTTTTAATAAAATTGCTGTGTTCTGAGTAAATATGACATTTTAAAAATGTATAATTTATTCATATTTGGGGACAGCAAATTATTCCGGAAGAATAGGCTATGATTCTGAAAGGAGGACAATCACACTCTTTTGGTGGTATAACACACGTTAACATGTTAAAAGATTGCTTCTGTAGTAATTTTTACCAGCATTCTAGAGGGAAGGCACAAAAAGGGGGACAGCTGGTTTATTTTTCAGTAAAACGCAGATCAAAGATGACTCTTCTAGCAATCCAAGAGGAAAAAAAAACACCACACATTTTCTAACCAATAGTATAATGTAGCTCCTAATGAATACTAGGCTAATATTAGCAACCAAGTAGTACAAAATATGTGAATATTTTATAGTCCTACATAATAGCCCTAGTCCTAACAGAGTTATTGCTCTTCTGAAAGAATGAAATGTTCCTCTAACTATAGCATTGCTTAAAATTAAGGCAGCTAGGTAGGCATTCAGAAAATTGCTACTAGTGAGGTAATATTTTTAATTGCTATATTTCTCAGGCACTTTTAAAAAAAATTCAATTAAGTCAATGAGGCTGCATGTCAGATGCACAATTAAGTCTGCAAGTCTCTAAATTTACATCAAAGCATTGATATTTTTTCTAATTGTAATAGAAGTTATTGATTCTGTCCATCTTCTTCTTATGTGTCAGCATAGACGGGGGCACTGGTAAATTCACACTTTGTGTTTCTCTGTGTAATCTTACAAACTTTCAGTAGCTCATGAGTTCACAACCCTAGTATATTGAAATTCAATCATAACTGTTGTCACTCACAGGATTCACTATTAAAAATGTTGTAATAGCAGATTAAATTACAACAAAGCTATTTTTATTTCCTCATTTTTTAAAATATAAATGTAGGCTATGTTTCAAGTTAATTGCAAACAAACTTAGAGACAAAGCCATCACATAATTTGACCATCAGAAGATCTTGTCTCTGTACAAAACCTGAGATACTAGGGGCAAAGTAGCTCTTCCATTACTTTACACAATAAAAAGTGTTTGGTCACCTGTGAAAATACAAAAGCTTGTGGGTGCAACAATTACAACTGGGACCTTTGCTACGCATCTTTCATTATTTGTGTCCCAGATCACATTGAAAAATGCAACAGCACAGCTTTCTAGAACCCATTCACTTAACAGCTTCATCTAAGATGTTTTCTCTCTCCTTTGTTTCCATGTGCTACAAGCTGAACAAACTTATTCCATTATGTCAAAACATCAGAGTTCTAAAAGTGTCTGAGAAAAAAAACACACACACACCAACTGATATGGAGGCACAAAACCTAGTTCTATCTGAACTAATACCAACAATTGTCTTCTAAATTCAGTTATTCAACAGCAAAATTTTTTGAGCATTTTCTTTGTTTTCTTCACAAGAAAAGCTCTGAACACTAATTTTTACTGTGCCGGCTCATAGACCTCAAAATGGCACCTGCAAAACAAGAAATTATTTCTTAAGCGTTGACTGTTGTTTCTCTGAATGACTACAACATGGTTAGTCATTACAGACTGTGGAAATAATGGTCAAATAAGTCCATTGCTCCCAGAAACTCCAAAAGTCCTGTGGCTAATCTCTCGCAGCCCCCGAGTTGCACTAGCTCAGCAGCTTGCAGGATTGTGCAGCAAACCAGATCAGTTCCATTTTGTAGTTTAAAAAAATGCTCACCAAAATGGTGAAGGGGAAAATACTTTTCATTAGTTTAATTTCCCTGAAGCAGCTTCATTTAACAGGTCAGCAGACACTTGCACCAGGGCCATGGTGGTGTCATGGAGAGAGAAAGGAGTAACTGGGCTGGCGATGGAGCTACCTCTGCTGCACTAAAAGCAAAGAACCGTCCAGGGCTCCACAGCTGAATTTAGCCTCTCAGAGCTGCCTTTTGGAGAAGCCTCTCTTTCTTTTACTGCTTTGATTATACAGGAAACCCAGGAAGAGGGGCCTCCCTAGACTCAGGTTAGCCTTTGTAAATATATTTGCAACATACAAGGGTGGGCAGGCCTTGGCTTGCTGGCAGACACCCACCAAGGCACACTTTCCTTCTCTTACTCAGCAGGACAGGACAGAAAATAAGATGGGAAAGCTCATGGGTCAAGATAAGGACAGAGAAGTCACTCACCATTTACCACCACAGACAAAACAGGCTCTACTTTGGGAAGATTAATTTAAATTGTTTCCAGTTAATACCAAAGTAGGACAGTGAACATAAAAACAAAGCTTAAAACACCTTCCTCCACTCCTTCCTTCTTCCCAGGCTCAGTTTCACTCCTGAATCTTCTGCCTCCATCCCCCAAGTAGTGCAGGTGGATGGGGAATGGGCATTGTGGTCAGTCTATGACACTTTGTCTCTGCTGCTCCTTCCTCCTCATTCTTTTCTCCTGCTCCAGTGTGCAGTTCTTCCTGTAGCATATTGTTCTTAATGAACTGCTACAACATGAGTCCTTCCCACAGGCTGCATCTCTTCAAGAACTGTTCCACCATGAGTCCTTTCCATGGGGTGCCGTCCTTCAGGAATGGACTGCCCTGGCAGGGATCCTTCCACATGCCACAGGTTCTGCCAGCAAATCTGCTCCAGCCTGGGCTTCTTCCATGGGCTGCAGTTCCTGTCAGGAGACTACTTGTGAGGGCTTCCCACGGAGTCACAGCCTCCTTCAGGTACATCCACAAGTTTTAGTGTGGGCTGCAGGCAGACATCTGCTCCACCATTAGCCTCCATGGGCTGCAGGGGGACAGCTGCCTCACCATGGTCTTCACCCCAAGCTGCATGGGAATCTCTGCTCTGGCACCTGGAACATCTTCTCTCCCTCCTTCACTGACCTTGGCATCTGCAGGGACATTTCTCCCACATTTCTTCTCCTTTCTCTCTCTCATAGCTGCTGCAGAGCATTTTTTCTTATCTTCTCTTAAACATGTTATCACAGAGACACCACCACTGTCACAGATGGGCTCAGCTTTGGCAAGTGGTGAGTCCAATTTGAAGGTAGCTGAAACCAGCTCTGTCTGACTAGAGGGCAGCTCCTGGGGTCTTTTCACAGAAGCCACCCCTGCAGCCCCACCCCAACACCTGGACACATAGACCCAAAACCAATACTTACTCTATAACAAAAATGAAATGCTACAATTTTAAATTTTAATCTGGTGAATTACATGCTTCTGTATGTAAGTTTCAATTTATTATGGCAATATAAACCTATTTATGAATTAAAAGGCAAAGAACAATTGGGCTGATGGGCAAGAGTTCAATGACAATACTTTCCTCCCTTTGTTTCACACACAGAGAATTTTGTTGAAGTAAAATTTTATTAAACTGAAACCAAAGCTAGAGCACAGTTCAGTAATGTAAATATAAACATTATTATGCAGATGTTCAAACCATCCCTAAAAAAGATACTAATGATGACCAAACTTATTAAGAAATGGAAATGCACAATAGAGCTCTTGTATAAACCTCTTTCCACATTATGACAACACAATTCAGTAACTTTATAAACACTTGATAACAGTTATTTATGTCCAAGATAGAAGGTATTTAATGGCAATTTCTCTCTTTTAACACAAGTCACTGTCTTTCTTGTGGGCAGCTTTACTGAACACCCAGCAGTGACAATGGCAGGCAGGAGCTGTTTTAAAATAGGTCATCATTATTAAGGAAGTTCTTAGTCTTACTTGTGTTACGACCAGCAGTCTGTTTGAAGGAGATTTTTCATGGATTTCTATATAAAAACATTCCTAAGCCCCTGTCAAAAGAAAACCTCATGGCTAAAATAAGTGACAAAAAAATGCTACTGATTCTAAACTACTCTTTCTTATTTAACCTAAGAATAAAAATAGGAGTATATAATTCAATTATTTCAGTAATAAGAATCATAGAATCATAGAATGGCCTGGGTTGGAAGGACCTTTACAGATCATCTAGTCCACTCACCCTGCAGTCAGCAGGGACATCTTCAACTAGATCATGTTGCTCAGAGCCCCATCCAACCTGACCTTGAATGTTTCCAGGGATGGGACACCTACCACCTCTCTGGGCAATCTATTCCAGTGTTTCACCACCCTCAGCATGAAAAAAATCTTCCTAATATTTAGTCTAAACTTCACTTCTTTTGGTTTAAAACCATTACCCCTTGTCTTATTGCTACAGGCCCTGCTAAAAAGTTTTTCCCCATCTTTCTTATAGGCCCCCTTTAAGTACTGAAAGACCACAATAAGGTTCCCTCGGAGCCTCCTCTTCTCTATGCTGAACAATGCCAACTCTTTCAGCTTATCTTCAGAGGGGATGTGTTCTAGGCCTTTTATCATTTTTGTGGTCCTCCTCTGGACCCTCTCCGACAGGCCCATGTCCCTCCTCTGCTAAGGGCTCCAGAGCTGGATGCAGTATTCCAGGTGTGGTCTCACCAGAGCAGAGTGGAGGGGCAGAATCACCTTCCTTAACCTGCCAGCCACACTTCACAGAATCACAGAATCACAGTATCACCTGAGTTGGAAGGAACCCACAAAGATCATCGAGTCCAACTCCTATCTCTGCACAGGATAACCCCAAAATTTACACCATGTGTCTGAGGGCACTTTCCAAATGCTTCTTGAGTATACTTAGACTTGGTGCCATGACTACTTCCCTGGGGAGCCTGTTCCAGTGCTCCATCACCCTCTGCACGAAGAACCTTTTCCTAATATCCAACCTAAGCCTCCCTGGCACATCTTCCTGCTATTCACTTGCTTCTTATGATGCAGCCCACGATATGACTGGCCTTCTAGGCTGCAATCTCACATTGCCAGCTCATGTCCAGTTTCTTATCCACCAGGACCCCCAAGTCATTCTCTGCAGGGCTGCTCTCAATCTCTTCATCCCCCAGCCTGTATTGATACTGAGGGTTGCCCCTACCCAGCTGCAGCACCTTGCACTTCACCCTTTTGAACCTCATGAGATTTTCACAAGCCCACTTCTCCAGCTTGTCAAGGTCCCTCTGCATGGCATCCTGTCCCTCGGGGGTGTCAACCTCACCACTCAGCTTAGTGTCATCTGCAAACTTGCCAAGTGTACACTCAGTCTGATCATCTACATCATTGATGAAGACATTAAACAACACTGGTCTCAGAACAGACTCCTGAGGGACACCACTCATCACTGATTGCCATATGAACATCGAGGCATTGACCACTACCCTCTGAGCGCAACCATCCAACCAGTTTCTTATCTACCAAATAGTCCATCTATCAAATCCATATCTCTCCAGTTTAGAGAGAAGGAAGTTGTGGGGGATTGTCAAAGGCCTTAGAGAAGTCCAGATAGATGACATCTGTGGGTCTTCCCTTGTCGACTGATGTAGTCACTTCCACATAGAAGGCCACTAGGTTGGTGAGGCAAGACTTGGCCTTGGTTAAGCTGTACTGGCTGTCTTGAATAACCTGCTTGTCCTCCAGCATACCTGCCTTAGCATACCTTCCAGGAGGATCTGTTCCATGACCTTCCCAGGCACAGAGGTGAGACTGACAGGTCAGTAGTTTCCAGGGTCCTCCTTTCAACCCTTTTTAGAAATATATAAAGGTATCTTTACATATTTAATGACCCACTGAACTAATGAATTTTAATGGTAATCTTTCAGGAAACTATTTCTTATTAAAAGAAAAAATGCTGTAACTTGTGAAGCATGTTGTATATCCTTTATATGCACAATGATTAAAAACTAAAATAAACCCCAAACCTGATTCTTAACTATGAACCATGATTCAACTTCCACTTTCAGTGAATTTTTTTAATTATTATTTTAACGTGTTATTAGGCAAAATTATAAAGTCTAGTGTTCCTTCAAATTAATGAAACTCTTACTTGTAAATAACTGGTCCTACTGAGTTAAGAAATAGTTATTTATGTCTGAGAAGTAAACATGGGGCACAAGTGTCAGTGTAATCATGGCCTAATTCTACAATTATTATCACTCTTGTTTGTGCAGAACTAATATGACCATTCATACTAACAGTTAAAAATCTAAATAAATGAGTTTTTTGGTGTTTCTGCAAATAGAAGTTTTTTTTATGCAACAGAATATTTGTCTTATAAAGATTTTTCAAATATATAATTCGGACTAAATTTTAGAAAAGAACACTTGACAAATTCTGCTGAAGACTTATTCATATAAACACAACAAAGTAGCTAGAAACACTTGTCTTCCAACCATGCCTAAATAAATTCAAAATATATAAATGTACATCAGTGGCCAGCTACAGTCCATTAAATTTCATTCATCTTTGGCCACCTGCATTTTCAGATATCAAGCAGACAGTAGAATTCAACACTTTCAAATACGAAGTACTTTCCCTGTACTCTACCCTAAAAATACCTTTCTTTGGCTCAGTGCCTTCACAGCAACCTCTACAGCACTTTTTCAGAAAAAACATAAACAGGAAAGAAAAAATAAGCCTGAATTTTCTGATGCATATTTTTAAACACGGAACATACACTTTTTTAAAAGAAATGTAGACACTAGGTAAAAATACAAATTTCTTTCAATCATATTGGGTTTCTGCTTAAATTTACAACATGCTAACTCTTGAATTTCCCAGTTATTTTTTGTGAAGTTCAGCAGAATAATTAAAATTACTGCCTTACTTGAAATGTCTCCTGATGTGATATATATTAGCATAGAAGTAATATCAGCACTTGAAAAATATTTCATACTCGGTTAAATTTAGCTTCTCAAACCTGCCACTTATATGCAAATCAGACTATCAGGCATAATTTTACAACCAATCCAAAAAGCCTATAGATTATTAAAAAAGCAAAACAAGAAGCTTCATCCTATTCATAAATTACTATCAAGATCTTATTTTTAATAGTTCATATTGTTTACTGTGATATTTCATATTTCTAATGTTATACGTAGTTTGAAAAATCTAAGATTTTCCCAAAGCATTTTAACTTCAGTACAAAACACATGTTCAATGAAAGTATAATATTCAGCCTTTCAAACATGACACTGATGCTATTTTCTATCTGTTAGATAATACATGGTTCAGCTGACACTTACTGTGCAGTAGTTGGTTACAAAGAATTAAATGAATCATAATTGCAAAGACTAACCAAATTAATGAAAGCCTACTACATCAATACTCATGTTCCCAAACTGTCTTAGGGCCTGATTCAGCAAAAATATATTTTATTTATACACCACACAATACCTTCCAGATACCTGTTTATCCAGGTTTTTAAAGCAAGCAAGTGCTGAATTCAGAATGCATAGCAATTCAGTAGTATGTTTTTAACAGACTACCATCAAAAGTAACCTATCAACTTGTAAAAACACAGTAGCTAAATAAATATTGCTAAACAAATGGCTAACTGGCAGAAAAGAAGAAATTCAAAGCATAGAAGATATTCAAAGAATATGATATGATCTCTCTAACTTCCGCTGATACGACAAAAGAGATGGTGTGTGAGTTATGGAAAGAAATTATCAACTCAGATTGAGTTTATAGAGTTTTCTTTGGGTCTTAATGTTACGCTGCTTTTAGTTTACAAATAGTAGACAAATCCAGTGTTTGTAACTTCTCATCTAGCAATCAGACTCACTTCAGCTATGAGATTCTATCTTCTGGCTTAAAATATCCACTAATCATTCTTACTGGTGAATGGCATGTGAATATTTTCTTTACAATGTACTTTTGTTGATAGGTATGTTTAATCCCATATGGTGGAAAGATCTTGTATTCCAAGGTCTTTTAGATCTCATTCTTCGAAGACTTTCTGAATTTAGTATAAAAGGTATACCAAATGCTAAGAATAACCTTGGACGTGAAGGGAAATGTATTCAGGCTCCCAGCAGTGTCTTAAATAGTAAAGATCTGGACAAATGAGCATGCCTAATTAATAATTGATTGAAATAAAAGCAAAATATGCAGATTGACAAACAGGCTTCTAAAGAAATCTGGAGAACCATAAAAAGCAGTGACAGTAAGGAAAGCGGCTATGGCATTCTTATAAGACCAAATAGTGAAGAGTTACTCTCAAAACCAGAACTCTGAGGGCGAGATTCAACTTACCTAGCTCAAGATGCCTACAAGGTAGACTTCTATATTTGACACATTCACTATGTCTTCCTTTTAAATCCACAGGCAGAACTGGGCTCTGCAATTCATCCAGCCTGTTTGTAATGTCCAATTTAAGATGAGGTGGATCATATCCTAATGGTGCCTCTTTATTTCCATTTGCTTTAAACTGAATTTAAGCAATTTCAGATGTAGAGGTCTTATACTGCAGACATCTACATCTAGTCAGAAGAATCCCAGAGATTCTCTGGGCTTGATCCTTAACGCAAGCTCTAAACGTTTTAACATGGGAATGAAAAAGATACCAAAACTGAGGTAATCATTTTCATTAACCAAGCAGTTCTATGAGTGCTGAACCTAAAGAAGTCTGATTTCATGAGGACTCATAGTTCATGATTGATTTATTTTGATGTCTATGGTTGGTTCTCTCCTCTAAGGACTTTTTGATATTTAATATGGTGTGAGCAGACTTTTCTATGGTCAGGAGTGAGGACAATCCCTTTACTATTAATTTTCATTAGATCCTTAGCAATTAAGTATCTTTGGGACCCCATCTTTTTTTGCCACGTTTGTTGTAAGTCAGCCAACATCTCCAATGGACTGAATAAATATAGCAGAGGATGCAACTGTTTCTCTTACAATACTGTAGCTGTTTCACCTTTCCAAGGAGGTGCAAGATCTGTGTTTTACACCCTTCTCAGCTTGAGGAGATTTGACCACAGCTCTCTATTCCCTAACAAACAAGCAATGGGCAAAACTGGAATAAGATTATTCTGCATCCTACTACTGAAGCTGTGCAACTGAAATGTGAATGTGTGGAGAAGCAAGAGAACGTAGTCTCGGTAAGATACTTTCCAGAAGCAAACCCTTGTTCTTGCTCCAAGGGCTGTTTGTACATTTTATTTAAGCACTCTAATGCAAAATTCATAAGAGGCATCTGATGCAGACAGAATACAACTCAATGGCAATGAAGACAAATACTGTGCATAGTTGAGGTAATCAGCTTCAAGATACAAAATGAGGAATGTTTGATTCAGTGGCAGTACTGCAGAAAAGCATGTTGAGGTTATAGAGGAACACAAGCTGACCATGAGTTTATAAAGCTATATGACAAGAAAAAACCCAAGCATACATGACACTCGCTGTACAAAGAAAATGTTCTCGTACAAGACAAATTATATCATCCTTGTGGCCTCCCCATACACTTCTGTTTGGAATTCTGTGTCTGGCTTTGGACATTGTATTTCAAAAAAAAAAGATCATTTAAGTAAGTATATAAAGAACAAGTTGATAACAACAGTGTTCAAAAGTCTAGAAAATATGAACTATTGAGTCTACAGAAAGGAGATGATGAGAATCTACAGGAGGAGATATGATCACATTTCTGAAATGTATAAAAGGTTGCTGTAAAGAGAAAAGTAACAGACTGCTGTGCATGTCCAGTGAGGATAGGGTACGAAGCAAATGGCAGGAAAGAGATTTACATTTAAGAGTAGGGGAAAAAATGTAATGCTAAGAGTAATGACTTTGAGTAACTAAGACAAATTGACCAGGGAGACAAGGAATCTCCATTTGTGGTCAGGTCAGTAGTTGAATTCACTAATCCCATACCTTTCAGTAATATACTATAATTGAAAAAACCTGTACCAACTTTCATACTGGATCCAAGAGCTTTACCCTAAGATCCATTTGGCCCATTCTTCACCTCCTCCTACCTAGGCAGCGCAGCTCTTGCGGAGCTGATTAGCTCATATTCTGTGTATCATCTGTTACGTTCCCTTGCTTTGGCCATGAAGCCTATTTATTTCACTGGCTAGGTAGGCCCTCACAGTTGGGAATCACTAGATGAGACAATTAAGTGTCACAAATTGCTGTCTTATACTTCAGCATACCTTGAGACAAAGGATGAATTGGAAGACCTCTTGAGGCCCCAATCAACCGTATTTTCTATGTGTTATCTAGGCTTTAAACAGCTTTGAAAGCATTACTTCTCACTCATTCTTTCTGTAAAGAGAAAAATTTATAAATGTACCAAGAGTAGCTGAAAATAGAAAAAGAAGATTTCTTGTTAACACACTGGAGTACTCATTTCTAAAAATTTATATGAAAGATGGTTGCAAAGCATTTTCCAAAAAGGGTCAGCTCTCTCCAATTTACAGTTTTATTTAAAGGCCAAAATATTTTATGTCCCTCATATGCTTAAGTTAATACACAGTCTAAAGAAAGTCTGCCCTCACAAATATAGAGAACCAAAATGCCACGTTATATCAAATACCTATTAGCGCTATATTGACCTGTGAGTTGTTCTCTGTACAAATTCAATTTAACATTTGCTATAAGAACCCATTCACCTCTAATTATTAATGTTAAATAAAGAAAGAATAAGTCATCAGGAAGTATTTAAACAACTTCCTATGACATTTAAGAAGAAAGAACCAATCACACAGAGACAGTAAAAAGAAAATAACTTCTTTATTTTTTTTAAAGATTTCCTTTGTGAATTTTTTAAATAGAAGCACTCGGAATGTTTTGAAAAACAAGTTCAGCTCTTGGTAACTCCTGCTAGAACAAACAGGATATCTCACTATGGTTTTAATAAAAGAGTTTAAAGTTTAAAACAAAGATATTCTGTAGGGTCTCACATCAAAACTTCAGGACTCTAAAACTCCAAAAGACACACAAAGTACACTACCACAAACTCCTCCTCTATCAAACTGCATTCATTTAATTTCAGTTTATCCAAATGCAACTAAGATCACTCTGAAAACATGTTTAGGAAGAGAAATGTGATGACAGCTGATATTTGAATTCAAGATTATAAAAGAACTGCCATCTACCTTCAATGAAAAAGCAGAGAACAGTATAAATTATTTTCGACTCTTGCTCTCCAAAAATTATACTTATAACTTCTTGAAAGCACCACTACTCCTCTATAGAATCTTGTACTGTTACATTAACTCTTATAATCTCAGTCCTAACTGATCCCTTTGCAGTTTCAAGACAATACCTTAGGGAAACAATATGAGTAAACAGTTACAACGTGATATCGTGAAGAAGTAGCTTTTCACACAGCATTGATTCTGCAGTTTCATTGTTCAAGAACACATAAGAAGCAGTTATTAGAGTTTACTGATTTTACAAAAGCACTATCAGATTATATGAAAACTGTTCTTATTAATGAACTATTAATGAACTCAAGAGACATTTTTACTTTACGATCATAATAGTTCCTCCTGTTACACCATTTAATCCTACAAAACAGACAAAACGTACACTCATTAAGCATTGAAAACAATATGGTTTGATTTGAACTTAAGATTTATAATATGAAGTAATTTGTCTGAAAGACATCTGATTTTGAATTTCATTTTTAAACAATTAGTATTTAAAGAGAGTCTTCCTTCTTATAACTCTAAATTAAGGAGACTCACCACTGCCTAATTTTAAAGTGATTGAGTTGCCTCTGATAACTTCTAGCTATTAACCACGATATTGTAAGACATATGATTAAGACAACCTACATGATCTAATCTTAACTCACAAAATCATCTCCACCTCAAAGTTCATTGTTAAGGTGTAATGTCCATTGCTGTCAAATAAGCACAGAAGAGATCTTAACTTATCATTTCTTGTGTTCATTTGGGTTTTATCTCCCCAAGTTCCTGTCGGAAAAACATCACAGAAGATGTTGAGGAAAGATGGCAACGCAAAGAAGAAAAAAAATACTTCTTGCACCCTTAGCAAGTTTGCGGATGGCACTAAGCTGGGTGGAAGTGTCGATGTGCTGGAGGGTCGGGAGGCTCTGCAAAGGGATCTGAACAGGCTGGACCGCTGGGCAGAGTCCAATGGCATGAGGTTTAACAAGGCCAAATGCCGGGTCCTGCACTTGGGGCACAACCCTATGCAGTGCTACAGACTGGGAGAAGTCTGTCTAGAAAGCTGCCTGGAGGAGAGGGACCTGGGGGTGTTGGTTGACAGCTGACTGAATATGAGCCAGCAGTGTGCCCAGGTGGCCAAGAAGGCCAATGGCATCTTGGCTTGTATCAGAAACGGCGTGACCAGCAGGTCCAGGGAGGTTATCCTCCCTCTGTACTCGGCACTGGTGAGACCGCTCCTCGAATCCTGTGTTCAGTTCTGGGCCCCTCACCACAAGAAGGATGTTGAGGCTCTGGAGAGAGTCCAGAGAAGAGCAACAAAGCTGGTGAAAGGG
The DNA here is from genome assembly GCF_032191515.1 of Phaenicophaeus curvirostris. Lineage (NCBI taxonomy): Eukaryota > Metazoa > Chordata > Aves > Cuculiformes > Cuculidae > Phaenicophaeus > Phaenicophaeus curvirostris. The sequence goes on along the minus strand of NC_091394.1, from coordinate 78,162,169 downwards.
CTGGAGAACAGGCCTTATGAGGAGCAGCTGAGAGAGCTGGGGTTGTTTAGCCTGGAGAAGAGGAGGCTGAGGGGTGACCTCATTGCTCTCTACAACTACCTGAAAGGACGTTGTAGAGAGGAGGGTGCTGGCCTCTTCTCCCAAGTGACAGGGGACAGGACAAGAGGGAATGGCCTCAAGCTCCGACAGGGGAGGTTTAGGCTAGACGTTAGGAAAAAATTCTTTACAGAAAGGGTCATTGGGCACTGGAACAGGCTGCCCAGGGGGGTGGTTGAGTCACCTTCCCTGGAGGTGTTTAAGGCACGGGTGGACGAGGTGCTGAGGGATATGGTTTAGTGTTTGGTAGGAACGGTTGGACTCGGTGATCCGGTGGGTCTCTTCCAACCTGGTTATTCTGTGATTCTGTGATTCTGTGATTCTTGGAAAAGTTGGGCCTAATGGACTTAAAAATTTCATAGTCTTTTGGCTGACTGTGAAAACAACTTAAAGTAAAACTTAAAGGTAGGCAGTAAAGCAGAGTAGAAGAGGTAACATTCAGCTGAAGAAAATTACCAAGGCTGTCAAGTCTACCTTACAGGTAAAAGCTGAAAATTTATGTACTTGGCTAATTTCACATTCCATTGGATTAAATTTTGAAGATCAAACCATTATATTACAGAATAGCAGAACCACTTAGGTTGAAAAAGACCTTTATGATCATCAGGTCTAACCATAAACCTAACTCTACCAAGTCCACTGCTAAACCATGTCCCTGCTCACTGCAATGGGGTTGGACTAAATGACCTTCACAGTCCCTTCCAATCCAAACCATTCTATGATTCTATGTCCCTAAGCATCACATCTACATGTCTTCTAAATACCTCTAAGGAGAGTGTCTCAACCACTTCCCTGGGCAGCCTGTTCCAGTTCTTGACAATCCTTTAAGTGAAGTAGTATTTCCTAATATCTAGTTTAAACCACCCCTGGTGCAACTCAAGGCAATCTCTTGTCCTACCACTTGTTAGTTGGGAGAAAAGACCAACATCTGCTTCGCTACAATCTCTTTTCAGGTAGTTGTAAAAAGCAATAAAGTCTCCTTTGAATATGCTGCAAGTATCCTAAAACTTCATTGGCAGCATAAAAACACATTTTATATCAGTTCTGTAGTAACCTTCTGTGTATTTTTGCACTAACAATTCATATACTAATTAAGCTGTTGTTTCAATGGAAAAATCAATTATTTGACATTCTCGGTTATTTAGACATTTTCCAGCCCACAGATGTATACAGACAGAATCCAGAATAAACCATTCAGCCTCCTAAACTCACTTCCACAGACCACTGTATTTCACCCAGTCACTGCTTTCTAGGATACAGTCCCAGTACTTTTATATGGTCGACATTCTTGTCTTTAAGATGAAAAATTAAATGTTTTCTTCTTTTTTTGTTTCAAAGCAGTGTAAAAACAGGTGTATCTGACAAGATATATTTCTCAGAAAACACGTACCAGCTGGTGTTAAATAGCTATTTTTTGGGTTTTTTGTTAACTAATCCTATATCAGCTTTTCTATTTTGGGGGTGGGCGTATGATGTCTTTCTATATCCAACCCATCCTGCTTGTACTTTTTGAATGCGGGAACATCAGCACTATTGTAGTCTTCTGAAATTATACTCAACATTAGCAACCCCAGTAGCTGGTGTAACTGCCAGTCTGTATAATCTCCAAATACATTCTGCTTAGTCACTCAAAGGAAGTGCTGCTGCTATTATTTGTAGGCAGTGCCCAAAAGTGTGCTAGGTGCTTGACAGAACAATTGTAAGCACTGGGCGTTCTTGAAGAGCAAATGGTAACATCCTGGCAAGTATTATCTACAGTATAAAATATGTAAGTGTGTGGTAAGAGGGAAGAGTAAGGAACAATGACAATTTTGAGAGATGCCCGAGACACAGTACAAACTGTTAAAACAAAAGAAAGGGGAGATGATACTATTAGAAGGGAGCACATAATGAGGGAGGAGGGAGAGGAAGGGAAGGGAAGGGAAGGGAAGGGAAGGGAAGGGAAGGGAAGGGAAGGGAAGGGAAGGGAAGGGAAGGGAAGGGAAGGGAAGGGAAGGGAAGGGAAGGGAAGGGAAGGGAAGGGAAGGGAAGGGAAGGGAAGGGAAGGGAAGGGAAGGGAAGGGAAGGGAAGGGAAGGGAAGGGAAGGGAAGGGAAGGGAAGGGAAGGGAAGGGAAGGGAAGGGAAGGGAAGGGAAGGGAAGGGAAGGGAAGGGAAGGGAAGGGAAGGGAAGGGAAGGGAAGGGAAGGGAAGGGAAGGGAAGGGAAGGGAAGGGAAGGGAAGGGAAGGGAAGGGAAGGGAAGGGAAGGGAAGGGAAGGGAAGGGAAGGGAAGGGAAGGGAAGGGAAGGGAAGGGAAGGGAAGGGAAGGGAACATAACTCAAACAATTAACATTGCCTGGAATCCTAGTTTACTATGTAGCCAAAACCAAATCTTTTTGTATTACCCTATAAACTTTGGAAATTCCCATATGTACATCTCTATTTTCAAAAAATAAACCAAATAATCACCACCTACATCTCTGTCATCCTTCCAGTCCCAGCCCCAATATCCAAATCTTAAACACACAGTGCTTTTAAAGCAGTGTAAATCAGAGTTGATTATTTATAAACTAGGATAATTCTTTACAAAGCAGTACAATAGCTTTGTGAGGTGAATATTTACACTGCTGTGACTCACAGACAAGAATCTGTTGCTTCCTCTCCTCGAAGCCCAGCACCCTGCCCCACATCTCACTTACCCATACTGCTATACAGAGCCCACATAGTCTAACTTCTCTGTGGTCTACGTTTTTTGTTTCAGTCAGTGCAGCTACCAGTTACTATCACGGCTGTGCAAACATGGACAGAGAGCAACTGAGTACACTCAAGCCCACAGTCAGTCACACCTTCCTAAAGCTAACTCTGGACTTGACAGCAGTGGCTATTCTAGCTATTCCAACATTCTCTAGCTAGCCCACCAGGTTTCCATCTTTCTTCTCCTCTGATAAAACAGGTGAAAACGCCAGTTGATTTCAGCCACATACACATATAAAAGATCATTTATAAGGGCTTCATGGTAAAACTGTGATGTTTAGCAAATATCTGAAAAGCTGGATGATTTCATAATGAAATTTCTCTTGGCAAAACTTGTCTTGTACCGGGTCAAACTGTTCATATCCATGAAAAGCTGAAATGCATCAATTTTCAGAGCTGTAAGTCTAACTTTACAAGGAAAGCATTTCATCTTCAGAACAGTTAGGCAAAGGAGCTGAAAACTCATGATACTCCAAGTAGAAAGTGCATATGCACATCACACAGGCTGAAACGTAAGTCTTTACAAATAGTGTCAGCATACTAGTGTCTTCTACAAATCTTTTTTTCTGTGTGCATCCTCTCAAGCCAGTCCTTTGATATAGAAATAAAGTACAAATTACACATAAGAAATCACAAAACTAGTCCCATAAATCAATCCATATAGAGGAAATGTACTATCTAAAATCTGTTAGAAAATTTACACACACAAAACTAGAGTTTATAAGAGGAAGGATGCAGAATGTAAAGGAAAAGGTATCATCAAAATTCTATGTCACATGTATGGAAGTAAAACACCCATAAAGACAAAAGCAGAAAATACATAAATATTCCTGTTACAGCAGAGAAGGTCTTACACCTAGTGTACAGAAAAGAATTCACTCTGTGTCATGCATTAGGCATATTAAATACTACACAAAATATACATTTGATAACCTTGTCAAAAAGGCATCTTCCTAGTACATGACATTCAAAATGCACTCCAAGGGTCCCACAAATTCCAGAAGAGAGACAGTCAAAGCAGCAGAGTTTGCTGCCCATCCTCCTTTTTAAAGAGGAAGCTTCACCACAGTAACAGAGTTCACAGCTGTAGCTAGACGTCTTTCACAGACCAAACCAGGCCAAATAAGAGAGCAAATCTGGACAGCTTCTGCTTTCCATGCCATCATGTTCCAGCAAATCCTGGCAAGAATTCATGCTGACCTGATCACTACTAGTTGCTACAGATTACAACCCAATACCATCTGCATGTCCTTTCTCCAAAAAGAGTAAAACAAGCATAAGGAGAAGTTATGTATCTATTTTAAATCCACACATAGTTACCTCAGGGAGTGAAAGGAAAAGAAAATATAGTCCACATTACAGATGTGAGTCACACTACTTAATGCACTTTTGGAAAATGCTCAAATACCACAATGATGGGTACAGCATAAGAATCGGAAAAGCACAAAATAGAAATAGAATGGAGAAAGGAAGTAGAGCCCAGGGACTGGCCATTCATACTGACACTCAATCAGCATAAATTATCCAAAAAAAGGGGGGGAAAATCCATGCTTGCCCCTTTCTACAACATTTGAACAGTTCTTGTGATAACATCAATTCTTGTTTTCAGCATCTTTTTTTTTAACCTCACATATTTCTCCATGGAATGAAATGACACAATTTTATTGCTTAGTCAGACAAAAATACCTTCCACTTCAAAAGGAGTTTGCCTTCGAGGAGAATTACACTTGAACAAGGACTGCAAGTTTTAGCTCTATATTTATCTCTATGCAATAACAGCAGTTCATTAACATAAATACAGATGGGGGGGGTCTTCTTCTTTCTCCTCTTTTGACAGAAGAGAAACAACTGCCAAGAGAATTAAACTCAGTATTATCTATATAGAAATGCAGAACAAGCTCTGGCATGACTTTGGCAGAGGGTTGTGCTTAATAAATCTGTATATATGTATCTTTTTGTTCAAAGAGCCACTTCACTTTAAGAAAAAAGAAATTGGTGACTTATCCATGTGGTACTAGATCACCTCTCAGTATCCTGTAAAATATTGTGGATCGTCTATGCAATGTCCATTGACAACATTATTTCCCTAAGAGAGCTCTTTTAGGCTATCCTTCCTGCATAAACTTTACAACACACGACTTCCCTCACAGCTTACACAGAACTCTAGAAGAAGCTTTAGTGACACATAATGTGAAACCAAACCCCACATGAAGTTTATAGTTTATCTTTCAATTTGATGAAGACCTTCCTTTTGTCCATTGTCTGCTTCCAGGATTCTGAACATTACGAATGAAAACAGTCTGTATCATTTCTTAAGCTGGTTTTACCTTGTCATTACTTGAGAACAGTTTACTTTTCATTTGTAAGCTTAACAGTTTGCTCTGATTCTAGCATCATACTGAAATAATTATTTATACTCGATCATAAATATAATCATCTACAACAAAAGCTGCCAGGAGATTTCTTTAAAACTGTAATGCTATTATTATATATTTAAACTGCAACTTGAATAATTTTCCAATTTATTCTTTGTTAATGATTTTTAAGAATGCAGAGATGTTAGACAAATATGGTCGGTTATTTTAATATGCCACACAATTTAGCAATATGAGGTAGTTTAAATTGCATTAAAATGAAAGTATCACAACAGCAAGTAAAACGTACAGCATGAGACTGAAAGGTACTTAGTACAAATCGAGGTAAAGCACTTTATTTCTACTGCTCAATTACACTGCCATCTTCAAAATGTTACCCCCCAAAAAAAAAGAAAAATTTAAGCAGACATTGAAATGTTTTTAGGTGATCACTTCAGAGTTTAATAGCTGTCACACAGAGATATCTGAGGTTTTCATTATGGTGCTAACAACAATGCAATGACTCTTGGAAACAGACTTCCAAAGTCAGCAAATAAAGCCTAGAAGATAGCTTCCAGGTACTCAGTGTGAAGGGCCAGCTGCAATTAACGTGTCCAGGACAAAATATCAATTTTGGTATTGAAAAAATCACTTAGCGCTTCAGCTCCACAGTACTCATAGAAGTCATGCCCACGACAGTAGTAGCTTCGCTTATTTTCAAGCTGTTAGAAGTCAGCTTGACTACTCTGCTGTGGAGGGAGAACAGTTTTCTTGAGTTTACTAGAAGCCTCCCAGTCAGGCCAGGGAAGGACACAGCACATGCCGCTTGTGCCAGCAGGACCCCCGCAGCTCCAACAACACCAGTTTCCCCCTCCCAGCTGGGTCACAGCACAAGGGGAAACATCACACTTCCTCACCCCCCAGCGCCCAGGGTACCGGACAGCTCCCGCGGCTGGAGCAGGGCCGCTGGACAGCTCCCGGTGCTGAAACCGCGGTACCGGACACCTCCCGGGGCTGGATCAGGGCCGCTGGACAGCTCCCGGTGCTGAAACTAGGGTACCGGACAGCTCCCGGGGCTGAAGCTGTGCGGTACCGGACCGCTCCCGGGGCTGGAGCGGGGCCTCCGCTGCCCCCCATGTCCTCGCCGGCAGGGCGGCACGGCGCCCCGCTTCCCCGGCGCCGGAGCTCACGCTTGGAAAGAGCAGCGGGGTGGGGGCAGGCGGCAGACACGTTGTCGGGGGAAGATGGCGGCCGCGGCAAACCCACCCAGCGAGGCGGACGGAGCCCGGGCCCCGGCGACCCTTCTCCGCCCCGGGCTGTCGCGTCAGCGCCGGGCAGGGCCGCCGCCGCCGGCCCGGAGCCCGCCGCGCCCCCGGGACGGGGCCCGATGCCGACGATCCGCCCCCTCCGGCGGCGCCAGCCGCCGCCTCGACCCACGCCGCCTTCCTCGCCGCGGCACACGCCGGGTGAGAACGGCACCCGTGCGGCCATGTTGGGCGCCTCGCCCCCGCCGGGGCGCGCAGGGCCGGGCTGCCCCGCCGAACACGGCTGGGGAGGGCGGCGAGCCCGAGCCGCGGCGCCGTGCCGGCCAGGCGGCCTCCCGGCCCCGGCCCCGCCCGCTCCCGCGGCGGCAGCGACCCCTCCGAGCCCCCCGCCCGCGGCCCGCACTCGCCCGAGGCTCCCCCGCCCGCCGCCCCGCTCCTCTCTCCCTGCCCGGCCGGGGAAGGGACCCTCCGCGGCCCGGGAGGACGAGGAAGGGACGCGCCCGCCCTTACTTGAGCACGGATTGCTCCTTCTCTTCCTCCTTCTTCTGGCGGTCCATGACGGCCAGGATGATCTTCCGCTCCTCCTCGGTGAGGTGGCTGAGGTCGGGCATCTCGGGCTGCGAAGCCGCCGGAGGAGCGGGGCCGCCCCGGGGCCCGGCGGGAGCCGACATGTTTGGAGGGAGCTCGGCGGCGCTGCGGGAAGCGCTGCCCTGACTCCAGCGGCCGCGGCGGCACCAGCGGGAGCGGCCGCCGCCGGCGCCGGGAGCAGCTCATACAAATCGATAGCCCGGAATCAACCGGCGGCCGAACGACGGCCCCGCCGGCGAGGGGCGGGGTGGCCGGCGGCCCCGACCTCGCACCCGCCCGCCCGGCCGCCGGCTCGCCGGGGGGCGGCGGGGCCCCGGCGGGGCGAGCAGGGGGGGAGCGGAGAGGGGAGAGGGCAGCGCCGGGAGAGGAAGGGCCGGGGGCGGGGTGGGGAGCGAGAGAGGGAGGAGGGCAGGATCAGCCGCGGGAGCGCCGCGGTCCGGGCGCGAGCGAGATGATCCCGACCCCGAGCGCCCGGCGGGGAGAGCGGGGACGAAGCCGGCGGCGGGCGGGGGGGCGGCAGACGGGGGCAGAGGCTGCCGGGGGGGCGGGCGAGAGCGGAGCCCCGGGGCGCGCGGCGGGGGACGCCGCTGCTGGCGAGCGCCGGTCTCGGCTCATAATTCCTCGCCGGGGCCCGCGGAGGAGGGGGCCGCGGGCGCTCCCCGGCCGCGCCGCGCCGCCTCCCGCCGCCGCCTCGCTCGGCCGGTGCCCTGTCGGCTGCGGGCTGGGTTCCGCCTAAGCCATCGCATGGCGGAGCGCCCGGTCACGGGAGGGGGCTCCGCACGGCCCCGCCGCCCCCCCGAGCGGCGCGGGGCCCGCCTGCCGCCCCTAGCGGCGCCGCGCGGGCTGGGCGGAGGGAGGCGGGTGGCCCAGGGCCTTATTTATTTATTTATCTCCGCACACACAAAAAAAAATATATATATGGACGCGATAAAAATCATGCGAAGAAGGACAAGGAGGAGCCAGCGCGCCGGCGACGCGCGGGGAGGACGCGGCGGGGGATGGAGGCGGCGGGGCGGGGAGAGGATGCGCGGCCGCCGGGCCCCGAGAGCAGCCCCAGGGGGAGAGAACCGGCCGGCCGAGGGGCGAGAAGGAGGAGGGGGCGGCGGAAAGGCGAGGGGGAACCGCTCCGGGAGCGCGGCCGCAGCCCCGTCCCGGCGAAGGCTCGGGCTGAGACCCGGCGAGCGGGGCCCCCGGCGGAGCCGCTCTCCCGCGATCCCTGCGTGCCCTGATCCCGCTGAAGTGCCTTCCACCGACACGAGGTGTGAAATTCACCCCCCGTGTCCGTCTGGGCTGATTCCTCCAACCCAGAAGAACGGGAATGTGGCACCGAGGAGGGAAGGCTGGAGGAGGAAGGCCCCTTCCCATCCTGGCAACCAGGCAGCAGGGGAATAACACTCACAAAATGCATTTGCTACCTACATATCCCCCACCTGAGCAGTCATTTGGATGACAAGAGATAATTTATGAACTGTGCCCCAAATGCCATCCAACCCAAATAAAGTGGAAATAACCCATCCAAGGATGCTGAAGATCAACTCGGATGTCTGGGCTTTCAGTTTCTCTGTAGATAGTAGAGTTCCACTTGCTACTATTTCACATTATGGGACATAACACCTGTTTCACACCAATCCTGGATATCATGGAATTGTATGTAGCAATAATGAAGTCATTTTGTAAAGATTAGTTTCAATAGTTTGAAACCTCTGCCACAGGTCACACGTTTCCGGAGATGTGCTATTTCTAATCAACTATGAAACCAACTTATAACTGGGTACAAAAGCCCTGAGAAAAAAGTCATCTACCTGAAAGTATCCTGGTCCTCATTAACTCTATTTCCACAGAGAATAAATTCTAGGATGTACCTTCACTAGCCAAAGAGTTCTGCATGCAGTGTTAGGCTGAAGGCACAATTCCTATGGGAAAACAAGTTCTGGAAGAGGGACATGATAGGTTGGCTGTGGTAAAGCAAGTCTTAGTAGCAATCCATACCTATTGTCATGCACGTATATTCATAAAACTTTAATTTTGTCTAAAAAAATATCATTGTCATTCTTAGCTGAAGGCAGTCTGTTCCATTTCTTGATGTGAAATTATGTATATTATTATTATATACAAATCATCATATAGAAACTGAGCATATTATATTTGAGCAAATATCCCTGCAAAATAAACTAGGTGAGTTTCATCAAGTCCTCAAAGCATTCTGCTCTTCCAGTCATCACCTTCACCTTTTGGACTGGGTTCAAGCCAGCTGGCTCTCACCCAGTTCCCTGTTTCTTCCAGGCACTAGATAAATCTGGCATCTAAGTCAAAAAGAGGAGGAAATGTAGAATCATGTGTCATCAGATTACCAAAGACAGTGCAGTCCTTGTCAATCTATAAATGTTGAATGGAAGACTCAACTGGATTGATCCCTTTGGGAAACTACATTTTATCCTGAGGAAGTGAGGAAAGAGAGAAATCACTTAATCGCTTTTAAAAATAATTAAAAAGAACAAAACCACTTAAAAGTAATCTCTTCACCCTGTCATGTTACACAGTTGTTTCAAATATGTTACATGCCATGTCTCAACCATAACACTGACAGTATTCTGACCGTAGTTTTGGTTGCAAGACATAACTACAGTTCTCTGTGCATTGCTTCACTCATCTGAATTTCTTTCTGATTGATATTTACCTCTGACCTTTCTAGATTTACAATGCCTGCTTCTGTAATCATTTCAATGCGGCTGTGATTTGTCGTCCACGAATTATAAATACCTGCTCTCAGCATGACTGTAGAATTTCAAGAGCTTTCTTTTCTCCTTGATATTTTCCCTGTTCCCACCAAATCCTGTACCATTAAGCGTGTAACTATAAACAAACAAATCTAGGGGCAGGAACTGTAATCCCCATATATTACCTAGCTATTTGCTTTGAAAAGAGAACACAGATTCAGAGCAGAAGACATCTGTGACTCACTGAAGAAATGGCTCAGCTTGGGCTTTCTATGCTTCTAGTTTCCTTTCCCCTCATCAGTTCCACGTATCATGCCTCACATTTTCCTACAATTAAATAGAAACATTATTTATTTCTTCACATTCCTGTCAGCCTGCACAGAATTGTCTTGTGCTGCTACTGTTCTTTACACTACCGAGATGACATACTGATGAAAATACACCTACAGCACACACTGCCTACTCCAGAGTAGTGATGGCAACAATAATCCACAATCAACCAACAAGACAAATTATTATCATGTAATATGATCATTTATGAAACCTATTTTTAAGGAGTGTTTGTTTGTAATTCCCTCCGTAGTGAAATGCCTATAGATTCTGGCCCTCACTTTCACTTGTCCCCAGGTGCCTGCCTTTCCTGCTCATCTCAGCTCTTGTTCCGAGCTCACTATCATACTCTGAAAAAAACCAGATTCCCTTCCCTGTTTTGCATTCTTCTGTTCGAACTGTTCTTCCACTGTATAATCTGCAAATGAAATTCACTCCAGTCGTATATCAAGGGTACATGATACTTTCTTTTGGTGGCTTCTCTAAGTCATCTAATGTACTGACACCAGCAGGGTTATTAATGTAAGTTTTCTGATACACCCTTTTTTTTTCCTGTTCCTTTCCAGTTCTGCTAGACAAGAGGGGTTCCCAAGGAAACAGTGGTATTATATCACCACAAAAGGCCTTTCACTAAGGGTCTCATTATACTTACTCCCATTTCCTTCCTCATAGCAACTGCAAGAGCAAATGAGCTAGTAGATTCATCGTTCAAGCATGCTAAGTGTAATTTATTCCTGAAAAGGTAACGCTAACATCTGCTTTATAATGTTTTGTATAAGGGAGAAATCCAGTGTAACTAATTCTTTCCATTATTTTCGTCCCAAGTTGAAACATTCACTTGGAAACATCTTTATGTAGTTGGCATGAAAGGTACTTTAAAGTACTCTGTTATGGATCAGTGAATGGAGAAAATGAAAAACATGTTCTTGGTAGGAAAACTCCAGTGCTCAGACTCTCGTTGGATCAACTCAGATGTGTAAACAGCAAGAACTGTGTCCTGTAGGACTTTTCCTGGAGACATTTCACAAGGGACTCCTCAAATTCCTATTGAGGAAGGACAAAAGTTTACACTGCAACAATTTGTGATTCCAAGGTCCTATGCTAAGTGCTATCAAACCATCATGGACTGGTTTACTGATTCAGTCTTGAATATTTCCCCTGCCTAAATTGAGAAAGCTAATTATATCTTACAATGTCACTCACACTTTCATTTGATTTATTTCAGGAGGATTTTGCTTACTCTATAGGCTATTTTTTTCTTTTACAAGCAAATTTATTTTAGTTGGATACTTCCCCATAAGTGATTTGAAGAATGCTAGATATTTATGGGTAAAAGTTATTTTCTTTATTTGCTACTCTAATTTCTCATAAAAGAGGGTTATCAATACTTTACACGGTACTGCCTGTAGACCTGTGTCTACTGTACTTGATGAAATAGCCCCTCCCAGTTTCACTGCTGTAAATGATCAGGCTACAGCAGATTGAAAAACATTGGTACTTTAGCTAGCCCCTTTTCCTTCCTCTCCACGCAATTGATTAGTATCTTCCCAGACTCAGAAGAAGGAGGAAGGCTGTTGTGCTGAAGAGTACAACTTAATCCTACCTGCTTCCAAACATTTTCCATGCTTAGGAAACACCATCAGCAAAAATCTTTCGGATTACAGGAGTCAGGGCTTGCCATGGGCATCATGGTGGTTGCTGGGGATGTGGAGGAGTTTCAGCCTTATTCCTAAACCAGCTTGTGTGTCAAGAGATCGATCTTCCTCCTCTCAGTGGACTGAGGAATGGCTGTTGAGATTATATTTTGAAATGTGATGTGGGAGAGGCCCTGACATACAGGTGTTCTGTAAGCACAGCTGGCTGAACACCTAAGAAAAGCTCAGATCAGTTAGATTGTTTTCTATTTTAAGGCTGAGAAATTTGGAATTGTTCAGCCTAGAGGAGAGAAGGCTGCCAGGAGACCTTACTGCAGTCACTCAGTACTTGCACAGGGCTTATATGAAAGTTGGGGATAGACATTTTAGCAGGGCCTGTTGCAATAAGATAAGGAGAAATGGTTTAGAACTAAAGGATGGTAGATTCAGACTAGATATAAGGAAGAATTTTTTATATGATGAGGATGGTGAAACACTGGAACAGGTTGCCCAGAAGAGTGCTAAGATACCCCATCCCTGGAAACAGTCAAGGTCAGGTTGGACAGGACTCTCAACAGCCTAATCTAGTTGAAGATGTCCTTGTTCATTGCAGGGGTTTGGACTAGATGACTTTTAAAGGTCTCTTCTGACCCAAACTATTCTATGATTCTATGAATGGGATACTTGATGAACTTATGGCTTGGGATATTTTGACCAGAGCAATTACACATAGACATATAGTTCATAAGATCATAAATATTATCAATTCTAAAAGCTTTGTCGTGTCTCATACCTGCAATTCTGTTCGCATGCTTAGCTTGAATTAGTCTGACTGAGCTAACTGTGACATATAACACACTATATTAAAAGTGTAGGTACAAGTCTTTACAGGTTCTTAAACTTCCTTATTTTCTGTCTGAATTTGACAATTCGATTTTTATTGTTCGGTTAGTCAGCTGAAACTCAAAGGAAGAATTTTTGAAAGAAGCTAAAAATTCCTGTGTAATGAGAGTTCCTTGGTTATTTATTCGTTTGATTCTTGACCTGTAGCACCAACGTTTTTAAGTTACTGGGCAATAAGTTAATACCTGTACTCTGACAGGTCCTGGCAGTAATAAGTTAAAGAGTTTTTGAATAGTGTAGCAATTGTCCAACTAATTTTCAAGAATCCTACCAAAATCATAGAACAGTCTGTTTTTGTTGGTCACTCACAGGCCATTCATTGGTACTTAATACCTTCATTGGTATTTAAAATAACCCCCAGCTTGGACACTGGTTTCTTTCTAACTGTTCTGAGTTATCAGATACAACATGGATTTCAAAATCCAATGTATTCAACACACAAAGCATGGGCTTACATTGGCACAGGAGGTGTTCAGAACTTTATTGCATCTTCCTGCAAGACACGGATGCACTGCTGCTTTTCCTGCTTGCTGCCTATTAATCCCTCTTACCTACATTTCTGACACTCAAGCTGCTTCAGAGGAAATACAAATATTCTTAAGTCACATGTAATTTTTTTTTCATTCAGTCATATGATTGTCCTTCAGAGTTGGTACAGAGCATCCAGTACCAGGTATCAGAAATCTATTCATTCCTGCTGTAGTGACAGCTTGGAAGTCCCAAATCTCCTGATTTTATGCAAGACAGAAATTATTATTTGCCCCTTCCTCCTTTTTAAGTGGACTGTATTCTGTGATTCTGTCTCTCAATTCATTTTTCTTTATTAGAAGTAATAATAATATCCTGAATTATTATTATTACAGTGATGCCTAGAAATATTAGGCATGAATGAAGAATCTAGTGCCTAGGTATTGCTATAAAAAATATCACAGGAAACAGTCTCTTGCCACAGAAAGCTCAGAGGGTCGCAGACAAAATGCAGTGGGCAGGTAAGTCAGATTAATGCAGAGGGTTGAAATGAGAAGACAACAATAAGACAAAGGTAGTAACAGTAAGTAAGTGGAAGATGACTACTTTTTCACAGACTTTATCATAAGATGGGGTTTAATTGATCTTTGAAGAAAAATAAGGAAAGAGGATTTTGGAGGCAGAGGGGCATTGCTGGAGAAGAACTGTTCGAGCTTTTCGCGAAGTATCACATGAGCAGGAAGATCTCAAGGTAACATCCATCCGTGCGAAACCAGCCCATTACCAAGATCCTTATTTCACTACAGCCAGCTGAATTTGTGGCCTCTCTGTTGGCGAAAGAAAGAAAACACTGGTCTGACCACTCGGTTTCCGCAAAATCCAAAGGCAGCTGGTCTTTAGCCGTTTAGATTTTCAGCTAAGGTTAGTTCCCACAGACCTGGAATACAGCAGTTTTAATAATGAAAACATGAAACAGATGATAATTATAGCTTAGCATATGGTATTTTCTATCTAGAAATCTACCTATCTGGGTTTTACATCTGTCAAATGACCTGAAAATTAATCAGGAAGTTCAATTAATTCAAATAATGGATAAAGGCAGAAGTCGTAGCACTGTTTCTAAAAGCACAAGGGTACGGGCAATTTTTTATTTTTTTTTTTTATTTAAGCAAACAGCCTTTCATTACACGTTTAGCTCCAGTACATGAAGAAAGGAGCCACTATTTTGTGAAAGTTCATTTTATACTTCAGAGACATAAGGCGCTAGAGTCACAAAAGCTAAAGTCTAATTGCAAAAAAATTTCTTTCTTGTGTATTGAGATCATTAGTTCTTACTTGATATTTCCTAGTACTGTTCCTGTGAAACAGCTCCCCATGATACTAGTTGACGTTCCTCGGATAAAATCAAACTGTGCTGCATGAAAAGTTTATGAAGAACAGTATTAATCAACATTAATAAACTTTGGCATTTTACTAGGCTAAGGGAAAAATTGCATTAGGCCAAATGAGAGTCAGCAAATGCATGGTAACATGATGGTGCCTACTTTGTGTTCTGCTCTCCAGACCAGGAGACTGCTGTACTTAAAAGCACAAGTATGATTAAAGTAAGATTCATTCACTAGCTACAATAGTATAATTACATTCATAATGATTTCCTAATAAGTAGGAAATCAGAACATTCTGAGAAGGGAGTCATGCAGAAAAGCTGGGCAATGTTTACTAGCAATATTAATCTAAGAAAATATATGAACTTTGAGTACAACTATTACCTCCCCTAGGCTTACAGTATCTTATAAACTGATGTGAAAAGTATATGTTAGTATTGTTGACAGATAGCAAAGACATTTAAAACATTAATGTACGATAACTTTTTATTTGCCTTTTCATTTTTATTTCCATCTTTCCCTGATGATAGTGATATGAGAGGAGCAGCAGCTTGGACATTATGTGTTTTCACAGTGGACAGAAAAAAAATGCATTCTTTACAAAGACTTGTCTTGCAAAGGAAAAGATGGAAGGGAAGAGGTAATGAACTATGAGCTATTTTTTGACATTTCATCTTGCATTTCAAAGAAGTATATAAAAAAAAGAAAATATAGTGAATTTCCTTCTTTGAATGTAAAGGGAGTTGTTTCAATGCTGAGGGAATCTCATAGTGAGACAATAATTTAGACTATCAGCTGTTAAAGCCTGCCTTGTGTCTTCTTGTATTCTCCCCGTGCCAACTATTTCAAAGGAGAGCAAGGAAGAAACCATCTATAACAATTGTGGTATTTTGTTGATGATAGTACAGTATTCATAAGTATTCTGCTGTCATTCACCATCATTTTCAAAAGCATTAGTGGCTGTCAGCAGTTCAAAAACTATCATAAAAAGTAGCCTGTAACACACCCATGTCCAAAACTCAGTCATAAAAGATACAGAAAACTGAGTTATATATGGAAATAAAGCATTTCTACTTATGTAAAATTCACTGCACCCCACCCCAAGAAGAGTATAGGACAAGTCAATGTTTGACAAGTCAGCATCAAAACAAACTTACTTTTCTGGTCACCTAGTTTTAATGAAACTGGTAATGTGTCTTCTCTAAGGAAATAATGATTTATAGCGCTAAACCAGGGGGTTTTCCTCCTTGCTTTCCCTGACTATACAGACCATGGATCCAGGCTGCAAGCTTTACCGATTTTATCTTTGGTAGAATGGAAGAGAATAGGATGGAACAGAATAGGATGGAACAGAATAGGATGGAATAGAATAGGATGGAATGGAATAGAATGGAATAGAATAGAATAGAATAGAATAGAATAGAATAGAATAGAATAGAATAGAATAGAATAATTTCAATTGGAAGGGGCATACAACAATCATCTAGTCCAACTGCCTGACTACTTCAGGGCTGACTAGAAGTTAAAGCATGTTGTTAAGGGCATTGTCCAAATGCTTCTTAAACACTGCAGGCTTGGGGCATCATCCACCACCTTTCTGGAAAGCCTATACCAGTGTTTGACCACCCTTTCAGTAAATAAATTGTTCCTAGCGTGCAGTCTAAACCTCCTCTAGTGCATCTTTGAACCATTCCCATGTGTCCTGTCCCTTGATACCAGGGAGAAGAGATCAGTACCTCCCTCTCCACTTCTCCTCCTCAGGGAGCTGTAGAGAGCCATGAGGTCATCCCTCAGCCCCCTTTTCTCCAAGTTAGACAAACCCAGAGTCCTCAGCCACTACTCACAGGACATTCCTTCCACCCCTGTCACCAGCTGTGTTGTCCTTTACTGACCAAGAGATGATACATTTGATCTGACTTCAAAGACAACCCATCTCAATAAAAAAAAAGTCATCTAGGCCATTGTCTGCAGAAGAACAGCAACAACCTCATTTCAAAACAGGCAGTCAGATTTTGCTGATCTGGCTATTGCTGAAAGCACTTCCATTACTCAACACCTCAATCTTTCTGTTACAGAAGACAAAGTACAATTCTTTCTACCCTTTAGCTGATGCAGCTTAGGATTTAAGAACAGAAGAGCTGCATCTAACCCGTAGTAGCAGATAACCGCAGGCCAGCTAGCAATGACACTGCTGACTCACATCTTGATAGCAACGAGGACATGTCGGACACGTGGCTGCTTGCTTCTCTCACAAGGAACTGTTCCTTATTTCTAGTCAGGAAGTTGCCTCCTGTGACTTTGACCACCTGATGTTGCATCTTAGGCTTTCATATATTCATCTGCTGTTGCCCTGAAGTCTATGTTGTTACTGTCTGCAATTTCATACCCAGCAACTATTTAACTCGATTGCTTTATGCCATGGTTTTTTTCTGTATCAGCACATCAGATGAGAAGCATAAGCAAAGATGTATCAACTTTGCTTTACTCCTTCACAGAATAGCTTAAGGAGGAAAAGGTAAACTTGTTTGCTACCTTACTAAACCCTTTCACAGGGAGAAATATATTGTCTCTCTGTCTGATGACGCTAACCTGTGCTTAACAGTGATGTTTTACTGCATTCAGACCTTCATCCTCAGGTAGCAGGGAGGTAGTAGCATAAACAAGTATTAACTTTATTCCTATTTGGTTCTATATCATGTACTTCTTGTACTTCATCAATTTTGATACAATAAATTCTGTGTTATTTTTTTAAAAGAAGAAAAATCAATGTGATTTTTTTTCCCCAAAACAGAGATATTACATGAAATAAAAAATATATGACAAGAGTGTAGGGTGCAAGAGCTAATCACTGGAGAAGGCAAAATCTAGGGTGATAGGAGGCAACATTTGCATGACTCAAGAAGGAATAGAAATTTCTACAGGGCATGGCTTTATGAGTCAGAACCACATATAGAAAATAACAAACAAATTTTGATTTATAGAGATATAATTCTATTGAGAGTTTCTGTTAACTGGACCATAAACTATCTGAACTTCACTTCTGTGGTTTATAACATCACTGAAACCTCTTGTTATAGCCTATTATGCATTTTCATTTTCCTCATACTCTCACACAGACACACACAAACATGGGAGTCTGCAGGACCTGAAGGATTAGTTAAATACTGAAAGGACCTAATTTATCAGATTTCTAATCACATGCCATTTAGAAGTGTTTTACTTCAAGACACTGAGTGAAGAAAAAAGCATTTCAAAAAGCCAATAATAAAATAGTTCACCAGACAACATATAACGATTGTAGTATTTTCTGTGTAAGTGAAATTAGCTGATGGCTGAGAATAGGATTTGCAAAATCCTCTAAGCACCAGATATGAACAAATAGAGGAAAAGCTAAATTAACCTGCTTAATTCTGAGTATACTAGAATACAAATTGTCAGAATAATGCAGAGTACACACATACACATGCACACAACCCCCTCCGCCCCAAGGCAAACCCCCATTTTTCCCCATATCTGGAACTAGTACCTTGCTGTGTTGGGTTGCTTAGGAGACCCTGATCCAAAGAGTTATGTCAGCAGGATTATGTAAGCTCCCAACAGGTCTACCTAGGCTGGGTACATCCAAGATAGAGGCCAGACAGAAATTTTTCTCTCGATTCTTCAAGCGTGGGAGCTGGATGCAAGGCTGACCACCTCCCTCTTTAAAAATATTACTGGCTAAGTCTTCACTTTGTCTCCATGACAATTTCCATCTCAGTTCCTTGGATTTGTGGATAGTCCCAAGCAAATTTGTGCAACAAGCATCAGTCCAATTCTGCTTCAGCAAGCTTGATCCTTGAAGTAGCTGTTGCTCCAGAGTCACTCCATGTTATGTCTAAGATTCTGGCATGTACATACAATGCTGCGAGCTGGGAAAATCAGCTCAAGTTATGAGGGAGATGGAAAATTACAGTATTGATATTCTCAGCATGAGTGGGTACAGATGGTCAGGAACAGATTGTATCAAATTGAAGAACAATAATAATATCATGAACTACTCAGGTTCCCCAGCTGGAAGGAAAGAGAGAGTTGTGTTGATCATGAGTGACACCATGTAAAGAGCCCTGCGAGACAGACGAGGAATCAATTAATGGCAAAGGAGCAGGTACACAGTGCAAGGTAGTAGGTGAGAACAAGAAGACTCCAAGTGCTACCACAATACAAAACCACTTTTTAAAACATCCTACAGAGCATCATTAGCAGCCACATGCCCCAGCTGACAGGCCTGGGTATGAATGGGAGAGTAGGGACAACTAATTACGGACTGAACGTTACCTGGGTACCTAGAATTTGTTCACACAGGAGCAACAATGAAGAGCTCACCCAACTTTGATAACAAAATCGTCTACTGATGGCAACAACACACTCTTCTACCCAAAAAATCATATCAGACCAGTTGTAACAGAAAGCACGGGCATATCGGGTTTTAACTGCAGAAATGTTTGTTTGTTTGTTCCTCTGAATGTTTGGGCATATAAGTTGCATGTGCTGACAGTGAATACGACATATGTGTTGCCATCATGAAAAAAGGCTTAAAGCAAATACCTGCAGAAGAAGAAAATAAGAAAATCACCACTCAAGTTAGTTTAAAAAAAAATAGGTTTTCCACAGACAGGCATAATTTTCAGTTATCACATAAACAAATTTTGAGGATCTTCAGTTGAATATGCCAGTTGAAATGAGAATTTTCTCTTATTTTTCAAAGGCTAGAAAAAGGTGGGTCACAGCAGTGCTACTGAGTGTCATCAACAGAAGGACAGGCAAAGCCATACCTTCTCAAATGCTTACAGCAAAATGCCATTAAAAATGGAAAAAGGGAATAAATGATTATGAAGAGAAGACATTTCGATCAGCAAGCAGCAAAATGCTAGTTTCTGTGGATTATCTTCCAACCACAAAAAGCTTGCAGGTGATTTTAATCATAGCTAGAATGAATTAATAAAAAACAAATTAGGAACTATTATTACCATCCAAAAAAACCCAAATTAAAGAGGAGACTTTCCCTGCATGTTAAAACTGTCCTGTCACACACACCCCCGCCCACCCCCCCAGAAAAAAAAATCAATTTGGATAATTCAAATAAGACCATAACTGTGAGAAAATCATCTTTCATTAAGCTGAAAGTAGATTAAAAAATGAAGACCTGGAATGCACAGCATACAATAAAACAGATCAGATCTGCCTAAAGGAGGCAGCAAAAAGGAACACAAAATGATGCTCTAAATCTTGAACTGAGCACAAGAAAATAAATTCACTGTAGAAGAATAATGAAGAAAAAATGTCAAAAAACTACCCAAAAGACACTTTTAGTTACTGTAAAATTGACATAGCACCACAATCCTCTTCAGAAAATTCTTTTACACTCTTATGCTGAATCGGATTTGCAACATTGCTGCATCTTCAGGTACTTTAAGAACAGGAGATTGCATTTGGCAGCCTGATCTTATGCTTAGTGTATTTTCAGGCTGTGCACTGTCACTGAACAACAAATGCACATGAGCCACACATGGCACATACCAGACATACCTAGACGATGCTGACTTTCAGAAAGCTTTCGAGAAGATCTCTGAAATTTGTCAGTGACTGTACAGTAACCAGAAAATTTTGTGGCTTTCATTAAGACACCAGATGGGCCAAGATCTCTGGCCAGTTAGTTTGGAGTTAATACTGAACTTACTGCATTTTGGAGGTAACAGATCTTCAAGACAACGAAATTCTGTGGTCAGGTCACGCACATGTAAGCCTGGACGTGGCTGATGGTATCTGCCTCCTGGAGACATTGATAAAAAACATGCCTCTAAAGAACTGTCAGAACTGCATGAAATGTCCTGAAGTGAGAAAGTCAAAAAACAAAGGTAGTAAAAATCAGTGTGACCTCAGATGATTGTATTGCTCTGTAAGAGAGAAGTGGTCTTGAGAAGTGTTATTACCTCACTTAGTAAAACGGCAGCTTTTGCATGATTGCATCTGTAAGTAGATTACTTGAGTGGAAAGCCTTGCTTTTCCATGGCTGGCCTCCAGCAGGGAAATCTAACGCCCTCCATGACAAGCCGGTTGTCTTTTGTAGCTATGCATTAAACATATACCTGTGGGCCAGGAAGGAATGGGAGAAAAACTGCTTTCAGCATTGGTACCCCCTTGGTTACTAGGAGAGATGTTGTTGCACAGAATAAAGTGGGCCCTATTCTTGGACCGAGTAAGCCTTTTCTATTGGCCCAAGACAGCTGAATTCCCCAAAGCCAAGCAAACCAGAGGGGCATTTTCAGCAGGGTATTCACAGAAACCACAGTTTTGCAAGAAAATATGGGGAAGTGTGAAGGCATTGGCTTCTGATAGTACAGCTTAAAGACAGCCGAAGTCTTATGCTTCTGATGCTATGAAAAATGGGTTGAATGAAGACAAATAAAAAGAGAATCTGATTGATCTGCAGATTCACCCTTCAGATATGTCTTGATGAAAGACTAAACTGGTTGGTTTAGCATCCCTCTGCATACTGTTTCATACTATTTCAGCTCTTCTTATCTCGCAAATAGTTTTTGGTTACTAAACAATTTAACCAAACTTTTTTTTAATAGATTCTTTTTGAGCATTTAGTCTGATCTGTTCTGTCACATTTTTCTGCGTCTGCCACCGTAAGTGCATCCCTTAGCATGACTCCTCAACTGGATTTTGACTCAGTCCAAAATTCACTGTGGCACTTCTTCAGTGTACAGAGCTCAGTCAAAATCTCTGTCTAGGGCAGTTCACATAAAAGACTTTCCACAGAAAAAGGCAGAAAACCCATAGAGGTATTTGTCTTTTGAAGCAAATTACTATGCATTGCCCACAATTTAAAGAATTGTCACTGAGCCAGGTTCCTGGTTGTATTCTTTTTATTCCCAGGGAATAAAAAGCCACCTCTTCTGATTAAACCTTAGCTTCAAATCACATTTAGACACTCAATTACTGTATTAAGTTTATTCCACAGTTTGACATCAATATTATAATCCAGTTACATATTCCATGCTGCTTTAACTCGTGATAGCGAACATTTTCTGTTCAAGATACTGTACTGCAGCCATTGGACAGCCATAACTGACAGGATTATGTAAAAACAGTGGCTTATCATGAAAGTCTTAATGTTTTCTGATGTTAAATACTCACTTGAGAATGATGCAACTGCAAATATTGCCAGTGGTTTTGTTTGCCAAGGTTATATTTTGCCTTAAGTGATGCAAAAGAACACAGGCTCTATTCCTGAAATAGCTGGTCTATAAATATGATACCTTTAGATATCCAGCTGAGCCAATAAATCTTTTGCCTTCAGACTTAAATGCTGGATTATCCCATTTGTGGAAAAAAAAAAAAGAACAAAACATAGGCATTTTAAATATTTTGCCTTACATTCTTATGGCATAAGAGAGTGATTTTTCCCTATCATCCTTACTCAAACTGAGTGAGAAAACTGCTGACATGCTCCTTCCTTTTCCATCTGTGCCCTGCAGCACCCCTGACTCCTGCCATGCCAAACCCCACCCCTTTGGCCAGCTTGCAGATCCTTGTTATATTCTGGTAATAATCCTTCCCCTTTGGCTCCCCTCTCTTCTCATCCATGAAGCATTTTTGATATCAGGTTTCCTTCCCCCTACTACAGCCCTGACACCCTGCACACCACAGTGCAGGTTCATAGGCATCTGCAAATGAGAACGACCATAAGTCTTCCAGAGCTTAACAACCCTCATTTTAAATGGATTCAGTGTGACGTCCCACCAGATAATATTACATGGTAGAAATAATTTCAAGAAAAATGTATTCTGTTTTCTGGTTAGCAAAAGCTAAGTGAAACAGCAAAGCGAATGATGATTGTAGAGAAAGCAAGAATTTCTGAGGTGCTATTCAGGGAAGCAGAGATGTGAAGCGAACAAAAGCAGAAGAGAAAGAAGACTGTATTGCTGGAAAATCTTTAACCCTCCGATCAAACCTATTTTACAAACACGAAGAGGTGTTAGTATCCTCAGATACTACTCAATCTCCACCCTAGATCTCAAAGTGCAGAGAAGCAGCAAACAGCTGTTCTCGCAGGACAGAGCAAAAGGGAAACGAGTAATGACTAAATGCTGCTGGATGTTTGCCCCGGACAGTAAAAGCAGGAGTGCTCAGACTGAGACTCTGCAGCTGTTGATAAGGTTTGGCTCTATCATGAACTAGCGGACTTGCTTCATGCAGCTGTTTGATGCAATGGCCTCTTAACAAACAGATGAAACAAATCCTCTATCCCTTGCTACCTTTTGCCAATCATCTTACCTTATGCCATCACAGCTTTTATATGCTGTTTTGTAAAATTACGGTATTTTTCAGGTCACTGAAAGAAACCTGTCTTATTCTACAATAATGCTTTACAAAAAAAAGTCTTATCTTCAAATAATTACACTCTGCTTGAACACAACTTAGAGGTTTGGATGTCAGTCTTGTAATAAATATGCGAGTGAAGTTTGTCTACTAAATCTATATTAAATCTGTGGTTTTCCATCATATTGTGGTTTTTAATCACATTTTTACAATGACAGTCAAAACACCATCTCCATCCATTTATCTTCTTAATAATCAGCAATGCTCCTTTGTCTACTGAAAGATCTTTGGTTTTGCCCACACAAGCCCTAAAAGTAGAAAACATGATGCAACGTGCTATAAACTCCTGATCATATCCATCTACCCACTGAGAACACATTGTTTGCATCTGCTGAAACTGCTTCAGATTTGCACAAAACGAAAATCATTAAGTATACTAACATTTATTAATATAAGAAAAACTTCAAAACCCAAGGTCTTCTACGTTATATCCCAAGGTCCACAAAGATCTCAGATTAAACTTTAAAGCCTTGAGAAACAGCACCTCTTCTTAGAGTCAGTATAACACTAATTACTCATCACCTTTGAAAAAAAAGGTCTTACAGTTTGTTTGAAACTGTGTATAGAGAATACAACCAACTCAGGCGACGTGTGGGCTATTTTTCATTTAATATAGTGAAGAATGACACTTTCAGCAGTTTTTAGTTGGTGGCATTTGACCTATGGTCTTTGATTTTGACCTAGAATTCTTCACATATCTTCTAGAGCCTCAGATGTCCTAGGTGAACACATCATAGCCTTTTCTTTCTAATTGAAGTCCATCTTCAAATGCCTTTCCATCTTTCTCTAGTATGACACTGAGCTCTTCAAGTTTCCCACAAGCTGTTATCCACAGTTATTTCTTTGTCCACAGTTACAGAACCTCATTTATCTCCCTTCAAACATTTTCAGACTTTTATGATGCTGAATAGCTGGTGAGAATGCCCAGAAAGTGTTTGCTTGTCACTAGTTTTGTTCATCTGAAATCTGATCACCTCTACGTACAATGTCATCCAAATCTAGGCAGATATTCACAAGTTAACTACCTGCCTTTGCTATCACAACGTTAGTTATAAAATAAAGCAAAGTTTTAAATGAACATCTGAAGTATGGGAGAAATGTCCCCTAAAAGCAACTATTTGTGTTCACAGAGTGTAGAACGAGCTCAGGCACACACAGCTGTTCACTGTGCCTGTGCTGTAGACATCTAAGGTCAAGCAAGACAAATTCTATTCCAACCGCCACATTCTTGGTCCAGTAACCAGGACCAGAAGGTACTGCAGAGGTATTTTCATATAAGAGTGTTAGGTTATCTGACTAAGGGCTAAGCAAGTTAAACACAAAGCCATGGCAAGGACCAGAATAGTTAATGAAAACCAAGCTCACTGACTCACTGGTCCCAAAACTGTCAAAGGAGAATAATTCAGATCATTGTTCCTTGTGCAAAACACTAAAACCAGTGCAGGAAGCTCCCTAGAAAGCTATGTGAACTGATGGATTACTTAAAAGGGCATAAGAATTCTTACAGGATACAGGGGACTGAGAATTTAGGGACAGATCAGAGAATTTGAGGACTACGTATGATTCTATGATAATTTTTTAAAGGGATTGCAGCAATGTAGAAAACTTACTATGGGATGTTTAAGGGAAGCACCAAAGGTGGACAAAGGGAGGAACTAAGATAGACTGGAGAGAAACATGCATGGGAAAGTCGAGAACAACGTGAATGAAGTGAGTCCCACAGAGACAGCTGACCGATTACACTTAAGTGCAAGAGTGTTGCACTGCATTGCTGCAGCCTCTCTGATATTCTATATTCTCTGATTACTATACCCTATTTCCAATGAATCTTGTGCAGGTCTATGTGCCAGTGCTAGCAAACTTCAAGTGGGACTAGCGCATGAGTGAGATAATGGGAATAAGCATGAGCCACTGGAGCAGGATCACATGCCTGAGAGATTTGAGGATTTAAGGACCAGTAGTTGGGGGCTAAGGAGACTGGATACCAGTTACTGCATGGACTGAATGTCTCACAGCAGCTACCAGAGACCCATACTGCAGATGGGTGCACAGCCCAGGTGAACTTCAGACCTGACCAGCCGGAGAGAAGGAAGAGGGCAGAGCTGTAACACCCATGTGCACCCTTTATTTACACAGGTGCCAGTGAGGGAACTGCTGGCTCACCATGCTGACTGGTGCCTGGCCATGTGTGCATGCATGTTCATATCCTGCGTAGGTGTGCGCACCAGCACTGGTTTGTATTGTTACAGGCTTGCAGATACAGAACCACAGCAAGCAGCCCTGAATACTTTGGAATCGGAAGGGAAAAATCCTCCAGGTCCCAAAGGTCATGGGATTCTGCTACCACAAACAAAATGAATACCCACAGGGACACTGGCAAAAAAAACCTTCCCTGGATTTTTTGTTTTAAGCTAGTCTAAAACTGTTATCAGTTTCCATACACACCTCAGAAACCCAAATGGCAGTTTGGATTCATTTAGGTATCTACAACATACGCAGAGTAAAAAAAAAAAATTGCTTCATTCAAATGCCTGTATCATTATGTAGCCTGGCTATGACAGAAGAGAAACAAAAATGTTCATGACTCCACAGACACCTTAAAATAAAACAGCTAAAATTCACCAAAGCTATGAACACTGACTTAAATATTTCTGTATAAGTTACTTATCTTTCCAAACAGTCTTTAAATATTTTTTTATTTTCTTGAAGTAAGAATACATACAGAAGTGATTCTTTTTAATCAGCAGGTATGTAGGTACTGCATTTGGTTTACAAAACGGTCCATCTTCTCCCTTTTGTTTTCAACATCAGAATTTTGAAGGCAATCATTAACAGTTTCCTTGTATTTTGTGTATCTTATGTAATACTAAGAATTTTATTCTACATACACTGAAGCATACACGCAGATGACTTTTGTAGACAGGGATTTTATCAATCTAGGTAACCCCTATTAAGGTGATTAAGGTGAGTGGATGGGGACAAAGTGTTTGAGACCAACTGTAAGGGCTTCCAAAAGGGAGAAATCAAGCCCAACAGCATACTGTTCCATGGCCTTTAAACAAACAGACAGTGAACACCACCTGCAAAATTCCAAATTACTGACTTCCATCCAGAAAGCCCTAGCTGACATCTACACTGGTTTTACAACTTACATGTTTCTAAAAGTCAGAGCAAGACTTGATTTGGGGAAATAGACTTTCTCTTGGAACACTAAGAGGTTGCCCCGCTTGATGACAAGACTAAGATCTCTGTATAACACCACACCTATTGAATTTGGAAAAGGAATTAATATCCAAATACACAAGCTTCTGAGTAACGCCCCTCCTAAATTTCAGGTTTTTTCAGCATGCTGTTACAATCTCTTTAACGACACTTTTAGCTAACTCCGATCCTTTCAGTTGCTCCATTTTGGGGCCTATCTGAAAGAAATAGGCCTTTGAGCATAAGGGGATCCTTTGGATGTTGCTCATGCCACACCTTGTGACAAAACTAACTTCAGAATTGAAAGCTCTCTAGTTTTATTCAGAGTTCTGCACCAAAGCTAATAAATTCCAAGTGGCAGGGCTTGTTCACACTAGAGGTTATCATGACTCAACAAATCAACAACCAACATCAACTCAAGCTAAACTGACAAGGCTGAAAATTTTTAATCACATTCAATAAGATTAGTCTGGTTCTACGAATTCTGCAAGACTTGACTACAGCTGTGTCACAGACCATATTTTGGACCACACATTCTCCCTCAATTTTCTCAGTGTTTCAGGAAGGAAATAAACTGTATTTGGCAGAGAGCACACTGTATTAGTACAACAGGCAGACAGCCAGCACCAGTCTATTCCCTGATCTGTTCCACTGCTTCTCATCACCCTACTTATAGCTCTTCAGATCTGCTTCTCTTCCTGCATCACCCCATAAGGTAAGTAAACCAACGAGTCAAAGACACATTATGATCTCTTATAACCAAACACCCATAACACGCTGTGAGGAATCTTGCCCAAACAGTGCTGGAAGAGACAGATCAAAGTAAGAACTAGAACTGCATATGGATGTGACTGTCAGTAGATGCCTTCATATAGCATCCTGTTCAATATGAATGCTCAATTTCAAAAGAGAGTTTATTCTAATTGAGTTCATAAATGTTTGTGTATAAATTTGGTGGAGATTATAGTTACAGACTGCATACTAGAGCAAAGGCTTAAAACCCCCCTTTTATAGGGACAATGTTAAGCAACACTTATGGCTATTACATATATTATATTTCTGCAAGAGAAGCCTTCAGCCTAGAAGGCCTAATTGAATTTCAGCATAGTTTTCTGACCACCTCAGTACCTTCAGTAAGAAGCTAAGTCTAACCCACTGGAAGAGAAGTGCAGCATTTTCCAGGCAAATAGTAAAAGAACTTCAGGCTACACGTGTCTTGTGAAATGCAAAGCTTTTACTTTTTATAGAAACTTAAAATAGAAGGCTTATTACAAATCTTACCTAGAGAAGTTTCTGGGTTTCACGGAGGAATCTGTGTTATCTTTCATCCAGATTTTAGAAGTTTTAAATAAAACACAGATAATAGACATTTAATCAACAATGTCAATACTAATATTAGAAACTTCAACAGTCTAAAGTTTTGTAAAGTCATACAACAATAGTTAAGAAGACAGAACAAAACTATAAATATGTTTACAAATGTCTGACATTCTGGTTAAATTCCATTGAAACAAAAAAATAATGTATCATACCGTGACAAGTGCAATGCAGTATATTTGTCAGTTGGAATAATCAAGATCTAGTCCACTGTCTTAAGGTCACTTGTTTACTTTATTAGGGTTTTTTTTTAAATAAACAGCGTAAGGACAACTGATTTTATAACTCCCACGTGGAAAAAAGGGGTTTTTTTGCCTCTGACAAATCTGAATCAAGTTCATCCTTCTTTTATAGTTATAGTATCACAGAGTAGATTGGAACTACAGATATCCCCCACCAGTTATGAAGTTATTTGTTTATATGGAGAGAGTCAAACTCCACTGCAATACACAGTGTCCAGACATGGTAATAAAAGATTTCAGGGCTCATTCTTGTAACTCGCCAAAGAAGATGATTTGAGAAATCAGGACATGAGAATACCAGGAAGAAAAGGTACATTTCTGGAGCCATACGCTGCCTTAACAACATCCATCAAATTTTATACAGTGGCTTCATTCAATAGTGACATTTTCTTTCATTGTGACATTTCAGACACGGGAAAATAGTTATTTCACTACTGCTACAATATGTTTCTTCCTCTCTGACACAAATGGCACAGATCCTGGTTTACTGTGCTTACGACGATTCAGTTCCCTAGAAACAAAAAAAAGAAAAATTAAGTTCAGTAGTCAGAACAAAGATATAACAAATACTAGCTTTCTCCTTAAGCTACTGATGGAGATATCCTAATTTAAAAAAAAAAGTTAAGAATAACTCTGCTTTTACTAGTCTAAAGGCATGCATTTACTCCTTTGAGATGGACTGTCTCTCTGAAAAGGAACTGTAAAATTGGCCAATTTAGAAAAATTTCAAATTCAACCTTTTCTTGGGAGCTCAGCTTACTTGGCTTTCACGTTAACAGTTTTTGCAGCTCAAGTTTGTAGAGTTTTTCAGCTGCAAAACATAACTAAACCCCACCACTTTTTGGTTTTACTGTTAATTTAATGGCTACAGCAAAGTATGACACCTTCTGTTCCTACAAGTTTCAATATGGCAATGATCCAGGTGACCAAAAACACTTATCTTGGAGTCCGGCATAAAAAAAACCTCAAACACCAACAAAACAAAAAAAACCCTCCACAATCCCAAACCAGGCCATTTTGTTTCTATTGCAATGTTGCATCATGTCATGCTTAACAGAGCATTGGGGCTCCTTCCATTATGGCATTCACTTCTATTTCTTCACCGCACTTTTGGGAAGCAGCCAGTCCTAACCAATACTGGCACTTGTCTGCATTTTCCTTCTAATTAAAGGTTAATCAATCCAGTAGTTCACGATCACTTTTTCAGATGTTAAAAGTAGCTCAGAGTTGCTCCTCCTACACACTGTAGCTCTATCACTCCCAAACATTCCTGATGCAGCACTGCAGCAATGCATTTTATTAACATCAAGAGAAAACAGAGCCAGAAGAGAAAGACATACTTCCGCCGACGAGCTTCTCTCATGATACGTTGCTCCTTTATTTGGCAAAATATACTCTTAGGTAAGTGACGGTGTTGAGCTATGCGTCTGATCTTTGGGTGATACTGGAACTTCTCCTTCAGCTTCTGATTGTAATTCATAGCTGCCTTTTCTCGTGGTGCAAGCTATGGGGGAAAACACCACAGACAAGCACATTATAAAGTAACGGGGATTTAACTGTCTCAATTTTCTCTACAAAACAAAATTTTAGCTTTTAATTCAAAGGGCTTCCTTCTGTCGAACTGCTGTACCCAAAGAAACTTCAGAATTAGGGCAGATAAGTACTAAAAATAAGAATTTCAACAAAATCCCAATGCTCAAGCACAAATTATTATCGCAGTTTAAGCTCAGAGAAATAACCAAATTTATTCTCCAAAAATTAGATTTTAATGTGTTGTCTATAAAGAAGACAGAATAGACTTAGCTGACAGTAAAACCTCTTTGATCAGATTCTGCCTGCTTTCCTAACCTATGATGATGATCAACTTTTGCTGTGAAACAAAGATGTGCAGGCATTTTAAATCACCAACAAGCTTAAGTACGAATGCTATAAATGAGTTGTCTTCATGAACAGCTTTCCAGACAACTCTTTAGGTGGCCTTATTCTTATTCAATGCCTTGATCCATTAGGAAGCACAGTGTACATATAAGATTTCAAATATTAATTTGACTATAGGGCACACAGGGAGTTACAACTTTCATCACACAGCTAAAAGTATCTTAGTATCATAAAGACATGAAATACAGGTGAGCTAGTATTACTACAAAAGACTTGAATCTTATCCATATTTAAAATTGCATCTGAGCCACCACTACCAACACAAAGTGAGAAATGCCTTTTCCTCACAGCTAACCTACAGAGGATTTCTTTTTTTTTTTTTCCAACTAGGCATGTCTCCTTTGGTCCCAAAGCTTATTTATCAAAAGGAAGAGATGCGTGTGCACTGTGTTTTCACTTAAAGCATTCTCTGCTTCACAAGGAATACAATTTTCTATGTATTTTGGATTTGCTCAGATCTCTGGGACTTTCAGCTGCATTTCAGTCTAGTGAGCTTTCATATAAACAGAAAGTCTGTTTAAATATTAACAGATGATCATAGAATCATTAGGTTGGAAAAGACCTTAGAGATCACCAAGTCCAACTGTACCTGTCTACTACTAAATCATGTCCCCAAGCACCTCATCTACCAGTCTTTTAAACACCTCCAGGGATGGTGACTCAACCACCTCCCTGGGCAGCCTGTTCCACTGCCCAATGACCCTTTCTGGGAAGAAATTTCCAATCTAAACTTCCCCTGACACAGCTTGAGGCCATTCCCTCTTGTCCTATCACCTGGAAGAAGAGATCAACGCCCACCTCTCTGCAACCTCCTCTCAGGTAGTTGTAGAGAGCAATAAGGTCTCCCCTCAGCCTCCTTTTCTCAACGCTAAACAACTCCAGTTCCCTCAGCCACTGCTTGTAAGACTTGTTCTCCAGCCCCTTCACCAGCTTGTTGGTCTTCTCTGGACAGGCTGCAGAACCTCAAATGTCTTTCTTATAGTGAGAGGCCTAGAACTGAACACCTTATTCAAGGTGCGGCCTCATCAGCGTAGAGTACAGGGAGAGAATCACTTCCCTGGTCCTGCTGGCCACTCTGTTTCTGATCCAAGTCAAGATGCTGTTGGCCGTCTTGGCCACCTGGGCATACTGCTGACTCACGTTTAGTCAGCTGTCAACCAACACCCCCAGGTCTTTCTCCTCCAGGCAGCTTTCCAGCCAGTCTTCTCCTAGTCTGTAGCACTGCACGGGGTTTTTGTGTCCCAGGTGGCTTTGTTAAACCTCATCCCACTGGCCTCAATCCATAGATCCAGCCTGTGCAAACCCCTCTGTAGAGCCTCCCTACTCTCCAACAGACTGACACTTTCTACCAGTTTAGTGTCATCTGCAAACTTGCTAAACGTACCCTCTTCTTCCTACCCTCCCTCTCAAAATACACTCTACAACACCAGTATGTCAGACATACAAAATCCATTTGTAGTCTCAAGCAGCGGCACAAGTCTTTCGCCCTCTCACATGTAATTCATCCACTACCACCTGCACCTAAAGTATTAAAAGCAAAACAATGGTTCAAGCAACTTCCATTCGTTCAAGCTCTACAAATGACTTTCACTAATTTTTCTTTCTCAAGAAAAAACAGAACCTGAGTCTCAGACACCAAAAGAAAAAAAAAACAATCCCACAACTGTACACACATAAAAATCTGGAAATTCCACCTACATTATGAAGAAACATGCTTTTTTTTCCCCTTTGAAATCAGCAATTGTCTACTTTTTCGACTCTTGAGGTCACTTTTATAAGTGACTTCTGTTAGAATATTTCATAAATCCTGAACAAAAATAACATACTCTGATGACTTTGGTCCAAAATACCATTAACGGTCTGAAAGCAAATAGTTACAAAACATACAGCCAAGGAGTTTCTGCTTTGGGGCAATAAGGAAACCACCTACCAGATGCGGAGCTGATCATCACTCAGAAAATTCTTATTCAGGCATCAGAGACACACAATACTCCTAACCTCTGTTCCTCCACACCCTTTCGTTTATAAAAAAAAATTCTTTCTGCTTTACTTAGATTTATGATGACCTCTCAAATTGCAAGTGAATAAATTTTACACTCTTAACCCACTAAAATTAACTCCCCCTCCACCATTTACTGATTTATTCTAGGAAGCCAGCCTGAATAGCTGGTTCACTCTCAATAAATCCCAGGTGTTCCCACTCTGCAGAAAACTGCCAACATAGTCCAAATTAAAAAGCTTTTATTTTAATTAAATGCAATGATTTTTCTTTAATTTAAGAAGAGCAAATTGCTGCAGATTTAGTATAACCCTGATGATTCTACAGACAAGAGGTGAATCTGTAAATTAAAGATACATCCAGGATATCTTATTTAAAGAATTAATATACATTAAGTGGTGGTTGTGTTTCAGACTGATTCCTTTTTTGGTGTAATGTGGTATACAGAAGGGCACAGAGCTGGTGACATTCCATCTAACTACTGAATGCCAACCCCTCAGATACCAGGCTCTGCTAGACACACCCTCATCTACATGATGATAAAACAGATTTTGCAGTAATGACAAGTTTCTGTCTATTTATGAGGTAGCAGGTACCTAAGGAAGCAGACTGCAATAACGCATTGAATTCCAGTTTCTCTTTTGAAAGTCATTTTACAAAGGTCAATGTAAACAGCTGGAGAGGACAGCGTTACTTCCCATTCTACTTGAGCTGGAGAAGATGCCATAAATGCAGCACAATTTAGCAAGATTAGAGATTTTGTTTATAGGAACTAGAACACTCTACAACGTAATACTTTCGGATCACAAGTGGAAGACATGCTTAAAGGTGATGCATGACCCTGTATTCCACACATTCCAAAGGGCACGTGCAACTTCCTTCCTATATGAGGAAAAGACATTGTGTGCGAGAAAGCTAATTTCTGCCATTACCACAGCAATACTTCACAGCAGACATCTAGAATGGAAAAGGGGGAAAAAGAACTCCAGAATGCAACCAAGCTGTCAGCCATAGGAAAATGTGCCCTTCAGTAAACTGCCTGTGCGTCTTTTCCTCCCTCCAGATAAATGGGGAAAAAAAACCAGCTCCTGTTAAGCATAAGGAAGGTAATAATTTTTCCAGAGTCCCGATTCAAAAGCTAAAAACACCTTTAACAAAGAAAAATAATCTGCCTTTAAAGAGTGCTGTATTTGTACTGCACATTATTTAAAACTCCACACTAGACTCCTGTAATTCAGCATGTGAATAAAAAATGGCTGTTTATCTACCCTGTCCAGGCTGCCCTTCCAAGTTAGGGCAGATGGGCACAGATACAATATTTTTAGAATGCAAACACATCCCAACAATTATCTACACCATAACTTGTGCGTCTTTAATTTTTTTCCATCGCTCTGCTAAAAACACCTATCAATTTATTGCCATAAAGTTTATTACTCATTGTTTCTTTGGAGTAAAAACTTAGGGCTTCTTTAATCTAAACAGATGACAAAAAAAGCAAGATGATGTAGATGTTAAGAGCAAAGAATTGTAGCTGAAGGGATGAAGGTACATGTGCACTGAATCACAAACCTAAACTCGCTACAAGAAGAATGCCATGTCACACAATAGCCGGCACTGCTTGTTATCAGCTATATCTCACAAAATGGAACTGTGTACTAGAAGCAGACTGAAAGGATATACTCTTACTTGGACAGTTTTGGTGCTCTCCTGTTAATGCACTTTGCTAGATCAAAACCAAGACTTGTAATTGCACTTTCTTCCATCTTTTTCAGTCCCTACTCAAAAGCTGTTATTTCAGCATCTTGTATGAAAGCACTAAACCTCTGCTCCACTACTGTTACACTCACTCCTCAAATGAGTTTTACACTTATGGAATAACAGATCATTGCCAAGCAGAGAGCTTTCTCCTCAGTTGTCTAGTGCTCTGTTCTAATTCTTTGGAAATGTATCAGAGCCAAATTTTGCAAATGTTACTCACAGCAGTAATGTTACTAAGCATTTACAGTAAGAACTGCAGGTGTCTGTTTTTTCCTAATGTGTCAACAGACTGAAGAACAATACAGGTTTTCAAACTTCCACTGATGGGTCATCACTTTCACTACAATTAAAAAAAAAAAAAAAAATCTATCTCTTCATTTGTAATGATTAAATTAATTATATTTTATTAACTGAAACCTATTCTACTCCTGCTGCTTTTACAATATTTTCCCTCAGATGAGGCTCTATTTTCTCATTTACCTTTTCAGAAATCCCAAACCTCTCCAACAGCACAGGCACAAAAGCCTCACATATTTAAAGCATCAAATTTCAAATTTTATGTACAGTATTTGAACAGTGTGGAGTATCTTGAAAGTCTTGTTTAATTGGGTCTTTTACTTCTGGACATGCAGAGCGAGGTATTTTCTACTTCAAAATTAAAACCTGTTAAATGCCAGTTAATAATAATTATTTATTATTTAATCAACATTTACTAGAAAACCTAAATACTGCAAATTATTTTATAGCAACTTCTGCATTAGCTTGTCAACTTACCCCTATGCAAAACCCATGGAGACTTAATTGTCAGTGGAGTGGAGACGCAGCATGCCTCTGGCTCCTCCACAGACTTTTATTCTTACTTTAATGTTTCACTGATTTTAAATAATGAGTGCTATGCCAAATACATTAAAAACCAAAAGAAACATGCATGTCAGAACTGATGACTGCTAGGGTAGCCACGGTTCAGGAAGTACAACTTTCCAAGTGGGTAAATGTTCATCACTTACAACATAAGTACAATATATTCACCGTAACCTCCTTGGAACTCAGCAGTGCTAAAACCAAGTAAGAATAAGTACTCAAAGAAAAAAATGTTTTACTACCATTTTTAGTTTCTCTTTTAGGGTGGTAGTTTCCATCCACATCCACCTCAAAAATATACATCTTAACGCGCAACGTATTATACGATGTTAGCACATCAGAAATAAAGTGAACTTTGGATGAGTCATTCAATCAAATCTTCTCAGTGAACAAAAACAGCAGACCAAGCAAGTAAGCATTTAATACATGTTCTGACACTTCCGACAGAATTACTGAATGTTCAGCTTTGAATATTCGAAGTGTTCAAAAAATAGCTACAGACTAGGGAAGAACTGGACATTTATAAAATAAGCAAGCATATGTCTGTGAAGATAAGAACACCAATCCTCTAAAAAAGTAGCAGGTACTAAAGTAAAACAGTGGAACCTGATAAATAGCCATTAACAGTTGCAACTAAGAATCACAGAAACTACCAGGTTGGATCAAACAAGGATTGGCACAGTTGCCTGAATCCAAGCAACATTTCCAAGGTATATCCAAGAACATGATAAGCCATAAACATTCCACTATTAAGTTCTATTAGCAACAATTACTCTCTAAACATCTGAAAAATAAAGTCTCATAGTGCTTCTAAAAAAAATGTTTAACATTCACTATAGCAGCTTCAGCCAGTTGCTAATATCCAAATTCTGCATCTTGCTAAATTCAAAGCTTCAACAGAATCATGCCTGAACATGTTGTCACGTAAGATATGTGGATGTGAAATACTATCCCTTCTTATTATAACATAATTCTTTATAAATTCATTACCATCTGCCATGTGAAATGAGAGCAGTTTTTCTATGTAATTCACTATGTCCCTTCTAAGCTTTTCCTGTATTTCTAAATTATTTTGCTTTCTTATAATGTCTTTTGATGTTGCAAGGTGCTTTTCTTAAGATAGGATGACAAGCTTTGTATTCTAAATAATGGGATGACTTTTATTTCTGATACTACAAAAACAAACCCAACAACAACAAACAAACAAAAAAACCAAAACAAACAAAACCCACACATACCACCTGACTTGCATGTTAGTTAGCTGTTAACTTAGTTCTCTGGTGACCCAACAGCCAAAGACTTTTGACAAAAATGCTTACAAACCCTTAGACACACATGCTACATAAGCCGTATTTGTATGATCCCACAACAGCAGAACTGAACCGCATTCAGAGCCTCCAAGAGTTACGTTTGTGATTTCAGCTAAATTAGAGTCAGTTTTGTGACTACCTTGTTGTTCTAAGTAACTCATTCTCTGAAAGCTAACTGCGTGTTTTTGAGACAATGTTCTTCACTAGAAGCATAACACGGGGTATTGGTATACAAAATGCTTATACTTATCCCTATAATAACCACGGCCATTCAAGCTGGCAAAAAAAGGCCACACCTGTGAGGAGGGGAGGACAGGGCAGGTGACCCTAAACTGACCAAAATAGTATTCCATCCCATATATATCATATTTGGTATAAAACTGAAAGACCACGAAGGTCTCATTCTTTAGTGCGATGGCCAACATCCAGCAAGGACCTCATCTGCTGGTTGCTCCTTATCCCAGATTTGTGCATTCCTGAACTCAGCTCCCTCCTACCTGTGGACCTAGTTCCCTCATGTCTGCTTTACATTATTTGTGGTGATGTATAGTCATTAAGGAGTGGGGGCATGATCTCAAATATTTGTATAAATTTTATTACTTTCTAATTATTTTCATTATCATTATAATTTCATTAAAACTGTGCTTTTATTTTCCAACCCACAAGGTTATTTTACCCCTCTCATTTCTCTTTCCCCATTTCAGGGGCGGGGTGGAGGGGTGGGCAGGATTTAAGAGTTTAACTGCTTGGTTTTAGCTGCCAGAATTAGCTGGGCTGGGGTTAAACCATGACACATGTCAAGCAGCAAAAATGTACTTATAAACAGAAAATATACCAACAACTAATCCATGTAGGATTCACTGTCACATCAACGAAAACAGTATTAATGTGCAGAGCATATCCACTACCCGATAATCATAACTGGTATTGCCCCTTTTAGGCCCATCCCTGGGCAGTGATGCAAATACTACAGAAACCAGCAGGATGTCATTTACCACTCTATGTTTTAAATTCTTAAACAATAGCAAAGTTGTTCTTTTAGCACATATCTTTTCTATAATGTAGGAATAGTTGTGTTTGCCCATTACTTCCCAGAGCCAAGCATCCTTCCTCTTTCATAAGGAAAGGAGCCATCTAGCAGCCAATAGAGTGAATTTTCTGTTCACACCTGTAAATATTAGCATTTATATATAGAATGATTCCTACTTTACATTCTTTTTTACCCACTTGTCCTTCACACGAAGAGTAAAGATGTATGAGGTCAGATACAAAACCTGAGACTGTGCCTGTAACTCCTTTCATTTAACAAATTAAGAAAATCAACTACAATCACCTTCAAAATAGTTCCCTTCTGAGTTGACACACAGCCATAAACATTCAAAGCAATTCCACAGTTCATTTTCTGAAAGGCTGTTGAGGATCACCCTCAGTTCTGCTTTTACAACTTCTACCAACAAAAAATGGATTCCTTTGAGCACTGGCTTGATCCTTGGGAAGAGGTAGAAATCACAAGGAGTTGGGTCTGGAGAACAGCGTGGGTGCTCAAGCACAGTGATGTTATTAGTTAACAACACTGCTTCACACACAGGGCATTCTGGGCTGGCATACACCAACATTTTCTAACAGAGGGTAAGAAAGCTTCTATATTTGAAGACACGTCCACTTGTATTGAGTGAAGCGATCAAATTGAGCCTTGTCTCACTGTGACAATTTAGAGCATGTTTTATAATCATCTCTTTGTCTCCCCTCCCACTCCTGGATCCTGAGCTATATGGTTAGTCTTGGGAAGGGAGGGGAGGGAAGGTGGTGTCGGATCTTGTATGTCAAAAACACAACACAATTCTATTGCAGAACAACATCTTAGAGAAAGATAGCCTGTTCCTTCGGTATGAAGAATGATTATAGAGAATAAAGAAAAAGTTTCGGCTAATATCAGGTGAAAAGGGCATTGCCATGACCATACAGATACAACAGCAAGAAAATAGATAATATTTCTGCGCTGTCCAAGCAAATTCAATATAAAAGTTAAATTAAAAAGTAAAGCCTAAAATGGGCTTTAATCAGTCCTTGGAATACGCAGGTATGGCACTGATATTTAGATGTTAAATCCTCGACTGAAGCACCACACAGGAAAATCCCAAGAATCAATTCAGAACAACAACAAAAAAACCCACAGCATCCTCAACAAAAAAAGAGAAAATATTCCATTAAAGAAATTCAACTTAAATAGTAGTTTGTAACCCCAAATACTGTATAGGCAACAAAGGTGTTTATCTGTAGCAAAGATGAAAGAAAACAGGACTTACAAATACCTGCAATGGAACATGGCTAAAGATATACATGTTGTTTTGGCTGTGCTGCTCTATATCCAGTGCTTCACAGTGCACAACACTCTATAAATTATTCCGTTCTGGACTGTAGCCCTAAATACTCCTACCACTCCCAATTACCTGCCACCTCTCCCTGCTCCACTTCCCTCCTACCCAGACACCGTCACTTGATGGAGGATCTTCAGGTGACCACAAGCAGCCCTAGACATAACTATGCAATAGATCCATCCCCACAACCATAAAATATTCTTCTGTGAATAACAGCTTCCCTTTCCTCCCCCCTCAATCTTTCATAAGATAAAGCAGAAATTCCCCCAAGCATTATTTGACAGTTATGCTGATGGGCTCAGAAAAGGCAATGTAAGCATCTCCAGAATTCCATAACAATACAAAGCTACATAAAGGGATTACTCCCAGCAGAGAAAGTGTCAAGTTCATTCTCCAAAGTCATTCAACACTAATACAACTGTGCAAGTGAATATATGCAAGTGTTAACTGTAACAGAACATTTTGCCTTTTTCTATACATAAACATTTGAACAAATGGAACAGAAGAGACATGTATCTAATTAGACTCATGTCTGTTCCTACTAGGAACACTTCAACCAAACTGACTTAGCATTGAATTAAATGGACTTTGGAGACCACACTAGCTTGTTCACTTGATATCTGAGTTATATAGGTTAATTACAATCTCAGTTGTGCATTGCTGCAAGTGGTCCATTTTACAATGCATACACTTAACACAGTATGAACTGCATATGAACCAGTCATATGCCAGGCAACCTTTCTAAAAGTAGAAATCCTAAGCTTCAGTAGAATGACTTATGTATGACAAACCAGAATTTATTGTTTTTTCTCTAGTGCAAAAAGGATGAACTCTCACCTGTAGCACCCAGGTAAAAAACTCTAATCTGTTTTAGTTAGAATTGATGATTACAGTTAACACTAAACAAGATAAAAAAGTCAACTTCTGTAGCAATAACAAGGCATGTAATTACATTATTATGAGCTGCAATAAATGCAATGACCTATACTGTGCATGTCAGTTTTCAGACTAAGTACAAACATCAAAATACAATTTTACATTTGTAATAACAAAAAAGCCCAAGCATCTTGTCTTGTCATAAGAAAAACCAAAATGCAACACTTACCACTCCCAGTTTTTCAGAAGCATTAGCTTTCCACAGACGAATATTCATCTCATCTGAGCCACACAGTATGTATTTGTTATCTGAAGTCCATTTTACAGTGATGACGTGCTGCATTCGCTTTGTATGATATACCTCCCTAAACCAAAGAGAAACATTTTTAAATGATCCACCACCACTTTTCGAACTAATAATACCTTTCAAATAGCAGGAAGCATTCTGTTAAAAACAATATATGTATTATTTTTGTTGTTGTTTTTTAAAGATTATGACTTTTATGAAATACTGTGCTGATCTTAAATCCATAGAGAGAGAGATTCAAAGTATGATGGTTAGACTGATAAAAGACCACCTAAGATAAGACACTTCTAAAATAAGTGCCTTCATAGAAATTACAATACATAGCTAAAACATAATTCTTTTTACAAAACATGCCATGGGTATATAATATGATATGCATACTGTTCCCAAATATGCTGTAACGCTGACCAAGCATTACAGAATAGAACTGCAGAAGAATAGGTGCCAAGGAATTTGACATCACCACTATGAACAAGAAAGAGTAACAAATATACACCTCCAGCTCTCCATTTATGTCATGGCAATGCACTGGCTGCTTTTCATAGAATCATATAATCATAAAATGGTTAGGGTTGGAAGGGACCTTAAAGATCATCTAGTTCCAACCCCTCTGTCATGGGCAGGGACATGCCACTACATCAGGTTACCCAAGGCCCCATCCAACCTGGCCTTGAACATCTGCAGGGATGGGGCAGCCACAACTTCCCTGGGCAACCTGTTCCAGTGCCTCACCACTCTCATGGTGAGAAATTCTTCCTTATGTCTAGTCTAAATCTGCCTCTCTCCAGTTTATAGCCATTGCCCCTTGTCCTATCACCACAAGGCTTTATGAATAGTCCCTCTCCAGCTGTCTTGTAGGCTCCTTTCAGGTACTGGAAGGTCACTATAACATCTCATTGAAGCCTTCTCTTCTCCAGGCTTAACAAGCCCAACCCTCTTAGCCTGTCCTCATATGGAAGGTGCTTCAGCCCTCGGATCATCTTTGTAGCCCTCCTCTGGACCCGTTCCAACAGCTCCATATCCTTTTTACATTGATGATTCCAGAACTGGACACAATACTCCAGATGAGGTCTCACAAGAGAGGAACAGAGGGGCAGAATCACTTCCCTCATGCTGCTGGCCACGCTTCATTTGATGCAGCCCAGGACACGGTTGGCCTTCTGGGCTGCGAGCACATGCTGCCGGCTCATGTTGAGCTTCTCATCGACCAGCACCCCAAGTCCTTCTCTGCCAGGCTGCTCTCAATCACATCATCCCCCCACTGCGTACTAAAAACGGGGTACTGCCCCGACACAGGTGTTTTCATTGTGATTTCCCTCCTTTCCCCAGAAACGGGCTTCTTATCATTGTCTAAATGACTCCCAGGAAAAAATTTAAAACTCTAAAAACTCACAGAACATTCTCCAGTCCTGCAAAAAAAGGACTCAACAAAACATATCAGCTAGTAAAAAAGGGATTCAGAATAGCTGCGTGGCTATTAAAGCATAAACCACATCTAATATATCAGGCCTATCAGACCTCTGCGCAACAAGTGCTGACATCTGGTGAAAAATATTTCTACAAGTTGTATTTTGAACCAATATTTAACTGAAAATCTTACCTAATTTTCATTAAGCATGCACCAAACTGGCAGAACAAGATAAAATTATTCTTTTCTTTCTGCTATAAATATATAGGTCTAAGTATACTTTTCTGGTAATTCTAACTATTTATTAGCATTCTAAAGCTAAAGAATAAGCAAGTCCTACTTATCATCCACTAACACACCCTCCTCTGGTATACGTGTCACACATTGCAGCTTAGAGACCACCCTCTTTCTTCTATTCAGTTATTTTTACAAGTAAAAAATAAAGCAGTAATGGAAAGGAAACATGGATATAACACCTATTCAAGAGCTGTGGAAAAACTAGATGAGGGTTGAGCTGGAGCAGTTGTGAAAAAAACAAAATTAATCAACATATCACCTTAAGTAAGCTTTAATAAGTTTAACCACCTCCTGTAATTCATACTCAAGTGATGCTCTACAAGAACAACCATGTGGAAGACTGAGCACGGGTACTGTCAGAAAACATTCATACTCACACCAGCTTTTTACTGATGTCAATGTTTAATAGCTGGTGTGCACATATGTGTTTTCATAAGCATTTCTACGTTCACATCCATTTTATTATTTGCCTCAATAACAAAAGCTTTTCTTTACCCACCTTCGGGGAACTATGTACTTTTCATTTCTTTAGTGTGAATTTTCAGCCTTTGCCTCTCCTATTGCTGACATCACAAGTTATTTAGTATCATTTTCAGGGAAAGGAAAAACACAAAACTTGGCCAAACAACCTGGATCTGTTATTTATATAATTTGCCCAGATATCCAGTTACATTTACCAAGGATTAACCAAATTTAATTATCTTTGTAATAAATCTTATTTCTTATGGATAATCAATTTCCTAATAGAAATTTGCATTTTAAAATAAAATAGAAAGCAATGGAAGTTAGTTTTTTTCAAATTGGTGGGGTGATCAAAAGTCAAAACTTGAATATCATCAAGATCCTTGTTTACAGATACTCTTAACTGCCCTCTCAGTTTTCCAAATGTGATCACATCTTCCATTTAGAGACCTTTCTGCATTCCACAGCATTAAATACAACTGTACAATTCTGGAAAAGCCCAGCTTCTAAAGAATTTTAAGTGTCCTAGAATGCCCTAGTCAGCTTACGTAAGACTAAGTTCTTCATTTGTAAGATGAAGAACTTACTCACTATTTTTACAGCCACCACACAGAAAGGGGAAAAAGGGGCTACAAAGAGGAAAATTCCTTCTACAGGCCTTGGCAACAATCTGCTATAAAGGGGAATGCACCTTTGGCTGCATTACAGCATGTTCAAATTTCCCTTCATTAATGTGCTTTACTTCGCATAGCACCATTTCTGTGAACATTACTCTTCCACAGAAAAGAAAATCTGTAGAACACAAGAGCTGCTAACCATATTGTTTAATAATACAAGAATAAAACCAAAACAAAAAAAAAAAACAACCCACAAATGAACAGTAATACCTAACTGCACTTAACATTTTATTGCAAGAGAGGAAGAAAATAAAAACTACCCGTAGATTAGTTATAAAGGAAAATGTAAGCTGACCGTCTCAATCTTTGATGCATTTATGTATGCATTAATCAATGTAATTGTGTTCTGTACTGCATTAATCAATTTAAAAAATGCTCCTCTCACAATAAATTTCAGCATTTCCACCTGCAAACCACCCAGAACCTGACTTAGTAGCAACTTCTGGGGGGCCAAGGCTGGAGAGCGGAAAGCAGCTAGAAGTAAAATGAAGTCAAGAATAAAGAAAAAGGAGGAAGAACTGACGACAGAGAATAATGGACGTAGGCTAGAAAGAACAAATGATACCAGACAGATCTGATAACACACTTCAATTTTCAGCAAATTGAAAAAAAAAAAAAAAGAAAATGGAGACAGTAGATCCAATCTGAACATCAGCAAAATATTTAATATACTGCCTTATGAAATCTTACATGAAAAACCAATTCAATGTGAACCGCATTGAAACCATTGTCACATGAATCAAAACCTGGTTAACAAAATATGAACAAAAGTTAATAAGCATCCTGAAACAGATCACAGAAGTGTCCCAAACTGATCCTCAGGAATTCATACAACAGTGCTTTTCATGTTAACGTCTTTAGCGATCATCCGTATTGGATGAATGCAGTCTCTAGAAAACCAAATGCTACAATGTTGTAAGGAATTAGAATCATAGGATCACTAGGTTGGAAAAGATCTTTGAGATCATCAAGCCCAACTGTAAATTGCAAAGTTTAAGTGGTGACAGATACAGCACAAAGTGACCTAAAACATTAGAGATACAGAGAGAGGGAAATAAAATTTTATTTCTTAGTAAAATACAAATAAGTATACCCAAGAATAATAATGCACTGTACTTTTAATCCAAAACAGCATAAATACTGCTAGCAGTTAAGTAGAAGTTCTACTTTAATACATACTGCAGAATTATCTGTCAGCTACATGACCTGTCAA
Source organism: Phaenicophaeus curvirostris (assembly GCF_032191515.1). Taxonomy (NCBI): domain Eukaryota; kingdom Metazoa; phylum Chordata; class Aves; order Cuculiformes; family Cuculidae; genus Phaenicophaeus; species Phaenicophaeus curvirostris. The sequence continues at coordinate 78,118,966 of NC_091394.1, read as the reverse complement.
TCTCAACTTATATTCAGAATAAGATTTCAGTATCTACAGAAAATGAATGCTTCAATGAAGATGTTAATGACTGAATTAAGAATTCTTGTGACTAGGGAAGGATGATGCTGGAATGAATGACAGCAAGAGGGGTGCAAAATCACTCACCTGCTGCGACCTTTGTCTACAGGAAAAATGCGGACAGACTTATCAAAGCTGGCAGAAACAAATTCTTTCCCAGTGGGCGAATAATCCACATCAAGAACAGCAGACACATGATCCATATGTACCATCACAGGTGATTCAAGATAGCGCATATCAAAAGTATATAAGCTTTAAAAGAAATACACCAACAGCTTAATATCTCAACACTCCTAAGTAAATAGTACATTTTTGCTGAACAGCTACTTAAAGCATACATAAATCACACTTAAGGATAGATCCATATTGCAGAGGAAACTCTAAGCTGCTCAGAACACACAAAAAGAATGAATGATACATTGTTTAAGGCTTGAAAACAGTTTATTAACCAGAGACCTTGATTACTGGATCGGACCTAGGTTTCTTACTCACTGTCAAAGAACAAATAGTCTCTACTATTCCTTTCATCATCTGTTAATGGGTCACTGACCACACTGTCCCCCTTTACTCCATCTACAGATATAAAGTATATAATCTGAACGTGGACAAGCATTTACGAATGATTACAGCAAGCCTATCAACTCTGCAAGGCTTCCAGATATTCCCATATTGGGAACCCCCAGAATCTACTGGGAAGTTCCCATTTGGCTGTTACCCTTTCATACTGCCTAATTGTCTTCAGGCCAGACAACGTATAAGTCCAAGGGAAGCTTGGTCGAAAACATACAGAGATACTGATTCAGCAGAGCATGCTGCCTGTAGAAAAGCACTACATTAAAAATAAACACACGGCTGCTGGAGCACAGCTGGTTTGCTCTTAAGCACTTCAAAGCTCAGGTGAAGTCTACCTGCATTCCTTTGAATCAAGAGGCCCAATGACTCATATCAAGGCATAATAAACCAGTAGTTCATTAATTTCCTTAGTTCTAGTAAGCAAAGGTGCTTTACAAAGCACTTAATGAAACCTGCTTAAGATACACTATTTAATAGAACTACCATATTGAAGCTTGTAATTTAACAGGTTTCTCACTCTCCTTGTTGAAAATGAACTCCCAACTAGAATTCAGCATCTCTTATTTAATAGTTTAATGACTACTATTGCTTTTCCCTTCCAAATTTCCCAAGAAAAAGTATGCTAGCATCAAGCCACTTGCCCACATAATCAGCTAACACTTGCATGTGTGTTGCTGATATATGCATGTGCCATTGCACTTACACCAACTGATTTAGTTTGCAAGAGGACAGTTGCCTCTGGCAGTAAAAGCTACCATTTTTAGTTTAGCAGGGCAGCTGGGACAGAAGACACATATAAACAGACAGGTTAGGTAGCCTGGTAGTCTTACTACACCATAACCAAAAGAAGCGAGAAGCAGCACTTTCAATACAACACCCACTTTCAAGGTGTGGGCCAGATGCCATTTCCTTGGAAAAACAGTCTTAAGATTAGTGACAAAATTCCTGTGTCCTAGAAGAAAATAGCGATCTCGTTAGATCACTGACTTCCTGGGGAAAAAAAAAAGAATATGGATTTTGCAGTGGCCTAGTTTTGAAGAAACAGCTTTCTCAGTATCAGATTAACTGTTCACATGAATAGTATTGTTCAAAAGTAAAAAACTGCTGTGAGACATTGAAAGGATAAGTACTGCAGTCTCTGCAACTGTTTCACAACAGATTAATTTTTTTTTTCAAGAAATGTTCTCATCAAAATAGCTGATTGGTACAATATACCAAGCTTCACAAAAGCTAGCAAAAACCCACTCCCTTATATTGCCTCATACTGGACGAATAGCATTTATTTTCCTGGTCCTGTCACAAGTTACACTTGCATTGGTTCAGCTGCATTTTTTACAAGTTACACTGCTTTTCCCCTCCCCTGGTAAGGTCTAAAATCAATACCTTTCTTTTTTTATAAGTAAGTGAGCCTAGAATTCTCTAGATTATTACTTAAGTGATTCAACTTTAGAGTCATGTTTAAAATGCATTTTAGCACGATAATGATTTACTAAGATACATATTAAAAGCATGACACAATCAGAATCAACAAAAGGCAAAGTCACACTTACTTGTAATCTTCATTTGCTGCAGTAAAAATGAAAGCTTCCATAGGGTTCCAACACAGTGTATTTGTCCTCATGTTCAAGATAACCTGAAAGATATGTACACATTGCTGTCTTGTTACAGACAGTAAAAAAGTGGCTATAGTTCAAAGCACCCTATAACACTGGGGATTAGCACTTTCTACATATAGAATTATGGCAGAGGAATAGCTACATGACAGAATGCTTCCTTAGAGGTGCTCAAATTGGAAGTCAGGGGCTTCCAGTCTCACATCACATGCTGACTGCTTTGTGCTATGCTGCAATTAAATTCTCCTCTGTACTTCACCTTAGAAGCAAATTCTTTTAAGTGGTTATTTAACATGCAAACCACGTACACTACTTCATTATATTTACATGAACTTTTACTCAAGTAATCTACAAACACACTTAATTAAATGTTTATTTCAAAGGACAGTCATTAATTGACACTGTGAACCATCACTTGCAGAGCGACTATAACATTTTTGTGTTCCCCTAGTTATTAGTATCCCATCATTATTTCCTCTGAAATTGCAGTTCATGAATTCTTCAGGACAGCTGCCATCTCTTGTTGAAGTGCCAAGAAATGTGTGCAGAAGTTACTGTGTTGTAATGCACTCACCCCTAACACTATATCAGCAGTGAATCTTTTACTACACATTCCTAAGACTTGCTTGCTGCTAGTAAGCAGATGGATACGAAGAGGCCAGTTTGCCATGGAGTGGAAGAAGGCAGGTCACCACAGCCTAATAAGACCCCTCCGGGTTGCTAACAGTGGACTAAACAAGAGGCATCAAGTAGCACTACGCTGGATGTCCCCACCTCGGGGGACAGCTGTGGCAGGAACAGCTGGGCCCCTGTGGGAGAAGGGGAGGTAGGGAGGGCGTCATCTCACAGCCCATATAACAGCCTTGGCTGCTGCTGAGTCTCAGAGTAGTTTTCAACCATTTTATTTAAAAGTAAATCCCATACAGTATGCCTGACACAAAGTAGGTGTATGATTACAGAGCAACTTATTAACAATCTACCAACTCTAAACAGGATTTTCCACAATTCTCTAGGCCAGCCATAATCCTACTTGAAAATCCTGAAATTTGGGTATTTAATGCTATGGTACTCCAAAATCATTTTTGTTCTCCACTTACTACACCAAACACTATAAATTTACATACATATAACAAAATACAGTTGTACAATTGTAATTTTTGCAATAAGAAACACAATCTAAAAGCAAGTTAATAGTGATGACCTCTACTGACACCCCCTCCAAAAAAAGTGATTTTATGTGTGTGCACAAACTGTCATGATTCTTATTCTCCCCAAGTCCTCATTACCTCAGTGATGTTATCCTGTTCAATATGAAGTCCATGCTGCAAAACCCTGCTTATTTTCTGAAATCACGTGCATCCAGAGCTGAATGCAATCATCAGATGTCTACAGTGATCTCTAACTTAAGAGTGACTTTACTGAAAGGATAGGCCACTGAAAGGCCTTAAGTTTACAGTAGTGTGACAACTAGAATTTGTTCCAATTTTAGTATTCTTTTAATTATAAACCTTGCACAGATCTGGGAAGCTAATAATGAAGAAAGGTTCTTTAATATTCTCTGTTCAAGTTGTGCAGCCACTGCAAAATGAATACATAATGAACTGAAACACATTATGTGTATGATAAATAATTTTAAATCACATCATAAAATAGAATCATAGAATGGTTTGGGTCAGAAGGGACCTTTAAAGATGATCTAGTTCCAACCACCCTGCCATGGGCAGGGACACCTTCCACTACATTAGGTTGCTCAAAGCCTCATCCAACCCGGCCTTGAACACTTCCAGGGAGAAGACAGCCACAAATTCCCTGGGCAACCTGTGCGAAGGCTTCACCACTCTGACAGTAATACCTTCCTAATATCTAATCTGCCCTCTTTCAGCTTAGAACCATTACCCCTCATTCTACCCCTGCACTCCCTGATAAAGAACCTGTCCTGAGATTTCTTGTAGGCTCCTTTAAGCACTCGAAGGCAGCTATAAGGTCTCCCTGGAGCCTTCTCTTCTTTAGCCTAAACCACCTCAACTCTCTCAGCCTGTCCTCATAGAGGGGTGCTCCAGCCCTCTTGATCAACTTTGTGTCCCTCTTCTGGACTCACTCAAACAGATCCATATCATTCCTGTGCCGAGGACTCAGGAACTGAACACAGTACCCCAGGTGAGGTCTCAACAAGAGTAGAGTGGAGGGGGAGAAAAATAACCATAATATTGCTGAAAAATCCAGCTCTTTTTTTAAAGGAGTCAGGTTTGGTCAAAACCCATGCTCCACATCTTGCTTCACTATTCTTTCACCCAAACTTAAAGCATTCAGTTTATTTCAGTAGCAACATTTGGAATTTAAATAGTGCCAAGGAAAATGATTCTCCGTACACCTCTAGCACTGTATTCAGTAACAACTATGTAAGGCAACCAGGGGTGTAAATGATGTAAATACATTAGTAATGGCATTCCAGAACTATGTGAACTCATAGCAGAGCCATCTTCTCCCTCTTTAATCAATTGTAGATATACTTACTTCTGTCAAAAGTCCTTATTAAGATAACTCAAAGCTGTGCAGGTATTGAAGACTTGGCTATCTTGCTTTAATTAAACTGTGAGCACTTCCTTATAGAGTGTCAGCCTGGAGATTTTGACACAAAACACTAACACAAAACTAGATTGCACAAATAATCTGCTCTCCTTTACTATTTACAGGGTAATTACTTTAGGTGATCAGCCAAGACTGTAACAATTTCAAAATACTGACACCACAGATACCATCAGGTGTTCAAATGCTAAAGTCCATATTTAAAACACTAAGCTCTTTCTTTCTGTGACCTCACAGGTTGCACAAGAATGACTTTTAGTTTTAAAACATACTAACTTCTATTGAAAGTCTTCCTCTTGTCAAGTAACAGGAGTGCTTACCTTCATCATTTCCCAGCTTTTTTAGATCATTCATTTTGCATTTATATGAGTTCTTACCTTCCTATCCATCCCTATCTGAAACTTAAGACTTTGAAAGTCACAGACAGGGCAAACAGGCAAGCGAGCTCCTGCATCATGATGTGGCAAGTTGTACTCCTGTTTCCACCAACAAAGAGACTCCTGCCAATTTCCAAACTCAGGGCAGTGTGCAAGCTGCTCTGCTAATCCAGCACCCTTCTCTAGGGAGTTACACAGCTCTTAGTTCTCAATGCAGAAACAGACACTCAACTATCTCACCACAGGACAATCCCAGCAGGAAACCCAGTAGAAGCTGCTGTATCCACATACACAAGGAAGTATTCATCAGTGTTTTACTCCTATAGCAAGGAATGAACGTACGCATGCTACTCACATCATGAGATACACATACATGCACATCTGCACATATGTGCATGTATGTATACTTTTACTTATTTAGGATATATGTATATGTAAAATCCTGTTGACCTTTACCTTTGTTCATAAAGGCTCAAACCACATCATTTTAACCTGTAACTACACATGTACAGCACTGGCCATGTTCATTTAACATTCAGGTCTCCAACTGGCACCACTGACAGTTTTTTTATAAGCACTGTCTCAGTGGCCTAAATGAAACTTCATTAAAAATTGTTTGGGCACAAAGAGAGAAAGAAATACTGTTATGCCAACCACATTGCTATTTTATAACTAATTACCACTATAGTGTTCTAGAGTATATCAGACCACTGTCATTGCAGACAGTACATAACGTAAGAGAAGGACACTGAGTGTACATTCACAAGCTAGAATACTGTATTTCAAGATGAAAATTGTTCATAGAATTATAGAATGGTTTGGGCTGGAAGAGACTTCAAAGATCACCCAGTTCCAGCCCCCTGCCATGGGCAGGTACGCCTACCACTAAACCATGTCCACCTTCAGGGATGGGGCATCCACATCTCTGGGGAACCTGTTCCATTGCCTCACCACCCTCATTGTGTAGACAAATAAGAATCTTCATGTAATTGGTAAATTCGACATGTAAATACAATTTTGACCTCACTGCAAAGGACTTCTGAATGCTTCTACTAGGCACACAGGGGAGGGTTTATCACCATGAAAAAGAAAAACATGTTTTCAAAGGCAAAGCAAGGGTCTCTCAAGGGTGGAGAGGAAACACCCTGCAAGTTACCTTGTTTCCTCCAGCCAAGGAGGAGGGGAAAAAAAATACAAAACCCCAAACCACCACATATACACAGAGAGAATAAATTATAGGAATGTAAAGTTCTTGTTGTGAAATTGCTGTCAGGTCAGGCACTTTATCAAGAATTACAAGACAGCGAGCATGACAGCCCATTTGGATGCAGAAAAGGGCCCCTCTAACTCTGCATGGTTTAAAAAACAAATATTAATTCTAACTCAGTTAAAGACTCCAAATTAGACAATGAAAACTCACTGAACTCACAGTTCAGAGATTCCCCTTCTCTACTGCCATCAACAGTTACAGGCTAATTTACATATTTAGTATGATTATTAGTGCCATAAGCTTTGTCAGAAAGAAAAAGATTACCTTCTTCAGGGGAGTTGACTTTCTCATATCATATAGCACAATATTTCTGTCAGAAGCACAGCTTCCCAAAAGGTATGTCTGAAAAAAAAAAAAAAAAGAAAAGCCACATGTACTGTCTTTTAAACACCTCTAGAGTATGGTCAGGAGTTTACATTACTTACTTAAGCTATTTCACAAAGCTGGTAGTCAAGTAGTTCCTTTTTCAATCAAGAAAATACATTCATCATTCTTTCTGTGCAGTCAATTATTTAATTTTAAATAGCTTTCCCTGTAAGATTCAGAATCCACCCAGTCCTTTCTACTTCACAAGTAACAAGCAATTCCCCGTGAAGGCTTTATCTCGAACACAGCCCACCCAAGAAGCACATAGGTGCAGCTCTAGAAGACCAAATGCAATTGTTTTGCCACAGGGAGGGGTAGAAGTGCTGTTCACAGGAGTACATTACTGGAATAGGTAAGAGCTCCACAACCACCTAACTGCTACCCTGTATAGCCGAGGACTGGGATATGTATTCTTGTGGGCAGAACAGAGAACACCCTACTTTTTCTTCTCCTCTCCCCCACAACAGAGACAAAAGATAAAATGATGAAAATACATGGCAGTACATGCCAAAGCAGTATAGTCATATGTTTATATGTATACATCCCCCTAAATATTATGTTAAAACACATATCAATATCTAAATTTGGAAAATTAAAGACGTTAGAGTTTAGATCCGTACCCATCAAAAAAACATCATTAACTTCCAATACATAACAGAAACATTACCTCAATGGGATTAAATTTTACACTGCTTATGCTATCAAAACCCCATGTCAGAGAACACATGGGACTTGTCCTTTGCTCATCCCAAATGTCCACTTGATGGCCACAGGTGGCAAAAACAGCTTCCTTCCAGTGGTGATCAATTCCTGTATACACTGTCTTTAAAAGAAAAAAAAATTACCAAAAAGAAACAAAGAAAACCTGCAAAGCCAACTGTATATAAAAATACGCAAGTAAGTTCTGTTACAAAGATTAATAAATCACTGCATATTGAGTCTGCCATGTTTTTACTACACTATTATTGAAAAACAAGTCACCACTGCTACCAGAAAATAAGTCTTATCAGATGTAGCCTTACACAACAAGCTAGCTTTCTGTGTACTCAATGCGTGTGAGTACATTTCTTGTTAATTTACAGTGGAATTTACGAAGTCCTGGCTAACTTTAAAAGAAACAGGAATTTTAAGGGTACAACTACAATTTTTCAGTGGGTACCTGAATGCATTCCATAAACATCACCATAAATAAAGAGTTTCAAACTATATATTTACAACAAGCATTTAACGTTATTCTTAAAATATAAAATAAGCTTATCAGAACTTGAAAGTTCTTAAGTATCTACTTTTAGTCTGCTTTTGTCAAAAAGGATGACATAGAGTCAAAATTTTGTATGGAATGGTTGCAAGGTATTGACATGAGATTTAATGCAGGCTAAGCACATACATCTGAAGAGAAATAGACTACAGAAAGATCTGACCAGTTCATAGGAAAGGGATGATTAGCAGAAACATATTTAAACAGCCCCTGACAACATTTGAGATATTGCTTTCTGGCTAAACATAAAATAAATGTAATAAAAACTTGAAGATTTGTTAGAAGTGTCATTATAAAATTTGATGCCAACACCTTACAACCCATTGTGATAACAGGCAATATCAAACTATTTATTTCTCCTCCAAAAGCTAGATAGGAATCGGTTCAAATTTAATTCAAAAGGAGAGACGTGGGTAAATAAAAATTTAGATTCATTACCTTCCCAAGAATTGTATGAATAGGTTCTTCTTCTTCTCCATATTCCGGGCTCTCCATTTTCCACTGCTTCACGGTTTTGTCATCGCCAACCTGGAAACGTTGAAGAAAGCAGGTACAATTCTATGTAAATATATTCTCTTCTTTTTACTAGATGTGCTTTGCAATTAAGTACAGGTAACTTTTGAACAGAGAGTGATCTATGACATACACCCAAATAAAGTACTCTCTCTTGCCTGTTCACTGATCTCTTTCAGTGAAGTGAAGATTAGTTCTCCTTACCATTATACTCCACTAGAAACTGAGAAGGTACATGCACATCATCTGGCTGCAAAGGAGTTAACATTCTTGGTAGGAGTCCGTGTGGCACTGTGTTTTGGATTTGTGGATAAAGCAGTGCTGATACAACACCAATGACTTGGCTGTTGCTGAAGGGTGCTTGCACCATGTCATGGCATTTCCCTCCCACCCTACTCTAGTGTCCTCACCCCTGCCTCCTCCATCAGTGAGCAGGCTGAGCATGGGCAACGGACTGAGGGAGACACAGGCATGACACGACCCGAATTGATCAAAGGAGTATTCCATATCATGTAACATCATGCTCAGCAATAAAAACTGGGATAGTGGAAGAAGAAAGGGGAGGGGAGCACCACTGGCTTACAAGGTGGCTGCTGCTCAATGTGGAAAAATAACAAAAATAACTACTGGCCTCATGGTATGTACTTCAGAAAAGCTCAATGCATAGTAGTGAAAGTAGCTCTTCAATACCCAGCTTAAAAGAAGCAAAACCTCCAGACACTCCGCCCTTCAAAACCAATTTTTTTTCTCCTTCATTAAGACAATTCTGAGATGATAACAGAAAGACATACTATTTCCAGATGGTTTACATCCAACTGAATCAGCAATGATTGATGTAAGCTAATAAAGCTCTAACATAACCTTATTGAACATAATTACTCAACCAGAACCATCTTGAATTAATCAGCTTATCTTTAATCACAGGGTATGAAAATGGTTACTTTAAGTGTTTATATGCATTTCAATGAACATAATCAAACTACTTCTTCAATGAAACCTAGTTTACTCAAGCTTCAATTACATGACCATCCATTGGCAATTTTCTGGTATTTATCCTTTCCAAAGTCTCGAATAACATCCACATCCCAGCAACAAACAAAATTTCATTGGAAATAGAATTGTCAGGTTCACTAACAAACTGAATATATGCATTCATACAATATTTAAATGTTGTATGCCAGAGGGTAAGTTGCTCACTGGAAAACAGATGGTGAACAGGCAGTCTTGTATTGCTGCACTGCACTCAGGAGACACATTATACTTACAGTAAAAAATGATGTACCACAAAAACGAGCACACATGCCTCGAACAAAGCCTTCATGGGCTTGTATAGTTCGAATACACTGCCGCCGAGTCAAGTTCCAAATTTTAACCTGTTAAAAATAGAAAAGTATTCTGTTGTTATTTCTGTTTTCTGAAGCCCACAACTGCAGTATGTAATTCAAGTAAAAGAAATCATACGCATTGTAACAAAATGACACAGCTGGCTTGAACACTCAACAGATTTCATAATGTTAAAACAACTTAATTATTCACTTCTTAGAAAAAAACAACAAACCAAATTTAGGAAGTATTGCTCTTCCTGGATGGAAAACTGGTTGGATGGCCAGGCCCAGAGAGTGGTGGTAAATAGAGTTAACTCCCACTGGAGGCCAGTTACAAGTGGGGCTCCCCAAGGCTCAGTGCTGGGTCCAGCCCTGTTCAATGTCTTTATCAATGACCTGGATGAAGGCATCGAGTGCACCCTTAGCAAGTTTGCAGACGACACTAAGCTGGGTGGAACTGTGGACCTGCTGGAGGGTAGGGAGGCTCTGCAAAGGGATCTGAACAGGCTGGACGACTGGGCAGAGTCAAATGGCATGAGGTTTAACAAGGCCAAATGCCGGGCCCTGCACTTGGGGCACAACAACCCTGTGCAGTGCTACAGACTAGGAGAAGTCTGTCTAGAAAGCTGCCTGGAGGAAAAAGACCTGGGGGTGTCGATTGATGGCCAGCTGAACATGAGCCAGCAGTGTGCCCAGGTGGCCAAGAAGGCCAATGGCATCTTGGCTTGGATCAGAAATGGCGTGACCAGCATGTCTAGGAAGGTTATTCTCCCTCTGTACTTGGCACTGGTGAGACCGCACCTCAAATCCTGTGTTCAGTTCTGGGCCCCTCACCACAAGAAGGATGTTGAGGCTCTGGAGCGAGTCCAGAGAAGAGCAACAAAGCTGGTGAAGGGGCTGGAGGACAAGTCTTATGAGGAGCAGCTGAGAGAGCTGGGGTTGTTTAGCCTGGAGAAGAGGAGGCTGAGGGGAGACCTCATTGCTCTCTACAACTACCTGAGAGGAGGTCGTGGAGAGGAGGGAGCTGGCCTCTTTTCCCAAGTGACAGAGCCAGGACAAGAGGGAATGGCCTCAAGCTCTGCCAGGGGACGTTCAGGCTGGATATTAGGAAAAAATTTTTCAAAGAAAGGGTCATTGGGCACTGGAACAGGCTGCCCAGAGTGGTGGTTGATTCACCTTCCCTGGAGGTGTTTAAAGGACAGGTGGATGAGGTGCTGAGGGGCATGGTTTAGTGGAATGGTTGGACTCAATGATCCTGTGGGTCTTTTCCAACCTAGTGATTGTGTGATTCTGTGATTCCCTTCTTACACCTTCCCCCTACCCAGGCTGTATACTTGCTGTACTTTTGCATTCTCCTATTTCTGAACTAGAATTCTTCCAAAAAGACAGTAGCAGTGATAATTTTAGCAAAAAAAAAACCTCCCTAAAGAGAAAAAAGCACACTAAAATAACATTTGGAACCAACAGAATGTTTCAGTCCAGTTGTTGTATTATGTTCTACACAATGTCTACCTCTTAAAGGTTTTGGTGTTGAACCATCGGGGCCCATTAAAATAAAGAAATGGATGCCATTTTTTTATATTTGTATGCATCACTAGTACCCAATACTTTACTCCTTCTAGCAGTGGATGAGAAGCCTGGACAATGTTTAATTCAAACGTATTCCCCTCCTCTTTGAAAATGTTAATCTTTCTCACGCTTTTGCACAATATACGTACCTTCTATAAAAAGCAGAAAGCAAACAGCTACCAAGAGGATAGCTTTAAAATATACAAGTACTATCAAACAAACAATGTAAGGGTGAGAGAAGACACAGAAGACAGAAAAGACACCATTTTTTTCTGCAAGTGACTCCAATAGAAGTGCTCTTTCTTGCTACTTGTAAAATTTAAGTAAAATAACCGAACAAATAGGGCTAGCATTTTTTAGGCAATACGCTACATTATTATTCCAAACATTTTTCCATTGTGTGCCCCTTTCCCCCACTTTATGGCATCTTCTGAATCTGTAGGAGTTTAATTTCTTCAAGGGGAAGGGAGGTTGTGTGGACAGCAGAAAGCAATCACTGTGGACTGTAAACATTCACTACTCCATCCTGAGGAACTGAATGTCACACCCTGTGCTCACATCTGAACAGCTGAAAGCTGCTGCCTAAAGATTGTTGAAACTCTGTGTGTCCTGGGATGTCACAACCTGCAGTTTGAGAAACACTGTCACATACAGAGTACCTTGCACCATCTGAGAGAAGACAGGGCATTATAGATGAACAAATACACCAAAAAAGATAAGCAGGGGTCATTAAACAAAAACAAAACAAACAAAACCCCCAACAAAATAAACCACACAAAAGAAATAGAAAAAGAGGAAGAAAAGTATCTTGTTTGCAGTGGTTTGTAACCACAACTTACCTCTCCATCACAAGCTCCAGACAGCACTGTAGACAAACTCTTTGGATGTTTGGCCATGCAATTAACTCCATCTCTGTGGCCATCAAGTGAGCTAAGAAAGGGTTTAGCGAACACACGTTCTAGCTTTGTCGCATTCAGAGCTCTTGTGTACTCTCGTGGAACCTCAAACGGATGCAGTAGAGGGTCATAGTTTCTTGGAACTGCAATAAGAGTAACGTAGACATTAGAAACCCATGATACGCCATGTAGTTCAAGGCAACATGAATTAGGAAGATTTTCTCTTTGATTTTCCTGCCACGGGAGAATTTTCTGCAACACTAACATTTTTACCATTCCTATTACTTTGAAATAGGTCTGTGGGATCATTAGTATGTTCACTAAATAAGCTCAAAGTTAATAGCCTGAAATAACTCTGAAATTATTTGATGTTCTTTTCAAGGGTACAGTGCTAAACTAATGAAGATATGAATGTACAGAACAAACTGGAAGTCAAAGATACCTTGCAACTATTATTTAAAAAAAAAAAATCAACAAACCAACAACCACAAAGGAAAAAAAAAAACCCACACAATACCAATTTCTTACCACCGAACTCTAACATACACAGAAAGAACATGGCTATAAAAACATGCACAAAGGGAGGCAATCTAGCTCCACTCATGCTTAGCCAGCTGCAAGCCACCCCTGGCTCAGAAGTGACACTCGTTAGTTTGATTAGTGTGGCCCTCTGTCAGCACTATCTGGTTTACCAGACAGGACCACTCACAACCAACAAGCTTCAAGCAAGGGTCTCTTTGCACCACCTGCATAGATAGACTTTAAAAAAAAACAACTGAGAAAGACAGTGGATATTGACATTGCGCTTCTGCGTTTTGTCTCTTTCACTCAGTTTCATGCAAAAAGGTTAAAAAATCAGAAGAGCAACTGACCACAGATCACTCATTAAGAATCACACAGTCACAAAATGGTTTGGATTGGAAGGGAGCTTAAAGACCATCTAGTTCCAACCCTCCTGCCATAGGCCGGGACACCTCCAACCTGATTAGGTTGCTCAAAGGCTCATCCAACCTGGCCTTGAACACCTCCAAGGATGGAGCTTCCACAACATCTCTGGGCAACCTGTTCCATTGCCTCCCTAGAACTTATACACAAGCCAATTTCCAAAGGTTATTTGATACACATCAAAACCTCAAAAATCTCTGATGAAATGGATGTCATACTCTAATAAAACATAGAGTTCATTTGAACAGCTTAAATACAAGCCATATGTTAAGATGTATTCAGCAACTGTCCCAATAGGTAACTTAACATGGAAAAATATTATTGAAGTTACCACAATTAAATAACTGGAGAATGTTAGTTACAGTGCCACTTCACACAACATAGCCACCTACCTTCAATGCAATCAAATCATCAAGTATATGCAACTCAAAGTACCGTATGCATACTGTCCTCCTCAAAACAATTTGATTTAGTACATTCAAGACACCCAGAGTTTTATTCCTGCTCTTTCTGATGAAGGGTGGCCATTTTACAAACTTTATTTCTGACACTAGGTAGAAACTAAACCTCTTTTCCATCACATCAGAGAGGTGAAATTGCACAACTGTGTAAGATCATCCAGTTCCAATCTCTCTGCCATGGGCAGAGACACCTTCTACTGGATCAGGCTGCTCAAAGCCTCACCTAATTTGTCCCATCCAGGGATGGGGCATCTATGACTTCTCTGGGCAACCTCTTCCAGTCCCTCACCCCTCTCACAGGAGAAAAATTCTTTCTGCTATCTACTCTAAATCTATCCTCTTTCAGCCTAAACCTGTTATCCCTTACTCCTGAATAAAGGATTCTCCACAGCTTTCCTGCAGCCCCTATAAGTACTGGAAGGCTGCTATAACGTCTCCTCAGAGCCTTCTCTTCTCCAGAACGAACAATCCCAACTCTCTCAGCCTGTCCTCGTATGGGAGGTGCTCCAGCTCATCACATCCACCAGGCTGCAGCTGCTGCAACTAAAAACGGGTGAAATCTACAGGATTCTCGCCAGTTTTAGTAAGGGATACGCCAGAACGGGGATGAGCTGTACCTGGAAAGAAACAGTAATAACTACAAAAAGCTACCAGCTGATACTAAGAGCAACATCGGAGCACCAGGACGGGAACGGACACCCTGACTCCGCACGCCAGGTCCATGCCCGGGTCCGACGCCTCCAGACAAGGCCGGTGGGAAGGCCCGGGCCCCCGCTCAGCGCCCCAAGGCCCCGCCGGCGCCTCACAGCGGGCCGGGCCGCCCCCGCCACCTTACCCCCGCCAACCCCGGGCTCGGGACGCGGGGCTCACCGCGCTGCAGGTCCAGCTTGGTGTCGCGGACATAGTCATCGGGGTTGCGGCTCAGCACCTTCACCCGCATCCCGGCTCGGCTCGGCGCACGCCGCCGCGCGCCCCCACGTGACCGGAAGCGCCCCGGCGCGCTGTTCTCGCGAGACCCAGCTCCGCGCGGCGCCGCTGGGGGCTGTGGGCACGCGGGCGGAGAGGGAGCGCGCCCCCTCCTCACGCGCGCCTCCCCCCACCTCCGCCGCCCCCCCCCCCCCAACGCGCGCGCCCCCCGCCCGCTCCCGGCGGCCATGAGCGCGCAGGGCCCCGCGCGCGCGGTGCGCGAGCCGCCCTGGCGCTCCGTCCTGCGCCACGTGCAGCCGGAGAACCTGGCGGCGGGACTGAGCGGCGGCGTCGTGTCCACGCTGGTGCTGCACCCGCTCGACCTGGTCAAGATCCGCTTCGCAGGTCAGGCCTGAGCGGGGACGGGGACGGGACGGGGCGGGAGCGGCTCCCCCGGCTGCGGAGCTCGGGGCCGGGCACCTTCTCCCCCGCCCTGTCCCCCTCTCGCCCGGCCCCGCACGTTCCTGCCTCTCCCTGTGCCGCTGCCGGGGCGCGGGGCACTGGCTGGGTTCCCCGTGGCCTGCAGCAGCGAGAAGGGACCGTCTCGGGTTCCTTTGCCTTCTCCCTGATCTTTATAGAATCATGGACGTTAGGAAAAAATTGTTCACAGAAAGGGTCATTGGGCACTGGAACAGGCTGCCCAGGGAGGTGGTTGAGTCCCCTTCCCTGGAGGTGTTTAAGGCACAGATGGACGAGGTGCTGAGGGACATGGTTTAGTGTTTGATAGGAATGGTTGGACTTGATGATCCGGTGGGTCTCTTCCAACCTGGTTATTCTGTGATTCTATGATAGAATCACCAGGTTGGAAAAGACCCAGTAGATCATTGAGTCCAACCGTTCCTATCAAACACTAAACAATGTTCCTCAGCACCTCATCCACTCGTCCTTTAAACACCTCCAGGGCAGGTGACTCAACCACCTCCCCGGGCAGCTTGTTCCAGTGCCCAGTGGCCCTTTCCATGAAGAATTTTTTTCTAATCTTCCTGTCGCTTGTATGGACTGTGTGTGGATGCTGTGTCATAGGCTGGAGTCAGGCAGGTGAGAGAGCTAACCAGGCTTTTCCCTCTCTTTCCTTTTCCGCTGATGCCATAGGACGTGGTGGCAGGGTAGTTTTCAACAGGCAGATGGGCTGAAGCCAGCGTTCAAAGGTCACCTGTATGCCCAAAGATTTTCAACACTCCAAGGCATTGAGTGCACCCTTAGCAAGTCTGTGGATCACACTAAGCTGGGTGGAAGTTTGGATCTGCTGGAGGGTAGGGAGGCTCTGCAAAGGGGTCTGAACAGGCTGGACCACTGGGCAGAGTCAAATGGCATGAGGTTTAACAAGGCCAAGTGCCAGGTCCTGCACTTGGGGCACAACAACCCTATGCAGTGCTACAGACTAGGAGAAGTCTGTCTAGAAAGCTGCCTGGAGGAAAAAGACCTGGGGGTGTCGATTGATGGCCAGCTGAACATGAGCCAGCAGTGTGCCCAGGTGGCCAAGAAGGCCAATGGCATCTTGGCTTGGATCAGAAATGGTGTGACCAGCAGGTCCAGGGAGGTTATTCTCCCTCTGTACTCAGCACTGGTGAGACCGCTCCTTGAATCCTGTGTTCAGTTCTGGGCCCCTCACCATAAGAAGGATGTTGAGGCTCTGGAGCGAGTCCAGAGAAGAGCAACAAAGCTGGTGAAGGGGCTGGAGAACAAGTCTTATGAGGAGCGGCTGAGAGAGCTGGGGTTGTTTAGCCTGGAGAAGAGGAGGCTGAGGGGAGACCTCATTGCTCTCTACAACTACCTGAGAGAAGGTTGTAGAGAGGAGGGTGCTGGCCTCTTCTCCCAAGTGACAGGGAACAGGACAAGGGGGAATGGCCTCAAGCTCTGCCAGG
The DNA here is from genome assembly GCF_032191515.1 of Phaenicophaeus curvirostris. NCBI lineage: Eukaryota > Metazoa > Chordata > Aves > Cuculiformes > Cuculidae > Phaenicophaeus > Phaenicophaeus curvirostris. The sequence goes on along the minus strand of NC_091394.1, from coordinate 78,102,323 downwards.
GGAGGTTCAGGCTGGACATCAGGAAAAAAATTCTTCATGGAAAGGGTCATTGGGCACTGGAACAGGCTGCCCAGGGAGGTAGTTGAGTCACTTTCCCTGGAGATGTTTAAAGGATGGGTGGATGAGGTGCTAAGGGGCATGGTTTAGTGATTAATAGGGCTAGGTGGACTCGATGATTCAGTGGGTCCTTTCCAGTCTAGTGGTTCTGTGATTCTATAACAATAGTTTTGCAATGAACCTGGTTATTAACAGTAGCAGCATTGTTTTACAGAGAACCCTGGCTTGTTTGTTGTTCCGCAGGGAAGCGTGTCAGCTTCTCCCTATAAATTTTGCTGTTACTGTGAGAAACATGTCACCCTTTTATCTTATTCTCTTTTATGGAGGTTAAAACATCTTGCTCTATCTTTAGATTGTTACCTTAAATGGATACATGGGTGTTTAAGATCTCAAAAACAAATAGTGAAGTATCCCAGAGAGGTTTTGCAAAATTTCATAGAATAATAGAATAGTTTGGTTTGGAAGGGATCTTAAAGATCATCTAGTTCCAAGCCCCTGCGATAGGCAGTGACACCTCCCACTAGATCAGGCTGCCCAAGGCCCCATCCAACCTGGCCTTGAACACCTCCAGGGATGGGGCAGCCACACCATCCCTTGACAACCTGTTCCAGTGTCTCACCACTCTCATGAAGTCACCACTCTCATGGTGAAGAATGAGATTGAATGAATTTACAGCAGTACATTTCCAAACAGACTTTTTGCAAATTTGGATTTAAACACTTCCCTGCATATCCTGGTGGGGGCATATCCTGTGCTAAGTTAGGAGGAGTGGAGCTAGCAGAATAGCTCCTTTTCTCTCTGTTTCCCACTTGTAAGACCACACCTGAAGTACTGTGTCTAGTGTGGGGCTCACCAGTACAAGGAAGATGTTGACATACTGTGGTGAGTGCAGTGGAAGCCAGAATTGTGAAGGGGCTGGAGCACAGGCTGGCAGAACAGGATCAGTTTAGCCTCACAAAGTGAAGGCTGAGGCAGGATGTAGTTGCAGTCTATGGCTGTGTGGTTGGAGGACATGGGGAAGGTGGAGCTAGGTTCATCTTGGAGGTGAATAGTGGTAGGGCAGGAGGGAACAGGCACAAGTGGCAAATGGAAAATTCCAGTTATTTATTAGGAAAAAGGTTTGTTACCATGAGAGTGGTGAAATGCTGGAAGCAGTTACTCAGAGAGGCTGTCATCTCTTCAGTCTTGGAAATGTCCAGGAACCCACTGGCCGTATCCCTGCATAACCTGACCTAATTAGAGCTTTTGAGCGGGGGGGCAGATTAGATGACCTCAGGAGGGTACCACCATCCTGTATTACTTTATGATTCCATACAATGGTTTCAGTTTTATTCCTGATTTCCATCTATCAGTGTTTGTTTGACTCACCAGCACTCATGGCTTTTTACGAAATTTGGTTCCAAATCATTGCATGTTCTGGTAAAAACTGACTCTAGAATCAATAAGACATGACCCATTAAAAGTATTCAGATCTTTATAGAACATTCTAAAGAGGAAGACTGAATTTTAGAGTTGTTATTTGGCATGTCTAAACTTCTTATAGAAATGTGTTGTCAGAGGCCCCACGCGTATCATTTGAAATATGATGCAAAATTGCTGGAGTGCTAAAAAAAAAAAGGAAGAAAAAATCTTGAATTCATAGCTGCAGCTCACTGGAAAGAACACCAATGCGTTTACTTAGCCTTGTCAGATTGATGGAAATCTTCCTCTTGTAGAGCTTAAAAGTTATTTTTCATTTTTTTAACTTTAAAGGTCTTTAACTCTAGACTTGGGAAGCTGTAAACCCCAACTTCTGAATGCTTTTAAAAGGATACTTATCCATTAGGTTTCATGTTGATTTGCAGCTTGCTTTGTAGGCTGTGAACTTTGTGCCTCCTGAAATGTTTTTCAGTATGTTTTCCTTCTTTCATAGTAAGTGATGGATTGGAGCTGAGACCAAAATACAATGGGATTCTCCACTGTATGACCACTGTCTGGAAGCATGAAGGACTACGAGGCTTATATCAAGGGGTAACTCCAAACATGTTTGGAGCAGGGGCTTCCTGGGGACTTTACTTTTTCTTGTAAGTAGAACTGTAAAATGTGTCCTGTCTTGTGCAATGTGATGTTTGGATATACACTGCATGTTCTTTGGAGGGTATATAAATGTGCTAAGTGGCTTCTAAAGTTGTGATTCTTTTCATAAGTCCAAGTCTGTTACCTTTTATTACAGAATCAGAGAATCACTTGTTTGGAAAGACCTTTGAGATCATCGGGTCCAACCATACCTGTCCACTTCTAAATCATATCCCTGAATACTTCGTCTGCCTGTCTTTACCTCCAGGGATGGTGACTCAACGACCTCCCTGGGCAGCCTGTTCTAGTGCCTGGTAACCCTTTCAGTGAAGAAATTTTTCCTGATTTCTAATCTGAACCTCTCCTGATGCAACTTGAGGCCGTTCCCTCTCGTCCTATCCCCTGTCACTTGGGAGAAGAGGCCAGCTCCTTCCTCTCTACAACCTCCTTTCAGGTAGTTGTAGAGAATAATAAGGTCTCCCCTCAGCCTCCTCTTCTCAAGGCTAAACAATCCCAATTCCCTCAGTCACTCCTCATAAGACTTGTTCTCCAGCCCCTTCACCAGCTTCGTTACTCTTCTCTGTATGCGTTTAATCACCTCAATGTGTTTCTTGTTGTGAGGGCCCCAAAACTGAATACAGTATTCAAGGTGCAGCCTCACCAATGCCGAGTACAGGCACACAATCACTTCTCTGGTCCTGCTGGCCACACTGTTTCTGATATGGGTATTGGCCTCATTGGCCACCTGGGCACACTGCTGACTCATATTCTGTTGGCTATCAACCAGCATCCCCAGATGATCCTTTTCTGCCAGGCAGCTTTCCAGCCACCCTTCCCCCAAGCCTGTAGCGCTGCATGGGGTGGTTGTGTCCCAAATGCGGGACTCAGCACTCAGCCTTGTTGAACCTCATATAGTTGGTCTCAGCCCATCAGTCCAGCCTGTTCAGATCCCTACCCTCAAGCAGATCAACCCTTCTGCCCAGCTTAGTGTCATTGATAAAGGTATTGAACAGAACTGGACCTAACACTAGCCCTTGGGAACACCTCTTGTGACCAGCCTCCAAGTGAATTTAACTCTTTATCACCATTCTTTGGGTCCAGCCATCCAGCCAGTTTTTAACCCAGCAGAGGGTATGCCTGTCAAGGCCAATGGCAGCCAGTTTCTCAAGCAGAGTATTGTGAGGAATGGTGTGAAAGACTTTACTAAAGCCCAGGTAGACTTTATCCACAGCTTTTCCCTCATCCATTAAGCACGTAACTTTGTCATAGAAGGAGATCAGGTTAGCTTGGCAGGACCTGCCTTTCATAAACCCATGTTGACTGGGCTTGATCCCCTGGTTGTCTTGTGTATGATCTGTGCTAGCACTCAAGCTCTATGACCTTCTCCGGCACTGAGGTCAGACTGACAGGCCTGCAGTTGCCTGGATCTTCCCTCCCACCCTTCTTGTAAATGAGCATAACATTTGCCAACCTCCAGTCCAATGGAACTGCCCCAGTCAGCCAGGACTGCTGGTAGATGTTGGAAAGGGGATTGGTGAGCACCTCCACCGGCTCCCTTAATACCCTTGGGTGGATCCCATCTGGCTCCATAGACTTGTGAATGTCTAATCGGCTGAGCAGGTCTCTAACCATTTCCTGTTGGATCATTGGAGCTTTGTTCTGTTCCCCATCCCTCTCTTCTGGCTCAGGAGGCTGAGTACCCAGAGACCATCTTACTTTACTATTAAAAACTGAGGCAAAGAAGACATTAAGTACCTCAGCTTTATCTTTATCATTTGTCACTATTGTTCCCTCTGGGTCCAGTAATGGATGGAGATTCTCCTTGGCCCTCCTTTTGTTGTTAACATATTTGTAGAAACACTTTTTATTATCTTTCACAGAATTGGCGAATTCAAGATCTAGTTGGGCTTTAGCCCTTCTGATTTGCTCTCTGCATGATCTCACCTAATCCTTGTAGCCCTCCTGAGATGCCTACCCCTTCTTCCAGAGCTCATATACTTTCCTCTTTTTTTCCCCGAGATCTATCCAGAGCTTTCAACTCAGCCAAACCAGTTTTCTTACCTGCTGGTTCATTTTTCAGCACATGGGCATGGCCTACTCTTGTGCCGTGAAGATTTCTTTATTGAGGAGTGTCCAGCCCTCTTGGGCTCCATTGCCTTTAGGACTGCCTCTCAAGGATCTTTATCAGCCAGCCTTCTATACAGTCCAAAGTTTGCCCTCTGGAAGTTTGCTGTTCTAGAATTTAAGCAATTTGAGTCAGAGACCTGTTAGTTTGTCAAGTTCGGTGCATTCCCTTGATGCTGTGAAAATACTAAAGCAGTTGAAAGACAGTGACATCATTCATGAAGAATCCACTAAAGGTGGCAATGCATTGTGCTTAAAACCACATGAAAAATAAAATTCTAAACTGACCTGTTAGGAATTGGAAAATGTAGTAAAAGTTTTCTACTAAAGCTAAACATTTCACTGGTTTTTAGTGATTTTAGTGACAGTTCTTTTGTTGATTTTGTGAGTTGGTAGGCCCTGCTTATAAAGCCAGTTTTAAATACTTGATGTTTTCTACTTTATTAGCTAACTGTGACCCGACTTACTGCTGATTCCTATGAACTGAAACACTTTGGGGAATAGTTAGTTGGTATGACTACACAAACCTCACTTATTAGTCGTGTAGACTCTGTTATTATTGTACTTCGGTCCTCAAGCTTTGCTACAGGTTCCCATTGACAGTTTTTTGACCCACAAAGGCTGGAAACTGGATCAAGAGAAGAAATTTCAGTGTATTTCTGAGCTAGAAGATGGATCCCTATATTGCTGTCAATAAAAATGAGGCTATCTAATTGGTTTCTTTTAGAAGTTAATTCTTGAGATCCAATAGCTATTTCAAGATGGAGTCCCATCGATCCTGACAGTAGTGCTTTATCAGTTTAAATTATATGTTACCTTAGTTCACTTTACAGAGCTAACTGCTCAGAGATTAATTAATAAACTAAACAAAGATAGGTTGTTTTCAAAGACTGGGTACCACCTAATGGTTTCCATGGTCTTAAATGAGATACTTTGTTGTTTTCGATTCTGGTTTAGTGATATAGGTGTGTTTTCACCTTTACCAAAATACATTTTACATTTTCCAGTTACAATGCCATCAAAGCTTACAAGAAGGAAGGGAAGCTGGAAAGTCTCAGTGCAACCGAACACCTAGTGTCAGCTGCAGAGGCTGGTGAGTTTAGATGCAAAGATTAATGCTTGCTTCTAGACTTTCCATGTGCTGCTCCCTGCCTTTGTGTGTCAGTGCTGCTTTTTCTTACAGGTGTAAGTGTTCGAATACAAATGCAGTTGTTTATTATCTGTAAATAAATGAATGATGTCTAAAATGAACAGGTGGATCACTGTGATCTTTACAGTTTTTCTCAGAAACAGCAGTTGTCAAAACAGATTTTGACCGTTTTATCATTGTGTGTAAATGCTTTCCATATTTGGTAATATATTGAGTCCAAAAATATAACTGTTATCAGCTTGTTAACTCTTTAAATGTTTAACACGTAGACCTGTAAAAAGAGAGTCATAGAATGGTTTGGGTTGGAATGGACCTTAAAGATCATCTAGTTCCAACCCCTTGAAGGGTTACTGAAGTTAACAGAATAAGCGAATTGGTCATTGGGCTTTGAAAATCTTTAGTCCAAGTTTTCTTAGAAACTAAAGATCTGAAATAAAAATACAACTTCCATCAGAAGAACTTTTAATCTGCTGTTACTAACATGTTCTTGTACATGCTTCTGTGTTGTATTTGATCTAGGCAGTTGAGGAGTCATTTTAATAGGATGCTGGAGTGTTCATTTAATGTTGAAATACAAGGCGTATTGTTTGATGCAAAAAATAGTAACGGATTGTTTTATAGCTGTATTTTCAATGACCTGTAAAGCTATAATGGCTGCTTCTATTAACCTGTCAATATGATTAAGTAGATTTGTTGTGACCGAAGTGTCCATTAAATTTTGAACAATTTTATCCCTAAATAATAACTCGAATCATCAGGAGTACCTTAAGAAATTATTTATGTTTCCTATCTACTAACACTATGTTGTCTTCCTAACACTACTAACTGTGGAAAGATGAGGTGAAAAAGGAGTTGTGCTAGGAATATGCGAAAAGCGGTATACTCTATGCCAGTACCCCCCAGCAGGAGTAGGTTGGACTTGATTGTGAGCTTTGTAGGCAGAGAGAGGGAACAGCACTTGGCATAAACTTCGCCTGTTTTAAGTAATATGAGTACTTCTGTAGGATAAACAGTTTTGTCGTTGTGTTACACTTGACTGAATAAACTGGTGCAAACTTCGGTGTTGGCATAATAGTCTAACTGCCATCTGTTTTCAGGAGCCATGACTCTCTGTATTACAAACCCAATATGGGTAACGAAGACTCGACTTGTGCTGCAATATAACGCTGGTGTTGATCCATCAAAGAGGCAATACAGAGGAATGTTTGATGCTCTTATAAAGATATACAAGGCAGAGGGCATACGTGGCTTATATAAGGTAATAAAATATAAGAAAAAATCCAGGACTGGCTGGCACCACTCAGTAGCATACTTGTTCACAAAAAAAAAAAAATGCAAGTAATTTTTTCTATTAGCTCACTTACTTTTATTCTGTGAGTCTTCTTTCCCACTGAAGAACTTGAGCAAAAAAAGCTTAATCAGAAAGAAAGCTATTATACTGTTGAAATTCAGGAAATAACTGAAGAACAGTGTAAGCCTTATGGCTAAGCCATTTTCTATTGGGTGATAATGCTGAAATGAGAGTAAGCTACAAGCTGTTATTTAATTTTTTTTAGTCTTCCTAAAATTAGAATTTGGATGAGAAGGGCAATAATAGGATAATCTATCTTGGTATTAGTGCTTTCTTCCATTTCATCCCTTATCTCTGTCTTTCTGACACCCTGTGGAACATAACATATGAATAAATTAGTTGCTCATTTTTTCTTCCACAATGGACAGGTTCATCATTGCTCATTTACCTTCTAGTTATTGAGGTATGTAATCTATCATCTCTAGATTCATAAAATTTGCAGACTTCTAAATATGGCCTGCATATGTGGGGGAAACAGATGGCAACTGGATTTGGACTTTTTGCTTCCTCCTTCCTCTAGGCCATGACATCAAGATGCATTCATCAGTGCCTGGAAGGTGTGAAGAAGCCTGTTTTAGTTCAGTCTAGCTCTTGTCCTGCAAGTAGTGATATAGAACAAGAAAACTATCTTTTAGGAATTGTCCTGATTACTGAACATTAGCTACTTTTATTTGCAGTGAAAAATACAGTCCTTCCTATGCTGAAAGAGTAGTATGCCGCATACCAATGAATGTCAAATTCTGACACCAGGAACAAGGCAGCTTACTTACTCCTAAATTGAAATTGTCAGTGTTTCTGATTTGCATGCCTGGATGTCTTCTCTGTTCCATGTAGACAAGTTCTAATTTCTTGCATCTGTTAGGATTTAAGGTGTCCTTCCATTGAGTTACTTTTCAAATAATTTCTACGTGTAGCACTTGTTGCCTTTGGCACTAGGCACTTCTTTGTAGCGTTAATCTGCGATTGGGGAACTAAACCAGGTCCTTGCTTTGAAATAACGAGTAACTTGCTTAAATCTTCAAAGAAGGTGACCTAGATAGGTCCTGAGTGACCTGTATAACTATGCATACTGAGCAACTTCCATTTGATGTCAGGATTCTCTCAACCTTGTCCATACTGGGGAAAAAGGCACCTCTTCGGGTGGCTCTTTAACTTGTTCATGCCTTAGCCTTCCTCCATTTTCTGTTTTTGGGGGAGTTCCCATTTTTTTCTTTTTTTGCCTTATTTGAAATTTAACAGCAGAAGATTAATTGCCCTGAGTTGCAGGAGTTGTAGTGTACACAAATGTCTTCTTTTTCCTCATAATCTTAATTTTAGATAGAGTTCCTTATAGCAAATAAGGAGATCTTGGAGAATACTACCACAAGCTGGAAATAAAATCTGGAAGTAGTTTCTTCCTGATTAATTTGAGATTAGTCTTCTAAAGAGTGGCATTTCTTTCCAAGCAATTCTATATCTTGTTCTCTGTTGTACAGGATGCTGTTAGTGGTCTGAGCAATTCCTTTCAGTCCTTTGGGGCACAAGACTAGTAATGTCAAGATGCATCAATCCTTCTAACAGGGATCAAAGCAGTCTGCATTAGTTCTATGGGGTATGACTCGTTCATTAAAGTGTAGTTCATCTGAAACAAAGCTAACAAAAACAACAACAAAAATCCTGGCAGTAATGTGTGCTCAGTAGCAAGTAGAGTACATAGATATAAATCTATTAATATCTCCTAATATTATTATTATATTAATTATTATATATTTGATATATTGTATTATTGTATCAATATATATAATCTTCATTTCATCTTTGGTAGGTGAGACTCTATACTCTGAGGATAAAGTATTTTTTCCAATCCATTAATGTCTAAGGCACTTAGCGCACTATTTTGCCATGCTTTCACTTATTTTCATCCTTCTGAATGTAAAGCTTACAAGCTAAGTGAATTCTATGTCTTTGTACTTGAATATAGCAAAATCCATTGAGATTGGGCCATCTTGATTTTTAGTCCTAGGTTCTACAGATAGACAGAAGTAGAAGTGTAAGTAACTTCCACATAAAAGATGGTATCATTTTTCACCATGAATCCATCAGGATGGATAAGGAGAAAATGGTGCACTTCCAATGTCTTTCTGCACAAGTTGTCAGAGCAGGGCACACTGATACTAGTGGTCTTTGTCTTCATTTGGATCCTCAGTGTGCCAACACTAAAGAGATTACAAGAGGAATCTGCTGCATTCTTTCAAAACAGGTATCAGAGGCTGCGCTGGTGTGAGCAATCTCAACCTGCTTCAGGCATCGATGTGAGTAGCACATTACATTACCAAATAAACCTTGTTCCCTATTTTATTAAGAAGCATAGTCTTTCCACTCTGAACACTCGCCTATGTTCCTTTTTGTTGCAATGGGCAGCCTTTGAAACACTAATCAATGGGACATTTTTCTCTTGTTCTGGATCTTTGGCACTTACAGCTGCTTAAGCCAACTTTAAAATACAATTTTTTTCCCACTGTCTGCTGTTCAGAATTGTATGCTTTAGAACTTAAATTTCTAATTATATATCTGTCTATTGTTCTAACGCTCCAAATCAGAATTCAGACAGGACTTTGAGCAACCATGTCAAGCCCTCATGACAAAAATCTTCTAAACATATGTTTTAAATATTAAAGTAAAGATAACAAGAAGTGCATAACGTGAAATTATTTTTAAATCCATCTCCGTAGTCTGTTGTCGATGAAAAACAAATATGAAAATCTATCAAATTTTGTGGCAAGAAAGATTTTTGTGTGAAAATGTAAGAAGAATATAGAGAGGAATATCTTTCAAAAACTTCCTCAGCCAAGATATTTCGTGTGATGGAATCAGTTTTGCTTTGAAACATTTTTCCATAAGAACACATTGTTTTGTATGATTAATAGAAGCCTGTGTCAGCTCTGAGGTTCATTGGCCGACAGTTGCCTCACTCCCTTCTTGCCTTTTTTAATATTGGCCCAACATAAAAAGTCCTTCAGTCTTTGGAAGCTTCCCCCATTAGCACAAGACTTACAGCACACTGGTACTCATTTAGCAAGTGTCATCAGTAGATGCTTTAGGACTCCTGGGTGCAAGTTATCCAAATCTACTGGCTTAAATTTAAGAGTTTAGCAGTCATAAATGTTGCTTAACGTTCTTCTTTTGTTGGTAGGGAAAATATTACGTCATTCTCCTATGAAATATACGTATCATTCCAAATCTTTCCAAGCAGTAAGCAATTATTTCTTGTGTCTTTTAACGGTTTTACTGTCTAATCATGAATGAATGTTTGTGAAGACTTTTCCCTGCTATCACTATACACAAATTTCATACTCTTCCATTTTTCTGGGACTTTAGCTAGCCCTTAATGCATTTTGGCAGTTCATGGTCACCGATTATTAGGTGATAACCATTATTTTATACCGTGACAAGAAATTCATCCTCATTTATCAAAGAGAGACTGAAAATCACTTGCTGAATGGGTGCAATACTGTAAACTTAAGAAAACTGTAGCATGCAGAGAGCTAACCTCCGAAGTGGCAGAATCTGTGCAATTTTTATGCCTACTGTTGTTTTAGTTGTTTTTTTTTCTGCAGGTTAGGAGTTTATGAAGTAATGTGTAATTTTTGTCCTCTTACGCTCTTCTAGCAGACTCCTACCAGGATCCCTTCACTATTTTCCTTCTCCAGGCTTTTAGTAGTATATTGAAGTCTTTATGCAACATTGTGGACTTCCAATTTATTCTAATGCAGAGTTTTGTGTCTGGAAACGTCTTTTAGTTCCTCTGTCTTACCTGGATGAATCATGGAAAGTAAGATAAAACTGTTCTACACCAGTATTTTTATGGGAATTTTCATTCTTTGAGTCCTTTTACTCACATTTTGATCACTTACTCCATTGTAATTGCACCTTTTCAAGTTTTCTGCAAGCTTTTGGTTCCTTTATGTTGTTTCTGGCCAAGATGATTAATTCCCCATTTATTTGTATTTTCGCAGCATAAGTGACCTGCTCTTTAGAAAGAGAATTAGTGCTTCTCAGTGCTGTGAGCTCATTTTCAACTGAGCTATTGTCTTGTAGGGGTACTTCAGAAAATGTTACTTCAGATTTTGTTTTCCTCCATCCTTTCAAGTTTTTTAAAGAAAAGGTTTCTGTATATTTTCATGTTATACACTTGCTGTCCATTACTGCATCTTAAAAATGGGGAACATTTCCCAGACTGCTTTGTTATACCTTTAGTCATCTTTGCCAGGCTACATCAGGATGTTCTCTGAGCAGAGTGAGGAATTCACTCAAAATCAGTTGAATCTCAGATATATTTCCTTAATGTAAATGATCCACAGGTCTTTGTATAAGTTAGCTTTCCATCTCTTCTGTTGATCTTTACACTGTGCAAGTGTGTGTGCACATGTGAAAGACACTAAAGGGCAATGAAGCTGGTGAAAGATCCTGGAGAACAAGACCCCTGTGGAGTGGCTGAGGGAACTGGGATTGTTTAGCCTAGAAAAAAGGAGGCTAAGGAGAAACCTTATCGCGCTCTGCAACTACCTGAAAAGAGATTGTAGCAAGGTGAGTTTTGGTATCTTCTCCCAAGTGACGAGTGATAGGACAAGAGAAAATGGCCTTAAGCTGCACCAGCGGAGGTTTAGATTGGATGTTAGGAAAAATTTCTCCACCAGAAGGGCTGTGAACAGACTGCCCAGGGGAGTGGTTGAGTCACCATTCCTGGAGGTATTTGAAAGGCTTGTAGGTGTGGCACTTACGGACATGGTTTAGTGGTGGACTTAGCAGTGTTAGGTTTACAGTTGGACTTGATAACGTTAAGGGTCTTTTCCAACTTCATTGATTCTATCATTATATATATATACACACACACACACATGTTTTTATACAGAAATATATATAGATATCATAGGTACACATTTATATATACACACACATGTACAAATCTAATTTTTTTGTACCTCTGTACAAAAAAATGTACCTCTGTTTTTTTCTGTACCCCTGATGACCATCCTCACTGAGACACCAGCTTCCATTATTACCTTACCAGTCTCGGGGGGGAACTAAACAAATTAGTGCCAGTCTCTGGAAAGGGGCAGGCACTAAGCAGCACATTCGCAAGACTGCGTCTTGATTTGTATTCTTACAATCCTGATTGATACGTGCTGTGCTTTTGCTCTGTGAGTCCCTAGGCCACTTGTTTTTTCTTGCTCGCTCATTAGGTGTCTTCAGCCTGTCATTTGGAGAAAAGTAACTTTAATTACTCCTTGTGTGGTACCTGCCATTAAGAATACCAACCCAGCATTGGCTTTGAGTCATACTGCACAGTAACAGTTGTGCAGTCACAGTTTGTAAAGTAATAGTGTGTGTATGAGCTGAGCTCTGACAGTTTGTATAGTTTTTGTGCACTTCTGTTTAACCTTGTTTTATTCCTTTTTTTAGGGATTTGTGCCTGGTCTGTTTGGAACTTCACATGGAGCACTTCAGTTCATGGCATATGAGGATCTGAAACTGAGATATAACAAGTACAGAAACAGAGTATCAGACACAAAATTGGTAGGATTCTTGAGAATAAAAACGTGCTGTAACATGTGAATAAGCAGAAATACAAATGTACAAAGTATTGGTGCATTAATTGGAATGTAGAATATATAGAAACATAATACTTTTCCACTGTTTAGTAAAAAGCAACTGGTTAGTGCTGTTTTCTTGTAAGGAAACCAACTTCTTATTTTGGCATGTGATTTAAAAACTTTTGAGGGAGGAGTACTTTTCTATCTTAATTTGTGGAACCATGGGTGGCGGTCTGATCATGTGGTCTGATCAGTGAAACTGATCAGGTGCAAGTTGGCAAAGGGAGCTACTTTGGGAAGAAATGTTTCATTTGATAGGAATGAGAATGAATTACTTGTTGCACTGTATATAGTAAATGCTGTTATTTTAAAAATGTGTTATAAAGGGGGAAAGTTTTTAGTTCAACATTTAAAAATCAGTACTGGTTTGGGAACCTGGCTAATTTAAACCATACTTAAGGCAAGCCTGCTGATTTTTGTTGCTTTTAGAACACTGTGGAATACATAATGATGGCAGCTATATCCAAAATATTCGCTGTATCAGCAACATATCCCTATCAAGTTGTGCGAGCTCGTCTTCAAGATCAGCATAATACGTATTCTGGTGTGTTTGATGTGATCCACAGGACGTGGAGGTAGGCATGCAGAATTAAAAGCTTACTTCTCAGGCAGCGAGTCTTGAAGAATCAGAACTTTGTTTACTGGCTTCTGTGCTGAATTGCAGAACCAGTGCAGCTCAGGGCAAACAAAATGTTGGCTAAAAAAGTAATTTGTGCAAGATGCCACTAATAGCAATAATCTAAGGGCAAAAGAGGAAATAAGAGAGGGTCAACGCAAGCCTGTAGGCTTCTGTTGTTTATTCTCTCTCCCTTCTCTCTTCCTCAGCGAATTTCTCTTACAGGTTAAAAAGTAACATTGAGTCAGTTATTTTGGCACTCTAAAAACAATGACCTCTCACTTGAACTGTTTTAAATTACCACATACACGGGAGTGGCTAATCCAAAATTCCTGGAAGGAGGAAGCAAGCTAGCCAGAGCTACTCATACTGATGTCCCTGGGTTTCCCTGGGGCCTGTTGCATTTGTAGTCTAGTCCCAGCTTTCCATAGGACATTTAGAGAACTGATACTGCACACATATACATGTCTTCTCACAAACCCTCTTTGCTCAGCTCCACAGGCCGCATGATAATTTTCATACAGAACTCTGTAGTTACTGAGGCTGGCCACTGTTGCGGTATGCAACCAATATTAATCTTGTTTCAGACAATGTTTCTGGGTTGTGGCATATTGCCAGAGAGACATGAGTGGAGTCAGGAAATTCCTGGGATATTAAAAGGTGCCACCTGAGGCTGTGTCATTCCAGGTCCACCCCTGGCTCAGAGGGAGTACAGCCTTTTTGACTGAAGCCAGTTCAAAGCAAAAATAGCTCTGATGTCTCAGTGCTGCGGTCTATAGGAAGGATGATTAATTCTGATAAAATGTGAACATATACAGTGGCCCCCATTCTGGGGCCACTCGTGAAGCAAGTGCAACCTAGAGTCCTAGCGAGGGTAGTGTAAACCATGACCAAGCACTTTTTAGGATATATTAACTGTACTGATTACTCCAGGTGTCCTAGGTCTCTATGAAGGCAGAAAATAGAAAGCTGAGATTAAATGTCTTTGAAGCTTTCTAACAGCCCTAACTTGAATACTGTGATTCAAATTGGAAGAAGTTAGATTCTCATTTTTTGGTGAGTGGAATCAAAATTAGAGGGGCAGGTGCTTTAATTCTCAGAAAATAAATGCTTAAAAAGGCTTTACTTAGTTATGTTGACCCTCAGCTCACCTGCTATTACATGACCCAGAACCACTAAGCCTTCTAGCCCTGCTGGCTTCAGTGAGATTAAATATGTAATTGCTTTTTGGAACAGGCTGCAGAAACTGTAACTTACTTTAAACTTTTTATGTGGCATAAAGAAAGATTGTAAATTGCCTCCTACTTAAACTTCATACAAAAGTAAACCACAAAAAAATGGCCTAAACCCTAGGCTAAATGGCTGACCTACAGAATACTATTGTGAAAGAAATAATGGATTAAGATTTGATATATTATGTCTCTTCAGACACTCTAATAAGAAATTATTTGGAAATTGTTGTTCCTAACCTGAAGTACTTCTCTCAGTGAGAATGTGACAAGAAAAGTGCCAGGCTTTGTTTTATGTCTGATTTCTATTAACAGACATAAATTAAAACTAAATGTTTTTCTATATCTTTAAAGGAAAGAAGGAATTCATGGCTTTTACAAAGGAATCATCCCCAATGTGATCAGAGTGACTCCTGCCTGCTGTATCACCTTTGTTGTTTATGAAAATGTGTCTCGTTTTTTACTTGGTTTTAGAAAAGAAAATAATTAAAGGTACGAGCTTGCGTTCATAATTTATCCTTTTTTATATTTATGATGTGGGAGAGATTTAGTTCGGCATTCTTTTTTGACACTGTGAATTGATCTAGTATTTTGAGGAAAGAACCTGGAGATAGTAAAACCCTGCCAACATCTCTTCTGCTGAGTTCCTGTGTAGCTGCCTTCCTTTCTGAATTAGCTGTGTCTACTTGAAACAGATGTGTCTGCAACTGTGTAATAAGAGCTCTGTGACTGGATGAAGGGAGCTGTGCAGCAATTCAGTACATCCTGGCCTGCCTGGAATAACGGACTAATCTATTTTGACAAGTCTCAAGATAACAGTTGGACGGATTCTACTCCTGCAGAAGTGGAAAACCTCATATAAAAGCAACTCTAGGGTCTGTCAAAACTTTCTTACATCTTTACTCATGTCTCATGAAGAAAGTATGTATGTGGTTGTTCACAGCAGTGTCTTCTGAATCCACCTCTGTGTTATGTGTCAGATGTTAGGATTTGGAATGCTCCAAATTCCATTGCTCATCCAACAGAAGAATGCTGCCTCAGTGGGGTGCACTTTGGAAACTCAAATTGCTTTGTAAAACATCTGTCCATCTTGGGTTTGAATAATTGCCAGTCTGATGAAACCCAGTTCTTGTCCCATACCAGGACAGACTTGCATCATGGGCTTTGGCTTGCTTTGAGAGCACGGGGCTGTCATGGCTGAATTTAGTTTTTATTACAAAAGTTTCCCTGTGTATTTAGTTGAAGATTAAATTTACTGGAAGCTTAACATGCAAATGTAGCTCCTCGGTGGCTATTACCTTCTCTTGCCTTTGGAGGGTGTTTACTTGGTTTTGTGCATTTCGTACTATGCAGAATTAATTTAATGTAGCACTGACTTAACTCTGCCACCCAGGGTCCAGAAAATATTGTAAAGACATATGAATAAATCAGAAGAGTAAAAACTGCGCACTTACTAGCCTGGGTTAGTGTACTCTAGGCCCAGAACAGCTTACTCGTGCTCCAGGATAACTGCAAAGACAGGCTACAAGCATGTGCACAATCAGTTACTGTATGTTAACACATTCTGTAAATTCACACCATAGCTTAGCTCATAGTAACTTGTTTGTGTTCAGATACCTTAAAACCCATTGCTCAAGCCAATGAAAACAGCACAGTTCTTCAGAGACAAAATACCAGCTGTATAGTTTGCTGGCTTGCAGCAGTTATCACACATAAGCTTGCAGCTGGGAAAGCCCAAATGCTTTTCTAGTTTCAAGTGTGTTCCTCTAGCATTCTTAACAAAAGGTGCAGACGAGCTACCAATTTGAGAGATGTCTGGGGAAAAATCTTCTAACCTGTTCAGAGAAAAAAAGCCAAGACTTAATTCTAAATAGCTGAAATAAATTCCCCGTCTCAGATAAAATGTTTTTTTCCTTTTAGTTTCTGGGAAGAGTGTAGATTTCTGCATGTTGTACATGCTTTTTCTTGGGTATTTTATTTCACTAATGTAAAATGGAATTTGTAATATAAACATGACTATTGTTTCCCTTTAGAATCTGTACATTTTTTAAATATATTTGAGTATATCACTTGTTGCTTTTGAGAGAAAATACGTAAAACACTGAAGCTAATGCTGTGCTAGCATGATCAGTGCTGTCACTTGTCCGTTCTGGAGACTGCAGTCAAATACTTGTGACATTGTTCTTTCACTTCACAAGGACACTTTTTGAAAGCCAAGGCATTTAACCTACCTTATTTCTATATCTTCCAAGCTACTTAATACATCTAGCTTTTAATTAATACCAAAGTGATTGTATATATCTGAAAGGCTAAATCCCAGAGAATTATTTTATTGAAACAATGAAATTCCATTTTGTAACTGTAAAATTACTTAGAAGCTGCATGCTAAGAGAATAGATTTTTATACTGAAATCCAATCTGTTGAGGAGCAAAAGAGGGATGGAAAGCTTAGGTAGTCTATTTTTACTTAGTTATTCACAACAACATATTTAATGCTTACCACATCATCTAGGTCACAGTTAAATCATCAGGAGTTTGTTGAGAGACATAAGGCTGTAACAGCAGAGCATCCTATTCTTTAGCCAGGTTCACAGGAGTAGATGTTGCATGTGTCATCTGAAGGCTAAAGCCAAGACTTGAGTTTACTTTCTTAGAACTTTCTATGAAATCTTCTAAATGTGTCATAACACCATGTAAAATAACTTGCACAGTTTGATGATCATTAAAATAGCCTGGAATTTTTTTTGTAAAAGGTCTTATTTATTTGATACAAAAAGTTACAGTTCATTCTTAAAATGGTGGTGGTGTATTTTCATATGTCAAACAAGGAATTAAAAAAGTTAATGAACTTTGTTTTGGTATTTATATTCTAAAATGATTATTATAAAAAGCCCCTGCAACGTGCAAGAAAAAGACTAGAGAAACACTACAGGTGCAAGAGTTTGGTGTCTTTCAGTCACCTACTTGCATCCAACTCTGTAGAAACAAATTCTGAAGAAAATTGCACAAAATCTATAAAAAGGGAGAGATTATAAAAGAGGAGGGAAAGTTATTTTGGCAGTTCTTCAATGATGATTCGAGAGACTGAATTCCATCCAGTAGAAGCATCTCCCCGTGGGTAATCTGAGCAAGTCCCGACCCAGATGGCAATATCCACCAAGCCAGCATTGATCCCTTCACACAGACCTTCCACTGGTTAAAGACAAAAACCAGGTTACCTCTGCAGGCAAAATTGCTTTGGATTTCACAACTGAGGGTGGACGCAAGCACTCAGTAACAGCAGTTCATTGCAAGCTCATGCTATTTTGTTAAACCTGAATAGCATTTTTAGAAATAAAATCTACTACTTGGAAATGTGGCAACATGGGTCACAGTCATGGACTGCCTTTATCTGTATTGCTTCTTGATGTCTGTTGCAGTACCTGAAGCAGATCACAATCCACAGGATTGCTAAATGGAGGTGTATCTCCTCCTTGAAATGTCCTAATTCACTAACTGGTAGCTGGAATATGGCTCGAATCCCATCCAGCCATCTTTTTAGCAGTGATGGGGAGGAAGAACAGGAATACAGCCATACATGCCTCCCTCTGCCAAGCCCTGTAATTTTTTCCACACCTTATTCACTGCTTCTGTATAAAGTTCCACTTCTATCACTCCTTTTTCCTCCCAGTAGCACCACTAGTTGGAGGTGGGTTAATGAAGACAGGTGGGTCCTACCCCTTGATGAAAAAATTGTAGCGTAGCTCTAGATGTTAGATTGCAGGCAGTCATGAAATAGTACAGGGAGAAAAATGGCCTTGTGCAAAGAGCCAGGCTGCTGGCGTCACAGTGTTTCAGCTCTGTTCAAAGCCGAGACTGTTCATAGCTACAAGCCTGTTAATTAATGCAGCCCTTTTAGTTTCAGAAATACATTTCAGAGTGTTTAAACCATCAGAAAGGAGACAAAGTATAGACTTCACGTTAGTCCCCTTTTCCTAGTGTCACCTCTTTTGATGTTAAATTACTTCAATAAGTTGCCTTTTGAGTAGCAACTGGGTAGTTCTTCCTAGATATTTCACTTCAAAGGCATTTTCTGCCCCATCTGAAAATTATAGTAGAAATTCCAGGAGAAATAAGTCTCTTTTTATGTGCAGATAATGCACAAATATTTTATATTTACCAATATAAATGTGAAGAGCTGTTGTTGAAGAGTAGCCACGAACAGGTTGACAGCTTGTGGGTCAGAATTAAAGACGTGGGAACCTGTGGTTGGTGGATACTACAGGCCACCCGATCAAGGAGAACCAGCTGATGAAGTCTCCTTCCTCCAGGTACAGGAGGCTTCACGCTCGCAAGCCCTCATCCTACTCGGGGACTTCAATCATCCCGACATATGCTGGAAAAATTGCATGGCAAGCAGTAGGCAATCCAGGAGACTCCTGGAGTGCATTGAGGATAACTTCTTAGTCCAGCTGATAGAGACCCCCGCACACAAGGGGATGCAATAATGGACCTTATGGTCACCAATACGAGCGAACTCATCAGTGATTCTGACCTGGGCTGCAGTGATCATGCACTGGTGGAGTTCAAGGTCCAGAGGGATATGGGACAGGTGGGGAGTACAGTCAAGACCCTAAATTTCAGGAAAGCAGACTTCCAGCTCAAGGAATTACTCAATAGGATCCCCTGGGATGAGGTCCTCCGAGACCAGGGATCAGAACAGAGCTGGAAAATATTCAAGGACACTTTCCATAAAGCATAAGAGCACTCAGTCCCTGTATGCAGAAAATCAGGCAGGGAAGGGAAGAGACCATCCTGGCTGAGTCAAGACCTGCTGGTTAAACTGAAAAAGAAGAAGGAACTGCACAGGCAGTGCAAGCAGGGACAGGGAACCTGGGACGTGTATAGGGACGCCGCCCAGATGTGTAGGGAGGAAGTCAGGAAGGCCAAGGTGCAGCTGGAGCTAAACTTGGCAAGGGAAGTGAAGACTAACAAGAAGGGTTTCTACAGGTACGTCAGTCAAAAAAGAAAGGTCAAAGAGAATGTAGCCCCACTGTTGGTTGGGAATGGTGACCTCGTATCAACAGACGAGGAGAGGGCTGAGGTACTCAACAACTTTTTGCCTCAGTCTTCACTGACAACTGCTCTCCTTACCCCTCCTGGGTCACAGGAGGGCAAGATGGTGACCAGGGGGATAAGCCCCGCCCCTCACTATAGAGGAGGATCAGGTTCATGACCTCCTCAGAAACCTGAACATTTATAAGTCTATGGGACCTGACGAGATGCATCCCAGAGTCCTGAGCAAATTGGCAGATGTAGTTGCCAAGCCACTCTCCATGGTATCTCAATAGTCATGGCAATTGGGAGAAGTCCCTGGTGACTCGAAGAAGGGTGACGCTGTGCCCATTTTTAAAAAGGGCAGAAAAGATGATCCTGGGAACTACCGACCTGCCAGCCTCACCTCTCTGCTTGGGAAGATCATGAAACAGATCCTCCTGGAAACTATGCTAAAGCACACGGAGGGCGGAGAGGTGATTAATGGCAGCGAGCACGGCTTCACCGGGGGCAAGTCCCGTATTACCAACTTAGTGGCTTCTTATGATGGGGTGACCACAGCAGTGGATATGGGTAAACTCATGGATGTGATCTATCTAGACTTCTGTAAAGCCTTTGACATGGTCCCCTGTAACATCCTCCTCTAGATTTGCTGCTGATTTCTACTCCATCTCTGTTCATGCAGTCTCAGCATACGTACCTGAAGAAGTTCGATGGATATTAATAGTGGAATTCAGCTCAGGGCTTCCTTGATCTAGATATATTATGGCTTCAATAGGAAGTGGCCCAGCACATTCTGCTCCATTAAAAGTAAAATACCAGCGCTGACAACAGGCATTTTTGCATTTTAGCCGAAGTGATCCACTGAAAAGAACACGGAGAGCACTGTTCGAGCGCATCTTCGTAAATGTACATTCCTAAGAAAAGACAAAAATGTTTTGGTGGCAAACTCTGCTTTTGAACCTATTTCCTATAATTGTTTTCAGCATGGTTTGGCTATTCCTTTTATTCCCTTCCCTCTGGAAAAGAAAAAACAATATGAAAGAAAAAAAGCAAAACAAAGAGTAGAGCCTGGTAAATAACATGCAATGCAAAGATGCAGATCATGCATAGATGCTCATGGAGAAGGGGGATTATGGAAATTCTTAATTTTATTTAGACACTACCTGCTTCTGATAACCTACTTAGCTTCTGAGGTTTATGTAAAGGAATATGAGCTGTCTGAAAGCTGCACTCAAGTCCTTGCATGAGAGGAGAGCACAATTTCTTTGTTACCAGAAATTTTGGATTTAGCAGTGCTCACAAGATTTGTCTGGGTTAAAAAAAAAAAGAAAAAAAAAGGAAAAAAGAAAAGATTTTCAGGTTTCCTAGAGCTTGTTATTCTGCTTTCAAAATCTGGGACAGTGGGGGGTGAAAAAAAACACTAGGGACAGATCTGCAAGTGCAAGGCAGTGAGGTATGTCTGGTCAAAAAATGTTGATTCTCATTCAAGCCAAAGCAATAGCAGTTCAATTAATCCAACCAATCTGGGAATTGCTTCATAGCTGGGACTGACCTGGGATTTCTTTCCCTCTTATAGGCTTGCACCGTTGTCTTTGAAAATGCTACACCCCTGGGCTGCAGTGGAGGGCAGATTTGGGTTAGTCGAGGTGACGCTTGGTAATTCTGCTCCTGAACAATGCTGAAGCTTTTGCAGTAGGATCCTACATCTAAGTTTCAGTGTACAAGCATTTTGAAGCAGGAGTTATAAGGACAAATACAATTAACAGATGAAAGATGTAGGTCTCTCCTGTTCTTTATGACTTTGGGCAAGCTGGAGGTTGTGTGACTTTCTGCCTTACAGTTACAGACTTTGTCCTCTAAATTTGCTTTTACACCATGGTTTTCAAACACAGTAACAGAGAAGTCATGGGCATATAGGTGTGAAACACAATTGAGATCGATCTGAAGTAGATAAACCTTCAAGGACTTCACCCTTATATGGAGAAAAAGGTTCCAGTAGGAAGCCTGTATGATTTCCAATAGGAAACCCAGCTCAGAGACAGATCTAGCCCCTGCTGTGGTTTTGCTGTGGCTGGTGAAGCGCAGCAACGTAGGCAAAGCTAACTTACTGCTATCTTCCCGAGATCAATGCCGTAATTAAGTGCACTCCACGAGCACTGCTTGAAGTTGGGTGTCCAGGGTTCCTCAATGCTCTCGCGTAAACACTCGCCCTTCTCCCCTTTCAGCCCATCCCGTCCCGGGATTCCAGGTGTTCCAGGGATCCCGTTGGTTCCTGGGTTTCCATCCCGCCCAGGGACACCACTGGGGCCTTGCAAGCACATGCCGTTATACTGAAACACAGAACAGATCGTATTGATTCCATCCATTAACTCCAAGGCTAACCAAGTTAAACACAACCAAGCAACAAAATAACTCAAACCCTCCTGCTGTGACACAGACTACTGGGTTATTTCCAGGTCACCAAGAAAATGGTTCCATAAAGGAAAAAGTAGGAAAAATAACATTTCAATTTGCTGCAAATTAAGATACCGATTATTTTGTAAAAAGACACATAAATATTTAAGGAAAATTTGTCCTAGTCTAAGGATCAAAACTCACAGAAAAACATCAGAAGATTCAAAGCATTCTAATACAGAAACAAAAATTATTTAAATTTTAATAGTTATTTTTTCCTAACCCATCATCAATTTCATAACTGCCTTGGCTAATGAGCTTTCCCCTCCACCCCCTTTTTTTTCTTTTAAAGAAGAGAAACTTTTGTATTTCATAGAGGTCTGAGGTTAATACCAGTTTTCTTCTGTTTCCACTCCGCTAGGACAGAATCAAGTTGCCATGCAAGTCAGACTTCAGAGCACACAAAGTGTATTGGTGTTGATGTGGACAAGGTAAGCTGCACCTTGGAATAATCCTGAACTCAGGAATGCTATTCACAGGAGTGGGAAGGCACATATGAGAGAACAGCTCAATAACTTCCTCCCTAACATCACAATGTTAGGAAAGATAAATGTAGCTCTCCCAGACTCCACGTTAACACATGTTGATGAGGGTTGAGTTCGCCCTCCTGAGAGAGCAGGTCTACGCAACCCAGAGCTCCTTCCTCCAGGAGCCTGGATACCGGAGAAAGCACATGTGTAGAGCTGGCAGAACAGGCACAGAAATGTTCAGCAGGAACCTGGAGGGGCTAGCAATGTCAGGGCTTTTACTTTAAATGCTCTTTCCCATCTGGTGACTGACTGCTTCCTCCAGGCTTCATCCTAAATCCTCGCAGATAACTATATTCTGCTCTTCCCCTTTCTCACACTTATTTCCCTTCATCTGCTTTAAGCCACCTAATCCCCACCTATTTAAAAAAGAAATAATGATGCAACTATTCCCCCTCCTGCAAATTGTGTCACTCCCTGCACCACAGGAGCCGTAGGCTACAGCGCAGGCTCTCTTTCCTTGGTCAGACTGGTGAACTTTCTTCTTCTGGGACTGTTCCTTTTCCTGTGCTCTGGTGCAAAAAACAGCATGGGCATCACAGGCTTGGCCGGAGCCACTCTGTAAATAAAATGAGTGACTATATGAAGAGGTTTAGTAAGAAATAAGATGAGAGTTGGACTAATGGATAACAGCATTCCCTTACTACCTTCACCAAAGAAAACACAGCTGGCAATCGGCAGTGGAAATAGTTTTTAAAACAGTTAGATGGAGAGAAGGCTGCTTGACAAAGCACACACCGACCTAGTAACCCTGAGCATGTTGTAAAGACATTTCTATTTTGCACAGTATTTGTTATCTGCTATTGCTGTTTTCCTGTTGGACTCTGCTTGTAACAGTGACTGGCTCTGCTTTTTGCACGTGGTTACTCATTACAGAAACCCTGAGGACACGGAAATCAAGAATTGCTCAGGCCCACCGATGCTCAGAGCCACTGCCCCTCTGTGCGCTGGGGGTACCCCAAGGATAGGGCTGCTCCAAGGGAGGAGTGGGTCCACTGCTGCCTAGAGCCACACTATCACCTTCCAGGGAGAGCAGCTTGGCCACTGCACACACCAAAAACTGATGTGAGCAGATGAATTACCTGAGCTTCAGGCTCTGCTCCAACAAAATTCATCTGCGCTTGACAAATCAAGTGTTTTTCATGCCTTCTTAAACTGGAAATGCAGAAAATATCTTTTAAAATGTCTGCTGAAGGCAGGATCTCCTCTCAGGCATGCCTTCCCGCTGCCCTGGCCGGCCTTTAGCTGAAGGAGTCTGTACAACCAGGCTGTGACTGACTCCGCTGCCACCTATTTACCTGCGCTCTGCTGCCCACTCTGCTGCCCCTGAAAGCACGAAGGAATGCCAGAGAAATGGCCTGCATGAAGGACCCTAAAACACCACTCCAACAGAAAACATAAGCTTCTCCATGTGTACCAAATCCTTATTCTCCATTCAGTTCAGTTTCCACAGTAAAACAAGAGAGTAATGAGGTGGTGTGAGAGGAAAGAAGCTTTGCTACCGATGGTGCTTCCATCACACCCCTTTGGGGGACGTCTCTGGAATGTCCATGGCACTGATTTTCTATAGGAGGTGAACAGCAATAGCTTCACATCTGCTTTCTACATTCCAAGGACTGGAAAATCTCCCCCCTTTCTTCTATCCCTGAGATGGGAGAGTCCCAACGCATTCAGGTTTCTAGTTGCAATGGAATTGCAAAGAGCTTTACGTGATGATCTTTAGAGAGTCATTGCTAAATGATGCTGTAACTGTGGTGAGTTTCTTTCCATTCCTCGTCCTTCCCCTCTCCGGGCTCTTGTGGCTTGTGGGTTTATTGGACACAGAGCAAGAGCAGCTCTAAGGAGACCGTATATAAATCATTTATCGTATAGATACTCCACTGACAACACAAGACTGATTTTGATATATGTAAAAATCGCATCTTATGCCCCCGCTTGCCAAAGGGACTGCATCAATGGGATCCCAACGGAAAAAAGGGGTTCAAAAAGTGTGTGGGTACAGCTTCCAGAGTACCTAAGGGCCACTAAAGACCGTTTTTATTTCAGTTTTTGTGCCTGGTTATTTATTAAACAGCCTCGTAGCAACCGACCAGCCCTGCCTGGGGCTGGAGCCGACCCCGCCGCTCCGGCTGCGCCCGCGGGTCCCACGCGGGTCCCCGAACGGGAGATGCAGCCGGAGGGACGCGTGGGGCCGGGTTTTCAGAAAACTGCTGCTTTTTCGTGGGTTGGTTTTTTTTTCCCAAAACTGCTGCTTTTTCGTGGGTTGGTTTTTTTTCCCCAAAACTGCTGCTTTTTCGGTTTTTCTCCCCGAAACCGCTGCTTTTTCGGGTTTTGTCCGAAAACTGCTGCTTTTTCTTTTTTTTTCTTTTTTTTCCCTGAAACTGCTGCTTTTTCGGTTTTTTTTCGAAACTGCTGCTTTTTCGGGTTTTTTCCCTAGAACTGCTGCTTTTTTCTTTCTTCCCCCCCACGCCCACCCCCCGAAACTGCTGCTTTTTCTTTTTTTTTCCTAAAACTGCTGCTTATCTTTTTTTTTTTTTTCTCCCCGAAAGTGCTTTTTCGGGTTTTTTTTCCCCAGAAAAGTTCTGCTCTTTTTTTTTTCCGTTTATTTGGGTTTTTGTGCTTTTTCTTCCCGAAAGAGCTGGGGTTTTTTGGCTTTTCCCCCCCACAATCTTCGCACCCCGAAGCAGCCGCTCAGCGCCGGCCGCCCCCGCCGCGGCCCCGGCCGCCCCCCGGCCCCGCTCTCACCACGTCCAGCACCTCCCGCTGGCGAAGCCCCTTCTGCTTCGCCCTGGGCCCGTCGGAGCCGGCGGGAGCCGCCGGCAGCAGCAGCAGCAGCAGCAGCAGCGGGGCCAGCGGCAGCGGCAGCCGCGGGGCGCGGCGCATCGTGCGGGGCAGGGGATAAATGAGCCTTTCAGAGCGCGGAGCCCGAGCTCCCTCCCCGGGGAGGCCGGGAATTTCCATCCTGTAACGGAGCGGGAAGGTCCGGGCAGAGCCATCCCCCCGCAGCCATTGGCACAGGGGGGGCTCCCGCCCCTCTCCCGAGGCTCCCAGCGGCTGCCCAGCAGCGGCCACCCCCTCCCGGGGCTCCGGGAGCTCCAGCCCCAGGAACACCCTCCCGAGGCTCCAAGAATTCCGGCCCCGAGCACCCTCTAACAAGGCTCCAGGGGTTCGACCACAGGCACCCTCTTCCAAGCCTCCAAGCACCCTCTACCAAAGGCTCCAGGAGTCCAAGCTCCAAGCACCCTCTTCCGAGCCACCAAGAATTGTGCCCCAAGAACCCCTATCCAAGTCTCCAATTCAAACTCCAAGCACCCTCTTACAAGGCTCCAAGAATTCGAGCCCCAAGAACCCCATTCCAAGTCTCCAGGAGTTCGAGCTCCAAGCACCCTCTTCCAAGTCTCCAGGAGTTTGAGCCCCAGCCACCCTCTTCCAGGGCTCCAGGAGTCTGAACTCCAAGCATCCTCTTCCAAGTCTCTAGGAGTTCGAGCTCCAAGCACCCTCTTCCAAGTCTCCAGGAGTTTGAGCCCCAGACACCCTCTTCCAGGGCTCCAGGAGTCTGAACTCCAAGCATCCTCTTCCAAGTCTCCAGGAATTCAAGCCCCAGGCACCCTCTTCCAAGGCTCCAAGCACCCTCTTCCAAGGCTCCAAGAGTTCAACCACAGGCACCCTCCTCCAAGTCTCCAAACACTGTCTGCCAAGGCTCCAAGAGTTCGAGCCCCAAGAACACTCTTCCAGGACTCCAAGATTCCGAGCCCCAAGCACCCTCTTCCAAGTCTCCAAGAGTTTAAGCCCCAGGCACCGTCTTTCAAGGCTCCAAGAGTTCAAGCTCCAAGCACTCTCTTCCAAGAATTCACTCTGCAGATGGTTAACACCTTTCAAATGAAAGAGCTGTTTTGCCAAGAAATCTGCAGCAGGAGCCTGATGCACTGTGAGACAAAACAGAGATGAAAGAGCACTTGGGTATAAATCACTGGTTTCATTTTAGCAGTAGTGCAAGGTATGGACCCCAAATCCTTCTGAACAGCAGTGGGATTTGGACTTTTATCAAAGAATTTCGTATTGCCTGACGGAATGTTGTCAATAACCCAAGGAAAGTCCTTGCAAACCCAACATAAATCTCGCCTTGGCCTTGTTGAATTTCATGAGGTTCTTACAAGCCCACTTCTCCAGCCTGTCCAGGTCCCATCCTTCCAATGCGGCAACTGCAGCACTGAGCTTGGTGTCATCTGCAAACTTGCTGAGGGCGCACTCGATCTTGCTGTCAATATCATTGATGAAGATATTAAACAGCACCAGTCCCAGTGTGGACCCCTGAGGGACACCACTTGTCGCGGATCTCCATCTGGACTTTGAGCCATCAACCACTTCTCTTTGAATACGACCATCCAACCAGTTTCCTATCCACCAAATAGGATATCCATCCAACCCATCAAATCTATATGTCTCCAATTTAGAGAGGAGGATGTTGTGGGGGACCATGTCAAAGGCTTTGCAAAAGTCTAGGTAGATCACATCCATCAGTTTACCCACATCCACTGCTGCGGTCACCCCATCATAGAAAGCCACTAAGCTAGTCATACAGGAACTTCTGTGTGCCGCAGTCTTCACGGGATTTGTAGAGGGAGAGTTTCCAGAAGGGGGAGATAAGTTCAGTAATTCTTTTTTTCTGAAATATTTAACAAAAACTTGCATGTCCTCTGTAGGAATGCATGTTACAGGACATTGAGGCATTCACACTAGACCATGAAGAACCAAATTTTTGTTTAATCTAAATCTCTTCACATTGCTCTGCCTGCAGTTACCTCAACACTTTTCTCCTCTTTCCATGGCCATCCTGGCTGAACAACAGCAGAGAAGTGAGATTTGCACGAAAGGTTGCACTGTTATTATCAGCCCTGACATACACTGTCCTGAGAACCAGGACTGATCTCAGCCACATTGCTGAGATGTCGGCTCTTGCCTCCTGGAGGAGTGCAACAACACACCCAGACAACTTCATGAAATGGCTGCTAAGTATTAATGGTTCCTTAAACCTGTTGGGAAAAACTATGGAATGATGTAAATCCTTAATTAAAACAATTGCTTCTGTGACAGCTTCAGTGAAATCCACGAACACGCACACGCAGAGCCTTTCTTGTGCAATTGTGCACTGCTGCCAGCAAACCCTCCTGCCTCTGGTCCAGGTTTGTGGCAACACTATGAAGATGGTAACATCTGACTTTTCTGTAACATGCGTGTTCACACAAGCACGGTTGCTAAGTGGCCAGGGATCCCCAGCATCAATACAGGCTGTTGCTAAGGCGCGTCCCATCCCAGAATGCCAAACTTCTGTGTTACAGAATTCATCTCTTCAGGCAAGGTGCAGTAGCTGAAGCTCACAGCACAGCAGCATCGGACACCTTCCTAATACAGTTACTCAGTATTTTAGATAACAAAAATTTGCACATACATCCATATGCATTTCCCCACCTGGGTTTGCTCACTCTTAGAGTTTGGGTCTGGGCTAGAAGCTTTTAAATCCCAAACGGCTGGCTCTGCCAGGGAAAGAAAATTGAGGAGCACTGTAAAAGAAAGTCTTAACAAATAATGATGGAACATCTGGTTTGAGCTCTGGTAACCGCACTGTGCAGTTCCTAGCACTCATTTGACTTGCAATGTTCAATGCCATCTGGAAAACAGAAATATCAACATCCTCCTTAGCCTACTTCAGTCTGAGCAAGACTTGCCATCTGCTAGGCTTATGTTCGGTGTGCTTTTGATATATTTAAATGCTTTTGAGGGCAACAACCGTTGTTGAATACCGTGAGATACTAGAATTGAATAGGAACTACTGATCTACTTTGCCTTAAGCATTTCTTGGACAAAAGGAGTTGTAATAAATTTGCCTGAGTACCCTCAAACCAGGATCCATATGATGTCAACTAGTGAGTCCTTCATCTTACCCATACTGCCATCTCATACAGGATTTATCTTTTACATGTGCCTTTACAAACATATCAGCAAAGATGATGGATGACGAGGTACATCCATCCACCTTTTAAATGTCACTAAAATCTTCTATATGATCAGTCCGCTGCTGTGGAACCCAGGCAGGCTCGTGCAAGTTCACCGTGGTGCCATCAGCGTACCACGCATAGTGGATGCTCACACTACCAGGCTGGTGCCATGACTACAGCCTCTCTGCTGCTACTTCAACTGTCCCTCCTACCTTACATAGCCTCTCAGCATCCCCAAAACAAGCCACACAAGCCTGGAGAGGAGAATGTGCTCACAAACACACGTGTTTCCATTCACTTCAGCTATAAAATGTTACAATTCAAGGGCCTGCAGACCAGGTGGCTTGGTCTCTCCACCTTTCTTGCACAAACTGTTCCAGTTCATGAAGTCTATTTATTAGAGCACTGGTTTGAATTCAGCCAGTGAATAGTTGCAATTCACTTCTTGGTCTTCACGAAGTGAAACAACTTCAGGAGGAAACATAAGAGCGTTTCATCATGGGAAACCCACCACCTATGATCAATGCAGAGTCTGGGAATGAAAGACCAGGTACATATTCCAAATCTGTTAGAAGAGACCCAGATCTGCTGGAAGAGTTTCCTTACACAGTGAGGAGAAGCTTTAACCACTCAGAAGCAGATTCTTCTCAGATGGGAACTATATTACTTATGGCTTTTCACAACCAAGAAAACCAGGCTTAGGTGTCTAAACATTACAGGAGGTTTAAGGCTGAGGATCTTGAGCCAAAAGAGGCCCAGTCAGGTAAGTGCCAAAGCCAGGACCTTTCATCTGCTTTTAACTCTTACTGCCTTATACGTTGCCCTTTTTTGGTGGTGTTTGGGGATTTTGACTATTTGTCAGTCTGATCTATGCATTGTTTTAGGGAACACATGGGTAAGCATCAGTGAGCTCTGGCTCAGAAACACTCAGGATCTTTGCTGATCTACATTTGGGGCTTTTAATTGTGGAGTTCATCATTTAGCTCTCGTTCATTTTATTACTGATGTTTTAGGATGAGTTGTAAGTTGGTGTAAAAGGCTGAGATCAGAAAAGACTGTTGAATTTCTCGAATGACTCTTTGCAGCCTGCCTGTCTGATTGAGGAGACAAAGAGCCATCTGTACTGCTGTAGAAGAAAACCAAAGCAAGAGCTCTAAGGGTAATTTATTATAGGTTTAAGAAGTAGATTTAATTTTCTTCCACAAAAAAGGTTTGAAACTGCATAAAAATCAATAGGATTTTTGCCTTGATCCCTTCTTACACCTTTTAATTTAAGTGCTACTTATATAGCGTACTTAATATTTTAAAACAATTCAAAACTTTTCTCCCTCAATTTTGTCACTTTACTAGCACAGATACACCTATTTAAAAATGTATATATATCTTCCAGTACCTTCTACATGCAATGATAAGCATGGCATTACAGTCACCAGAGTGCTTTGCAGGTACACATATTAACATTTGAATCTTAAAAAGTAGCTTGAGGGAGGCAGATTCTTTAGTGGATTTCAATACTCAGTGATGTCTTGTTCCTGCTTTTGAGAAAAGCTTAGAAGTGTAATTCATATCAATATTCTGTTTGCTGACACTCCACACCTGCAGGTGACAGTCAAGTCATGCTAACAGCTTCAAGCTGTGAAAAAAAAATAAATTGGTCACATGAATGACAGCCAGAAAGGACAGGCAGGGGTTAGAGCATAATAATCGTATTCATCAAAGACAGAAGGGTCAAAATTGACAGGAAAACATATATCAACCCTTTGGAGGCCTGTCTGCAGAAGAACATTCCTGTGCCCATGTACAGTACGATGGCATTTTTTGAGTGTTCGAGAAAAATCCTGCAGTGAAGTGTTAGTTCTTTCCCTCTGAAATGGCAGTTCCTAAAGGTACCACCTGAAACATTGTATTTCTACACAATAGAAAACACTAGAGTGAGGATTAACACTTTTTATTACTCAGATTGAGTTCTCTATCCAGATAAATCTTTAACATTGTTACAAATAAGTCAAGACCAGGACATACTTCAGATACTAAGTTGCTCATCTGGTGGAAACAGGTCCTTTCACAGCCTCTTGAGGCTTCTAGGCAGATCTTTCCTTTCTACCAAAGTCATCAGTTCATTTATAGCTGCATTTCTCTGTATGTGTGTCTTTTACAATAATAATAGAAGCATTGAATATCTTATACTAAACACCACTCACAAATTGTCAGAGTTAATAACAGGCTGCTCTGCTGATAAGGGATAACTCAGGATATCCAGACATTTCCATTGTGTGAACTTTATGATGAAAAGCCCATGCTAAGATGTGTTTTCACTCACTGCCTGTTGCAGATGCCTCACTCTGAAGGAGTGTGGTCTGTACCTCTGCAAGACTGTCTCCCAGCTGCAGCCGGCACAGTCCTGGCTGCAGTCATGGAAACATGGGGGTTGGAAGGGGCATATGGAGCACATCTGGTCAAAGCAGGTCCAGTTAGATGGGGTTGTTCAAGGACTTGTGCACATGGTAGAATGGGAAAATTAATTCAGACCAGTCGTAAGTTAAATTCCCTCAGCCTCTAGTGAATCATCATGTGCAAGGAGAGAGCTGGGTCTTGGGAGAAACACTTGCTCATCACAGTGGATGTGAATCAGTCAATGGTAAAAAAATTACTTGGCAGCCTCATGATGCTCAATGAATAGAAAGAAAGGCCTTCTGTGGAACTGAAAAGCTAACTTTCTTTGAATCCTGTGCTAGTGAATAGTTATTGGGATGTGGAATTCAATACTCCATTCAGACAGGAAATCTTCTTCAATGAACAATCTTGCTTTTTTTACACCATTCAAGCACACTGCCACTGCTCTGTCCTTCCAGTTTTGGAATGCACTACCTTGTATTAGTGATAATCCTAAAATTAAAGGAATGGACTTGAACTTTGAAATGTTTATTTTCATTTGTATCCAGCAAGCCTTTTCAAAAGATGTTCCTCAGGATACACCAGGCAGCAATGAGGAGCGAGCTGTAGGCTGAGCAAAGGCTTGCATCGTGCTTAGGGGTGGCTTACAGAAACCAGAGGTCTACAGCCACTGTAACTGGCACATACAAAATACACAGAAGCCAGTGGATGCAGGAGGATTTGGTGACCGAGACAAATTAATTAGCCCGGGACACTGAACTCTTGCACAAAACTTAGAGTCTGAGAGGGGCAGGGGCACAACAGCAATGACAGATCTGAACATGCATAATCACTGCGGCTCTGCCTGTTGAACATAGTGGTGGAGCCCAGAGCCCATAGGATTCCTGAGACCTGGCTTCTCACATCTGCACTGTCCCTCCAGATGGCCTGGCCTCAACAAAGAAGTGCAACGGCAAGAAGGGCTGTAGAACTTCTGAGCAGCACCTACCTCATCTGTCCACTGATGACCCTCTGTCACCAAAAGGGCAATGGATTTACAGGTGCTGCTGGCTTGGGCACGGTGAGAGTTTCACCATGAGCAGTTCAGTGGGATCACATATAAATATAGCTACAGTTGACCCTGAGGATAGTTCAACAGATGATAAATTATTGAATTAACATTATTACGAGTGTTGAAATCTTCTTTGACTTGTGTCAACAACTGACTAGTGCAATGGCACTGGAAAGGATGGAGCACAACACTGAATCCCTGACTCGAGTGGAGATGAAATTGTGTTTGGCCAGAACAGCCAGAATCAAGTTCCTGTGAAGAAAAATGTCTTCATGTTCTTCGAGTTATATTTTTTACAGCAGGTGCTCATCTAACTATGCTTTTGCGAGGCATGACTTTGTTTTTAGTGTGGTTTCCTTACTTCTGCCCTTGTAACTTTGCTGTAATTACAACACCTCTTCACTGACCAAATATCTCATTCATGAGTTCATAATTTCCCATTGCCAAGTAGAGAAAAATTCAGTATGTGTGCCCTAAAAATATCTAATGCTGTTGAGGTTAGGTTAATGCTCTCTTGGTTTTTATTGAGTATACTTTCTTGGGTTTTCCTACTGGCTTGGTGACTTTCCATTGCTCTCCATAAGGAACCTCATCTTGACTACCGGCTTCTCTCAGAATGGCCATTCTGAGGATGACCTTGACTACTTAAATCACATTTTAATAAAAACAGCTCCAATTATTTTCCATGGCAAGTCCTGACTCCACCCAGCCCAACACATTTGTATCTCATCTGCTCAGTGGCACATCACAATCCTGTCTATGACATCTCTTCGTGTTTCACAGAATGATACATCTCTGTATGGTTAATCCCTTTAGTTCATCCACCTTTTCTTTAGCTTGATGTCTGCATCACAGCCCTGCCTGTAGAAATCTGGAAGGAGAGCAAGTCCCAGAAAGGACTGTGTCCAGTGGACATCAGTATCTCATATCCAGTGCCAAAAAATCCATTCAGCTGCTTCAGCAACCTCAAATCCCCTGTTTTTGGCTGGGTCATTCAAGGCTTGCATGCACTGTTTGATAGTAGGTATGATACTACTAGAGATGGGTCTGGAGAGAAAGCAGATTCCCAGCTAGCTTAAGCCATCAACTAATTAACTAACTTACTAATTGTTTCCTCCAGGACATTATCTGGCAGCATTGTATTTTTGTACCCATGGAATTTCTTGTGAGTCAGTTTCTTGTGGTCAGGCAGAACACCAAGAAGATAAACAGGGATGAACACTATCTTCAAAAATACATAGTTACTTTGGTCATCCTTCATACACAACTCTAAGAGACTGATTCTTTTTGGCTGCATTAAATTACTTGGTTTTGATTGCAGCAGAGGCAGTGTCCTTCAACCCTATCTCACTCTTGTGAGCAGCCCAGCTGCGCTTGCTGCCCAGAGAGGTCATTCTGTAGTCTTAATGGTAGGGAGAGCAGGGGAAAAATGATACCTTGGACTCGCTTCAGATCCCAGAGACCCGCTAACAACCTCCCCCCTCCAAACCTCAGTTCCATAACCTTCCTTGAAGCAGCACTGCACAGGCCCATCAGAAAGCTATAAATAATACTCTGGAAGAGGGGTCATTTGCAGCAGTGTGACCACCATCCTGAGAGAGGAGGATCGCAGCCCAGGTGGTGTCCTTGCACATTTTTCTCTCTCCCCCTTTCCTCTCTTTCTCTCTCTCTTTTTCCTTAACACAGACTTAGCAAGCCAACACCAATCCTATCCCTAAGAATGCCTGTACAAATGAAGTCCTTTTTGAACCAATCGTTTGGCATCGTTTTACCTTCATATAGCCCAATGGGTATCAAACCCATACATTTTACAGAGAAACCCAGGGTCTTACCCTGGCAACCCCTAGACTGTCCAGGGTGGGTTGTGACAACAACCAACAAAGAACATGCTTCCTCCTGTTAAGATCCCTTTGGTGGCTGTGTCTAATGATCCCGGCATCACCTCTGTAACTTACAAACCTACTTATTAGAAGTAAAATTTCTTCTTGCCATTTCTCTTCACGTTATAGGTCTAGAGTGAGTCCTGAAATATCAGTGTATTCCTCTCCACTTAAAACATCTGATGTTGTCTCAGGACTACACTGCCATACATGAGATTATGCTCTCTGGGCTGGAGATCAGTGATCCTCCAGTTCACCTACTCACAGTACTGAGTGCCCATTTAGCACTTCCACACAACCTGCTTGGTTTCACACAGCTCTTCTTGCAGAAACTATTCTTCTCTACAGCTCCTATTTGTGCTGAGAAAGCAGCTGTGAGCCCTTTCAGGAAGGCAGGCTTAAAGATAGCTCATGTTTGTCATTAACTAGTATGACCTCAAATAAAGCAAACTTTTATATTAGATTTAGTTTTGATGAACAACACTGAAATACAGGGAATAAGAAGTCACAAAGAGCTCAGGTGGAAATGTCCTGGCATGTTTTTAATCTTTTAATTATAAATTGCATCTCGAATGCTTTTTAATGGGAAGAAAAATCCAGGTAATACGCAGAAGCAGTCTTCATAGATGTGAATCAGGTATATACACTGAGCTTTGCTTCTAGAGATACAAAGCAGACAGCTCATCAAAGTGTGGTAGAGGTTGCCCAACTTCTTTATTTTTAATTACAGTTAAACTCTATTAAAAAAAAGTAGGTAAGTAGGATGAGGGACAAAAATAAGATTGAAAGAATAAGTACAAAAAAAGGTAATACAGAGGAAATAACATTTATCCTCGTGAGACTCTAAAATACCTTTGGTGCCAGCCATCTGAATTGCTGCGAATACCAGTGGTTAATACTGGCAGAGATCTTTACCCGTGAAGGCAGCCAGAGAGCAGTTAGATGCCTTCAAAGACCGATTCAACAAGCGGCCAGTGTTGAGGGAGGGATGTAGCATTTTCCATTTCATCTGCAGTGATCTGAAATTCCATATTAAGACTGGGTGGTCAGACTTCAAAGGGAAACCTGATTCCTCCTCCTCCTGTTCAGCTACTGCATTTCTCGGTGCTTTGTAGAAGATTAAACTTATTTTTATTAACTTCAACTTTTCATGTTTTATTTTTTTTTGGTTTTTGCTTCTGAAATTCAGCTAGATTTGACCTCTTTGAACCAAGTATATTCTGCACCCTGTAAAGGACCTACAGTTCTCTGTAACTCAAACTGACAAAAAAAAAAGTATCATGCTTCAGCTTGTTAAGTGTTCCATCTTAATGTCTTTTTTTAGAAGTTTAATAAAGAAAAAAGTTTTAAAGGTATTTTAAATACTGCAAATATTTTTTTTACTATCTGTGAATAGCACCTTTCAAATGTTACAAATAGAAATAAACCCCCATCTTTTCCATACCCTGGGTTAGCTTTGCAGGCTTGGACTATTTTTTTCTGAATATATTGCACAGCTTTAT
The DNA here is from genome assembly GCF_032191515.1 of Phaenicophaeus curvirostris. Classification (NCBI taxonomy): domain Eukaryota; kingdom Metazoa; phylum Chordata; class Aves; order Cuculiformes; family Cuculidae; genus Phaenicophaeus; species Phaenicophaeus curvirostris. Next base: position 78,067,267 of record NC_091394.1, on the reverse strand, counting down.
TTTATACTCTAGGTATACTTGATCCCAGTTGTCACCCCACCCCCCCAACACTGGACAGTAAAATAGAGTATACATAAAATGTACCATAAAATGACTGTAGTGGTCATCTCAGGTCCTGTTTGTATCACAGATCAAATATGATTTAGTATGTTAAATTCATCTTCTCCTTCAAAAGATTTTCTATTCAACCTCAAAACTTAAATTGATTTGTGAGAGACATCCATTAAGAAACAGAGAAGACAAAGAACATCTGCCAGCCTTTATTTTAGCTTTCTGCAAACAAAGGCAGAAAACAAAACTAAAATAGCTGTATCAGTCTTTGAAATTGTTGAATTCACAGTGCATCTTTCAGAATACAGCCAGTCTAGATTATAAGACTTAAGGTGATGGAGATGTTCCAGCAAGAAGTTGTTCTTACAGTTTGACACAGGCCTTTTAATACAAGTTGTCTATTTTCAGGTTTAATTTTGGTCAGATAATGGATGAAAGGAGATAACCCAAACAACTTTTGTTAAAGAAATTGTTTGTGAGGTTCTTTATAGCCCATCTCCATAAGGCTGTCTTCCAAACTCTCTCTCATCTCTGCACCTCTCTTCTCTCCGTTTCTTTCCCCCATCCTTTTTAAGGGCAAATAGCCATTTAACTCCCCAGTTACTGCTTGGGTATTTCAGGGTTAAAGCATCCAGGGAGCATGATCCCTTTAGCTATACAGGTCACCTTGGGAATTCACAGTCTGTAGGTTATTTCTGGTACAGCAGCACTGGAACACACAAGTGCTACAGTCTCATTCTACAAATGATGCATTTCACTTCCAATTAATGTTATGATTACTGCTTAGTTAGTATTTCACAGTTCTTTGGAAATTCATCTATTTTTAAGCCTGTGGTATTAACTTCAAAATTACTTTGTATTTATCTTTTTTACCACAAAAGCATGACTTCTATCAAACTACCTAGAAAGGCAATAATATTAAATAAATTAAAAATGCGTATCAACATTTTAAGAAAGTTGACCAAGAGCATAGTGTGGAAATACATATTCTATGTAATCCAAAGGAGGTCTTTTAACTAGAGGTCATGAAAGAAAGAATGCTGTAAGTGTTAGGATGAAAGAACTAGTTCGGTTTCTCACTTTCATAGCTCTCTGTGTGCATGCGAACAATTCCCAGCATTGTTCTGTCTCAGTTTCTCACTTACACAGGACAGATAAACTCACTGCGGTACTTATTATCTCACACAGCTCTGAGAAAAGTACATTACAGTGGCTTAGCTGCAAAAATACTCCATTAATACAGCAACAAACACGCTACATCTAGTTAATAAGAAATATCAACTCCGACTCTCTTACTATACCATAGTGTATTTTATTACTAACAGAGACAGTAACAACAAAACTACTGAAAATGTGTATCAAGTTACCCATTTACAAACATGACTACAACAATGAAGGGCACTTAGTTAATTTTCACAGGAGATTTTTCAGATTTTTCTCACTGTCCTTCCAGCAGCAAGAAGTCTGTCTATTTTAAATGTAGAAATTATAAAGGTAAATACATTCAATTTTTAATGCATGATACACAGAACAACAGGCACCAAACAACGTTGGTTTTTCCAGAACCGTAACTCCTGTTGATCCAGCATTTACGTGACCTTTGCACCATACAGTTTTGCTTGACTGTTCAAAGCTCCACCATGAACTCTACCCAACCAGAACATAGGAATTTCTCTGAATAATATAAAAATATTGAGAAATACTCTTATTAGTAATCAAATGCAAGATGCTGAATAGTCTTACAAAATGCACTGACACTTAGGTTCAGAAAACAGCAAAATCCTGGTTCCAAATTATCTCAAGTAATAAGCAACACTGACTTCACTGGAACCAGGATTTCTTAGGAGTGAAACAATGAAATTTTAATCCACATTAGTAGTAAGTGCTCTTGAGAACCACTCTATCATAAGAAAGGCTACATGCATTAAGGCCTTTTTGATTTAAAGAAAATATATTGCTTTAGCATATAGAAAATTAAGCTTTGTAAAAAAACTATTAAGGTCTTCTTTTAAGTAAATATATCATTAAAAAAGCCTGTATATTAATACCTCAACAGTTTATTTTCTATCAGATATTTCTCTGCAGAGTTTAAAAAAAACCTAAGTTACTTGCACAGAAACAATGTGAAACACACACTTTCACTGCAACTCAGTAAAAAAAAAAAATTCTAAAGTGCATACTTCAGATTCTGTCCCTGATGCCGCTACGGATCTCAAGTGTTTTCTTTGGCACGATGGACTGGAACACCACACCAGGAGGGGCTCCAAGAAGCATTTTTCTGAAGCAGCACTGCATCTAAGGCATTACCCCTGTAACAGGATGCACAGACATCTAACCGGTCTTGCCCCAAATGCACAGTGTATGCTGCATGTTAAATATCAAGGTACAATCTGCTTTACTCAGAACTAAATAACATTGTCCAATCACCACAGGCCTGTTGACTTTAGAAGCACCTACTGGAAGCACATTAACTTTACCAAGTTTGTACAATACATACAGAACAGTAGTTCTAAATATTGAGACCTTACACAATTATTTACAGAATTCATTTATGTACAAAATAAATCATGAATTCCAGTTTCCCTTTAATATTCAGTGTACACACTACCATAAACCAGTCTTATAATTGATATATCACGATGCATAACTTAGAGAGTATTTATAAAGTTGTGTATCCTTTAAGTGACACTGCTGTTTAAGATAATAAAAAAAAAAACAGAGAAAAAGAACTGAGTAAGTTTTGAAAACATCAAAGATGCAGATATAACTTTCATGCTTTGAAAAGTAACAGTGCTTTATAAGCATTATTTTAATGTTGTTCATTACAAATTATTCTTTATGGAACACAGCATACCATTACCATCACGGAATTAGTCTCTGACAGCTGGCAATGGTACTTGTTTCTCTCATCTCTTTCTTAAATTACTAGTAGCCATTCCAGCCACATCCTACAGATTTTCAATTTCCATTATTCCTGGATAGGATTAAATATAGTGTATTATTGCTAGATGTCCCCACAACAAAATTTACATTTTTTAAGTGCAAACCAAAATAGGTGTGTTTTCTAATAAGGCACAGTGTATCAGTTATTTCCAGTGTAACACAAAATTTGTATTAGTTTTATATATTGAAAACATTCATATAAAATTCCAGTGTTTTAAGGGTTTGAACTGTTTCCTGAATCTAATTCTCTTCTGGTGCCTGAAGCTGAGTAGACAAGTAGCGATATGGAAGCTGACTGCGAGACATTAGGTATTTGGGAACAGCTGCTTTGCAATGGAGATTCCATAAAATCATTTTTAGGAGTTATTCTGCAAGTAATGAAAAATAAAACACAGTGAATCAATTTTAAGCACAGTGGATTACACTGCAAAAAAATACATTTTTGGCAACAAAATTGTAATATATCTTAAGCCGTATTCTTTCCAAGAGAATGCAATACGGTTCTGTACAATTTTTCATGCTTAGGGTAAACATCATTCTTTTTCAGACTTGTCACCTCTCAAAATGATTGCATTGCAACCACAAACATCCTCTGAACGAAGCACTCAATGCTTAAGAAAAGAAAAACCCTACAAAAATATAAAATATCCCATATGCTAAAGATAAAAGATACGAAATAGTTTCTATGAATTACAGTATTCTTGACAGCTACTGAGGGTTAATTGTATACTCGGAGTTTACTGATTCTTCACAAAGAAGAAACAGAAAACGTACAAAAGCAGTGGTAACACACATAAACACACAAAAGACTGAGATAAGGAGCCTTACCTTCCTTCACCTACTCTCTTCATACTCTCAGCCAAGCTACTCATATCACATGTGCTATCTGCTTTGTTTCTTCTTTCCATCTGATCCATTGTCAATTTAGGTAACATTTGATCTCCACTGTTTTCACCTTCCTCTACTCTTTGGGCTGATGTTCTGTCTGCCTCTATTTCTTTCTCAGACGTCTCTGGAGAGGTTTTAATTTCTGCAACAGTTTCTTGGCTTAAGTAATCATGGTTAGTGATTGCTACTGCAGAAGTTCCATGGTTTGTTGTACCACCTGTACTTGTCCCCATTGACTTTGAAATGACTTTCAATTTGTGTGAAGTTGATTTGTAGTGCTTCTTTTTATGTTTAACTTTAGAATTGTGCCTCAAGAAAAACTCGCATGATTCTTGCAGCACTCTTCGACTCTCACTGATAGGACTGAAAGAAAATACAAGCATTTAACTGAATGAAGAGGGCAACCTTAGATGTAATTTAATACAGCTTCATATGCAAAACTGTGAAAAACCAGCAACCACTGATGCAATCTGAGCTGGATGTTAATGAACACACGGAAAAAAATTAAATGTGAAAAGAGGAGGAAAAAAAGTCTGATCATAATGGCTCTGAAGTAATTATGTCTGTGGAACACTTAAATAAAGCAGATTTCTACATTTCTTACTTCTGCAAGTTGGTCCAATGACTTCAGTAGATTAATCATCTAAGAGAGGAAAGTAGTATTAACTCTTAAACAGCTGTATTACCAAATTAACTTTATATAAAGTAAACCTCATTCAAGTGCAATACAGGTAAGCATTATAAAATCTACTTCATTATTTTTAAATTCTTATAGCTGATAGCAATAACATCTGAAATACAAGAAAAAATATATGGGAGATGGAAAAAGAGAGGAGATGGAAAGGAAGCTATAAGCTCACCATCAAGGAATGTAGGTGTAAAATTAAAGGAGTTTAAAGACTGCTGCCTTGGGAACTTCAATGAAATAAAAATATATTTTCTAAAAATAAGTTAAAAGTAATGAGTAACACAGATAATCTAAAACAGAATAATCAAGGAATAAAAAGGAATGGAAAATATCACAGCTACAAGGAACAGTGATGATATTTAAGATCTCTTTAAATCTAGAGCTATAAATTTACTAAAATTAAATAATAAAACTGAATCACTCTGTTTTGGAAAAGAATAAGGAACAGTACATTAATACAATAAAAGTGATACTACAGGGGTGTCAGTGAAAATTATTTTTTAAAATAAGACAAGCCTGGCAGAGAAGAAAAGCAGAGAATGTTATTATTGCATGAGAGTAAACACAGCTCAGTAGTGTGTCAAATGAAGCATTCAGAACACGTGAAAGGATCTAAGTAGATGGCTGAAATTATCTTCCCTCATTCAACTGGAAACCACAGATGTATTAGCCAATGCTAAACACAACAGTAAGTCTTCCACTTTATGAACAAAGCAGAGAAAAATATTTTTTTGTCTTCTGAGAATGCTGTCAGAAAGTCAGCGCATACATGAAACTTCCACAGACTCAATGGAATTTTGCTGATGCCCATATGTGGCATTTAGACTCCAAAACACAAAGGGTCTAAGGACAACATTGTGATTACCTGAACAATATTTAAGAAACATGTCTGAAATCCAACTTATTTAAAAGTATACACTTCAAATAATAGGAATTAAAAAATTGTTCTTACTCTCTTTTGCGGTTTCTGTTGAAGAAATTGGCCCATTCAGAACACGTCTTTTTACTTCCCACCCAGAAGACTGGAGATATGCCAACAATTAGTGTCAGCAAATATTTCATCAGAAACAAAAATATTTCTGGTCTTGCTAGTGCCTTTGCCTAGAAGATAACAAAGTTCAATAAATGCAAAGAAGAAAATGTATTTGTTGATTTATTTTTTAAACACAAAACCCAAACTATGTAAAAGAGACACCTTCTTATGGCTGTTGTTCTTTGTTGAGGCTTGTACTGTGGACAAATGTTAGACAAGTACAGTCAAGTCAGACCTGGTTAATGTCTGCAGCTGAATACACAGAGGAGATTAGTCACACGGAAATATTTTTCTTTTAAATTGAAAGGAAAGATAATTTGGTGGGTAACAGTATTAGAAACCATGTTCTTCAGAGATCGTTTGTATGTATAAGATTTATCCCTTCAACTTAAAAGAAATAATAAGTGCAAGATTTTTGAGTTAATCAGATTAGACAGCATCTTCAAGGAGCCACAGGGAACTACATAGTAGTTTTCTGTTTATTGCAAAATTAATCCTCCCATTTGCAGAACTGGATTGTAGGAGCAGAGACATTTAACTCAGCAAGAGATTTTTATCTTCTGCTCCCATGCTGTAAATTTAATTTACGTTACCTGGCTTATCTGCCAGTACCATCTACAAAAGTCTCTACTTTTCTTAGCCAGGCACCATTAGTTACTTAAACTCAAGTTTGTTTTATTTGGTTCTGATCTGGCCAATGAAATAAAAAATGTACAAGCTAGCTCAGATAAGCCAGGACTGATCACGTCACTTTAAGCTACTCCACAGCTAGCATATGCTGTTTGTTATAGGGACAGATCCTGTTAAGTATGTCTTTGTGTAACATTCCTTGTTGCTATTCACTCCTTCCAATAGGTTAATTAGAGGCTGAGAATACATGGTCCTTCTGCCTTATTTATGCCGAGTTGTTATATATAAGCACTACAAAACAAGTTTGTTTTTTCTAAAAAAGCATAAAAGTCTTGTTTTCAACCTTGCACATTTTGGACCATTTAGGCTGATACAGATCTCAGTACAAAACCCACTGAAGACAAGGTGCACCAGTTAAGAATAATAGTGGAAGCAAAAATAACCAACAAGTCTGTGAGCTGCACTAGTCTCTGCTTAAACTGAATCCAATACAGGAGATATAGAGGATGTTTATGAAAGTAGAAGGATCAAGTCTTATAATTCCAGAACACCTGTGTTTATATTCCTCCTTTAAATGCTAGTGTATTGCAGCAAACACATAGATGGTAAGTGCAAAGCAATAAAAGACGACACAAGACACTTGCATTTCTTTTAGTGATGGTGTCTTCTTTTGTGTTTGTTCTTAAATGGAAAAAAACAAACCACAAAATTACTTACAATTGCAGGGATTTTCATGTACTTACAAAAGATTTAATCCATAGAGAGTACTGAACAAGGGCAGATTTATTTTAAAAGCCTTTCCAAAGCAATTGGTTTTTTAAGAGTCAAATGTTAAATATGAACACCTCTGCAATTCAAAGTGCTGTTGGGTTGGGGGTTTTTTGTTTGGTTTATTAAAGATTTCTTTACATAACTGAAAGCCAGCCTGCAAATGACAGCTATCATGGGAAAAATACACTGGAATTTTGTTTTGTTTTTTCAGTGTTTTATAGTTCTACGCTTTGAAGAAAAAAACAACAAACCTATTCTTAAATCTATGCTTATAAGCAACATTTTAAATCCAATTTAGATTCAATTTTCAAGAACCATTATTTCGGCTTCAACTGAAATTGATGCAAAGTCACCTTCAGTACTTTGATACTGAGCTAGACACAAAAATACTTAGGACTTCTTTTAGAAACAGATCCTGTGAAGAACGGTCCTCCCCCAACACAATCTGTAACACTAAGATCAAATATCATAAAGATTATATATTCCCTTTACACCTGTGAGTTAGAATCTAATTGCTGAGTACTATTAATTTGATTAGTGAAAAATTTCAAAGCAAAAGTATGATACCACTGATGTTGACTTAAAAAGTAACTAATCACTGCATGGTCTTGAAATAATTACTTAATATGAAAATAATTAACTAAATGCATAGCAGATACAGTGATGTGTAAAGGTTTTTGCTAATTAACTTTCCAGTATTGTTTATAAAGAAAACTGCTACTTGCCTGATAAGGACAAGGGATATGGTACTGGTCACAGTGGTCAAATACCCAAGTTGTTTCCCAGATTTTCCGGTTCACCAGTTCATAGACATAACATCCAAGAAGTGCTACAAGTGGCACCAAATATAAACCACTAAAAACTCCAATTCGGATCATAAATTTCTTTAGCTTCTCCTGATTTCTGCCATCATGCTGTATGACTTGGCGTACATGATTTAAAGAAATAATACCAGCTAAAAGAAGAGAGAGACCAAAAAACACACAAAGGCACAACGGCAAAAGCACAAAGTAGAGAGAGGCATCCACATCGTAGAGACCCACAAAACAAACCCCACTGATATTGTCCCCTTCAACTTTGTTCATCGCAAGGAGCATAATGGTTAGAAAGCCAGGTATTCCCCATGCAACCGCATGGAACCACATGGCCTTTTGTGCAATAGCTTCACAGCTCCATTTTCTCCCTGCTGCAAGGAACCAAGTGATCGTAAGAATCACCCACCATATAGTTCCTGCCATAGTGAAAAAATACAAAACCATGAAGAGGAAAGTACAGGCTTTGTTCTGGGAGCCAAGAACAACTGTTTCACCAATTTCTAACTTATCATCTGCCTCATTACAAGCAGTTCTGTTCCCAAGTAAAAATCCAATAAAGTACATTAGAGAGACTATGCTGTAACAGACGGAGTAATAGATGATCGGCCTCTCTGGGTACCTAAACCTTTTAACATCAATCAGAAAAGTCAAGAACGTGAAAAGCGTAGCACAAAGACAAAAGATTGAAACTATTCCAATGAAGCTTTTTGCAACATCCAATTCATAATTTTTGAAGTACATATTGGGACATGGGGGTGCACACTGGTCAATTCCCAGAAACTTGTAGCCTTGTCCATTGGTAGTGTGTAGGTGCCGTGGACACCAGAATCCATAATCTCTTCGGGCCTGGCCTGGGGTCTTCTGAGTTCCATGTATGTTAGTGGTTACAGCAGCAACAGGAGGAACAGACTCATCACAATTGACCAGTCTACATAAATATAAACAGAAGAGGAAATACCTTAGTAACCCTCATTCTCAACTGCAATTATTTCTTAGAAATTAGAAAAAAAAAATCTGAATCTAAGCACTGTTAGATTTTATAGATAGTGCAAAATGTGAATTATATGAAAAAAAAAGAATCAGGCAGCATTTTAAAACAGAAACTTCAAATATTTTCAGTTCAGAAGTCTATTGAAACACACTAACAGTTGCTCTCTGTTATTTTTTTGCTTATGAAGCGCTACTCAAAGTGCAATTTTTCTTTTAGAATCTTAAATTCTATTAAACTTTTACATATCTACACAGAAATATTTACAGTTGTTTTTTTTCTAACTCTGGAAAACAACAGACCACTGGAGAGAGCAAATAATCTTGTCAAAAGTCAAGCTGCAACCAAGAAACAGAGAAAGAAAACTGAGAGCATCTAGAATTAACTGATGACTAGTATACAATTACTATTGTAAATGTTTGTGTTATAGTAATATTTCATTGTCAACAACAATAAAACAATCTGACTGAAAAAGACAAAAGCAAAAAATATAAGCATCGTAAAAAATGACTGGTATTTTAGCAATTTTTTTCCTACCTTAATAATGTTTATTTAAAAATTGCTCGAGGCAATTGTTCAAGCATTTAATTCGACACAATATGTGACCTTTTTATATTGTTAACATAGTGTTAGCAGTGTTGGACATGCCTTCAAACTAGATTATATAACTGAAACAGGTAAGAATTCATTCAAAAGAGGATTTATATTTATATGCATTCCAAGTTTAAGCATATATTTTAAAAGAAGAAGCATTGTATTCCAGCTTTTAAGGTAAGATTCTTCTATCTCAAAATATTCTTTGCTAAACGCTACTGTAACAGTCTCTCAACACCAGTTTGCGAGCTCAGCTTGAGCTAAAAAATCCTTTAGTTCTCTCTCTCTCTCTCTATTATCATGCTGTCCAAATTAATCCAGAATAATTGTTTACACAACAGATTGAGTAGCAGATTCTTTTATTAACCATGGACTGGACCAGTATGCACAGGAACAGTGTGAACTTTATTCACCCACGTCTTAATTGGCATTAAGTATGTCTGTAAGAATACAAGAGTGTGAATCTCAGGATTCCGGTTACTGCCCATCCTCGTACCAGCTCCTCTTCTGTGGGCTGCGGGATCTCTGTGGTTGTAAGCACATCCTGCATTACATGGACTTCTCTGTATTGGTTAATGGGGAGACATCATTTCACATACAGACAAAGCAGGTTCATTTTCAGTAAATGATAGCAGAAACGGAATGATTTAAAGCTGCAGTGATTCCTGCAAAAATGTAATTTGATTTAAAATTTCATTTGAAAGACATATTGAAGAACTGGATTAACTTGTAATTTTCCTAATTTTTCAAAACAATTACTGAAGACATCTGCTGCACTGAGTGGCACTACTGCTGCACTGAGCGGCACTACTGCTGCAGAGAAGCTCAAGCTAAATAGGGAAAGTCAATGCCTTCTTGTTTCAAAACCCCATGACTTCACTTTTTCTGCAGAACTAAGGAAAACTGCATCAATGCCACCTGTTACAGTCACCTCAATATGGATCTCTACCAGAGATCACGGCACGGGGCTACTGTCCCAGCTCTTCCTCAGCCCTATCAAAGAAGCAAGTGCATGGGAGTTCAAAAAATTATTTCAGTTTCCGCCTTCTGCTCCTTTCTTGTACTTCTTGCCCTGACGTGTGTTAAAAACCACCCCTTCTGGCCTTAATAATTTACAAGTATCTGCAGTGAAAGGTCAGAATCTCAAGATTATATTCAAGTGCTTTCAGTAGTTATAGACTTATCTTCTCCACAAACGTAGCATCAACTGTCTTCTCTCTGGTACAGACACATGAACATCTTTGAGAAAAGGCCAAATTTTTTTAAAAAAGAGACTTTGGCAGGCAGTAAAGGGAAAAGCAACACAAGGCTGAATTTGCACATTTAAGCAGTTAGGAGTAAGATAAGGTTTCTGCTATTTAATGCTCTGTGGCCAGTCTAATACAGAATATGTTATATTTCATTATTTTATGAACAACTATTTATAAAACCACCATGAAGTAAAAATTATCATCCCTAGTTTAGAGATCAGAAACCAAAGCAAAATCCATGCTGTAACATTTATTACTTGAAACTTTAAGAAACTTATAGTAAAAAAGCTTCTTTGTGCAGGGATCTGAATACTGAAAAGAACAGCTACAGAATTTTCTTGCAAAAAGTCACAAGGAGGAAATGAAGATAACACAGATCCCTGTGCATAAGTACTGCAGGGTCACCAGTGATGAAGAAGCTACAGCAAGGTGACATTTAACACTTAGATTGAATTGAAAATCTGAGGCAAAGTAAAATACGAAAATACCACCTTCCATCACCTGTCAACATGAAACACACCCCACCTGGAACATTCCAGCTCTTCAGGCCATGCGATTCCAAAAGTGTCCATCAGCTGCTTACAGTCAGAATAGACTTTCTCACAGACGCTTCGACAAGGGTGAATCACATGAACTTGCTCCAGGCAAGCAGGGACAAAGGCTTTGCAAAGAAATGTGTGGATGTCTGGTGAACAGTGAAGATTCATAAGTGTAAGAAAAGGCTACAGGAAAGAAAAAGGGTTTTGTTAGTAATTTTAAGATGATATTTCAAGGTATCAAAACTAACTGTCATCACTACGGTTCAGATTTGTTCCCCTGTAGATTTGAAAAGATACTAGAAAATAGTGTTTGTTCAGCAGTTGTGAAAGAGCAAAACCCGGTGGCCTGAGCAGTGAAAAAAGCTCTGTCAGCAATTCTAGCCCAGCCCCTGCCGCAGGATCTTGGCCAACCTGTAACTATTCAAACCTGATTTTTCCTGTTTGACAATATTAGAAATCTGAAGGGTATTATGAAAGCCCAAGATTGTTAAAAAATACAGTAAAACATTATGTTCCTACATTTACCAGTCAGCTTCTAAATAAGTGCTCTGAGATTTCAATGTTGGTCTGTCCCTGTAGTTCCTGTTACATTACATTTCCACTCCTAAGTGATGTGTTGCACTCATCTCTCATGCTAGACAGCTTTGGGTTTTGATTAATGAGGTCCAAATACCATTATTCCTCATTTTTTAAACACTGCATTTCAAAATCTCAACATGATTGAGAATTTCTTCACCTGTATTACCAGGCAGTGAATAATTGCTGACTGTTCTCACTAAAGAATTCACAGAATGAAATTGAATGCAACCCTCTTTCCCCATAATTTATTCAATCCATTATTTACAGTCAGACAGGCTTTTAAGGGGAAAAAAAACCCCACAGTCCTCTTTCTCTGCATTTTATCACCTTTATTATTAGGGAAAATTATTTTAGCCAAAATACTATAATGTGTGCTAACTTCAGACAAAACAGAAGTTGTCACTCATTTTTTGCAACTGCTCTATCATTTTAAGGGTGGCTAATTGATGGAAGCAAGCAATGACACACTAACAGCTTTGTCAGGCGTGCTCCTTAGTTTGAAGGGTTCTGTTCCAGGCTGCTTTCACTGTCCTGTCTGCCATGCTGGGTACACATTCCTGATCCAGCTCAGAAGAGTAAACCAGGCTAACTTAAACAACCTTCTGAGCAGGAGGAAACCAACCCATGGCCGAGGTGAAATCAATCTGCAGGATCACATCAGCCTAATGTAGGCTTTTTGATAAAATGCTTCTTGTATCCCAGGAAAAAAGAATCTTCGTATCACACGTAAAGAGTCAAATTCATGCATCAGGAAAGCTGAAACAATATTTAACACACTTTGAAATGCACTGATAAATTGACGCTGCAAAAATTTTTTGAAGAAAACAGATTTTTTTAAAAAGATTTTTATTTACCAAGAATTTTATTTAATTCTTCATCATTAATGGCTATGTATCTCGAATATTCCACCCATGACTAGTACAGAAAGGATTAACTTCTGAGCCCAGAATAGTATCCCTTTGTCACCTTTTATATATCCCAAATATACACAGACTTATACTCCAAGAACAAATCTTACTACTAAGCATGCAGTTTAAAAGGAAAGACATTGATAATATATTTTCATCTTCAAAACAGAATATCTACAAATCCTCAGGGGACATTTATAACAAACATAGCAATGCGTGAGGGCTGGGGGAAGGGAGAAGATAAAGCAGAGTAAGAATAAAAGAACATTTAATGTAAAATAAAAAAGATGTTGCCATTGCCCTTCAGAGCTTTCCTGTTGTTTGCTGCCTCTGCAGATGCCATTACAGCAGGCACACAGAATTCTGACTTCCTCTCTGGACGTCTGCTCTGGTGTTGCCTTCACAAGGACCCAAGGCTTGAGTATTTTATGACAAGGAGAGAAGCATAGCTCTGCTATAATGTGCTCCAGTTCCATGAGTTGGATTATTTCCTAAATGCTACATGGCCTCAGACAAAGAAAAATATTTATAAGTTCACCATAAATGAAGTAATTTCCTTTGCATAACTATGATGCTTGCTTTCTTTCCAATTAAATTTTACTTACTCCAATGTTTAATTTGATTGCTCTGCTCTTCCTGGCACTTCGGATAAAATAATCTAGTTAGCCATATACAACTCCTATAGAAATTGAGTTTACTTTTGAAATTAAGTCTTGCAGAAATTTTCATCTCAGTTGACAAAAAAACCCCTTAATTTTCTACAGCAATTGTTGCGGTGCCAGTCAAGAACTTCTGCAGACTTAGATCAAACAGCAATATTGTCACTAGAAAGCAAGAATTTAAAAACAAACCAAACCAACCAACCAAGAAATACTGCTATCTGTGGGACCAATTATATTGACAGAGGTATTTTACCAGAAATTTTGATTCCCAAACCAATTTGTAAATAGCATTTTCCAACACAGCTAATAGGGCTACGTATCATAAGCTTGACCCATTGTTACAGAAAATTATTATAAAGAAAGCCATGTCTGGTGAAGAAAGTCAGGCCATAAACCCAACTTTACCATCCTAACAGTCTGCTCTATGAAAATACTTAAATGCTAAAATATCACAAGTATCGCTACACAATACTACTGTATATCAGAGGTTGATAATGAGAAATGAAAAAAATAAATGTTTGCTAGTTTTAGTACAGTATGTTGTCATTGGCTAAACACTGTTGATTAAAGAATATATTTTATTTAAACGCAAAACTACTTTCATGGATAAATGCAGAAATGCAAACCTGCAGGAAGGAAGCTTTGCTCAGCCAAGAATTTGGCTGCTGAGAGTAACAGTTCTTACAATATTTCTTTCAGCTTGCTAAAAATGTTTACCTTTTGATACCTGGAAAGTATGAGCACAAGTTAAGACCAGGAAATTTGACGTTCTGAAAACCAAGCAGACCTTCTGAGTCAGACCAAGGATGCTTTTAGTTGGTCACCCCAATCTCACCAGAGCTGCTAGCAAGGCAGGTATAATAAAATAAGCCAACATCCCTCCCAGTTTCCTACAATCAATGGTTTATGAAACCAGCTGCATCTTATACCACCACTACTGTGTTGAAAAGATACCAACAGATCTCCTTCCTTCCTAGAACACATTTAATCTCTTTTCCAATCATTTATGCTTATACCCTTGTAAAATACTACAGCAGTAAGTTATATTGCATAATTTAATCAGGCAATCCTGAGAAAATACTGCATTTTATTTGTTTAGTTTAACTCCTGGGTTTGTAAGTTTGTGTTTCAACAGTTAACAGACTACTCTACTTTCTCCGCCATCCTGCTATCACTTATATAGTATATTTATACATAAGAGTCGTGGTTTAACTCCAGACAGAAACTAAGCCCACGCAGCTGCTCGCTCACCTTCCCACTCAGTGGGATGGGGAGGGAAATAAAAAAACCCAAACAACCCTAAAACTCGTCGGTTGAGATAACAACAGTTTAATAGGACAGCAAAAGGCTATAAATAAACATACAAAACAAGTGGTGCACAATACATGCTCATCACCCAATGCCCAGATCCCCCTGAACAGTGATCACCCCTTGGCAAACTCCCTAGTTTATATACTGAGCATGACATTATAAGGTATGGAATCTCCCTTGGGCCAGCCTGGGTAAGCTGCCCAGGCTGTGTCCCCTTCCAGCTTCTTGTGCATCTCCCAACTAGCAGAGAATGAGAAGCTGAGAAGTCCTTGACTTTGTATAAACATTACTTACCAGCACCTAAAACCAGTGTCTTGTTGACATTCTCTTCATACTACAACCAAAACACAGCACTGTACCAGCTGTTAAGATATGCCTGCCAAAATCAGGACAATTAGCATAATAATGTTTCAAATTTTTATTTCTATTCCTTTCATAATATACCATGCCTTCTATCTGCCTTGATGACATCTGAACACTGACTTCACATTTCCACAGTGACCCTTTTCTGTGTGGCAGAAACTCCTGTAATGCTGTGTTCACTTGTATGAATAGCAGGGGATATTTTCCTCCCCCATTCATTACATCGCATTTACTAACCCTAAATCTCACCTATCATTCTATTGTCCACTTGCATCTACCACAAGACCCTTCCGCAACTCTTCAGTTGATTTTTTTTCCTCAGGAAATTCACTCCATCCACCCCTCTTCTAGGTCATTATGGATTAGCCGGCCATCAGAGGTACAGATGACTAGGGGGAACCACTCTAGCCATTTATTTGGTACAGGATGAAACTATCAGCCACTGATTTACTACTCTAACACAACATAACATTTGTTTATTCCTACTTTTCTTCTTGCTTTTTAGGTGGGCATTGGAAAAGTCTCTGTTGGGTTATCAAAATAGTTTATTTAAAAAAAACATAGGTTATGATCACGGCATATAGATTATGATGCACCGAGTCCATCAAAAAACTCCAGTAGATTTTACAGACAACGAGTTCCCTCTACTAAAAAAAGCTCTACAAAATGTGAAACTTTGCCTCAAGCACAAACAAACAAACTGGATTTGTAAAATACAGATTTATTTTCAGAAACTGCCTACTTTTACCATCTGAGAAAAGCAAAAGATGTGGTGAATTGTGCCTGGAACTCTGCTAATGACTATCTCTCTTTAAGCGTGGGCTTCACTTCCAGCTAGGCTCTTTGGAAATGTTTCATTATAGAAAATAGTAGGTCTGCATTTCCTGACAGACTGTACAAGCAAAATCTTACCAAAACTAAAAGTATTTGTTTCTCCAGCTACATGCAACGTAAGTAAAAAGCATAAAGCCAAGATCACAAGCTCACTGACAGTAAGAATCAATTGCTTCAAGTCTGTGTTATCTGGTCCTTGGGTGTCCCAACCATGGACTATTTTTTACTGAACTGGTTAGCTGGATAACCTGCACACATATACGTGCTGATGTCTTGCGCATCCAAGTCTGGGATTAAACTCAGAATCTAGTACCATAGTCCTTTCCTCTTCAGGAAGTTCAGGTTCTGCAGGTGGCATAAATCACATGGAACAGGCTCTTCCAGGAAACCAAGGCACTTGGCATTGCTAAGCATTAGCAGCCACTGCCCTGTCACAGGAAGAACACAGATTAAAAGCTGCAGATTTGGTGATGGCAGTGCTAAAAAAGGAGTGATAGACTCACTTAGAAGCAAGAATGAAGCCTCACAAAGCCAACAGAAGTCTTAAATAATAAACTATCCTCCTGCCAATAGGAAACAAAACCCAGCAAATATGAGGCAAACAACACAATAATAATCTACCAAAAAACCTCCAACAAACTAATCTCAATCGTAAAGCCAAAGATGATGTAGTCTGTAAGAAAAGAAGCACTGTATCAAGAAATAGCAGTGAAGAACTGTTGCAAACTGAATGCAAATTTTCCACTGCATTGTCAGTGCAGAGTACAAGAGGGCCATGTGCTCCATACAGAAACCTCCCAGTGACAAATGGTCTGAACTGAACCCTGTGAAGCATACACAGACCTACTGCAGACTGTGTGGTCAAACAACCAAAGGCAGCAAAGCATCACTTGCAAGCGAGAGAAATATCCTCTGCACTGAGTGAAACACCAACATCTTACTTAGTAAATCCCAGCTTCTTTACAAAGTATGCCTATGTTATTTTACCCAGAGGCAAAAAGCCAAACTACATCAGAAATCCAGTTATAGTGTGGCCCTACAAACAATAAAACAAGATACAACAGAAATAAGGTCATTGTTGCAGACACACAGTGCAGATGCTCTGTCCCACCTCATCTCAGCTTCATCCTAGAGAAAAGTATTACCAGAGACAGCTAGATGTCTACTAACATATGTCGAAAGAAGGAAGTGAAAACGTTCTCCTGTACTATGCTGACTAATACCACAGAAACATTTAAACAATATAGAAAACGGTGGATCAAAATATCAAGGTCTTTGGTACAATTGGCTTTGGCAAACCTTGATTATCATGGACAGGAAATATCTTGGATTGCTGAGATAGTCAGGGGACCAAAGCCTTTGTTCAGCCATTGGAGCCAGCTATGTAAGATAGTTAACAACCTACTTCCCTGACCACTAAGGTCCAGCTACCAATTTAGCTCAGTTAACACTGAGATTAGCTAAGTTAAATAATGAGAGACATCAGTTGTCTCACTCTTAAGCAATGGTACCCATTTCATGATTTGATACAGATCTTGTGACCTAAAGCAATAACGTTACAACCTTGTCACATACACAACTGTGTGTTTCAATCATGGAAGTGAATACAAACTTAAATCTCCATTTCTACAATCATACTACGCTGTGTGCCTCAGAGTCCTTACCTGTATTAAAGATACACATTGTTAATCACGAAACTATTTACTTGCTTCACAGGAAATAACACCTCACCTTAACGAATCATAAGAAATGTTTAATAATTTACAGCACCTAACTCAAATGCAACTTCTGTCCAGTAAGCATCATTACAGAATTAAAGTACAACCTCAAACACAATACATTTTACATATAAGCTTTTATATATTATATGTAGAAACTAGGGCCACTTCTCTATGCTCACAAAGGTACACTAGCAATTACTCTTTATGGTATCTTCTGCCACTTTTATAATGATAATCTGCTTCAATTAAAAAGAGTGAAACAAGTATGGCACGGCTGATTTAATCCTACACTATTGTTTCAATCGAGCTATTCTCAACTGGATGAAGGAGATTAGCATCATACCCAGAGAGAATAATGCGTTCATACAATTCCCAGAAGGGCTGTCAAGGGTGATAATTTGCTCATGGTCACAATGAATCAGCTGCCAAGGAACTCTGACTCCTAATTTATACACAATTAATTAAGTCACAAAAAATAAATGTCCTAAATAAACTAAATGAAGCATGAAAATTTTCAAGTTTGATTATGTTCAAAGCAATGTTGAGAAAAGACTTGGTTCTTCCAACTGGATGCTATATTGATGCATTTAGATCAAAGGCAAGGTAAAGACACTTATAAATTGGTATGTAAGGATTTAGAAACTACTTTACAGGAGGCTAAGACCTTTTTAGTGTCAGCACGTTGTTGCTGCATGCCTGCCAGAAGTTGCTACTTAAACAGCAGAGCTTCAAAACAGAAACATGAGTGTAGTTTATGAACATTAGCACAATGACAACCATCTTCACCAAAAAAAGGTGGTACGAACTATTTAGTTATTGGTTTAAGGGGAACTCAAATACTGCATGTCACTAAGCCATGGTTATTAATCAATTGTCACTGCCAGCAGTAAGTATCAGTTGTAACTCCTTTATGACAAAAGTTTTTCAGGACTAAAATTCACTGATGGCAATAAAATATTATATATACATATAATTTTAATATGAATTATTACTGCATCCTTATTTGACAGAGGCAAAAAAAACACTGAAAGCACACAAATTTGACTTATTAAAATAAGATGCTTTTAAGCAAAGCAGCCTTACTTTCTACAGCTTTCAAAATAGAATTAAGGCAAGTACAACCATGTTTAATTTAAAAGCTTATCAAAAGGGTTTTTTTAAATGTAATCAGTCTAGTGTTCACAAAGATAAGAATGAAATCTTTTATCAGAGTAGAAATCAGGTTACTCCAGTAGTTTAAAAGACACAAATAGTTTAAGTTTCCTAATAAAAGACAAACTAGAGTTCAAGGAGCTGTGTGTGTGTGTGTGTGTGTGTGAAAGAAAAATGCAGCAAACAAGCAAATGGACCAAACAATGCTGTTCTGCAATGGAAGATGTTTGTAAAGATATGAGCTTTCATCTCTGTCCTTTGGCTGAACAGCAAAGGCAACACACGCACTTGGACTTTCAAAGGAATCATGTTATTTTAGGGCTCTGAACCAAACATGGGGACAGCTTAACTTCTAAGAGTTGATAAACCAAACTGTTCCCAATAGTCCACTCCTCCCACAGCCATACAGACATGGTAGCTGCTGACTGGTCAAGCACCTGAAGCACCATAATTTAGAAGGCAAAGTCAGGTGGCCACCAATCGTAAAAATGCTGCACTGCAAACTCCAGTGGCTCAGGGCTTGAGTGGCCAGCCAGCACTCAAGATGCCCCTGTAGTGCAGACCCTGGGACCAGACCTTCACCACCCACCTCAAGCTAAACTAGCCAGGCCTCAGGTCAGATCATTGTGCAACTGCTCAGTGAGCTCAATTACTCATCATCTAAAAGTTCAATGTATTCACATCAAATCGTAAGTATATTTGCAAACTCTTCACCATCATTCACCCTACACCTATATAAGCAAGATACCGTAATACATATTCAGTTGTGAAACTTCATACTAGCTGTTCAAAGCTGATGGAACTATTAAAGCGAAAGCCAGCCAAGGTAAGGACAAGGCACATGAGGGAAGGTTTTCAGAGGCCACTAGGGCAGAAAGATACTCACTTTTGAAAAAGGAAAAAATAAAAAACAAAACCCAAACCCACTCTATCATCACAGAAGGGCATTAAACTTGCCCCTGACATTGACAGCGTACACAGACACATGCACAGAAAGATAAAGCAGGCTATTCCACTTTTTACTTCTAAGGGCTCTGGGCTAGTTGGCACTAACTAGGAACTACGGAAATTCTTTCCGTAGTAAAACCACTTAGTTGCATGTTTTCTCTTTAAGTATTTTTAAGTACAAAATGAAAATACATATATCCCTACATTCCTTAACTATAACAAAGGTTAGAAACAATATGAGCAGGAATATTGCATCTCACTAAGAAGTTACTCTGCAACAAACAAATGTACAAGTATTCCAATAGTTTCCAAAATAGCTTATTAGCAAAATTCACCGCATTTTGTGGTTCTAACCTAAATTATAACTTGAGCTATATTATATTCGTCTCTGCAATTTACAGTCCAAAAATAACCATGGGAGAGTTTTCCCAAGTATTACAGGATTGAACTATTTATACAAAGCTTTCAAATATATATGGTTTTATGTCCATCTATACTACACAAAGCATAAAAGACAAACAAGTTAACTGATGGAAAGAACACTGTGGGCCCTCAAATATCTGAAGTCTAGACAGAGCTTCACTATATCTGGACTGCGATGGCAGAAGAACCTCAAAATCTTAAATTCTTCATGTATTTGCCATGTATTACAAGAGTAAATGGATTTATTACCAAACTGTTCATGTAGAATACAATTTAGAAGATTAACAGTAATACTGTTGATAGACTGCCTATTATGTATAAAAAAAGACCCTCTTTTGAAAGGAAATCCAGCATTATTGCTCTGGTTCCTAAAAAGTATGAATAGATTCATGTTTCCCCCCCCACATCATCCCTCTTCCTTGCCTACTTGATGCATAAACTAGATCAGGACAATCTCAGTCATGATAGGACTGATTTTCTCAAGCAATCTTCTGTCAGTATTCTACAACATCAAGTGAAGTAACCAAGAGCCATAGCCATAAAGCGGACTGGCTATTGCAACAGAAACTTGTGATGCCTAACTTCCCAGCACTTCACCAAGTCCACAAAAGCAGCTTCCTCACCCTCTGTCCACAAAGACAGGCACTCGAGGATTACATCCACAGGTTTCAGGAAACAGAGATAAGCTCACATCCACAAGAAAATGCTCAAGAGGAGTAAGAATTAACACGTATGTATCTTTAGAAGTTAGGCAATCAACACCAAGCTCTGAGGCAATGTTTATGCAACCGACTACTCAGAATGCTCAGGGATCCATGTTCAGACACCTCCTTTGCCAGTCCATTAAATAAAAATTTAAGCCATCTTAAATAAAAATAAAAATAATTAATAAAATAAAGTGTAAGTCAATAGCTCAGTGACTGGCATGTGCATGAGAGAAACAGGGGATATGGCTCCCCTGATTACTTAAGTATTTTAAAAAAGGTGGTACAAAATCAATACAAAAAAATCAAGAGGTATTTCTGTGCCAGAAAGCCATACAAATTAGAGCTTACCTGTCACTACAAACTCAGCCTGGAAGGAACAACCAGCCTTCTTCCCCACAAGTTACTCAACTCCCCTTTTCTGCATACAAGCCATGCTAATACTAGGAGAATGCCAAGTCATTCCATGCCCTTTACCATCACAGTTTCTAGCATGGGAAGAAAGCCAGTTCTGTGGATAAAAACCACCTCTGCACAGACCAGCATTGGCCCATCCAGGTGATCCAGCTCTGAGTCCACCTTGGAACACAGTTACATGGCACAACACCTTTAGCTCAAAACTGACCCCCTCAGACCTTACAAAGCTCTGCAAGGAGCCACACTGTTGCCTGCATCAAGTTTTCTACTGCTTGCAGAACAGGGCTAGCCGTGCTATTGGTTAGGTTGGGGCAGAGATATTCCACATAAATTGGGAAAATCATCTGGCTTATGAAGTTAATTCCCATGCTAATGGTGAATACTAAACTGCCACCCTGAGCCTCCTAAATTCAACAAAATGAAAAGTAACCACATCCACTGGATTTTCTGCCCATATCTCATAAGAATGAGACAGTCTGTCTCATGGCCAGGCAAGAAGTGTGTCAGTGTCTTGAGATATGACCAACTGGAAATACTAAAACCAGAAGACCGAGGTAAGAAGTGCATGCACTGAGGAAGATAAACGCAGCTTCATGGGCTTCAACTCAGTCATCTGACTTGTGCGTGCTTGACTGATGCCGTCTCTTACATCACAACAATGTGAACAGATTAGTGGAAGTTTACCGAAATTAGTAATTTTAATAATTTTCATGCAGTACCATATAAAATGCTTTCCTGAACTTCAAACAGACTGTCTTAATCCCCAGAAAATGTGCCTAAGTCACTTTTGTCTCACACACACAGGCTGGCAAGGAAGATGGGATCTTCTGAAAGATTTCTCAGTAACACAAGAGCACAGACCAACGCGTCAGAGAGAGCACAAATGACCTGAAAGCCTGAGCCACAAACTAGAGACAGTTCAGAAGAACATTGGAAAACTGTATGGCAGCTTCAGTTTGTTTGTGTTTGGGAAGCTTTCACCATGCACCTAACTTTCTATATCCTTAGCATCCACCATCTGCTGTAAATTTGATTCCAAGTAATTTTCTCTAAAATCTCTTCTGGGAAGATCAGCGTGTATGTAAAGTAGAAAACCAGTCATTCCACTTTAAATTAACTTCTAAAGCTACCATTTTCACTACAGCTTGTAAGTATAAAATTATAATTATTATTATTATTATTCAGAGTGCATAATTATTGTAATAGGAAAAGCAGTACCTAAGATTTAAAAGAATATAAACATAAAATATCTTTTTGAAAAGATGTGATACTTCATTCCTAAATATCTGTGAGGAATAGTCCTTTTCTTTCACAGATGTATATTTCTTTTGTGTATTTTTGTTCTGTTATTTATTTTTAAGAAAATAAAATGTCTAAACCAATTATAAACTGAGTAGTTACAGACTTTTTATATGTAGACATATGTATGCATCTTATTTAAATTACTTTCACTTATTAACTTTTATTTACTCCTAATTTTTATTTATTCTGAGACACAGAACAACCTGAAAGGCAAGAGAGCAAAAAAAAAACCAACTTACTTTTAAATGTATTTTCAAAAACCCACAAATTCTAAAGGATCAATGAGACAGCTGGTAAGGAAAGATGCCAATTCCTTTACCACATTACTTTATGATCCCATCCTCCTTCCTCCAAATGCAAGATATCCAAATATACCAAAGGACTCTCCTAGCAAAACTCATGGTGTTACTACAAATGCTTCTTTTTGCCCACACTCCCTCACAGTCCTTGACCCAAATCTTTGACACTTTAAACACCCTGATGTCACTAGCAGGAGGTGGCAAAGAGTCAAAGGAGTGACAGCTTCCCAACATCTCACTGCTTGCTATAGCCCAGAACTAACTTTTCACTACCGTGTGGGACAACCTGGTGTGAGCTTTCACCCACCCTTCACAGGAGCCAGTCTGAACAGAAACAGGTACATCCCCAGCAGCTCCATCACACTGCAGAAATCTTCACCCGTGAGAAGCTGGGGGCTGCAGGAAGCTCACAAACAACATTATTGTACAGTAACTTCACAGGCAGTCAAGGGACTCACATTTGCTTTTCTTCTCCTTTGTAGATGCCTCTAATAAAGAGCAGGATGCATCCAGCTCCTTATCTGAGCCTTACATGGTAGCACGTCTTCCTTCTCCCTCTTCCCCAGCATCTCATTCCTAGACTGCTGCAGGTAAAAGGCAGCACACACCTTGGGAAGGGGGGCACTTCTGAGGCAATGTTGCAGCACCTCACAGCTGAGGTGGCATTAGGGAAGGCACACGGAGAAACAACATTGTGCAAGTAGTCACTGACAGGCCCATCAAAGACATGGAAAAGGACCACAGCGGCTCTTGGCCCATCCTGCTGCCCAACTGATAAAGGATTCAGAGGATTTGGACCAGTAACATGGGTGACAATTTCCTCTGGAGAACTACCATTTCTCTCCAGAACTGCCAAACTATTGTCTGTGCAAAAAGGCCTATAAGAAGTCAGCCCAGTTCTAGTGAGAGACCTCTACCCATACCAATAACTGCTACTCAACCCCATCCACAGGCACCTAAACACTCAAAGGAGGGCTGCAAGCAGCATGCTTGATGCAGCAAGGTGGTTGCTGAAACCACTCCTGTTCTCCCCAGTTCTGAACACCTGTATTAGCCAGCGTATACCTGTTGTTAGCCCACAGTGCTAATTTTGTCGGTCATGGTGCCAAGCTTCTCCATTATCTTCACTATTTCTGTTCTAAAAAAACCTCAAGGCCACCTTTCCTTCTACCCTTTTACCTTACAACCTGTGGGCCATGTTAACTGTCAGCATGTAACACTTTGTTTGCAGCTCCAAGAACACCCCACAGAGACAGCCCCTACCCAGCTGGATTCTTAAGCTTTGCTTAAAATGATGCACCTTGCACCTCCCTAGCAAGCGTCTTAGCTCACGTGAAGCCGTATGGAGCTGAGAAAGAGTATTGATAAACGGGTATCGCTGGGCTATCAGGAAGCTGGATGGGTACAATATCTCTCTGAAAAGCTGCTTTTAATTTTCCCATGCAGGATAAATGTGTGCAGAGTCTGGCCATCAAGCGCTTTGTAAACAGGAATGTTGCAGTGGTTACTGGGACTGAAGAAATCCGGTTGTGCAGGCCCTCCGGGGAATACACCATGAGCCAAACTGGGAAGATGTGGTTAGTCTCTGAAAGAACTTGATCTACCAGAAGCTTAAACACAGGAAAGATGATTATTCCCCACTCCACCCCCACCCCAAAGCTCTTGTCTGCCTCACCACAAGGATGGAAAGCAGCAGATATCTTTGGTAGAAGGATAGCCTTTCTGTCCTGCGGAGACAGATTATCCAGGCCTGTCCCCTGTGTATCTATGTTTTAGCAAGCTTCTCTACCCCACTTACAAGAGCAGCTCTTATGCTCACCTGCACAACTTCCTTTTTTCTAGTAGCTAAGCCGAAAGCAAGCAAGTCTCCTCTCATCTCCACGATGCAGTTCAGGAGAAAAGGGCAGACATATGCATCTTTTCCTCCAGCAAGCAAATTGCTACCATGACAAAGTAATCACAGCTGCACACAATATACAGAAAAGGTCCAAAAAGGCAACTGGAGACAAAGCAACCATGCTTTCCCCACAGTGTTGGTAAATCAACAGCAAACATAGAGAGTGAGAGAGAAAAAGGCACCAAGCTTTGTGGTGCAGACACTCCCATCCCCTCCTTTGGAATGCAGTGGGGAACTAAAGAGATCACACCACACTAGTTTTAGAAACTGTCACATTTAATCATCGCCTTGTCAAACTTGGAAGGAAAGCACTGACATTTGATAATATCACCTATTCCGTGTATTCTTTTCCTGGAGCATTCAGTTTTTGTGGTCTTTATCAACAAAGACATAGATGACATCCTGCAGCCAAGTTGTTACCCTGAACATCACATCCATCTTCTAAATTGAAAACTACACTTGCACTCCATCTCCACTTGCATGCAATAAGGGCATGTGGCTCCATAAAACCTTATAACCCAATAAACACTATGGACAAACAGCATCTCTCATGGCTGTAGGAATGCATCTAAACAGACAGCTCTCTTGAGAAAGAAGGCATCAAAATGCTCTTCCATTCTTAGGCTAGATTTATAGAAGACATAAATATCATGAGCCTTGCAAAGACATCCACAAATGTACCTTGGTGGCTCACCAAGGCCTGCAACAACGTTGATGCTGCCAGAGCTGCCATGGGCCAATGCACTGGATGTGAGCTGGCAATGAGATGCTTAATCCCACACAGCTTGAAAACTCATGGACAGCAGAGGGAAAACAGTGTAGGCTACCTCTACACAATGGTATACAAATTTTGTTCACTTGTCCACTATTCAGAGCAAGATAATGTGAAAAATAACCTTTGAAATCATTGTCACCACATCACCATCAGCAGACTTGTCCTCCCTAACCTGATTTACTACTGACCAGGTGAAGTTCAAGAGGTTCCACAGAGCAACAGCTACTTGCTTAAAAACAGAGAGACAATCTTGAAACTGCACCTTTCAATGCCTGAAAGCTTTGTGCCCACTGTTGGCTTTCTCCAACTCCAAGGATCACGTGTTCCCACCAGCTTAGGTTCAGGTCCCAAGCCCTAACCATCTCCTATCAATGAAGGCAAATCAGTTTCAAACTCAGCAGCTCTGTCCATGTTTTTCTTCCCTACATAATGGCTTCAGGGCAGCTTGCCCTGACTCCATTCATCCACAGGTGACCTCCTGGAGTAGGGTACACCCACAGGACTGAGCCAATCACTCCACACTTAACCATGAGTTGGTTCAGTCAGTAATCACGCTTTGCTTATGAGCGTGGAGAAGAGGGGTTCCAAGACACAGGCTGCACAACGAGACTCGGAACCCACCAGGGCGGGCAGCTGCACATGAGCATCCAGACAGGGCTCTGTGGAAGGGACCTCAATCTGCAATAGGATACCAAAGTATTTCCCAGGAAGGTCTGCTGTTGAGAAAGAACTGGAAGACAGTCTTCTGTAGGCCAACTTCAGACCTTATGCACAGCAGGACTGGTCTAAATCTAGTCCATAGTAATACCCCTTTGTCTCATACAGTGTGCTAACTCTCAAGAAGCGTGCTAACAACTTAATGTAGTGATCCACTCCCATAACACCAAATTACTTCCTAGAGTAGACATAGTCTCGTAACATGGATAAAGACAAGGCTCTGGGAATCACAGCGTCTGCACCATCTCAATGAACCCCAGTTCCAGTTACAACAGGGTAAATATCCTACCTTCATCAAGCATGCTTTACTTCAGATCCTCATGCATTCTAAGCAGAATCCTTTCAGAACAAGGAGCAAGACTTGCTCCAACTACTCCAGTTATCAAGTAGACAAGGAACGCTGTTCAGACAAAGCAGCATTAGAATCTGCAGATGACTGATACGCTTAAAGCCAGTGTAATAGGATAACACACATTAACCTGTCTGGTTTTATACAATCCGCACAAGCTCAGCACACTCGATGAAGGACCCCAGTACTACAGGTAACACACACTTATAGTAACTTACTGTACCCATAGGAATCAGCAGAGATGGTTTATGAATGTGTTGCTGAAACAACCACTTTAAGAGCTAATGATGAGTTATGTTACTTTGGAACACCTGAGAGCAAAGAGTAAAAAACAAAAACACTCTTCCCAAAAGCTCATTGTATTGTACAAAATAATGCAGGTATGTAAAATTCATGTTTCTGACCCTTTAGCCAAAGCTTTTCTACAAGCAACATTGTGATGCTCCAAACTGAATTACTCAAATCCCACTGTCCTGTATTTCTACAGACAGAATCCAGAACACAAGTCAGTCGTGCTGCTTTATTTCCCTTAATCCATATGAAGTGCCTATAAAAAAAAAAAATACTGTAGCATTTCCCAGCTTTCATTTAACAAGCAGCAATTAAGCTGTTTCACATTCAAAATGTTTTGTGATCACCACTTTGTTCTGATAAGCTAGCAAAGTTATCTCAGTTTGTACAAAGGAATGCATGATGCACTGCATTGCTACATTTACCACATTTTACACAAGCCTTCCAGGTCCCTTAGTACCAGTGCTACATGGTAAAGAAATAGCAAAAAAGTTACAAGCAAAACAAAAATTAAAGAGTCCTTTGTGCCCGTTCCACTGGGTCAGTGTCCACACCTCTGGACCCTTCCTCCAATATACGCTCTGCGGCAGCATCAGGGACAAAACGTAACTCCTGATAGACAGTGAATACTGATTGCTTTCCTAATTGAAGCTGAGCTACCAAAAAATTAATAGCAGCAGTTTAAACTTCAAGTTTTGAGTACTAGTGGTTCATATATTACACCAAGCACCGCTCGACTGGTTTTGTTAGTCTAAACCAACCCTAGTTCTCACACACTTTCCCCACTGCTGCAGCCAGTTGCGCTGAACTCTCCATAGACACACACATTCTGGCACACGGTCACAAACTCAGAAGTGAATGGAAAATTCACTACTGAATCATTTTTCCAGTCTCTCTGAGGTACTTTATTGTTCTTTGCGGGACATTTTCCAGTGTTTTGTATAGTCTACTTTTAAAATTCACTGGCAAGCCTTTTGCCTTTGTATTCTACAGATCTGTATATCTTACCCAGGTCAGAAAGTCTTAAGGGCTTGTCCACAATGGACACATTCCAGAACTGCAGTGGAACAGATTAACAGGCATGAACAAGAAGTTACACTGCAGGAACATTCTCTGCTTTGCTGGAAAAATGCCTTACGTTAACAACCTATTCCAGGATAGTTAAAGTAGGAATTACGTTGGAATTAGAAGTTACTTAGTTTTGATGATTACCACGAGGTGGAGTTACGTCTATTTAACTAGAGCTGTAATGAACCATCTATTCTGCTGTGTCCATCCACCTTCCTTACCAAACAAACCCTAGATCTTCAGCCTCCCAACCTGAGCTACTAATAAGATGAGCAGCATTACTGTTAAACTGCTTTGAAATACAGACATGGTAAGCATCTGCAAATAATTAAATTCCACTGTCGCACAGCTGTTTAGCTAACATACACAAAACTTCACACTGCAAAGCCCTGTAGCTTTGCTTTCCTAAGATCATCACTTGTTGTATAAACAAAACTAATCCAAACATAAAGCAAACTGAAGCAGCCTAAACTCAGCCTGCCAAGTTGAAAGATCAGAATAAAAATAAAGGGAGGGGTGGGGAGAGCAACTGAAAGTTATTTATTTTCTGCTGCAGGAAATAAGATCCCAGAGGGACTATCATCGCTAGCCAGACACCCGGAACAGAGGCCTGTAAGACTTGAGTCTTTTTTCCTGCTCTAATCAGTTCAGTGTTCTGGTTTATAAGCACATCACTATGAAGAGCTGATAGGTGAGGCAGAAATGCAAGACCACAGATCAGCTGGTGATCCAGCTGATTTCCTGGAAGACAAGCACCACCTTGGACAGTGGCTCCACATGATCCTCTCCCAGAGAATTACTATGAAGACACCATTCCAGAAATGCCAATTTAACACCTTTCCAGAAAGCAGAAAAACTTTACAGAAGCCTTTCTGCTCCAGCAGATGGAAAGCACAGTGCTTCTGGCTATACAAGACCCTGCCCCTGCTGCTGTCCCTGCCCGTATAAGAACACGCCTGTAGAGCCTTGAGAGTGAGAGAAAGGAGAGTTATCACTGTTTAGGAGAATGGACTTCACTTTGAGGTATGACTTGCACCCCTGATAATTCCTTGTTCTTTCTGGAAGTAAACACTCCAGATAAGCAATGGGAGGATGTTTCCAGAGGAGACAGGAGCAGGGAAACAGACTAACATTAAATCCCTTTCTGCACAAAATACTTTGATTTCTTGAAGAAGTCTCTGCTATATGCCCTGAGATTGCACAATCAAGCAGCTTGCTCAAAGTCAGTTATGATAAAGCAAGGAAAACATTACAAACACTAATCTCAAACCCCAGCGTTCAGACCATGCCCAGTCTTGAGAACAGGCTGTGGGGAGGGGAGGGGGAAGAGAGAGATGGAATTAAAAACAAAGCCTTAAAGCCTTCCTAAGCAGGATCAAAAGAAAGAAGTTTTAACCAACATAACATTAAAATTCTTTCTTTGGTATGAACAAAGTTTGGACTACCAATTACAGAAAAATTCAAGCTCTTAAAACAACAGTCTCCTCCACCTCCCAAGCTGCTGCCTCTACAGCTGCGAAATGAAATTAAACAATATTCCAGAAGTCATTAGCTCCTCCTGCTCTGTTGTAACACCAAGTCCCCTGAAAAGCAAAACCCTTTGACAATCCTGAGAAGGCTCCCAATTGCAATCAGCCATGGACAAACTACAGTGGTACGACTACTGAATACCATGTAGAATCACATCGAAACGTGTAAGTGGCATTGGTAAGGACTCGTTTCCCTCAGAACAAAGGCCGGGCAATGAACTGCCCTAAACTTACAGGATTAACTCCAGCCACAAGCAACAAAGTCAACAGGAGCTACATACTGCATGGGGGGGGGAACTTCCTTACCCTTTCACCAGCAAAGCAGCCATCTGAAAAGTTTAGTTTGACCAAGTAGTCAATCGGCACTGCAGAATCACAAATAAAGGCAGGCAGATCATCACACATACACATTAGGTAGTTTAGAAATGTCTGCACAACACTACAGCAGCGAGGTATACCAAATTAGAGGCCAGACAGTGGCAATGACAGGACATTAAGAAGCAAATGAAATAGGGTAGGGAAATCAAATTGTAATAGACACTGCTGTTCCACGCAGCCACCTAGTCAGCTGGCTGAGTGGCAATCAACTCCTGCAGCAGTCAAGGGCTGTTATAAGGAAGACGGGGTGCAAAAAGAGAGAAAACCAACAAAACCTCTCACTACCGCACAGATTTTATGAAGCAGCTACATGAGAACAGGTAAGCCACGAACCCTTTCCAGAAGGAACTCCCTCCACACAGAATGCATACACTAAGCACAAGTTGCTGGCAGTTCAGGAAAATCAGTCATAGCAAACTAATGAAAATGGCTCTGTAGTCTCTCTGTTGTAACAACAGCATAACTGGACAGCATCAACACTGACAAAAGCTGGCTCAACAGCTGTAGTCCAGACACACCAAGTAAGAACCAATAGCAAGCATCTCTCTCTTGATGATAGTGGCAGATGCTGTAGAAAGCCTTTTTGACAAATCATGATAGAAGGCACCCCACAGAGTTTACAACTTAAGCTGACAACCTGTCTTCCAATTTGAAAGCCGAAAATTTATCCGAGATGTGTAGCTTAATTCAGTTGCTTGCATACAGAAATTGACACCAATACCAGGATTTCCCATACACCTACACTGGGCTGTAAACACAATGCGAAACCAAAGCCTGTGCCCCTCCAGGCTGGCAGCTAGAGGCCAAACAGGGAATCCCGACTATCCCAAGCAACACTTAAAGAATGTTGTGGCAACCAAACCAAGCTCCTCCTCCAAGCTCAGTAAAGAATATGCAAATAAGATTTTAGTAATAGTAGCCACCTCAAATACCACCCATACTTTTTTTTTAAACCAGAAACTTCTTAATTTTCAACTTGCTTCTGTTTCACTTTCTGCATAGCACAAGACAGTAAGCTTTTCAAGAGCTGCATTAAGATGTCCCCCCATCCTCTTACCACTGAAAAGTCATTATTAAAACAGGTTTAAAACTTGTTTTACAAGCCTCTCACCCAGAGAGGTTCTGGCCCTTTGTAGCTACTGCTGTCGGCAAAGCCTTTCCACAAGGTGGCACATTCTCAAAGAAGCCGTATGTTACCGTCAGTTCAGATAAGAAAAGTGTTTTGTTTTCAGACTAATAAAAAAAAAAAAAAAGAAATGTTGCTCTCTCAGTCAGAAGACGAGAGAAGGCAGGAGCCACAGTGGAGAATAAAGGTAAGAATAAGCTTAGTTCTCTCTCCTTAGTAGACGTAAGCTAAGAGAGGAACAAAGATCAACTTCTAAACATTATTTTGGCGCTATCTGAGTTCAGGCAGACCACGACATCGTAAGCTACGTCCCCAGAGAGCTTCAAAAGCGACATCGTAAGCTACGTCCCCAGAGAGCTTCAAAAGCTGCTTTGTATGTTAGCGAGGTGCCTGAGCTCTGTGCTATCAGCTCAGCCCGAGAGCTCGGCCGGGGCTGCTACACCCATTCCTCTTCCGCTAATACAAGGGAGAAAGGGAAGGTGTTCATAGCTCCCTCACACAAACAAGCAGCTCCAGCACGCCGCAGAAAGGTTTAAAGAAACTTCTAGTAGCTAAACACCATCTGCCTCGTCGTTCGGTGCCAACACATATTGCAAACGATTTCTCAACGACAGAGAAGAGGTTGTTTCACGGAGTTTACAGCTACACGGTAGAGGAGGGGTGGGAGAACGTACCTCCATTTGGAGAGCAGCCGTGTCCTGATCATAGTGCCCCATAATGTTGGGGAAAAAAGTCATGTTGTACGGCATCCCCGCGCACCTGGAAATCGCGACGGGCTCGCAGGTGAAGAGGCTGTGGCCTCGCACCAGAGCGAGCAGCAAGCCGCACGCCGCGGCGACCCCCAGCGCGCCCATCTCGCCGCGGTCAGCGCATCGTCCCGCGGCGGGGCGGCCCCGCGCACCTCCTCATCGCGGCCGCCGCCGCCTCCGCCAGCCCCGTCTTCCTCCGGCCTGGAAAACGCCGGACGGGGCGACCGCCAGGCGAAACGCCTCGGGACGCGAGAAGGCGGCCCGGGAGCCGGGGCTGGGCCGGGCTGGGCTCGGCACCGCCCCCGCCGCTCGCCCCGCGGAGGAGCCACGGGCAGGATGTGGCGTGGCGGGGGCGGGACGGGCCGGGCCTGCGGGGGGAGAGGGCCGCACCTGGAGGGTCGTGGGATGGCTTGGAAGGGCCCTCGAAGACCTTTAGATCACTAGGGCTGAGTCCAATGGCCTGAGGTTTAACAAGGCCAAATGCCGAGCCCTGCACTTGGGGCACAAGACCCTGTGCAGCTACAGACTAGAAGTCTGTCTAGAAAGCTGCCTGGAGGAGAGGGACCTGGGGGTGTTGGTTGACAGTGACTGAACATGAGCCAGCAGTGTGCCCAGGTGGCCAAGAAGGCCAATGGCATCTTGGCTTGTATCAGAAATGGCGTGACCAGCAGGTCCAGGGAGGTTATTCTCCATCTGTACTCGGCACTGGTGAGACTGCACCTCGAATCCTGTGTTCAGTTCTGGGCCCCTCACCACAAGAAGGATGTGGAGGCTCTGGAGCGAGTCCAGAGAAGAGCAATGAAGTTGGTGAAGGGGCTGGAGAACAGGCCTTATGAGGAATGGCTAAGAGAGCTGGGGTTGTTTAGCCTGGAGAAGAGGAGGCTGAGGGGAGACCTCATTGCTCTCTACAACTACCTGAAAGGAGGTTGTGGAGAGGAGGGTGCTGGCCTCTTCTCCCAAGTGACAGGGGACAGGCCAAGAGGGAATGGCCTCAAGCTCTGCCAGGGGAGGTTTAGGCTGGACATTAGGAAAAAATATTTCAGGGAAAGGGTCATTGGGCACTGGAAGAGGCTGCCCAGGGAGGTGGTTGATTCACCTTCCTTGGAGGTGTTTAAAGGACAGGTGGATGAGGTGCTGAGGGGCATGGTTTAGTGATTGATAGGAATGGTTGGACTCGATGAACTGATGGGTCTTTTCCAACCTGGTGATTCTATGAGTCTATGATCATCTAGTTCCAATCCTCATGCCATCCTGCACCTTCCAGTCGTGCTCCCTGCCACCACCCAGGGTTGCCCATGCCCACCTCAGGTCAAACCTGAGCCTGAGATGAGAAAGCCTCCCGGGCTGAACACAGGTGTTAATGGCATAAAAAATCCACCCAGGCAATACCTGGCACTTAGTTTCAGAGAACCAAAGAATCACTAGGTTGTAAAAGACCCACCAGTTCATCGAGTCCAACCATTCCTATCACATAGTTTTTCACACTGTTTCTCAATACTAACTCTGCAGTGCGCTGTATAAATGCTGAGGTGATTTAGTGCAAGGTCCTGCATCTGGGTCGGGACAAACAATTACAGGCTGGGTGGAGAGTGGGTTAGGAGCAACCCTGCCAAGAAGGACTTGGGGTTGCTGGGGGATGAGAAGCTTGACATGAGCTGGCAATATGCGCCTGCAGCCCAGAAAGCTAACCGTATCCTGGGCTGTATCAGAAGAAGTGTGGCCAGCAGGACAAGAGGGTGATTCTGCCCCCGTGTTCTGCTCTGGTGAGACCTCACCTGGAGCACTCTGTTCAGTTCTGGAGTACTCAGTGCAGGAAGGACAAGGATCTCCTAGAGCAAGTCCAGAGGAAGGCCGCAAGGATGGTCAGAGGGCTGGAGTGCCTCCACTGTGAGGACAGGCTGAGGGAGTTGGGGTTGTTCAGCCTAGAGAAGGCTCCAGGGGGGACATTCTAGCAGCCTTCCAATACCTGAATGGGCCGTACAGGAAAGCTGGGCCAACCTGGTTCAGTGCTTCACCACCCTCATGCTAAAAAAATTCAGCAGTGCTTAGCAGCGTTCCCAAAAACACACCTGAGCTAATGTGACCTAACTATAAAAAAGCTGAAGGTTACTAGGCAGGGACAGCTGAATTTCTCTGTGCAGAGCCACCCAAGGTCTCATAAGGCTGCTGTTTAGCTATGCAACTACCTCTGCACTCCAGGACTGGAACAGGAAACACCAGATGCTGAGACATGCAAATCAGGATTAGAATTGGTTTGACAACCTAGAGGCAGCACTGCCTTTCTGCTAGTGTGCCCCAAGGTAGTCTGTGCAGAGCTAGGCACATTTACCCAGGTAACCTGCCTATAGATTGTAGAGAGTATGAAGCTGCACATGGTTATTCAGAAGACCACAAGTATCTAAAAACCTCTTCATGCAGATCTTTTGTGTATAATTTCCTGTGTCACCCTACAGAGACACAAAACTTCTCCAGATTCCCTTATATGAAACCATTTTAGCACCTGTATGAATCATGAGGAAGATTAGACCTACTTGCTGCAGATCCACAGAGCTATAATGGAATTAAATTTGCTGTGCCAATGGGCATCTGAATGGGGAGGTGACTCTCATTTTCCCAGCAGGTTTTGCAGGTGACAATAATGAAATCTCGTTTGCAGGTTGTGGAAGTGGATGTGCTTGAGTGTACAAAGACACCTATCTTATCCTCTGTCATAGTTCTAGTTCTCATCTTCCAGCTAGCTTCTGTCCTGGTCTCTCTCAGCAGCTCCTTCTGCACAGCCTGCAGCTTTGGCAGTGAAAGCACCAGGAGCATGCAAAAGGGACTCTCCCTACTCTGCATCTTCAGAAGCCAGTCTAGGGAAGTTCTTGCTCAGCCCTTGATGAAGTTACTGAGTTGCTCTCTGCTCCAGGAACACCATCATTTCCTCAGATACACTTGAGACCTTGCAGTGACAGGACTCAAACTCAGCAGGTTTCTACCAAATCCTCTTTTCTTTCTAGCTCCATTGACTAAAGCTGAGGACTTTTCTGTGGATACAGCGGCAGAACTATCTAGCACCACCTATATCAAGTAACAAGTCTGTGCTTCCCAGTATCTAGGGCTGATAAATTCTCAGGCAAGCTTCTGTTATAATTTTAGTATGTGAAAAGCAGTGCGTCTTATATGATTTTCATGAAAGCTTAATGACAACTTTTGTTGAAACAACCAAAGAAAAATCGAAGGTGTGGAAATTTCACCCAAACCACAAAATTTTGTTAAAGTAACATGCATTTGAAAATAGGATATTGTGAGGAGTTTAGCAGACTTATCTGTGAGCTTGGCTAGTGTCATACTGCATAAGTATGGCATTATATAAAGCAATGGTTCAGTTCCTTCTGTCAGAATGCACTTGAATGCATAAATTAAATCTCTAAAACCAGATACAGCTAAATAACATTGTTTTCCTTCCTTGAAGACTCTTGTGGTTTTGCTAGATGATGGGAAAGGACAAAGAAAAGGAAGGATGAGCCCTTTCTTCAATCACATTAAGATGCTTTCTTTGCTCACAGCCAAGTTGCTGAGCAAGTTATTCCAGAAGCTGGTTCTCAGAGCCTTGATCTAAATATATTTGTTTCTGGCTCTCAGCTAACCAGTGAGGGATGTGAGCACCATCGCAGGTATCTAGCAAGGCACCTTTAAGTATGATTAAGTGTTTTAAGCATGTGCTCAAATATATTGCTGATTAAGGATGCAGCTCCTCGGATGTGTAAGTACTTTGCTCACCCAGTACTGGAGAGATTCTTAACATTTCAGTTAATGTAATATTAATTTGCTGACCTTTCTCTGGCACTGCTTCAAATGATTATAGTTTAGCAATTCTTGCTACAAAGCGTTGAAGTGATTTAGAGCCTTGTTTGAATCCTAGTTCATCTTCAGATGCTTTTTGACAAATGTAGCAGATGGGATTTTAGCAGCGGCTGATGGAAGCTTCCTTCCAAACCCTGCAGGCTTCTACCACCCTTGCAATAGATGTGGTGGAACAGACACTGTGCCATTCCCTCCACGCCCACACTCCACCCGTCTAGTTTAAACCTATCCTTGGCAGAAACATTGACAGCTTGCCTGGGCTGTGAACTGAAGCACACTTTTCTCCTTCAGATTTTTGAGGGGACATCCCTTCAAGAAAGGCAGACAACAACTTGACCACGTTTACCCGTTGTGTAAATGTGCTAGTGCCCCACGTGCTCATGCACTAGGGAGGAAGGATCTAAAATGGTTGGAGTTGTCACAAAGAAGCCTGAGACACAAAGGGTATGTATGAGTGTGGCTTCAGTGCTTGGAGTCTGCACACAAGCAATCGTCCACTGGCTCAAGCTTTCTCCTGCTGGCACACCT
The DNA here is from genome assembly GCF_032191515.1 of Phaenicophaeus curvirostris. Lineage (NCBI taxonomy): Eukaryota > Metazoa > Chordata > Aves > Cuculiformes > Cuculidae > Phaenicophaeus > Phaenicophaeus curvirostris. The sequence continues at coordinate 78,031,201 of NC_091394.1, read as the reverse complement.
AAAAGCTTCATAACTGAATTACACTCCTGGAACATTGTACCCAAGTTTGACTTAATGTAATTTAAATATTACAGATTTGCCAGTTACATAGCTTGATGTTGGTTGATTCAGTTATAAGGTTCATAATGTTCCTATTATTCTGCATTTTAAACACATTATTCATAATTTGGTGAAATTTAAAAGGACTAAATAGCCAGTAGATGGCAGCAATAAATCCTGTTGTAAGAACTAAAATTGAAAAGTGTAATTCTTGTCTTTTTCTCAAATACATTTTGTAAATGAAAAAAACCTAGACGAAACAGCGTTATTGATATAATTTATTCTTATTAGTTTACAGTAATAGTCGGGGAAAACATTTCCACTTATAAATAGAATGTGTTTCCAAAGGAAAAAAATCTACCATTTAATTGAACACCTAAGCTCATGAGAAAGGCTTAGTAAGAACACACTGTTGGAACGGGTCCAGAGGAGGACTACAAAGACATGTCCAGAGAAGAGCAATGAAGATGGTGAGAGGCCTGGAGAACAAGTCTTATGAGGAATGGCTGAGAGAACTGGAGTTATTTAGCCTGGAGAAGAGGAGGCTGAGAGGAGACCTCATTGCTCTCTACAACTACCTGGAAGGAGGTTGTGGAGAGCAGGGAGCTGGCCCCTTCTCCCACATGACAGGGGACAGGCCAAGAGGGAATGGCCTCAAGCTCCACCAGGGGAGGTTCAGGCTTGACGTCAAGAAAAAATGTTTCAGGGAAAGGGTCATTGGGCACTGGAACAGGCTGCCCAGGGAGGTGGTTGAGTCACCTTCCCTGGAGGTGTTCAAAAGATGAGTGGACGAGGTGCTGAGGGGCATGGTTTAGTGATTGATAGGAATGGTTGGACTCGATGAACCGGTGGGTCCTTTCCAACCTAGTGATTCTATGGTTCTATGATCAGAGGGTTGGAGCACCTTCCCTATGAGGACATGCTGAGAAAGTTGGGCTTGTTCAGCCTGGAGAAGAGAAGGCTCCAAGATCCTTTAGTGACCTTCCAGTACCTGAAAAGGGGTATAAGAAAGCTGGGGAGGGACTTGTTACAAAGGCTTGTAGTGCTAGGACTAGGGGCAATGGGTATAAACTGGAGAGGGGCAGATTTAGACTACAGGTTAGGAAGAATTTCTTCACCATGAGAGTGATGAGACATTGGCACAGGTTGCCCAGGCTGCCCCATCCCTGCAGGTGTTCAAGGCCAGGTTGGATAGGGTCTTGGGCAGCCTTATCTAGTGGGAGGTGTCCCTGTCCATGGCAGGAGGGTTGGAACTGGATGATCTTAAGGTCCCTTCCAACCCAAACTATTCTATGATTTTTTGATTCTATGTGTTACAGTGATTTCCTAGTTATGTAGAAAATCCAGTATTTGAGATAATGCTTTATGAGCATTTCTCCAAGCCCATGAAGCTGTGTCACCTTAAGCCTTTCTTTATAAGACATCTTTTTCCATAAAGCCTTTAAAGTACCCCCCACATTCCTCAACAGCAATAAAAACTAGAGAAGGAAGCATATTGAGAAAGCCAGAAGGTTTTTGCATTGCCTTGTGCTAACCACAGTACTGGATACTTGGAACCCGTGTCATCTTCTTCCTTGAACAAAGTATGACGTATTTAGACTCCAGTAATTTAAAATATTATGTCTGTGTGGGTTGTGACACCCATACATAAGATGTTGATTTCCTTTATGTTAGAAGGATCTCATCTTTCATTTCCCTGTAAACGACAACACTGTGCCTTCATAATGTTACTTTAATAAAACAGTGATTATGGTAATAGTATTCCTTTCCCAACAGGTTACCTCACTTAGCCTCAGATATTAAGCACAATGTAAGCTAAACAGGAAATATGCTTGTAAAGAGTAAACTTTTCTAAGAACGATCAAGGATATTTCATTCCTTGTAGACTTTTAGCAGCTGCTTTCACTCCTGTTAAATCTACAGCTTATCTTCTTGGGTGGCAGTAACAGTGGCAGCGATGTTGGGTGTTTTTTTCTGATAGAGCCTATCTTATCTTGTTTCCACAGCTGGGGCAGCGTTTTCTTTGGACAATGTCATGAAAGCTAGGGGAAAGGAAATCTATGCTACAGGGCATGAGTCATTTCCAATGGAAAAGACTTATACCAACCAAGCACTCTGTCAGAGTGGACAAGGAAGGGGCAAGTGGCGCTGACAGCAAAACAGAAAGTCCTGGCTTAATGGTGACTGTCATTGCTTTGCTCCTTGCTCCCCCCAGAACACGGAGGCATTAACTTGAGTTGAACTGTCCCTATCAATATGATGTGCAATCAGCAAAGTGGGATTGAGTTCACACACATTTCAAATGCTGCTTTTTAAGTTAGTAGTTCAAGATAATTATTGAGATGTGAGAGTGGCAGGGTTACAACTAAACAACAGTTTTGGAAGCTCAGGCACTAACTACTGTAAGGTCATTTCAAAGGTGCTCATCAGCATATTAAAGGCAGAGTAATGAACATCCACAGCACTGTTTCAGAGTATTGGTCATTACACCCATCCTGTACCCAGCTGATGTATACTGTCTCCCATCATAACGATCCTGTTCTGCAGGGACATCCCAAGCTGAAGGCAAGTACGTTAGAGAGTACCTTGTACAAAGAAACAGATCTGTCTGTAAGGACAGCTCCTCCTAGGGGGATTTCTGGAGTGGCAGATTCACTATTTGCTAAACTGTGAATGAAGAAATTCAGGTAGGAAGTACAAGTGTTTGGTTTTCATTGCTTCACAATCTCGTGTTTATCTTTAGCAACATTTCTCTGGAATTCTATGAAGTTAAGTTATCGTTAATGTGTGAGAATTAAGGAGAAAATATCATGATCACTGTACCCATCGTCTTTACAAATAGAACTGCAAGTTGTTTTCTGTCAAATTTTAGGTCACTGTTTTGATCTGTGTATGATAATAGTAAAATTATTTGAATGTTATAGTTTCGATACTCAGAAATAATAAATGGATCTGCTTTTCCTAAGATGCTTCACAGGTGCTTGCGAGCTACTGCAAAATGAAAACATCATGCAGAATACTAAGTATGTTTTCAGCTGAGACACACAGTTCTGCCCAAGATCAATGCAGAGTACAAAAATGAGTCACACTTTAGATCTTAGGGTAACTGTAACCACATAACAACTCATTTCTCAGGTTAATAAAATCTGCTGCACTCCAGGACTTGTGTCAGCACTACTGTTTTAAACTAGGATTTGAAAAACATGCTTATAGAACCAGTTATACCATGTCCTGGGAGATAGTGCTGACCACTGTTAACACTTACAAATTATATAAACCTCATTTTCTCAGTCTCCTTCTGTGTCTTTTCATCCTTGCTGTTTAGTATCAACCATTATTTCACCAGTCAATGTCTGGAGATGAAGCCTTTCCATCCAAAACTTCGTAGTCAGAAAGATTATGGAGCCAATGTTGTGAGTGTGAAAGCATCCTAAACACAAATTATAACCGAAAAAGGAAATGTGAAATATTGTTAGACAAAAAAATAAAAGTAGGCAAAACCAATAATGAATCAGAAAGGAAAGGCTTTAAGATGTGTAAGCAGTAATCTCAGTAGGTTGTAAACAGGAAAAAATACTTCATTAGCAAGGACTCGATTCTAAGCACAAAAGTACATTTTCTTGACAATATGTACTTTGCATTCAAATTTGTCTTCCCATTTGGCATAGCAGAGTTTTGGCAATTCACAGATATCATCAGGTGTGACTGACAGACTGAGAGAAGGGAAGCCAGAGAGGTGCTAACGACTACTCTTATATATTTTTGCATAATTTTTGTAAAAAAGTCTATTGGTTCCATGTTGTGCCTTCATTTTCTTTCTTGAACTGTCTGCCATGTAACTGTATGTGTTCAACTTAAAGGGGAAAGAGGAGGCCAAAAGCCAAAACATAAAGCTTCAAATAGAGAAGAGAGGCCAGGAGGCAAGGGAGAAGGGACAGAGGGATGGGTTTCTACAAGGCAGTGGGATGAGAAACAGAGGAGAAAGGCCAGGAGGTTCTTTGCCTCTCTAAGCAGGGCAGACAGGAGTCTGGGCAAGGGTTTACTTGCTGGATAGGCATGGAATATTCAAAGTTCAGCTCTGGGCAGTCACTAAGGATTTTATGAAGCATCCAGAATCACAAAGCATATAAGCATGGCATATAAGCACAAAGCATGTATCATGGCATATAAACAAAAGAAAAAGACAACTCTGAAATGTGAGGAGAGATTTCTCTGTGTCTGTGACACAGGAATCCTAACCTGCCCTTCTCAGAGCACTGGTTCTTAATGGCCTGTGGTCTTGGTTTCCCAACTGGGAATATGGCTGAGAAGTATTCTGAAAGCATTCTCTCTTACAAAGGGAAAGTGTAAGGCGCTCATACCATCATCTGCTGGATCCTAGAGAGCTTCTGTGAGGCAAAGAGACACTTTGGGTTCATGGGAGACCTCTCTGGTCTTCCTTGCCAACAGCAGCCTAATCATCACGATTGTATTTGTCCTCAGAGGACTCAAACAGCCCTTGAATGACAGGGATGCCCGTGTCTCTTTCCACAGAAGCACTCATGTATGTTGTGATAATGTTCCAGCCCCACAAAAGAGCACAGATCCTCACAGTAGCAGAGGACAATGATTTAGCAATGGCTAAGTGTTCATTATCGGTTTTAACTGCCTTGTGGCCTTAATTTTAGTCCTGTGGTACTATAAGTTGCATTTGTACCTGTGTTGGGCCATATGGGCAGAAATGACCATGGTGAGTCACTCCACGTCACCACTGGCCACCCCATGCACTAATGATCCTTTACTCAAACTTTCAGGTAGTTTAAGGACCATCTGATAAGTTCAATTTGGATAATCATATGCTAAAAGTACACCTTTTCTTGGAAAAATATTTTTAACGGTTGCAGTAGGGATAGATTTGGGATGAGGTTCTATGTCTGGTCCAGCTTTGCAGTGATTCTATGTTGTAGGACTGATGACTTTCATGGTGAAAAGTGAAGATAAGCTAAACAATCCTAGCATAGCAGTAGAGGCCATGCATAATTCTACCAAGCATCTAGATGGAGAGGATGGCTGGTAGCTGATACAGACCTAAAGATACTGACATCACTTAAGGAACTAGGCTAATAGAACAATCTAAATCTCTAAAAAGAGGAGCATCCAAGCGATGGCAGCGCTGTTCACAGAGGTCAGAGAGAGAAGGCAAATTCTATAACGAAAGGACTATAACACGGCTCTGGGGACCTTTTCAAAATGTCAGTAGAGCAAAATGGATAAACAAGACCAAAATCAGTTTAACTCACCCAACTCAATTTCTGTTGGAAATGCAATGGGAGTAATGTAACTAGGATCTTTCAGTCTGGCTCTTAGATTTTTAAATCAAATTTCACTGTCTCTTCTTTGTGCACCAAATGTCGTAAAGACCTCATACTGGGTAAGAACTAAAAATAAGCAACTAGGAACTTAATTCTTCACTACTCAAGAGCAGTTATTTGCTCCTGTGCAAAGGGACTGAAAAAAATTTGAAACAGTAATAGCAAAGGTAGTAGCTTGTTTCTATTCTCCTCTTTGCACTTGCATTATACTAGCAGGTACTTTATTGTATTTTGCACTAAATGAATCCAGTTTCTGTTGCAAAACTTAGATGAAGGTGTTTAAGTAAGTGTTGTGGAGTCATTTACACTAGAAGAATAGATACTAATATTTTTATTAGAGTATAAGAACAAATTCTGTTATCATATAAAAAATTAATGTATTCATTGATTTACAGTGCTATAACTAGCATCAGGATTTTACCTAATGGACTGGCATTTCCATAATTCCTTAATTCATGTTTCCCTCATTATATTTTCTCTGTGCCTGTTTAGGCAAGGTATCCTTATTCCTGCATTTCTGCCAATTGCATTGTGCCTTTTCTTTAGCCACTAGCAGATCCAAGGTTTCTGCACTCCTGGGAGTAGAGTAATTCAGCTAAGCTTTTGTTCAAGCTTTAAATGAATTGTGTGATTGAAACTGTCAGCTACCAGGAGAGAATTCTCAAATTTCTACCAATTTGGAAGAACCTAAAGCCACTTTATATTCAGGAACTCTAGATGTGTCAGATCAAGTACTGGTATTAACTTGTTTCTGAATTTAAAAGCTATAAAAAAGGAAGAAAACAAACCTGCATTACTGGAGCCTTCTGCTTTCACAGTAATTTATGGTAAAGCAACATAATTTCTTCTGGATTGTACATTACTGCGGGAGAACAACTGCAGCATAATACATGTTGAATAAATAAACAAAGAGACGGGTTTCACTTGCGAACTTGAACAAAATTAATTAATTTGTATATTGTATAAAATTATATAAATCAAAATCTTGGAAAAAATGGAAAAAAAAATGTTTTTTGCCCACAGTTAAGTCACCTTATACCAGATACCAATATAAAGGGATTAATGAGAATGTGAAAAATGCATTAATTTTAAAGCCTTTATGCTAATAAAGCAGTCAGCGTGATACATACTGGTCATAGTAGAAGTGAAAATTGCTGTCACTAGAATCAAAACTTACCATTGTTAGGTGCAACCAAGTGATGTCCCTGGTGACTGGAAGAAGGATAAGGTTGTGCCCATTTTTAAAAAGGGCAGAAAAGATGACCCTGCAAACTACCAGCCTGTCAGCCTCACCTCTGTGCCTGGGAAGATAAGGAACAGACCCTCCTAGAAGCTATGCTAAAGCACATGGAGGACGTGGAGGTGATTAATGGCAGCCAGCACAGCTTCACCAGGGGCAAATCCTGTATGAACAACTTAGTGCCTTTCTATGATGGGGTAACTGAAGCGGTGGACATGGGTAAACCGATGGGTGTGATCTATCTGGACTTCTGTAAAGCCTTTGACACGGTCCCCCACAACATCCTCCTCTCTAAATTGGAGAGATATGGATTTGATGGGTGGACGGTACGGTTAATAAGAAACTGGTTGGAAAGTCGTATTCAGAGAGTAGTGGCCAATGGCTCAAAGTCCAGATGGAGATCTGTGACAAGTGGTGTCCCTCAAGGGTCAGTACTGGGACCGGTGCTGTTTCAAATCTTCATCAATGATATTGACAGTGAGAGTGAGTGCACTGTCAGGAAGTTTGCAGATGACACCAAGCTGAGTGGTGCAGTTGCCACATTGGAAGGACGGGATGTCCTCCAGAGGGACCTGGACAGGCTGGGGAAGTGGGCCTGTGAGAACCTTATGAGGTTCAACAAGGCCAAGTGCAAGGTCCTACACCTGGGTCAGGACAATACCCATTTCCAGTACACGACGGGGGATGACGTGATTGAGAGCAGCCTGGCAGAGAAGGGCTTGGGGATGCTAGTTGATGAGAAGCTCGACATAAGCCAGCAGTGTGTGCTAACAGCCCAGAAGGCCAATTGTGTCCTGGGCTGCATCAAAAGAAGCGTGGCCAGCAGGTTGAGGGGAGTGATTCTGCCCCTCTGTTCCTCTCTTGTGATACCTCATCTGGAGCATTGTGTCCAGTTCTGGAATCCTCAATGTAAGAAGGATATGTATGTTGGAACGGGTCCAGAGGAGGGCTACAAAGATGATCCGAGGGCTGGAGCACCTTCCATATGAGGACAGGCTGAGAGAGTTGGGCTTGTTCAGCCTGGAGAAGAGAAGGCTCTGAGGAGGCCTTATAGCGACCTTCCAGTACCTGAAAGGAGCCTACAAGACAGCTGGAGAGGGACTATTCATAAAGCCTTGTGGTGACAGGATGGGTATAAACTGAAGAAGGGCAAATTTAGGCTAGACATTAGGAAGAATTTCTTCACCATGAGAGTGGTGAGACACTGGCACAGGTTACCAAGGGAAGTTGTGGCTGCCCCATCCCTGGAGGTGTTTAAGGCCAGATTGGATGGGGCCTTGGGTAACCTGATCTAGTGGGATGTGTCCCCGTCCATGGCAGGAGGGGTGGAACTAGATGATCTTTAAGGTCCCTTCCAACCCAAACTGTTCTATGATTCTATAAGGTTAGCCCCTTCTAGAGCAGGCTAGTTGCATACACACTGCATAGTGGTGGAGCTTCACTTGGTACATATCCAGCAGGCTTTCCACCAGCCCAAGTCTTCACTTTTTCTGCTGTGCCATGTGTGGCACTAAACTCCCTCATGTATGGCAAGTAACCACTCCAGCAGACTCCACTAAGATTGTTTGTACACTCCACATGCTGACATTCCCTTATTGCACTTGTCATTGCAACAGTTTTTTGGTGCTCCTGCTGTGTTTACTGCTCATGTTCATGTGTAAGAAACTTTGATATTATCTATGGTCCAATACCTGACTCCTACTCTTTAACAAAGCCTCCCCACGAGAGCTGGAGACATCAATCCTGACAAGCAGAGCAGCCATGTACTCTAGGGAAGACAGCTGATGGGCAGGCTGTTGCTACAGACATGAACTGCCAGGAGTCACTGGGACTATATTCTTGCCAGTTTCTCTGTAATAGAAATAAATTGTGACCCAGGATGGCAGTGACCCTGGTGGGGCCAACATGTGCAGGACCACCTGGGACGACTATGGCTAGATACCAAATTTTTGTATATGGGGCATCTCCACTGTTGATAGAGGCAAGTGGCAGAACCCCATGGAAGAGGACAATGCTCTGAAACCTCCTCACCCTTAAGACCATTATTTTATGTGCATGTAAGTATGATCTGGTTCCAGATTGTTTAACCCTAGGTGCACTGGGTGTACTTATAAATGGATGACCTAACAGTCATACTGCTACAACTAGTAGGTATTGAGTATTGTATCTGTACGTGTCTGAATGTGTGTCTTCTGATGGGTTGTTCTTGTAAAGTAACAAGAGATGGCTCTAAAGCAAGGATGTTTGTGCGTCTAGGTTTTGTTAATAAAACATTAATTAGGTTATCAGAAAGCTATAGCTTTATGGTGACCGAGAGAAAACAGAGTGTTGTAACAGGAGTTCCTGAAAGTACAAGCACAGGGTGATGATAGAGTCCTCTGAAGTGCAAGTGTGGACTGATAACAAAGGTGCCAGGACTGTATGCACAAATCACACATGGTCAGTTGTTAGTCTCTAGGCGAGAACAGCACCGTGGATTGGGTTAAACCTGTTTCAGGGATAACAAAGAGAGCAAACAACAAGCTTGCAGCATAAATAAAATGTGCTCTGTATGGTAAATTCAGACAAAGCATGGAACTGTAAATCAATGGGGAAAGAGCAAGTAAGCAGACTGTACTAGAAAACATAGAAAAATTACTCCAAACAGACTGAGAGCGAGGAGGAGGCCCTTCAGCATCAATATCATACTCTCCCTGGAGAAGATGAGATGACAAACTATGAACTTAAATATTATAACCTCTCAAGCTCTCGGCTTCCAGGACATGGAGAAGCTGGGCAGCATAAGCACAGCCCAGGACAGTGGGGTGGGTGCTGAGCAATGGGTATTCTTCCTGCGAATGGGCTGTCAGAACTGAACAATTTGGTCTATCAGTATTAGTATGTCATCATGTAATTGGACTGCTAGTAATTCTTTTACTGGACTGCTAATATTATTATTAGACTAATAATAAAATCTTGGCTGTGCTTGCAAGCTGTGTTTCTTCAGCCCCTGTAATTCATACAGACCATTTATTCTGGTACCCTGGCCCGGAGGACTGGAAATTAAAATTCAGTACAGCCACCAATGGAGGACACAGAGACCCTTTCTGAAAGTCCCTTGGCATTTTTTGTGAACAGCCCTTTGTAGGCAACAGCCTGGAGTAATGACACAAGGGGTCACCTGATTTTACTCAGACTGTAATTTCTCGTGCAGCGTGTAGTACTTGTCACTTGAGCACAGTGACTGAGTAGAGGAGTGGAGATCCTCTGTGTACATAGGTAGACAGAAATGTGTGGTGAATGAAAGTGGAAAGAGTGGTGTATTGTGGCAAAATGTGTGTGAAACAAGATCCTAGAAGGGCTGAGCTAGGAAAAACCAAGAAAGGTTTGCAGTGTCATTCTGCCTGGAGAGGGAGGATGGAGTCATAAACACTAAGGTCTTGGACTGCGGTTGTGCTGCCCAGGTGGCATTCCCCAGGAAGCTGGTAGGAACCAGCTTTCACAATGTGTCAAAACGCCTTCCTGGAGAAGTTAAAGGACTGCTCTGCAGCTCACAGAAGCTGTTTATAATGTGCAGCTGATGCTCTCTGAGATGTGCCCTGGGGCATAACACAAAGGCGTCCGTGGGTGTGCCAGGCTGGGAGGTCTGCGGCGTAGTACAAGTCTCTGTAGGGCAGAGGGAGAAAGACAGCTCTTACCACCTGCCAGAACCAGTTCCTGGGCCAGCCCTTTTCCTGGTCCAGCGCTCAGTTTTATTGCAGGAAGGACTGGTTATTTTGATCCCCAGTTCACCAGGAGTGAACACACGCATGTGCTTATGTGCAGTGCAGATGGCTTGGGACTAGGATTCAGGAACAAGTATTGGAGCCAAGTGATTTGGCAGCATAGATGCACCTCATGATAAAAACGTGATTGTAAAATTAAATGCCAGTGAGAAGTTATTAGAGTGAATTGAAAAATACCTACTGAGCAGAGACTTAAGCAGGTGCTTTCTTACCACGGATGGAAGCAATTAATGTATTGTAAGGAAAAAAAGCATCCAGACAAATAAGCAGTGATGACAGCCATTTCCTGTTGGAAAATGCATCCGAGTAATTCTGGAAGACATTCTGTTGTATTTGTTAATTATTCTTCCAAATTGTCAAAAAATTGCCATGATATCAACTGCAGACAAGTGTAAAATACTTGCCTCAGCAATGATTTTAAATATGTTAGTTTACCTGAAAGATAGTTTTGAATCACAAACATGAATATCAATGAATATCAATTGCATAGGGCACTATAACAGTCCATGAATATTGAACTTCCCTCATCCCAACAGTTCCCAGAGGCTCATACTAATTGTGGGGGGTTGTGGCTGGACTGTGAATCAATGAGAAGCAACTTTGCTCCTCTGCTTGGAAGTTTTGATTATGAGCTTTAGCCTCTCCTGATCCATGTCTGAACTGGTAAATTTATGCTTTCTATAACATAATAATGTGTATAATAATGTGCCACAAAAATCATGTCATGTTACTACTCTGAATAAAATGGAAAAAATGAGAAGAATTAATTTGAGATAAGGAAGATGCCACAGCACTGCAGAAGGGCCAGTTGAGGGACACGACAAGGCTCAACCCCTGACATTTTAGAATCAAATTAGCCCTTCAGCTCTTGAGTCAGGTATAGGGAACATTAAGCCACTTACTAAGTGTGACCTGGAAAGTTCTCTTTGCCTTGCACGAACAAGCCAAATGCTTTAATTTCCTGGCAAGAGCACATACAAATGACCATAAATATTTTCATGCCTTTTGCATCTGACAGCTCTTCATAGCTGATAAAGAACAGGCTGCTGATTAGCTATGGAGCCTTTTCTTAAGCTGCTTTTGACTGTGAGCAAATTGTTCTTTCTATGCAGGCGGTAATGCCCCAGACATGTTTCCTTGTATACAAACATGTGGGTGTTTGGCAAAGGTTAATGGAAATTAAATTAAATCTGAATAATACTGATTATAATGCAGGAGTGTGCAAGTGAGGCTAGTTAATACAACTGGCAGCAGAGCTCAGTCCTGACCTGTGACATCACTCTTTCTTTCTCCTTCAACTTGATTTTTTATCTCAGCAGCCACCCACAGCAATTTAAAACTGCTGTTTTTTAACAGTCTAGCAAACTTGGTATGGCAAATCCTCCAGAAAGAAAAGAAATTACGTTGTCCTTTCTTCCTTCTTGCTTATGAACATCCTAATTCTACTGTTAAGTTTAGAGTATTTCCTGCATCTTAGTGTTTGCTGAGCTTTTCTGTGTGGATAAACTTGAATTTTATCTTACTGAAGTGGCAAAAGTTAACAAACATATTTTGTGATGAATTGGCTCACTTTCTATCCTACAATAATGATCCAGCTTTGCCATTAGTTTACTCAAGGACAGGATAATTAACTCTGGATAATACGCATAGGCTACCTGAAAAAAAAAATCTGAAACTCAAACTGAAGGACTTGAAAAGCCCAGGATGATAACAGAATAGAACAAGAGGTCTTGCAGCTCTGTATCTTACATCACCACATCTTATTTCTTTCTGGTACCTCCTCCATGTCCTTCACTGAGAAAATCTGGGAAGGAGGCACCTGGGAAAGCACTAGTGTAATGGGGGATGCTTGGACTGAGGACACCGAAGGTTTAATTTTGAAACATCACAGTGTGTTGAGTTCTTCAAAATATCAGGCCAAATTTCCCTCACCGTGGAATGAAAAGGTACCACGGATGCACTGCGTACACAGCATTGTAGATCGTGTAACATCTGACCTTTAATTTTAGGAATTCCACCTCAGCACATATTCCCCAGAGGCATAAGTGGAACAAAATCTGTAAAATCCCAACTGCTTTAAGGGCTTTGCTTGCAACAAGCTCTCCCTCTCCATCACTCTCTGCAGCAACAAGGGCCCTGCTTGCAAGGCACAGTCTGACCCCTGAATTCAGAGCATCCTTTTCACAGGGTTCCTATAGGCTCTTGCATGCCCAAGTGCTGGACTAGGGCTTTATCTTGTTCCCAGTTCCTTTTGCTTTTTGACACATCTGAAAGCCATTCCTTTGTTCTATTCTTCCCTGAGGAAACAAACCAGTTGCTGTGTCAGCATCTTGGCCAGGTATCAAAGAGAAGAGGCTACTTGTCAGACAACACCCAAGGCAACAGGCAATTAAGATGGGGGTGAGATTTCAGCAAGAGTAACGCTTTCTGGCACTAAGGAAAAATAACTTTAAATATCAGTGTAACTTTGGGGAAAGGAAAAGGTTATCTGTGAAAGTTACGAGTTTATTTCTATGACACATGTTAAACAACACAGCAGCTACCTGCTGCTTTCTGCAGGAGCAAGGGTATTTCATTAGTATTCTAGATGCCTCATACATTTACAATACATGCCCTGAATAAGCAGGGAGGATAAATCACATCCCCTCTACGATTCCCCCACTGCTCGTTGTCCTGCTGGATGTGAACCATTCTGCTAGCTGCTAATCCTTTACTGCTGGAGTCCTGGAGACGATGGACATTTTCAACAGGCAATTAACAGCTTTGTTGCTAGCATGGCTCATACAATTTCTTTTGCAGCAGCCTTGTGCCACTTTCTTCTGCATTATACTTGGCTGCTGTTCTTTCCACACGACTGGATTTTTTTTTTTTTAATCTTTGCACAGGTACCGACTATAATTTTTCATGATTTCAAGGATTTTGGTTTTTTAGTGTCACAGAAAACTCTGGCGACCACGGATGTATTGTCTTCAGTGAGGATCCAAATGCAGAGCCCTTGCTAAGGTCATGTCTGTATTGTTATGTCCCTAGGCATGTATAGAAAAAAGCTTTTTGCACCTGCTGTGCATGGCAGTGCGGTCTCCAAGCAGGATTTGCTTACTGCTGTCTCTTGTGGTACTTTTTTAATCCTCCTCTCACATTTGTCTACCTTTGTAGCAGTCACCCATTGCACACTCATTTCACCATGTTCTGGAAGGGTCTCAAACACACCAGAAATTATTAATACCTTGTGCAAGAAGACGAGGATATGGTTACATCAAACAAATCTGAAATTCTTAATATTTTCTGCCTGAACAAAAGGATAGAGCTATTTTTGATAATGCTTCTCTGATGAATACAGCATGTCCTGTAGCCATTTCTATCTTAGCACTGAAGTGCTTCCCACCATCCACAAGTAAATATTGTCTTTTTTGCATGTTTGAATATATACTGTCTTTATACTGCCCTGCCACACAGATTTTCTCTAAGATTTTAAAGCATTGCTCACCAGCAGAACCCTCCTGCATGGCTAACACGCAGAATCATCCTTCTCCTTAGCTGGCTCATTTTTTTCCCCTTTGCTGTTGATCATACTCATTTTCCATGTCTTGTCTCAGAGAACAACACTCTGTGTCCCTTGGGACAAGGGTTGTCTCGTCCTGTGTTCTTAAGTAGTAATTTTAGTAGTGAATCTTCTTGGTGCAAATGATAAAAATGACAAGAGATGAAGAAGGACAAATAGCTATCATTACCACCCAAGGAGAAGTGGGTCTTTCATGACATGGGCATGTCATCCCTTTTACCCACAGTCATTATATGTGCATGAGCCCTGAGTAATACAAGACCAATACTATATGTAAAATGCTTTTTTTGTTCCCAGGATACCTCAGGGAAGACCCCCTTGGAGAACAAGAGGGTCTAGAAAATAGAGCAGAACTGGGATTTCTGGTGATTGTGACAAAACAACATGTGAAATGAAGAATCAATTGTTCCTTTGCCCCACAATGGGTATATGTCTAGTGTGATCTTATGAAACTTTTCTAGACAATATGTCAAATACTTATTGATCCTCAGAGTTTTTTTAGTTTCTAGAATTAATCTTCCCAACTTCCCCTGAAGTCCATTTCCTCTTGTTTTCTTCCATGTCTTCTCCAGTCAACATAAAGGAAGACCACAAGAAAACATCCACCAGTGCTTTCTGCTGCACTAAGCAGGGATGCTTCCTCAGGGTCTGCTGGGGGACTGTGTCTCCAAAGCTACAGATTGCTCTTGCTGGTCTCTTCCAGACTTTCTTAAAGTGAGGTTCCAGAAATGGCTGAGTTCTTCAGCAGGGAACTTTCTAAGGCTGCATAATGGGGAAGGAATACCTCAGTGTATACCAGATTTGTGTTTTATAGCACCAGCTCTGAGTTATAACTCTGAGTTCTTGGTCTCTCCCCTCCCTCCAATATTACATCTTTTTGGAGAAAATGGATCAGATTCCCAGTCTTTTCCACCTTTGCCATGGCAGCAACCAAAAACTCTCCCGTTCATAATTATAGAGCTACCATTCCTCTCGCTTTTTGACCTCGTAAGCCTGCTCTGGCAAATACAATTTCTTATGAGGAAAATATGCATTTTAGCTTCTTTGATGTGACCACATAGTCCTGAGAGTCATAGCCTGAAGACATCAGATGATACAGAAATATTCAGATTCCATGAAGACAGGAGGTGGGAACCATTCATTATACCTTCGCAGTCTTTGGTCTTTGCTTTTAAAGATAAATCAACAATAAACACAGGAATGTAAAATGCATGGAGTAATAAACAGATACTTAAAAAATTGTCTTTATTTTCACTTCCAAGTTCATTCTTCAATAATTTGCAGATAAAATGAGAGTACAAAAATGCTCCCTTTAGTCTAGTTTGAATTGAGACAGATTATTCATAATTTCCAAATACTAAGCCTGCTTTTTCAAACACTGTTTCTATGCGAAAATTATACAGCTCATTCTTTTCATAAAACATGTAAACTAGCTTTCAGTTCAAATATTAAAACATTTTATACTTGGTTATCAGAATTAAAAACACAACTAAAAGGTTCACAAAACCCCATGCCTGAACTGCAGAACAGAAATACACACTAACGACACTACACTGTACACATGCAGACACATGTGCATATGAATTTATGTGTGTATGAACATACTAGGAAGATCAAAAGTATGTTTTCTGTTTTGTATGTGATCTTAGTCATTTAGCTAGCAAGAAGGAATGTTTAACCCAGTACTCATATTGCTTACACAACAATTATGCGCTTTTTTTTTCCGTTAAAGACCAATCATGTCACACAAGTAAAATTGTGTGTCTTCTGGTCAGTGTCATACACTAATGGTGAAATGATGAAACACATTAAGAAAGCATAAGGGACAAGGTGAAGGAATACTGAAAGATAAAATTGCACTGCATCATTGAGAAGATGAATTTGCCTAATGATGTCTATTGGTAACTGTAAATTCTCTCCTGTATCTAATGTTTGCTTTCTTTTGAATGATTTAGTTTCTCACATATTTGAAGCATATGTATTTTATATGCATGCACATACCAGAGTAAAATCCTGCCTATGTGATGTGTTGAAATTTTGGAAACATAATAAAGTAAGTTTCTTTCTCTTTAAAACCTGAACTCAGGTAAATCATAAAAACTCACCCAATGTTGACAAATCATTTCAGCAGAAATTGTGTGTTGTTTCAGTGTGACTTTAGAAATCCTCTTGTGCAGCCAAGGGACAGATTATGTGCCAGAACTGCTTTTGGGGGAAAATTACATTTAAAAAATCCTGTCATATAAGGAGACAGAGATGTCTGCAGATCCTTTATGTAAAAGTCTATGTCTCCTAGCATGGTTATTTTAATTCCTGTAGTTGAACTGTTTGTATTTGAAAGATGCTACTCGAAGAACTGACCCTGTAAATAAGACTCTAGGAAGTCCACCTGGAATGAAGATGTCCAGATGTTTCTTTGAGCTTGTTTCTTCCAGTAAAACCAGCACAGGACTCTAATTTTAGGACTTTAAATTGTCTAAAGCAGTAGAGACCAGATTCTGTCACACTTAATTATACAGAGTAGTATGTTCTTTCATAAACAAATCGGTCATTTTTACTGGTGGTTGTCTCTAGTAGAAGGAAAGTGAAGAAAACATAAATATAACCCTATCTATGTGCATAGGCAGGATCCACATCTCCACAACATGCTCTTAGTTTTATTAAGGTCATTTGAAGCTTATGCGTCAAGACCTAAGAAGCCACCAAAGACATAATGCATTTCTTTCCAGTTTCCACCTAAAGAATAAGAACACTAATATGTTACATGAGAAGGGTTTTTAAATTGCTTGTGACTAAACTTGGTTTGTACCACAGAATTTGGGTCCCATCTTTGAATCCCCTGAAGTTAAGCTTCAGGATATAAACAGGTTTATCAGATCTTGAAGTAGCTGAGGAAAGTTATCATGAGCAGAGAAGAGTCACCCAGGTCAGTCAGCCTTCCCGATTCCACAGCTGCCACCCCTATGGGAGATGTGATCAACATAAGCGAGTTCTGTAGTACTGCCTCGATCATTATGCACCAAGGCCATCTCCTACTAACCATCCTGTTACATCTCACGCTCTGAATATGAGACTAAAACCCTGCTTCTCATACAGATGCGTTATGCAGCATTGCAGGCTTTCTTCTGTTGTGTGACCCAAGCCATCAGATGCATCTGGTCAGCACATCGTTACATAATGATTTCTTAGCTAGTAAATAATTTCACTGCCAGCGCTCCTTTATTCTTGAATCTACTTACCCTAATGTGGTACCCACCCAAGGCAGCTACCCGTGCAACAGCTTCTAACACAAAAAACCTTACCTTCTGTCTTCCTTCAAAATCTACTACCATTTTATACACTAGCACCATTATTTGCTTCCTGTAGCTCTCCTGTATCATAAGCTTACGCTGCACTATGTCTGCCAGCAAATCTGAAACAGAAGCAGGTTAGAAGCCTGACACAGATCTGAAATGGTTCATCTTCTGCTCTACGCATATAATGCAGAATCCCAAATGTGTGCTTTCAGTTAGGTCAGTACACAGCCACAAAGTCTAGCCATTTCTAAATTAATTTTGCTGTGCTGCTACAGCCACTGTTTATTGTTAGAGTGAGTCAAGTCCCTTCCTCTCCTACAATGTTGCCAGCAAGTTGGCAGAAAGCCACAAGTTAGAAGGACAGACAGACTGCAATTTTTTTACTCATACAACACTATTTTTGAAATTTTTTAGTTCTTCTGCAGCACAAGATTGCTTACCAGATAACATATTGGCCTGTGGAAAGCTTAGCATAAGTTTTTTGCCCCTTTTCAGGACTTCTAAAAATAAATGTTTCTTATACGTATTCTATTGTATGCAAAAAGTTCATACTGACTCCGGACTTAGTTTGCCTTGGTATTGGAATAATCAATAAACAATTCCCTGTCACATAGAGTTTTTGTACTCCAGGGAAAGTTATTAACATGATCCTAACATGGAATAAATTAGGATTCAGTCCCAGAATTCTATTTATACTAACTTGCCTACGGTAAAAATTACTTCTTTCAGTTCATACATGGATTTTCTTCCCAACATCATCTGCTTCTAAGAACAACTTTTGAATTGTTATTTTAAGTGGCCCTATAAGGATACTCATATCGTTTTGATGGGGAGGCAAATAAATTTACGTCTTTTATCTACACAAAAGTACAAACTCACAGAGAATATATATTATTACTTCTATATTGCGAAGTAATAAGTTGAATTAATTCCTGGTCCCTATTACACTGAACATTTATGTTCCTTTTAGCTGCATATTTATAATAAACATGGAGTACTACGATACATGATGCTTACAATGTAATTAAATAAGTTCTGCACAGAAAATAAAATATATCTGATCAAATAAAGTTAATTTTTGGAACTGTCATTGGAATATTGTTTGAAGAATTATGGTTATTTTGATGTAATGTTAATGATCACTTTTTTCCAAGTCAGTACGGGCCTCAATATAATTAAAGGGGCACGTATGAAATAATGAAGGAGCCACACTCCTAGGTGCCAGCTAAGGCTAGGAACTTCAAGTAAGACTACTCAATACATGAAAGTTACTGTTTTTAAGATGTAAATTCTGTCAATACAGAAAACGAATTAAAACTAAGTAATTAAAAGATAAATATATAAGAAGAGTAGTATGTAACAACTATATATAAATTATAAATACAGTTTAAAATATATTTTATGGAAATATTTTTTATGAGATTTTTTTTATTGGAGATTTTTTTTTTATATGTCTCTTTCTGAGATCCCTGGTTTGAGTTCTATGAAAGCGAGCTCTTCTGGGGGTTTGAATGCACACACTCAAAATCCCTTAGGCTGAAAATGCAGATTAATTTGTTCATCTTCTGTTTTAAATCGCAATGAACTATGCCTCTCATCATCCAGCCTCATTCTAATAGCAATGCAGAACAGGGCATACACAAGGAGGTAACATAAGACTTAGTAAAAAATGAATGGCATGAATTTTGGTGTGTGTCTGCACAGTTCCACTGCTTTAGACAAATGACATCTGAACTTCCTACAGTGTCTGCAGGTGGTTTCTCCAAGACAAGTTTCTGAAGGCACTCAGCAGCAGCTGCCTGCTGTGTTCAGCATGGGACACCCGGAGATCTTCATACGGTCAGCGACTGATGACATCTGAAGTGCTGCGAAGCATTCCTGGTCCATCCTCACCTGGCACTTTGCTTCATTAATTGACACAATTCTTTGTTTTCCTTCTGTCACTTTGTCTAATGTTCTTTGTAACATTAATTGTGACTTCTTTTGTAGACATTTTCTGTGCGTCCCATTTACTCTGTGAAAGTTTTAAACAGTGAGTTCCATGCTGAGTCTTTGATGATTACTTCCTGATTTATCAAAACAGTTCTACATAACAAACAGAAAGTTTCCAGCATTCCTCACACAGTACTGGGATGAGCAGCAACATTCTCATTCAGCATGGATGCAAGCTTTTATAACTGCTTTAAAGACTGGGGACATCAGTAGGGTTTGGATCAATCCTCTTGGCTACCATTAGCATCTCTGCACACGTGAATTCTAAAAGCAGAGTAAATCAATCTGGTTTCAGTCTAGAAGTGGAAATTAGAGGTCCCTTTTGATGTCACTGAGAATTGAGAGTGACTAGTCTGAGAATTTTCTAGTATTTTGCATTTCTTAACAGAAAATGCAGTTTCAAAATAACAGTTCTACCTGCCTATTAGACTGAAGTACAATATATACCTTTCAGAGCTTCATCAGATTATTTCCAAATATTAAAAAAAGTAGCTTGTCTGAGGCATGCAAGTGCCTCCTTAATTTAAATTTATCTTTCTCTTAGTATGTCTGCTTGTTGCCATAAGCAACGCGCTATACTGCACAGTAAGTGAGACAGGTCTGGCAAAGGACACTCAGAACCGGGCTGATGGAAACACAGAGCTGAGTTAGGTGGTTCTGATAATTGCACTTCCAGTGTTTTATGAGACAATTTGTAAGTGTAAAGAATGCCAGGTAAATTAGGTATCATTTACATGGTAATAAAGCCAGGTGGAATAATGTCTGGTAAAATTCCACTGACATGAGTGGAAGGTACATATTTATTTGCCGCTGTTTATCACTTCATATTTATGCAGCCTGAATAGCCGTACTCCTTTGCTATCTGCTTCCCCCATGCTGCTGTTCACACAAGGATTCTCCAAACTTGCACAAGGACTCTTGAAAGACTACATATATAATGAAAATCAAACCAGATAATTGTCAGCCAGTAACATAATCTGGATATCACCTTTGCTTTTGGGGCGCCTAACCATTATGCTGCCTTTGCTAGTATTACGACTCCTTTCAGCATCATCTTTCGCTTCCAAGTTATTTTGACATTAAACTCATGAGACAATACTAAAGTTTCCTAGATGCAGCCCACGTCAAACCCTTCCCCTTTTGACATCACATATTGTACCCTCTCACGTAACCAATGGCGGGGGTAAGGCTTGAGAAATAAAGAGGTAAAGCAATCTACCCTACAGGCTGATGGCAGAACCCAAGTCTCCTGAGGGCACTGTGTGCTGCATTGTGTTCTATTCTACAGCAAGTAGAGGTGAAAAAAACCTGCTGCTATGCAAACAGGGCAGTGTGTGTGAACACGCAAGAGACAGGAAGAAGTCTGGGCTTTGGTCTAGCCCCAAAGCCTTGGGTTTCCGTGCATTCTTGTTACACTGGATGATCCTTTGACAAAGTATACAGTTTGTGAGTAGAAGAAAGTAGAAGGATATGATCCAAAGCCTAGTGAAGTTACTGAAAAGATTCCCATTACCTTTTTCAGGTTTTGCATCCAGCCTTGAATGAACCAGAGTTCATGCAGTGCAGGTAATTGAAGCAAAGCAGCAATTAAGGAAAAATACATTCACTTTCATATAATTAATCTAAATAGTTTGCACACTACGTGCCACAGATGGACTGAGCTGAAAAAAATAAGCACAGGGCTTTTTCCTGTAACAAGTGTGTGACGCCAGTATCTAAATAAACCATCAATTTTGTTGCTATTCAGGCACAAGATGTTGTCAGAGGTGCTAGGCTCAGTCATACTGTGGCTGTGGTGCCACTTCTGTACTACCCAAAGGCACTAAATGCAGTCTGATTGCAGCAAAAATTGTCAAAAAATATGTTTGAGCTGGTTGAAGCTAGTGCTGAGCACCAGGGAACATAATTATATTCTTACCTCTGCTGCTTTGAAGACATTCTGTTTCTGTGTTGTAGCTCCCGTGCCATGGACCATGGGGTTCACACACTGAGGACCACCACTGTTCCTCTTCTCGGTGTTCAGCATTCCAGCTGTGGCTGATGCTGTAGTTACACCTGTCTGAGCCGATTTTCCATCCTCACGAATACCTAGTAAGGACAAATGAAAATGTGTGGTTACTATGGAGGAACAGTTGTAGCTGTCCCTCTGGCTTCCCTCTATTTCACCACATTTTTGTGATAGCACAAGCCATGGAAGGTGCAGTAGAGTGCTACGGTGGGAATGGTCTACCTCCTTTTGTCACCTTCCTGTTATGTGGCCTTTCTCCTGCAGTTCACTGCTCTGTGAAACAACGGCTCAGACAAAGTGGAAAACTAACTAATGAGTGCAGCATATCAATAGTCTTTTGGTCACCTGCAGAGCTCTGTTGGCTTCTCCACACACACAGCTGCTTGCATGACCGAGGGTTTACCTATGGACCCAGAGGGGCTCCCTTAAATCTGTTCCAGTTCTGGAAAATGAAGGAGTTAGATGTAAGCATGACAGATCAGACCAATATGACTCCTTAGCCTTTAGCCTTGAGAAGAGGAGGCTGAGGGGTGACCTTATTGCTCTCTACAACTGCCTGAAAGGAGGTTGTGGAGAGGAGGGTGCTGGACTCTTCTCACAAGTGACAGGGGACAGGACAAGGGGGAATGGCCTCAAGCTGTGCCAGGGGAGGGTCAGACTAGATATCAGAAAGAAATTTTTCACAGAAAGGGTCATCAGGCACTGGAACAGCTGCCCAGGGAGGTGGTTGAGTCACTATGCCTGGTGGCGTTTAAAAGATGGGTAGACGAGGTGCTCAGGGACCTGGTTTATTGGCAGATAGGAATGGTTGGACTTGATGGTCCAAGAGGTCTTTTCTAACCTGGTGATACTTTGATAATATGGATAGAGAGACTGCTCTATTTATGGCCTTGAACATTTTTTTAAATCAGAAGTTGAGGCAAGAAATTCCAGAAAAATATATTTCATACTGTTTCGACAATCAGTAATCAAATAAATAATTTGCTATCTGCTCTGTCTGCGTGGATAAGACGTGTTGTACAATATGATATTGGTCAGCCTAAAAGAATGTTCTTATCTTATTGGATTAATAAAAATCAGTTCTCATTTATGGTGAGCACAGAGCACTAAATATCTGGTCGCAACTCTAGGTCTGAAGTCCAAATGCAAGGAATAAGTAGAATGCATGAAGAGTTCTCAATTTTATTTATGAAGAGCTTTATGTTCAAATAGAAAAAAAAAATCCCACAATTACTAACAGGCAATATAGGTATCAAAACTGGAGGAAGAAGCAAGGAGTTACAGATATTACATGAAAAATAAATATGAAGAAAATAATAGACAATTCATTGCCACCTGACGTATGCATTGTGTCAACAAAACCTTCTGCCGTGAATCAAGTGGGAATTCAAACACAGTACTAAGGGTATTAAAAAGTAAGCCAAGAAAGTCCTGAATCCTTTCCCAGAAATCTATAATAAAACCCAATTTATCAGTAGAAAGCAACATCAGAAGCGTCTAGCAAAGACAACGAATGAAATCAATAAAGCTTCAGCCAAATATTCAAAGTCTTAATACCGAAATTACCGAAGGCTGTGTAAGATTTAGAAGTCTAAATACAAACCAGCCACTGCATTTCCCCAAGCAGTCAGAAGATGGTGTTAGAGTTTTCCTAAAACAGTTTAACTTGTAGTGGTGATCACTAACAACACTGCAAAATCATCTGCTTTTCAAAAATTGAGTTTATTACATTGTAGTTTTTAAAGCAAAAAAATACTTCAGGCTTTGGAAGCTGCCTTTTCTGTTAGATGTAAAACTAATGTCATTCTCCCACCTAAATCTACAGGCAACTTCCCATAAGACAAGTCACCTCTCCTGCCCCTCCTGAAAGTCCATACCTGCTTGTGTCTTAGGTCTCATCTCTTCCTACCACTCCACAGTACAAGATGAGAAGCAGAAAAATGACTCAGTGCAGAACAGTAAGCAGCACAGACTGATATAATATACAAAATCAATTGTCAGGAAAAGAGATGTAGAGGCAATTAGCCATGTGTGAGTCAGAGCACTAAGCCAGGAGTCAAACTGTAGCCAACTGCTTCACCTTGCTGTGAGGCTGTGAGAACAGGGTTGAGCACAGCTTTTGACAGGCCAAATGCTCTAGGCAATACATACTAATTCCATTAATAAAGTCTTGGACATTCCAAACATATGCAAATTATGAGTTTTTCCTTCTGCAGAGTCATCCTACTAAATTACTTTCTGCTACGCGTCCCTTTGGCCATCTGGTCTCTAAATTGTCTGGTGAAACAGTTATTATGCACAATTGTTGATTTATCAGATTGTATTGCATCTGCAGTCTCACACAGAACAATTTTGCTTGCATCAATCCATTTCTGGAGACTGATGGAAAATGTCAATCCTGAAAATGGTTCATTTTTTGTCCTCTGTTAGTTGGCAGCCCAAGCATTCTTGCTCCATCCTGCATGGCAGGGTTGATACTTTTTTTCACAATACTTAACCAGAAATGAACTCAGTATCTGAGCCTTCCACTATCACTCTACTATATTTTTATATAGGTGACCTTGTGATCACCAATACTAGTGTAAAAAGCAATGCAAAAAGCTTTTTTTTTTATTCTGAAATACATTTGCTGTTCAAAGTTAAGGAACTAATTTCTTTTTCATTGGCATATAGATGGTTTAGAAAGTGAGCAACAGTTTAAAGACTTCAGTGACTTGCTTTTTATGTATGAGCACTGACAAGAATTTACAGTGAGAACGCATGAGCAGTAGAAGTAGGAGCATCACATTTGTCGATAATTCATAAACCGACACCAATTTAATAGATTAGGTATATAACACAATGTTGATAGCAAAGCAGAGATGATGTTAAAAAAAAGATTAGGAACACATTTGCTTTTTAAATAGCTAATATTTTTGTATTGCTGTTAGGGGTTTGCCATGGTACACAAAAATGGAAAAGTTAACTTTCTTCTTCTGAACAATATAGAATTTGCAAGCTAGCAGGTTGGTAAGGCTCAGTGTTGCTTAACCAAGCCAACTGTCGAGACATTTATATCATCCTCACAGCATGGGTTCGGTAAATAACCTCCTCAGTCTTTCACTGTAGAGCTTCAGTAGATACTTAAACAGGCAAGTTCAGTGAAGTTGTTAATGTTCTCATCTTCTCTGCCTGTGGGCCTCCTAAGGCCAGAGAAAGCAGCAGATCATGGAATCATAGAATCATAGATCCCATAACAATCCGCTGTCAAATCCATTTATTTTATTTTTTAACTGGCAAACCTACAATATTCTTATGGCTCCACTCCCAAAACCTGAGTTTCTGTGTGATCACCAAACCCCCACCAATGTAATTGTGACCTTCCCCTCTGGAATGGTTTGTCAGGGTCTAGGGGACTGGCAGGCTGTTCCCATTATAGGGAGGAATGTAAAGTAAGAGGCAGGTATTTCACTACATGTAATGAAGCTTCTTTATAAAGAACATACAGGAGTTCTCCCTAAGGAATATGGGGAGAATACACAAGCAGCAGACCCATTGCTTACAAATACAAGTCTATCGTTGCAGCAGGAAATGTGTTTAAAATAATTGTCTCTCCCGTGGTAGTGCTTACTGTCATTCTCCTTTTCACTGGCTTTTGAGACTGCACAGGTGAGCTAACTCTTGCCTTGCTTACCAGACCAATAGAAATCCTTTAGGCTGCCGTTTGACAAACACTTTTTTTCAGCAGCACCAGAAAAAAAACGGTTTGTTCAGACTGAAATCAATCTCTAGACATTATTCATCACCCAATGATGCAAGCGGTTGGACTGGCACAACTTGGGAGGTAGCACGGGAATCAAAGCAAGTAGCAGAAAGCAGCTTAGGTCGGTGTGCTAGCGAATAAAACAAAACCAAACCAAACTCTGCTCATCCAGCTCCACTCGTTCTTCTCATTGAGAGCTGTCTAAATCCTATAAGTCAGTTCACCTTGCTCCAACTACCCCTGAATCAGGGGACGTGCATTTGTTTCACCTATTTAGCCTGGATTTGCCAAGGATTCCCACTGCGTTGCTGGAGAAACAGTGTCCCAAAGATTTCTTAAGTGGCTTTTGGCCCAGTGTGAGCTGTGATAAGACTCACTGATTACAAATAATATTTACAAAGGATCTTTATTTCTAAAAGATCTTTCACTAAGAAATCTGATGATTTAGACCAAATGATGGCAGTTCAAGTAATCTTTTGTTTTGTGTATTTTTAAATTAAAAATGTGAATGGATTTTGAAAGCCAAATCAGCCCAAGTTTTTGTCACTAAAATGCTGGCATTAAATTACAGCTTTTTTTTCAAAATTCCCAAAATAAAGAAGTTTGGGAAATTTATGGAAAAAGATCAGCTGTAGTTATTGATTTTTACAGATCAAAACTAAAAATCCATCTGTACGATATCTGGGTATGTTTTAGCTGTTCCCCAACTTAAAGGAAGGGCATTTAAAACAGTCTTATGATATCTACATGTAACGAACAGAAAGCTATCTAAAATCAGAGGTATCTAATATAAATATGAAGACCATCAAGACAGGACAAACGTGTCTGAAATATAAATACTGTGTGGAGAGCAATGGGCATATTAAGGTAATATTAACTCCTAGAAGAGGACAAAGAGAATAGAACATGACAATTGTCACTAGTAACACAAAAAATAAAGTCACTGGTATTTTTAAGTAGCTCACATAAACTGTATAAATAAAATTAACTCTCCAAGAACTGCTGCTACTCATAATAGTCTATCCTAAGGTTGAATATTCAGACAGACAATACAACACCAAGTTTTACCAGTCTTCCTGGGATAACCTCCTACTCTCTGTGCTGTAAACATAATGAAAAATTCAGTGTTTCCAAGAAAACATCAAAATTAGATTTTAGAAGGAAGACTCTGAACACACCAATGGTTCTATTACTTTAATTCTATACCTGCTTTAAAATTGTCTTTATTAACTAACGATAGTGATTATCACGACTCTTTCTGCTTCAGACTATTAAGTAATGTATTAATCACAGCTAGGATACAATCATTTTGTAAAGAAGACATGTTTTCTTCAGAAAGAGTTATAGGCTGTAAATAAAGGCATATTTCAGCCCCTAAATGCCACTTGGAAACCTGATATACAGAAAATTCCATCAGTGGGAACTAGGGAGGGTCAATTTTGTACATGACAGAAGATAAAGGCATGACTTCCCCAAGGCCTTTTGCTGGACCTTGTCTATGTATTATATTAGAAAGCTAATATATATATTCTAGTGATCAAGGATGGGAGAAGAAACTGGATAGCAACATTTAGGGGTATCTCTTAATTATCAGGACTATAGGAAATGTCTCAAAACACAGGTGGCATGAAGGTAGGTCTACTGGATCTCTGAATGAACCTCATCAGAACAGCAGTATCTTCATAAGACCCAAAACCGAACTGAAATGAATCCTCCTAGTTCAATGGCTATGTTATTCTTAGCCAAAAGGATCAGACCTTTGTGGAGAAAATGATTCCGCATGCGCTTGCCACCATATTGTTCTACTTCATTTTAAAGCAGCAGCTAGTGGCCAGAACAGGACATGAATTCTGACCCAAACATGCTATAGATCTGACCCAGTGCTGTGGACCCTGTGCTGCCACATGCTCTGCTATTAAGTAATAAGCCTGTATTTGTTTAAAGCGGGTAGCTGTTGATTAGCATGCTAAATTTACATCTTTGGAATTGACTACGAAAACCTGTAAGGTTCAATTTTCTGGTTCAGCAACATCCCTTTTTATTTATCGTGGCTGTTATCTCATGAATAATGCATAAGAGACTGTTTCAGAAAATCTCTGCATAATAAGATACTGCAATCTAAAAATGGACTCTGAGAAATCTCACGGTAAAGACGAATGCACAATGTTAACACAATATGCACTGCTTCCAGAGGAAGTATGTATTTGCTACAATCACTTTCTTGCTTTTAATGCAAAAGTGATAATAAGTACTAAGAACACTGAAATACCTGTTTTCTATACTGTTCTCCTGATTTGAAACTATATATTCTTGGGAAAACGACGTATCTGCAGGCCTGAGTGCTGGTATGTACTTCTGCTGCAGAAATAAAAGACAGGATGAGTCCTATCAAAAAAGAATGGAGTGGAGGTTGTGACCAAAGTCAAGTTGAGGTAGCTAGAAAACTTCCTTCCCTGGTCCACGAGACAGACTACTATCCTCTGATAGTAGTCCAAACTGGTAACGATGATCTAGTAAACAAAAAGACCAAAACCATCAAGAATGACTTCAGGGCCATTGGGAAAATAATGGAGGGCTCTGGGGCACAAATAACATTCTGCTCCATCCCAAGGCTAAATAGAGAGGAGCGGGATGTCAGGAAGAAGAATTCAATTAATGCCTGGCTCTGAGCCTGGTGTGAGGAGAGGGGCTTTGGCTTCTTTGATCATGGGGTGGCTCACGCACCTCCAGGCTTTCTTGCTAGGGATGGGACACGTGTGTCTCCTAGGGGGACTAAAGCCCTTGCTAAAAACCTAGCTAAGCTCATAAATCGAGCTTTAAACTAGATGTGAAGGGGGAGGAGGCTGAGCCCAGGCTAGACAGGAACGAGCCTGGACATGAGGCAATGGTGATTCGGAGAGGGTGTGCTGGTGAGGACCACCAGTACCTCACCACACAGAAAGTGGGGGAGAACACACCCGAGGGTGCTAAGGGAGATATGGGCACTCTGGCACTAGCTACTCCAGTTACCAGGCAATTGGGAATGAACTCTCTTTGCTCTAAGAGGGCTGAAGGCTCGGCAGCTCAGCTGAAGTGCATTTACACCAATGCACGCAGCATGGGGAATAAGAAGGAAGAGCTGGAAGCTGTCGTAGGGCAAGGAGCCTATGATGTCGTTGCCATCACAGAAACGTGGTGGGACGACTCATATATATAAGTCTAAGTAATTTCCTCCAAAACAGAAGGCTCAGAGATGAGGTTAGATGCTCAGGAAAATGAAAGTAGCTTTTTTCCCTAACAAGAAAGAACTGAGAAACTTACAGTACTAGCAGAGAGCGGATTTATAAGGCAGCGCAAAGCATCCAGAAGATCTGCAGGAGGAGGACCTGCTGCAGCAAGAAAATGTCATCAGAAACAATGTTTTGTATTTATTGAATCGGCAAATACAATACCATGATAAATTTACTGCCCAGACAGTCAGAGAATTCAGAATTATTTACCTGAATTCTCAGCCAGTATGTATTTTAGGTAGTGAAGCAAACCATAACAATTTTTCCGTCTTCTACACGTTCTGTATCAATCATCAAAATTCTGCAGAGTCTCTCCAGGGAAACACTTTCCCCATTGGCTGGGAAAAAGCAGCGGAGGGAGATCTGTTCTCCTTACACGAAGCTGTCCATGTGCAGCAGGTGTCCTCCTGGATTTTGATCAAGCAGAGCTGAGCTGTGCCGGGGCATGCAGCTCACGTATGACAGGCGTGGGGAAATGGGAGTGAGCTGTGTGCCTTCCTCCGGACTTCCATGGGATGCTTATTTGAACTCGGCTGGTCTTAGAGCACCAACAGCCTCTTAAATCTCTGTTTGGAAGGTACCTGTTTCACTTTCACTGCTAAGGGAAGTAGTGATAAATAAGAGGAGGTTCTGTATTTATGCAGACAATGGGGCTCAGATAACAGCTAACAGCAGAAGGAAAATCAGACTCCAAAATCCTGATCTGGCCATGGTTTTGTCGCATTCAAAAGCCTTATGGAAATATGTTCTCCTGTAAGACTATGCTGTTAACTGTTCAATTTAGAGCTAAAAGAACTGGCTTACAATGAATACATTTAGTACTTTTAAATTACTCTACGCACATCACAGTCCTGGCAAAATGGGAGACCAAGCACATCTTGTAACAGTTTTGGTGGGCAGCTTTGCTTATTTTCCTATTTCCTGCCACTTTGTTTCTGAGCACAAAACAAATGAGTGTCCTATAGTTCTCTGAATTTCAAAATTTCTTTTACCACTGACATTTTGAAATGAGTCAAGAGGCTCCTCTTTGTTAGATAAAAGGAATTTCTAAAAGATTGTAAACCTGAAATTTAACATGCACGTGCATAAAGAAGCACATGATAAATAGCTCTAAAAGTCTGATTAGATTTATCACTATAATATGAAGATTTCTGCTAGAAAATACTTAAGGATTCTAGCAGACAAGTAGAATACAAAAAAAAAAAGAGGCAGCATTAAAGCTGCAAACATTGGTATTCCTGACATGGCCTAATTTTCCAGGTACAGGCAGACACTAAATCTTTGCATATTGATATGCTTTTACTTCAAGTTATGATATAAAATCCTGGTGTAAACAAACTTAACAGTGTTGCAACCACGCCTATGGAATGAAAGGTGAATATAAAATTTATATTTATTCCAAACAGCAAAAGTGCACTGCCACACTCTTTAACAACAGGTGCTTGTGTCAAAGATCAAGATAAAATACGCTACAAGGAAAACAGACTCCAAAAGCAGAATAAGGGGATGCTGGTCTGACCCTGAAGGGAAGACAGGAAATGGAGACTTGAAAGAATTGTAATCGATGTGCTAGGGAAGGGCTAATGGCAGAAAGACAATAGAGTTTGATGGATGAAGATAAAAATTTTAATGACTGACACAGGAAAGAAGAATTGAATTTTCACTATATTGTGGAAGAAGAATTGGCAACATTTCTAAGAGCCTTCAAATACATAGAAGAATCAAAGACATTGATGCTAAGTGCATTTTATGCCTGGGAAAATAATGAGACAGAATGTACTGAGCAACTGGTAGTGCCACATGATGTGCCAGAAACAGACCTCTCATTCCTCCAGGGTGAAAAACTAACACACAAATAGCAGATCTCTGAAGTGCTTTCCATCATGCTGCATTTTAGAAGCATAGGCAGTGCAGGGCAGTGCTTCTCCACAGGCAAACACACAGGTTGTGTTTCTGCACTGCCCATGAAAAATTCACCATAAAAATTATGCTCTCCATGCACAATACCTTACATCATGGGTGTACAAACTAAGCCAAAAGTTTTCCAAAGGTGCTTGCTTTTGGCTTATTTCTGTCTGTCTCTTTCCGTAAAATACAAATAAAGTAGTTAGCATTATAGGAAAGCACTGTGCTAGATGGAAAGAAGCAGCAGACTGCTGTCCCCCTCTCAAACACCCTTCCCACAACTGCACCCACTCTGTTTCAGGACAGGTTCTGAACAGTAGCTTAGATCTGTAGATGTCTGCATGGTCTTTTCCTCTCCTTCAGGATGTGGTAATGAAACATCACTCATTATGTTTTAGACTAATTTCTAACACAGAAAAGGAAAGTATTATTATCACGCTGATTACCTTGCTACTCATGCATGGAATGTTAAGATGAGTAGATAGTATCATTTTCAATTAATCATACTGAGGAGCAGTAAAAATATTTAGGCAGACTAAACAGAAATTCTTACAAAAAGCATCTAAATATACATGAAACTTGAGCTGAAATTACTCTTCACTTTTGCTCACCGAAGTTGAGCAGCATGAAATTGATGCTAAAGGCTCCAGGTGAGACAATAGACATGTATTTTAACAAAGAGTGATTAGCTACTGACTTAATTTACAAAGGCTCAGGCAAAATGTCAGCCACTGAGAAGCTGTAAATTAAGTCTGAATGCCGCAAAGGTATGCATCATATGGGAATTAACTTATCCTAAGACCAGTGGGCTCTACGGCCAGGTGACACTTCCAGCCTTACAGCCTATGAATATGTGAGAGAATACTGATGTCTTCACTGACTCATCATAGCAAAATGCTTTGGCTTAAGGTACTTGTATATGTGTCAAAAAATTATCACTCACATTTAGCTGTCATCTCAAAATGAGGGCAGCAGCTGTGTTAAAACCTAATGTCATCAACTGTTAGCAATCTACTAGATAAATCCATGACTTATTTTCATCTTTTCTACAGATGGTGCTAAACACTCAGGAAGTGCTTGGGCAGCAGCTTTATGCAAGTGGCAGAAATTCATGCTTTTAGCACTGCAATTCTGATGGCCCACCTAGGAAATATCAGCAGTTTACAAGAATGACAATTGCAACATGAGGACAATATCCTGTTGAAATGTACAGAAACAGAAACACGATCCATATCCACTGCCAGAAAATGGGTAAAAAAAAAAAAAAAGAAAAATCAGTCAATCAATAGAGGGTTGGCTGATTATTTTGCTCTTCAGTAGTTAGTATCCACTTGAACAGGGTAGCCTGAACCACGATCTTCCAGAAGGAACAAGAGGCACAGTGTTACTTCTCTTTCATCAGCTGTTTAAAATTTAATGCTCAGTCAAGTGAACAGCAATGCAGAAGCAATCTGAAATGGCTTGGTGAATTCAAAAAAACCTTAAGATAGAAAATCCTGCCTCACAGCCCTCAGCTGTCAATGCTCGAGTAAAACATCACTCCTCCATCTACCTGTTTGTTTTACTCACAACCTGTACTTTTCCTAAGCAGAAGGGAAAAGGCAGTGTAACAGTGCAGGGAAATAATTATG
The DNA here is from genome assembly GCF_032191515.1 of Phaenicophaeus curvirostris. Taxonomy (NCBI): domain Eukaryota; kingdom Metazoa; phylum Chordata; class Aves; order Cuculiformes; family Cuculidae; genus Phaenicophaeus; species Phaenicophaeus curvirostris. The sequence continues at coordinate 77,999,402 of NC_091394.1, read as the reverse complement.
CATGTACTCATCAGATAATAAAACTGGGATAGGAACACATTATTTATTTGCACATAGTAAAGGAACAAGCCACTTTTTTCATGCAAGACTGCCAAGAAATGCACACAACCACATAGCTTTTAAAATATTATCTGCATAATCTAGAAAAGAGTGCTGCTTTGTGCTAGTAAAACAAAAAGCCTTAAAATAAACTCATGGATTCAATTGCTCAGTTTCTGATTCTTAACTATTACTGTATTTTAAGATAAAATCTGACTTTAAATCTCAGATTTTTTTTTTAACCACAATCAATTTATTTTTTGAACTGCAGGTGTATGTGAGAAAAGAGTGGGACTAGAAATATCAGTCCTATTTCTATTAAGAAATACAATTCTACGCCTAACTACAGGTAGAGAAGATAGATTTCTGTCACTTAAATGCTGGATTACTGCAGTATATGATCAACGTGGAAAATTTGGCAATTTTAATCAACAAGCAATGAGGTAAACTGCACTCTGAGCTATTTCCTGTATGAAATACATTGCACTTGTGCTTTGAGATTGGCAGGAGTCTTCACTTAATGCTAATTCTGTTTTCAAGAGTTGGCTTTGAGCTATACATTCCTAAAGTGGATTGGAACTGGACAGAATATGTAAATTAATTCCTGAGGAAAAGAAAAAAGCATTTTAAAATAACCTGAATCAAGATATTAAACGGGATGGGAGGGTGGGAAAGCTTTTTCCACAAGAAGAATTTTGCAGGACTATTTCCATCTGAGCATCCTGCAGATAGGACAAAAAGCCACTGCTCAGGCTTCCTGCTCAAACCCTTCCAGACAGTTTCCCTCCACTGTCCTCCCTACCATGCACTGCTGAGGCAAAGGGCAACAGCTCTCCAAGAAGTTAACATTTCTTTGGGTCTCAGTAACTAAGTAATTTTTCTCATTAAAGACTTCAATGCTTCAAGAAGGAAGCATTTCCAATGAAAATTATCCAGACAGAAGGTTCCAAATAATCTCTCCTGCAAATCATCTTGCTCAACAACCTTTCTCCTTTCTGTTTCTGTGACAGGAAGAAAAGCCTTTCATATAATTCAAGCACTGATGCACATAGCATATTTCATGAATTTATTTTATTTGCAGGTAAATGACTATGCTAGGGGAAACAGCAGGTGATTGATCCTAGTAGGTCTGCTTTAGAGTGCAGGAGGGATTTAGCAAGATTGTTGGCCATTAGCAAAATGAGAATCAATCAGAAACTAAGAGATCTTTTGGAAAAGTTATCATATATTTAATTTTATTGTTATTATTACTGCTGTTATTATTATGCTTTTGCAGTGCTTTGAGCGACTCCTAGAGACAGAAAGTGCAATGAAGAGGCTGCCAAGAAAGGAGAAGACAGCGAGAGACTCCCCAGCCCCTGCCCTCTCCTCCTGGCACAGGGGCACGGGGCAGCTGCTCCTGCCTAAGACACCAGGACCTTTCAGGAGGCTTTGTGCAGTATCTGCATGTCACTGACCACCTGCCATTAAAGAAGACTGATGTTTTTCAGTAGTTGGGTCTAATGCCTCTAACAAAATAGCAAACTGAAGGCTCATAACAGAAGAAATTTTCTCATGTATCAATTATTTCTGACATATTTAATATATTTTTGCTCACCATGGAGTCTTCTTTTTTGTATGGCAGTTGATTATCAATAGAGAATTCATTTTAAAATACTTTTAGAGATGATGGAAGGAGGTCACTTAGTATGTTCTGATGGGCCAAATAAGTATCACTGATATCACCATCTCAGGAGGTGTTTAAAAGACGGGCAGACAAGGTACTCAAGAACACGGTTTACTGGCAGACAGGAATGGTTGGACACTATGATCTAAGAGGTCTTTTCCAACCTAGTGATTCTATATTTTTAACTGAATCAATAAAAGAAATATAACACCCACAAAGCATATAATTACACAGAATGGCCATGGTGCAAAATGGCAGCAACAGCCCCATTCAAACTCTTCACATTCCCTACATATTATCTCAAACAGTATTTGCACCTATAACAATCCTACCCTCATAATTTAGCCAAAAGATTAAGCACAGGTAGTCTCAGTACCAACAGGCCTTTTTCCATACTTAAAAGAAGGAGAGGTTTAGTTTCAGGGGTGGATGAGGAGGAGTGGGACGACTCAGGGACATAAAATAAGTAAGTTCTCTGACAATACATTGAAATATTCTGTTGCTTGCGATCTGTGTTTCAGCCTTCGTTCTTAAATGACATCTGTGCCATAGTGAAATTAAGACAGTATTGAACTACCAGATGACAGCAAAGATGAAAATGTATGATTGGAAGAATTAAGAACAATGGTTGGGCTGAATAATACAGTTATTAGAAAAAACTGTACATATCTGCTGAGTCTAATTTTTCCCAATAATTTCAATGCTGTCTTGTGGTGGAGTAAATACTGTTTTAGGCCAATGCTGCAATCTCTGATTGGGTTCTAACTCAAGTATGTATGTTGAATGAAAAATGCCAATCTTGAGTAGTTTCAGGTCAGTGAGTTGACTACCATCACTTATTACAGAGATTATCCATTTAATTACACTGTGTTCCTCTAATGCTATCTACAGTTCTGCGGAGGGTTAAGCCTGGCTGGTCACCAGATGCCCAACAAGCTGCTCTGTCACTCCCCTTCTCTGCCTCCTACCAGCAGGCAGACATGGAACGGGGGTTGCAGTCAGTTCATCAAATGTTGTTTCTACCACTCCTTCCTCCTTAGAGAGAGGACTGCTTACAGTCTTCCCCTGCTCCAGCATGGGAACCCTCCCATGGGAGTCAGTTCTCCATTAATTTCTCCAACGTGAGTCCTTCCCACAGGCTACAGTTCTTCATAAACTTCTCCAGCATGGGCCCCTTCCACATGGTGCAGTCCTTCAGGAACAGACTGCTCCAGTGAGGGTTCCCCACAGGGTCACAAGTGCTGCCAGCGAACCTGCTCCAGCCTGGACTTCTCCTCTCTCCTCAAGTCCATAGATCTTGCTAGAAGCCTGCTCCAGTGCAGGCTTCCCACAGAGCCATAGCTGCCTCTGGGTATCCACCTGCCCTAGCATGGGGGTCTCCATGGGCTGCAGGTGAATATCTGCTCCACTGTTAACCTCCACGGGCTGCAGGGGGACAGTCTGCCTCACCATGGTCTTCAGAGGATCTCTGCTCTGGCACGTGGAGCACCTCCTCCCCCTCCTTCTTCACTGACCTTGGGGTATGCAGAGCTGTTTCTTTCTCATATCCTCACTCCTCTTTCTGGCTACAGGTTGTTGTACAGGTTTCCCCTTCCTCCTTCTTAAATATGCTATCCCAGAGGCACTCCTACCATCGCTGACAGCCTCGGCCTTCGCCAGTGGTGGGTCCGTCTTGGAGTCGGCTGGCATTGACTCACAAACATAGAGGAAGGTTCTGGCAGCTTCCCATAGAAGCCACCCCCGCAGCCCCCTGCTACCAAACCCTTGCCATGTAAGCCCAATATAGGTTTTTCATAATTCCCTGATCCATAGACTGATGCAGAAATGCCATTTTTTATTGGTAAAAACTGTTATTTTTCCATTTCTAACGGAAAATTTCCTGCAGACATGCCGTGAAAAGTTTGACCAGAAGTTCCTGAAGCATATGGGAATGGTTAACTTCTTGGAAGCAGCAGGGCCTCTGTGCTTTTCCATGGCTTTGGTTTATCTCTACATTTGGTACCATGTTTGTACTTTCATTACTGACAGGAAGGTTCACTGTTTTTGTGGTCTTGCAGAGGTGCAGTAAGGCTCAACACAGAACTAGATGCTATTTGGAAAGAACACCTCTGAAGGACAACCGTACCAAATCATGCTTTTAAGAAAGCTATTTTTAGAGGGCTCTGGACTGTATCCTCTTCTTGTGCAGACAGAAACACCTACACACTTTCCTGAGGCACTTAATACACATAAGAAGTCTGTTGTCCATCCATATAAAAGCAAACACAGAAAAAGCTGGTGTACAAAGTTGAGCAGGCACATGAGAAGGCTGCTTTCTGAAAGCTAGATTGTAAAAATTGGATCCAAAAGCTTTCTCTCTTAACTCCATGTGCTATTTTAAATTTTCTTCCCCTTTGCATGTGCTTTAGAAAGGTTTCTGCAATACCACCCTCCATACTAGGAGGCTAGTGACAACTGAATTGGCAGTGATCATATAATTAAAATGCAGAAACAATATTAAAATGGGATCCTTTAGCAAATACTATCTCATTACATCCAAGGTCTGGGTAAAGGTAGAATAGGGAATTAATGTAACATGCCTAGAGCACCGTAAAAGGCTGTATTTATTCACTTTTACTGTAAAACTGTAATAAAGTTATCTGCTGAAAATAACACATACCAGAATCATTGCTATAATTGTTTCTTAAACATACCAGACTTTGAACCAACGTGTTAACAAAGGAACGGAGCTCTGCCTTGGGACTAGTGATGGGCCAGCTTGAGCTGCTGGGTCAGTCTCAGTTCAGTGCAGGTGATGCTGTGGTGGGTGTTTCCCACAGGACGCCAGATCAGGAAGGAGGAGATGAGGCCTTCTTCAGACAATGGGAAGAAGCCATCCCAGAGGAGACAAGGCTCAGGTGATTTTATCCATGTGTGTAAAGCCAGACTTCTCAGTGGTATTCAATGAAAAGACAAGAAGTGATAGGCACAAGTGGGAGTTCAGGAAACTCCATTTCAACATAAGAAAACTTTTTAATAACAAGTGTGTCTGAAAACTGGAACTGGCTATCCAGAGAGGTCATGGACACTCCATCCTTGCAGATATTCACACCTGGCTGGACACGGCCCTGGGCAACCTGCTCTATCTGACTTGGTTTAAGCAAAGGTTGGACTAGATGATCCTCAGAGGTCCCTATCAGCCCAGTGATTCTGCAGCTCTATAAGAGGAGCAGTAATGGGCATAAGAGCACAAAGAGATACTGATACATCTATATCACACCCTAGCAAAAGTGATCCCTCTTTGGCTCTTAACCCAAAATAGGGAATTTTATTAAATGCTTCTCTGCAGTCTGATTTACAAAGTTCTTAAATTATGACTGGATTCTTGCTTATTCATTTCTGTTAAGCTTTTAACTTGATGTACACCTGGTAAATGAAAAAGGAGATGACTGCAGCTCTGGTCCAAGCCAACACCAGTCCCTGTTGTTATAGCAACTGGTGTTCACATAGCCCTGCTCTTTGGCTGCGGCTGCTTCCAGCCTCTCCAACTGTAAAGGGTGGAAAGGCAATTTTCAAAAACTTCTCTGTGAAAGGTTACCTCTAAGACCCTGGATTCTGCATACTGAGTCTCAACCAGACTCTAACAGCAAAGATGAACCTGGTCTGCAAGACCTCCCACAGTTGTCAACAATTACAAAACAGCAGAGCAGCGGCATAAGTTGGTCATTTAAGTCAGCAATTATTCATAAACTCAAAACTATATTAAAAGCAAAATAAACTATATACAAGAGAAACTATTAGCTAGCTAGATTTCTAGATCCTGATAAAACTTATCCTGTTTTCCTCTGATTTTCTTAATTTATTTTGCAAAGGCCTTAATTCTACTCCCATTTCATAGCTATTTTGCAAATGTCTTTTCTAGAGAATGAACCAACCCTAAATTGCAGATTTCATTCCTGGCAGATCTGTGACTGCAGTTACATTTGCTGATGCCATAAGCAAATTTTTCTCCCAAGTGCATCAGGTGAGTCTGTGTGAAACGTGAATAATTATTTTTAATACGCTTCAGGAAAAAAAATACTTTACTACAGAAGTAGTACAAAGAATAAAAACAATTATCTTTGTTTTTAAAGCCTTAGACAATACTGTGAGTCAGGTAATAAAAAAACAAAGAAAAGTTTTATTAGTTGAGGAACTGAACAACTGAGTCCTGAGGCAATCAACATGCGGCTTTTCAGTTCTGATACAAGAGAATTCCTTTTAACTTGGATGCTACATCATTTAAGAATTACTGATTTTTATTTGCATCTCAATAGCAATCTCCAGCCAAGAATGAGGTCTTTTACTGTGCTGGTTGCTCTTGGAAAACAGCGAGAAGAGACCCTATCCTAAGAAGTTTGCAGCCTGTGAGGTAAAGCACGATTGCAAGGTCTGACCATGAGGAAACATGCTGCTTGATCCACCCTGTGGCACTTTCAAGTAAAATAAAGAAAAATAATTGAATTCAGCAGCTACTTAGTCACTGAAAACCAGAAAGAAATAGAAAAAAGATGTCTTAAAGCCTACTTTAAAACCAAACAAAATTGTTATAGTTAGTACTGAACAGGTTTGTAAAGCACTTTTACAGTACTGGTTTCTGGTAGGAAATCATGCATCATAAGTTACAAGCCTACATACATACATACATATCGGCAAGTTATCCCGATGTAACACAGCAGGCTATGCAAATGTGTGCTGAAAAAGCTCACAGTTTGAGTGCAGTTTTTTTTATTTCAGCCTTTACCTGCAGTTTACTTGTAATCCATGGTGACTGCCCTGGGGACTCACCTGCACCTGCAGATTCTCACTTCCCCAGAAAGTCATTACTTGTGCTAACACTTCACTTAGCTGAATCACACCCTCTAAAGAGAAGGCAATTTGTGCAAAAGGTTGCAAAGAACAAGCAACGGTTACCAAGCAAAAATGTAGCCTATTATTTTCCTCAGCTACTGCCTGCGCAACGTCTGAATCCTCTGACAAGTTCTTTGCACTCACAGCAATGGATGTTCTTAAGAGAAGCAGCTCTGTTTTATGGGTGCATGATGAGTTTTTCTTTCTTTCCTCCCTCCTGGAAGCCACTCACTGTATGAACAGTGCATATGTTTATCTTCTAGAAGATGTCTTTCAATTTCACCACCTGCAGTGCTTCAAGAAGTTATTTATTATTTTTCCACCCTTCTCCATCTGTATCAATTTACCCTGCACATCATTGTCAAAGCCTCACCTCAGTACTGCAACAAATTTCTACGACCTATATTCATGGCTGTTAGTGATTGTCATGAACCTAAGAAAAATTGTCTCTCATCACAACTGATATTGTCCTATATGCCTTCCTGTAAAAAACAGGAAGACTTGTAATACATCTTATTAAAGCAGATGTAAAAAATCAGGTAGGAAAGTGGACAAATATTCTAAGAAATCAGTTGAAACAGGAAGAAAGGAAAAGCGAAGGGAAAACTTAAGAAAACTCATTATTTCCTTTTCAATTTAATAATATTTTGGCTTTCAAAATGCTTTAGTAAAGATACAAACATTTGGCTATACAAAGACATACTTCAAATTAGAGCGGACAGAGAAAGCTATATATGCTGGCTGTCAAAAGGAGGAAGATCTAATCAAATTTTGGGGTGGCATAAGATTCCTAAGATTACTATACAGTAGTTATTAGCCCTTTCATCATTGATATGCTTGCTGATCCTGTATACCACACATTCTTTCATCCCTGAGTGATTTACTCCTATTTCCATGGCAATGTCCACTGTCTGGTCTTGTTTTAACCACTTGATTGAAATATGCCAACAATCACAGCCACCTTTTACTGCTTTGGGCATATTCCTGAAAGCTTTCCTTCATCCTACCTCCACTTCTTCCTCTTCATACAATGTTACCAAGTTATTCCAAGTGAAAAATGACAAAGAACAACTTCATCCTCACCAGCTGCCTTTGTCTAGTCCTTGCTTCCCCGTCTGCCTCCTCCCTTCTATGTCCCAGTTACAGAAGTTTCCTGCCTCCACTTATGAAAACTTCACATCCCATCTCCTCACCTCCCTCATTCTACTCTTATCCCCTCCATTACTCTTCTTTTCCCTTTCATTCTTTGGTAGTTTTCAATTCTCACACTAAAGGCCTGTTTTCCTCTTCACCTCTTAACCCATACTTGACCTCATTTGCCTCTCCAATTGCTGCTTCCTCTCCCTTTCATCTGTAAATTCACAGAACACACTGTTTCTAGTCTTTTTCCTTTCCTACCTCATTCCTTACCCTACAATAGCTCCCAATGAAGTATTAATACTTTATGACTTTCAATGCACTAATTGGAATCAGGATGAATTCCTCAGGTTCCTTAAGCTGCTGCCACCATCCTTTGTCCATCCTCTCCCCATCACTTTCCTCTCTAATCTCTTCTGCAAGTTTTTTTTGCAAAGAGTTTCTCACACTCCTCATACTCTAATCAGTCTCCACCAGACTTAAGAGCTGTCCTCCTTATCTCTGATATTCTCATCTGTAAATGCAAATTCAATTATTGCATGTTTCTAGGAAGAATACTTGCTGATCTACCTCTATCACTTCCTATTCAATATCAAATCTCAGACTATCTGGCTTCTGTATACAATGTTTAGGCACTAACTCAAATTCAGCACAGCTAAGATAATGCTGAGGATGGATATTGAAGAAACATCTGCTGTGCCTTCATTGATAAGAGACAAGACTGTCACCTGTCATTCAAGCTTACCAGCCAGTATCACCTTCAACTTCTTTAAACTCCTTACATAAAACTGTTCAATACAGCAGTTAACGTTCCAACTTGCCTTCACATTTTCATAATTTCACATGACTTCTTTTGTCCCTCATGCTGCGCAGAGTCATCACTTCCCTATTGCAGTTGGCCTGTGATGCCCACCTCCGTGAATTTTCACTCCTGCACTTTCACAATTTCTTCCTGGTGCTTTGTAGCTTGCTATAAAACTCTGCAAAGCTACTTCTTTTCCTCTGACGCCTGCTATAGGCAGTTGCTGCTTTATATGAAAATTGTGATTCACCTGGAGCAGCACTCATTTTCACCTTGCATTTGTGCAACATCTAGCACGATGAATATCCGGACCTAGACTGAGATTTCTAGATACCACTGCAATATATAATAATTCTGAAAACACATTAAATCCCACATCAGGTCAGAGCTCCTCATTCCCTTTATGACCTCAGCCCCTACTGTAATACCTCAAGTGCACAAGTAAGAATGTTCCATGCTGACAAGAGTGGGGACATTCAGCCTTGAAGGTCAGCTCCCATGCAGCCCACCATCTGATCGGGATTTGTTTTTGTATATCATCCTAATTTGAGGCAGTGTGGGAAAAGGCTGGCATGTCACTAAATCTTCTTTATTTTAAACCTGTTTCCTGAATGACTTGTTTTGAAAGAAAAAAAAGAAAAAAAAGAAAAAAAAGAAAAAGAGAAAAGAAAAAAGAGAAAAAAAGAGAAAAAAAGAGAAAAAAAGAGAAAAAAAGAGAAAAAAAGAGAAAAAAGAGAAAAAAGAGAAAAAAAGAGAAAAAAAGAGAAAAAAGAGAAAAAAGAGAAAAAAGAGAAAAAAGAGAAAAAAGAGAAAAAAAGAAGGAAAAGAAGGAAAAGAAGGAAAAGAAGGAAAAGAAGGAAAAGAAGGAAAAGAAGGAAAAGAAGGAAAAGAAGGAAAAGAAGGAAAAGAAGGAAAAGAAGGAAAAGAAGGAAAAGAAGGAAAAGAAGGAACGCCACATATTCCAAAGCAAAAGCCTCAAAGATCAAGTTCTTCAAGCTGACTGAACACGAGCCAGTGTGTCCAGGTGGCCAAGAAAGCCAATGGCATCTTGGCTTGTATCAGAAACGGCGTGATCAGGTAAACCCTGCCCCTCAGCACCTCGTCCACCCATCCCTTAAACACCTCCAGGGAAGGTGACTCAACCACCTCCCTGGGCAGCCTGTTCCAGTGCCCAATGACTCTTTCTGTGAAAATTTTTTTCCTGATGTCCAGCCTGAACCTCCCCTGGCGGAGCTTGAGGCCATTCCCTCTTGTCCTGTCCCCTGTCACTTGGGAGAAGAGGCCAGCACCCTCCTCTCTACAACGTCCTTTCACGTAGTTGTAGAGAGCAATGAGGTCTCCCCTCAGCCTCCTCTTCTCCAGGCTAAACAACCCCAGCTCTCTCAGCCGCTCCTCGTAAAACCTGTTCTCCAGCCCCTTCACCAGCTTTGTTGCTCTTCTCTGGACTCGCTCCAGAGCCTCAACATCCTTCTTGTGGTGAGGGGCCCAGAACTGAACACAGGATTCGAGGAGCGGTCTCATCAGTGCCGAGTACAGAGGGAGAATAACCTCCCTGGCCCTGCTGGCCGCGCCGCTTCTGAAACTCGGGGACACGGACCGCGCTCCGCTCTCACCGGCGCCGCCGCCCTCCTGCGCGGGGCTCTCCGAGTCGGTGTTGGTCAGCCAGGTGGACTCGGTCTCCCTCGTCCAGCTCTCGTAATAGCGGGGTTCGATGGCGTCCGCCCTGCTGCCCCCGCAGCCCATGGCAGCTCCTCGCTCAGCTCCCGGCCAGCATCGCTCCGCACGCCTCCCTCCTCCTCCTCCGCGCCGCCTTTATCAGCTCCACCGCCCCGCTTCCTTCTCGGCTGTCCCCTCCCCTTCTCCTCCCCGTCCCCCTTTCCCACCCCTCCCGGTTTTCTTTTTGTTACGGGAGACCTTATCGCTGACTACAGGTCCCCGAGAGGAGGCTGTGGGGAGGTGGGCGCTGGTCTTTCCTCCCAAGTGACCAGAGGGAACGGCCTCAAGTTGCACCGCGGGAGCTTCAGATTGGACCTGCCCGTGGCAGGGGTGTTGGAACTAGGTGATCTTTAAGATTCCGACCCAAACTATTCCATGATTCTATGACATTAGGAAAAATTCCTTCACCGAAAGGTTTATCAAGCTCTGGAAGAGCTGCCCAGGGAGGCGGTGGAGTCACCATCCCTGGAGGCATTTAAAGACAGGTGGATGAAGTGCTTAGGGATGTGGTTTAGTAGTGGACAGGTGCAGTTGGCCTCTGATCTCCAAGGTTTTCCAACATAGTGATTCTATAAGTCTCCTCCCACCCGACCATCTGCCCATCCGTCCCTAGTCTCTCCCCATCCCTGGCTCCAGGTACCCCAAGGAGAGGGCATCGCTGACCCCACCGTGGCGCAGAGCCTCCCCGGCAGGACATCCAACAGCAGGCACCCGCCTCGGGCTGGCAGCCTCTGCCTCTTCCCTAGGATTGGCGTTTAGAAACACAGGATTCATCCCTATAGGCTGGCGATACATGCCAGCCTGCCCTAGCTAACACTGCACAGCAGTCTTCCTGGCCCTGTTTGCGCCCCATTTTGGTACCCTGTTTGGGACTTGCACCCTATTTCATACATTTGTTTCCCCCATTCATCAACCCCTTCCTCGATTTACCTGGGAGAGCTTGCTTCCACATTTGGCATTCACTGACTTACTGATGTATAATTGGGAACTGAAGATGCAATGCTGAGTGCTCAACTCTAGAGAAATTTTCACTCTTGAATATGCCCTGTGGGAAGCAACCAAGAACGTGAGATTCCTGCAAAGCAGACTATCATTTATACTGCTGTGGGTAGCGTAGGTGACACACAGAGAGATTTGGCACTGTTTTGTGTTGTGTTGTTGTTGGTTGTAGTTTGCATTGCAACAGCTGTTTCTCAAGGGCCCCATCAGGGTTGGAGCAGGCACCAAGAACGCTAGGCACCGTGGGATCGTATCGTGAGAGGGAGGCTTCATCCCAAATGAATGTTTCTTCCTTGTAATCATTTCGTAGTGGAGTAGCAGCTATGGCTCTTTCCCCTAAGACAACTTATAAAGCAATGCAGAAATCATGTGTGCTACACTTCATGCTGTTACACAACACAGCTGTTGGCTAAAAAGGATACATCCAGTGAAACCGGGAGAAACTGGCTGCCCAGTGTTATTAGAGTTGCAAGTAGAAGCATGAACTTGTTGGAGCTAAAACTCTTTTTCCTAAAGGCTGGTAGAAGGTTTTTAAGAGGAGCCAACTGGCCTTAGCTTTGCACCCCAGCCAGCAGGCCCCACATTCTGGTTCCAAAGTGATTCGGGTTGGGGAGCGCTGCCCAGGTTGCTGAATCACCCATTATCCTTCCTGAAGCAGATGACTAGTGAGATGTTCCTAAGCAGCTTCTCAGCCAAATACTGACTCAGAACCATCTTAGTTTTCTACCGAGATCCCTTTCAACATGGGATTGCTGTTGACATTTATTGCCCATGTGGTTTTCTACCAAGGTCCCTGAATCACCAGGGCAGTGATCTGAGAGGAAACAGCTACTTCTTCATGACTGTGGTAGTGCTTTTGCGCATTTAATAAGACATTTCTTTTATAAAAAGAGGGTTCAAACAGAGATTTTATTTTAATGGCTGCTGGCTGCCCCAGCAGCAAATAGTCCCTAGGGCAATGAAACATAGAGATGTCAAAAGCCAACAAAGAGGTCTAACACACATCCCACTTCCCATGAATTGTGTGTGCCCTAGGTGGGCATAAGGCATGGCCCAGGAAAAACTGCCAGATGTGTTTGAGTCTCCAAATAAAAACCTGAGTGACACAGTCAATGTCTCACACTGTAGTTGTGTGAAGCAACTTTCTAGACTGAGAGCCCTAAATAATGGATGCGCTACAACAGGACTTTGGAGGAGTCCTATTATTTTGTTTCTTTTTAACTCAAAAGTTGGAAGGGCACTGACAGGATGCTCTCTCTTTGCACGTGTACTTACATGTTGCTTAGATACCAGTTCTAGCTGTACTTGCAGGAACTACATCTTCTGGCATTTACTTTCCGTAGCACAGTTTTCAACAATACATGAATATTAATTTGGTAACATTGATTTTGCACTGAGAATCATATAGTGAAAGAAAGTGTTCACATAAGGAAATCCACCTTCAGAAACACATAAAATACTGAGAATCAGATGAATCCTTGGCCTGAGTCCATATCCTCCTCTGGTGTAATTGTATGGGAATTAATCCGCCAGTGAAGCTGAGTGGAGAGTGATGGGTGTAAAGCAGGAGGAGGTTGATGTCAGCGTGTGAGTGAAGAACTGAAGTCTGCAGAAATCTTGGGGGGAGAAGCTTTACAACTTTTTATTCTTCCTTTACTTCAGCACCTGAGGTGGTGTAGCCTACCAGGAGTGACATTAAGAATGCCTGGTTTTGGGTCTCATTTAATTTGTCATGCTGTTACCTCATTCCAGGAGATGACTAAAACAGTAAAATGTGACCTCTCTCCACTAATTGTTAGCAAAAGGATGGTTTCACAGAGATCCTATTAGCAGAACTTGGATTCTATTTTAGCTGCTCTGGTTTTGTGCTGCCTAATGCACACCATGTAGCAATGCTTTTTCTCCTCCTGCTGCCAATAATGTCTGCTCTGTATGTGCTGGTTTCAAAATATGCTGCTTCAAAAATGGGAGTAGAAAGTGAAGGGACAAGAATGGACATGGGATGAGCAATGGAAGGGACTCCTGGGGATTTTACATTTATAGTTTTTCTGAAATTAGTTTAAAATAATTAAAATACACTCTTCTGCATAAAATCCTTATGGAATTGTGGTAGTGTCCTTAATTAATTTTCCCCTAAAAATTAATTATTTTCTGTCCCAATGACCATTATTAGCTGTATGTCAGCTTCCATGTAGCTTTTCACTTTGTGACATGATTTAGTAGGCACAGTGGTGTTGGGCTGATGGTTGACTGGGTGATCTTAGAGGTCTTTTCAACCTTAATGATTCTATGATTCTATATTTGCTTTCAGTGTTAAGCGCAGGAGAAACACTAGGGTGTTTAGTCAGAAGATGTCCTACCTGTCTTTGGCTTTTTTGTGTGGTATCGCTACTCCTTCTATCAGATGCAAGTACAGCAAGTACACCTGTTAAATCTGGTTTTAGGCCCCAGCTTTTCTCATAAACCTGTTTGCCTCAAGCCAGAAAGCAGACAGGAGGTTAGGCTACTCACTTACCTAGGGTCTCCCGTGGGGTGTCATTAGAGGAGAAATAGAAGTTTGCATTTAAAACTTGTATTTTTCCAGTCAGATATTTTGTGTATCTGAGGAGAAATAAAATTAATTAGCTGTGTTATATCCATTTGACATCATCACTCCAAACCTGCAGTATGCCTGGAAGCAAGACTGCCCCTGAAGTTTTCATAATGCATGTTTGAGTCAGCTTTCCTCCTGACAGCAGACATTTATTTCAAGTAAATGGTAAAGCATTCATCTTTACTGTGTGACTACTTGGAAAATATAATTTTCCTTGCTTCATTTCTTAGATTTTTCTTTCAAAAATTTTTCAAATGTATAGCACGCACTTTCCACATTGTTCGGCATCAATTATGCATTTCTTAAACAAGGAAATAACAGCATTCATTTATCTCATATGGCCATTCATACCAAGAAAGTTTTCAGTTTAGTATTAACAGCTTCATGAAAGTGTATGGGTGATGTTCAATATTAGCTACAGCTAAATAAGATGTCTTCAAATAGCTCATAAATAGAAAGGAGTTAATTAACTCACTCTTCCACTGCACATATTTGTATGATGACTTTGAAACGGCACCTCAAGCCCTAACATCCACGCAGTCAGAGAGCAAGGCTTTGAATTCCCCTATCTGAGCTTGCCAATTTAGTTTTAAATTGGATTAAAAACCCCAAGAGAACAATTTCCCAGATTCCTAATTGTGAATAATTCTGCCCTAGCAGCATGGATATTTCCCACAATGGTGCACTATCACAGAAGTTTTGTGGTCGTTATAGCTTTCAGCTTCACCGGTTATTGCATTGAACCACAGCTGGACTTCAAAGCTGACCTGTACTTCTCAATGCTCCAGTCTCCACCCCCTGCAAACAGTAAATGTTTCCTAATGAACAGTTATAAGTTTTGCATAAGCAGGAGGTTTAGGATCAGTTCAAGCTTATTCAGTTTCCCAGCAAGTAGCAAAGAACTATTATGTAGCAGGCATCAAAGTGTCCTCACTGCATGGCATCTTCCTGGTATTGTATGACTGAAAAGTGGGCCAGATGTGCATGTTTGCAGAGTTTGTCATGCTTTTTCCATGTACCACATGCGAAGAAATCTTCAGTATTGATGTGTAGAAAGATAAAAACTTAGATTTGCCTCCACCTAACTCCTGTGCTGGGAGTTCAGGCATTTTAAAGTTTCAACAGAATATTTGTTTCATTTTCAAAGTGAGGACAGCACCTTTTGCTGTATTCAGAATACGGTGTTATCCCATTTGCAGTCAAGGATAGAAAGTGGATTGCAACCACTCAACAGAGGCAGAGTTGTGGTATTGGGTGATGGTGGATGCTGGGTTTTCATGGAAGTGGAATGCTTTTGGGTATAGCATGCTTGCTAATAGCTAAGCATATTTGCCTTCAGGGACTATATCTTCTCAAATACTTTCCTGTGAACTTCAATAGTTTGGCGAGGAGGAGGTAGGAAAATAAAGAAGGTTTGGCCGCATTACTTTATAACATCAGGGTGTTCTAAAAACATGGGTGTTCTAAAAAGCCATTCCCTTCACTGGAGTGTTTGAAAGGTGCAATAACCACCTGTGGAAACACATCCTACAAAGTACTGTTAAGCTGTGACAGCCAAGCTGAGATTTCCTCTTTC
Organism: Phaenicophaeus curvirostris; assembly: GCF_032191515.1. Classification (NCBI taxonomy): domain Eukaryota; kingdom Metazoa; phylum Chordata; class Aves; order Cuculiformes; family Cuculidae; genus Phaenicophaeus; species Phaenicophaeus curvirostris. The sequence goes on along the minus strand of NC_091394.1, from coordinate 77,984,005 downwards.
TTAAGGAAGGTAGAAGGTCTTCTTCAAGTCCCTTTGGGTGTCCCAGATCAATCCAAACAGACTGGCAGCTAGTGAAATAAAATTATTTTTTGGAGGGGAAAAATGTCACCTCTGCATTGGGCTTTATTTGAGAGTGTTTAAATAGCTATTGGATGAGAAGCCTGAGTAGAGCATTTCAAGTGCAGTACCCAGCAAGGATATTAAGTGTAAGTGCAGCAAGGGTAATACAGAAAGAGGCTCAAGTTTGTTTACACAGGGAGTATGTGGGTGGCAATCCCCAGAGGGAAGAGCTATTGCGTTTACTATTAAAAAGTGCAAATCAACTGCTGGAAACCTCAAACTGCAAACTGACTAGCAGCACCGTGCAGTGATGGATTTATTCTCATTTACCCAAGTCTCCGCAGAGCTCCTCCACATAAAATCTGTTTATCTCATACTCTGTTTCCAAGACTGTGCTTTGTCCCTAATTAAGAAGGTAAATCATAAAAACCAGTTATGAAATCTGTATTTCATGTAACTAAGTATCATACTGGGTAAACTTTTATCACTTAAAATGTTCCTGGCAGAGTGTGTCTGAAATATGTCCAAATGAAATGTCCAAATACTAAATCTTAATTAAAATAGCTTTGGCTTTTTCCTTCTGATGCATTCTTCTCTCTGCAGGTATTACAAGATTAAGCAGGTACAGCTACATTTTAATTGTTTATAGGTAATTAATTCTTTTTATTCTAGACTAGATGTTCTAACAGCTTAAAGCAACAGCATGGGGAAATCTAGATGTAATTATAAAGGAAGTGGGCAAACACTCCCTCAGTTGTGTACTGCATTACAAAAGCTCTATAAGCTGAGGAATTGCTAATTCTATACATATAGGGTCTGTTCAGTCCACAATAAGCCTGACAAAAGACAATATTTTGCTCTTTTCTCTTCTTAGTCACCATTTCAAATTCCCACAGTGCCAAGAGGATGGAAAATAAGGAGAGGACAATTGGCAGGTTTTAATTACATTTGTATTGTCAGTGTGTTAGGTAAGAGTTCAATTAGGAGAAATCATGCTAAATTTTAAATTGTGTTTTGTGATTTAATAATAAAATTGTTTTCAAATGAGGAATAAAGATAATCTCCATTCAAGAAGGACTTTTGTATATTTTGAAGCTTCAGCATGACCCTTTCCTGATGTACAAGTCTTCTTCCTTTGAGCTCCAGTGCTTCTGCTGATGTTTTTTAAAAATCTTTCCCCATTACAACTATTCTGAATTCAACTTCATTCTTTATAAATGTTAAGTCTGAAAAAGTCTATTCTTGTATTCATGTCCTTTTTTATTCTGTCTAAACACTGGAATCTAGAGCAGCTTCTTTCTAAGACTCTTCCAAAGTTTTGACTCTCCAGGGTAATGGGTCAGTCCCAGGGAAACCAAAATAGTGGTACAAGACCAGTGCCCACTCCCAATGTGAAATGCAACTGTAAATATTTTGAGGTTTCAGCCTTTTTAGGCTAGTACACAGCATCTGACTCAGTGGCTGCTGCACAGTGCCTGTGTTTGCTGTTGTGTGTCAGTGCAAGAGGAGAAAGCAAATGATACCGTTATTATGCAAAATCACTTCCACCCACCCTAGTGACTCACTAGCACACCACTGAACGGGATTTACATCAGTTTCAAAATATATCTCCATTATCCATTCCCGAATCAGCAGATTATTTGTTTCTTCCTTCTACTCCTTCTCTGAATGACGACAACAGGCTATGCGTTTCTCCCTCGAAAGCGGAGCAGGACTGGAGGCTGTGGCTGGCTGGCTCAGCTCAGTTTGCCTGAAGCAATAGTCTCTTGCTCACAGATGGAGCAGAAATGCCGTGTTGCAAGGGCTGCATCTTCCCTCTCCATTGAATGACTGACCTCTTTTCCTATGGTGAAGGTTTTCTATTTGGCTAAGATTTTTTTTTTGCCTGTGTTAAGAGCAGGGGCATTCATTTATATCTTAAAGAGTTGACTCATCTGTGAATTAAGGTAATGCTGATCTTCACTTGCCGTGATATGCCAGGCTGTAGACGATGACGACTCAAAGGCTACGTAACTTATGACAAACTCATTTGCCTCAGTTTAAATTTGCTACTGCTTTTAACACCTTAGTCAAACAATATTCAGTGGGATGTCAGTCAGTTTGGGAAAGGAAAATGAAGACAATCTGGTTTAGAATAGCTAGTTATTCACCAGTGATAACACACTATTTCAGTATTGGGAAAGTACTCTAACTGCCTGTTAATGATATTAAATAGTTAATTGCATACTTATTTATTCTGAGAATTCTATTAAACTATGAATTGTGTTGTTCTTTGCCCTCACATAACTTGTATCTAAATGTAAGCAGATGACATTTAAGTATATTTGAAAATGTGGGATTAAATTAAATTAAGATCAGATGGATTCAGGAATCTGAGCATTTCTGGAAATTTGTAGGTTTACCTTTGTGTCTCATTTCTCAAACCTGCAAAACAGCAATATTCAAGCCTTTGGGCTGCTGCAAAAGTAAATATACACATCTCTGAGTCGAAAGACCTGCTGGGGAAGGGATGCAGGACACTCTGGAAAGCTCTGGCCAAGCCCAGCCCATTCATTCAGCTTACTTCCAGCATGTAAGTGCAGGAGCAGCTATAGGTTCAAGGTGTTTGGTAAACATCCTTTCCTCGAGCATAAGCGATGCTTGCACAGACAATCCTTTGGGCAATGCCACTAAGCTTCCTTCTGCTCTCTACTCCCATTGGTGAGGACATGCACTGCAACCATCCCCAACAGGAGGGTCCCCATCGCTGCCTACAGCAGCTGTGCTCTGACATGGCAAAGTTGCCCTCTGGAAGGCCCCAGGGGTCTTTGATGGGCTCTGCAGTGCTCTAATTACTCTCCAGATGGACCCAGGCTCTGCAGGGGCCCGTGTGGCCCCTAATTGGCCTCTAGAGTGCCCTGGGGCTTCATCCAGGCTTTGTGGTGGCCTTTTGGAGGCCCCTGCTGCCCTCCAGAGGTCCTCCCATTCTACAAAAATCTACAAGTCAAAAAAATTCCCACTTTTAAGTACAAATTCACTTCTGTGGATATTCTGGACGTTTGTACAGACTATGTTTATTTAAGCCTTTAGCCTCCATCACCCACATCTAGATCCTCTTCATCTTCCTCCAAAATAGGTGAGAGACTGAAAATATAATAACCCGGATCATCCTAGTTGTTGTCTTCCAGGTCATCATCTGAATCTTCTTCAGCAAAATTAGAAGGGAGGAATCCTGTGCCATCCACCAGCTTTCCCACAGACCAGCTGTCTTCATCTACCTGTCCAAAGACAGAAATAGATTGTCCAGCATTTAGAGGAAGCTCTACTTCAGGCTGCTCACTGGGACCACCAAAAGGATCATAGCTGTATCGAGCTATGAATGCTCAAAGCTTTCCTGGTTGTTGTCCCAGAGTCTGCAGGATGGCAGACTTTACGTCTGCTACCAATTCTGTTTTCTCACTAGGGTGCTCCTCCACTGAAAGAAGGCACAACCCAGGACTGAAAGCAGGACCCAGGACTGTCCTCTGCCCAAGCTGACTCTGAAGGACTCTGAAACCCAACATCTGGTTCACTCACCTGGGCTCAAAATAGTTGCTTGTCTTCTCCATGCTCCTTTTTACTTCTCTTTGACCACTTTCTTGCGGGTCTCCCATTGGTTTCAGTTTGTGCTCTGCAGCTTCCAGTCAGCTTTGGAGGCATCTTATAGCTTGTATGACAGATTTTTGTTCTTCTGCCGCTTGTGCCAGTTGCTCCTTCAGGTCAGCATTTTCAGCTTGAACCTTTCTTGCCCAGCGCATTTGTTCACAGAGGTGAGAATTTTCTTCAGCCAGTCTGAGGTTTTCATCCCTTACCTCCAGAAGCTGCACCTCTATCTGCTCGCACCTGTGGCTGAGGCTGCTCACATCATATGAGCCTCAGTTGTCTGCAGCCCCTTGGGCCTGGAGCTCCTCAGCCACCATCTGCAAGACTTCATTCTGCTAGTCCTGTGCCAGCACAGCCTCAGCTTGCTCTTTTCTTTTTCCAGCCCTCTGCTGAGGAAACACTGTCATGCACAATTCCTCAGCAGAGCTTTGGATGGGCTATGGCACCAGCTTGTTCATCACGTGCCCGATGGTCTCCTGCAGATTCCTGCATCTTTCTTTCAGAAGCTCGGTGAGGGCAGCTAGCCAAACGTTTTTGTGCTGGAGCCTCTCTGCCTCCTTGCCTGCTTCTGGAGAGCTGCTCTTTCTGAGGAGGCTGTTCTCCATCTCTAGGGCACCATATTGCTTCTCCAGGTCTCGCAGGCCACGCTCAGGTGGGCATCCTGCTCTAGCAGCTGCTGCAGGCGCTGACAGAGAGCACTACATGTTTCCCTGCAGTCTGTGGCACCTGGAGCAGAGCATCCGCTGCAGCCTGGCATGTTGTCTGCTGGCCAGTGCTGTGGCTTTTGGGGGGAGTCTCTCCTGTAAGGCCAACAGCAAAGACTGAGCCAGGGTTTTGTGGCTGGGCAGCTCCCTCTGGCACTGCTCCTTCTGCACAGGGCAGCTGGGGGAGCTGCGCCCTCCAAGCCCACGCCATCCCACCTCATGGCTGATGGCTCCAGGAGCAGGTCCTCGGCCACCAAACACTGCTGCCTGCAGTCACCAGCAGTCGTGTTCCGTGCGTCTGTGAGGGACAGCAAGCGGCTGAGGCTGTGTCTGCCAGTGCCGCATCACCATGGAGGAGAGGAGAGAGCATCTGCCCTGAGCCAGGGGCAGGGCCGTATGGCCTCCTATGGCCCCTGTTCACAGTGAGGGGCGGGCAGCGTGGCCTCTGTGGCGGGCTGACTTTTACCCACCCAGCTGCTCCATCACTCCCCTCCTCAGGCAGGACTGGGGGGAGAAGAAAACAAGATTAAAAAAACCCTGATAGGTTGAGGTGAAGGTGGTTCAATAATGAAAAGCAAAGGCTTCTTACCAGTACAAGTTATCCTACTTAGTTAAATCATCATTATACCCTATATAACAGGCTGATATCTTCTCATTAACTACTATCTATCCCCTGCCTGTTAACAGATTGATATTATTCTCCTATTCAATGGGCTTTGCCCACTCCTCCAAATATTCATAAGAACAGGTTATGACTCGGGGCCCATTTATCAAGATGGGTGCTCTGGACAGGAGAAGCAGCATGTTTGAGTGTTTGGCACGAATACTGGCTTGGCATGGGTCATGGTTGCGCTCACCCAGTTCCTTGCAATGCTCCGTCTTTGCAGGTTGGTTCTGCTACACCACTTCCTACAACAGACAACTCGCACCACAGATTATTTTTCCCCTAAGCTTAAGTGTCCTTAAGGCACACACTGCGTCACCCCATCCTTGTGTGTTACTCACCAAGGATATCCAGGTAGCTGAGTGAAGACAATCCCACCACTGGGTTTGCCTTCTCCTAAATGAGGAACAGCCCACATCGCCTTCCCCAGCTACTTCCCTGTGTGCACTAGGGAGACCTTATCTCCTTCCATAGAATGTAGGAGATTTGTTGGGGCAGGACCAGGATGGTCAGCAGATCCTCTGGTGTTAACCAGCCAAGTGGCTTCTTCTAAGTTTCTATCTCACTTTCGTGCCCCATGCTGTCAACATAGGAGTCCAGTATATCTCTCAGGCTTTCCAGAGTCTTGTGGTTGTTAGGGGATGTGATACATCCACTCAATGCTGTGTTTCTTGGCCCAGGAGTTTATGAGGTTATTTTGGAAATGAGTCCCATTATCTGATTCAGTTCTTCCTGGGGCCTTTCAAGGACTAAAACGGTGTTTTGAGCAGTGGGTTTACAAGGTAGGTTTCTAGCCTATTGGTAGTTGCTTCTACCATGGTGAGTATGTAACACTCGCCCTGGCATTTTCATGGCAGTGGTCCAAAATAGTCCAAAAAGAAGGCTTCATCTTGAAGCACCCCAGCATAATCCTGAAAAACTGATTTTTCAGAGTTCTGTGCCATGTCTTACCTACCAGCCCTACCAGAGTATGTCAGCTGCCTCAGACTGTGTGAAATGGCACTGGACATCTCTGTTACATAGCTATAACAAACTCTACATCTCAGGTTGTGAAAGCTTAGACATCCAGCTTACATGTAGACAACATGATTTTTGCTGCTTAGAGCTGAATGTCACACCTCGTCTTGTTTGGTTAAACTGCCTTCTGTCTAGCTCTGCTCCTTCCATTCTTTCACAGGAGATGTTCATGCCGATAGAGATTCCTCTGCCATGTTATGTCAAAAAGTTGGATACTTACAATGTATTACTTTGATATATTACTATTTGCAAAGATTTTCTTCAATCAAACTATGACAAGGTGTTGAATATTATTTCTGTAAAGTAGGTGATCTGCTTTTAAATGTGGTTGTGAAATTAATTTTTTTCTTCTTTTAAATCTCAGACTTCAGGTTTGGGTGTTTTTAATGGTTAGCCGATAGTTCAAGTAGAATAACATTCCCATATAGTTATTTTAAACAGAAATGGATTTTGTATTATTATTCAGGTCAGGCTGTTCAGCTCCAGGGGGTCATTTGTGTGGGAGCCAGCAAGAGATACAAGGGCCTGAATGAGAAATCTGAATTGTCTTCTAGCAAAGCAGAGCAACAGGAAAATTATAAGTTTGATTCAGCATTTTTAGTATAAGCCTAGCCTGACTGAAATAAATGGCAAGACTGTCATTAGCTGAAATGGGGATGGTATTTACCTCATTCTATTTAGCTTTTCCTTTTTTTTTAAGCTTTACAGTTGGGAGTGGTTGTGTAATTAAATTAAAAAAAAAAAGTAGTATTTTTATTATTGCAATAGATTTTTCCACTTAAACACAAAAGAATCTTTCTCTTCCTTTCCTGAGCATTACCATTTCAGAAGGTCAGCTAAAGTATTTAATGAACCTAAAGCTTTTTTTAATTTATTATTTAAAGCTTTAAAAAAAATTGAAGTCATTTTTAGACTCTACCTAAATAATTATCTTGATACATTTTTCCACTAGAAAAAAAATATAAAATTTTTAGAAACATCTACTTTACAGTACCAAACACATTAATTATTAGGAAAATGCCAAGATGCATATACCATAATCCATTTCAGTATCAGCAATAGTTTAATTATAAATTTTCCACAGAGTTATCACCCACTTGAAAACACTCAGATTAATGGGTTTGAAATCTGTGTCTGTATTAAAAGAATCATTGAATAGTTTGGGCTGGAAGGGACCTTAAAGATCATCCAGTTCCAACCCCCAATAGCGACTGTTACAACAATCATGAATACAATGTCAGTAATTGTCTATTTAACACCTAAAGCAAATGCCGCAGCAGGCTACCTGTGCAGAGATTTCAAGATGGCTTTAGCACTGTCATCTCAGAGACGATTCTGAAAGGTTTTGTTCTTATTTCATTCATCTGAAAAAAATAAGGCACCATTTATACTGCCTTTGGACCACCTCATATCTTCAGAGAAGGTTTGTTGGCGTATCCACTTGGCAGAGTCACTCAGTGGTTTCTCCACCGTGGCTGAAGAGAGAGGCTTGTTCTAACCTACGGGATTTCCATGAGGTGAGAAGTCCAGGTCAAGACCAGGGTGAAGATCAGATCTAAAAGTGCCTCCACCTAGTAACAAAGTTACTCATACACACATACTTAGAAGCGCGTATTCTTATGAAAAGTTTGTCACTATGAGGGTATCACGCATCTGTAGAAACAAACCATTATGGACAGTTTGCAAGAATTTTTATGACACTATTTTTGTATTTCGGAAGAAACTTTCTATTTCATTCTACTGAAGTAAAATTGTGTTAAATTATATTCTTCAGAGTTAGGTACCCTAGTTAAAAATGTGACTTATTTACTATTTAGCACAAACCTGTTCATCACTATTCATTTCAAATTTTGTTGCCGTGAGTCACTAAAATCACTTTTTTTACTGTATCTCTGCAAATGCAGCTACATGGAACAGCCTTGCAATATTCTGCTTGAAAGAATAGTTTTGTTGGTGTGTATACAAGTAAACCCACGATACCCCAGTACAGCAATGGTTTCAGAACTAATCTTTTTCGTATGTGGAACTAAACTCAGCAAACATCAGTACAGCATATTAAGGCAGCCCCCTCGCCACTTCACAACAGTGCAGCTCACAGCAGAGACTGTGTGCAGGTAAGAGCAGCAACAGAGTAACTGCATCCCACAGCCCCAACATTCACTCATTTTTAATGGGAAAATATCTGCTGGAGAGTAGAAAGAAGTAAAAAAGATTTATTAGTTTAGAGCAAAAGACAATAAGGAGTTTCTGTGGTGTGGGGCTGGGCATCAGTGACATTTCTCTCTGTGCTAAGTTGACTCATTGTGGTCTGAAAAAGTAAATTTAAATTCCAGCCTTATAGGGTCTATAAATTTGCTGAGCACACCTGGCAGCAGCCTTTGTGCCCGGTATGTAAATGATAGGCTGCTAAAGCCTGCGGTTCTCTGTTGGTACTAACAGCTCTCCCTAGACACTCCTGGCAGCAGTACAGAGCTGTCAGTTTTTGACAGACCTCTCTCTGATTGCTTTTGCTGTGCATTTCCCATTAGGTTCATGTAAGCTGTGTAAGCATCAGCTTATGATGCTTGTTTTCCATGTTCTTTTCTGGCACCTGCTTACTAGTGGTAAACCTTAACCTTGAACTGAGCTGTGAAAACACTGACAGTGATACAGGCAATTCTGATCCCCAGTTTCACAAGGGACAGCTGGGACTCTGGTCGTGGTTTGGTTTCAGCAGCTGGTCAAAACTCTGTCTTTTCACCTTGTCTCTTCAAGCATTTGCTGTAGTCAGTAAATGAAAAATCCATATATGATCTAATTTTTCCAGACCCTTCATGGAAGGGGCACAGTGGCTACATTGATCAAATATTTTGTCAGCATATACTTCATCTTATGATGCTTTGGAGCATTCACGACTGCTGCAGCATGACGGGCCTCGAGTTGCATGCTCTGGTGCCTGATCCAGCTTGGATAAGCACTTAGGAGCAGGTTACAAGTTTCTTCTAAAAACACAGTCAACAAGTACATTGTGAAATATAACCAATATTGAAACTGTATTGTCCAAGAAGTAGTTTTACTAATGCCTACAGTTTCACATGGTGAATTTGGCAATTTGGGTTGCTATTTAGCTATGGAAGATGGAGACAAGGATGCATCTGAATTTAAGGCAGTCAAGCGGGGATTACAAATACTGAATACTTCTACGAAAACCCATCTGCTGAGAACAGAAGAAGAAGAATATCGCTTGGCAGCATGAAAACATTCAAAACTACAGGCTTGGTAGAGTGACATCTTATAAATCCAAGAAGAAAAAGGGAAGGGAGCAGTGAAAGAGTATAAGATAGACAGCAAGGAGAAAATGGGAAAGCTGGAGTAGCAGAAGGAGAGCGTAAGAGATTCAGTGAGGAACATGCAATGATCTATGACAGAGTGATGCAACCAAGGTGGTAAGGCAGAGCAGAACAAAACTTGGGAGCAAGCAGGGCTAAGCCATTGTCCTTGGCTGCTCCAGTGTGGAAAGTGGTTCCTTACCACGTGAGATTGTTCCATGTGTCCCAGATCAACATTTTTTCCTTAGGCTTGCTTTATCCATCATGTTTACAGGTGAAATTAAGTTAAAAAGAATTCTTCTGTTTTCTATTAGCCAAAGCAGGTAACTGCTAAATGGGAAACCAGGTGGATTTCAGCTGGACCGGTAGGCAGGTCTGCCTTGGACTGACACGACTACTGATGCAAAGTAGAGAATGGCAAACAGACATAAGCAAGAAGTAGTAATTTCTCCTGCAGAGTCTGGAAGTAAAAGGCAAGCCTCTGCCAGGCTCTATTAGAAGTTATCAAAACCCAGCCTTTTGAATATTTAAATTAAATCTAAGTTTGTTTTACAAGGAAAACGTGATATTTCAGGAACTACAGGAATATTTTCACACATCAAAAAAATTGAGAAATTTATTTTAAAAAGAGCCTTCAGCTGCAGGATAACTTTATCTTTTCCCCTTGTTGCTGTGGGTGTGAAGGAGGGTTGCATGGTATAGAGGTGGAAAGTTAGCAACTTGCTTTCATGGAATAGACACAGGATTCCTAATAATCCCTCCATGCAATATTTGGCAAAAGCAATGGAATTAGTAAACGTTGTAGTCAAAGAATCCAATTTTAAAATATTTAAATCCCAGAATGTACCTGAAATTAGACATAAATATTTAAGTAGCATTTCTGAGCCCACTGGAACCCTGTGGCACTGTTAGGATGTGCACATCTCTTAGGCTCTTCAGTGAGAGGCTGTATATGTGTGTGGCACCACATGAATCTGTGGGGAAGCAAAGCATAATAATTCTGTATAATATTAAAAAACTATAAACGAGATGAAACCATTAAAAGATCAAACATTTCGGTTCAAACCCAAAAGTAGCTCGAGATCGCTCTCTAGAGGTGAAAAATAAAGATTTAGTTTCTTAAGACTTCCATCAAAACAGCTCATTAGAGAGCACGCATACAGACATAATGCAAGACTGGAGAGGTTCTTAATGAGCCTATATAGGACAAAAGCTTAACCCACCTATTTTTTAGAAGAGTGAAACTGGAGTCAATAAACAGCAAACAGCCCTACAACACTGCATACTCTTATTGTAACTCTTTAAAGTAAATGCGTAGTATTGCCAAACAATGACATCTATTCAAATCTACTTTCACTTAGTTTAGGTTCCCCTGTAGTTCTCCTGTTTGTTCTGTCTGATGCAGGACTCTCTAAAACTGCCCAGACAGCTGCAGCTTCTCAGGTCCCACCAGCACCATTGTCTAGCCCCAACATCTCAGGGAAACAAATTATTGCAATAATATGATTATGGGCTCAAAAAAAACCCTAAACAAAAACACATTCAATTCAATAAAGTCGCAAGAATTTAAGTCTTACACTTGTGTTTCCCCTGACCCTACAAGAAGTGAACTGCTTGGTGATACACAAACCCCAGACATTTGTGAGATGAAGTATTCATGATTTATTCCACCCATAATTCTTGCAGTAAGTGCCATATAACAGAAAGTGTAGGAGCTCATTTGTGTATAACAAAGCAACACTAAAAGATCCCAGACAGGGATTCCATCCTCACAAAGGGAAGGGTGATGCCATTTGCCAATGGCTCATGTCATATATTGTGCCCTTAAAGATATTTCAGTCAGCATAAGATAGACCATATACTGCCTACCTGGAGACAAATGCTAAGCTGCTAGCAAATGTTCAAGTCTTTCACTCTAAGAAATGAGTCCCAGGCAGGTGGAAGACAAATGCTGCATTTGTTCGACATAAGTGTTGGAACAGAATTCAAACAGCCCCTCGACAGTAGGAATTCTGCCACTCCTCACCCCAAATTCACATGCAAGGGTTATCTGGGAAGAAGTCACCTTCTAAACACTTCTGCACTCAATGTTTTTCTGTATCTAATAATTCAGTGAAACAGAGATACATTTATCTTCTAGACAGCTTTCAAAATCATTAATATCTCTATGCAAATTAAACTAATAGAGGCTTAAAACCTGAATGTTTCAAAACTATTAGATTAAAAAAGAGAAGAAAACCAAAGATCTCACATCTGCTGGTCACTGTGGATTGCCATGTTTAACAGCTATATTCCTTAAAACAAAAAACAACCCCAGAAGCAAGTGCTTCAATACTGCAGGAGCACTCACCACTCTGACCAAGAAAACTGAAAGCGGACCTATGCTAGACTGGATTTATCCTGAAGGACTGCAGCCATACTGGAGCATGAAAAAGTGCAAGGACGGAGGCTATGCAGAAGTTATGAACTGATTTTATCCCCCCATTCCCCATCCCTCTGTACTGCTGGGGAGAAGAAAGGAGGTTGGGAATAAAGGATTGAAGATGAACCTCAGAAAAAAAAGAAGGTGTTTGTCTGCTTTTCACTATCCAAATCTATTTTAAATGGCAATAAACTAAATATTTCGCTGCCTGGGACAGTGATCTGTAAGCCAACTCCCTGTCTTTTTCCCAACCTATGAGCTTTCCCATCTCATTTTTACCCCTGCCTCATTGAATAGAGGTAGTGAGAGAGCAGCCAGGTGGGTATCTTGCAGCCAGCCAAGCTCAACCCACCATGGCCTCTAATAAGAATTCCCCACAGTCAAACTTTTATCCTGTCATCTGATTACCATATACCTCGGGTATGTCAGAAGGTTCTATCTTCTCTGTATCCACTGCTCAGGCAGTTATAAATATCAGCAGCATCTGTTCTTTGCATTCTCTCCATCTATTCCCCAGCACGAAGAGACAATTATCACAGTATGTCATGGTATCACATGCTCCAGCCCCTGACAAGCTTGCATCGCCTGCACTGGGCTTCCTCCACTTCTCACGCAGAGCCCAGGTGCGACCTCACAAGTGCCAGGCGTTGGGGAAGGATGGCTACCTTATTGTTAACGGCATGCCAGGAGATGGCTGACGTTTGCTCCAAGCACAACTTGTTTTCCACAAGCAGTGCCAGGTCCTTTCCTGCAGAGCCACTTCCTGGCTAGTCAGCCCCCAGCCTCTACAGGTGCATAGGTTACTCTTTCCCAAATGCTGGCCTTCTCTTAGCTGAAGTTCATGAGGTGCCTGTTAGCCTGTCTCTCCAGTGTAGCCACGTCCCTCTGAGCAGCAAACCTACCTTCCAGCACACTGACTGCTTCTCTCACCTTGAGGGGTGGTATCATTCTATTGTCCAGCTGCCTCCTCCCTCCATTCATTTGAGGAGAATTCAGTACTGTTCAGCAGGCATTAGGTATCTTGAACAGGGCAGAGTAGTTTCTATAGTACTTACTGGAATCCTAAGCCTTTATAGGGCACTTACTTATAGGAAGGCTTTGAAAACAAAACCAAAAGGAGAACAAATATAAAGACCAGAGACAACAGTTTAGTGTGATGGCTTCTGTAATAGGAAAGCAGGATTAAATGCTTCTAGTGGACCAAAAAAAAAAACCTCCTCAGCTCTAACCAGTTTCCCTCAGTTACAGTGGGCTCAGAACCAAGATGACCATCTTCATATGCAATAATAATGAAAGCCAGTGGAAGGGGCAGAGCTGGGGCATATGGGAGAAACCACCTTCCCCTTCCTCACGCACTTTAAAAACCTGATACACACAGTAAGCAGCTGTTACCTATACAAGGAAGTGAGAGAGAGCATGGGAGCATAAGCACAATTGACAACTTAATCTCACTCTTTCCCCTTTTATCTATTAAAAAATAGTAAGAAAAGCAAATACTATTTTACATGGTCTTTTTTTTTTGTATGGACTTCAAACCCCATTATATTATCAGCAGCTGCATGCAACTCTTGCACTCAAAAGCTAGCCTTCTTTTTTAATAATTAGAGATATCAATGCTAGCCTATCAAAGACAGCAAATTCCTCAAAGTGCTTCTAGTTCACTATTAGGGATTCTGCAACCAAAAGCATAACATTGCTTAGATTCACAGTACTGGCTTTTTCAGTTAGGAACCAAATTAGAAGAAAATCCAGTGGTCGCAGTACTTCAAATACTAATTTTGACAAATCAGGTCTCCTCTAGTCTCAGTCTTAATTCAAAAGGTACTGCAGTTTTTACTGCATATTTAGCAACTGGGATATGTGGAATACTTGTAATAGCTGTGATAATCTGCTACGGAAGTAAACAATCCCTCTCTATACACATTAAATGGAAGCTGTCACATACCCTGTATGGTAGAAAGGATGCTGCCAAAAATGCAAGTGAGCATCTAGAATCATAGAATGGTTTGGGTTGGAAGAAACCTTAAATATCATGCAGTTCCAACGCAACTGCCAAGGGCAGGGACATCTCCCACCAGACCAGGCTGCTCAAGGCCCCATCCAACCTGGCCTTGAACACTTTCTGGGAGGGGGTATCCACACCTTCCCTGAGCAACCTCTGCCAGTGCCTCACCAGCCTCATTGTAAAGAGTGTCTTCCTAATGTCTAATGTAAATCTTCCCCCTACCACTTAAAAGCCATTTCCCCCTTGTCCTATCACTACACGCCCTTGCCAAAAGTCCCTCCTCAGCTTTCCTGTAGACCCCCTTCAAGTACAGGAAGGCCACTATAAAGTTTCCCTTAAGTCTACTCTTCTTCAGGATGAACAAACCCAACTCTCTCAATCTGTCCTCATATGGGAGGTGCTCCAGCCCTTTGATCATCTTCATGGTCCTCCTCTGGACCTCTTCCAACAGTTCCATATCCTTCTCATTTTGGGGATTCTAATAACACAGTATTCAATGTCATAAAATAATCTCAAGCTTCAAGTGATTGAAAAGAACAAAAGAATATAAAAAAAAAAATAAATCCCAGATCAGTCCAGCTTGTTAACATCCCGGGTTACTCTCATCTATCTAAAAAATGTCTCACATTTCCTTTAGAGTCAGGAAGATATAGACATGAAAAACATTCATACATAGGTTTCATGGCCAAACAACATACTTGAGCATTTCTGCACAAAGCAAAATAAATACCTGCATCTCTTAAAAGTACTTGTGCTGAAGTCAATGGCATTTCTGTACCACTGCATGCAGGAGGCAGCATTGGCTTTAAGACTTAACATATTGCTTCAGTTTAGACACAGGTATCTACAGTTATGTGTGGTAAAATAAAGTGACACATTTGCACAGGTATGTTTATTTTTTCCTGTGTTTACAGTGCTTCAATTGTAATGTTAAACCATTCAGAAAACACAATTTCATACCAATTTTACATACTTTACATCACAGTTCAACAACGTTAACACGATTGTATCTACTAAATCAAATTAACAAAATGGCCATGAACATTTACACTATTCTTCTGTAAACAAGTTTTTTTATAAACAACGGTAAATGGAATTAACACAGACCATCATATGAAAGAGGAACGAGCTTTTCCTTAAATAAATCACTCTGTTTATAAATACTTTAATTCTCTCAATATACATTTACAGACATAATTGGTTAAAAGCAGATCACCTATGCTGTTCTTTAAAAGAAAACGTCTAGAGATGGACCACTGTTAAATTCACCTAACGTAAGAAGCAAGCATATGATAACTAGAATGTTAAACGTATCACTGTATTTCAGCCTCACTTCTTTTTGTTTACACTGACACCAAGAAGATTGTCATGTTAGGGAACTTTTACTTGAATTCCAGCAAGTTACAATCGATCTTGTAGTACACGTATGGGTAGTACTCCTGCTGACTGAGGTTTAAGCCTGGAATATCCATAGTTGCCTGCAAAAAAGGTTTTGAAAGCAGTTATATTCTTACAATTCGGACTCCTATTCAGAAGCAGATGAAAGATTCAAATATTTTAGAAGCAAATAGGCCATGCAAGACTTCAAGCTCAAATTTTCACATGCAAGTGACTATTTAAGCAACAAAGTTAGAACTTTGACAAATGAATAATAGTATTTTTCAAGATGAAATACAAGCGCTTTTTCAAAACCTAAGTAGTTTTGTATTAATAATTCTCACCTGTTGCTATAGTAAACAAACCACCACTAAATGGAAGGAAAAGTATTGCAATTATGCTTTACTACTTCTAAATACAGACAGTTTATGCAAAGAATGTTACAGGGTGCTGAGTGCTCCAGGAAGTTACATGACATTCAGGATCTTTATTTTTCACCACAATTGTCTCGCATCCTTTCCTCCAAAAGGAGTGGAAATACTTCGGAAAAACATTAAATATTACATTAGGAAAGATTATTTTTAATCCTTTTAAATTCAACTAACTCATTGTGTGGTCTACTTTTAGACAATTTTTAACTACAAAAAGCACTGGTTTTCAATACAAGAATTAGTAAAATAAGCTTCCCAGCAATCAGTTTTAAATATGAAAATGAGACCCTTGAAGATTGAAAGGATGACTCCATCATGACATCAATTCAGCTTCCTTCAGCAGAGGACAACTATGTCAACTTAAAAACAGACAGCAACCTAACAAAAAAAGTTGTTCCAGTATTAAGACCACTGCTAACGTGGAGCATGGACAATTTATGTACTCTTTCTTAGCTCAAAAAAGATATGAAATATGTTCAAATCCCTTAAATCTAATTTCAGATCAAAGTTTATTTTGTTTTAATTCCTTGAGGATATGAATATGTATGTACTCTATAAGGTATCTTTCCAACAGTAGTAGGAAAGAAAGCAGTAAAAAGAACTCATGAGACATTTATACCAGACAGCTTGTCAAAGCATTGATTGCAACTTTAAAAACCATCTGCTTTGCAAAAGTGTAAAATCTAAGTGATGCAATTTTCTGTACTGTGAAAGAATGAAGGAGTATATGGAGAAGTGCAACTTTTTAATAAAGTCACACTTCATTGTTTAAACAGAATAAACCTAATATTGAAGCAGAGTAGCAGTTACAAGAATACTTACATCAATAATAGCTGCTGCACTGCTGTCAAGGTGCTTGTACAAGTCATACAAAACTTCCCTCAGTTTCTTCATTGTTTTCTTGTTAGGCTGAAGCAGCATTGCCTGGAAGTTAACTGGCAAACCATACCTGAGGAAATCAAGCAGGAAACTATGCAAATGCTGAAATAAGCCTTCTTTTATCATTTCAGAGCAGAATTTTACTTTGAGAAAGAATCCTATTGTGGAAGCGGGAATTCTGCTCATTTTAATTTTTGCAAGACCATTCTGTTTCTACAATTCATAAGGCATCAATAAAGTAGAACTCCTCTCTTCAAGGTTAAAATAACAAATCAGAAGTCTAAGTGCTTTTAAAATAATTTAAAATCCTTGAGCACTTGGTACAATTCTCAAAGCTACCTGAAGTCTCAGACTAAGTTTTGAACATTCAAGTTAGTTTACTTGCAAGACTTTGCTTATATCACTGGGTGGAGAACCTAGTCTCTATTCAATCTTCCTAGATTGCCGGAAACATTTGCCAGCAGTCAGAGTAAGATTAGCTTTCTTGCTTGCTCAAGTTCTCTTCAAAATAAGCCTGTAGCAGCTATGAAATAGACTAGACTGCAACTGAAGTGTCTTTTTTTCTCATCTTGTTTCCTTCATGATAACTTATCAGAAAGGCTAAAAAAAACCACTTCTATTTTCTGACTGACAAAGGCAGCAGTCAGTTCAACTCTAAAAATCCAGGTCCTTCCTTCTGCCAAACAATTACAACTGTTCTTAAGTCGGCTTTGTAAATATATTTCCTGATAGCTACGAAGGAAAAAGCAGAGAAATTTCACAGTTAGAATATTTAACTGCTTAATACTGAAAAGTTTAGACTACAAAATTCTTAGAAAGGCATGGTTTAGAAAAAAAGCATACATTTCAAGATGTCAAGCTGTATTATTCGATGCCTGAATACTTTATGCTGAACTACTCACACTTTCCACTTAAACAGAAGTATAGTAAGCTCTTTTTACAAGCAGCTCATAAAGCAAGCTAAGAATCAGCAGATACACCTTGCTGCAATGCACAGAGTACCTGTAATTCCTAAAGGACTAGTGGAAAGACTATCCAAGGGGCAAGATGCACCATTATTTATCTCAAATATTCCACAAATGGTAACAGGAGCTATTGCCATCGGCTGTTCTTACTGCCCTACTTCTTGTTTCCTCCTTCCCAGGAGAGTGGCATTCATACACCTCAGTTTGGTAAACCCAAGCTAGATGTAAATTCTTACCAAGCCTAGGAAGAAAAGCACTATTTGGGTCTGCCTCATTACCTTAAAACAGATTCAACAAAAACTCTGAGTGCTTTCACATGAATCCATGCAATGAAGGCTTCACTGAAATTAACTTTCAGCCACCGAACCAAAGGCCCCTGTGAAAGAGAAGATGAAAAAAAGATTCAGCCCATTAAGCATGTTTGAGTAGATACTCAATACCTGTACCATGATAATAAAGACAACATAAAGGCAGAGTTCCTAACAGACATAATGGTTCAAGTGTTTCAGTACAAAGTAAAGAGAACTCTAATGAGACCTCCATTGTCTCTTCAGTACAGCTGCCACGGGTTAACTATATTAAGGACAATTTAGTAATATCTGATTATTGCATTCAAATGCTTGCCCATTTTCCAACTTCATCCACAGCAGCATCAGTACTTGGTTCAACAGTGAGGAGCTTTTGTTCTACAGGAAACTAATTTTTCCCTGAGCAGATCAGATGGGTGGCAGGCTAGGTCATGTCATCCTTGCAGTGCTTTCTCAGAATCACAAATTCATTAAATTGTTAGAGAACAATAACAATTATTAGATATCTCACGTTTCTATAATGACTAGTTTATACAGACTTACAAACTGCTTCTTCTTGTCAGTTGACAGTCTATTCATTTCTTCTTTATCTGCTTTCATCTCTTCTTCATTATACTGGAAGTCGCGGACCAAAAATCTGCATTTGGAAGTGAATGAAATCAAAAGTAGCTATCTAGAGATCCTTCAAACCATGAGACAGAACATACAAAAATAAACCTTACTTATATTCTCTGGCTTTATGCTTGAAGTCATCCACTGCCTTCCTGAATAAGGTGACATTACAAAGGTAGCTATCTTGATCCTCAAAGAGTACGCTATGCAGGGGAAAAAAATGTATCAGAATTAATAAGATTTGTGTCACCACACATCTGATATACAGTAGCTTATGCTGTACTTTATCACTACTAAGTAAGAACATAAGTGTAGACAATTGAATAGGATTAGTTCCCAAATTAAATATCTTGTACAGAATGCAACTGAAACTTTATGAACTGCTCTTAATTATCCCCTTTGTAAAGGATGGCAGTTTCCATTTCATATTCAGAGACTTCACCAAACACTTCACAGACATCTGAATATTTTTCAGGTTAGAATTATTTTACAGAAAATAGAACTAAAGATGTATTAGTACTGAGAAGTCTGGACTACAGAATTCTTAGGAATGTGTGTTCAAGAAAAAAAAGGAAACAGATTTAAAATAGAAAACAACACAAATTAAAAAGACACGTTGGGAAGAAAAAGGGCTTCTCAGGCTTTAAAGATGACCTTTAGATTTATGGTTTATAGTTTAAGACAATACTGTTAGAGATTTCACCTTATGAAAAAGTCTTGGAAGAGATTTAGTCTGCTCTTCAATGCCATACTGTCTTTACTACAAGTCATCCAACTGTTTAACAAGTCACCTCTTAAGCTATCCCTAGGTCATGGCTTGCCAGTAATTAAATACAAATCATTAGCAGATCTCCCACAAGGCTTACACTGATCCAACTCAAACATGAAGTTAGCCAGAGCAAGGTTAGATTTTACAAGTGACAAAGAGCTGGTAATAGCAGATCCACCTGATCAAAACCTCACTCTGTCAATTAAAATAAACAGCACATTGATGCTAGGTGCTATCTGTTGACCTTATTTGCAGTGTGGTTACAAGATTGCTAAAGTGACTTAACAGCATTATCAAATCCTGGCCTCAGTCACGCCCATCGCAGACATCAGGCACCAGCTTTGTACAGAGAACCTTCATTAACCCAAAAGAGACAAGTTACTTTTCTTTGCACACAGGAAAACCATCTACACTTCCAATTCTTCATTCTTTAGCAGCTTTCAAATGGGATATGCACATTGTTTCAAGTCTTCTGAATACATACATAAACCTTACAGTTAGTATTTATTGCAGATTCTAACAATGCAATAGCTTGAAGCAGAACATGCCTGACCTGAACTAAATTAACACTTCAGTTCTTTTACTCTCCCACATAAACTAGTTTGCTAACTTTGTTAACTCTAGAGATCCTTTGAATTTTTCTTCAACGTAATCAAACTTGATTAAATAAAGCTACAAAGCTAGACATTTTGACAAGTTTTTGACCAATCTTTAAAATACAAAGTCACTGCAGATAAAGAACACTTACAAAATACAGGACCTGCAAATACAAGATTTAGCTTTTAACAACTTACTTGCTGGAACGTGGTACAACCATCTCTGCTAGTGTTTCATATTGCTTAACCCAGTCGTTATAATTTAACCTAGAAATACATAGGTTATGGTTAGACTTTAAGTACTGTAGTAATAGATCAAGTTTTTCCAAAAAAAAAAAAAAGTTACAAACATTTAATCATCACATCATCCAGCCGAGGTGTAGGTTGTCAGAAATACATAAGGCATTGGGGACAGTACTGCCCCTCAAGCTGTTTTTAAGTTTATTGCTAACTAAACTATAATTACAGCAAAAGTACCATTTTTATCTTCAGTCTTCATATAAGTTTACATGTGTAAAATTTTTAATTTTAAAGAACTATGAAATTAAATTAGTCATCATTAAGTACAGATCTCAGGGGACCAAACAGACTTAACTGCCAAGGTTTACCAGAAAAGCCTTGAATAACTCTGCTCTCCTGAGCTATTAATAGGAAAACTTTTTCCACAATTACAAATGGATTCCCCAGAGTCCTGCACTTGCCTGAAGGACCACTGAGAATTTTGGAAGCCCTGCCTTTCTGTAGTTGGTGGTGAACAGGTTCCACCCTTTCAACATCAAAACCAAGTTAAAGATTAAAAAAAAAAAACCAAACCAACAAACAGTTGAGAGATACCAACCACCTGTTTTCTGCTAAAGCCACTGCAAAAGTATGAAGTTAGCCTTCACCAGGGTTTTATGTGTGACAGAGACTATTGCTTCACACGATAAACAGCTTACTTGCTATCTTTACAAGTTAGAAGCTCTCTGCCTAGTGTCATTTCCTCATGTTACAAGAGCTTTCAGGTCATCTGCATCACTGCTTTCCTTGGTCAGGGGAGAAGACTTTTTTTTGTTGTTGTTTAAATAGTTCAAACAGCAATAACCTGTTTCCAAACCTCTGACATGACATAAGCAGTACTCCATTGGTAAAGATTTAGATAACTAAAAAAGCAGTGTCCTGACAATCTGTAAGGGTGCAGAGCAAAGAAGCAAAGTTCACCTCACTCACTAAGTGAGCACAGTCCTAACCATAATAATTTAATCCTTGAGCCTTCTAATGTAAAACAAGTCATTTTTTTACCGAGCAGTCATTTTCTTAAGAAAAATACCTTCTGCACCTAATATTAGCCGTAGATAGTCATGTTAAGAGACATAAGTCTAATCTCCAAGTTTCTTAAAGAAATTCACAAGCACTCAGCATTCCTTACAATGAGTGAGCAATGGAATACAGGCGCACAGGTTCATTTGCCTCTACTGAGCATCTGAAAGTTTGTGTGTACTCACCCAGGAAGACCCCAAACAAATTCAGATGTCTTTCTTACAGTACTACAGGGTTGTGGGATCTATTATTTGATTTACTTTTTTGTTATTTTATTCTGTTCTTATGACAAACTTACTTCGGTACAATCACTAATAACGTGACCAAATATTCTGAATCGAGTACAAAGTCCTCTTTCTTTACAATATCAGCAAGACTTCTGGTTAGCAAGCTTCCTCTGCAGAGAAACAAAGACGGAGTAAACACATGTTTAAGAATTGAATTTGTCTGGACAACAGTTTCCAGCGCTTGACAGTACATTTCCCAAAATATATTTTACTTACGCGTTCACTATTAGCAGAGAAAACAAAATGTCCTTACACACATCTTATATCTAAATATTAAAAATCACTGAAAGTTTTTATCAGTAGCTCCACTGCTGGGTGTCATTTCCTTATTCCAAATACCTTACACCAATAAACCAACCATATTTGCACAGAACTACTGTACCTCAACTGTATTTTAGATCACCACCACACATACATGACAAGACAGTACACAGTCCTTGTCTATAGTGTATCATTTGCACGCATGCAACAGCTGCCTCTGCTGGCTAGTTTTGAGGGAAGAAACCCAGTAATACCGATAGGCTTAAAGCATAAATTGGAGTGAAGGGAAAGCCTTCCTTACTTGGATAAGACACCTAGACAGCAGTGTTATATAATACTTTAACAGTAAACTTCTCTCAAAAGCTCTGGCAATTTATACTATTTGTACATGCTTTTGTGTATTTTGTGATAACTACTTATCAACCGCAAGTGAGCAAGTCAGCTGGTAATAAATGTTCTTTTATGACAGCTGCTATTCAAGATCAATAAAAACCTCAAAATATACACTATGCTTAGAGCCTGTACCTCTTCACATGTTACTAGACTTTCATGGTTAGGTAACTTTCCTGTGTTACATTAGCAAAATATAATATGACTTACGCATTCTTTCTTTCCAGATTCTGCAGGTTCCCTTTCAGATTATTGTACGCCGATGCTCTTGCTTTCAGATCATTGTCAATCTGGTTTACTCCCTTAAAGATAAAAGGAAAAGGAACAGTGTCTAAAGAACTAGATTTAAAAAAAGATAAAATTATTTCTCGATTTCAAGGCTCAGATTTCCCAACAAGAACTAATGGGAAACATGCAAGTTAAAATGTTCATTTCTAGTGCTTGACAAAAGAAAACTCTAAGTCAGAATTCCTTTAAAGGAAAATCAGCCAATAACAAAAGTTACACATCCACTTCTGGTACCATCTGGACATGCTTCTGCAACCCAGCTGATCATTACTCCACCACCTTGAGGCTTCCCTTCTCCATCCTGGCTGACAGCAGAGACCATTTGAAGTTTACCTTCGTCCCATGATACAAGTACACTTGTGAACACTGGTTATCATTTCCTCCAGCTCTTATCTCACTTATAGTTGTACTTTTCCCTTATTAGAGTTTTAGTGACAAGAATGATAGGACAGTTTTGTGCATAGCGAATCAAGAAGTAATACAAAGCAATAATGCTTCATCCATCATCTACAACTCAAGAGGAGACTCTGTTGCACTGTATTTGCCTACTGCAATTTTCACCTTTCCTTGAGATGAACAGCCTTGGTCACTCAAGGACAGAATATCAACCAAATACGTCTGCCCAATTCCAAATGGCTCTTTGCAGTTCTAAAAATTATCACAATTTTATGTCCTCCCCCCCAAGAAAAGCTACTTTCCATTTTGCATGTTTGCAAAGCAAAATATAATAAATTATACCACCATCTCCCTTCATTAAGTCATCTTTCATGGTGCTGTTTTACACTGGCAGCGGCTTACAACCATAAAGAAAAAATCTGTTCTATAGAGACTTTCTTCGGTTAATAAAACCACACATTTTGGAATGTCTGAAGTTGCACAGGGTCAGTTCCAGGGTAGACAGATAAAAAGTATTTCAGACTTAAATCCAATTGATTTCAGACAATAAATATACATGCCTAATCAAGCAGAAGCAGCATTCTGTGTTTAACATCACTGGCAGCCTCCAACCATCTTTCAAACTTTCATATCAAAGTTCCAGTTACTTTACTGCTTGGACTCAGACTCTAACATTTGGCTTGCCACTGCTGTTCAAATAAGCCATCTTTCTCAAATCCATCTTGCAGAATTAATTAGAATTATTACCAAAATTATTAATTCCCAGCTAGGTAACTTGGCAGCAAGTGAAGAACAGAACAAACTAAGCAACTAGTAGGTCTTAAACATCCAATCATACTCCTATCAGCGTGTACCCTATACAAGGAAGTATTTTAAAATCAATGTACTTAGCTGGATAATTTAAAGAACACAGTAAAGTTAAGGTTCTGGAGTACTATGTTGCTGAAAGAAGATGATTTATCTAGCAAATTCCAGGGGGTCACATGCACTGACTTCTCAACAATATCTCAATAAATGGTCATCACTTCATGTTCTTCATTACTTTCTCAACAAACTTAATTGCTACAAGAATGACTATGACATACTATGACAACAGGTATGTTCCAAAAAGGAGGTAAAACAGTTGAAAACACTTTTCTCCCCTTTTATAATTCAGTAAGCTCCACTCCTATTTTAAGGCTAAACCAGAAGAAAGGAACTTCAAGAACCACTTCCTTGGTAAGACTTTCAGAAACAACTTTCCCCTGTCATCTACTTTCTATCCCTCTTTCCCCACCAAGCTCCTCTTTTCCCCAGCTTAAACATCATGCCTATACCTGCCAAACAGCTGCTGTAAACAGCTGAATATTTCATTCTTATATCTTCCAAAGAAGTAAAAGTTTAAGTAGTGTCAGCTATTAAGATTATTATTTTATCTCTGTGAGATATTTTCAATGTGCAAATCTTAAGTTTCATAACTTAAGTCAGTCCTCCACCAACAAAACTCTGCAGTGCAGATGTTTTCCAGGAATAGCTGCTGAACATAATTTGTGGAGTAAATTCAACATGAGTACATTCAAGTAGCCCCAAAGAAAATATCAAAATGAAAGCATTATTTGCATTCTAGGCAGCTATGTACCATATAATAAGATTTTGTAATCTCAGCAGAAATTTTAAACTGGGAGTTTCAGGGAATTAACTAATGCGTAGAGAATCTGCTGTTACAGCAAAGCACAAGCCTGCCAATACCAACCCCTGTCCCCATCCTCATTGTAGTTCCCACATATCCATACCCAAAAACTATTTCTATAGGCACCCGGAGCAGCTGGTGCTTCTTTCCAGATCGGGCATTTCACTGACACAGATAATTCCAAATGCCAGTTTGCAGATTACAGAAAACAAAAGAAAGAGAACCTGAAAAACCTAGGAAGGTACTAAAGCAAGGTAAGCACACAGACAACTCTCTCACTCTTTGAATATAGTAAGTTGCTGTTGAGGACCCCAAGTTCACAGCAAGAACAAATCAAATGAAGGCCCCAAAATGCAAAAAACTTTACTAAGGCAAAGACAGGGGGAAAACCTATGACAACATTGAAATGAGCTTTCCTTACATCTAACATTGAAGGCTTATTTTTTCCCCTTCACAACCAAGTGCCACAGCTTTCAGAAGGTAAATAAGTTCCCTAGTTCACTGCTAATAGCTCACAAAGTTTGAGAACATCAGACAAGCTGCACGCCAGCAGAGCAAGATCCAAATGTAGGCAAGACAATTTGCTAGCTATTTATTTGTTAACTCAGTGATCTTAAGAAACAAAAAGCAAAGACAGCACAATGGCCTTCAGGGAGCACTCTCCAAACCCTATCTCCATCCTAACAGACTTCTTTGGTTACTAAGAAACAGACGTGACTACCACTGTTTACTACTGTTGTTATCAAAGTTACATGAAACTAACAAAAATAGATAAATACTTTTGAGTACAAAGTCTTATGCATAAATATTCAAGTTCAAGTAGGGAAGTTTTATAAAATAAATTACCTCACCTTTGCAATAATTTCTGAAATATTCTTCAAGGACTGCTTGATTGGATATTTGGCCATATCCCACTGGAACCTTGTTATATAGGTGACCAAGTCAACTAAAATTTTAAAGAACCATTTTGTTAAGAGAAACAATAAAAAGATGGATGTATTATATTTCATGCAGGATTACTATAACAGGCAAGTGCTGTAACAGACTGTGGACCCTGCTGCTTAAGAAATTTGGAAATAAACAACCAACTTGTAAGTATCCATGACCTCTGCCTTCAGATACTGGTTTCCACCTCTGTAGATCCTAAGTGATATGTACAACCAAGTCTATGATGGCTGGTGAAGCACAAACAAGACCAACTATTTTTTTGCTTTGTGTGAAGAGGGAATCAATACTCATATTAGCCTCTCTTGCATTTATACAAGCTGTGTTAAATTTTATGAAGTGGCTACTGAAAACAAAGCATTGATTTAGAGACCAGTGCAACTCTTTATTATAAATTACAGGAATATTTCCCTTATACAATTAGTTTTATAAAGACATTCTATTCCAACTTGGGAACATCTCAGTATTACAGCATCACTTACATAAAATCATGCCTATTCAGATGACAGGCTGATACAAAGAAAACGTACAGTGATCAGTAACAGTAGTTTTTTTATGTGCCACCAGAGACCAGTGATGACAAAATACAGCCCTAAACGATCAAAAAGCTTCTGTAAGTGAGTTTCAATATGTAGATCTAATTTGTTACTGTTCTGGATTCTATAACCTGTTTCATGGCAAGTGACTCATGGAAAAAAGTATTTCCATGTCTAAACTAGCCTTTCAGAACATCACACACAGAAGCAGCATTCAATATGTTTCAGGATCATTGCCTTCCCTCCTATCACTTATAGGATGCAAACGTTGTGGATAACACTTTACCTCCATTAGCCAGAAGGTTCTCCTGAACTTTATCTTTACTGTCTTCCAGAACATCAGCCATATACTGGGCCACTTTCTTCACAACACTGAAAAATGAAAGATAAAGATATGAACAAAAGGAAAAAAAAACCTGCCATTTTGAGACATACCATTCATGGAACCCATCTGAAACTGTCTGGGAAAAGAATTAAGAGATTGGATCAAAAAGGAAGAGTAGATTGCTTTACATATAAGCTTTCCAAGACCACAAACTGAGCTCTGAAGGTGACCATAATCTCAGATTGAGTTCTGGCATGTATCTAAGTCCTTCTCCAGCATTGCTACTCATCAGTTCTCAACAAGGTGAAGCTACTTCCCTTGCCACCAGGTAATAAGGGCTGCCTTCAGGTGTGTTTTCACTATATTCTAATCTTTTTTTGAAGCCTGTGGTACTTCCAAAATCCTAACCTTTTTCTAAAAAATAGATATCAAGATAGAAATCATCAATAACCCAAATTATGCACAAGGCAACCACAACAGTGAAACACCAAAGATAAGTGCAAAGCTATGGAGAGCCCTAAGCCCTTATGAGATCTAAGACACAACACCTGAACTTCCTTGGTAGAAAAGCTATGTTGAGATTACTCACATGTGCCATGGCAAATAGTTCCCTTTTCCGCTTAAAAGCAACTAACATGACCTAACACTTCTGTCCCTGAAACAGAAGATGGCTCCCAAGTTCTGCTTAAGTGAAATTTTCAAAGGACCCTTAGTTTCTTCAAAGTGATCAGTTTTTGCATTTTAATATTAATGCTGTTTCATCATCTCCGTGGATTAGCAAAGAACATGGTTATCTTCTCAAAGCCTGTAAACAGTACTCTAACTTACTAAAAGAACAGGTTTAACTCCATGTCATCACCATTTCCTGTAGCTGTCAGGCTCAATCTCTAACAGTTCTCGAGGATCTGGCAGCACACAGCATTACTATAGGGGGTACTGTCCTTCATCAATGCATAATGTCCCACTATTCCACAAGAAGTTCAGATTTACTTTTTTTTTTCCCCCAAGTACAGGTACAAAGTAAACCAGCAGCTTAGCTTACCAAAATCTTAGCTTTCTGTCTGCCTACAGAGGATCACTATGAAGCCAAAGAATTTTAAACAATCTATGTATTGTAGGACTCCGCAAACCATCACATCATTATTTTGCACACTAGTAAAAATAAACTCTTACCTCTCTACAAATGCATCCAGTTTAGCCAGCTCATCTGACAGACCAACCAGAACATCCAGTGTGCCAACCTAGGAGGAAAGATCAAATGCATTAGCAATTATATATAAACAAAAATAAAATCAAATTACAATAAAAGCTAAATGTCCTGAACAGGCAGCTTTTCAGAATTACATAAAATACTGTACTCACAGATTTCAAACTTGTTGCTTTACAAGTCACACTGTGTTTCCTTGGCTCAGGATACCCCTTAAAGCACCACTGCCTCAAAATCTAACTCTAGTTTGGTGCACAGTTTCAGTCCCGCATTCTAGCCATCCAAAACATGTTAAAGCATCTCTAACATTACAAATTGACTGCATTTCCCACAAGTCACTTGCTTCAGCATTTGATTTACTACTTTAGATCAAATCTGAAATTTCTGTAATGAAGTATTTCAGGCTAGAGGCAAACATGAAAAACTTTGAATACAGAAGAGTACTGCAGCAATCAGACTAAGAGTCTGGACCTCTTGCATCTGGAGTAATAGAATACTCAACTTGTTTCCAAGCTTTCTCTCTTTCTTCCCCTCTCCTCCAGAAAACACTTTTTTTCCCTAATTTCATGTAATAATCTAGAGCAATACATCTAGCTTTCTGGGGGCCAGGAGGACTCAATTTTAAACACCGTGTAATTCAGACATGAAAATTACAGCACAGTAAAACATCCCATTTAATGCTTTCATAGATGAATCTCAAATGGGTCTAAGACGAAGTGTAAAACCAGTATAACTCTGCTCAGGTTAAACAGTCGAAAGGTGATTAATTTTAAATAGGTCACATAATATCAGCGTTTCTTTGTGTCTCTCCAAGTACTTACAGTTTGTTCTGTTCAATGAAAGTAGGAGATACCTCTAGAAAGACAGCTCTTCTTATCTCTTAATATTTCACCTGCTAGTTTATATTCCTTGCTGAAATATTAGGCGTAAGTGAATCTTGTGTCTAGTCAAGATGCCATTGACATTATTTTTAGTCTAACAACTTTTTCTACATATCTGACCATTCAACTTTGCATGATTTCTGTTCTCTGTAGCGTTGAAGTAGAAAGGAGCGCAATTACTTAAGTAACATCAAAACCAAAACACTTGCCATGTCTTGTCTTCTTCTGAGCTACATACAGAGTAAGTAAGCTAAAGTTTTGACTAATCATTTACAAGTTACAAGACAATAAGTCTTCAAGCAATATGGCTACTGTTCAGTGGAGACAATATCACTGTTTCAATGAGTTTTAACTGAACTATTTTACTCCCTTAACAGTTTTACCAGGTCCAAAGAAGCCAGACTATTTCCCATTGTATATAAAATATACTCAATTTCTTGCCATTTCAGGGCAACCCCATTATTTATAACCCTAACAGGCCACACCAGTTTTCAGCGACTCATGTCCAAGGATCTCTTGGGAGGAGACAGGTATTTCTTGCAGTCCCCCTTTCTACCTCTACTACTATATATCTTGAAATAACTCAAGACAGTCTAAATATAAATGTAAGTTATGGCAGGTGGAACATCCCCTTAAAAGACACACTGAAACACATCGTGTCCAGGGCCCGTTCTTTATCAGTATCTTTATCTATTCAGTAGAAAGAGATTGAAGGCATTCATCTAATAAGCTTTCATGTAGTTAAACCACTCACAGTAGTTAAACGAGCTCACAATTCTTCTTCTTCAAGAAATATTCACGAGTCAGGACGGACCTTTTCTTACCAAATACACTGACTCATAACTTCTCAATACCCTGATAATGGTATTAAACCAACAGAAAAACTGCTTCCAGGTACTGTTTCTCTTCACTGCTCACAGTAATAGTTCAAACAGTTTTCTTCCCATTTTCTCTAGCACACATCAGCAAGTCACACCGGAATGCTCAGCTGGAGACAACTACTACTCTAACAAAAGAATGTCAATTCTGGACAGAGAAAAGGTAGCAATTGTTTGATCAACCCCTGTATTGTAAATTGAGCTTTTTTACTGCACCTCAGTCAGAAAAGGAGAAGCAAACAACTTGGAAGTAACAAAAAAGGTAAAACTGAACCATCTGAATACTCAGATCACAAGCTTCTGTTTTTCTTCTAATTTTCTTCTCCAGCTAACTGCTAGCAGTACTACTATCTCTGGAAAAAATGCAGTATTAGCCGAAAGAACACAGCTTGATGAATCTTTAAAACTTACAAATTAAAGAATTCTTAACTTAGAATTTCAGAAAAAAAAAGATAATTACAGTCTCACTATTTCTTAGTTTCACACTCAACCATCAAAAGAAGTCAGCTGTTCTCTCAAAAAGTCTGCAAGTATTCCTCATCTACAGTTTTAGTCTAAAGAAACAAAAATTATGCAAAACCAACATACTTCTTCTGACATGACATGGGACTTACATACCTTCAAGTCTGGAATATTGAATTTTGAATTAGTAGAAAGATTGTTATTTCTTGTAGTTGCTGCATGTAATTTCTCCCATGTCTGTTGACAGGTTTTTTCCCCCGGAGCAGAAATCAGCCAAAACTCGGTCATTTTCCTGTCTTTCTCTTGATGCTTTCTGCTTCTGAAGATGGAGGCAAGATGCTAGCGGAAGGGAAATGGGGAGGGAAGAAAAAAAAATGCCATTAGTAACAGAACAAGAAGGTTTTCTTCCAGCAGCACTTTGTATCCTGAACTGAAGTGCAGTTTCAGTCACTGTAAGAGATTTTACCAGGAGTATTGCATGGTTCAAAATTCATTTTTTTATATCTTACAAATCATACCTGCACAGTTGGAAAGCCATTTTAAACCAACCAACCTGCAAGTTTAAGTGGGCTGAGTTTGCACCATTAGCATCTTTCAACTGCAAACCCACAAGATATTATAAGCAAACAATCTAACTGAAAATAAACTCAAAACAGGACACAAATTATATTTTCACAGCTGCATATATTTTCCAGTATCTGTACAACAGCCAACTTTTTGTAACACATAAGAGATAATGTAAACTCTGATGTTACAGTTTTTCCAATGACTTTTCAGATTAGGATAGTGTTTTAAAGTGAGTAAATGCCTAAAAAAAATTTACATGTGGTAAAATTTTGTTCATTATTTCAAGCAAAAAAATTCTCCTGGCAGCTAGAAGTTTCACAATAAAAAGGAGGACGCTTTCTAGTCTTGGTATCTCTGTTGTCATTACAGATCTTCAATAACATTACAAATACTGCCATAAGTCAAGAAAGTATCAGTATGAAATACAAAGTACACTGAGCTCCTTTGCAAAGGAGCTCAAGAAACTAAGAATATATATGTTCCTCTGTCACTAAGAAACAGAACAAACTGGTTGAGAACTACTGGACTTTTTAAATAAGGAAATTAAGAACAAACTCAAAGCATACCTTGATGGAATCTAAATGTCAAATTCCGATATTTGTAAGGTCTTCTGTAGCAGCTTTGAAAGAGTAGAGACTAACCTACATTTTATAAAGAGCACAGACTACAGCACTCAATTTTTGAGAGAGAATCAAATAATGTGTTTTTAAGAATTAAGACACAGTAACAAACTTTGCCCAAAACAACACATACAAGTCCATCATAGAAACACAGAATGTCCTACTTTGGAAGGAACCCACAAGGATCACTGAGTTTAAGTCCATCTGTGTAATCATTACAGGGGCAACAAATTATCAAGGGTGTTGAAGTTAGAGAGGAGCAAAAGAAAGGCCTGTTAGCCAATTATTTTGTTCAGCTACTCAGGAAGCCTAAAGCTGAAGAAAGTTTACCCACCATTAAATTAAAATAATGAAGCACATTTTGCCACTGGCATAACAGCCATTCTCCTTCAATTATGGGGCCTTGTTTATAACAAGAGATGATGACATCCAGTTATCAAGGCTCTTGACTCCAAGATGTGTGACATCTTGGCAGTAGCAGAGCAGTGCTATAATCCTAAATACAGACAATATCATGGCAGGTACAGATACTCGAGAAATCAGAATATTTACAAGACTAGACACAAGTCCCACTCGGAGGAAGCTTGTCCAGCCTGACCTAATCCAGTTCTGAGCACTCTCTGGAGCTAGGGCAAAGTCAAAGCAGGCTGGAAGGGTAACTTCTTTGCTTCTGAAAGGTGAGAAAAGGGACCCTGTCTCTGAGGAGGACAGGTGAAAAGACTGGATCTACTTTCCCCTCATACTGTGGTCTTGACTGTTGGGGTGAAGTCCACAAAAGCAGAATCAAGAGTCAGGGGTAAAACCCACGCCAACTGCCCCTCACGCTCCAAAGGGTGTATTATAACAATCCTTGGTCATAGTGTACAGATGACTTTGATATTGGGAGGGATTGTGAAAAATTAAAGCAACATCAGTCACCACCATGTCACAGGGCTTCCTTGTTTAAGGAAGCACCCACCGGACTATCTCAACTGGCCGCTGTGGGAGGTTTACTGATTATCAACAACTTGGAACAAGACAAAATTTCCTCTTATTGAGACTACTTTGACGCATTATCTTCCCTAACACATGCCAAACTCTGTGAAACCACTGTACATGATGTTTTCCTACATTTAACTGAACTCTGGCCCCATAAAAGACAGGGCCAAGTTTACAGTACACTTCACTCAGGCAAGGAGACACCACTACAGCTGACACACACACTCAAAAGCGTTTAAGCTTTAAATTTGTTTATTTGAATTTGACTAGACTAGGACTAGAAGAGTCTTCGGAATAAATGTTGGATAAATAAACCAGTTTAGTCAGTGGCAGCAGCAGAATACAAGTATACAAGCAAAAGATAGAAGAGCCATAACACAGAAATTCAGGCAACTATTCAGTAATACCGATGGAGCGTTGCACTCCCATGTTTTCCATTAAAACATAAATAGCCCTTAAAGAATAAGCATAAAGTTTCCAGAGATTATATCACCTATGGAAATAGTTACATGTTTACAATGACACAGTCTCATTCCTTGCATTGCAGATTGGGAAAATAAACTCACCATTAAAAAATTTTAAAAAATCATCTTTTCCCAAGGGGAAAAAAAAAAACCCCAAACCTTACTAGACCCATTGCAAAGAAAAATGTCTCTCAATAAGTGAAATTTTCAAGCTTTTTTTTTTTAAGACTAACTGTCCAGACTTAACAAAAGTGAAGTTACAAACACCTGACAGACTTGCAGCAAATCTTTTTTTGTGCTTAGAAATCAATGTGCTTCGTGATTCCTTAACATCAGAGGCAAAAATGGATTGTTCAACTGAGTAACCAAGGTCTTTTTCTACTGCTCAAAGTGAAGAGGCAAAGACGGAACAGTTGTAGCTCCCACGAATTGTTAAGCCCGCAGACTTCTCTTCCCTTCCTGCCTCACCATTTTTGCCTGTCCAACTGGTTTTCCTGAAGCTCTGTTCCATTTCTAATAGCCATGGGAAGTACAACGATTCCCTGTTTGAGCGACCCACTCAACGGAGGTATTTTCAAATGCATATAGAGGGGGAAAAAGCTTCATAGAAGAGTTTTAAGCATTTGTTTCTATGGGGTTTTCTTATGTAAGGAAGGGAATGAATATGAAATCAGAACTATGTGGAACAATAAACAAGAAGTAGAAAATGGAGAAGTGCTATAGAATGGCAAGAAAAAGAGAAACAGACACTAGTCAGCCAAAAAATACATCCTGACCCACTGTGAAATGAAAGCCAAGAAATTAAAGAGAAGGACCACAGAATAAAGAAGAGAATATCAAGTGTTCAACTCTTAAGTACATTGACAGGCATTTTTTTAGTAAACTAATTTTATTCCTTTGATCTGCAAATAAGAGTATACAGTCTGCCTTGAGATTCACCACTGTGCTGAACTTATTCATTCTTTAGGGCAACAGGTACTTTTAGACTGGCAAGTCCTGACACCTCAGCAGCCTGCAAAACCCACCTCCAGTCTCTTTTTGGCCTTAACATCAGAATATCACTTACATGGATACTATGTATTTATTAGCTTTTCCTTGCCCTGAAAAGACTTGCCCTTTTGACAGCATTTTAAAAACACAGTACTGCAAATATGTGATCAGTCAAAAAGTCTAGTTCAATGCCGACTGGGATGTCAGGGTCCTAAGCAGCGTCCGTATAAGGAAACAGCCATAACTCTGCAGTCTGAAGCATGGTACATCGAAACTTAAATTACGGAGGAAAAAAACACAATAAAAACAAAGAAGTCACAATAAACACGCTGGCAGAAGCAAGTCTAACTTTTAGTCTTGCTCATATCCCAACAAAACCCCAAAGGTACAGTTCAAAATTTTAAGTATTTGATTAACAAGTTGATGACTAAAAGTCTTTCCTTTCTTTGTTTTGCCTGCGATTGCAACTGAAAGCATTACTTAAGCTAAGAATCTAAAGCAGAAGCAGGGAGGATAAACCCAACAGCTGCCTCCCAGCAACCATGCCACCTGTCTCACTCCCAAAGACCATTAGCTGCATTGTTCCAGCCAATTTTTTTCAATTTTTCCTGCTTTTCGGTTTTTGGAAAACATACTAAGAGAAGAACCAAAAAAGGAAGAAAGCGTGAAACCCCAGAATAAGCAATAAGAATGGACAAACAAACCCTTGTTTATACCAACTACCTCTACAACCAGCACTTTTTTGTAATGTACTATTGAGTAGAACTTGTCATAGCATAGTTTCACCTAAGCACTGTTTGCTATTTTTGCTATTTCAATTATTTCTGACACACACTCATTGAAAGACATACTCACATATAAATGGCTATCTGCACACTTTAGTGGAATTGTCCACAACACAGAAATCCATTAATTTAAAAACATTCAATATTACAGCAGGTGTGTTTTCTTTCTAAACAGTGTCTATTCAGAATCCTACCACATTAAGAAATTAAGAGAGTAGAAATTACAGTCCTAGTTCTGCCACATATAGGCAAAGCCACCCACTAAAAAGCAAAGCTGCTTCTGAGACACCACTGCAAGCATTTTCTGTCCAACATCAGCAAAAGCTGTTTGCTATACAACTGAAAACACTCAACTAAGTCACGAAAATGAGAAATGAAGTTTATACAGCATCTCTATAGATCACACTGAAGCAAAGTTCAGGACCTCCAGAAGTACATTCTGGAATTCCAATTTTATACACAGCACTGAGCTTGCTACTTGGTACTTACAATTCCACAGGGTTTGAAATTTGCTATTTTAATACCAATTGACAAAACCATTTGTATCTCAAAAAAACCCCAATAAATTAACCCTGCACGACCAGCACTGCTTTGACCCATCTTTACCACATTCAGTACTCAAAAAGAATACAAGTTCTCACTTATATGGACTCAATTCTAGAAACTCATTAGAGCACACTTCATTCATTTTAGATTCAACAACTGGGTAGCATCCTGTTGATTATTCCATGATGCTGTCTCATAAGCAAAACCACACTGTAACTTGGAATTTTAATTGTCTTCCATGGGCTGTTATGAAAAGATTTAAGTAACATAAACACATTGACTAGCAGAACATCTTGGCAAATAAGCACAACTCATGTACAAAAAAACCACATTGCCAAGATGTTCTGCTAGTCAAGTGCGCACAATTCATGTACAAAATGCTTGAAATACTTAATCGCTTGAAGCTTTCCTCTAGAGATCCTGGTTTTGGACCCTAACTATTCTAATACCGAATGTAAGTTTGCTATATTATTTAAAACGTATTTTGCAGTACTACTCATAACTTAAACTGCTTAATTTCCACGTTATTAAGAAAAATGGATTTCCAAAGAAAAACTGTTCATGCAGTTTACCATAACCTAAAGAATAAAACTGTTAGGCAGTTGTTTCAATGCTATTCCAGGAAACATATACAACAGTGTCAAAAGAGCCTCAGCTAAGACGCTTCACACCACTTGTTTCTGAACCAGCTGGGTGAGGAAGACAGTTGTTTCTTCTTTCCTGTTTGGCTCCACAGGAAAGCTCAACTCACTAACGCGATTTAGAAGCCTTGCAACATTCAGCACTAAGTCCTTGAGAAGTTACGTCTTCAAGCTCGCTCTCGGAAATCCCTGCAAACGCTTGGCGGTCGCCCTTTGCTGCCTCCCTGTTTCCTAAAGAGAAGCGGCCACAATGAGGAAGCCGGGGCTACGCCCGGGAAGGTTTCACAACGGGGGCCTCACACGCCCCGTGCAGAGCGGCCTCGGGCACACGGGGCCCGGGAGCCGGTTTTACGCTGCCCGGATCACGGGAACGAGAGGCCCGATCCCGCAGCCGGGCGGGCAGCGCCCTCCCTTCACGCCCTCCGCCAAAGCAAAGCCTCACGGCGGGAGTCCCGCCGCCCGCTGTGCCAGGGGGCGACGCCGAGGCCTCTCAGAGCCCCCCGGGAGAGGTGGCGACGGCGGCGGGGGCGTTCGGGCCGCCGGGAAGGGCAGCGCCGGCGAGGCCGGGACGCGGCTCAGGCCCAAGCCCAGGCTTTCCCTTCTCCTTGCCCACCTCCCCGCGGGCAGCCGCTCACCGGTCACTGCTCCATCCCCCGCCGGTCGTCGCCGCCGCCGCGCGCGCACCGCCGGCGGGTCACGTGACGCGCCAGGGGTCAGCTGATTCTGACGTAGAGCGCTCCTGCTTTGCGTCAGAGTCAGCTGACCTGCCGGCGCATCACGTGATCCGCCGGCGGGTGCGTCCGGTCACGTGGCCGCGCGGCGGGGCGAAGGGGGTGACGTAGCGTGGTGTCGCGGCCGTGGCCCTCGGGGCCACGTGTTCGAGACCCGGCGCGGCCCGATCGGCGGCTTGGCTCACCCCCGGGGACATCTCTGACCCCACGGACACCGGCAGCCGCCTCGGGGCGCCGAGCCGAGCGCTCTGCGGCCACCACGGGCGCCTCAGGCGCTGGCTGCCACACGGCCTGGCGAGTTCTGGGCTCAGTTGGGGAATTCGTGGGAAGGCGATGTTGTTAAGAAGGCTTTTTATGATTTTTGTCCTTAGGGCAGAGAATCATAGAATCACTAGGTTGGAAAAGACCCACTGGATCATCAAGTCCAACCATTCCTATCAGTCATTAAACCCTGCCCCTCAGCACCTCGTCCACCAGTCCCTTAAACACCTCCAGGGAAGGTGACTCAACCACCTCCCTGGGCAGCCTGTTCCACTGCCCAATGACCCCTTCTGTGAGATATTTTTTCCTAATGTCCAGCTTAAACCTCTCCTGGTGCAGATTTTGGCCATTCCCTCTCGTCCTGCCCCCTGTCACTTGGGAGAAGAGGCCAGCACCCTCCTCTCAGTAACTTCCTTTCAGGGAGTTGTAGAGAGCAATGAGGTCTCCCCTTAGCCTTCTCCAGGCTAAACAACCCCAGCTCCCTCAGCCGCTCCTCATAAGGCCTGTTCTCCAGCCCCCTCACCAACTTTGTCGCTCTTCTCTGGGCTCGCTCCAGAGCCTCAACATCCTTCTTGTGGTGAGGGGCCCAGAACTGAACACAAGATTCGAGGAGCGGTCTCACCAGTGCCGAGTACAGAGGGAGAATAACCTCCGTGGACCTGCTGGTCACACCGTTTCTGATACAAGCCAAGATGCCATTGGCCTTCTTGGCCACCTGGGCACACTGCTGGCTCATGTTCAGCTGGCCATCAATTGACACCCCCAGGTCCCTCTCCTCCAGGCAGCTTTCCAGCCAGACTTCTCCTAGTCTGTAGCACTGCACAGGGTTGTACCCCGAAGAGAAGAATTGAGGTTGCAAGCGTCTGTGTCCATTCTTGCTGTGTTTAGCTGGTTTTCCTCAAATTGGCACTTGGAAAACACAGTCTTGGGAAATGAGGTGGTGTTTGTAGCTAGCGGCATTCCCCAGGGCTCGGTCCTCAGCCCCGTCTCATTCATTGTGTTCGTTAATAATAAAGGATGAGGGGACAGAACATGTCCTTACAGAACTGGAGGGGTTGTTCGTACAGCAGGGACTGTGCTGCCATCCAGCGAGACCTAGACAGGCTGCAAAGTCGGGAAGGAACCTAATGAAATTAAAAAAAGGCAAGTGCAGAATTCTGTGTCTAGGGAGGAATAACTCCCTGCGGCAATACAGGTTAGGATTTGACCTGCTGGAAAGCAGCTCTGTGGAGAAGGATCTCGGAGCCTTCCCCTCTACTCTGTCCTAGTGAGGCTGCACCTGGAGTATTGGGTCCAGTTCTGGGCTCCCCAGCTCCAGAAAATGAGAAACTACTGGAGAGAGTCCAGCAGAGGGCCACAAAGATGATCAGGGGACTGAAGGGTCTCTCTTACAAGGAAAGGCTGGCTGAGCTTGGTCTGTTTAGCCTGGAGAAGACTGAAAGGGAATCTTATCAATGCTTTTAAATACATAAAGGATTTCAGGAGGACGGGGACAAACTCTTTTCGGTGGTGCCCAGCAATAGGGCAAGAAGCAGTGGGCACAGACTGGAGCGCAGGAAGTTCCACTTGAGCATCAGGAAAATCTTCTTTACCCTGAGGGTGACAGACCACTAGAACAAGCTGCCCAGAGGGGTTGTGAAGTCTCCTTCTCTGGAGATATTAAAAAAGCACCTGGACATGTTCCTATGTAAACTTCTCCAGGTGAACCTGCTTATTCAGAGGGTTTGGACTAGATGATCTCCAGAGGTTCATTTCAACCTCAAATATTCTGTGATTCTGTGACTTGGGAAACAAGACAATATGCATGCAGTTGAAGAGTGCAAAAAAAGTAGACTTGGAAGGGAACTACTGCAGTTTTGTTTTGGGACCAAACTGCATTTTTCTTGCCTTTCACAGTAGTTGCTAAATAAAAAATAGCAGGTTGTAAATTACTGTATTACTAGAGAAGCCAATTCCTTTTATTGTGTGAAACTGCTTGTCATGTTAATTGACAATATTATTTGGAGAAAGCAGGAACCACATACAAGATGCAAACTACTTTGGTTGCTGGTTTTGGTGAACCAAGTGTATAATTCTTATTTTTTCTTCTTTTTTTTGTCAAGTAGGCTAGAGTTGGGGCTATCCTATAGCTATAGAGAGGAGGCACAAATGTGATGGCAGATAGCAACAGGTGACTTCATGTAGTTCCAGCCCAGCAAAGGATGTGGATTCACGTCTCTGGGAGTAACTCCAAGCTTCTAATCCTGTGGTCTTCTTTCCCTTAATTATTTATAGATCTAGTAGCTCCAAACCCTGCTTGGTGAAGTTCAGAGTATGAACATTGTTAAACAACTCTTAATGAGGTAAGTCAGTCTTCCTTCAGCCATTTCTGTTCTTCAGTCACCAGAGGCTTCTGAAAATGTTCTCATTGCTGAACCTTGCCTCCAGCCATTTTTAATTCTCTCAACATTCCCCAACGTGTACAGTTTAGCTAGAGAGACATCTCTTGTATCAGTATAAAAAGGCATACTCAGTCGAACAGAAACTTACCCACCTTAAAAGTGGGCAATTTTTAAATACCTGCATTACAAATTCCACCAAGAATAATTTCTTAATGACTGAATTACTGATGTTCTGTTTTCAGTGGAAATTTATTATAAAGCTTCACAGTAGACACATTTTCTCATTATTATTGCAAGCCGTTTCCTCAAAATGTGACAATGTATGCCATATGCCAACACTAACTAGCAAGTGGAAATCATTATCTATGTTATTTTTGGAACAAGATAGGATTTTTTTGTGTGATCCGTAGCTCCAAGCTATCAGGCAGAAACTTGGCATTAACCTCTATAAATAAACAGAGTGGTTGGTAAATGATACTATAAAATAAGTACTTAACAGAAGAACAGCAAGCATTTCTAACCTGCTCGATGACAACATGCTTGTAAAAACCACAGGAGAGAATTCTGAGAACAAGGACCTATGATCTGCCACTTAAAGTCCACTTGCCATTTAGTTAATTAAGATCAATGAGGTACAAAGCAGGCCTATAGGCAATCTATAACTCTTCACCAGAACACAAAGTGGGGAAAAGGAATTAATGTTAATTAAATAATGGGGACATTAGCACCCTCAGAATAAATGCACAGTAAGAGTGAGCTGCAACATGGTCTTTAGACAAGTTGTCAGTGAGAAACTTGAGCCAGTTGTGCAGTAGTAATAAATGGTGTCATGGAGAATGCTGTAAAGAATAGCATTTTAAACCAGAGCTGCTAAGATTTGAGTGGGTAAATGGTAGATTAAACAGATATGTTCACCAATATATTTATAAACGTACTTGCCTG
Source organism: Phaenicophaeus curvirostris (assembly GCF_032191515.1). Lineage (NCBI taxonomy): Eukaryota > Metazoa > Chordata > Aves > Cuculiformes > Cuculidae > Phaenicophaeus > Phaenicophaeus curvirostris. The sequence goes on along the minus strand of NC_091394.1, from coordinate 77,944,537 downwards.
TAACATTGCTCCATCTGGCCTGACGGGTATTTTTATGAAGACTCAGAAGCCTGAAATAAATGGGACACATTTTTTTGTAATGACTTGAGAAATTTATTTTTTGAAGTTTTTGTGGGGTGTAACGTGTCTTTCTGACCTTAGTTGTTTCCTGGTTTATTTTTTGAAAAATAATTCTCTCTTTAAATCATTGCATAGAAATTTCATTCTACAACCCCGGTTTATGTCAAAAAAAGACCTGGGATCAGCTCTCCACGTAGGCCTGTATTCAGCTTTGATATCTGAATGACTCATTTTTGTTCAGGGAAACTCTCATGCCCAGGCTAAACACAGACTGACTGTGTATCGGGGTGCACAGAGATTTTGCAGATACTACTTCGGATTGAGAAAGCTTGCCTAGGAGTTGAGCAAGAGGTGGCAGAGGGGTGGGTTTGTCCTTAGGTCCAATCTTTTATCACCTGTGGAAAGTGGTTGCTCTTCTATATTTGGAGAGTGAAAATAAGAACACATGAGATGGGTTATGAAAGTAGCTGCCACTGTTTGGAAATCCTGGTGATGAAAGTAAAACTACCCGGGGCTAGAGGAGTCCCACGGGATTTATATGACCTAAAGCTTGCGTGCCGCACCAGGCGGTGCCAGGGAGTCCCCAGCTGGGGAATTCAAGCCTGCTGCATTGGAGCCTCAGCCAAAAAAACCCATGTCAGAAGCCATCCAAGGACTCCGACCCATGAAAGCCCTCTCGTTTGTGAGTTGACCTTTCCGATCCACATTCCCTCATGGCAACGAGTTTTTCCAAAATGAACGTGGGGACACACATTTCTGAGGGAAAAAAAGATCTTCTTTGAATTCTGATTATCCACCCATTTTCTTTCTATTATGTGGTTAGATGTGCAGCCAGCTTTTCTGCAATGATCTCTGCAGAGCTTCGTGTTCTTCATTGGTATGTAGATACACAACAGAGTTTGGCAGAGATGGTATAGGTTTCCCTTGCTTTATGGCACTCTCTGAAGCCACGTTACTTAGATATTATACAAACAAAACATGAAATACTGACTTCATAGAATCATGGAATGATAGAATGGTTTGGTTGGAAGAGACCTTAAAAATTCCACCTCACCCTGCCATGGGCAGGTACGTCCCACTAGATCAGGCTGCCCAAGGCCCCATCCAACCTGGCCTCAAACACCTGCAGGGATGGGGTGTCCACAGGTTCTCTGGGCAACCTATGCCAGTGTCTCACTACCCTCAAAAAAAGAATTTCTTCCTAACATCTCTAAAATTTCTTCCTAAATCTCTCTTTCAGCTTAAAACTGTTGCTCCTCATCCTATTCCTATAGTCCCTGATAAAGAGTCCCTCCCCAACTTTCCTATAACCCCCTTTAAGTACTGGAAAGATGCTATGAGGTCTTCAGGGAGCTTTCTTTCCTTTAAGCTAATGGAAATATTATCATCAATTTAAACATGATCAATTTTACTCACAGGTTTATTGATGTGTCAGTGGGATTTTTTTTTTTAAATTCTGTCAATAAAGGTGCAAACATAAAGATTTGTACAATCTGCAGGGGAAAAAATGCAAAGCTATGTTTTCTAAAGGTTGAGAATAGAAAAGAGTAATATTGCTACGCATACATCCCAATATCAAGTTGCATAAGATGCAAGTATCTGAAAAATAAGGAATGTGATAGGGTAAGAGCATGATGTTCTGTGTAACATGGGGAAAGTGCTATATAAGACCCCATCCTCCAACATCCATTGCCTTAGCTGATAGGAGAGTGAGAGAAAAAATATTATTGTTTTCACAAAGTTACTCAGACAAAGTGGAAAGAAAATAAACTTTTATTACTTTGTTATTTACTTTTATTTTTCCTGGAGGTGTTTTTTGAAAACATTTTAATAAAAGATACCTATCAAAGCACATTGCGTTTTAATCTTTCTTGACGTTGCCTGGGAGACACAAGCCTTAAGATTGACATTTAAGTATTTGAAAAAAAAATGTTTACAAACCAGAGCAGAAATGGCATGTTTTCTTTCCAAGCTTTGTGAAGGAGACAAAATGTCTTTTTCCTAGCTGCTCCTCTCTTTTAAAACTGCCTCCCTAGATTTCAGCTTCAGATCAAGGACGTGAGGAAGATAATAAATTTGAATTTTCCAAAAATATAAAAATTCCTGAATTACTCCCGTTGATGTTGAAGTTTCCATTGGCATGTATTTATGTGTATGGCCATTTAAGTATTCAATACAATGTGGGCAGCATCAGAACAGGTGCAGAAAGACTTAAATCAGCAGGCCTTAAAAGCTTTCGGGCAGGAGGTGCTCTGACAGACTTAAAATCCACATCCAAAGCCTTGTTCCAAACCAAGCAGAGGGAAGTTATGAACAGACTTTGTGGCACGGACGGTTATGGACAGCCTGAATATGTGCTCCACCCAGACTGCAGTGACCGCTGCCTCCCCTGTTTGGTGTAGGGCAGAGAGACCTCAAGTACTTTGCTGATGCAGGACTCGGAGCCAAGATATTTGAGAGGGCACCTGATTTATGGAAAGGGTGCTAGGAAGCTCAATGATGTCATGAATCTGTGTTTCAGAGCCTCTGATCTTGAGCTGTGTTGTCAAGACAAGCTGATGGGGGCTTCTGGCACTCTAGCTCCAGGCGTGGACTGATCAGAAGGGACTGGGAAAGCTGTAGCCATGTGCAGTCAGCAGTGCTCAGGGACATAGGCAGCCCTATCACTGCACAGCGATTCCGTCCAGAGGCTGTTGTGTCAGGCTTGGTGTTAGTTCGGCTCTCAAATAACACGAAGTCAGGCAATGTCCTTCACGCCTGTGTCTATGGCAGAGCTCAGCTGGCCGGGCTACACTGGCAGAATTTGTAGGGTACAGGGTGTTTCACACAGTTACAAATGTGTCCAGTAGAAGAAACCTCAGAGCCTGGGGAGGTCTGTCTGGAGAATGGTTGGATGCTTTGGGAGCTGTGGAAGCAGCCACGAATAAGCTCTATGGACACCAGCGATACCAGGTGTCACTGCGATGGAGTTAGATGCATGAACCCCTCTGTGAACCTTCACTGAGTTAAATTTCATTTAGGTAATTTCAGTATCATAGAATGGTATTTAAATGAATTATATGTCTGTATATTCTGAAAAATTGAAGCAATCTGCAGTAACAGCAATAATGGATTGGAGTCTTATATTTTATGAAAGATTGTGGAGATGCAGGTGACATTGCAATACTAATTGTTATAATTTGGCACCCAGCTCTGCAAGCACTCGTTTAACTGAGCAGGGTATCCATTATGCCATTGTAGGCAGCACCTTTGAACACAAAAGTTTCTGGCTAGAATAGAGATGATACAGGCTACTACCACAGCAGTTTTTATGGGAAAAACAAAAGCCCTGTCTCACTCATATAGAATTGTGCTAGAGATTTTTCTTTTAGATTTTTTTTAAAAAAACAATTTTAATTATTTACTGTATTATTTTAAATTTTGTTTCCTCTCATTGAACAGCTTTGGTTATAATCCTAACCAAATATTTTCCCCTTCACAACATTATATTATAAAAGGTTTGATATAGTTTGATAAGAAACTATTTGACGTCAGAGCGAGCTTACAAAGTCATCGTCTCCCTTCTGTGTCCTTGCCTGCTGGCCCTACCCCATGTCACCTCCCCTTCTGCCCCGCGCTGCATCATCACAAGCAATCTGTAGCCACACAGTGGGCTCACATGGGTGAAAACCAACCTTTTTTCCACCCTCTCCTGTTATTTTACAACTGAATCCATTCTACAACCTGATCTAATCAGTGTCTGTAACTGTGCCAGCGTGTGGAAGGAGAGAGCTGGTGGGAGAGCAAGAGGCTCAGAAAGTACAAGAGCACTGAGCTGCACAGCTGATTCATGCAGCAGTTCCACTGAATCACGTCCTTACTTGAATAAAATTATGTACGTGTATATGGTTTATATGGCGTTATATTTTTCTTATGCTATCTACAACAAACAAATGTTTGCCAAACACAAAATTCATAAATCCTGTAAAGTTTATCTTTACTTAAAACTTCTGATAGAGGGCAATGTTAGTACAGCTCATCTTGTGTGTCCTAGCTCTGCCCTCGTTTCTCGCAGTCTATAAATGAAAGTATGTCTGTCTCTTCACAGATGTGCAGCAAAGCTAATATTTCACTCGAGGTTCCTGGGAGCTGAAGCCTCATTTTGCCAAACATACCTCCAGTGCAGCTACATGGACTATGTGGCTCTTACATACCACTACATGTTTATTTTTAGTTTGCCAAAAGGGCAGTGATTTACCTGCTCGTAAATTTACATCTTTGCATATATTCCCCAAGTGACAGTGGAGATTCTTCCCTCTCTTCTCACGGTGGGTTTTTTACCAATAGGGCAGATGAACTAAGGAAGTGCTAAAATCCAGGCAGCATATTGGAAATGCTCGATATGGACAATACAGCAAAAATGAGCAAAGTCAGTTAAAACCAGCAAAGCCTCTGCTCAAAGCACAACCTCACCTTCATTAGACTTGATAACTTGTGGCTTCTTTTGCTCATATTTGCATTATTCAGGATTTCTTGGTCCTGTTCAATAAAAGAAGAAACCTACAAGGAAGGACTCAGGAAAGGCTGGTCTCAGGTCAATGTGAAGGTGTAAGTGGGATCTTTGGTGAAAAATAAACAAAAACTGGTTTTGTCTAGCATTTGAAATTAATGTCTTCAGCAGGAAGCATCAAATTTTTCGAGAGTTTTGTAGCAGTGTTATGGTCTCCAAATATTTATCTGAGTCCTCCGTCTCACATTTGCTTTCTCACAGGACATTTTTTCTGGCTTTGCTGTCACTAGGAGGTAGATATCAGTGGATTTAGTCATAAAAACTGAAACACAAGGCTCTGTTTTTCCAGTCTTGCAGAAGCTGCAGGTGAACACAGCAGTAGTTACGTTGCCCATTAATAAAAGTGCAGAAAAAGCCTTGGTTTTAAGATGATGTCCAAATTAAAATGATGCTTGGTTAAATGGCTTTTTGTAAGTACTTGTATGGTCTTCATTGGTGCAACACTTAAATTCTGGGAGTTTTAGCATGGCTGTTGATGTTCCTCTAACTTAGGGATAAGGTTAAGGTGACAAGTGTACTCTGAAAAGGGTAGTAGTTAAGTTGCAGACACAGAAACAAAGCCTGGCTTTGAGAATGGTAGATGAGTCTAGAAGGCTGTTGTCTTTGCTGTGTTTGAAGAAACATAAAGTTAAATCCTGCCAGACTAATTCAGCTTCTGTTGAATGTATGGAATAGGATTACACCCTTGGGATACAATTTAAGCAGATTAAAATTGCAATCTGTGTATGTGCAAGGGTAAATTTTGACAGCAAGGCACAGATAAACAAATATTCATACCATCCAACCTGCTAACAGTTGCAGGCCATGTCATCTCAGACCTGATTTTTTACTGCTGTGTAGCACTGTATTTATTTTTTCTATGAAAAGAAGACCTGAAGCACAACCAAGCTAATGATTTAGGATTTTCTATTAGCCAGGGTGAGATAAAAAGAGATTGTTTTACAAGTGAGTTGCTGCATCTTCATAGAAGAGCTTGGTAGTCTGGACAGGCCATTTGCTCCCAGTAAAACATCGCTTGTTAGAAAGATTGTCATTCCTTTACCAGAACGAAATTACTTCCCAGGAGGCACTGAAGTTTATCGTAGCATTTACTCTTTATTTGCAAGAATAAGTTATCACCCAGCAGTGGCATTTTGGATGTTTTATCTTTTGTTCTATTCTACAAGTATATTCCAAAGTTCAGACAAGGAGTACATTTTATTCTGTCTCACACCTGGAATGAAGTCACACAATAAATATCTTTCAGTTAACTCCATCGCCATCCTTTGCGTCATTTTGCCCTTTGTTTATTCTGCAGCTGAAAATATTCAAGGTCTTTCTTTTTACTGGGCTCTTCTGGACTCGGATGAAATAATGCACTAGATTTTTCCAAGTCAAATTCCTTTGAATCACATTTATTCTGCTTGGGTGAATTAGTAATTGGATCAAATGTATTTCAATTACACAATGAAGATAGACATGAGCTTGTGCTGAATTCCCTGGATTTGGAAAATATAATATGAAACACAACCTTTTTTAAGTAAAAGCATGCATTGGGAAAAAGAGAGAAGCTAGAAGAACTGTTGACACTTGTTACATGAACTGGAGACAGCTGTAAGATAAGGAGGCACCTTTTCTTGCCTAAAGCACAACTTGCATGGCAAACAACCAAATTTGGTAGATGCAGTTATGAGGTTCATGTGAGTTAATGCCTAACACATTGCAGGTGGGAAAGGAGATGCGAAAGTGTGAATAATAATAAATAATAACAGCGGCAACAATAGCTCTTTAATACCGCTTTCATTCATAAATCTCAGAATGATACATCTCCCTCATACACCTTGATTTTTCTCGTGTTGAAGTGGAACTTCACATGTTCCAGTTTGTACCAGTTGGCCCTTGTCCTGTCACTGGGCAATGCTGAGAAGAGTCTGTCTCCATCTTCTTGACACTTGCCCCTTAATTTATAAACATTGATAAGGGCCCCTCTCAGTCTTCCAGTTCTCCAGCCTAAACAGACCGAGCTCCCTCAGGCTCACTGATGAATATGTTGAACAAATTTATGGATGAGGAGAATGAAGTATCAGGAAAGGACCTGACTTGCTCCTGTTAAAGCAGTGGTAGAGAAAAGACTGAACCCAGGCCTTCAGCCCCTAGCCCAGCATGGGAACAGCCCTCCTGTGGGAACAGCTACCTTCTCCATGCTCTGTTTTTGGTCAACAGCAGAAGTCTAGTTCTGCATTTGAAATGCAGTCCTACTGGTAGGACTGCCAGATCTTACCACGCATAGTCTGTCTGAAAGGATGAGCTTTCCTGGAAAGAAAAGGAAAAAATGTGAGCACAGGAGAGCTTCAAAAAACCAGTATTTTTTTTTTCTGTTTGCAGAGTCTAACCTCTTCCTTACACATGGCACATCAATGTGCTCATCGGCCACTCAGAGAGGCAATGCTCTCTTGCGAGTGAGGGGCCACTGTGGTTGCTGTGCTGGAGTAGCCCTGATTTAGGGATGACCCTTAAGTTTCTTTCACCCTTCCTCTTAAATAACAGCAGCTCCTGGGAGGTTTTGGCCCAGAGGCTCTCAGGTTTCTAGGGGACTAGGAGCAGGAGTTCAGTTTATGTTAATCTTGTCTTCTAGTTGTCATCTGTGGGTCCCCAGTCTGATTTCCTGCTCAAAGCCAGGGTAGAGTGAGAGACCTGGAGGTTGGGGCTGGAGATCTGCAACCCAATTAGAAACCCATGGCTTTCAGCTCTCTGCAGACAGCAAAGATCAGCTGGAAACTGCCATCGTAACAAACACAGCAACAATGCTTGGGGCTCAGTGCCTTTTCATCCAGGGGCTTCACACACAATTAAGCCTGTGTAATTGAAACAGTCCTTTTTATAGACACAGTAGAGACAGGGAACATGAGACCTTGTCTGAATTACTTAAGTTGCAAAAATCTCACTGTTAAAATCTCACATTTTAAAATCGATCTAGCTAAAGTAGGGCAGCTTTCCCATTGTAGGCATGCCCTAAGGCATGGAGGGTTCCCATTAATTCCACTTAGGAATATGAATGCTTAACATTCATGAAAATCTGGCCCTCAGCAATGAGCCTTAGGAGATGTGTATTTTTGGCAGGGAGCCAGTGATAGGAACGAGAGCAGAAATTTGTGGTTCGTGGCAGGGAAGGGAACAAGGAAAGCCATCAAGGAGCATAGCTCTGCTCTCCTGCCTTCCCTTTCCTCAAAAGTCAGCCACTGCTGGTCATGTGCGTAGGTATATCTGTACTTCCTTGAGATGATCCAGCTCTGCAGTGCCCTGCTCAGAGCCGCATCAACATCAGGATGTGGCCAGGGAGCCAGGACTGGGGCCCAGGATACACACAGCATATCAACTTGCTTTGCCATGTTAGCTCCTTTCTGATGGAAGTAAATTATTTACATCTCTGTGGTGAAGTGGATCTCATGTCTGTGTGAAGAACACACAGCTGAGCAAGGACTGGCTGGGCAGAAGGAGTAGGGAGCATCTCTGTTTCATCACTGTGAACTGAAATACTGAAAGTAATACACAAACCATGGCACTGTCAGCTCCAAAAGAACCCTCCATATAATTAAACAAAAAACCCCTTATGATTGCCTTTTAGAGATATTTGCTCCTTTCTGATGCCACTAACTATTCCACATTTGAGTTTTTCTATGCAACTCATGATTTTTTCCCTTGCAGATCCCTTCACTGCAGCAACTGGGCAGAAAACCTGGGTAATATCAGCGGGTCTCACAATCCCTTAGCAAGCATTGCGACACTGCAGCTGGCTCGCTATGTTTGCAGAGACCTTTTGCCTTGGTAGCTCACACATCCCGTTGGTCTTAATGTCACACTGACAGCCCAATGGATTAATCCAGACTTCATGCTCTGATAAAAGCTGGTGCTTCCAGGCAAACTGGAGTATTGGAGTGAGATTTAATACTTGATATGTCTTTTGCTGCTTAGCCGATGTGCACAGACTGCTGGATATTTCTGCTTGTGTGATTATTTTTTAAATTTGAGTTCTTAATACTCAGAGTAGGCCATTTTTACTGAGAGTTCATATGTACCTAACTAGATTTCTTGGAAGTGTCCCTTTGTGGAAAGGAAGTGCACAGGGCTAATTATAATCGAGACTTAGCATATGTTTAAGGCCATAACATACCTGTAATCTAAGACATTTATCTGCTTTTAAAGGACGGTGAACAAACATTCCTGATGGGCTTCCACCTCCCATCCAGTCACTGAGGAGTTTGTTCACTAGATTTGCCTTTTTTTGGTTTTCACTTTTAAGTTATTCATGAATATATATGAGAAGTAAAATACACAAGTGAGTGAGAAACTGCTTGAAATGAATGCCGCTGTCAGCAAGGCTACAACTATTACAAAGTGGCACCATTTTTGAACGTGACATCCACGTGTATCTCAGACCACCTGTTTTGCTGGGTTAGCCACAATGCTCATGTAGTCATCTATCCTTTCCCTGACAACAGTCAGCAGAGGAAGGGGCAAAAGATGTCCTGATGTTGATTATCTGAGGACTGGGGTAAACTGTGATTGCTTTCAAAATTTCAAATTGTTGCAACTCTGCACACTTGTGTTAGTAGTCGCGCCCTCACTGACTCTTACACAGTTTTTGCCAGCCATACCATCTAGTAGCTGGGAGCCCCACAGCTGAACTATCTGTCACGAGGAACAACCTTATTTCACATCACTTCTGAGTGTGTTGCATTTTTATTTCTTCAACTGTCCATTTCTCTTTGCATCGTAAGAGAGAGTGGAAATCCATACTATATCTTTACTATACTGTCATTATTTGATGTATTTCTTTAATCTGTATTTCTCTGCTTAAGCAGACTTTTCTATCTCCAGGATTCTCTATCCTGGAAATAAGCTGTTTTTAAGTAAATGTGAGTAAGAATTCAAAGTGAAATACTGTTTTGCACAAGCTTCTTGTGTGGCCACCCCTCCTCTGTACTTGGAAGGCTTTTTAAAAATGTGTTCCAGCATACTTCTACTGCACACAGAGAGTACATTGCAGAAGTCCCAGCTTACTCCCCGTAGCTCAGATCTTTTCCCACCATATCTCAACAAGCAGGGCAGACGTGCTGACATGCAGTTGCACAGCAATAACGTCTGGACAGGACAACCATGTCCTCTGTCAACCTCCACCACTATCCTTGTGCAGATGGGCTCTTGAGGAGGTTGTTGATCACCTTCCCCAAAGCCTCCTTTAAACCTCCCTGACGCTGTAGTTCCTGAAATAGGGTTAAGGGCTGTCATCACGTGTGTAGGGACGGCTGGGCACAGCGTGAAGGGAGGGGCAGAGAGGGGTGTAGAGAGATTACTTGGCTGCATTTTTACACATTCTGAGTAATATGGAAGATTAAGGTATAAGCAATCAAAAAAGGAAAAGGTAGGTCAGAAGCATGCCTTCATTTGTCATGTCTGCATTTGCTGTGCAGCCACAAACTCTTTGACCTCTTAGTTCAAGGACAATCTTATCATATGGGCAAGTCTGGAAAAAGGCTAGGTGTAATTCCTTAGCTTTCAGAGCAATAGTATGTCCCAGGTGGGATGTTGCAGAACTGTCAGTTTTATTTGTTGGTTGTTTTTTCTTTTCATTTACAGATTATCTGAGCACTTGAGCTATGAGAGTGATGTGGAAATCATTTATTCTGTAAAGACTTTCCCCTTAAAGGCAAGCTCACATCGTAAAAGGTCTCTCAGGCTTTGTTGAGGGCTGGCAGGAGTTTCTGAGTGACAGCCAAAAATATGTTCTTGCGGCAGAATTTCCACATTGATGGCACTACAACAGAGGAAGCTTCACTAGAGACAGAGCAGGCAAACCCACGCTTTGGCAGGATGGAGCGTTCTGCTTGCCTAGACGCAAGGATAGCTGTCATCTTTGCAGTTTTATTTGTCTTCACTTAAAGCAGTGATAGGAGTTGTGTTCATACAGAAAATAAAAATAGTCCTAGTAAAAATATCCTGGGTTTTTATCCCCTCACTTTTATCTTACTCAAGAGTTATCTGCATTGCTTTGGAAAGCCGATACTCTCTGAACGCAGCACAAGCCCGGCATAGTGCTGGATGCCCTGACTAATTACTGGGTAGTTACAAATGCTGAAAAGAACGAAGAAGAGAAACCCTCTAAACTTTCCACTGTTTCAGTCTTGCATTAGCTGCCGCGGATTTAGTACCCTTTTCAGCTGGAGCCAAGACAAGGTTTCAAATGACTCGTGCAAATGGACTAAAGTTTCAGTGTAGCACATGCCCAGGAGGACATTCTCTTCTACCTAGCTAATTCCCAAAATATAATCAGCAGGCACCGGCTGAGCCGAGGGAGCCTCTCGCATGTACAGTGCGTTACCCTGCTGGTTGACCTAGTTGTTGATGCCGGGAGTCACACACAATGCCAAGCCTGTTAAGTGACTGCAGATTTCTTCGCGCAAACAAGCAAACAAGAAAATGAAAGCTTTCAGCTGGGCTGATAAGCTCGTAGGGGAACATAGGGCTTGTTTTTTTGGTTTGGTGTTTGGTTTGGCCTTTCTTTGAACCCAGTTAAGATGGAAAGCTGTAGTAATCTTCAGTGCAGTGCACAAAGCGGGTGAAGTCTGAAGGAGGCTGACCCACAGCTCCCCAGCCATTTGGGGCTTACACAGCATCAGCCCCACTCCACGTGTCACATCCTCCAGTGCCCTGGGAGTGTTTGCTCTGTCGTGCTGATGTCTTAGTCAGAGAGATACAGGGAAAGACTGAAACTGTCTGTGTTACGATGAACCCTAGTCAAAGGCGTCACAAGGCTGCTGCGAGACAAGCAGCGTCAGTGACGTTTCCATACTTCTGACTTGTGATTTCCATATCACTGAATATTAAACACACTTTGAGGAATATTAAAGGGACCTGGATTTCAGAGGAAAAATGCACAGCATTTTGTGATCTGTTCATCTGTAAGGGCTCAGTGCTGGGTCCAGCCCCGATCAATGTGTTTATCAATGACCTGGATGAAGGCATTGAGTACTCCCTTAGCAAGTTTGTGGATGACACTAAGCTGGGTGTTGATTTGCTGGAGGGTAGGGAGGCTCTGCAAAGGGATCTGAACAGGCTGGACCGATGGGCTGAGTCCAACGGCATGAGGTTTAACAAGGCCAAATGCTGGGTCCTGCACTTGGGGCACAACAACCCTGTGCAGTGCTACAGACTAGGAGAAGTCTGTCTAGAAAGCTGCCTGGAGGAGAGGGACCTGGGGGTGTCAACTGATGGTCAGCTGAACATGAGCCAGCAGTGTGCCCAGGTGGCCAAGAAGACCAATGGCATCTTGGCTTGTATCAGAAACGGCGTGACCAGCAGGTCCAGGGAGGTTATCCTCCCTCTGTACTCGGCACTGGTGAGACTGCTCCTCGAATCCTGTGTTCAGTTCTGGGCCCCTCACCACAAGAAGGATGTTGAGGCTCTGGAACGAGTCCAGAGAAGAGAAACAAGGCTGGTGAGGGGGCTGGAGAACAGGCCTTATGAGGAACGTCTGAGGGAACTGGGGTTGTTTAGCCTGGAGAAGAGGAGGCTGAGGGGAGACCTCATTGCTCTCTACAACTACCTGAAAGGAGGTTGTGGAGAGGAGGAGCTGGCCTCTTCTCCCAAGTGACAGGGGACAGGACAAGAGGGAATGGCCTCAAGCTCTGCCAGGGGAGGTTTAAGCTGGACATCAGAAAAAAAATTTCACAGAAGGGGTCATTGGGCACTGGAACAGGCTGCCCAGGGAGGTGGTTGAGTCACCTTCCTTGGAGGTGTTTAAAGGACGGGTGGATGAGGTGCTGAGGAGCATGGTTTAATGGTTGATAGGAATTGTTGGACTCGATCCTGTGGGTCTTTTCCAACCTAGTGATTCTGTGATTCTGTGACTACAATGTTCTTAAAGGATCAGAAAGGAACTTACAAGTGCTGGTCTAAATCCTTTTCACCTCTAAAAGCACGAACACAATAATTGTTCTGTGCTTCCAAATACAGCTTGTATGAGCCATATGTGTTTTAGGACCATGCCATGTAAGCATTTTGAGATGGCATTTAAAAACAGTATAAGTAATATTCAGAAAATTCTTTTCAGTCATAAAAATTTCTTTTCAGCATCAGGTGTGGTCTGCAAAGCACAGGAGCTTGTCACCATTTTTGGTGATTCTGGAGAAGCCAGGCTTGCTCCTGGAGGAAGCCCTTCTTTGTAGCCTATAACATGGGTATGCAGAAACTGGTTTTATGTTCTGTCTTGAAAGATTATTTGTGAACACTTTAAGAACTGAGGAGAGGATTTACGATGCAGAGTGAGAGGATGGTTCTTTGCTCAGCAATGTTCCTGCCCAAAGAGCCCAAAGGTCTTGCCCTGACCTTTTTCAGAATATTTTTATCAGGGTATTTTCTTATTCAAAATACACCTTCAGGCAGAGGGAAGTGTCCCCATCATTTTATTTTATTAAAAAGTAGTCCCATGAATGCACCTTCTCCATCTGGCTGTAGTTATGAGTGCTGTGTACGCCCCGTGGGACTGGGCAGAGGACTACAATGCATGGGTAACATTCAAGGCAGTGACGCTTTCATTTTTGTGAGAAATGAATGTTCTAGAAACCATCCTTCCTATAAAATAATTCTTCCAGTGTAGATGGAATTATGGAAAGAAGCTCCTCATCACCAGCAGGACAAAGGACCCACACAGAACGGGGTTTTTTTGTTAAATATTACATAGTGTAAATATTAATGGGCCATGGGTGCTAGAGACAAACTTTCTGGATCAGATCCAATGACTGCAGGTGTTACCACGGTAGTTCCTCCACCAGATTTGAAGCAAAATCTTCTACTTGAGCAGCTCCACCGTGCTGGCTCACGTTCGGAGCCTGGGGCCTCAACTGAGTCCCACAGACTTACTTTTTCTACACAACTATTTATTAGCCTTTCATACCCTTGCAACACAATTGCACAGCTGCAGCAATAGCCTGTGCTTTCCGTGACAGTGCTGCCAACAAAAGGTCCCTTTGCACTGGTTTTGGGTCATATTCACAGAGATCCATACTGGAACAAGGTTCCCAGTCAAGTGGTCATGGTCCCAAGCGCATTGGTGATTAACAAGCATTTAGACAATACTTTTAGGTATATGATTTTAGGTTGCCTTATGTAGAATCTGGAGTCAGATTTGATGATCCTTATAGGTCTCTTCCAGCTCAGGATATTGTGTGATTCTATTTCTAGTGTTTTCTACTCTCGCCACTTGCCAACATGTGACTACAAGAATTTTAGTGCAACAATTTAGTGAAAACTTTAGGATCACTGGGTTCAAGAATAAGGAGAGGACCCAGGCTTTTTTTCTTAGCATTTATTCATACACAGAATACTAAATAATGTTGCTCATTTACTGTGCAATAGAAGTATCATCTCTGTGCAATAAAAGTATCATCTGTTAAAGAGGGACAAACAAAGAAGCTAATATACAAACTCAAGCTGTCCTCCAGCGCATGTTAGAAAGGCTGATTGGATTTTTGCAATCTGCCTCCTCTGCTCTCGTCACTTTATTCCACAGCTGAAGTCTCTACACAGCTCTAAGTGTTAGTAACTGGTCAATAGTCTGCTAGAGCCTCAATACAAACTGTCTAGAAGGATGAGCCACAAAGTGCCAGCAGCAGCAGCAGCTGGCCAAGGGCCGACAATGGGAAGAGGTGTCCCTCCGTCTGTAAAGAAAATCATAAGGAAAGAACAGTGAACCACACTAGAGCTATTGCAATATCTTATGTGATGTTTTTAAAGGGGCATTTATTGTAATATGTTGGGAATATGGAAATCTCTCTTTCTTCCTCCCCAACCCTGCAAAGATGTGTATTGACATATTAAAAAATTGTGGCTTGTATTGTTCCCTTTGCAGAGTTTATTCCTAGAGCAGAGCTTTTTACACATGATCCCCCTCAGTTCAAAGTCTAACTAGAGTGTGCTTACCTCTGAACCTCTGGTGATGAAGAAGGCACCAGTTGTTTTATGGGAGGCAACTGCAAGGTTTGGGTTCCTTCCGAACAGGTCAGTAGCTGCATTACAAATAAGACCACTACTTATACTACCCACATTCACTTGGTGTAAATACCACCAAAGAACACAGGCTGCGAGAATGTGGGCCTAAAGGTGTCAGAAAAGTTCTTTTATTTCACTTTTTTTGCAATGCGTAAGAAAAGCCCACTCATGGTAAAATGCTCTTTGCTGCAAATTACATTTTAAGAACAATTAAAATTCAAGGTTCAAATCTGGAAAAGACTCAAAGAAGGATTTCTGTCCTGGAATTCTTTGAATTAATTCTTTGCACATCTTCCCTAACCTTTAAGTTCTCACTATTGGTCTTGTATATGTATGAAATTGTGATTACCCCATCGTGAACCAAAGCAAAGTTTTCATACAACATAGAGGACTGAGATGATACTCATTATCACATGGCTACTGATTGTACCATCAAAATAGCTTTTATTAAATCAACCACTTGAGAAAACAGGTAATATGTCATTGGACTTCAGGTTCCATTTCTAACCTGACGGTTTGTAAGAGATGAAGCTGAGAAATAAGACAATAATATCTTCAAATAGCAACACACATCTGAAGCATACCTTGAACTTGGGCTTCTATTATATCTGGAGTTGTTATGACAAGTTTATCTGCTGTGTGGCCTTTGGATCCAAATCCTATCCCACTAACAGAGACAGTAAAATTAACGTATCTAAGGCTTCTGTAAAACTGCTGAATTCAGGCAGCTAGGATCAACTATGCCCGAGTATGAATTTGTTTTAAAATTATTCTGTTTCTTTAGAAGCTCAAAGACTCCCACTAACTCTGTCTGCAAACTTGTCTGGTTGATCTCTTTCCCCCAGTGAGCTGTAAATTTCACTTAACTGAATGAACGGATCCATACTTGTTTGCAGAAGTTTGGACAGCTTATACTCTGTGTTTTGAAATTCTTAACCTAAATCATTGCAAAAGATGAATTAAAATGTTTCCAGTGTAATCAACTCCAGCTGTAGTTTTGGGGTCCCTCTGATCTTTCCCAGCCTCCAAAAGTATAAAAACCACAACGTAGTTCCTTGAAACTTGGTGTGCTTCTTTCCAAAGAGTCGACCTGGTGATGAGGGGACAGGAATGGTTGTTAATGTTTTCTCTGCTTCATATTCTGTCTCCTGAAATACTGCATATAATTTCATTAATTTTGTAATTATTGTAGTAGATACTAGTATTATGGGGATTTTATGATTATTATTTCAATCATGTTATTTTTAATAGCGATCCAGCATGTCGAATTCTAAGCACATTTCTGGCAAAGCATCTCTGTAGCTCATAGCTCCTCCTCTCACAGCTCAGTTCCTTCAGTGGATGCTGTGACTGCCATTACAGTGACACTTTCAGAGCGTCACTCAAGCACATTAATGCAGTTGTAATTACTGATGTGATTACCCTGCCAATATACAAGCTCCAAGTTACCATCCAGATAATTCTTCATAGGTATTTATGTTTATGTATTCACTTGTAGCACAAAAATCACTTGACCTTTAGTAAAGTTTGTTGCTTTATCTCTCCGTGTCACACTCCATACAGTCCTCTTAAATTTATTCCTCACAGATTTAAAAACCATCATTTCCACTGTCTTATTATGAAAACCTGAGCTTCTGATCTGGGGTTTGGGTTGGCTCTTTCCTTTTTATTTTCCCCTGCATCTCCTTTGGAATATCAAGATTCTGGTCTGCCTGCAAACCCCAAGCAGTTAACTACAAGTTAACAGTTAGCAGTTACGGCCTTAGCAGTTTTTCTGCCTAAGGTCATGATTTCAAATTGCTTGTAGTGACAGCCTTGCAGTACCAGTTGTTATCTGGCACAGGTAGGTATATAACTTTGTATTTTCATTGGAATCTCATTCATTTATTGTCTGTTCTGCAAGTACTGGAAGTTTACCATGTCATTAGTAACCTCCATTGTCTTTTGTAAAATACTTGCTGAATCGTTACAACACAAGGAAAATGGGTACCTCTCAAATTTCCCTCAAGTTTCCCTCCTATTAGGGCACGCAATCTATGTGAAAACTTCATTTTTCTGCTTGAGCAAAAAGTACTTGCACGTAGAGCTGCACATTAGTGAAAACTAATTACCCTGTCCTCAGCTTCCCAGCAGTAGGAGAAAAAAGGAGTTATCAGAGGAGGATGAGCCAAGAGAATGACCTGGTTTTCCAACATTGTGCACAGAGAGAGACATAAGCTGTGGCTGATGAGGAATGCTAATGGTATTGTGCAGCTGGCATCTCGCGCTGAAGCAAGCAGCCGCTGTGACAGCTCGGTACCGCCATCAGAAGAAATCAGCACCCATCTTGCAGGAAGCAGAGTTGTGTGCTTTCTCATCCCTAGGAGATTTCACTGCAGCACTTTATTATTACCTTTATTGTGCATTTCTCTCACTGGGTCATTAAGGATGCCATGTGAACATGTTATTTCAGTTTCCCAGAAGGGACTCTGGCAAAGGGAAATGTTATGTGGGCCTCATGGCTTTGTGGTGTCACCGTCCCGTAGAAGCTCATCTAAGATGTGGTAGGAAGAGAGAATTTGCTCCATGGACAGCAGCAGTAACCATGCCTGCTTCCCATGATTTGCACTTTATTTTTCCTGCTGCAGATATCCTAGCTCACACTATCACATCCCTGTCTCCCTCCTTCTCCACATACCCAGGTTCTCCCCACACGTCCTGGCACCCCTTGCTGATAGCCTGCTGAGGGCTGGCCAGGGAGGAGGCAGCGCTGCGGCTGGTCCAAGCCACTGCTGCCCAGCTCAACAGAGCAGATGATGGCTGAGCTCCTGCTGACACTTCATCCACTGCAAGCAGCCACTCTGCTGCAGAAAATAATTCTGTGTAGAATGCGAGTTTCATCCAGTGCCCTCTCACCAAAAGAAGAGGACTCTATATGCTAAATAAGTCCCTTTTACTTGGAAGGAAAAGATGAAGACCAGACCTGCTCCAGGTGGGACTTTTAACATGACTCCCTAGAAAAAGACAGGTGCTACCCTGAAGAAATTCAGAGACTTTGCAGTGCTAAAATCACAGAGCTGTGTCCAACCGGAGCTGAGGGGAAGGCATAGGGAGTATGATGGATTGCCTTTGCTGCAGTGATAGACTGCTACTATTGGCATCTGCAGCCTTCCCTCAGACTGAAAAAAAAAGCAGCTGTCTGACACTTTCTGGTATTTCTGTTGGAAAACTGAAGTTTAGAAGTCATGTATCATCTGTCAAAAATCTTTATGAATCTTGCTGTGCTAAATGCAGGGATGATGAATATGTGCTATGGAGTTTTGCAGAAGAGAAACAGAGCTTGCTGTTTCAGGCAGCTCCAGCCCAGTCATGCAAAGTTTGTTTAGGGCTCTTTTATCTAGATGGAGAGCCTCAAGGAAATGTCATCCCAGCAAAAAGCTTGGCAGGATGTCATCTGGATGATGGGAATATTCTTCTGACCAGAATTCAGAACTCAGATGGCTTACAGAGGCAATAACAAGACAGAGCTTGAGGGTAAACGGTACTAAATACAGCAGCATCTTAGCCACGGTGCTGCAAGTGGGATTGCCCACATCAAATCTCCCTGTTGCTGTTGCTGTTTTTATTCAAGGTGAACAGATTGATGAACACATTGTATGGACAGCAGAATAAGAGGAATGATGCCTAGTACATTTCTTTTACTCCTCAGGAAAAATGTTATGATGCCCTTACATGCCTATGTCTAAATAGTCCTTGGCAGAAAGGAGTCAGTGGTTACTAATTTTTAAGATTTTACTGAGAACAATAAGGTATTTGAGGTTTTTTTAAGGGTTCATCAGAAAACACTGTTACATTTTCTGAGTTTAGCTTTATCCCTGGTGATCATCCTTTCCTATTGTCTTCAGAGGGATTAAACTGTTGAGAGGAGGAGTCCCCTGCACAACAAGGAGCAAGAAAATGTGGAACTCAGAAAATGAGGAAAGGTGCTAGGATGAGAAGAGATCCCAGAGCAATTAGATAAACTGAAGGAAGAAGAAACATTAGGAGAATTGCATAGGAGTGTAAGACTGGAGACATATACCTGGCAGGGCTGTGGCCAGGCATAGGTGAAATAGGGAGGGGAGGAAAAACTGGCAGAGCAAAAGGGGGTTTGGGAGGGGGTAGTTGAAGCGGGGAATTGGGGCAGAGCACCAAGGTGCGGGTGGCCCAGAGACTGGCTGGTAACCACAGAAAGGGGAATTAAATACCACTTTCTGTAACCCCTCATGTTATGAAAGGAAATAATTTTCTCTAAACTACAACCAGGATTTGCTGTGCCTGCATTATTTTGAAACCTGGAAAAAAACAATTCAAAGTGGGACAGACCTGTCCTTTGATGATAGGAAGAAATTTTAACATGAGTGAAAAAGATGAAGAAATTTATCTTTTTCTAATTTACAGCTAGTTGCATTTTTAAAGTCCCTGTGGTAATTTTGTGTTGTTCCTTTTTTACTTTAAAAAGACTTGAGGCTGTCAAGTGTAATGCAGCATATTAAAACACCTCAATACTCTTTTGACTGTAGCACTTAAGTCTACAGGAAGACTTCCCAGAGCTTTGGAGATCTGGTATTTTTTCCTGCCTTTGTCATCACAGAATTTCAACAGGCATTGAAATATCAAAGTCTGACATTCACAAGGTAGCTTTAATACCTTGTGGAAATGTTAAAATTTGGACAATTCATTTTTCCTTTAGTCCTTACTTCCATTTTCAACCCAAATACAATTTCTGGGATACGGTGCTGTGCTGCTACCTGTTTTGAGCTTTTTATTTACATTCCTCTGCTGGATTAGGTCCATGTGAAGAAGACATGTACTGAAGGGAAGGGGTGATAATGGAAATTCAGAGAGCAGAGCAGTTGAGTAAGCTTCATGCCAAGCAATGTTGCAGTATAAGGACTAAAAAGTCATAAGATCCAGTATTTGTATTCTCAGAGACTACACTGTCTTCATTAATTTGCAATTACCATGGTGAACTAATGCTAAATTTCAGAGGGGAAGAAAGTAATAATTGTCTTGTTAACAATTAGAAGAGGCATTATGTCAAAAGTACCATAATAACATTTAAATTCAGACATTTTCCTTAAGATTATGCGTTCACTAAGTGACTGTAAATCACTAAGAGGCAGCATAATTAAGATTTTTTATTCATACAATGATGAGAAATACATACAAAGTCCTTACAGTTTAGGATTTCTTTGTGAAAACATTGACTTGGGCACTGGCAAGGATTTATCAGATGAAACCTATTCACAGAATGACCTTTTTTCTAGCCTTTATATCTCAATTTGAAACTTATCAGTTTGCCACGGTTTAAGACATATTAGACTTGTTAAATGCAAGAGTATAACAATTAGCTTTGGGTAACAAATGGCCTGTTGAAAGAAATAATTTAGCATATCATCAAAGCAAATAGTAGAACTAATTGTATTCCATTTATAACTGGTCGTGTCAAATCTAGTGTGGTATTTAAAAGCAAACTTTGTCTGAGAATTAAATGGAAGCCATTGACATTGATTACACTTACTACAGTGTTTATATGTGGTAAAACCTCAGAAACACAATCCCTACATAATATTATTATTATTATTATTATTACTACTACTACTACTACTACTCATTTAAACTCTGCTTCTATTACAGAAAATGTTAAAGATTTCTTTGACTTCTCAGAGAAAAACTGAGCCCAAAACTTTGCTCTGTAACTAGAAAAATATTGAGAAGTCCTCAGTAAAGGCCTGTCTGGGAAGTGGTAACTTTAAGTACACACTGCTTTAAGCATTTCTTCCCCATGCTTGGGCAGCCACCTCTCCCTCCAGCTCCATCAGCACTTGAGCAGATGTGGGCCTCCAGCTCAGCTGTGGGATTGCAGCAGCTTCCTAGATGGTGTGCTGGCTTCCCGCCCCACGCTTCCAGGCAGTGGAGAAGAGGGGAAACAATGGTTAAATTATGTAAGAAAATTAAATATAACAAAAAAGATTATTTTTTTTAATGTCAAGAATGAACAGCAATTATCTGCCCCTTTGGAAAACTGCCTTCAACAAAAAAAACAACAACCCACATTCCAATCTCAGGGTGCCAGGCAAAGTTAATGGCCCAAGACTAGTTTCAGTGGCATTTTTCATGAGCAGTGGCAGGATAAATAGGCAGGGAGCAGCCACCCCAGTATGCTTACTGGTACCAGTAACAGTTCCTTGAATACAATCATCTCTCTCCAGCAACCCGGTAGGGCTCTGGCTGCAGCCCCGGCTATCCGAGGGGCCTCCTGGCTGTGCATGACACTGCTGCCCAGCACAATGGCTTTGGGGTCTTGCCTTGGGATTTTGGAGACGTTAAATGTAGTTGAGATCTTCTGCCTTAGCACTTACGCCTTCTAGTTTGAGAGTGTACGCTGGGCCTTACGTCCTTGCTGTTGAAATGGGCATGACAAAGAGGACAGGGCACTAACTAGAAGACACTGCTCCAGCCTTGCCTGGTGCTTGCTTTGTGTTCAGACTTCACTTGCATTTCGAGCTGGTCATATTTGGAAGGGACTGACTATTTTGACCAGCTGTGAGGAAATGGAGTGTAATAAAAATAACCCAGCCCCGGTTGCTTTGCTTTGCTAACTTTCCTATTGCTTCGGCAAATCCGGCTTGCACAGCCAGGGGTAGCATTGACGTGATATCCTAAGCAGATGATATCCAGAGCTACTGTTTCCCCTTCAGCCACATTATGTCTGATCCAAGAGGTTGCCCCATATTCTTGAGCCAACGGTGGCCAAAGTCCTAAACAAGATCAGGGACGTTAACGGTAACAAAATTAAAAAAGGATTTCCTTCTGCATTTTTGAGGACCACCAGAAGGCTGAGCCTGGAAAAAGAAACAGCAACCTACAAATCTTAAAGTTAAGGGCGAGCCCTAACAGAGAAAGAGCAGCAGGTACACGACCACAGTTTTCTAGAGGCGAAGAGCAAACTTGGTTGTGTCCAATTAGGGGCTTAAGAGCATATTGACCTGTTTGAAGGACCCAACTACTTGCAGTCGAGTGACAACCAAACGCACAGGTCCAGAGCCTGTTCATTCCTGTATGTACCTGGAATGGATCCTGCAGATCCTTCTGTATGCTTTTAACTCTGTCATAAGGGTAATTATTCCCTACTGGTCACTACTGCCAGCCTATCTTCTATGGGTTCTCTGTTTTTTATAAGCAAAAGAAAAAAGTACCTTTTGAAAAGGTCTGTCAACTTCCAAGTGAAAAATACATGTGTTACAGAACATCCAATAGCAAAGCGAAGTGAGTTGTGCCACATTCTGTTCATCTTCCTCCTGCTAACATTAGCAACTCTATTCATGCAAGCAAAGTAAACAGGATTTATCTTAAGTGGGTCAAATATTTTTCTTCAAATGTGTTGTCACTTGTTTTGAAAGCAGTGAAAGAGTTTGGTAGGGTTTTGCCTTTCTAAGAGCTCTGCTGCTTTTGCCCTGGTGGGAAAGGCCTCTTGCCTAGACTTGTGGTTCCCTCATCACCAAAATGTGTGAGACAACATTGTCAATGAAACAGAAAACGAAAGTGCACATTTGGAAGCATCTCAGACAGTGCTGGAGTGCAGGCTCAAGAGACCACTTTCCCTCTTGCTATTCTTGGGTGACTAGGGGGAGATCATCGCCACCTCTCAGAGTAAGGAAGGTGATGAGAGACATTGATAAGTGGAAAGTGCTTCTACAGGGGTTAGCTAGAAATCTTCATTTTGAAGACTGTGAGTCTTCACTAGTGATGAAATGTTCTACCAGACAGGGGAAGTTCAGCCAGACTGGGGGCTGCCAAGAGATACTGTTTCTAGAAATCATGAGAAGGACATGTATGTGTTCAGAAAACTGGAAGGTGACTGACAAGAACAACTAGCAAGCCACGCAGTCTGAAAACACTCGTAATCATTGCAGAGAGCTAGGACCACATTTAGGGAAGACTACTTAACACAAGAACTATATGGCTGAGAATAGACATCTGGGAACAAAAACTCCTTGCAAATGCAACCAAGAACAACAAAGGGAGTATTCAGTGTGAAAGAGTTAATAAAAAAAGAATCTCCACATTTGGTAATCGGCAATAACAGCACATGATACATATATTTTTAGCCTGCTTGCATGGTACATGACCCACTTGATCCCACTTTAGTGTTTGGACTGTTGTATTTTTAAGCTGATATAGTCTTATCTCTGTTGACTGGTACACTCTTCTGGGAACTGCCGCCTCCTGTTTATCCGCAGAGGGAAACCCCATGCCTCTTCTCCAATGCAGAGTTATTTGTAACGAGAAATTATAAATTCCATGGAGGCCCAGCCCTTGGCCTCCATCTGATCCTTCAGGTTATAGTGGTGATCCATGACACGTGGATACCAGGAACTAGAGTGCGAGTGATTAATACCCAACTCAGTGTCTACCATATAGTGAGCCAAAATAATTTCTAACCTCGTACATCTTTCAACAATAAAATGTTCACACTCTATTGCAGGTACTTAAAGCTTTTGAGTCGTCTTTACTAGTTACTGTAGTGTAGGCATGCAGGTCACTAGACTCTCAAGTAATGCTCATATTTGAATATTCTCTTAGTTCTTATTTACGTAGTCCTTATTTAATAGTTCAGATATTTAGTTCACAGTCAATTTATTTTAGTCTCTCTCCAGCTAGTTTAGATCATTTGGAGGTGAAAACGTTCTAACATTGGACTGATAGGAGGCTGTAGCTGTAAAAAGCAAAACTGGGCTTATGACATCCTGCTGAATACCCCTAAAACAGGACTGAAGTTTCTCTTGCTCTTTCCTTCCACCTTTGATTTTGTGAAACAACACCAAATTGATTTTACTCACCTGTGATATCATCATATGGTGCTTTAAGCTGGTGCTTCCATTAATCTTCAATGTGAGATCGCCCCAATGGCATCTATAGAAGTCAGTCAAAATAATGCTGGAATATACATGTTTTTAAACCTTTCTTTTGTATAAACTACTTACAATGACTATAAGGTCTATTCTGTGTATAAAGTACAATTAATCTTCTTCTGAAGCCAAATATGCTCATACTAGGAAGTTGGAGTCTTATTTCTGACCCAGTCATTTTGATCCAGCAAACAATTCAGTAAATGTAGGTGAGAGGTGACTGTTCTGCGTGAGTTAAGGCAGAGATGTCTTTTCTCGCACCACCTCTGGGCTTTTAATAATTATGAACCATTACCCCAGCTGGTTATCAGTATTTCTGTCAACTGGGCAGGGACAGAGGTAGCTTCTAAGCGTGCAGCAATGAAAAACGTCTGAAGACCAAAGTATCAACTGATATTACTTCCACAAGGTTCCAATTTGTACAGGTTGTTTTGCCAGAAAGAGAGATTATTTGAACTCCAGTATTTCTACAGCACTGTGGGCACAAGGGCTCCAGAGCTGTCATAGCCCTAATTATCCTTGTCTACGCCTCTGCTGTGTGCACAGGCATTCCTGCCCTGTGCAGCTCAGACAAAAATGCCATTTGGACTGATTCTTTCCTCCTACTGCAACGGCTGGGGCCGGGTGCTCTGGCTGGAAGGCTACAGCTTGTTAACTATACCTGGCACTGAGTGCTGCTGCACGTAAGAGGAGCCGGGACAGGGACCATATTGACAAGTTCAGGCATTCAGAAATGAACCTTTCCCTTACATTCAAAAGTGGATCACTATTTGTACTTGTCTTCTCTTGTGGTGAGTTTTCAGTAGGTAGCGACATTTTATCCTCAATGGAAGATGAAATTCTTGTGTAATCACACAATTCCTCCATCTGAAGCTTTAAGAAAAAAACACTGACTGCTGCAGGAGTTGGCAGCAACAGGGGAAGAGGAAGAGGAGACAGAGGAGGAAATAACCTCATTCTCTCACCTGCAGGAGCGGAATCTGACCCTGCTGCTGATGCCTGATGATAGAGGGTGCATCAGAGAGAGAGGAAATGGGAGAACCAGAGGAGAGAAGAGGAACCCCGTAGGAAGACATAAAGAGAAGGAAATACCTGGGATTAGCAGGGAAGGTCATGGGGCTATACAGCCTTCAGACATCTGTCCAAACCAATCTGAAGCTCCTGACCGCTGGGTTGCCTCACCAACAAATATTTTTACTCTCCAAAAGATGAGGTAGGGAAGTGTGTCTTTCCTGCCCTGGTTTATCTGCATCATAGGGATAACACCTGATCTTGTCGACATCCAACTGTGAGCCATGCTGAAAAGGAAATGTGTGAAGGCAAGAAAAAAGGGAATGTGGTAGAAGTACCTCACAGTTGGAAATAAGGAAAACTCAGGGCTGGACATGCATTTTGTACTCTGCTGCTTTTTTATTTTTGGAGAACAAAACATGAATTGTTACTCTAGTAATCTAAGAAATGTGTGTATGGAGCCATACAAGATAGGAATCCAAGTATTAAAACTGACTGTAGAGAGGTGTTAATGAGGCAGAAGGAAATTTTATATGAGCTTTTTTACATTTTGCCTCTCCAGACAAAACAGGACTGTTGTTCTGTGTAGCACCATATTAAAAATACATATACATTGAGCTGTGGTATCAGTTTTTTAGTTCTGCATTAATATCAACAGTGGTAGAGGAAACACGGTATAAAGCATTCACCTATCAACTTTTTTCTCATTTTGTATATAGTGACTATATAGTTTAGTCTTATATTCTCCCAAATAATGAACTACTCTTTTTTTTATCCAGCAGATTTGAGAGGATAGAGTTTATGTTTCTGTTTTCGAGTGTTGCTTCCTCTATATAAGCAGGAAATCCCCCCCCTTTCCATACATTTTTAAAATAGCTAACAGTGCCCCCAGTTAATTGCATATCAGACTGAAGTTATTTTTCCTGTCCTACGTGACTATCCTCCCCTCTTAAATAGTCCATCTGTTTTCCTACTCTCAATTAAAATATTAAAAAAATCTGCTACCTACGAAACCAAAAACTCCTCTGGGAAGATGAATGTAGACAAGGTGGCAGTAACAGGTGTGGCAGTTACATCACTCATATATCCCTGTGACATCTTCAAATATTACCATTAGTAGATGTCTAAGAATATAGATAAAATACATAGTTCTACATAGAACTAGTATTGACTTACTCTTTGCCTTTTCCCCATAGGATCGCTTTTTGCCTGTGCCTAAATGCCTCCAAACTGGACAAGTCTTTTAAGTTTAAATACCTTCAAAAAATGTAGTTTTAAAAATCTACCTTCCCAAAGAATATAGCTTTCTGGACTGCTTCTTTGCATATCTCAATATAACCTTTGTCCTCTGTTCCAACCCTTCCTCCTTTCTTTGCCTGTTAATGATTCACATTTATTGTGCTGTGTCCAAACTCTGCTCAAATCTCTCTTCCTATCTCTTTATACCTTTTATGGTTTAGTTTGGCTTGGTAGCAGTTATGTATATATACTTTGATTACTCCTCCTGTGCTCCTGGAACAGGAAGCCAAACGAACAGGTAAGTCATGGATGAAGGATTTGATAGAGAACATACCTGAGAAAACAGCAGTGTAAACCACTCCATTTTCAGTCCTCAGTGCAAGGTTTGTTGAAAATGTATGTGAGAGGTCTTCTAACTTTCTAATCAGTGTGTCTGCTTTTACTGACTTCATCCATAACCTACTAGTGCTGTTATTGGGAAAGATGAGATGCTGTAATGAGGCTGCATATATTTGTCAGCTCGCTTCCTCCTCATGTAAAATGATTTGCAAATGAGAAGGTGACAACAGATGAAAAGAGTAAACAAGCTCCATCACTGCATGCTATGGAGCCTTAGTCTCATTTTATTTCTGAAGTGTATATCTATTCACCACTTGTCTAAATTCTCCCTGCTGTAAAACTAAACAAACCCATCTTTTCTTTGGAAAATAAACCCCAAACCTGTACTAACTGTACAAGCTGTAATAACATACCTTTTTAAATAGAAAATTAACACGCCCTAAGATGAACAACTACTTTCCAGAACAAATATATCATTTGGTGTGTCTTTGTGAACTGTGTAACTACATATTTTAGTGCCCAGAAAGAACAGTGACTACTGGAACGAGTTTTTACAAAAGCAGCCCTGTGTGGTTTGGTAAAGCTGGCCTGCCAGGCTGGGGGCTGGCAGATCGGAGCTCATCCTCAGCTCTATCAAGGAACAGTTTTGTGACCTCTAGCTGAGGTGTCTGATCTCTGAGTGGTTCTTTTCCTCTTGCAGCTGAGCGATGCTTCCTCTGAAGGGTATTATGAAAGTACTGAAGGCTTCGGGATGTGCTGAAGATGTCCCAGCGCTTCACTGAAACTCTGTGAAATACAAGGGTCAGCTAAATCCTCCAGCTGGTGGACTTACTTACAGGGCTCTTGAAGGCCTGAAAGACTGAGGCTGCCAGTCAAGTAGTGTGATCAGTCTCCTACAACAAACATAAACAGCTGATCAATGCCTAGTCAATGTGTGCATTAGCTGGCTGCTGTTAACACCGTGAGCAAGGCTTCTGACTGGCTAAAAGGACCCAGGTCCTGCACTTGGGACACAACAACCCTATGCAGCGCTACAGGCTTGGGGAAGAGTGGCTAGAAAGCTGCTTGGCAGAGAAGGACCCGAGGGTGTTGGTTGACAGCCGGCTGAATATGAGCCAGCAGTATGCCCAGGTGGCCAAAAGGCCAACAGCATCTTGGCCTGTGTCAAAACCAGTGTGGCCAGCAGGACCAGGGAAGTCACCCTTCCCCTGTACTCAGCACTGGTAAGGCTGCACCTTGAATCCAGTGTTCAGCTTTGAGCCCCTCACTACAAGAAAGACATTGAGGTGCTGGAGCGCATCCAGAGAAGGACAGCAAAGCTGGTGAGAGATGTGGAACACAAGAGTGACTAAGGGAACTGGAGTTGTTTCATCTGGAGAAAAAGAGGCTGAAGAGAGACCTTATCACTGTCTACACCTCACAGAAAGGAGGTTGTATTGAGGTGGGCGTTGGTCTCTTCTCCCAAGTGACAGGAGATAGGACAAGAGGAAATGGCCTCAATTTGCACCAGGGGAGGTTCAGGTTAGACATTAAGAAAAACTTCTTCACCAAAAGGGTTATCAGGCACTGGAACAGCTGCCCAGGAGGTGGTTGAGTCACCATCCCTGGAGGTATTTAAAGACGGGTGGATGAAGAGCTTAGGGATCTCGTTTAGTAGTGCACAGGGACGGTTGGACGCGAGGATCTCAAAGGTCATCTCCAACCAACCAATTCTATGATTCTATGACCCGGTTTCTCTTTCCACCTGCTCATTTTGCAGAAGCCATTCCTGACACGAGACCCCAAGCAGCCACGTGAAGTCGTGCAGGGGTAACGGGACGCCTTCAGCCGAGCCCTGCGCGGTGCCGGGGAACGACACCAAGCCCCTAGCTGCCCCCGCCGCCGCCGCGGTGCCCCGGGGGTGGGGGGGGGAAGGGGGGGTCGGTGGCGGCGGCTCCTCCCGCCCCGCGGTGACGCGGGCGCCGGTCCCTCCCCCTGGCTATAAGAGCGCTGCCGCCGGCCGCCCCTTCTCCTCGCCTCGCCGCTCGCCTCGCCGCCCCGTGGCAGCGCTCCCGCCTCCGCCCGCCGCCCCGGCTCCGCGTCTCTCCGTGCCTGCGCCCCCAGCTCCCAGCGCCGCGCTGCGCTTCCCCCGCCGGCCGCCCCCGCAGCCTATGGCCCTTGAAGGCGCCGCTGCCGCCGCCTGTGTTTCTGCCGTAGGTTCCCACATCCCTCTTTAAAAATTCCGCCTAAAAAGAGAAGACGATTTACCAAATCTTTCGGGCCGTTATCTCACGTGAGTACCGGGGGCGGGAAGGGGCTCCGCGGGGCCGGGCGGGGAGCGGCGCGGCTTTTGTCTCGCGGTGTGCGGGGGTCGACCCCGACCGGGGCTGGAGGGGAAGCGATTTGCCGGTCAGCGCCGACATCGGCTGCCCCAGAGACGGGGAGCGGCGGGAGGAGCCGGCGCGATGCTGGGCGAGCGGGCGACGCCGGCTGCCCGAGAGACGGGGCGGAGCGGGCCCCGCGCGGCTCCCTCCCGGCTCCCTCCCGCGGCCGCGCTAACATGGCGGCGGCGCGGGGCGGGGAGCGCGCCGGGACCCCTCGCCCCGCGGGGCCGCCCCAACATGGCGGATCGCCGCGGCGGGGGCCGCGCCCCGAGACCCTCACCCCACCACCCCTTCCCGGGGTCCGGACTCGGGGGCCGCTGTCCCGCGCCGGGGGACCGGGCGAGTCTCCTCCGCGCGGAGGGGCCGGGGACCGCCGGGTGCCCCGTCCTCTCCCCCTTCAGCAGCCTCCTGCCGTTGTCCCCCTCCCCGCGGTCGGTTTACGGAGCAGGCCGGGTGCCTCCGGTCCCTCTGGGAGCCTCCCTGTCCCGGTGCCGCCGCCGATGGGACCGAGCGCCCGGTCCCCGCGCAGCCGCCGGCCCGGAGCGTGTGAGGCGCGATCGGCCGCGGCGTCCCGAGCGCGGATGCCCGGCCAGGTGCTGCTCCCCGCTCGGCGAGAGAGCAGCGGTGCCGTCTGCCCTAAGGTGGAAGGTCAGCGGAGCTGCGCGTCCCTGGCTGTGAGGGACTGGGAACGCGGTGCGGGAGCGGCGTGTTCGCATGTGGCAAATGCGGGGCTGCAGAGCAGCTGCTGTGGGCAAGGAGGGTGCTGCCGCGGCTCGTTACTAGACAGCGCTGCGGGTCTTTTCCAGTTGGCAGCCCTGGCTTGTTCAGCACCCGAGAAGATGTGTGTCTGTGCTGGGGAGACCCCGGTTGTGGAGAAGAGGGAAGTAAGTGAGCTTACGTCTTAATTTGAGCCTTTCCGAAGCGCGTCTCCCGCAGTGCAGAGCCCCGTGCAGCTGACATGTGCCAATGGGCAGGAGAAGCTCTGCGTTTCAAACCTCTGCGGCGGTCTGGGGTGACTGAGCAGGATTTGATCGTGCGGTCCCAGTCGAATACTCCTCGATTGACCGCTCCTTGAATCCTGTGTTCAGTTCTGGGCCCCTCACCACAAGAAGGATGTTGAGGCTCTGGAGTGAGTCCAGAGAAGAGCAACGAAGCTGGTGAGGGGGCTGGAGAACAGGCCTTATGAGGAACAGCTGAGAGAGCTGGGGTTGGCCTGTCCGTTAGCCTGGAGAAGAGGAGGCTGAGGGGAGACGTCATTGCTCTCTACAACTACCTGAAAGGAGGCTGTAGAGAGGAGGGAGCTGGCCTCTTCTCCCAAGTGACAGGGGACAGGACAAGAGGGAATGGCCTCAAGCTCTGCCAGGGGAGGTTTAGGCTGGACATTAGAAAAAAAATATTTCAAGGAAAGGGTCATTGGGCAGTGGAACAGGCTGCCCAGGGAGGTGGTTGAGTCACCTTCCTTGGAGGTGTTTAAAGGATGGGTGATTGAGGTGCTGAGGGACATGGTTTAGTGATTGGTAGGAATGGTTGGACTCGATGATGCGGTGGGTCTTTTCAAACCTGGTGATTCTATGAATATAGCTGCCTTGCAAGGGAACAGCGCGTGGCGTCCAATCAAGCGGATTAGGGCTGCCCGCTCTCGCAGCCAGACGTGTGGCTGGGTCTCCCGTGTGGCAGTGGGCTGGGGAGGGAGGGCGCGCTGCTCCACTTCTTCTGCCTCCACCCTAGCTGCTGGATTTTTGGCTCTGAGGTTACTCCACTAGCCCGCTATTCTTCCCTGGATAAATGTGGGAGGTGAATAATGGTGATGGTAGGAGGGGTTTGTTCCAGTCTGGACTGGTCCAGTCTAGTTCTTTCTTTCCTGTCACCGTGTGAACAATGCTGCTGCCGCCGTGGCTGATGCTTGCGACACGGCAGCCCCCTCCCCGGCTGCTCTGGGCTGTCGGGTACTGCCTTCCCCGCCAGCTGCAGGCTGAGCCCCCAGCAGCCTGCTGCCCTCTGTCCCTCCCGCTGCGCCTTCAGCTCGGGGGGAAGGTTGTTAAACCCCCTCAAAACAGGGGTCTTTATAAGACTTTGGGCGGCAGAGGGAGTGGTTTCTTCACTGGGGGCAAGAGGCAAGCAGCTTGTGCCCCTGGCTGTTCCCTTTGCTGTGAGGCTGGTGCAGGTGTGTGTTCACAGCAGTGCTGGGCTGTACAGTCTGGCCTCCACTTAAAAGAGAAACAGGGTGCTCTGGAAGGGAATTAAGGCTGTCCCTTCCTGAAAGGGGGTTTTGATTATGTAATGGAGTAATTCGGGTATAATGGCAATTTCATTTCAAAATCCTGTTGATGTAGCACAGGAGCAAGGGTGCAATGGGAGAATTCCTCAGGGACCTGCTCTCCCCCAGGGACTGACTCACCACAATGCCCTGGCTCTGATCTGGAAAAGGCCTATTGTAACATAAGAATAGCTGGCTTTTTTGTGGACCAGAGTAACTTTGGTGCCTCTAAGTCTGCCAGTTAGTGTAAATATGCGAGGTCATCATACTGCTAAATTTTTAGTGTTTGATTCATGGATGTTTTAGCTCAGGTCACTGAAGGGTCTCATGTCAGAAACCGAGCAATGCAGTGGATCACTTTTTCCAAAGAAAGTGAGGTGGTGCCTGGTTTTGTTGGCCTGTCTGTGTTTGGTGTGGTGAGCTGAGAAGAGCCTGGTCCTGCCTGGCCTGCTGGTTATCGTAGGGCTGGCTGTGGGGATGCCATTGTTCTGGCAAAACTATGCCTTGTGGGCAACTGGGGGGTTAATTTGTTCCTATAGTGTTGCTATCCAGAGATTAAGTACAGCATTGCTGGTCCAGCTGCAGTCAAACCCAAGGCACTTGCTAGAAGAATGTACTAACAGATGATATATAAACTCATGCATGTAGGTGTCACTTGAGCACTAAAAGGCAAAGCTGCCTTCGTGATTATTCTTGCAAATCAAAGCCTGCTGTTTTAACAAATAATGCTTTTATATCTACACTTTAAGACCCTTAAACAATGAAAGCTTCTTTGTGGCTGATCACATGTGCAGAGTTTGTCCATGTGGGCTATGCATATCTAATACACTTCTGCTTAAAATGGTAGTCTTCTCTGCCATAGTACAGCAAACTAGCTCTGTGCTGGTTAAAGTGGAGTAAAATTGCTATGGTTTCAAAGGCTCAAATCATACTGTTTTCCTCCAACTATTTACTATCAGCAAACCTGTGCAACAGGGCAGTCAGGATATTTTATATATGATTGTGCAGATCCTTCAGATAAATAATTCTCACTTAAAAGAAATTCTGAAGAACTGGAGCTCAGCGCAGCTCAGCATTGACTATTGCTATAGAAGCTGATCCGTTGCCGTTACAGCTCCATGGGAACTTTCACTGCATGCTTCCTTCCTGGGACATTGAGAGTACTGGAGGTGATGTTTGTCTGAAGCATGTTTTTTTAAGTTTCGTGTTAAAGGTCATGTGCTCTGCTTAGAAACACCTGCTCTTTATTTCTTTTGCTGGGCAGGTAAACTTAATTCATAGTCTCTGGAAAATTTGTATTTCTAGAGTATAATTCTGGAGTATTATCAGAACAGCACTGGAAAATAGTGGAGCTGTTAGTTAATTTCACAAAAGGAAAGTGTTGCCAGCTTCTGAAACGTGTGCATACTCTGAGAAGCAAAAGTTATTGATGACTTGGTTCAGTAGAGGAAAGCAACAAGATGAAATACACTGCATATACATTAATTCTAGCTAGCAGAATACTTCATCTCAGTTTTGAAGTACAGAGGTTTAATTTTAGATGGTACTGAATGCTAATTTTTATGGTAAAGCTGAGGAGTTTCTGTGAAACACCCTCAAGTTACATTGACTCTGTAATTCAGTATTTCACACTAGTTTAGTTTTCTAATAAGTGGAAAAATACACTTCAGCAGTTTCCTTAACTGTAATGTGGTTGAAAAGATGATCATTTGGGTTAGATGATTCCCAGAAGTTAGGTTTTTGTAGTCAGTACATGTAGTTTGCCTCAAATAATGAGCAACAGAGATTTGGTTTTACAGTAGTTTGATACATTCCATGTTTTGTGCTATAGGCCTCAATGAATTCGTAGAAAATTTTTGCTTTGGGTTTGCACAGGATCAGTTCTGTCCTGTATTTAATTCCTTGAAAATGACAGTTCCTTTTAGAAGGAGTAACTTCTCAGCAGGGCTGGTTAATGTTTCCTTGGCTGCTTCTTATATCCATTGTACTGTTGTGTGATTGTTTTACCTTACTTTGAGTAAGCTAGACATGTACTTGAAAATGCTGCTTTGGTGTTGTGTGCAACAGCCTTTAAGAGCCAGCTGAAACATTCCCTCCGAAATGTTTGTGTATGGTGTTTAGTTTCACTATATGGAGCACTATTTTTCACCCACATAGCTTTTTCATGCACATGCGGTGTTCATTCGTAGCAGAGGAAGAAAGAACATGGCAAGGGAATTCTAGAATAGAAAGGAAGTGGAAGGGGAAGAATCGTAGTGGTTACAAGGTTAAGGGATGGTAGGTCCACTATTAAGGCTACTATCCTAAAGCTGGATCATTTAGAGCTTTTTGCCTTTAGTTTTGAAACTCTTCTAGTTCAGACTACAAAAGATAAGTACAAACAAGCAGTTGTGTGCCAAATTCCTGTGTTTTAGGAGTCCTTTGTACATCTAACTTGGTCTGGCTCAGAGTCTACATTCACTGTTGAAAATTGGGCATTTTATGTGATTATAAATTTCCACGGTGGGGTGTTGCAAGCCTCCTTGGAAGTACCACTGAAAAGGCATTTGTTACATCTTTTGAAATAAAGCTTTTATTTCATTCTGTCTGTGAAATTTATTTCCGTATGTCTTTTCTCCCACAGGGCAAAATCTCTGATCAAGTTTACAACTATCCAGAGGGCTTAGGAGAAGTGCTTTATAGAGAACAGTTCGACTTCAACGCTGAGCCACCTTGGGAACCTAGCTGATGATAGTAGGGTTCCATCTCCTAACTTGTCCATGTAAGTCTCTTTGCCTTCTCTCAACATCTGTGTGCAGGAGGATAAGCACTTCCAAAAATACTAACATGTATTGTTTTTATAATAAGCAAGATAATAGTCTTGGTGTAGATTATATGCACACCACTATTCAAATTGTGGTAATGTGGGGCTCCCATTCATGGAGGACTATAATTTTTATTCACTTGACACTTTTCTCAAGTTATGTGAGTTTCTGAGACTCAAACATGTGTGAGTAAACTTTGTTAAACAGTTACTTTTATGAGTTAAGGCTGTTAGTTGCAGAAATACTGAAATAAAATGCCCTAACTTTAGTCGCTTGGTAATTCTGAGGTGATGAATTGGCACTGTGTGACTGTTAACATCAAATCATGATTTGCAGAGTACTGTCTGATTTTTTTTTTTAGAGTATTTTGTACTGAAGTAGTTAAAAGTTGCTATTGTAAACAGTAATGCTGATCATGAAGGGTGTGCCTTTCCAAATGCCTGTCTCTATTATTTGCTAATTACTATCCACTTCCACAAATAGTTGTAGTTGAGCTACAGTCGAATGTGGAATTCTGTGTTGGATGGAAATTGTGTACCAATTATAAATGCCTTTAAATTCTGAAGAGGCAAATAGTTACTTAAGAAAAACAAAACCCATGATAACTGAGAACAAAAGAATGCGCCTAGCTGATCTTAAGGAGCACAAAAAGCTCTGGAGTGTGTGCGGTTATCCTTTTCTGTTAAAAAAATAAAACAGTAGCTTTATGTGGTTTTAACAATAGCCTTAAAAGCATTTATAATATCTGAGTTAAGCTGATTTTATACAATATTACTTTTTTCCTCTCTAGCTGAAGGCATTTTTCTTTGGCTTAGTACCTATAAATTATATAATGCTTTTAATGTAAAAGTTAAGAATGAGAATGTTTAAGTGCATCTGACTGAGCCAGGTACTTTTTAGAGACCACAGAGTCCAGATGCCAATTGTGTTAGTACATCTCCCAATAAGGTACTGAATGTAGGTTTGAAAATTCTGTGGTAAGGGGAGCACAGGGTGAGCTTGCTTTATCGTGGTTTCTGGCTTTGTCTCTAGAGGTTTTGTTTTTCTCGTTTGTTTGAAACTTACTGAATTAACAGCATGTATCTGGTTCTATGTAGATGACTGCTCTATTCAAGTGAATACTCAGATCTATTGCTTATAACTGATATTCAGAGAATGTTCAGTTATAAGCAATAGATCTGAGAATTTTCTCTTGTTCAGTTCCTGAATTTTGGCTCATTCTTTTGTGCGGGCAGAACTCTCGCATGACATTTTGCACTTCAACACTTCACTTTTCAACAGCAGTAAAGAAGTAAAAAGATAGAGAAGGCAGAAGAATTGCTAGGAGGAAGTAGTGAATAAAGTATAAAGTCTCAAAGTACTATAAATGCATTTTGTTCTGAAGGAATTTTGGCTTTGGTCAAAGTTTTTCTTTATGGGAAGGCTGTTGTGATCACATTATTGAGATGGCGCTTTCTCTAGCTGGTAGAAGTGCTGTGGCAAACTGTGCAAGGTATAGCTTGCCCTAGAATGGGAATGCTACTGGATTTGCTGTATTTGTAGCCACAGCTTCAGATGATCTGTGTGTGAGCTTGAATCTATAACATCTTCAGTAATAACATAGTGTACACAAATGTAAGTAGTTTGGTATGGAATGTAGTGGTGATCTGGGCAGCAGTAGTGGGCAAGTATTTGCCAGTAAATCTGTACATGTTTGTGTGCTGAAGGCGCAGGTAATTGCCTCAAACACAGCGAAGTAGTAAGTTAGCCAGCCAATTGGTGGCTTGAGTCCTGCTCAACTTGTAAAGAGACTTAATAGTAAAAAGGTCAATTGAGCTTTTAAATATAATTATTCATATTATTTTTCACTAGAACTCATAAAAATCTTCTGTCTGAAGGCGTACTTACATTCCCATTAAATTTAACTTCTTTTTTTGTAATTCCTTCCCTCCCACTTGTGACCTTGTATTACAGAAGCCAAGGAAGGACTTGGGATTAAGTTCTGTCTTGCTCTTGAAGCTATTACTTCCTGAGCAGTATGTAGTCTGAAGTCTTGCTTATTTGAAAATCTGTACTGTTTATTGCCACATATGTTTGATTGCCATCTCTAATTCCCTCCAATCTGATCTGTTAATGGGCAAGTAAGAAAATACAGTAGGGAAGTTACTGCCTGCGCTGAAATGAAAGAGAAATGCTGATGTGCTACCACAGCAGTATACCTGCACTTAAAGAGCACTCATTTTTGTAAGCTTTGCTAGCTCATTGGCTCCAAATAATGTATTCAAACTTCAAGGAAACAGAAGGTAGTTCTTAAAAGCATAGTTACTGTAGATGTCAGATGGGGCATTGTTTTTTAGTATTTATCCCATTTGTTTGCTTACTTCAGCAGAGATGCTCTTGTTCCATTGCTCAGTTAACTGTGCGGTATACTCCTGAGGACAGTAGGATACAGCTAACCTAGTCTGTACAGGTGCTCTGCTGTGACCTGCAGTGGATTTTTGCTGAGAGGCAAGTTGGATAAGGTAAAATGCCTATTGACATCTGCTTCTGCATTTCCATCACTTAGTTAGTGACTGCATTCAGCTGCGTAAATTGTAAAGGTGTAAGATGATGAAATGGCATCTTGCAGGGTTTTTTTAAGGTACTCCCATTACACATAGGCATTTTGTGTACTGGAAGCAGAGGGCCTGTAATTCTAGTTTTCTAGTGTACCTGTTCTGTACTTAATTGCCAGTGTTGGTGACAAAATGTTTCTATGTTTTTCATCTGTTGCCCTTGAAGAACCAGCATTGTAAGGTATGCGAGACAAGTATATTTTACCTCTTTGTTTTTTGCATCAGCTTAATTGTTAAGCAAAATTAATATTTGAGATTAATAGGACATGTGGTTGAAAGGCATTATTTGGAACCTATTTGGTTTGCAGAGTAAGTCTTAAATGAAATAATCAAACCTTAAGGTTCCTTTTTTTCCATGCCAAACAATATGTAGTTCTGACAATATAAAGAAAAAATTGAACACTGTTATGGATGCTTGCACATGATAAGCATGTGTTTAGTTAATAATTTTTCAGAACATTTTAATTTTCTTCTGTTCCAGAGGTCTGCATTAATTGCAGTGTTTAAATATGTAAACTTTTATCTTCAAGTTCTTAATTTGGGAAGTCATTGTGTTAAACTCTAAAAAGCCTGAGGATGTAAGCTTACTTCAAAGAAAGCAATTGCATGCCTAAGTAGAAGTCTCATACCACTTGACAGCTTTTGTTTGCCTTAAAATATGTGTCCTGGGGCATTGTGCAGACTAACATTTCAGGTGGTAAAATGGGTGGGGTTATTGTGCCAAGTCTGTCAAATCATGACTTGCAGCAAGTCAGCACTTCCAGCAGGGACTGAACTCTGTGTACGGTAATGATTCCTGACTCATCTTACAGACGTGTAGAACAATTCTTAAACCATCCTCTCTATTTCCTTCTGCATTTATTGAATTTAATCATTGATTCTGCTCCTCCCTCAGGAAGGGACCAGTCAGAGCAAGGTTATAGCACAGTTCCAAACCCTACTGCAGGTATTAACCCTTAAAGAAACATTTCTCAAGTGCTGGTAGGAGTTTTAGCTTTCTTTTTGTAGGATGTTTATTCTCAACAAGAGTAAAAAGATTTAATTTCTTCCACAGCAGGAGAAATTGGAGAGGAATGGGCTGTGCCTCTGAGGCTGGGAGTTGGTAGGCTAATGCTGGTGTTTTTAGCTAGATGAACTTTGTTAAATGAAGAAGCTTAGATGTCATGGGCATGCTTAGAAAAAGCAGTCACTGTTTAGCCTGGGAGTCTTTATAGTAGGCTGTCTATGGTTTGTTGCAAGCTATTTCAAGTGTGTACTAGCATGGATTCTGTTTCTTCCCTGCCTCTTGATGAGAAGATGCTTTTGGATTAATGAACTACAAGAGAACATCTGTTTTAGGAGGTGACGTGCATCGAAGCTAACAAAAAGCTCTTGCTGCCTAATTAATCCTTGCTTTTGTCCAAAGTTCATGTGGTCAATTAGTTGATCAAAA
This sequence comes from Phaenicophaeus curvirostris, assembly GCF_032191515.1. Taxonomy (NCBI): domain Eukaryota; kingdom Metazoa; phylum Chordata; class Aves; order Cuculiformes; family Cuculidae; genus Phaenicophaeus; species Phaenicophaeus curvirostris. Next base: position 77,906,930 of record NC_091394.1, on the reverse strand, counting down.
TGCAAATGTTTTAACTATGTTTTATGGAGCAGACTGCTTGTCTGAAACCCATATGCTTGGTTTTGCTCTTAAACATAAATTGTTCTAAAAATGTTTGACTTGAGATTTAACTTTGACTTACTCTACTAACTTAACAGATAAGTGTTCTTGTTGTTCTTGTTTGGGGGGGGGGGGAGTTAATGGTAAAGAGAACTCCTCTTTACTCACTTTATTTAAACAAGTTCTCCCCCTCCTCCCCACAGCATCTCCCCAAAAGTAAAAGGGCAGCTTTTGGAAGCTACATCTTCTCTGTCTGAGAGCTATAGGCAGCATGTGACTCTGAAGAAAAACTGACTGCTCCAAAATTAGCTTAAATCTCCTCCCATGTAACTCAGATGAACACAGACTCTAAGAAAGAGAGCTGTTTAGATTGAGTTTCTTAATTTGAAATACAAGGCACAAGCAATAAGACTGCAGGGGTGTGTGAGTCTAAAAATCTGTTCAGCACTGTGACTGGTTCCACTGGGTGGGTGTGTCGAGACTCCCCAGCAGGGCAGGGCAGAGGTGTGCGTTCATGCAGTGGAAGGGACTCTTGCCTGCACGCTTCAGAGTGCAGGAAATGGCTCGTAGTGAGACAAAAAAAAAACCAACCAGGCAAACAACAAAATTAAAACCCCAACAATGATCCACCCAAACTTTAAAATCTGGCTACGTGGTACTCTTGTATATACAGTAGACCCTTAAAATGCTTTAGTTTTGCCTTCAGGGTTTTTAACAGGTTTGTATGATATGTCAGGGATCTGTTAGCTCATCAGAAACACAGATTTTGTCCAACTTGAATTAACAATAAAAAAACACAGACATTAGGCTTCTGCAGCCTGGTCACTTCTTGACTTCATGCCTGCGTTTGGTTGCAGGCATTTACTGGTCAGATGTTAGTGGGGAGCGGGAAAGAGGAACTGGGATCATGGTAGCTCATCCTTTACAGTTACTGTGTCAAAATGTTGCCACTAAGTTTTGTTGAACTATTTTGCAAGTTCTGGCACAGATTAGATACGCCCTAGAAGATGCTGCAGATGAAGCATAAAACATCCTCCCACTCACAAAAGGATTAAAAACTTGTGGTTTTTTTAATGGTTTGTAGATCTGCTACATTGGAATACTCTGCTGAAAATGGAAACCACTTTGCTTTTGCATGTGTTGGGCATGGTTGTCTAATTATTCCTCTCTCTGGGTATTATTTTTCTTGCAAGAAGACAACAGAAGAGTTGCTGTTCCTGAGGGTGTATAAAGTACTTTAAAACTTAAACAGTTTAAGTCATAGTCTAAAGAAATTACACTAAAAAATTCCATGATGCTGCTACCTTCTTTTGATCTTCACGTTTTGAATACTCCTGAACTATATAATTCTCAGTAAAGTGCTGATGCTAGCTTTAATTGGAGGGGGGGCACAGCAGCTGGAGGGTGGAAGAGGGGGAAGAAAGGAAAAAAAACCATCACCCCCTTTTTGGTACTCTGCCCCTGGAAATCATGGATATTTTATGGAAGTGAACTTGTTCAGGACTTTGTGCTATTCAGCTAGCAAATAAAAAATACCGATGAAATTCCTGTTCAGAGGATGACATTAGCCACATAGACATGACTGTGGTGGTCATGTTTGTTTCACTGACTTAAAATAAAATTTAATTTGAAGTTCCTTTCTCTTTTTCTATTTTGTGATTTTTTTAAGGACTTTCAGTTGCTACTCCAATTTAAATGTCTTCAATTGCATCTCAGTTTTCCTGGTTGTTAGTTGTCTACCACCTAGTCACTGGTTTTGTATTCTTAATTATCAGATTGATGTAAGGATTGAAGTAATCTATCTTGTTCTTCCATGATTGTTTTGGATCCTTAGGAATTGCTTAAATAAACATGTGGCTTACTGTGTGAGACAAGTATGTTCTTACCCAGCATACTTGTCTGTCATTCAGCTTGTGAATGTAAGTGAGGAGTCTTGCTGCCATTAACTTAAATTCACCTGGCAGTAAATGCTTCTCTTAACCATAGGTGGCATACTTGAGTTACGCAGAAAACATGCAGAATGCTGCTGGCTCTTTCCCCTTGGGGAGTGTGATGACGAGCAGGAGCAACTGTTGCTTATTTATCTTAGTGTTCCTTTGAGCAAAGGAGTAACTTTGTTCATATTACTAACAATGTTGACCAAACGTATGTTGCAAATAGAGAGCTAACATCCTGGCCCCATAACCATTTGAGGCCAGAGTGATCGTCTGTGTTTAGAGTCTCAGTGAGGCATTTTTTTTTACTTTCAGCTGTGACTTTTCTGGTTTCTATCAACACTGTTAATTAGAAAAATAATAATATTATTTTATGGCCAAGTACAGGTTGCTTTAGAAAACAACCATCACTTTTTATAAATACTGTGCAACTTCTGTAAAGAGATTAAAAAACCCCAAAAACTTAGTGTTCACATAAAGAAAGAATTTAGTTAACTGGCTGGTTTTGATCAGTCTTGTGTTAGTCGTAAAGGTGATAAATGAAACAAAGTCTGATCAATCAGTTGCTATACAGTCATCAGTGACAAATTACTTTTTAAATAAGACCTATGGCTAATGGAATGTAAACTGCAGGTTGTGTTCAAGTAAGGCTGGTGAAGGTTTATAATCAGCTGTTGGTAGTTCCCTGCTGCTCTACGCATTTTTACTTGAGACTATTTAATGCATATTATACTGTGCATATTAAATAGGGGTTTCTAACTTGGGACCTTATTGATTCAGGTTGTCTTTTGGAAGGCACTGCTTATAAACAACATATAATTTGCAGTGAAGACTTGAGGGTAAACAAGACACAAATAAAGCTGGGCTAGAACTGTTACTCGCTTTTAATACTACTTCCACTTACTGAGATTGTCATTTTTAAAACTGCTTCTACCTAGTGGCTTCCTTGTGTAAATCTCTACTGAAGTGAAGATTTTTAAGTGTTGTAGGTAATGTTATGAACATAACAGCAAAATAAATGTCTAGTAAATGCAACATGTGGAGGCGTCGGTTATAAATTAGCATTTAAACAAAAGTCAGCATGTTAACACAAATATGTGAATCTAACAAATCAATGTTAACATTTAATCAATAAATTATGAGTTTTCTTTAACAAAGTCAGAAATGTATTATGGAAAGTCTTCCAGATGCACACTCTAATTACTAAAGTCACTTAAGATACTGAGCTGAAGTGTTTGTACAAGTATGCTACGCTTGCAGTATTTTCGTAGTTGCATAAGCGCAACACCAGTCAGTGTGCACGCAGTCTGGGATGCTTCTCAAGAACAACCTTGCATCAGTGGTTTCTTAATCATCTTTAAGTTAATATCAGATTTAAAGTATGCAGCTTCTCTTTCGTTCTTGGCTTCAGTAGAATTACACTGTCCTTATTCCTGGTAAATGGGCGGTGGGAAGAGAAAAAAAATATTTGATTTTTGTAGTGTCTATGTTAGTTTGTAGTACATCAGATGTAGAAAGTTCTTTCTAATGTTTAAATAGTGGCATAGTGTGTTTTGTGCCTCTTCCCATTGATTTATGTTTCTTTGTACAGTTTGTTGCATAATTTAAGGACCCGGATATAACGCTTGGAAGCCCATCCCTTGTGTTTCTTGGTTTATGACTGTCGGCTTTGTGGAATACGGCTGAGATGAAAGGATTTCTTGAGGATGCAAATTACTGCATTGGCCTGTTGGATGAAGGAGCAACTCTTGCAGATGTTATTGACAACTGTATTTATGAACATACTCATGTAAGTCTTCAGTTTTCCGAATTTTCTGTTTTAGATTTATAAGTCTTCAAACTAGGTCAAGGTATTTAGCATGGATGAGTTGACAGAACAGAGGAACAGTTGCCTAAAACTCACCTTATGAAGTAGTTTCCTGTTCTAATTCAACTTCTTTGCTGTTTGTTTGCCTTGGGCTGAAGGCTGTTGGGGAAATTTGGGCAATGATTGTTAACTCCCTGACTGTCTAGCAGGGAAGTAGTTTTGCTGGTGTAATTAAACATATGTTCCCATCTCATTCTCTGAAGATATTTTATCAGTGAGGTTTAGACCAGGAGCCTGAAGTTGGGCAAGTTGGTATTGCTGAGTTAAAAACATTTTTTTTCCTCTTTGCCCAGAAATGCTGATGTGTAGACAAATGTGTGCTGAGCCAGTTTAAAACCATGTTTAGAATTTCTGTATCAATCATGGTTGTATGTTGTACATCTCAATGCCCTTCTCTCTGTTGGAAACATGGATATGAGCATATTGAGATGCAACTCTTTTTCGTTCAAGAAAATAAACTGGTCTAACAGCTATTAAGGTTGAGCAATCTAATGGAGAAACTTAAATAATTTTGTGTATGCAACAGAAGTTTTATTGAATAAGGTTTCAATTCTTAGGAGATAGGAAGATGTTTTAGCCTTTGTTTTATAAACAAGGTTGCACAAAGAGTGAGCCTTAAAAAAAAAATTCAGGTAATCCTGTATCCTTAATATGCCATGCCTCTGAGTTGTTCACTTTTCCCTTGGTTTATCGGAACTCTTGTTCAAATGCAAGTGCTCAGCTGTAGTACAGCAAATAGCTAAATCCCGTGGCCTTCTGAACTCAGGTGTAGGATTCCCAAATCCTGATTCCTAATATTCTTTTTCTGTCTAGCGAATAAATAGGTAAACCACTGGCAACATGTCATGTCTCCAACCACTGACTGGCTCACAGAGGATAGCTGCCTCCTGCTGCTTTCATTTACTCCTTTAGCTCAAGGGGTAGAGGCCTGTGCCATGGATCTAAAGCTCCAGATCCCATTCCTGCTGGTGACCCGTACAGGGGGTCAGTATGCTTCCACCCGATGGAATTTCTATTTGTGTTTTTTTTTAAACAGAAATAAAGACTTTGTATACAATAAGCCACAACATAGTTTCATATCTGTGAAAGTCAAGTGCTAGAATTAACATTAGATGTACTGTCTTAATTCAGATCGATCATATATTTTGTTATGGTCTTTAAGTCATATACAGTAGGCCATTCATTTGCTGAAATTTTACTGAGTGCACATTATAAGCAAATATAAAATGATCTGTTTGGATTTTGATCCACTACATCCACATCATGACTTGATATTACGACAGACCATGGTAGCAGCTGTACGAGGCGTGCTTACTTTTCTGGAAACTATTATCTGTGTATTTTCTTGAAGATTATGTACTTGACCCTGCAACTGTAACACAGTTTAGTTCTTAAAATTCTGTTCAAACTTTGTACTTCAGAATTTGTGGAGAACAGTCTCAAACTTGACTTCCTGAATTAAAATACCATGAAACAAGTTTTTGGTTAAATAAGCTGTTAGCTAGATGTTAAACTAATGGTAGAGCATTAGATTTTATTTCTTGTTTAATAAACTATCTATTCTATTGAGACTGGAAGCTTTCATCGCAGTGATTTTCTTTCTCCAAATGTTGTAGACTTCTGAAAATACAAAGTTGGAAGAGATTTGTAGCCTATTCTGTATTTTCAGATAAAATCAGTGTTTGACATTTAAGTAGTACCACTTGTTCAGGAATCTGAGTAGTGTCTAACTAGCATTCCTAATATCTCTGAAGTGGTAGGTATTCGCTTTGATATATTTTTTCAACTACTTCACATTGCTAAGTGAAAGGGAAAACAAGTGGATTGTTCAAGGTCAAACCTAAAAGTTAATAGCAGAATGAAAGAAGTGCATAATTCTTTTAAGACTTCATTTCATGGGTTATTTATGTTCTGGCCACAAACCCACTATTTCAGATGTTTTATTTTCGTGTTTTTTCCTTTTTTTAGACTGGAAGAAGAGCATTTTATGTTGGTGATCTTGGAAAGCTTGTAAAGAAGAACATACAATGGCAGAACGTGATGGCACCAATAAAGCCATTTTATCCTGTTAGATGCAATTCTACTCCAGGTGTACTCGAAATTTTGGGAACCCTTGGTGTTGGATTTGCATGTTCCAATAAAGTAAGTTTTTTGTTTTCTTATTTTCTTTTATCCCTGTTGTTTTACAGTCAGCTTTTTGGTGTTAAGCACCCTGTTTAATATTTAAATTGTGAGCATGTGTGTAACTGGCTGTTGCAAATCTAATACTTCCACAGCAGCAGTGGATAGTTTTTCTTTCATGTATTTGAATATTTTATCTGGTACTAGAGTACATCTAATAAAAATTCACTAAAGGTAGTGCACCAGGCTGTGTCAAACTGTGGTGTGCTCTTGTTTTTCAGTCTGAAATGGCATTGGTACAAGACCTGGGCATTTCTCCTGAAAACATTATATATACAAATCCTTGCAAGCAAGCTTCTCAGATAAAGTATGCAGCGAAGGCTGGGATAAACGTCATGATTTGTGACAATGATATTGAGCTGAAGAAAATTGCACGTAACCATCCAAATGCTAAGTAAGTGTCAATCCTGGTTTTCCATTTAATTTAGCCTGTAATCTAGGTTGCTTGAGTTGGAAGTAAGGTACATGGTTTTTTAATACTGTTCACTATCTAGTTTTCTTTGTCTGTGTCTTCTGAAGGTAGCTTCTTTGCAACTTTTTCTTTACTTGGTTCTCAGCTCTCTAATATGACAGTAAGGCCCTTGCTTGGGAGAAATCTCTCATTTTGATTTTGTAGGGCAATCTTCACAAAGTTTTTGGTGATTAAACCTCAAAAGTCTGTCACTTTGCCAGCTGCAAGTACATCTTCCTCATTCTCTGTTGTGGCTCTGGTATTTTCTTTCAGGGTGTTCTGTATGGATTATTAATGGCTTCAGCTGAAATCAGGGCTGAGGCTACTAGCAAATGAGCGTGTGCATTGAGTCCCATCTAGAGTCTGGGCTTGCTCTAGGCCTAGTAAATCCACCTACAAGTGTTTCTGCACAATTAAGAACTTGTCTTGAGTTCTGTTTTTGGTGACTTAAGTATTGGCCCAGATGCTTTTGGTAGAGAAGTGATAAAGCTAATGTCCTGGTTATTAAATGTGAGAATTTTATTGCTGCCATTGTATTGTGGTCTCTTTTGGACTGACAGGTGCTCGTGTCATTAAATGTAATGTCCCTCACATATCAGTACTTTGACTGTGGACTGTACCTTTAAGAAATTTGGAGTTAGAGCCTAAATGAATGTTACAGTACTTTCCAGTAATCATCAAGAACAGTGTCTTGCAAATGTAGTCAGAGCACACTAAAACTAAATTGTTCATGTCCTTTAAAAAGCTCTTCCGTCTAGACAGTCCTTATTGAAGTGTCATATCTTCTCCCAAAACTGTGGTCATAGTTGTATAATTGGGAAGATTCTGCCAAGCTTAGTATCTGGATACTCTGTTCATCCCACCTGGTGGTTTGTTGGTTTTCTTTAAGTCTACCACCATATTGCTGTTGCTCTTGTTTACACTTGATCCTCATGGAATCCTGTCAATGCTTTGCATACTGGAGAGTACTTCCTGTGCAAAAACCAGTACCTACGATAAATAATTTTGTGTGTAAAATGTTGATCTTTACGTGCTCCATGCATTTGGAAGGCTTATCAATACTAAAGCATACCAGGAAAAGTTACGATGCAGATTTTACTTCAGTTAGAGAAATTGTAAAGTGGGCAGACAGAATGAAATAGTTTGAGCTATAGAAAAACAGCATAAGCTCTTTACTACTTCTCAAGGATACCATAGTCTTAATATTTTCCTGTTTACCAAGGACAAGAAACTAAATTTCTACAAAAGAACTGCAATTTGCGATGTAAATTTTCTAGAAACCTACTTTTCAGCTCCTCTGGCTTGTTTGTTTGGTTTTAATAAGAATCTTCTTATTCAGGTCATTAAAACTTTGATACTGAAGTGACAACTATGAGTTTTCTTCTTCTGTTTCTTCCTTGGCATAGTTTCAGAAAGTCAAAGCCTTTATATAGCTTTGTTCTTCCTGTGTGTGGCTGTCATAGCTAGGTTGTCTTTTTGTAGATGAAGCTAGTTATGCGTCAGCTGAGGAAATCCTGCTTAGAGCTGTAGTTCTCGCTTTCTGAAGTTTCTTTTAACTTTCTGCACTAAACTCAGTTAATGGGTGGGTCTCTTGATGTAATTGATATTTCTGCCTCTGAAAGTCTTTATCTTGAATGATTGAAATTTTTTTTAAGAAAAAAGTCAGGAGTGCTTAGTCTTTCATTTCCTTATAATAAACTTTACTTGGGAAAATTCTAAGGAAACTATGGTTGCTGGTGTTTGAACTCTATTAGAGGCGTGGCTGTTAGGTATCAATGATTCCTTAAAAAAAATCCAAACACACATCATCCTCTAGACCTTCTGTAATTGACTGAGACCCAGAAATAAGGATCCTACTAATTTCTAGAAATCAGAATTGCATTTTCAGTGGTTTGCACTAGAAAAATACCTTGACTAACTTGCACAATTCATCGATAAAACTTAACTTTGGGTGTTGTCTTTAAGAAACAGCTTTTGTCTAACCTTAGCATGTGGTTACAAACTGTAGTATTATGGATTTGAAACCTTTTTGTGTTTTAAAGAATTTAACTTCTGACAATTTGTTCATTATGTCTTCTCTTTCTTGCTTCTCTTTTCTTGTACTTTACGAAACATTATCTGACAACAAATTTATTGCACAGAAATGTCTGTACTAGTGGAGCAGCAGGAAGCAAGAGGCCAGTCAGTTTCTCAATGAATGAAGTGGTATAAATGAGGATTGCTGAGCAACCTATGTGAATTTAGGATTTTTTTTTTTTCCTCTTCATAAAATGCATTTTAAATGCATAGGAAGGTGTTTGGAAAAGACTTTTAGAAGTCAGGCTAGCTCTTATATGGGCACACTTTGTAGTGGCTAGGCTGTTTTTCATGCCTTGCAAAGAACTAATTCACTTGGAGTGCAGAGCTTTTATCACTTGTTTATGTTCCTAGTCTTAGGTAACTACAGTGTGCTCTGTGCAGTCTGTGTGCAATGTCATGACAACTTCTGTTTAGTTTACTATGTGGCTAATTGATTAATTTATCTTTATTGTGGTGGGAGGTTGAGGAAGTGAGTGACTCTTAGTGGGTAGCAGTTTGAATTTGTGAGTTTTGGGGATGTACCTCTAGAGGGTTTAATGTGAACATGCCTTTGCCACTCAAGTGATAATTTAATGTACCCAACTGTCATCAACTGGCACTGCAGTTTGTCAAACCTATCCAGAATTAGGCTTTGACAGGAAGGAGGAAGCTGTCTAACTGTATAAGACTAAGAGATGGTACCTGCTGCCTCCATGCTCCACAAGTGCCCTGTAAGAAGCAGGGAGTGGACTGACCCCATCCCCAGTCTGTGTGCTCAGCCAAGAGAGGGGAGATGGAGGGAGGTGGCCAGGATGTGCTTTCAATGTGTCAGCCTGGCTGGTGTTCTCAGGATACTGAATTTAACCAATCTGACTGAAGGGGAAGCTTGCGCTCTCCTCTGCTGGAAAGGAGGATGGAGATGGGAAAAGTGTTTTATGAGAAAGTATACGTTATTAGTAGATAACATTCTTTTATTACAGCACTCAACAGACTCTTGCTGCTACAAAAGAGTCTTAGTTGCTGCTTTTCGAAACCCCTTGTCCTTGTTGGCTCCATGTTTTAGCCCCTAATTGCTAGTTTTCTCTCTGTACAGGATTGTTTTTATTAGGTTCACTTGACTCATCCATCGGTGGAGCTGGAGTGCTGACAACATAATCAACACACTTCTGACAGTCTTCAGGCCTCACATGTGCTGATGATGTAAACCAACTGCCCCAATCATCTTCCCCTTCTCTTAGGCTCTTACTGCACATTGCCACAGAAGACATCACTGCTGATGAGGAGATGAATATGAAGTTTGGCACCACCCTGAAGAACTGTAGGCACCTCATGGAATGTGCTAAGGAGCTGGGAGTCGAAATAGTTGGTGTTAAGTGAGTAACTTCATTGTTCTTTGCTCCCTGAGCAGATGTTTGTGTGATGTACTCGAGATTCAGAGTACAAAAGAATCCCCCCTTCACACTATTTTGCAGCATTTTTAAACAAACAAAACTGATCCCCCCCCGCACTTTTGGATAGTGAGTTTTTGCTCACAAGTAAAGCATTAATATTAGAATTTAGGTTCTGTGTTACTCTCCTGCCATTGATATGATCAGAATGAATATTAGTGTTCCAAGATGCTTGCTTCCAAATGATCTGTGGTATTTTGATTTGAAGTTTGACACAATGATTTCACTATACAGAGGAAAAAAGCATGGACAAGTCTTTGTTCTGCCTGCCTTCAGCTACTAATGTGTCACATGCTCTTGATGCTTAAGAAAGCAACCAAAGAAGTAAGAGGGTGGATCATCAGGAGAGTAAAACCAATGTTTAGAATGGAAGACAGATTTTGAGCATATAAACCACAATTTTTTTGATATAAATCTGTTTGATGTCAAATTAAAGCTTAAATAATGTACTATAATCATTATGAATTACAAATCTGTTTAAAAATTAGAAGATATAACTGTGAAAATGTACCTCATATAATGTGTGAACTAACTTTAATAGAAATGATACGGCTTTCCTAATTTTTCTAAAAAAACCCAAACTAACTGCACATTCATACAAGTAAGTTCAAAAGTCACCTTTGTCTCAAAGTGGCGTTCCTTACAGAAGTTAGTAGATCTGAAGTAGAGCACATCGTAGCTTAGATGTCTGGTGTATACGGAGCCAGCAGAACTGGCATTTGTTTTACACCTCAGTTACTACCAGTATGATGGTATTACTTAAACTCTTCGGACAAGGAACCAGAAGGTGATTGATTCAGGAGTTTGTGGGTGACATTAGTACTTCTGCTTGTCATGACCTGCTCACTCACCTTTTCAGCCTTGTTTCATAAACAAGGAGCTGGCCTGAGGTGAAGAGACTTCAAAACAGGGTGGTAGTGGGACACCTCTCGCCCTCTCCCAGATGTTGGAGGGAGTAGGGAGTGTGTGCACTACAGATCCAGCTTTGAGAAGAAAACTAGATGGCTCAGGGGAAGTGTATTGAGCAAGGCAATACAGAGTAGGGCAAGGGAAGGCAGACTGCGTGCAAGTACTGTTAGCAATGGCACCCACTGAAGAACAAATTTTAACCCCTTTGATAGTGAAGATCAAAAGGTTCAGTAAATCTGTTATTTCTTAAAGATGAAAGTACCATAGGACATTCAAAGCGTTAAGAGCAAGACGGGGCTCAAGTACCAATCCAGTGGAATAGAAGGCAATCATCTGAGCTTATTTTTTTGCACAGTTACTGTATTAGCATGCAAGCTTCTCTTGAGGTGCTTAGCAATGGAGGCAACTCATTCCTGTTCCAGGTAGTGAAACTGTTTGCTTACGCTGAATTATGCAGTTTTCAGACTATTAACTGCATTTTTATTTCTTTCAGATTTCATGTTTCAGGCTCTTGCAAGGAGCTGCATACGTACATTCATGCTATATCTGATGCTCGGTGTGTGTTTGACATGGCTGTAAGTAGATAAATACATGTACAATTGCTACATTAGAGGATCTATTCTGTTCTAATCATACTAACAGGCCAACTACTTTAAAAATAAAGTATATTAATGTAGGAAATGGAAATTTTAGTAAGAGACTAAATCCATGGTGAGATGTGTGGTAGAGGTAAAACAAATGCCACGCAATGGTAGTTGATGTTGCTGTGGGACTTACTTGAGAATTGTGTAACCGGCCTATGTTGCTATCCTAGTGCCATTAGTACTTGGTTTAATGGAGTTATACTGACTTTTACAAGGCTGTCACTCCCTCACTAGATGTATTCTGTTAAAAACACTCCTAAGTAAAAGTACATAAACAACCACAGTAAGGAGCAACAAGAAATGTTTTTGCAGTTATGGTTGTCCATGTGCTTACATTCTGCCTATGCATTTTAGGAAGAATTTGGCTTTAAGATGAACATGTTGGATATTGGTGGGGGCTTCACAGGTTCAGAACTTCAGCTGGAAGAGGTAAACACGTTGGAATTTGAAACTCCTATTTTGATTTAGGAAGTTTAGGTGTTTAACCTTCAAACTACAACATTGATAGCTGAAACCTATTCTAAATTCTGTTAGACTGTAATTCATATGCAAATAATTTGTTTTATATTGTTTGTGTGTAGGGTAATTGGCCCTTAGAGGGCAGTGATCACTATTTCTTTTTAGTCATATACATTTTGGGTGAATGCTGACTTTAAGCATGTCCCAGATTAAATTGCCATCCAAAGCCACCTTAACAGTAGTAATTCAATGTTTTTGGTAGCTGACCATTGTCTAATTGGTTACTGTCACATGATTTGGGCCATGATTGTTTAGTGTGCTTTGGATCATAAACCATATTGCTATGGTGTGAAAGCTTCTAGTACTTGTACTTGGCTTTAGAAAGGAAGACTAAATGTCTTGCTTTTATCTTTGCTTTGGCTAGCCTTAAATGAAGCTCATAATGTTGATTTGGCCTCAGCGGGATCTTTAGTATGCAGTAGCACATGAAAGAATAACCTGTTTACACTGTTACATTGTCTTAAAGACAAACTCCTTGAATGTAGGAGAGTGAAAGTGATTTTAAAAAGTTACTAACAACAATCAGGGCTTCCTTTCTTAGTTCTGTTATGTTACTTGTCCAAAACATTTGCTAATCTTTCAAATACCTGGATTCAGATTGGAAATTCAGTATTAAATGATTCATTTGGTTTCTAATACAACAGTATTCCAAACCAATCACAAAAAGGCCCTTTCCTTGTTCTTACGAATTAATATGTAATTCAAAATAATCTATTGTGCTGGATAAACTTGGAAATCACTTATGCAGTCTTGAGTGTACTGCAGCTTGAGCTTTGGTTGGGAGGAGGGAACTGTGTGGTGCTCAGACTCATGATATTCAATTTTCAGTATTTATGAGAATGACCTGTTTTCTTAAGCACCTCTCTAAATTTTGAACCTCTGGTAAGGGCACTAAGGGCACTTACCAGAGAACAGAGGAACAGAGTAAGCCTTTGGTGTGCTTCCTAGAACTGTTACTGACTGAAAGAGTGTGTGTAACTGGTAAGCACATAAGCCAAGTCTTACCTCTGACTTAATTCCCTAGGTTAATCATGTCATCAGGCCATTGCTGGATGTCTACTTTCCTAAGGAATCTGGTGTTAATGTGATTGCAGAGCCTGGATGTTACTATGTCTCATCTGCATTTACACTAGCAGTTAACATCATTGCAAAGAAGACTACTGAGTATGATAAACTTCTTCCTTGTGGAGGTATGGGTCATATTTATCTTTTAGATGTTATCGATCACTACAGGTAACTGCCTGCTTGTAGGCAGGATTGACTAGTTTGTTTCAGCATGTATTTAGTACATTCCCTTGTGCTTGCGTTGTAATCTGCCTTTTGGGTCCTGACCAGATCTTAAACATATATCTCAGTTTGTGTTACATTTGTGTGGTGCTTATTATTTCTTTACTAGGTTTGACTTTTCAGTGGTTAAAACTATACTGGACACTTTGCAGAATGTGTGTTAGGAAGTTCCTTATTGGAAGAACATAGTAAACAGTATCATAGCAGAGAGGCAGTTCAGTCTAAATTAGAAATTGGATTTGTATTCTTAGTGATTATTACTGAAAGTATTAGTTCTATTAAGCCTTGCACTTAATGTTGCAACTGAATTTATGATCTGGTCTCATAGAGATTACTATGCTTGTAATTCTCCCATTCCAGTATTTATGGAACCCCCTTATCAGGAGAAAGCAGTTGACTTAAGTTAGATTGCAGAAGAACTACTTATGACAAAGAATGCATACAAGACTGCTTCTTTTTTACTTCCAGTGGAGCAAGCCAGGAATGATGATGAACCAGTATTTACCTATTACATAAATGATGGTGTTTATGGTTCTTTTGCAAGTAAATTGTCTGAGAAACTGAATACTATCCCAGAGGTTCACAAGGTGAGTCCTCCTATGTTCTTCAGAGACAGTCCTTACTTACCCTTATGTTTTTTTATATATATTTAACAAGTTATATATAAAACTATATATTCTTTATGAAATTATCCTCATGTATCTTTGAAAGCTTTCTTTTTTAATAAACTAAATCCTGAATTATCTGGATCATTTCTATATTAGAAATACAAGGAAGATGAGCCTCTGTTCACAAGCAGCCTTTGGGGTCCATCCTGTGATGAGCTTGATCAAATTGTGGAAAACTGTCTTCTTCCCGAGTTGAGTGTTGGAGATTGGCTGATCTTTGATAATATGGGTTCTGGTACCTTGGGTGAACAGTCTGCATTTAATGACTATCAGAGGCCACTGATTTACTACATGATGTCTTTCAGTGACTGGTAAGAAAATTGTCCTAATAGTGTTGAAGATAGGTTTTGCTGTAAGTGTACACTCTTGAAGGAAGTAAAACAAAGTTACGTTTGTTGGCAAATGCAGGAAGTTGCAACTGAGCACAAGGGTGTACCCTTTCAGTTTGTGGTTTTTTACTATTCTGTCTGACTTTGCTAAGACTGAACTGAGAGCTGTGATAAGATGCCTACTTTTATTTAGGGCTGACAAAGGAAAGCAAAATACCCAATGTGGACTGGTGGTGGTGGTAGCTGTTGCTGAATAATAGCCTTTTACTGCTTAACATCAGCTGTTGGGGTTTTAACTAGTAACAGCGACTTACATACAATATTAGCACCATCCTAGGTGGGAAGGGCAGTAACACTGTTGTGGGGATGGTGAGGGTTGGGTAACCTGTTCCAGTGTCCAAGTAGCCACAGCTCTGTGCTTTTGCTTATGGAGGCTTACAGCCTTTCTGCATCTACCGAGCACTTGCACAGCTGATTGTCCCTCTGCTGAGGCTGGGGCCAACTTACCCACGGGCAGCAGACCTCCAGTGCTATATTCAAGGCTAGTTTTCTGATATGAAACTGTACATGAAAACACGCTGTTACAGCTCACATCCTTTTCTGCTGCAGGGATGAGATGCAAGATGCTGGAATTGCTTCAGACACATTGATGAAGAACTTCTTCTTTGTGCCTTCTTGCATTCAGCTGAGCCCAGAAGACCGCTTTTCCACTGCAGCTTAAACAGGCATTAACGCTTCATTTAGACCTGCAGTTGCAAGTCTGTAGTTTGTCTGGTCAACATTCCAATGTGGAAGAAATGGAACAATCTTGAACACAATTCATTCTTTTCAAAACTTGAAAAAATAGTAATAGCTAATGGGGACCAGGCAAAACAAGCTACAGCTACAATTCACCGTGGGATGGGAGGGTTAGGTAATGTTGTCCAAATCTAAAATCAAGTTCATTCAACCCCTGAGCGTTAAAATATGCAACAAAATGGATGACTTAGTGGAGATGGAAACCCATCACTTGGGTTCTTCAACAGTTTACATACAAGTACACAGTTTTTATACTAAGGATTCCTGTTAGAAAAGTCTTGTAAAGTTATTGTCTTTCGCCCAGATATATCAAATGTCATTGGGAGACCAGTGTGACTTCATTAGATGTTTAGTGTATTTAGAATGTGTAAATTTGTGCTTTGAACTGTAGTTTAATAAATGTAAAATTGCATCATAGTATTTGTTGTATTTGACCCTTGATGTATTCCTTGTATGATTGCAATAAAACTTTGTGTAGATTTTACTGTTTTTCAGGCTAACTTTGGGAGGGGCTAGGCAGAAGAGTTAGCTGTAAAATAGATGTATACATCATTGTTTTGAGAAGCCTTTTCTCTAGCCCATTATTTCAGCCTTGTTTTAAACTGTAGATAATTTAAGCTTGATAAACCTGTGACTTGAAAGTTGTGTAAGCTTCTGGGAGGCTAAAAGGCAATTTTGGTGTGGTTTTTCTTTTGTTTTTTTTTAGAGGATGACCTTAGATTCAGTTCTTAACATCAAACAGCAACATGCAGTAGTTACAGATGGAAACAGAGTGGGGCAGTCTTTCACTAGCATGCATCTAGTGCCCCAAGGCAGCATGGGTTAATCCGCCTCTGAGTTGTCATGGTACTTTTAGCACTTCTTTTTAGTGATGTTATCAGAGAGCCTAGCATTTGATGCCAGCTAGTGCTGGTGTCTAAGGGAAGGGCTACAAGAGTCTTCAGAAACCTCAGTGCCCTCTTCGTTACAGCTAATTTACATCCACACAGTAAAGGTAAAGCATGTTATGAGAAGTACATCTGCCAACTGCAGCAAGTACCTGGAACTGCCAAAACTATTCAGAGAATTTGTTATGAAGTCTCTTAGTTCTTTAAGGTCTGTTTCTTATGTTCTCATTTTAACTTCCTCTTCTTGAAAAGTGGGGAGAGAGGGAGGAGAGGTGTTTAGGGCTTTGAAATGGTACAATTATGTTCTGGATCCTGCAGTCCAAGGGGCCTTTTTAACTCTTTAGTGGGAGGTAAAATGTCTAATGTTTGGTTGCTAGTGTTATTTTATGTGAGTGCTGGCTGCTAGGTAATACTAACTTCTGGTTCATTTCATAAAACTTGATTAACTTTTATTTGAAAGCAAAGTCTCAGTTTCGTATCAACTTGTCAGAACATTTTACAAGCTGTCTGAGGTACAAAAGGGCTTTTGCCTTGAGGATGCACTAAGAAATATTTATTACTGGAATTAAATGTGGAAGCAGGAAAGGAAGTAAATTATACTGGGAAAGCTGTTGTATCCTGGTTTCCTTATTTTCTTTAAACCTAAAGTAGCCATCCCCCTGATTCAGGAAGTGCTAGGCATTTCAGTCTAGCAGTTGAGGTCTTTCTCTAGACAAAATGTAGATGGCTGCATGGTTTCTGACTAAATACAAATTACAGTTGCCTAAGACAATTCAACAGGATTATGTTACGCAGTCTTGGGGAAGTTGGTTTATGTTAATTAACAGATCAGTTGGAAAACAAGTTCCTCTACAAATAATACAATGGTCAGAGCAGAAATACTGTACTGGGAGGCACTTTGCCATTAAAACAACCTGGAGTTTGAACACAGCATGTAATCCAATTTTTGTTAAGTGTTGCTGTTATATTGTAACTGCAATTCAGAATTTTACTGGGAACTATAAAAGCAAATGTTTCTCCTTTAGTACTTGGAACTGATGTAGCTGTGTCCTGCCCAGTACATATCTGTGACTCCTCTTGTTGACTGAGGCCACTGCTTGTGTAGCCCTGCTGGTATAGCTGGCTGTGGTAGCTGGAAGTTTTTATGCTGTTACATGCAAACAGTGGTTTTGTGTATAAAATAATTGCTCATTGTGCATGCTTGCTGTGGCCTGAAGTACTTACCTGATGCAGCCCGCTCCAGTGCGTACCATTTCCCAAGGAAGATCCAGGGCTGCAACCTGAAATGATGCTGTTACTAGTGATGCCAGTCACTCTCAGGAACAGGAGAAAACAATTCTGCCTTGTCCTTGTGTATCTCAGCAGCTGCGCAACTGGCTTACATTGGCTCAAAATAAAAGTTGGTGCCCTGGATCCACCATTGGATGTGTTGCCATGTTGTATCTACTTTTCATTGCTGCTTTTGGGGGGCAGTGGAGCAGTCTGCTCATGTATTTCATGGTAAACTGAGACAAGTTTGAACCTTGCTTTTAGTCCCCTATAGCTGGTAACTGCTCTACTTTGCTCTAGTTCTTGATCTTGCTGATCAGCTTTGCACCGACTCCCGCAAGGACTACAGGAGACCACACATTTGGCCTCCTCTTGCTTCAGGAGCTGAGTGGGGGTGCTCTCTGGGCTTTGCCAAGGCCTTAGACAGCAGCTGAAAAGCAAATAGACCCTTGTAGAGAAACCTGCTCATCACTGCAGCGAGGCCCTAGTGCTGCTATCCTAAGGAGGGGCTTGGTGAGGCTCTGCCTGTGCCAGCTGCCTGCTGAACACTAAGGAGCCGGGAGAAGAAATGGGGTATGTACAACAATGGCTTGTGTTCACTGCTCTGACCCTAACTGAAAGGGCGAGTCATTTCTGTGACTGCCACAGTCCTGCAGTTCCTGCACTGAAGGGAGGTGTCTGAAGACGCACGTTTAATTTTTTCCTTACAATGGAAGCACTATGCTGACTGTGGGCCTCTGGCTCATTCTCTGCAATCTTATTTCTTCCCTTTATTAAAATCCAAAATTTCAAGTAAGCAGTGGAGTGTAATTTACTACCATGATTTACTGTTATTAATTGCTTTAATGTGTGATGAGAATAGTGGGCTTTGAGTACTTGCCCTGCGAGTCAGGAAAAAGCATGCCAGGCTGCTGCCTGCAGGCTTTCTGAGGGCACTGCTGGTACCCACATCACCAAGGGAAGGCAAGTGGAGACCGTTCTAATCCAGACTGGAGCTGTTCCCTGAGAGCCTGGCAAACTGGGGAGCCTGTCAGCTCTGCAGAGCTGGGAGATGGGGTGGGAGCGCTAATAATGCGTGAGTGCTGTGTGCACCTCTTATTAAAGCCTCTGTCCTTGGAATAACAAGCTTTTTCTCACTTCGTACTTTAATCTCTTTGCAGCTGCATAGTCTTTAATCCAAATTAGCAGTATTAATAGTTTTGCCCTGTCAGCCACATAGGACAAAGCTAATTACTGTTGGCAATGCAAGTTAGAAAAGACAAGGTTTCGGGGAGAGAGCAGCCGGAGCTGGCTCCCCTGCCTTCAGCCTGACTGGCTGCACCCAGAGCCAGCAGCCTCCTATACAGGTAGGTCTTTCTCCCGATTCTGTGTGTTCCCGTTGCCCTAAATCCTGTTGGATACACTGCTTCATTTTAATACTCTCTGGCTGAAATGCTGCAGCAGTGCAGACCGCAGCCTCTGTCAAATGTGCATCATTTAACTACGCGTGTCTTACCATACAGTCTCAATATAGGACAGGTACTTGGTATTAGTAAAAAAACGGAAGGGAGAACTATTTCAGGCCCAAGAATTAATAGTGTGATTTTGCAAGTACCTGCATGATTTTAGATCCTGATTGTATATTTTGCTCAATTACACAGTCTCTGAACATGAACCTTCTTTGTACCATTAAGGAAATCATTCAGATATATGTGCTGCAAGTTCATTACGCTTCTGACATGGAAATCCCTGCTGTTACAGTGGTGACAGCAGAGGGGAGCTGATGCTTCAGGTCTCAGAGCAGCAATTCAGAGTGAGGTCACTCCTGTATGTTGCTGTGGCCAGTCAGGTCAACGCAGGGATGGCAAAGGGATGCACCGTGTTTGTGTTAGATGTAAGCCATAGATTCCAGCAAGGTGGTCTGATACCCTCCTACCAGGAAATGCCCTTTAAGAAAACCCCTGAAAAAGCTAGCGAGCCCCACTGGGGGTGTTGCTGCTTGGAAGCAGCATCTGAAATGGTGGCATTGGGGCATCAGTGCCAAGCTGCCTCAGCCTGTATCCGATTTTTAAGCCTGATAATGGAGTTTTGGTGGCCGCTGGCTGCTTCCCAGAGCATCCTGGCTGGTGCTGGAAGCTGTGGGAGGCTGGGAGCTCCACTCAGCCGCCTTCCTGGGCAGCTGCAGTGGATGACAAGGAGAAAGTCTTTCCTCCACCCCTGCTTCTTTCAGCTCTTCTCCAGGCTGCCCTTCCTGCCAGCTCCCCGTGTCCCCTGAGCACCATCCTGCTCCTGCAACCAGCCCGGCCCTGTTATTTGACGGTGTCTGTGTGTGTCCTGGCACCCAGCAGCAGCTTTGCAGACGGGCAGTGTGCCACGCAGGGCAGCAGTCGCCAAGGCCGGCGCTGTGCCGGAGAATCACACCCTCCTGCTTATGCAGCCTCCACACAACAGTTTAACCCGCTCTTTAAAATGTCCCTGGAAATTCAGAGGGGACAACAGCCTGGATGTTGGACATTGAAACAGCTGCCGAGCAAGGCTGCCCGTCTCCATCCCCAGAGACTTTCCCACCCTTGACAGGATGAAGTGCTCAGCAGCCTGGTCTGACCTGAGATCTCCCGGGTCTTCCTCACTATGGAAATACCCTCTGATCTTGCAGCACGGTATCACAAACTGTCCTCTCAGCTTGAGCTGTGTCACTGTCCTGCTCGAGCAGCGCTGGCTTACCCAGATGGAGCTGTGCTAGTAGGTGTTGTGGATATGGCTGGCCAGAAAAGCCACATGTCCAAGGGTCCAAAACCTTCCTGTTCTGCACAAAGACTGGGACTGACCTACCCATGCTGGTACCAGCTGGAGGGTGAAAGTGGGATATGCAGACTCAGGTACAAGGGATCAGGGACTCAGTCTCCCACATGCACACAGATATTCCCACCACAAAATTTCAGTTTTAAAAAAATTATACCCATTTTTCAATAACGAATGCTTCAACAGCAATTTCCTAACTAGCCCTGGGTCCTGAAATGAGAGGCACTGGGACACCAGCATTAAGGGGAAGACCATGGAGCAGAAATGTCTCCTTCTCTGGCTCCCCTTGCCCTGGCAGTGCTCACAATCACCCACTTCTCTGTCGCACTGAAGTCCGTGTCCCACAGACCTGGTACCATTTTGAGGCCGGTGCTTAAGGCTTGTGCTGACAGCAGGGCTGGGCTGGGCTGGCAGCACCCTCAGCGTGGGCTCAGTGCTGCCCACAACGTGCTTCACATTGTCCCTGTGGGATGGCGACTGGGACCCAGCAGCCATCACACCCGGCACCCCTGCTCTACGCCTACCGCAAGCCGCAGCGAGATGCTTGACTGCAGCTGGAGGGCAGCAGGGACAAGAAGGAAAGACATCCCTTAGCACCCAGATAGTCCAAGACATATTTTTTCAGGCTGGGAGGTAGAGCGGAGGCGGCAGCTGTCAGGCTGTTTGAAGGCTGTGTTGTTCCCCGCGTTCCCCTGGGCTGAGATTTCCCTTCTCCCCCCACGCCGCTGCCAGGCTCAGCCTGGCCCACGTGGCAGGCGCGGGCGCCCAAGCAGAGCCAGACGCAGCCAGCACTCACCTCCCTTCACCCCGCCAACCTTAATCAGTTCAGCTGAAATTTTCCACTTGAGACGCATGCGAGACCAGAATAGAGGATGTTGGGTTTTTTTCCCCTGCTAGCTAGAGAAAGACCAGGCAATGCTTTGCAGTGTTTGCTTTTAAGGCATCCATCGGTGGCTTTAGGGAGTCTCCTTTGCGGGCAGCCCCACAGGGAGAAGCCCTGGGGCTCCAGTGTCCCAGGCTCAGGGTGCAGCCTTGGCTGCTACTCCCCCAGGAGTGCCAGCCTTTCATCCCACAGAGCCACAATGCAATTTTTCCATGGTGCTGCTACAGCTGCTGCCGCCGGGGCTTGGTCAGATCCTGTGAGGACTTGGGTGGCCACAGGCGGAGGGAAAGGCAGGAATAGGAGAGGGATTCCCAGCCTCAGCTCGGCTTCCAAAGCAGCATTTCATTTGGTGGCTTGTGAAAAAAAAAAAATCTGCAGAGCAAAGCTGGTTTAGCTTAGCACATTTTGGCATGCTGAGCCGCTGCTCCTGCCAAATCCATCTTGCAGTCTCCCTGGAGCAGGGGTTACCCCTGTGTCTGTGCTGCCGCAGGGCTGGACTCTAGCTCCAGTGGTGCAGGCAGCCCACAGCCGCAGCCCTGCTGCACCCCAGCCCTGCTGCACCCACTGCGCTCCCCCATCCGCACCCACCTCCACCAGCTGCTGCCGCTCCTCCTGCACGGCCAGGGCGCAGCTGCTGCCCCTGAGCCGAGGGTGTGAAGGATGCTCCTGCTCCGGCGCTTCTGTGGGGTTCACCCATCTCAAACCTCAAGCAAGGCGGTTGGCAAGCAAAGAGGAGTCGTCTACAGCCCCTGGTATTGAAGGGCAGGCACATAAAGCCCGACAGTGCCCTTGCTGCCTGCTGCCCGCGCACAGGTCTGGCTCTGGACCACAGTGCTCAGGACTTGATTTGCTAGCACTCCTCACCTAGATGCAAACATATGAGGCTGCAGCTCCAGGTACCAGCCCTGCATAACCACCCAAAGCTACTCCTGGCCCAAGCAGTAAGTGGCAAACAGGAGGCAACTCCCCCTGCCCAGAGCAGGGAGTTTCTCAGATGTCAAACCTCTAATAAAACTGCAGATCAGCTATATTGGACACAGCTTGAGCAGGAATAAACTCCTGCCCTGTTGCAAAACCTCAGGGAACATCAGAGGTAGGTATGTTTTGGAGAAGAAGACTCTGTCTCACCTGCCAAGTGTCCTAATACACACTCACACCAGACTAAAGCATCCATGATGAGATGGTGTCTGCAGGAATGCAGATGGTTTGCACACCGAAGCCCTACGCCTCAGCCATGGCCAAGCAGCACCCGGCTGCTGAAGCAAGGACATCCTCCACACCTGGCAGCCAGAGCCCTGCACTTGTCAGGATGGGGCTCGGTGCTGCAGGAGACAACTCTGGACATGCCACAGGCAGTGGGGCAGATGAGGGAGGGGATGTGGTGCCACTGGTGCTCCCTGTCATGCTGGAGCCTCCCACGGTCCATTATGGAGCCTTTGCCTTTGCAACAACCAGGATCTTTGGGAAGTGCTGCAGGCTCTCTGTGCCACAGGCTGAACCCTTCTGCCCCACGTGCTGCCCTTGGCACTTTCAGAGCATGGAGAGAGGGCAGCTGGACTTGCTTCAGCTGCATATTCCCATATGACCACGTTTTCTTTCTGTGTATGAACTTATTTGCCTTTCCAGTGACTACTTAAGACCCCCCTGATTCAGACTGACATTGGCCCTTTGAGCTGCTGGGTTTGTCTGATACTGCAGCAACTTCACCCTACAACACATTGTCTTGCAAGCTCTCTATTTATACTTATGTTTTACCTACACACACACAGAATGCTGGGCTCTGGGACAATTGTGCGGCATGTCCCTGTGACCCACACTCCATAAACCAGCCATTTCTTTACCCAGTGCAGTTCCCAGCTTCTCACCTGTGATGCATTCAAATGAGATCTAAGGCTATTTGTCTCATTTTTAATTTTGATTGAACAACTGCAAGCCCCAGGAGCAGGGTTTCAGATAATGGCAAGGTGAAGCTGAGGACATGGCCGTAACATATAAAGCAGCCTGGTCTGGAATAAGCTAAGAAGCTAAGCTCTGACTATTGAAGGCCCTGACAATAACATTGTTTCAGCACTAAGGAGCTCATTAATTTCGTCAAAGAAATGGAGATATTCAGCTTCTGGGGTAGGCTCTCTCGCCTGGTTCAGCTAACTGATAAAAGCCAGCAGCAGAACCATAATGCTCCAGTTGAAAGTCTACTGTTTGGCTTGGTGCCTTGTTCATAACTCACACAAAGTTTCTGTGCTGGACGGGCTAAACCATAGGACAGGATGAGCAGAGTTGGGCCTATTGAATGGTTCTAGCTTTTGTGGTTTGTTGTTTGTTTTAAATCAGTTATGATTCGCAATAGATTTCCAGAAGATCCTTTTGCCCAGCCATGCAGGTGCTACTGAGGGGCTTGCACCCATGGCAGGTGTCAGAGACCTCTGGGACAGCCACAGGCTCCTCTCCCAAGCATCACCAGGGCCACAGGCCAGGATATAGCTGGAAAAAAAAAAAAAGAAAAAAAAAAGAAGGCCACAGGGTACAATTTAGAAGATGCTAGTGCTCCAGGCAGGAGGCTCTGTGGGAGCACTCACCTCTTCCCATCACCGGGTCAGCTGTGGAGCATGCAGTCCTGGGCTTGCAATCGGACTTGTTGTCTCTCCTTCTTGAAGTCAGAGGAAACAAGGGGCGGGGGGAATCCTTTGCTAAACTGTTGGGGACAAATAGTCTGTGAGCATCTTCTTCAACAAAGTACCCGCACCATTTCCAGCACTTGCACCCAAAACAAAATCTGAGGTCCAAGGCATTTCAACACTTGCCAGGAAAGCAAAATAGTGTTTAAAAACCTGTCTAAACCCTTTTATTTGCATCTTCCTTCATGTGTGCCCAAAGCATGGCCAATCCCTTCCTCACTCTGAGTAAGAGCAAATTCCACAGGGCTCTGTTTATTTTGGTGTGTGGCTCCCAAGAAAACCCCCTCCTTGCTCAGAGTATAACCGGCAAGCGTCACCCTAAACCAGAAGTCAAATCCAGTATTAAATGAGTTGTAATGAAATCCAAATCAGGCCTGAGGATGTGTTTGTTTCATAGATTCATAGAATGGGTTGGAAGATCATCCAGTTCCAACGCTCCTGCCATGGGCAGGGACACCCTCCACTGGATCAGGTTGCTCAAAACCTCATCCAGCCTGGCCTTGAACACCTCCAGAGCTGGGGCATCCACAACTTCTCTGGACAACCTGTTCCAGTGCTTCACCACCTTCACACTAAAAAAATTTCTTCCTAACATCTAATCGAAATCTACCCTCTTTCAGCTCAAAATGGTTTCCTCCACTCGAGCTTGCTCCAGCACATGGCAGTCTGTCAGCTTGCCTCCTCCAACACCCAGGCAGCTCTGAAAGGCAACACTGCCCCTGCACAGCCCAAGACCATGCTGTGTCGCCTGGCTAATGGGGCAAGGAGGCTGGCATCCACCTGACAACACTCACTTCTGCACGGGAGGCAACAGGGCAGAAGAGGGGAAGGTTGATAGGAATGGTTGGACTCGATGATCCGGTGGGTCTCTTCTGACCTGGTTATTCTATGATTCTATGAAGAGAAGCCCCATGCTTGCACCGCTTCCTCCAAAGGGGGTGCTGGGAGTTGACTTGCAGTCCAGCAGCTTGGAGAGCACTGGGACGATGCTCCCTGTGGCTGCAGCCCCTCCGAGCTGCCAGCAGCACCTCAGCAGATGTGGGTAAGAAGCTGCCTGGGAATGCAACACCAAGACAGGCTGTGCTCTCCCCTTCCCGGCTGAACAGAAGCGCTTGTGCAACACCAGCCCTTCCCGCTTGAGAGCCACCTAAACAGAGGCACACAGCCCCTGTGTCCTTTCACCTACTAAACTCTGTTTACATATTTCACTCCTCGCTTTCCTCCCCTGCTGCAAACCAATACCTCCGTGAGGGTGTCTGTGTGTGCGCGGGTATTGCCTTTGGCAGGGACATATGGTGTTTTCCTGACATACATTTGAGGCCAGTACTGCTGAGAGATTTAAGATGAGAAAACCTTTCCATGACATTTAAGCTGTATAAATAATCATAATAAAAAGCCTTTATAAATCTGTATGTTTATTTCTGACAGGCTCCTTTCTTTTCTACTCAGTATGAAATATAGACAGACTGTGAATTAAGAACTTCCTCAGTAAACAAAACAGCAAATGGGTAAGATAAATAGTTATGTCTAGAGAAACAAACGCTTCTTAAAATTCCAGTTAAACACATTTTTATTTTTAATTTATAGCAGCCAGAATGGAGTACTTAGAAATGATTTTAACAGGGAAAAGGTCTTGCCCTGATGTACTAAAATAAGCAAAGAATTGTGGTTGAGATTTTCGAATCTGCCTAAGGGATTCAAGTCTCCAAGTAAACCAAACAAAGTGAGCATCCAAATCCTTTAAGCAGCCTTGAAAATCCTCCTATCAGTGTGCACAGTGCAGTGCATATAAAAGCATATAGAGCTCCATAGGTAAAAGACTTAATGTGTCTTTCACCAAAGCAACTGTTTCAATGGATTCTCAGTATATAAGTACATAAGAACTAACTCCAATGAGCTGCAGTATTTGAAAGCGTGCTTGCTTGGTCTATCATATGATCTAATCAATACTCGTTGTTTATTTAACGATAGTAGATTTGACCTGAAAGTTTCTGAAGCCTCAAGCTCTCCAACACCCAACACCAGCAGGATTATTTATGGGCATTCACCCAGAGTTGCTAAATAGCCATGTAGTAACCAAACAGACCCACATGCTGTCCGAGTTTGGGCTGGCCACACCTCATGCTATTAATAGTTGCTCCAAAGAGGGGAGAGGGGTCTATGCATGTAGGGCCACACATTGGTCTGCTCTGATAAAACGCAGCTTTGCTGTGTCATCTGTGGCACTCTGATTTGGATCCATAAGGCTCCCCTCAGCATGGGTTGCTACACGGTGTTTTTTGAGTTTAACAGGTGCTTTCCAGACACAGTCTTATGTTACATTTACATGGGTTAGTACCTCAGCTTTGCCTTCCACAGCTAAGCTGGCCAGGGTGATGCATGGCTGATTTCACTATGACTGCACACAGTCGCAACGCCTCTCATTGCTCTTACATGAAATCTGAGCCTTTAATCCACTACACGTAAGGAAACAGATCCCAGCCACGACAGAATGACAATATGTGACAACACAGCTCCCGTGGGGCAGAAAATACTGGGGTGGAGGAGAAAGGGATGTCACACCAGCTTTAGGAGTTCCCAGGATTTCTCTAGAAGCAAGAAGTCCTGGAAACCTGAAGTCCTTTGCCTGACTAAGGAGCAGGCAAATCTTTCTGGAGAATTGTTACAGGTGTTACCTGCTCCAGAGAACCATACATTACAGCTTATAATGAACATGGTCTCGTGAGGCTGACCTGGATTTGAGGTTAATATCAAAGCTTCCTGAAGCCAAAGGAAGCCAAAGGGCCCCCATCTTCCTCCTTTGTCTGTACTCATGTTCCTGCACTGGCCCCAGCCAGCACTCACTGACTACAAACAAGACCCATAAGGATGGGATCCACAGCCTGTGCATCCAGGTTTGTGCAGCGGAAGGCTGAACACACACGCAGAATAAAAGTGTGGAAAATGTGACCCACTTTGTCTGACAAAGACTTTTGTGGGCACAAGAAACTCCCAGCTCTCACTCAGTGCTTTCTCTTCCACCCACACTCACATCGATGTTGGAGATGTTCCTGTTTGGAAGGGCTCTGAAGATGGTTCCTGGTAAGCGCATGATTCTGACCATGCAGAGCGGGTAATGTAGCTGTTTTCTGATAGAACTGTTCCAGCTGCAAAACAAACACACGTACACACACAGACCTTACAACATCAACGTTTGATTGATAGGAATGGTTGGACTCGATGATCCGGTGGGTCTTTTCCAACCTGGTGATTCTGTGATTCTGTTACAACTGGTGCCATCAAATAAATGAAGATGGTCTTCAGGAGTGCTTCTAGAAACCAACAACTGGATGCAAGATTTCTTCTGATAGAGAGATCTCTTTCACATTCTACCTTTCAGTCCTTGCCCAAAACAGTTCACTGCATTGAGATCAACTGCAGAATCACATCCTCTTTCTTTCTGTCCAATATCTGCACTTTCAGTCCCTAAACAGAGGGAGAGGAAATAGTATTTTGCAAAAATCTTTTCGTTCTGCTGCCACTGCAAACCAGACAGTTACTTTTCAACAACCTCCGTGAAAATTCTTCATGGAAGTCCATGCTGAAAACGAAGGCTCCAGTCAAGCTTCATCCATTCGTCTTGGTGTAGAAACAGAGCTCACCTGCAAAATCCACCTCAGGTGAACTCAGCAACGGGAAACTACTACAAAAAAAATTTGAAAGTGAAAGGAAAAAAATTTTTACAAACCCAAATATTTCTGGAAGTAGTGAGAATTTAATGTCAATTTTCTCCTGGGAGAACAGAGCTAGTTATACGTAAGTCTTCTCCTGATTTTTAAAAATTATTTTTAAATACAAGCTACGCTTTTGAATTAGCTCTGAAAACCACAGAGATCACAAAGCCTTTGACCCCAGTCTTACAGCTACAGCCAAAGAAGCAGATCTGGGGGCCTACGAAGAGCTTCATGGTGGACAAGTGCATTTCTATAAACCCAGCAGAACAGAGCCACTGCCCCTCAGTGGAGCAAACATCCAAGAGACAGTGACAGTCAGTTGCCATGCTGGGAACCACATTGAGGAG
The DNA here is from genome assembly GCF_032191515.1 of Phaenicophaeus curvirostris. Classification (NCBI taxonomy): domain Eukaryota; kingdom Metazoa; phylum Chordata; class Aves; order Cuculiformes; family Cuculidae; genus Phaenicophaeus; species Phaenicophaeus curvirostris. The sequence goes on along the minus strand of NC_091394.1, from coordinate 77,879,243 downwards.
GAATGGGGGAAATGGAAGCTTCCAACACAGCATCGAAGTAACCAAGCTGTTCTCCAGGGCAGCGGCTCTGGGAGAGCCTGGTTCCCTACAGGGTCTGAAACTGTCCTCTATATGCCCCATCTCAATACCTACAGCATTCTTTCTTCTCTACTTCCTTTGTGCCCTTGCAAGATCCTCAGCTTTCCTCAACTTCTCCTAAATTTGAGTCCCCACACACTATCTCCTCTCTCCCCTCAGTTTTTACCCAAGCCTCTTGGCAGAAAAGGGCAGTCAGTGCTATGTCTGTGTTACAGCCGTGCACGTGAACACCAGCACGTCAAACAGCCAGCAAACAGGCAGACCCCAGCTCGCTCAGTCCCTTCCCCCACAAAAGTCTTCTCTGCCTAGCTGGTGGTTCTCATTGGCCACGTAGGCACTCGTGGTGGGATCCACCTCCCTCCACCTGCTTTGTAAACTCACCCACTTGGGTAGCTGCCCAGGCTCCAATTAGTGGCACAGGGATGGAGTGAACAGAGCTCAGAGTGCAATTCATCCCACAACAGGGAAAACCAAAATGTGCCTGAACCCTGTGGTTTATATTTACTAGCACTCCACTGACTATAAAAAAGAGCTATGAAAACAGATGCTCATGTTATAAGCACCTAATCTCAGGTGAACTCCACCCACAATGACTTCTGAGTACATTTATATTCACTTTGCTATTGGAACCCAGGGGCAACCTTGCACCCAGGGTCAAACAGTGCAAACTGGCTCACTTCCCAGTTACTCCTCACAACAAAGGTCCTCTGGACTAGATTATTTGCATCTATGGAAGAGATGAGAGGGAGCATGCCAGCGCACTTCCCACCCCCTAGGACTCCTCAGCCTCCTGTGCCAGCACACTCGCTATCATGGGCCATACTCCACAGTCCTCTGTGTCTGTTTTGCAATAGACATGTGCCTAAGCATCTACACCCTGCCAGGCATTGACCTCACCCACCATCCCTTCTTCCCCTCGTGGAGAGGAGACTTTGGACCAGGGATACAGCAGTCACAGGTGGGTTCAGTTTGATGAGGTCTGTAAGGCTGCCTGCCAGCCCTTTAACTCCAGCACATCACTCACTGGATTCCCGACTCAATGGATCAGCGAATCTCCACCACCCTTTGGAGGCTGGCAAGCACTGCAGAATCACAGGTACCACAACCAGCTACATGGGCTCAGTCTGCACTGCAGATCCTATCGGTAAAGCAAACCAGTGTCCTCTTCTTCCAGAAGATCTTCCACAAGATCAGGGTGCCACTTTGCATGTAAACTCATAAAGGGCCCACACAGCCCTTCTCCTTGTTACTGTGCCTCCTGCGGAGTGAACACCTGTTGGGATCAAAGTGCAGCACGTCTCCAAGGATGAGCTGTGGGACTAAGGTTACGCTCTCGAACAGTGAGCTGCATGACTGATTTCCTGTGGGAAGCTGAGGGAATGAAGTTCATGTCCCCAGAACTGAGATGCAAGAGCAAAACGAGCCACGCAGAGGAGAACTCAGGAACTGGTGAGATGCCAGCATCCTGCTGTCACACAGGTGATTGGGATGGGTTGTACATTGCATAATCTACGTGATGTTCAGCTGAGCCACTCCACAGGGATCCACAAAGTCCAGGGGTTCGACAACCTGATGAAAATCTTTGGACAAGTTTTTCTGGTCATGAGGGCAACCCCACTGACAGAGGTTCCCACCTTGCGGTCTCTGACAAAGCCAACAACGACTCTGCACATTGTGCATCTGGAGAGTGAACAGGGATCTCCTCTGCAGCCCCTCACATAGATCTGAGATGGAGATATCTGCACTGAGCAGCACCAAAACTGGCTTTCATACAGGATCTTGTTTTAAAAATTTAAAGTCGTATTGCTCAATCCTTGTACTGCTGCCAAGATGCTATCTGACCAGCAAAGCTGTTACTTTTATGACGTCTCTTTAAATGAAGCACAAGGCCTTGATCTCCATGGGTCCCTTAAGTGTGCCCTCTGCCCTTAGTTCCTGGGACATCTCAAGGAAAAAAAAATGAAATCAATTACTAATAGTGAGTAGATTGCTCAACAGCATGCCAGTGACGCGTTTTGTACCATGATGCCACAGGCGTGGCATGAGAGCCAGCCATTTGGCAAGAGATCAGCAGGATGTGGGAGAGCTCAAGGCCTGTTGACACACACACATATAAACTAACACGTATGCAGTGGGCGTGGGATCGCATATTACCATCAATAAATTAACATTGCAGGAGCTATTAACAACCCTATCTTGTCTGTCATACAGGGCTGAACCTACTTAGTAATTAAAAAATTATTAAAGGCAGGTAGGCTTTAAGAAAAGAAGAACCTTTGTTCACATGGCTTCTATCAAAATACCTGTAATGGAAAGTGTGGAGATGCTATTACCTGTGTTAGAAAGTCCTTGCTAACTTCCATACTGCATTGATATGTCACATGAGATGTCCTGGACACACCACCATCTCATCTCCTTCATACCTCCAGGATTTAGCCCATCAGAGGAACTTTTGAAATGCAGCAGCAATTAAGTCACTGTGTAACAAGTAAATTCTCTTTTTGGCATGAAATTGCATGCAGTTAGCTTCTATTGGGAAAAACGCTTATCTAACTGTAGCAGAAACAAGTGCTTTGTTAGCTTTACAATCTCATTCTACAATGCTTAGAAACTGATGTCTTCTTGTTGTCTTCTGGTTGACTGTTCATCTGCTAAGTATCTGATTTTGTCATCTGAAATTCAGATTGATCAGTTAGGTTTTAAACAAAATAGTTAAATAAATCGTAACACCAGACAAATTCTGAATACAATAAATACATTATTCAAAGTGGCAGAACACACAGACTCACATATCACCCTTGCATGCAGAGAAGGTTCTTGGTTTTATTTTTCCAATGTTTTCTAAGCTCTGTCTGCAAATAAACTATGCCACTTTGCCATACTGTTCCACAGCTTTCCAAATGTATCCATGTTCTTGTGAAATGGCAAATGTCCACAACAGGCACAGGACTCAACAATTTTGCCCTTTACTGGAGGTACCAACAAAACCACCAGCATTGCACAAGTAAAGAAAGACCACACAGATACTAAACAAAAATAAACACATGGTCACTCCATGTAAAGTGAAATAGGAAGCATGATCTACGTGAAAGAATCAAAAAATCATTCCAACATAAACTCCTGATCTCCATTATAGAGAATTCCCAGGATTTTCTGGACCAAGACACATAGCGAATATGTGACTTGGCTGGTTTGAGATGACCAGGGCTGCTCTTCCAAAAAGAGGTTGGAAGCAGAGCTGTAATCAGTACCATCATCCTCTCCAGTGTCCTAAGAAATACAGGTCTTGTGACATCCACAGGACCTGAGGAAAGTTCTGGCTGGCATACAACGTGATCCTGCACTGAAAGAATTAAATATAAAAACTCTCACAATCTTTAGTGGATGCTGAAACAATCATTTACTCACCTAGGTTCTTTCTGCCCTTGCTACAATAAGCATCTGTTACAATTTTCTGTTAAACAGGTGTAACTCTAACATCAGTGGCTAAAAATACTCCTTGATGTCCCATCACAAGAAGTGGAAAATGGCTCTCATCAGTACGTGGAAGCCAAGAGTTTAGGATAAAGGAGCAACCTAAACCACCTGCTTAATTCTGCATGCCAAAGCCGAGATAAGCCACAGATAACAGAGCTGTATTTCTTAAGAGTATGGTGAAATTCAGGAGACCAGAGTTTCCCCTGACAGCCCCAGCCCCTAGACTGCTGAACAAGAGTGCAGTTACACAGCTGGCCAGTGATTTACCAGCCATGTTGCCAATTCTCTTCCCTAATTTGTCTCCTCAGTCCCGTAACAATTAAGCTTTCCACACCAGAACAATATGACCTGCCGGCTGGGTGAGTGTTTTTCTGGCAAACACAAACTTAAGACAGTGTAATAGTGCTTAAAAGTAAAAATCCTAAACATCTTCCCAATGAAAACCCCAGACATGTCCATTTTCTCCTGGGGGGACATAAAACCACATCCTCAGTTTCTCTGAGAAACTGAATGGAAAATACAAATACATGTGAACTGACCGTGATCCTTTAACTGATTCCAGTGATGGCCAGAGAAAATAGTTTCCCTGAAAACTGCTCACTGACCAAAAAGAAGTTTCTCTTAGTTGTCCTAGGCTTCATTAGGGGTGTCTGAGATTTTTTTTTTCCCCTCAACAGGCTGTCCCCTATGGCAGCAGCGCAAACATCAGCACTGCTGACAGCCTCTCTGAAGACTTCCACAGAACAGCACTGAGCAGGCACGGCAGGACTGGAACCGCCGTGACTCAGGAATGGCCACAAAAGCTCCAGAGAAAAAGGGCCATGAGCAATACTGTGTAAAATGCACGTACACAGAAACTGGGATCAGTAACGTAGTGCTGGGGAGGAACACAGTGCTGGCAGCCAAACATGACTTGCTTCATCTGGCTATCAGAGGGATAAAGCAAACTAAAATGGATAAACTCAAGTCTTAATTACAAATAAGTTCTGGTTCTCACCTGGTATTCTAATAAGCAATTGCAGAATGAGCACAAAGCTGGTTATCCCCCAGGCTGGGATGTATGAGGAAAAAGGGGGATGAAGAGGAAGGGGAAAGAACTTAGAGGAGACAAAAAGGCAACAAGCTGCCTTATTGCTGATTATATGCTCCACCTCCACAATTATCGGAGGTATAAAGCTCCGCCACTGCTGTCTGTAGCAGCAGAGACGCCTTCCCAGTTATTAATAAATGGACGTGAGCAGTAGCAGGCGTGCCAGGGAAAAGAGAACAGCCCCAAGCTGTACAACTCCCTCTGCCCTGAAATCTCTGTCTACTGTCTCTGGCTGTCCTTCCGTTGCCTTTGCATACTCTTGCATTTGCTCCCTTCCTTCCGTCCTTCCTCTCATGTTCCCCAGCTGCCACTTTCCTGCCATTTCAGAGCTGCCTTTCACTGGCCACCCCCTCAGCCTCAGCTGCTTTCAGACACCCACCGCTCTTGCACATGAAAATGAGCTGTCACATTTTCCAGCCTCTGAGGCAGAGATTATTTTTGGGAGAGGTGGTTTTAACAGTTCAGCCCTGCAGTTCACAAGCAGAGCACAGAGCAGGCTGTGTCTGTGCAGGGTGAGAAGAAGAGGGAGGATACAACAGTTTAACACACACAGGGCTCCTGGCCATGCACTCAGAAAGGAGTGAAGGTCTGGGGAGGGTAACATAAAGCTCCCGTGTGGGGTACAGGAGTCAAGGAGAAGTTAAGTCTCCCCACTTCCAAGGCCTGCCCTTTCCCAGTCCAAGGCCAACTGCTAGCAATGCTGCTACAGAACACGCCATTGAGATGACGGCAAGCCTGCCAGTGGAAGACAGGCACAACAAAACCTCTCTCTGCTCCCCCCCACAAAGTCCCTCATCCCTGGCTACGTCCCCATCAGCCCCAGGCCACCAGGCAATCTCCCACAGAACCCATATGTCCTGCTAAGGACCACAATCTGCAGCCAGACCTCACCTGAAGATCTCACCTGGAGATCTCACCTTAAGACCCTGAAAAGGGAAAGTGGAAGAGGTTTTTGACCTGTGGGTCCAGCCCCAGCCATTTTGTACACTTTTAATGCAGGTTGTTAGTGCCTATTGTGAAACTTGCCGGATCAGAAAGTCCCACGGCACCTGGATGCTGCGGAACAGTGGCAGCAGTGGACAAGGACTGGCATGGTGGTAACAAACACTGGGCATGAGAGGAGACACCAACACAAGAAGGAGGGAGAATGAGTGAGAGGTTTTCTAAGGGATGGGAATAGCAGAGTCTGATGAGAAAAGCAGCTGCAGAGCATCACTCTGGAACTGAAAGTTGAAATGAACTGATTAAAAGAAGCGAAGAAAGATGGCAGTTGGACAGGCAAAGCTGGAAGCACCCTAGGATGAAGTGGCTGGAGGTGTTGGTGGGGGGAGGAACACATAGGGAGGATCCAGACAAGGCTGAGGAGGCATCAGAGTATGAATGGCTGCAGGTGGTGTGGAGCAGGATCGCGCAGGCACACTGGGAACGGCCACTGGGAGGGGCTGTCACTGAGCAGAAGCTGTGTGGGTGTCATGGGAAGGAAGGTCTATTAAGAAGCATTAAGAAGTGGGGCTTGTGCTAAGAGCACATGTGACTGGCAGTTGGGAAAGGCAAGCTGTGAGGAGAACTAGTGGAGAACTGCTGCTGGAAGGGCTGCCGCAGCAGGCAAGGGTGGTCTTGCAGAACCCACAGCAGCAGAGGCCAAGAGCAAGTGGTCTTACTGGGAAGCCAAAGTGAGTATGGACAAGGAAGGAAGGTAAGGACAGGAGGAGAGAGAATAAGAGCCGGAAAAGGACAAAACAGAACGGGCTACCTGAAGCGGGAGCTAATGTTGCAACTCAGTCCTTCGCTGTTTTCTAATAGCTGGACCATGGTGGGGTCCAGATGTACTTGTCAGTGTTGGGTCGCACTCTGCTTCTTGTTGCACAGACTGAGAAAGACACAGCCTAAGCTCTGAAGTATTTACGACAGTCTCATCCAGTGGCCCTGCGAGCTGCCCTTACGGAAGATCTGGAAGGCACGTGATCCAGCTCAAACGTTGCTACACTAATTTCTCCATATTTCCATTTTAAATGAAAGTAATTCCTTTTTCTCCAAAAAGCAGTTTATTTCTGGTAGAAAATCACTGAAGAATCACCTTGATTTCCACAAACAGTCCAGCACGTACCTCCAATATCTTGTCACAGCAAGCAAACTAAAAATGGGAACAAGTATTTCACATTATGTACCTTCAGTGCATGTTAGCAACTGGATTTTTAACACCGAAGTTCTCACTATATTGTAAAACTTTTGAGTATACACATTACATCCATGTAAGGGTGAAGGAAGTGACAAAGACCTGCCCACGTTTCTGCTGAGGTGTAGGAAGAAGCTCTCAGTTTTGTGAGTGGTCATGCAGGGTTAAATTGTAATGCTGGTGCAACTTTTACAGCTTCAGTTCTAAGGGCAATAATACACTTCAAAAGGTACTTTGAAATGTCTTAAATAAAAACAATTGCAATCACAGAAAAGTATGACAGAACCTGCTGTAACAGAAAACAGCATTTCACCAAGAACTGCTGTGTATTAACCTCACAACCTTTATTTCGGCTGGAAGGGGTGCAGACAGATGCACTTATGAGCCAAGAAGTCTTTCCTCAGCTGTGCCTCGCCTGATGGTAGCACTTTTTGGCACAGGAGAGCATGTACTCGGGAGTCAAGCAATCATTTCATCAACGTTTTTTCCTGCCGATTTCATTGTGAAACACACAGTTAATGCACTTTCTCCTGTTAAGACAGATGTGGTATCCGGTGGAGTAATTTGTAAACAACTGTTTGCTGCTACTAATGAAAAGGATTTGGATCATCCTGAATTGAATTCTCTTTTGGGAATTCCCTCTAGATAAGGCAGTCAAGCCAATCATTTTCCCTGCAGGCGCAGCAGGGATTTTACGGACTCTGGCCAAAACGCAGGCAGATACTCGGGTTATACAACAGAAACAGAAGATGGGAGATGCAGCTTTCCCTCCGTGAAGTGCCACGCTTTCTCAGACGTGACAATTGTGGGAGCTGTTGGAGTGAGGAGAGAGGGATCCCACCGCCAGCAGCCTGGTGCAGGGGGCACAGCAGGGGAACACATCCCACTACACGTGTGCAGGGCATCCATGAGAAGCTGAGCAACAGAAATTCCAGCTGAACAATTTATCAGTGGAAATGCTGGAGTTAAAGCAATACCAAACGTGTCTTCTCAAGAATAAAATTACCACTCTTCTGTCAATACACAAGTCTGTAAACTAATTAAAAACATGTTTTATGTTATATTTTACTCTGCATTCTTGTTTTGCAATTGTTATATCCTCCTTCTTCCTTCAGGCTGAAGAATATGCTTGTTTGCTATTCTTGCAGTGTTTTATTTTTTTTTCACTTACAGACACAATTGAGCATTCTGGGAGCCTCACAGGCAAGATACAGGAGGACATAACCTGCTGTGAGACCCCTTCTGACAACTGCAATCTGACAAGGGGAAGAAGAAATAAGCAGAATGGGACAATACTGGACCACAACATCATTGAAAAGGGTTAGGAGAGGAAGACTTAGAAGGAAAAAAACCCCAACAAGACAGAAAAAGGCTTTGAGCGAGCAAGGCTGGGCTGCTTAGGAGGAGGAGACATCTCTGCAATGGAGCTGAGTAAACAGGAGACATGGATCTGAACCCTAAGCAGCATCAGCAGCGTTTCCAGAGCCGCAGCCCGGGGCGGGGTCGCGCCCCGCGGGCCCTGGCACACGCAGACACTGCTGCTTTTATTACAACTTTCTAACGCGAAAAGGGACCCGCCTCGCCCTCCGCACCGAGCGGCGCAACCCGCGCGGCTCTCGCCGGGACCCGCGGGGGCACAACGGGACGGGACCGGGGCCGAGGGACCCGCGGGGGGGGCTTAAACGGGGGGTGTGGGGCTTAAACGGGGGTCGTACGGGGAAACGGGACGCGCGCCGGGGCTTAAACAGGGGCTGTGGGGCTTAAGCGGGGATTAAACGGGGGGTGAACGGGGGCTGCGGGACCCACCTTGGGCCGTAAATGAGGCTTAAACGAGAGCTGCGGGACCCGCACCGAGGGTTAAACGGGGTTGCGGGGCTTAAGCAGGGGTTAAACGGGTGAACGGGGGCTGCGGGACCCAGCCTGGGCCGTAAATGGGGCTGCAGGACCCGCACTGGGGCTTAAAAGGAGGTTAAATGGAAGAACGGGGGCTGCGGGACTCGCCCTGGGCCGTAAATGAGGCTTAAACAGGGGCTGCAGGACCTGCGCGGGGGCTTAAACGAGGGTGTGGGGCTTAAGCAGGTGTTAAACGGAGACTGCGGGACCCACCCTGGGCCGTAAAAGGGGTTTAAACAGGGGCTGCGGGGGTTAAACGGGGGCTGCGTGCCCCCGGCAGCGCCCCGGAGCCGCCCCCCCACCGCCCCCGTCCCCGCGTGACCCCGGCGGGCGGATGGGCGGGAGCTCCCCCCTCTCCCCCCGCCGGCAGCCGCGTGACCTCCCGCCTCGGCAGCGCCGCCCCGCCCCGCCCGGGCTGGGCTGTGGGGGGGGCGCTGCCCCCGGCGGGGGCTCCGCACGCCGCGCTGACACAGCGGCCACGCCGCCGGGCGGCCGCCGATCACGCGCGGGCCCCGCGCGCCCATTGGCCGCCGCCTCGCACACCTTTGGCGGCGATTGGCCGAGGGGGCGCCGCGCCCCGCCCCCCCCCCCGCGCGGCCGGGGAGCCGCCACCTGAATGGGGAGCGGCGAACAAAAAGAGGAAAAGCGCGGAGGCAGCGGCGGGAGGACGGCGGCAGCTCTGAGCGCCGGCGGCTGCGCGGCAGCGGTGAGCGAACCCTGGGGAAGCCGGGGTGCGGCACCGAGGGGCTGCGGGGCGAGGGGTCCCCGCTGCGTGCGTAGGGGAGGGTGGGCTGAGAGGGGAGCCCCCGCGCGGGGCGGGGGAAGGGGCTGTCGGGAAGCCGCTGGCACCGCGCGGCGGGGTCGGAGGAGGCGGCAGCCGCGTGTCCCCTGCGGCGGGAGGCGCCGGGCGGGGCCGCGGCGGCCGCGCGAGGGAACTGGGGGAAAGGTCGAGGCGCGGCGGCGCCCGCCCAGCCGCCTGGCAGGCGCCGATCACGCTTTGTTCACGTGACCACGCCCCGGGGGCCGCGGCTCGGGCCGCTCCGCCAATGGGGAACCGGGGGGCGGAGCCAGCGGGGGCGCGCGGAGGCGGCGCTGGGAGCCAATGGGAGAGCGCGGGGTGCGCTGGGGGCCGGTGGGGAACGCGTGGGCGGCAGTGGGAGTCAGTGGGGGCCAGTGGGGGCGCGCGGGATGCGTTATGGCCCCTTAACTTCCTGCTGTAAAGAGTGGCTGGAAAGCTGCCTGGAGGAGAGGGACCTGAGGTTGTTGGTTGACAGTGACTGAACATGAGCCAGCAGTGTGCCCAGGTGGCCAAGAAGGCCAATGGCATCTTGGCTTGGATCAGAAACGGCGTGACCAGCAGGTCCAGGGAGGTTATCCTCCCTCTGTACTTGGCACTGGGGAGACCGCTCCTCGAATACTGTGTTCAGTTCCGGGCCCCTCACCACAAGAAGGATGTTGAGGCTCTGGAGCAAGTCCAGAGAAGAGCAACAAAGCTGGTGAGGGGGCTGGAGAACAGGCCTTATGAGGAACGGCTGAGAGAGCTGGGGTTGTTTAGCCTGGAGAAGAGGAGCCTGAGGGGAGACCTCATTGCTCTCTACAACTACCTGAAAGGAGGTTGTAGAGAGGAGGGTGCTGGCCTCTTCTCCCAAGTGACAGCGGACAGGACAAGAGGGAATGGCCTCAAGCTCTGCCAGGGGAGGTTCAGACTGGGCATTGGGAAAAAAATTTTCACAGAAATGGTCATTGGACACTGGAACAGCTGCCTAGGATGCTCCTTACCTCTGATTCTGGCACATAGGGATGGTTGGACTCGATGATCTAAGAGGTCTTTTCCAACCTAGTGGTTCTACAGTTCTATGATTGGAACGATGCTCCTCACCCCTCAATCTGGCTGTGTGGAGCGGCGGCTTTTCTACCCGCATCGAGGGTGGGTGCGGAATTCTGCAGGGGCGCCCCCCCGCGGCAGTTGAAGGCTGTGGTGATACAAGAAGTGGTTACTGTTACAAAAAATGGGATGTTTTTGATTTAAGCTAAAGCAGAGTTGAGTTTCATCTAAGTAGTCGTATTTTTTTGAAAGTTAGAATGTCCCTCTGATAGCAAGTTTTCTTTCAAGCAGTGTTTTTCCAAACACTGTCCATTCTTTGGAGATGATTGTGCCTCGTGTTCAGTACAGTCTGTGGTAAACAGGTGTCTCCTCTGTGATCGCCTCTGTTCACAGTCTCTCCCTATCTCAAATGCATGGTCGGGCTCCAGAGCTCCAAATCAGCAAGAGTTTTGACTGTTGTGAAGTTCAAAATAAAATTAAATTAGTCCTTGAAAAATAATAGAATATGCATAAGATTTCTGGGAAAGTTTCTACACGTGCAAGTAGAAACTTACAAGTGGGAAATACATTCTGTAATTGGCTTTTGCCTCATTGCGAGCTGTCAGTGGCGATTGCACTCTCACACTGCCCAGGCCTGGTAAAGTGTGCTTGCTTTCTAAAACTCAAAGTGAGGGTTAGAGAGTTTATTTGCTGGTATTTTTGGTGTTAGGGATAGTGGGGGTACATACAATTTAGGAGGCTTACTGCGTGGGTTGGTTCTGAGAGATGATTAGCTAGATGGTGAAAATGTTTGTGTATGTGTGTGTGTGTATCTATATACGTCTATATATTTTTATGTTATCTGAGCTGGTGATATTCCATGCATGTGTGTGAGAGAGAGACCTTTTCAATATTTGCTGGAGAGGTTTTGGTAGCTAATACCTTTTGAAGAAAATGTGCATCGGTGATATGGTCCTTTCTTGTATATCAAATGGGATGCTGAGGGCTGTGTTTAAAGCAAGAATAGATGGAGGGTGGAAATTTTGAGGGTTTTTGTGAAGACTTTTGTTAAGCTTTCAGACACAACACTTGCAATATTGAGTAACTTAAGCTGCTTTATCATTTTGGGGGGATTTCTTTTGTCTCAAGAAAGTGTACAATCCTCACCAGATGGCCAGGCTTCCCCACTTGCAGCTTCATATAAATACTACATAAATAAAACAGAGGTCAAGGAAATACAGACAAACCTCCCACGTGACTATGCATATTTATCTTTCTCAGGTTGCTTTGTTTGGTTTTCATGATGCCTTTTAAGTAACTGCAAAATATTCAAACTTAGCATCAGGTTTAACGTTTCCTTTTTTCCCTGTTAACTGAAAAAGGAGGAAGAAATGGCAACGATGACAGAAAAACAGAGAGATACTAGGTATTTGTGGAACAATGCTCCTGAAAAAAGTGATTATGAAGCTGTAGAAGCCCTTATTTCTATGAGTTGCAACTGGAAATCAGACTTCAAAAAACATGCAGAAATGAGACCTATAACTCCAGCATCTGATATGTCAGAAGAAAGTGATGAGACCTTGTTTCCTGGAGCAGCAGACTTTAATGTGATACCAGCATTTGTAAGTCTTTGAATTTGTACATAGGCGTGCTTGTTTTTAATGATTAGTGTGGCAATGTGTTGGTAATATGTTCCACCTTACTGTGTCTGTTTCCCTGCACAGTGCCTGACCCCTCCCTACAGCCCTTCTGACTTTGAGATGTCACACGTGGTCCATCCCGGGACACCAGCAGCCGCTGCAGCTCTTGGCAAGTTGCTGGCCGAGACTGTGAAGCCTCCTCTGGCCACACCTCGCCGAGAGGCAGAGAGACCTCCAGCAGCCAGGCCTCTGAAAGCTCAAGCGACCAGCGTTATCCGCCACACGGCTGATGCCCAGCTTTGTGATCGCAAAACCTGCCCAGTGAGAACAGCCAGTGTGCTGAAATACCAGGACAGTGTTTCGAGAGAAACAAACAGTAAACAAAACTCTGAAACAGAACATCCAATGTGTTGCGCTGTGGCGCCAAGCGGAGTCAGTGATGAGGGTGGTGAACTGCCAGTGGCAGAAGGCAAAACCACTGAACCAGCTGTCAGCCCGGTGCCCTCAACAAAGCCCTTGGCCAGCAGACCCCAGCCTGTCCCTGGGTCAGCGGGGCTGCCACTGCCGTGCCCTGCCCAGGGCAGTGGAGCCCCTGCTGTGCCAGTGATTTGCCAGATGGTCCCGCTGCCTGCGAACAACAACGTTGTGACCACCGTAGTGCCTAACACCACGCCAAGCCAGCAGACGGCTCTCTGTCAGCCCATGGTCTTCATGGGCACTCAAGTTCCCAAAGGGGCTGTTATGTTTGTGGTGCCCCAGCCAGTTGTGCAGAGCACAAAGGCTCCCATTATTAGTCCAAATGGCACGAGACTCTCTCCTATTGCCCCTGCTCCTGGCTTTGTACCTTCTGCAGCAAAGAACACTCCTCCAGTTGATTCTTCAAGAATAAGAAGTCACATTTGTAGCTACCCAGGATGTGGGAAAACATACTTCAAAAGCTCCCATTTGAAGGCTCACGTCAGAACACACACAGGTTGGTTGCTGCTGCTGGATGTTAAAAATTAATGTAGACAATTGCAGCTGTAGACACAACTTGCTAAGGTTCTAGTGATTACCAGATTTGTTTGTGGAACAAATGGTAGGGCAGCAATGAAATACTTCTTTTGCCAGTGCGTGTTATAATGCTGCCTAATCTCTGACAGGAAATACCCTGGGTGGGAAGTTGACTCAGCAGTTAATTTGTGCTGGAGTGGCTTCATGTCAGAAGGCGTTCAGTAATGCTCCTTACGAGCGTGGAAGCGAGGCCTTGCCCAGTGTAGAGTATCCTTCTCCAGAGCTAAAGATGCTTTATTTGGCTTCTCCACAAGAATGCATTTGTCAGAAGTGGGTAGTACTTAAAGGTTCTACTCCACTATTCCTACCTTGGTTATTTTAAAGTCACTTCACGCCTCAGCTCTTAATCACAGTAGCAAAAAGATTCACATACACTTTTGCGTGGGCTCACAGTACCCTACCAGAGCTCCATTACAAGAATGTTATTACAGGTTGTCTTTCAGGGGTAGTTCTGGGCATGCTAAGTTGTTGTAGTCTGCCATTCATGTGGAGCTGAGAGTTAAAATTGGCTGTCTTGAGATGTAAAAAGCATCTCAAACTATTTGGTTTCCAGAGGATTGTTAACCCTTTCTACTCCTTAGCCTTGAGGACAGTGAGCCTGCAGGTTTAATATTGGTATCTGAATGTTTTTTCACATTTCATATATATATAAAAATAATTAATATTGTTGTAACAGAAAATATTCTTTAAAAAAGTCAAATCCTGCCACTCACAGTGGTGGTGTTTGTTGCCTGGCTAGTATTCATGGGGTTTTTTTCTCTTGTCTTTTTTTCCTTTAGGAGAAAAGCCATTTAGTTGTAGTTGGAAAGGCTGCGAGAGAAGATTTGCACGGTCCGATGAACTGTCTCGCCATCGCAGAACGCATACTGGAGAGAAGAAGTTTGCCTGCCCGATGTGCGAGCGGCGGTTCATGAGGAGCGACCACTTAACAAAGCATGCCCGTCGCCACTTATCGGCTAAGAAATTACCCAACTGGCAAATGGAAATGAGCAAGTTAAACGATATTGCCGTGCCACCAACATCTGCAGCTGCGCAGTGAAAGGACTTATTCTGAAGATGGTGGAATTAACTGTTGTTGCTGGGATATGCCAGCTGAAGAAAGGCTTTTGCTTCCAGTCCGTGGTTCTTCCGTGCCAGCTGCTGATGGCGGTGCGGCAGAGGGGCAAAAGCAGGCTGTGCTCGGTCACATAAATGTTGCTGGGAGAACCAGCGGCTGACTGGAATAGCGGGTGTCTTTTGCACTGGTAAGGAGAGAGAGAAAGGGAAGGTTCTAGAGCAGAGCAGCACACATTGTGCAAGTTTTGAATTTTGGAAGTTATTCATATATACTCAAGATCAGCCAGGCGCAAGTGTTTGTGAAGGTTTGCTGCTGACCCTTGAGACCAACTCTGATTTGACCTTGCAGTGTCAGTATGGCACAGCATAGCAAGACAGCAACATAGGGGCACAGGCTTGAAAACCCAGAACACACCTGCATGAGATAATCTGAGCTGTTTTTCCTACTTCTGCCACCTTTTCTTGGTAGGAATCTTTTCCTCCTATCCATCCTCTGGCTCCATCATAGGTGATGATTTGGTGCCAGACTCCTAGAAGTTTTAGGCCTGTCTCCCTGCATGGGTTGTTTAGCTTTACACCACTGCCCAGGGGTGCTGGGAGCGTGCATTTGAGGCACCACGAGGGCAGCTGGAGAGTAGGAATACTTCTGAATCCTCTTTAGTGGTGTAATATTTTCCCAGCTGCTTTGGCGAGCGTTGTGATTATTGCAGTCGGTTGTACCTGGGCATCGTACAGTGCTTCTGCTTTTGTGTTGCTTAGGGTTTCCTTAATACCTTCTAGCAGTTCTGTACCACTGGCTTTTCATAAACTGATACAGTGCACTTTTAAGAGAAACTTTGTAACTGTAAACTATTCAGGTTGATTAAGGAAGAAAACCAAGAGTTTTAGGCTTCTTGATTATGTTATTCTTTTAAAGATGATTTATATTAAAAATGAAATGGATATGTATTGTATACAATTAGAAAGTTGTGAGTTGAAACATAAAATGAAGCAGTAAAGACACCGGCCTAGAATTTAAACTGTAGCTTTTGTGACAGATAATGCATCAGCTTTCACTATTTCTATTTTATCATATTATATTGAGGACACGTATCAGAAAGTGGACTGTTTGAAAATAGTGTATTAGATACGCTTTTTGTGACTACTTTAAAGATTTGCACATTTCCTATGTTGTACTTTATACTTTGTTTACAATAAAGCCAATTTTCTTTTATACAGACCTCTCTTTTTTAGTTCGCAGCGGAATTTATCCCTTTGCACGGAAAATAACCTCAAAAGAGAGTCTAGTGTCCATCTCTGTCCTGACCAATGAAACACTATCTTTTAACTTCTGATATCTTTAAGCTCTGTAAAGCCCATAGGAGCGGAATTTCAAGTCTGCCCTGACTACTCTGAGTCTCTGTTTTGCTGTGGGCTTTTTTTTCCTCGTCACACTTTATCCCTGCTCCTTTTCTCCGAGCACCCAAAAATAAATGTGCTTTATGTGCCATTGTAACCCTCGTGAAAAATACTTTCTTTTTCTTGGTGATGGAACCACGCTGTCTTCTCCAGGATGGAGTCCAGCCCCTGTTTCTGATGACCAGTGTGTCAGGTGGAGGTGGTGACTGCCACTGCCGCAGCGTGGGCCTGGGATCCCCCTGGCACTGCCCGGGGCCCACTGGAATGCGGCACTAGTACAGTGAAGTGTGTTCCTGTCTAAGAGGAATCCCCTACCCCGCTTAGACCTGTCTCCTATAGGAGACTTGTGCAGGGAAGGGGCAGGGAGCTGGAGTTTCTCCTGCTCGGGCAGCGGGAAGGCAGCACGGTTTCTCTGCTTTACTGCTGCTGAGTGCTGGTGGTGGAAGCTCTTCTGCCTCCTCCGACTCCTGCCTGCAGGGATCCCACCTTCCACAAGAGCGTGGCTGTTGACTCACTGCCCTGTCCGGCGGGATGTTTGAGGCAGGGGCGCTCCTTAGCTTATTCTGTTTGACGCAGTGCCCTGCGTAGGGAAAACCTGAGTCATGGCCCTTTCTTCTTCTTCCAGGGGCAATATGGCATCCCAGCCCAATGCAGGAGAGACGCTTCACCAGGAGCCTGGGTCCCACTCCTCTGTCTTGCTTCAAGGTATTTTATGTGTCATGGACATAAGACAAAACATCTTCACAGCTCTGGTTCTGAAACCCTTCCACGCCTACAGCTAGCCATTGGGCTAGGAAGCCAGCTCCTCTTGCCAGCTCTGCCTGGCACGCTGAACCGGTTTTGTGCCAGGGCACTGCGTAGGGGAGGGCATAAGGAAAGTGCCGTCTGCATCATTATCCTGCCTGCCTGTAGCTCTCCTTGGCAGCACCAGTGGGCTTTGAACACCCTCTAGCTCTGCAGGCAACTGGAGGCAAGCTTCCCAGCTTCCAGCTTCCCAGGCGAGCACTCTCTTGCTGCTGTGCAATCAAAGCGGAAGAAAGGAAGTTTCCGTGCTGTGGCCACCTCCGCTGCCTGTGTTTTCCGAAGAAAAAGCAGCTGCTGATGCTTAGTCTGGTGTCCGCTCTGGAGCTGTGCACGGGGCGAGCCCTGAGAGCACCAGCTGCTGGCACCACGGGGAAGCAGCAGCGGAACGCCTGCTTCTGGCACTGCTGGCAGTTATAAAATATGGTTTCTGACACTAAATACAGAACCTAACAGTAAGAAGTTCACTTCTGACTACTTCCAGTTGAAGGCAAAGCGGTAATGGGGAATTTACCTCACATGCCACTTTTTAAAGCTTAACCATGGGAGCCAACTGGATATCAAACCGGACGTTCCGGGGGTTGATCCATGTCTAAGCTGAAAATTGTAATTGAAGAGGCATTATTAGCCATCCTTTTTAATGCTGACTTTATTAGGCAACCAAATTGTGTTGTATAGTGGGAAACTTGATTTTTATGTATTTTCTACAGATTTCTGTGTATATTTAGGGTTTCCTTGCTCCTGCATGCAAACCAAAACTGCACCTGGCATTTTGTCATCCTACTTGGTTTTAGTGATGAAGCTGAATGGAAATGCTCTCTAAAATGCTCCCAATGAACCCTCAGTGACTGGCACTTAGATGCAAACGCTGGCAGCTGCTGGCTGTCGGACCTGTCGGGCAGTCACTGCCGCCTTTTGCTGTGCAGACACCCAGCTTCAGGGAGCTGATGCAAAGAGATCCAGAACAGCAGCATGCGTTCTTGGAAGCAGATTTCAGAATCATAGAATCAACAGGTTGGAAAGGACCCACTGGATCATTGAGTCCAACCATGTTATGTTTTAAAATACAAATAAAAGCATCAGTTAGGAATTTAAAAACGTCAAAGAAAATAAAAATTGAATTCGGATGCTGAGAATTAAGCTGCAACTGTAATATGAGATAGAACCCAAACCCTAACTCAGGCCCAGATACAGTTATTCCACAGCATTGAGGTCTATGAGATGGGGTCGTGGCCATGAAGTAACAGGATGTGTCACTGATTTGGTGCTATAAAAAGAGGAATACATGGCCTGATGCAATATGGAAACAGATAATCAGATTAAAATACCTGGGTATCTGGGAATAAATACTAAGGGACGCTTGACAGGAGCCTTGTCATAATTTAACAACAACTCCTGTTAGAAACTCTGACCAGTTTGATTTGATTCAACAGATCCATCCTATGGATCTGCACCATAGTTTTTTTTTTTGAAAGCTACCATCCAATATGATATGTGGTTAAGCTATACAGAGTGCCTACAAACCTTTCAACTTGCTTCTCAGCACTGATCTCCAAAGGGACAGGACTGTGTGGTGCAGGAGCAAGCTGCACGTCAACTGAGTGTGCCTTTGGCAATGATGGGAGAAGGCTGGAAAAAGCAAACATTTTCCCTTGTGGTTTGGAGAAGAATAATTTCCATTACAGCAGGATTATTTGTGGGAGGCTTAGATGCTCTATGAATGAACTAATATATGTTTTAAATGAACTGGGGTCCTGAGTAGGGGCAGCTTGTCTGGAGCCACAGATGCAGCTGAGACAGGAATCAGGGCAGCCTGTCTACAAGTCCTGCCTGGAGAGCTTGGCTTTCTGAGTTTTTTTCCTCCTGAGCTTTGCAGTCCAGTGGTATTATTTCAAGACATCCATAACCGACCAGTCCTGTGGTCCTGGCAGAGGGTCTGTCCAGCCTTGGTGCCAGGGTGGGTGCCAACAATGCAGATATCACAGAATCACAGAATCACTCGGTTGGAAAAGACCCACAGGATCATCGAGATATGGCACGTTCCCGAGAGTCAAGAGGAAGGGCTTGATCATAGACTGGCCTGGGACTTGCACACCACATGTAGAAGCGTCAGGTATTCCCCTGGCAGCTCCTTACTTTTCCTGTAAATAGATGATTCATTTGTCTGCTTTGGCAACAAACTTCAGTCACCAAGGAAACACTCACAAGCTGTCAGAAAAGTTAGAGCACAAAGTCAGGTCAAGAGAAATGATGAATGAAGACTTACGTGTATTACGGGCCTAAGGTCCCTGTTCTGTACCACAGATTTTCCTGCTGGAGAATTCTTCACTTTTCTTGGAACCTGTGGCTGGGGGAGAAATATTCAGCTAGAACAAATGTCTCATGTTGTGTATGCCTCATGATGTAACTGAACGTGTCAGATAGAGCTTCCATGCTGTCTTTTCTAGGGTTGTGGGGATCTAGAACACCAGAAGAAAGTGCGATATGTTAGCAATAAGAAAGCAAGATAAAACCACTTCTTTAGCCGTCTCGTTATATTCGTGAGAAGATGGGCTAAACTTGCTAACACACTTGCTGTGTTGTGACAGAAATCAGGTAACAATCATATAAAATGTATTAAAAAGTTCAGAAGCTTTGCTAGGATACCACAGTTTTGATGAAACCTGCTCGTGTATTCTATTCTGAAAGTCAAAGCAACTGTCTGGTGAAAA
Organism: Phaenicophaeus curvirostris; assembly: GCF_032191515.1. Classification (NCBI taxonomy): domain Eukaryota; kingdom Metazoa; phylum Chordata; class Aves; order Cuculiformes; family Cuculidae; genus Phaenicophaeus; species Phaenicophaeus curvirostris. The sequence goes on along the minus strand of NC_091394.1, from coordinate 77,860,066 downwards.
AAATTCTGCTGTTACCATTACTTTCACCCCTCAGAAGGTTTTGGTAGGTATTAAGGTATTTGCATGGCAACAACTTCCCAAATAAAGCAAAGCAGCAGTCGTGGGGAATGCCCATGCGCTAACAGCTGCGGCGAGGCACAAGCACACCCTGCCTGAGCTAAATATTCCCCAGGACCTCTGCAAAGCTTAAACGGCTTTGAATATTTGAGGCATATAGTGTCTCCTCCCTGCCCAGCCTGTCTCCTGACTGCTTCCAACACATTCAGGAGGAGCTGGAATTTGTCAAGTCTATTTTTTTTTTAAGCCTTCACAAACTTCTCATTTCATTAATGCCATCTGGACAGAATTCTATCTTGTTGTCATCATTTAACTGTGAGGGTTGGGATCTTTACAGTAATAGCTAGGGGATAGGCACAGTGTACTCACTGTGCACAGCAACCTCAGGCACTTTAAATACTTTTGCCTGGGAAATAGAGCTTTTAATATTTAATTGCCTACAAGGCAGTTGGAAAGTACAACCCCCATCTTCCCCAAATGAAAAGAGAAGGAGCATTGCATGCAACCTGAGTGGAATTAAAGAAAATACAGAGTAGAGCATGTTGCCCTACTTGAGAGGTGCTCCCGCTGCCGGGAATTAGGGCATGTCCACCGTTGCTCCATCCCCCCGTGGCTCCTAGCTCCACACCAGCTTCCGCAACCCCGAGCAGAGCTTCAGAAACGGGAAACCAGAAGTAGCCCCACTGTGTGGGAGCCTTTGCTGGGGTCACTGGAGTACCTTGAACCCCACGCTGGAGCCACGCCACCACCTGGCTGTGTCCCCCACTGACTGACCCATGGGTTCACCCTCCCCACTGTCATCTGCACTCACCAGCCCCGCTCAGCAGCAGTACAAAACTTGGGTCTCTTCTCACAAAGCCTGGGAGATGTTAGTGCCTCTGGCACCTCATGTCCTTGTTCAGCTACTACCAAGGTGACTTGTGAGATTCCCATGCTGCCAGCAAAGCTGCTGGCTGCTTGGAAGGCCGATGTGATCACCAGCACTGTGAAATTCTCAGTGCATGGGTCAAAAATACCCACCATCAAAGTAAGAAGAAGGAAATTATTACCACCTGGAAGTACCCAAAGGGAACCATAGCGGGTGGAAGGGACGAGCACTTACGGGTTAGCTGGCCTAGATAGCATCACTCATGTCTCACACTGATTCATATTAACAGTAACTGTCCCGACCATGGGACTGCAGGAATTTTTTCAGATCTTTCCATAGGAAAATATCCAAGTGGACATTTGCTAATCTGCAGCTGGGGGGGATCTTTTAGTTAATTTTTTTTTCTCATTTATCCAAGAGGCTTCTGTTCCCTATTTGAGTATGATGAGTCGATGATGACTCACCAGGCCAGGAAAAAAGCTGCAGGAAGACTGGACTATTTATAAAATGCTGAAGAAAGAAAGGAAATGTATTCTAGATGCAGATAGATCTGGAAGGTGACTCCAGCTTCTTTTGTGGTATTGCATATTCCCAGGCACCAGACAGCAAACCTCCCAGGAAGGAGGCAGGAAGCGCAGGCAGAGTGTGCTGCTTTTTTGGAAGGGGTTCATTTATCTTGCACCAAGCAGCAGAGGCTGCAGAGCCTGCTGGCCACCCACCCCTGACATGGGAGAGCTTTGCAGCTCTCTTCTGAGGGGCTTGGCCATGCAACCAGGATCCCTGTATTGATCGTCTTGCACCGGTTCTGCACGCTGAGTGGAGAAACAAGGCAGCCTGAGCTCTCCTCCACAATGGCACAAGCTCTGGCTGTGTGCACCGAGGTGGCTTATTGTGAGTAAGGTCAGGTGCCGCTGTGTGAGTCACCGCTGGCAGCGGGCAGACGTGGGGCTCTGCTGGGCAAGCACTGGTGGAGGTGGCTGGAGGGGCTTCCTGCGCTGCGGCCGCTTGATCTCTACCAGCTCTGCTGCTGAGGGGCTATGGGCAGGAAACCTCCCCACTGTTCCGCCCCATTGGCTCTTGGATCATCTGACTCGCATCACCACACTGTGAGGTGGGATGTGGAGGTGCCACTGGGCAACAAACAAACAAGAAGCTATTTGACAATAATTATGAAGACTTGGCATGGCTGGCAAGGGCATTACTGAGGGTGTGAGCTGGCCTAGGTGGTCCCACACTCTGCAAATACTGTTGCCCAATGATGGGCTGGGGCAGTGGAAAGCAAAGGAAGCTTCGCCTCCGCCAGACACTATCTGAGCAGTTAGGCAGGGGTGGAGGAAAGGATCCATTGCCAAGAAGGCAAAGAGTATTTGCGGTCTTGGAAGTCACACCTGCAAAACCCAACCAATGTCTGTCAGATAGGTTAGACCGTGCCGGTGCCTAATGCTTTCGGAGCAGAGGGGCCAGTGCCTGGGTCATTTGGGTGGCTGACACAGCTTTGCCCTCACATCCCTGCCCTGTGCTCACATCTTCCCTACTTCCAACACTGGATCAAAATCCAAAAACGTGTCACAAACCTGTGTCATGGCGAGGTTAAACAGGTGCTTAAACAGGACACATGGACTAGAAGGTGATGAGCTTACTTCATCATTTTAGACATGAATTATGTGCTGCTGGTTTGATTCAGCCCTCACAGTTCTCATCCAAACATGGTTTGGTGCTGACGTTAAAAGCATGTCCCAGTGTGTGTGATGTCCATGTAATTAATGAGATTTAGTGTGTTTAGGAGTTTATTTACACTCTAGTTTCATAAAGCACCGTATCTGGGGAAGGAGGAGCATGGATCTTTAGTGTTTAAGTGATAATTTCTCTTGCCTAAGCGTACACAGAGTGGAAAAATGGTCAGTGCTATTTGCACACCATTTCAGGCCTTGAATGGACAGCAGCTCAGTGAGTGAACAACGTGAGCTGGGTGACAGCTTCTCATGTAGTGCATCGTTAAAGGAATTACCCAAATCAGCATTCTTCTGGGGGAAATCAAAGCGATGCCTCATTCAAGGAAAGTTAATTTTGGTCACTAAAGTTAAGAGTTGGCTGCCCTGGTTAGCCACAGCCTTTAAAAGAAGAAAAAGGGGGCACCCAATCTGTGTGTGCTTAAAGTGTTGTTGGTGCTGGTGGGTAACAAGAAAAGAAAAAATAAAGCGTTTCTGAGAGAATTTTTTTTGGTGACATTTACCACCACTGTCGATAGAAACTTTGCAATGAAGCACTAATGCATTTAGTTTTGCAACACTGCTGCTGGGGAGGAGGAGAATTCCTCATCAGTGTAACGTGGTGCTCTCTTGGGTTCATCGTGACTTATCTAAGAAATACAGGCCCTGCCCCCTGAAAGCTTTAAGTCTATGTTGAAAGCCATTCCAATAGTAAAGCAGAGTTTTAATTGTCCTCAAAGGTGGTGTTTTCCAGAATCAATTAAATAAAAATCATCCCTGCAATAAGGAGTCGATCCACTTTACTTCTGTGTGTCGCTAATGTCATTGGTTGGCTTAAATAGTCTATAAAATAAACTGTTTCTTTTGCTTGAGTAGTGCTGTTTCAGTATGCAGCCTGTGATGTCTGGGAGGTCTTGGGAAGGAGGAGTGTTTGTAGGTCTGAACATTACTTGGGTTCAAGGCTGTGGGGCAGTTTTCGCTTCTCTCCCTTCTTCCCCTCTCTGCGGGGTGTTGATCAGCTGAGGAAGTGAGCACAGCGCTTTGTCCTCTCCACACTGGGTACCCGGACTAACACATCTCAGAAGCAGGGCTGTGGGGCAGGAGAAAACCAAGCAGAGGGACAAGGCCACCTCCTCACCCACCTGCACTGAAACCATGGCCAAGGAATGGCCTAGCCACTAATTAGTGCAATTAATACTGGTGTAACAGGAACTCTTTACAACCCTGAGCACTGATTGCAGTGTAATTTCAGTGCTGGCTTTAAAGCTGCAGGAGTCTCTCTTAATGTCACCAAAGACAAATAAAACATTGTTATTACCTCTTTTGCCTTTTGGCCTGTTTTCCCTGATACTTTTTGTTTACATGCTGATACTCTCTCTTTTCCTCACTGCTGCCTATTTCTTTCTCTGTTTAATGTTTATTGAGCAAATTTAATTCCCTGTCCTCTCTGCAGTCACTTTGCCACTGTTTTAATTTGTCCCCAGCTTTGTGGACATGCTGCACGAGAGGAAGCTGGATGCTTTGATACACTGGGTTTGGTTTTAAAGTTTTGACAAATGCTGATATTTCCCATGGCAACAACCCCTCGTATGATGCAGCACGAAGCACAAACCTTTCTCTTCAAGAAACAAAAGTAGCTCTGCAGTGTTGGCTGCATTTTAAGCAGATGTTTAATTGAACCTGAAAGGAGGTTGTAGAGAGAAGGGAGCTGGCCTCTTCTCCCAAGTGACAGGGGACAGGACAAGAGGGAATGGCCTCAAACTCTGCCAGGGGAGATTCAGATTGGGCATCAGGAAAAAATTTTTCACGGAAAGGGTCGTTGGGCACTGGAGCAGGCTGCCCAGGGAGGTGGGTGAGTCACCATCCCTGGAGGTGTTTAAAGGACGGGTGGATGGGGTGCTGAGGGACATGGTTTAGTAGTCAATAGGAATGGTTGGACTCGATGATCCAGTGGGTCCTTTCCAACCTAGTGATTCTGTGATTCTGTGATCCTAAGGCCTTGCCAACTTGTCTTTGAAGGGATAGCCTCAGGCAGTTGCCATTTTTAATGTGGAACCAAAAAAGAAGGTGCTATGGGTATGGGGATCAGAACCTGAACTCTTTGCCCTGTGAGATGCTGATGATTTTGCAGCTGCAGCTGTGGCTCCTTGGCTGTAGCAATAATGCTGGGTGGCAGATCTTAGGTCCCCTCGCTTGTCTATGGGCTTTGTCCCCAGTGTAGCCCCCAGGCTTTGGGTCATACAGCATGCCATGGGGACTGCCAAGGGTTGTGCCATGAGGACTGCTGAGGGTTTTGCAACAGAGGAGACATCCTGGAAGGAAGCAGCAGTGAGGGAAAGGGTCTTGCAGACAGACCACTTCAACATTGCATCCCGGCAGGTGACACCTCTGCCGTGAGCCGTGGGTGCTGGGTGGTGGTGGCTTGGCACAGCAGCTCCCAGCTCCTGCACAGCAGCTGCTCCAGCCACTGCCACACAGCAGAAGGGGTTACACAAGGAGGAGATCCACGGCTGGGGAGGCTGCCAGAGGTCTACTCATGGTGCAGGAGGCGTGTGGCCTTGGAGATGGGGGCTGGATGAAAACAGGAGTGTGAGACAGGTAGATAGGGACTGCAAAGAGGAGCTGGTCCCCAGGGCATGCAGGGTATGTGGTAGGAGGGGACGTCTCCAGGCATGGTGATATTTTGGAGTGGCTGCTCATGGGGTTTGAAACTTTGGTTCCCTAGGATTACCCAAAGCATAAAAGCTGTAGAAATTATGAATTTAGCTGTAACTCTGCTTCGCTCTCTAATTATGGCACTTTTAATGAGCTTCATGCAAAAAAAAAAGTCCAAATAATGTTTTCCTTTTGTTGTTTTCTTCCCCTGCTCTACTTCAGCATGTTGGCATTCCCCACACATTCCTCTAGTTGACTCAGACCCCTGCGAGAGCGCCCGAGAGGGACGGGACAGATTGAGCACAATGCCATCTCCAGCTTGGCAGCACTGAGGTCTCAGCTGCTGTGACACCCACGTTCAGCAGAGGCGAAGGTCAGTGCCTTGATGCAGGGCTGCAGTTCAGTGCTGTCCCTGCTCCTGTCCATCACACGCTGTGTAAAGGGCTGTAGGAAAGAATTGTTGTGCAGAGATTGTTTTTCTTGTAGCTGCTCTTCTTTTTTTCCCCCTTTCAGAGTTGTGAAATGAAGGGCATGAACTCTTACAGCGAGGATCTAAGACCTTTTGATGGGAACATCTGCATGTCCTCAGCATAGGGAGCAATGGAGAAGAAGGGCTGACCATGACTGTCAAGACGGGATGGCAAAGACAGGAGAAGCAGCTTCTCTTCTGCTGCTGTTGAGCTGGAAAAGGTGCTGCCTATAGCTTCTCTAGCATTGCCTGCAACCTCCTGCCTCACAGTTTTTGAGGCAGGTTCTGCTGAACACACAGCCGGCACTTCCATCTTGGCAATGTCACTAATTTCCTTCTTTTTCTTTTTTGTTTTCTCCATGTAATCCCATTTTTTTTGTTTTCCCTCCTCCCAGATAATCATAAAATCAACCATAAAGGGACTGAAAGAGCCTTTTGTAAGACATTGCATCTCCAAGAAGCAGGCTTCCCTCCCCATCCTTGCTGTGACTGCCTCTGCCTGTGTGCTAGTCCCACCAGCCTCTGTGGTGAGACGGGAGAGCATTGGTCACATCTTGCTGAGAAAGGGCCTCCCCACAGCAGCACTTGGACCTCCTTCTGCAGCTCTGAGCGTGATGCCTGGATGCGAGGCAGTCTCCCTCCTCCCCTCTGGTTTGCCATGTGATGGCCCATTTTGCAATTCGGAAGAAAATCAGAGAAAACCTGCTTGTATTAATGTTTCTTTTGGCATTGGGAAAACAAATAGTGATTCACAGGAGGCTGGACTGATCTGATTATATTCTGAGTGGTTTCTTTGCTGATGGCAGTACTTGAGGTAACACAGTGGCAAATGAAAAAAACGCTGCTTTGCTGAGAAAACTGGGAAGTATATTTTTCAGTCCCTCTACCTGTTCTAAGATTATCTTCCTTTTAAAAAAAAAAACAACAAACCTTTTCTGAATATGAATATACTGATTTGAAAACAAAGCCATAAACTATGAACACACTCATCCTTAGACCTTGGTGTCTGGGACACGGCCGTGGTATTTTGAAAAGAAGGTCACTCTTTTTCATGAAGCGGGTTTTTCATTAGTCAAAGCTGACAAAAACCTCTGGCCTGATTCTTATCATTCTCCTGGAGTTTCCAAGGGCATTTAGAGGATCATAAATACAACAAGAGCCTTTAGGAAAGTTTATTACAGAGGAAGTTTTTAAGCTATGGTTGACCTCCAAAGATGTAAAGAGCACTGTTAATTACATGGCTGCCTGAATTTATGGAGTTAATTCTCTAATAAAGCCTGCACTAGTAAAAGATGAAAAGGCAGACCTCCACACAGCCTAACAATACTGATTTCCCTGCCATTGCACTGCTGGAACAAATATGAGCCAGCACATGAGCAGGAGGTTCCCAGCAGCAGGAGGGATGTACAGCAGCCTGGGGGGAGGATGGATCCCTGCCCATGGCAGTGGGGTTAGGACTGGATGATCTTTAAGGTCCCTTCCAACCCAAACCATTCTGTGATTCCGTTGTTCTATGATGTCTTCGGCAGGAACTGGTGTGGGGACGTGTTGGCCTGGTCTGGGTCAGCATTGAGCATTGCTGCAGCCTACCCAGGGACAGATCCTGGGATGTTTCTCCACAGCTGCTCAGATCCCAGCCCATGGATTGTGTTGCCCAGGTAAATGCTGGAACTGCTGGAACAGCAGCAAGGGAGATGTGCTTGCTTTGTCCTGTTCATATTGCTCACCGCCTACCTGGAAAGGCCAACTCTGGAAGGTGGGAACGAGCCTGATTCCGCATCCAGGACAACCTCCTAATGACAACTCTACATCTGGTGTAGGTAACTCCTAAATGGCAACACAGAAGGGATCCTCGCCTCAGGGTTACAGTCAGGAGCACTTTGTTCCCTGTTGCAAGGCCTTATGTGCCCATCTGTATCTTTCCTGCTATGGAGAGGAATTGCTCCAGGCTTACTCGCTGCCGGCTGTTGCCTGATGGGCTTCCCTGACAAATGTGAGCTGCAAGGCTGGTCCCTCTGGGGTAGAACAAAGCTGAGGATCAAATCTGCAACCTCCTCTCTGTGTGTTAATCAGGGTGTTGCTGCAGAAAAGCCCTTCCAGCACCTATAGTAGAGCTTTGGAGAGAAGGTTTCTTCACCTGCCTGTGGTCAACGTTCAGCAAAGCTGAAGCAGCCTCTGTGGGAGTTTCAGCCCTGTCCCAGCCTTCAGATCCCAGGTGAGCTGAACACCACAAGCCAGGGTGGTTCTTGGCAAATACTGTAGTTCACGATGAAGCTGCTGGTGAACTTGGTGCTCCCTGACACGTGGATGCCTAGAGTGTGCTGAACGAGCACTTTCCTGCATCGTGACAGCCCGTGTTCTGCTGGCTGCAAAATCTGGCTTTCTTCAGTGCAGAAATTAAAGCCAGGTGGAGCAGTGGCCCAGGCATAGGAAAACAATTTTTTTCCTTTTAGGCACACAGGCTAAGCTGAAAATCATCTTGTGTTGCAGATGTTTTTGTATGTTGCTTTTCTGCAAATATACCTGTATCCAAATTCTGAACTGTGCCAAGAGCAGTCCACAAACAGCACCTGTCCCCACTTTATATCAGGACTGAGTGTCCTGCAATAAAAAAGCAAAAAAATAGAGGAAGAGAAAAAGAAGAAGCTTGATCATAGGGAATGTCAGCTGATAAAGTAACAAATCCATTTTCTAACATAACTTTTATAATCCCTGAGAATCCAGCCAAAAATTAAGCAATTCCCTTGATTCTCTCTGGTGCCAAGTGACTTTCCATCTGCACCACCTCTATTAGCTCATATGAAACTCTCTTACTGCTGCTTTGTTACAGAAGTATTCCAAAGTCCGGCTATCTTAGTGTTTGAAACTTCAATTACTGTGGCATGCAGCTTGCTTTTGTTCTTTATTTTTCTTTATTTGGATATTTTAAGACTATTTGTTTGTCCAATCAATGACACTGGTGATCATCGCCTTTATTTCAAATGAAATGCCTTTATTTCAAATGAAATTTCAAATGAAATAGGTCTTAAAACCTATTGGAGAGTCTGCTGACAGGCTGAGTCGCCTCTCTTGGGTCCTCTGTGTGCTACTGCCACAACCTGGTCTCAGCAGGAGAAGACGTGGGTCAAGGATTCTCTGGTCAGGTGTAACCAGCATTATGTGGATAGACTTGTAGCCGCTTGCCTTCAGTCCTTATCACTTAATGGACCTAAAATATCTCACTGCGGCTGATGTGAAAGTCAGTGTGGCCCACTGCATCTCACTGGAGACTGTTCTAGCTGGCTTTGGCTCCTTTTTGTGGTGCTGGGCACATCTTTGCAAGTATTTATGTGCCTTCCATAAACATCATGTGGGAACAAAAGAACAGGTAGGGTATGTGCAAAAGAGTATGCCAGCGCTTCCTATAAAAATGCTAATGCTGCTTCAGGCCTCTTGAGGGTATTCAGTGATGTGCAATAAATTATTTTTATATGGCTTTGTGCGCAGTTGTGAATTTAACACTGTTTTCAAGGAGCAAGAAGTGTCTCTGTAATCACAGTCAAGGAGATGGAATAAAAACAATTCCAGCCAGCAAGCATAAAAATATCTGGCCTTTACCTTTTGAGTCTTCCTGATAATGTTTGAAACCCAGTTAAACCTCTACGCCCAGGAGAAAACTAGCATAAACAGTGTCAGAGAGATTGATGCTAATGCTAGGTAAGGGAGAGAGCTTCTGTCTCTTCATACACATTTAGTTACCCTTCCTTCTGTAATAATCAAAGGAATATTCTAAAAATGTTAGACTATTAGAGGTAAGCTCATCTCCCTACTTGTTACTTGTGATACTCTGCTGCAGTGTAATGAACATAAATGATGAGCTGCTGCTGTTTCTGCCAGATCTCGTGGGTCTACCCACATGAAGTGCTGGAAGCAAACTACTTTTCATCTCTAAATTGGGCATGGAAGAGGTCAAAGGATAGAAATCTGTCAATAAGCCAGAAAGAATAAGCAGAGATTTAGAAAGCTACATGAATTTAAGTCAAAAGCCTGCCTCCCCACTCTAAGATGGAACAAAGCAGATGGAAAGAATAGGTGATGATCCCCTTCCAAGCTGGCCCCTATGACAGGATGGATAAAATCAGGTCTCCAGGCTGTCATCGGGAGACAGTCCTGTGCAATCCTCAATTTTACATCCCTCCAAAACACAGGTGTTCAATTCCAGTATTGCTGGAAGAAAATAGCTTAAGGACTAGAATTCAATTCCTAGAGAAACCTGAGGCTTTTGCAGCAGGGAACAAGATGTGTTTGAGGTGATCTAGGAATTAGGAACTGATGAAATTTTCTTGTGTAGAGCTATCTGTTGCGCAGGAAGGTAAGTGTCGAACTAATCACTTCATTTATTTCCCATTTGAAAGACAAAAATTCCCCTACAGAAAATTAACCATGCTGGGATTTGAATCACTGCTGTCATCACCAGGGGACGGCTCAGAGCTCCTTTATGCGCCTGGCGGTGAGGCTGCCTCAGGATGGATGGATGCTCAGGAGAAGCTAATGAGCCTTTCAGACTAGATGGCACCGTCAGGTCATCTAGTTCGACACCCTGTGTTTCAGACCATTGCATCTCAGCTGGTTACCCTTCAATGGAGCTAAATCTTGTGCTCCACTCCGACGTTTGGTGAGAGGTGTCCACTACTGCATGACGCATCACCAGCAGGGGGAAATCCCATGACAGCTGTTGGTAACAAGTTCCAGTTATTGCCTGCTCTGAGTCTGGCTTTAGTCCATTGCCTTTGCTGCCAGGGACTGAAGAGGCTTCTGGGACCTCTTTTTACACTTGCACATGGATGGATGGCCAAAAATGTGGTATCTCTCCATGCTGTAGTGAAGAGAGATTGTTGAAGGAGTGAAGTGGTTTTGGTGCAGCCTGGGTTATTTTACAGATATATCCCAAAGTCTGTGCCTCTCCTCACCTTGTTGCAGACTATTTGTGCAATCCTTGCTGTGATCTCCCTGCATGCTTTCTGTTCGCATTGCTCCCAAGTCAGCTCTCCTAATGTTGTTTTAAATTTGTCCCTCACTCTAATCCCTTCTGCAGTTATTTGGAATCTCTCTTCTTTACTCCTTTAACACTTCACTCGTGTTTTGGGTTTTTTCCTCACATGAAGATTTGAGCACTCTGTACCATGCCATGCTGGGTCTCCTATAACTAAGTCCTGCATATGGTCCTCGGGCAGTTTGAAAATGCAGCATCTCCCAACATGAGAACTTCAATGTCCTCAAGCCTTGCTCACTTTGCTATGGGAATTCTGATGTGAAATGTTTGGGGTATTTTTTCTGACACAGTTGGCCAACTCTGCCCTAGTTCTGTCACTAACACATCCCCAGAGAGATGGTCAGAAAAACAGAAAGGTCCCAGCACTGTCCTGTGTTTGTGCATAGCCCGGGTGTCACTGCTCCTCGTCCTGGGGGACTCCAGCCCCTTGCTGCCTGGGACTTGGCGCAGTGCAGACCAAAGGTGCTACCTGGCATAGAGACAACAGTCTGACATCAAAAGAGGTGCAGCTTTTGTTTTAGGGTCACCAGCATCACAGAGACAGGCCATCGCTGATTGATTCCTTTCACACAGGCTGTTAGAGGGAAGCTTTGGTGGTGCTGCCTGCAGAGCTGCCAGCTGCTAACCCCACACACCAACAGGCAATGCATCTCTCTGCTCCTTGGCTCCACAGTCCCCTGTCAGTTCATTTTTAAATCTCTTTTAGACCAGATTTTACCTCACATGTAATTCTTACTAGGATGAGCCTCTGGCTGAAGCCAAGCTCTGCTCCCTGGCAGTGCATGACAGCGAGGAGACAGGGCCAGGACTGAGCAACAGGAGTGCAGCCCTGACGAGCTGTGAGTTTACGTTTTCCCCCAGACCTCCTATATAGCCCAAGGGCTTAGGCAAAATTAAGCAAATGCGACAAAACATCTGGCTGCACCCTGTATGGGGCACTCCATGTGCTGTTGTTCCCAGAAGCACATGTTTGTATCGAGGAGTCTGTTGGCTTCTGGCTTGGTCTTCTCCGTTTGCTGCCACTGAAAGATGGAGCAGCTCTTCAAGGATTTGCCTGTGGTTTGGCAAATGCCTCATAAAAAGCATGAGGAGGGGCATGTTTGTCCCCACCGGCTCTGCTGTGCAAGGGCTCTGGGCATGGTTGGTGGGATTGAGGTAGTTTATCCCACTTGCACAGCAGGCTGCAGGCAGCCAGGGAGGAGGGCTAAGCAGGGTCCTGGCATGGTCCATGGCCCTGCATCCTCACCAGGTTGGTACCTTGGAGTAGGACACTTGTTCTTCTTCTCATTAATGTCCCTGGATGGGCCAGCACTGAAGGAGCTTGGCAATGCTGAGGATGCAAAGCGTGGAAACTGTTCGATGAGCATCCCTGCCACTGTCCCTGCCTGGGAGCCAGGAGGGTGAGTGCCAGGTTTCCAGGAACTCCCACAAAGGCAGGGCTCAAGCTGCAGGCAGCAGGACCCCCACCTCCAGGAACCAGCCTGTAAAAATCTCTTCTAGGAGCTTATGTGATGTCCAGACTTGGGGGCCCAGTCTGTCCAGTGTTTAGTGCAGTATTTACTGCTTCTCCCTTCATGTCTGTAGTAATCTACTGCTGTACAGTGGCTTGCTTTACCTCTGGTTCTGGGAGAAAGCAAGAAGCACACATAAATGATTGAATAATATTAGGCATCGTTCCCTCTCCATTAGTAGCTGCTTAAGGGAGTAAATAGTGGGTGCTTCCTCCAGTTTCCTTTGGGGTTCTAATATAACACAAGGTTTCGTTCTTTGCACACTCTTTGCATACACTTCCTAGAAGAAACCTGCCGTATTATCACGAAGGCAGCTGCACCACACTTTAAATACCATGGTGCTAACTGGGTATCCAGTCTAGACTGGGGTTTATGTGGGTCAGTCTGTTTGGCTATTATTAAATATTGGGGTCAGGGTCACCTTACACTGGTGCATTAAACATCCATAAATCACTGCAGGTGATGTCTCTGGATTTCAAGCTAACTGCCTGGCTCTCCAGGCACACTGTGCAGCCAAGGAGGGATGGGGAGCTGGTCAGGGAAGGTGGGTTTTTGATGTTTTTCCAAAGATGATGTTTTCCACATCCTTCGCACTTCATTGCACCACCTGATAGCGCAGCAAAGGAGTTTCCATCATGAGCTGTGATAGATCGCAAGTGATGTGGTTCTGAGTGCACCGTGGCCAAAACACCCAGCCCAGCCCTGCAGATGTCGATACTCACAGCCCTTCTGGCACCGGCCTCTCTGTATGCAGTGTGTGCTTGGCTTTGAGTGGCAAAGCTCACTCCTAGGCATATAAATAACTCTTTATTTTCCCAGGGGGATAAACTTTGCAGGTATTCACGGTAACGGTGCAGCTCTGCTGTGTGCAATGATTGTCCAGGGATCATAGTAGGAAAAGGAAGTGCTCAGAACCTGCCATGAGTGGACCCCAAGGGCTGGCGTTTTTATTTATTCCTCTCCTTTTAATATCCTCCAGCCTTACTGTACTTTGCAGTCAGTAAAACCTCAGCAAGGCTACGTTCTGCTTTTATTAGGAATGGTTGGACTCGATGATCCGGTGGGTCTTTTCCAACCTGGTGATTCTATGATTCTATTGCCTGCTACATAGCCACTATTTTCAATCATTCTCTTCTGCTGCTTCTCCACTAAAGGATGGTCTCTGATTTTAACACTTTATCTGCACATGCTCCCCACCCCCACCTGTACTGCACCCTGCAGATCCTGCTTATATTTAAACATTTCTAGCAGGTAACAAAAAAGAGATGGAGAAGCCAGGACACTCAAAGCAGTGGGTGGTGCTGCTCAGCACGGACGTAACTGCTGCCCTGAGCAGAAAGTAACAGGCACTGCAGCACATTGGAGATGCTTTGATGACGATTGTGCCTGGGCTCAAGCTTTCCCAATGCACCTGCTTGGCCCAGTCCCTCCTTTTCTCCATCCCTTTTCTATTCCCCCCTAGGAGCACAGAGATTTCCCCCCACTGCTTGCAGGTGCTGGGCTCTGATGGGGGTCAAAGCACTGGGTTGCACAGGGCCTGAGCGCTTCTCCCAGTGTGATGCTGCTGTCACTGGGCAGTGAGCATGCTGGCAAGCTCTCCTGGCCTCTCTGCCTTCCCACTGACACAACTTTTGGCTCAAATTCTCCTCAAAATGCTTATCGCTATGCAGACAGATGCTCTGGGTGGTGTTCCCTGCTCTGTGCCTGCAGGCACACAGCCCTGTGTCCCACAAACGCAGAGCATGTCCAGGCTGGTGACCTGCCAGATGACAACCCCAGGGCAGTGGAGGGTGTTTCCATCACTGTCCGCTTATGCAATTTGGCTGCTGCGAGACCCTCTTGGCTCAGTCCTGATGCAGGACCCACCTGTGCTTTGTGCCCCAGACCTCAGTGGGAGGGGATTTTGTTTTCTCTTTGGATATGCTTTGAACTGCACATCCACCCATATGACCATGAGTCAGAGCCCTGGCAGCAATCCCTTTTGCAGGCTTTTCTGCACACACAAGCATACAAGCTACATTAAAACACAAAAAAACCTAAGGGGCTGCATTTTCTTTCTCTGGCAAGTCAAAATCTGTTACAGCGAGGTACAGGGAACGATGTAATTTGATTAACGGCTTGCAGGGTTTTTAGTTATAGCATTATTTTCACTTGCAGGTCTTTAAAGACTACATGCAACACCCCAACTTAGGGACAGGAGACCAAAGAGCTGAGAGACTTTCTACTATTTGGAATTGATGTTGAAATTGATAAGGACAATTACATGGGTATGGTTTCACACCACCTACGTATAACAGAGCTATTGAGAGGATATTCCCAGGGACAGCCAAGCTTCTTTTCACCTGGACTGGGATTTCAGCCCTTGCAAAAGGAACCGTCTTTCAAAAGGAGAAAATCCCTTACATCACTTGCCAAAAGAAAGGGGGACAAGTGAAGTGACAGGGGGGATTAGAAGACAGAGATGGAAAAATAACTTTTTATTGAAGGGACCAGGGAAGAGACCTGCAGCGTGAAAAAGGAGGGGCAAGGGCCAGACCCCACAGTCTGGGCTAGCATCTAAACCAACAGAGCACTGTCTGGACTATGGAAAACCTCTAGAAATTCATGACCAAACAGAGATTTGGAGCTAGCATCCTTAGATGACCTCCTGTTACAAGTTCCTAGAACTCTGGCTGTTTATAAATACCTCGATAAGGCTAGAGTTCAGGAATGCACTAACGGTTATAACTACAGAGCCAAGTGGCGCTCTCAGGCATCTTCTTCATGCCAGGGAATTTGGAGAGGGTATTTGTTGTAGGAGGATAGTAAAAACTGTGCCCTAGAATAATTTTGTGCAATAACATGTTGAAGAATACGTTAACTCCTGGAAGTCCCTGTCTGGGCTAATAGCTGTGGTAGAGCTCAGCTGCTGAAGCAAATGAAATTTGCCTTATCTGGGAGCTGTACTTCAGGGGGAAGAGTTTCAGGATCAAAGATGAATACAATCCAGTGCAGAAACCTAATGTGATGGAGGGCTGTCCCGAGGGCTCCTCCATGCTCAAGACCACAAACTGCAGTTCTGACTCTTGTGCTCCTCTTCATTTGCTGTTAGCCTTGTGAAGCAAAAAGCCAGCTGCAACATCTGCCAGCCTTATTGCTTTGTAACAAGCACCCTTATTGCTGGGTTTGCTTTTAAAAAAAGTTACACGGTGGTAAAATAATAATAAAAAAAAAAAATCTGCCACCTAGCGGCAAAGGAATTTATTGTGGGGAGGAGCTGAAGTGGGCAAGTCCTGCTGTGTTAATGATAGTTTTCCAAAGGTGTTTTCATTCAATAAACTCTCTGCTAAGCAGTATTTGGAGGATACAGATTTTGAGAATGCCTTTGGTTCTGTCCCAAGGTGTTTACAGTAGTTAGGTATTCACAAAACTAAGTGACACTTTTGCTTCTGATGGAGCTCATGGAAAAGCTCTTACAGATGCTTCTACCAGCCCAGGTTACCATTTCATGAGATATGAAATGAGTTAGGAAGATGTGCCTCCCAGCCTGAAAAATCTCTTTGAATTTAAACACTAGGAGCCCTAATCAATAGGAAAAAAGTCTATTTGTGGCTCATTTCTGTAAAAAAAAAAAAAAAAAAAAGATAAAAAACAATCATCTTTTTTCCTTCCTTTAATAATCAAAGTGTGCTCCCCCCTTGGTTTCTCTTATCTTCTGGGCATGAGGAGGAGCAGCACAGACTGTGCTCCCAGGCCCCAGACTGCAAAAGGGGACCCTCCAGTGCGCTGCGGGGCTGAGGGTGCAGTGGCCGTCCAGCAAGGGAACCTCATGCAACAGAACATCAGAAAGATACAGCAGTCTTTTGATCTTGGGAAGATGATAAAAGAGCCGTGTTTCTACCTCCATACATCGTACTGGTGGTGGGGAGGGTGTTACCACCACCAGTCCAGGCGGCCACCTTTGCCAAGGACACTGAAAACTTGAAAAGGGGGGCAAGAATGAACTAAAAATACTAAAGAGCTGGACAGCAGGTCTTACAATGAGAAACTTCAGAATTTCAAGATTGAAAAGTGACTTGCTTGGAATGGAGAAGTTTATAACTACTACTGAGTCGCTACAAAGCCAGATTCTGAGAGCTTTTGTCATCTGGCAGAGAAAAAAAATGAACTGGCGATGTCAGAAAATCTCCTGTTAGCAACAAGGCAGGACAGTTAATTACAAGGGAATTACCAGTTGGAATAAAATACAAAGAGAAGTGCTGGAGTCTCCTGAAGTTTTCAAATAAAGACTTGATACCTTCCTAGATGTTAGACTTCAGGCAGTTTATTTGTGGTATAATATATTATAATAGGGCATGCTGCAGGACTCAATATATTCTGCAAGTCTGAAGTCATGGGTAGATGAGCGGTGTTGAAATATGTTTCTCTTCATCACACTTAGACAGCTTCTATAGAAATAGATACAAAGAGAGAAGACTGTATCTCAATGGGGTTTCAGTTTTATTACTCGGAGGATTCCTTCATAAGCAGCTGGTCTTCTCCAGGGCTTTTTAGCATCCCCAGTCCCCTTCCCTGCTGTTTGCTGTCACAGGAGGTTACCTTGCACCATCCTAGTTGGGGTATGGTTTATTTTGAAACGTCCTTGACCCACAACAGCAGAATCAGGAGTCCTGTGCACAGGCAACTTTTCTCTATATAAAGGGACCTTATAAGAAAGATGGAGAGAGTGTTTTACCAATGCCTGCAGTGAAAGGAGAAGTTTCAAACTGCAAGAGGGTACATTTACTTTTGACATAAGGAAGACAATTTTCTACAATGAGGGTGATGAGACACTGGGCTGGGTTGCCCAGAGAAGTTATGGAGGCCCCATCCCTGGAAGTATTCAGGTTCAGGCTGGATGGGGCTCTGAGCAACCTGATCTAGTGAAAAATGTCCTTGCCCACAGCAAGAGAGTTGGACTAGATGATCTTTAGAGGTCCATTCCAAGCCAAACCATTCCATGGTTGTATGGTTCTATGCTGACCCAGCTACACACCAAGCCCATAAAGCTTAACATTTGTAATCAGATGTTTTTTAAGTGCTAGCTAGATGCTGAAAATATGCCAGAAGCAGCTCATTTCTTCCATCAAAGTTAAATTACCTACCTGGTTACAGCCAAGACAAACTGATCCTCAGCTGCTTGTTGGAACATTTGACTGCAGGTGCTGTTTCATGGTGCTGGTGGTTTTGGGGAGATGCTTACAGTGAGCTGCCCTAAGGGGCTGTGCTCACTGAATGGGAGGCTGAGATGCTGCTGACTTCACTTTCATGAAGTCTGAACAAGGTTGTATGAGCTGGAGAGACGGCTTGCCCAAGTGGCTCACAAGTGGAGGCATCTGGAATATTGTCTTGTTTAGTGCCTTTCTGCAGTGAAAGCTAACGCTGCTTCCTCCTGGCATAAGCACTGTGGTAGGGGAGGTAGCAGAGACACAGCTCCCCTTCCCACAGGAGCATGTGCCCAAGTGCTTAGGTCAGGGTAGCAATTGTAGTCCCACTACCAAGTTGTCCCTTAGCGTCTCACAGACACACACACACACAGAGCCCCCTCATCCCACTGATCCTGCTGGTCTCTGTGTGCAGGGAGAATGAGGGCTGAGTCTGAGTGAGATCTCAATTTAGAGCTTGAATTTTTTTGATAATATTAACCTGAAGAAGTTGTATCAATAATTCTTATCCACTTCCAACATGAAAAGTATTTTCTTATTAATCTGGAGCTACTGATTCCTAAAACAGGAAACACTTTAGTCATCCCCTCCTACACTGGTAAGCACTCTTCTGTAGTCCCAGTGTCTTCTAAGGAAAAGCTCTCTGTGCTTCAACTGCGTCTCTCCTGCACCGGGCAGCTTCTGTAAGAACCACATCCAGGGGTAAATGGCACAGGTTGGCTTTTTGGGAGGAGGCTCCTCCCTTCAAGGTATTTATTATCAAAGTTCTCTTCTTAGAATTATCTTGTGGTACAAATGGATGCAGTGGGAGTGAGAGGTGTCCTTATTACAGAAATGTAGCTGATCATAAATAGTGCCTTTCAGCCTTTAAAATCCATGAAATTTTCTGCAACAGAAATACCCAGCCCAAACCCCGTCCGGTTGTGCCTTTGGTACCCAGTAGAAGACTACAGCTAAATATGCCCAAAACCATATTTGCATTTTCCAGTTGTTACCCTCTGCTTTTTCTCACCAAACCCCTTTGAAATGAGGTTCACGCACTGCTTGGAGTGTGGTCTTTTATTTCAGAGGAGGCCTGTGAAGCTGCTAGTGCGCTGTAAGAGGGGCAGACCTGGGGCTGTTGAGGAGGAGGGATGTGGCAGAGGAACGACTGTGCCCAGGTGCTGCTCCCTGCTGTGGCTCAGTGGTTCGGGAGATAAGGGTAGCCCTTGCGCGTCACTTTGATCTTCAAGATGTTATTAGGTCCCAGTGAGTAGGTCACCTCATCCTCGCTCACTCCCTGTGGCAGGTTGATTTCCTTCATGAACTTTCTGTAGTTATACTCCTTCCCACTGGTGGTGTTATGCTCCTCCTCATGCTCAGCAGACACCTTCACCTTCCCAGCTTTCACTGTGAGAGTGACTTTCTTTGGGTCAAAACCCTTCATATCCACCAAAGCCAAAGGCTTGTGATCCTCACTAGAGTCCATCAGCCTGTTCAGACTTCTTAGAAAGCTGGAAAAAACCCCAAGAGACCAGCCTTTCTATTCAACTCGCAGAGGAATGGATGTATCATGTTAAGGACGAGAAGTAAATAGGAAACTATTGGATCGACCTTCATGTTGATGCACAGCATTGGTCTGCACCATCAGAAAGAGCTTCCACCTGCCTGCCACAGCAGTCAGGAGTATTTAATCATAGAATTGGAACTATAGAATGGTTTGGGTTGGAAGGGACCTTGAAGATCATCTAGTTCCAACCCCCCTGCCATGGGCAGGGACACCTCCCCCTAGGTCAGGCTGCCCAAGGTCCCATCCAGCCTGGCCTTGAACAACTTCAAGGATGGGGCAGCCACAGGCTGAACAGCCCCAACTCTCTCAGCCTGTCCTGGTATACGAGGTGCTCCAGCCCACTGATCATTTTTGTAGCCCTCCTCTGGACCCATTCCAACGGTTCCATATCCTTCTTATGTTTGGGATTCCAGAACTGGACACAGTACTCCAGGTGAGGTCTCACAAGAGTGGAGCAGAGGGGCAAAATCACCTTCCCTGACCTGCTGTCCACACTTGTTTTGATGCAGCCCGGGATACGGCTGGCCTTCTGGGCTGTGAGCACACACTTCCAGGGTGTGTGCGGCTTCTCATCTACCCTTTTTAAAAATCGGCACCATGTTTCCCTTCTTCCAGCCACCAGGGACTTCTCCTGACTGCTGGAACTTTTCAAATATCATGGTGAGTGGCTTGGCCACCACATCAGCCAATTTCCTCAGGACTCTGGGATGAATCTCATCAGGTCCCATAGACTTATGGGCGTTCAGGTTCCTCAGATGGTCACAAACCTTATCTTCCCCTACAGTGGGAGGGGCTCTACCACCCTGGTCCCCGTCTTGTTGTCCATGTTCCCAGGAGGCTCCTAGTACCAAAGTACACTCCCAAACAGCTGTGCTGGTCTCTTCCCTTCCCTCCCAAATTTCCTACATGTGGGGACTGAGTGCTTTTGCGGTCTATGGAAAATGCCCTTAAATATTTGCCAGCTCTGTTCTGATCCCTTGTCCCTGAGCATCATAATCCAGGGGGTCCTACTGATTAATTCCTTGAAGAGCTGGGAGCTTGCTCTCCTGAAATTTAGGGTCCTATTTCAATGTCCCCTTGTGGGATGAGGCAGCTGTGGACCTGATAAATTCTTTCACCTAAATACAGAGAAGCCAGCACTTCTCTTTCACATGTACATAGAACCACAAAGCCATGTGTACCCATTTTATGCCCTGTCCTACATTTCAAATGGATGATCACAATAGATCACATTTTTTCCAGTTAGGAACTTAGTTTAAAGCAATCAGTGGACAGGAGATACATCTGGAAAAAAACAAAACAAAACAAAAAAATAAACCCCAAATGCTCCTGCAGAGCTGGAGGCTCACTGAGCCATTAAAATGATTTCTAATACTGTCAAACAGTGGTTCTGCTCAACCAGAAAGCTGGCTCTTATTCAAACCATTTGAAAAGCAGACAACGGAAGGGTCACCTCAGTTATAGTAGCTAAATTGGACCTAAGGCACCAAATTAAACAGATAATGGGTGTGGTGGAAAAGGAAGTAGGGCAAGCAATAAGGGAGTGGGCATGACCACTAAGGTGAGAAATCCCTAATGAGTGGTTCGTTAGCAAGGTACACCCATTTCAGCAATCGAACTTAAAGCCTGCAGTGATTCAACCTGGTGGTGTGAATTTTGGGTGTATTTTCTGTGCTCTATGACGGCTGTTTCCTCCACTTGCCTCTTTGGTCTTTTTATATTGCTTGTTGGAGGAGAATAAATGCACTGAGAAGAGTTAGTCCTTCACATCATATTTTTTGTGGCAAAGGGATGGCTGATCTCCCCTTGTGTGCTGGGCTGCTGTGGGGTGGTTCCAAATGACAGTGGCACAAACTCGTGTTCAAACCAGCAAGTTGCCCTGAGTGTGCCAGGGCTGGGGAGCCCGGCACGAAGGGGCAATGTGCCCTGGCATCCCATGGCCCGTCCTGACACATCCTCCCAGTCTTCCATTCAAACTGAATTCCCGTTCCTTCACTGTGATTTTGGTGTGCAGTGGTCCTGTGAGGGGATGCCTTGCCTGCCCAGCTCTGGTACTTTAAAGTAACCTCACAGCAACTTTTGTGCTTGCTGAAGTCAATGTGAAATTAACCCAGGGGTCAGGCTTATTTTCCTTTTTCCTCTAACTTTATTGTACACTGCAGATAACACACATTGTAGACTCTGGGATGATACTTGCTGCTCTATGGGTAAGAAAAATTGTAGAATCATAGAATAACCAAGTTGGAAGAGACCCACCGGATCATCGAGTCCAACCATTCCTATCAAACACTAAACCATTCCCCTTAGCACCTCGTTCACCCGTGCCTTAAACACCTCCAGGGAAGGGGACTCAACCACCTCCCTGGGCAGCCTGTTCCAGAGCCCAATGACCATTTCTGTGAAAAATTTTTTCCTAATGTCCAGCCTAAATCTCCCCTGGAGGAGCTTGAGGCCATTCCCTCTTGTCCTGTCCCCTGTCACTTGGGAGAAGAGGCCAGCACCCTCCTCTCTATAACCTCCTTTCAGGTAGTTGTAGAGAGCAATGAGGTCTCCCCTCAGCCTCCTCTTCTTCAGGCTAAACAACCCCAGCTCTCTCAGCCGTTCCTCATAAGACCTGCTCTCCAGCCCCCTCACCAGCTTTGTTGCTCTTCTCTGGACTTGTTCCAGAGCCTCAACATCCTTCTTGTGGTGAGGGGCCCAGAACTGAACACAGTATTCGAGGAGTGGTCACATTCTACTTCGCTGTTACTTTTAGGGAGGAGATCGCTCCATGCTGGTGCAGCCCCACTCTGACTACTGTGTGCAGTTTTGGGTGCCGCAGTATAAACAGGATATCTAACTACTGGACAATGTCCAGAGGAGGCCACAAAGTTGGTGAAGGGTTTAGAGGGAAAGCCGCATAAGGGGTGCCTAAAGTCACTTGGTCTATTCAGCCTGGATGAGAAGATACTGAGGGGAGACCTCATTGCAGTCTATAGCTGTCTCACAAGGGGAGGAGGAGGAGCAGATGTTGATCTCTTCTCTCTAGTGACCAGTGATAGGAACCAAGGGAATGGCAGGAAGATGTGCCAGAGGAGTTTTAGGTTGGATACTAGGAAAAGGTTCATCACTCAGAGTGGTGAGCACCGGCGCAGCTCCCCAGGGAAGCAGCCAAGGCACCAAGCCTGACAAGATTCAATCAGCATTTGGACAATACCTTCAGACACATGGTGTGAATGTTGGGGTTGTCCTATGCAGGGACAGGAGTTGGACTCAATGATC
Organism: Phaenicophaeus curvirostris; assembly: GCF_032191515.1. Lineage (NCBI taxonomy): Eukaryota > Metazoa > Chordata > Aves > Cuculiformes > Cuculidae > Phaenicophaeus > Phaenicophaeus curvirostris. The sequence continues at coordinate 77,837,772 of NC_091394.1, read as the reverse complement.
CTCATGGGTCCCTTCCAACTCAGGTTTGATTCAATTATTTTAATTTGATTTGATTTTAATATGATTGTGCCTTAATCCAAATGGTAAGATTTAATCACTCCACAGCTCCCTTCCTGCAGGGCTGCCTTTGAGGTTTGCCTCTACTAGAGTCAATCCTGATCTTCTTTAGCAAACAAAATCATCACACCAATGATCAAAATGAGGTCTAGAAATCCTTGCTTTTTTTTCCTGCTGTGTGAGGAGGGAGAATATGAACACGTCTGCGGTGAATCAGCACTGCACCCCACTGCACACAGGCCCATTTCGGCTACTGATGAAGATAATTACATGTTTAACAGACTTAAATTGAATTTAGGTCAAAGATGGACTTTGTTCCACAGCTGAGCAGCTTTGGATCTAGTAGTGTACTTTGCTTTAGACGCAGTTTGAGACATAGTAAAGTCACAATGCTATGGTCCAAACTTTTCCTGGCACAAGCACTGCCTGCAAGGCTCCTTGCTGGCTATCTGGCTGAACAAGCCATGCCTTCCTGTTCCCTTTTCAAATAGTGTTTCCAAAAATAGCTATTTTTCTCCCATCCTGCTTATCTGTTTCTACCTTTGCTCCTGGTACAAAAGCCAAACCTCCCTTCAAACTGCTTTGAAGTGTGCCAATGCCTGTACAAAGTGGGCAAATATGTTACCTGTCCAGTTCTTGCTCCACATCCAGCCTCCTGGTGAGGGCTTTACTCTCCCAGGGGCAGAGGTTGGGCTGGCAGAGCCAGCAGGAATGCGAGGCCAGGCTGTACAGGCAGGATGCACGCGGCTTCTAATGGAGATGTTGCAGCTGCATGTCCAGCAGCCTCACGCGCCTCTGCAAACGCCTCAAAATCTGCTTGGTGTCTTCAAAAACGTGACTGTGGAACGACATTGCCACACTGCAAAGCGCAACAGGGCACGAGTGTGGCCGTGGCAGCCTGACCCCACAGATGGGGGAAAAATTGCCTGGGGAGTTTCGTCTGGATCTGAGTGCGTAAGCGGAGCTGCAGGTGTTCTTGCAGTCTTCCAGCAGGCACCTTATGACCTCATGGGTCTGCTGACATGTCACAGCTCCATGGTCACCATGGGATGCACGACCAGGTCCGTGCACAACTGCACCCCTCTGCCCCAGCTCCCACCCATAGATCAGAGGAGCCTGCTGGGGGGCTTGGAGCATGGTGGGGTTATGTGTGCAGGGGCTGGGCAGAGGAGCTGTGGGTCATCAGGAATATGATTTGGGTGCAGTTCCACGCCGGTTGCTCTGGCCTGGTTGCCCACACTATCCCACTCTCTTCTGCTCTGGCACATGAGCGCAGAGGGAGCGCAAGCTGCTCCTCTCCACTCCCAGGCAGAAATCCACAGAGACAAAGCCCAGGCCACCACTCAAGCTTCCAAGCGTGGTCTCCTCTTGAAACTCATGGGACTTCCCATTCCCAGGTCCTGACCACTACTGTCTTGGAAGAAGGGAAATAAATGCACATCTGGTAGCAGGCTACTGCCAACTTGCTGCAAAACTGCAGCCCCCTGCAGCCTTCCCCCTCCTTGCTGTTTTGCTGCTTTTCACAACAGCCTTAAGGAAAATGTGTAAATTAAGCACAGCTGCAATATTTTTTCCTTCTTTTCATAGGCTTTGCAGAAGGTGTTGGATGTGTGCTGCCTGTCCAGCAAGCTCTGCCATAGCATTAGGTGAAGGCTACCAGAAGCCTTGGCCTCAGTATAAGTCAGGCTGGTCTGCAGGGCACTGGCACCACCTGGAGCACCACCAGCCCTATGGTGAGTGCCAGGGAAATGCAGGGTGTTCACGGCAACTCCTGCACAGCTTCTCCCTGGTAGAGCACCCTGCCTCCCTTTCCCTCTGGCTCTGCTGGACTTTTCCCTGGAAGCTACATGTTTCAGACGTGACTTCAAACCTGCTGCTCCCATCAGCAAATTAGAGAGAGCCTGTTAGCTCTCTGCCCTTTTTTTATTAATGGGAAAGATGTGACAAACAGTTACAAATGCGCAGAAGTGGGAGGTTCTCTTTACAGCCCTTAGTTGACAGCTGCAGTTAGGGTTACTCGGAACACTTTGAGAATATGCACCTTCAGAAAGATATTTTCGTCCCTGTCCTCACACCATTTTAAGCAAATAAGGTGCTAAGGAAAGCAGACCCAGGTATAATACTTGTTTTCTGCCCCTTACAGAAGTTATTCTGCCTGTGCTTCAGATCAAGGTGCTGCCTTTACAAAAGTGGGCAACAGGAAGCTTCCAGTTGATGTGAGACAGCAAATAGGATGCTGCATTTATTTTGCAGAGAAGGAGATGGGGCACATGTGCCTCAAGCACTCATGGCACTGCTGCTAGCACTTATCTGAGTTGACAGTTGTACTTTGCAGATCCCGCGTGCGCTGGGTACTGCCTGAGCTTGGGCAGGGGTGCTGCAGACTTGAGGAGTTCTGAAGCCATTGTTTTCCAGTCAAGTGTTGCATCAGTTTTTCTTGAGACTGACCCAGGTGGGTTTCAGTGCCAGCAATGCTCATGGCATGGATGGATTTGCCAGGCTGCCGTGTACTTTAATCACAAGCAGCATGGATGTCAAAACCTCCTGGGTCTAATACTGCTTGGAAAACTAAGAAAAGACTACAGAAGTGAGGAGTGCTTTGTATTCTAGGGAAATCTAGTGTTTAAGGGCTTACAGTAGACCAAGTATCAGTGGGGATGCATTGTCCTTGTGTATTTAAGAGATTATTATTCCCATGGAGGCAGCACCTCCCACAGTTACCAGCCGTATCCAAAAAACCTAAGTAGCCCCAGAAAAGAAGATATCCCCCTGCAGCCTCCAACAAGGCAAAGCTGAGCTGGCCCCGGCGGCTGCCCCTGTGGGCAACCTGCTGACCACCTGCAGAGAACTGGACCTACTGGCAGTCGAGCAGGGAATGCAAAAGGCAAGGACCCCAAGAACCACCAAAGGGAGCAGGTCACTTCTTGAGCTGCACAAAAATAAGTGAGGTTTCCCGGCTAATTTCTTGCATTCAAACTTTGGTTTGTCAAATGCAAGAATAAATTCCAATGTTCAAATGTAACTTAAATACCTGTATTTACACATACCAGCAATGAAAAAACCTTTTTTAAAAGCCAAATGCTTAATATGTACTTACAAAACTTCTTAACAACCCCATTTTCCAGCAATGATACTCACCATTAGCTTCTGTCCCGTCATCTCTGATGAAAGCTGTAACCCAAGACATGAACCATACTCCCACAGACTGGTCTGTGAAACAAACACTAATCCCAGCCCAGCAGCACCAACACCCACATCTCTCAGGCATCTGCAAACTGGTGAGCTGGATGATGCGTTGTTTTCCCAAGGCAAAATATGAGTTTGGCTTTTCAATAATTCAAACCCAGCTTATTTTATATTGGATGGCAGTTTCATCCAGAGAAAAAAAAAATGCTTTATGTCTTATTGCTAATAAAAGGCATTACTTTTTCAGTCTGAAGACAAATCTTTTATTTAAAATCTGAACTCAAAGGCTGCCAATGTGTGAAGGGTCCCTTCTGCATGAAGTCTGTCTGCCTTTCTGATGGCAGCACTTTGTCTCTAAAACTCTGACGCTCTCTGGTTCCACATGAAAGAGTCTTTCAGGAGGTGTCTCTGGCATGGTAAGAGCACGAGTCCTTTATTTCACACAGAAAGTTTTGTTTGCAAAGTCCCATCTGAAGAGATGAGATCTGGAACAAACCACTCAAACCAAACATCGAGCTAAATATTCCTGACAAGATTCCTGTGGGTATGGACTGCAGGAGATGTTATAAAGGAAAGACACCAAGCACAAGGATGCGTGTCAAAATAAAATTTCTGCAGGAAAAGCAACAGCTTGAAAATGATTTGGAGTTAAACCTCCCTGGCACATGAAATCATGGGGGTGGGGGATTCACCACATGGCCTGCACGAGAGCGGGGAGCAGGCAGGACTGCCCATGGGTGCTGCCTCCCAGGCACACTCACCCGTGGAGTCTGTTCCCAGACCTGGAGAACATCAGCATGGCCCACAGCCCTAAGCACCGAGCAGAGGGATCTGCACGTAAAAAAAACTAAAATAAACTTGGAGGGCATCACCACACGAGGATAAGTAGGTGCCTGTGGACACAAATGAGCCAAGCAGAGATTTGCTGAGCTGCTGCTCTCCTCCTCTGCCTTTCCCATCCCACCATTGCGGGCTGAAGCACAGCGGGCAGTGCTGCTCCTGGCTTGCAGTGCCCCTGCACAGGAACGGTGTCTGCTTTTTGCTGCCTTATTGTGTGCCAAAGCCTCCGGGGAAATCCTGCAGTAGGATGAAATGCTGTGCCAGCGAGTGCCCTCTGTGAAATCAATTAACCCAGGGACAGCAATGCTGGTTTGCAAAGATTTCCCAAAACGCCTGTGTGTGGAGCCACTCGTCCCCGAGGGCACCGTCACAGCAGTTGCGTATCCTTACTTATGTTTTCAAACGGTGTTTAAGAATCATAAAAACCTATCTGCAAGCAGTGTGTGCTTTTAATGCTCTGAAAACTGGGCTGTAGATTTTAAATCAAAAGGAAATACAGAGTTCTGAAATTAATTTGTAGCCTTGTTTCCCTTTACTGCAGCAGCTAAGCAAGGACTGTACCCTGGCAGTGTGCCTTTTTCATGCCTCTCTTGCTGTTTTCAGTTGATCCCCCCACACTCTAAACCTTTGGTCTTCCCTCGGCAAATAAGTAACTTTGCATTTATAAAGGCTGGATGGGTGGTTGGACAGGACAACTTAATAGTTATTTTTTTATCTTATGCGTTATGATCTTTCTAGAAAGATCTACATGGTGATAATCCTTACAGTGACTTCTTAGGGGATGAGCAGAAGTGTGCACTGCCTTTGGCTGTGACAAGCAACTCTCTTGATTGTATGAACTTGAAAACAGTTTTGGAAGACGGCTGCTGCCTCTTTCTAGTATTTGTCACTGTTTGCAGATTTACAGCAGCTAAGTATAAATTCAGTTTCAGCATAGTCAGTTGTTTGTGATTATTTCCAATAGAGTTTACTGTCATTTATAGGAAAGGGACCTCAAAAGTCTTCAGAGGAGAAAGACCAATGTCACTCTCTTGGCAGATGGCAGCAAATGGATTGCCTAGTATTCATTTCCAGACTTCATTTCCTTTGGGTCACGATGTTATAGAGAAACTCATAGTCTTAATTGTTCATGGGAGTCAGATCTGATCTCAGCCTGGTACATGAAAGCTGGCAAATGTTAATAAAAATCCTGGAATTACTGGTGTCACCTGCTCCCAGTACAGTGAGCGAAGTGGGGGACAGGTTGGAAAGTGAGGGACGTGTTCGGGTGGGTAAACCATAAAGATAAGGTTTGCCACTAACCACCCTTTTTGGGGAAAGGTGTGACTTGGTTGTGATATCACAGCAGTGGCAGATTGGATGGAGCACGTTATTGCCTTATGGATACAAGTTAACGATCTGGGATCCTGTGCTGAATGGAGAGGTTAGTGAGTCCTTCTGAGCCCAAGCTCGACACACCTCAGTAGGCGGGAGAGAGGGATGTAGATGACCCATGAACTAACTTCAGCTTTTGGTTAAACACTGCAACCCATCCAGAATATGGATCTTTCCTCCTTCTACCTTCTCTTTGCCTTTTCTCCCAGGCTTCTTGCTTCTCATTGAAAAGACTGCAGTGTAGCTGGCATCTTATGAAATGTCACCATAAGCAGGTGACTGGTGTGCCTCACCAGACAAGGACATCTTAAACAACTCAGTGCTCAAACTCCCCTAGCCCTGAACAGCCTGCTTGGCCCACACGCCCAGCTTGTCTTTGTGTGGGTATCAGCTGGCAGGGCCAGAGACTTCTATGGGCCCCCAGGGTGACTCTGGGCTATGGGCTACTCCACTCATTGTGGCATTTGTCATGCTTAATTACCCAAACAAAAAGAGTCAGCATAGTGTCTTGTGAGAGAGATGGTGGCCATGGGCTCCATCAGAGAGATTTTCACCTCTTTCCACAGAGCAGGGCTAGAGGTAGGTGAAGGACGAAGGTCTTGCTGCCTAGCTCCTTCCAGCTTGCCTGCAGGCTGGGGTGAGTACAGCCCCCCAGCTGTCTGCTTTAACCGCGTATGAGCAGACAAGGACAAAACACAGTCCCGCTCTCTCCACCATGGCTGTGGGATCAGCATCCTGAAGGCAGGTACTGTATCTTAAGACATCACCATCAACAGCCTTTCTGAGGTTGCTGACGCTCCGTCAGACCTGCATCTGCTCCTGCAGAGCAGCAAGGGAGACTTGAGGCATCTCCAGATTAAGAGAGTAAGAGGTGGAGTGGCTAAGAAGGCATCTCTTCAGCAGAGCTGGCATGAGAGATGACCAGCATTTGCCTTTCACTCTCTTATCAGAAGAGGATCAGGCTGGGAGGGCACCTCGACCAGCATAGCACCCTGCTGGACCATCTCCAGCTGCTCAGTATATAGAGCTGGTGAGCTGTGGAGGTGGCCAAGTAAATGGGAAGTAGGGCCAGACCAGCATGAAATAGCTTCTCCAAACCGCCTGCTACTTTTTCAGCAATTTCTCAAAATACGCAACTCTGTAATAAAGGGTTGGGTTCCTGACTCACAAGGAGACATTTAATTTACAGAAGCGGCTCACTCCTGAGGCAGGGTAACCTGCCATGCCTTAAACAAGCATTTCTTGATGGTCTGCTTCCCACAGCCAAAGTCGTATCCACTCTTCAGCTTCCTCCCGAGCTCCCCAGCAGCACCGTGTTGTCCAGGGCTTGGCCAGCCCCAGATGGGAGCCGGCTGGATGGCTGAGCCCAGGCATGAGAATCACATTGGGAAACGTCACCCACCATGAGTAATACTGCTAATGCCTCTGGGACGCGTCAGGAAGTGATGCTTTGTGGTGCAGGAAGGTGAGCTGCTCTGTAATTATTTCCTGTGAGCTGTGGGAGAACTTGCCTGCCCTCCTGGGCATGGTTGGGTAATCATGGGCAGAGACTGGAGCAGTAACCAACCACGTTCAGGTGACTTGGCCAATGTCACCACTGCTAAGTCAATGACTTCTCAGGCATGGGGAAGTGGCACTCACATTTGTGTGGGTCTGTCTAGCTGGTCCCACTTGAACAGGGCACCAAACTTGGCTGAGAAGGTATGTGGATGGATGGGAAATGTTTTGAGCACAGGTCATTTCTACCTTGAAGATGTGCTGCCTGTCATTTCAAGAACCAGCTCAGCTCTGTTTCCCTAAGGGAAAGAGGAACTTCTGCCACATGGTTTGTCACCAGTTGCTGCAGGGGTTGTCCCAGTACATGGCTCTTTTTCACTGCAGGTCAAGTGGTGCTGCAAATGCGGTGTGCAAGTTGCTGGCAACATATTGATATGTGGATGCTGCATATTACTGGGACATGTGTCATTACCAGAGTAAAGTAGGCTTCAGCTTAATCAAATCCGTGTTCAGTGAAGTCAAGGTGAATTTTGATGCCTGCTAGGATCAGGCAATGAAACACATTTGGCATTGTCAAGGAAGTGAGTCCACTATCAAGCCTAACTTGCAAATGCTATCTTGAAATCTTCTTTCATCAGTGGAATAACACATCCTCCTGCTTTAAGTATGCTGCACACCTAGGGAACCTGCACAGTCAGATCTAATCTGGCATGAGAAGAAGGATGAGGAGGGTGAAGGAGTGAGTATACCCCAGCATCCACCTCTGATCTTGCCCCGTCAGTCTCACAGATGGTCTTGAACCCATTCCCATGGAGAACTTAACAGCAAAAGCATCCCAACAGAGCTAAGACAAACAATATATGTTCTTTGGTTCCTTGTTTCTGAACCTTTTAGAGTCCCTGGCTTTCAAGACCTTCCTGACACCCATGAAGCCGAGACTATTTCTCTTAAAATGTAAAAGCAGGGTGGAGGGATGGAAACTGGAAGAAGTCCTTCAGAATACTGCTCACTGCCAGGTGTGACTGTCTTTCCCTGTCGTCAGTGTGTGGCCCCAGACTCAGAGGCCACCTTGTCAGGGGAGTCCACGCAGAGGGACTTTAAGGTACTCCAAGTGACATGAAACTTGCAAAAAAAAGCCTATCAACCCCGATGCCAGTGCTTCCAGCCATCAGGGCTTCATTGCCCTTCCAAACAGAATGCCTGAATTAGCCTATTCTTTCAGAGCATCTCTTGATCTCTTTTGAGCAAGAACAGATCAAGTACGCCAAGTACCGATCAATTCAGAGTTTGGTCAATAAATCCTCAGACCTGGCAGCTTTTGACAGTGTCTGACATACTGATTTGCAGATATCAGCTATAATCTCTTAACATCCCAACCACGTTACTAAGAGTGTTGTAAGGATATCACCCAGTTTGGACTAACCCTGCTATGGAAAGCCAGATGTTGCTAACTGAAAGCACTATTGCATACAGAGTACTGCAGCCATACACTGAAATCGGGTAACCATGTGCTCAAATGGATAATAATGATAATTTTCCTCTCTCCTAATTTTCAAACGGAACAGAAGTAATTAGCCATGTAACTGTGCACCTATGTGTCTAGCCAAGCACTGCTGAAAGGCTTGGAGCCAACCCAGAGCTCAGGCTCCAGTTCAGCCTCCTGCTCTTTGGAGCGGCATTTGACTTCCCATACAAACCTGTAGAATTAACTCCTGGGGATGGTATTTTGGGATTCTGAACACACTGCTTATGTAAATGAGACAATCCTTTGATATCCTCTTGGTTTTACTGACATATTGAACACACTCTAACCTTCAAGTGAAAAGATATTAATGTTATATCAATAATGGTTTTAATTCCTTTTAATTCCTTTCCTCAAGGAATTCTTTGTCCACTTGAAAACTCATAACTGAGCAGATGAGTTCCTTCAATTCAAATCTAAATATTTTGTTGAATATTTTACACTGACTCACTTCTCTTGATACTCTTGCATCTCTTGCTCAGACACTGGTGCTTAGCCAATAAAATAGTTCTCCCTTCTTTGTTTTCCTAGTGCTATCCTAAGGTGTCTTCCTTTCAAATAATGCTACCTGCACCATCCCACGTTCTCCTCCACTTCTGCTCTCCCACCAGCATGTAGCAGTGAGGATCTGAGAGCAGGGCCACACTTCCTTACACCTAAATGAATAAAAGTCCTTCTTCCTAAACAGGCCTAGCAGAAGAAAAAAAGTGTTACCATTCCCTTTTATAGCAAGCCAGTTAATTAGTTGCTGATCTGCTCGTGGTATTACTCACTCCAGCTCTGCATGTTTGAATACAACTAAAGCAGTGACAGTTCTTTCCTTAGCACATTTCAGGGCACCACAAGATCCAGCATCACTTCTAAAGATGTTTTATCATGTGTGTACACAGGATATTGACTGAAACATCCTGGAGCACCATGCCTTGGAGAGCAAAACCTGCGGTGTGCCTGTCATGGCATGTCAGTCATGCTCATTCACTAAGCTTGCCCTTTCTAGAGCCTCTTTTAATCCTTAAATGTCCCAACATCTCCACACTAGCTCTGTTTTTCTGCCTGCTCACTGGTCCTCTTCCGTGACAGCCTCTGCAATAGCCTGGCTGTGTTGCCCCATCATTGCTGTGGCATGGACAGCTTGGAAGACGCACTCGCAGCAGCTGCTTGCTTTCATGCAGATTTGGAGGGAGTGAGCTATGGAAAAGCTCCTCTCACCCTCCATTAAGCCAGTTCACTCTTCCCAAAGGTAGCATCTGAAAGCTGCAGCAACACTTAAAGAGAATAGCCTGCTGATAAATAGAAATTTCTTCTCTCTGTCATAACCAGAGCAATTTGCAACAGCCCACATCACCTTTCTGTACCACAAACAGGAGGACTGGTGGAGTCTTCAGGCCCTAAAGCTGCTCTGAAAAAAACCTTGCTTCAGCTTTTGTTTTCAGCCAACATTTCTGTATTCCTACCGCTCCCATTTAGCGTAAAAAGCTCAGCAAAGAGTGAATGTGGCACCCAGAAGAGATGTAAATTGTGGAACAGCTGAAGAAAGTCACTATCTGTGCCTTTCAGCTCTCAGTTGAATGAATTAGAGAGATGGGCATCACCCAACAGTGCACAACTTGTCCCATGGGTACAAACTCCCACCTGAAAACAAGTCCCGTGAGCCATCAGAGCCTACACAGCTTAGTACATTGTGTGGCTGCATTTATATTCTGATCCCTTTGAATGAGAATTCCCTTTGTGGCAGGCATGCCGGACCAGATGCGGCATCACTGAGCACAGGAGGAGACTTGCGTACAGATCACTGAGCTTCTGGAGAATTATGCAAGGATGCTTAGAGCTGCATGAGTCTCAGAAGTCATGCTTTCTTGGCAAAGTCGATTATTTCAAATCTCCTTTCATTCCAGATTGGAACATAAAAGAAGTATCAAAACCAAGCTTATTGAAGTCCTTTGTTTAGATGATGGTGTTTTGATATTTTATGGGATTCATATTAAGTTGAAAAAGATTTAAAGCGATTGATAATTCTTTTGTAGCCCAGTGAAATCATAGATTATGTGAAACATTTCCACTCTCGTCTGTTTTTTACAAAGAAAAAATATCTGTCAGTTTTAAAGAGAAATGAGTTACCAAACAAATCTATACCATTCACCAACACTGGCTGGACACTCCAGACTACTAATGATGATTTTCTCAGGTGGTCAGTCCTCACTGCCAGCCTCCTATCATTTCTGGGACAGCTTCTCTCTGCATGGATGGAAAAAGTTGTGCGCTCTGGTGATGACAAGAATAACCCAATCCTAATTTTGCTTTCCTTTTCTCAAGCTTTTCTCCCCCGTTCAAAGAAGGATGAGCAGTTCTTGTTTGCAATGAGACTCTCCCCAGCAAGGTGCAGCAATGGCAGTGACCCAGGACGAGCTGTGGGGCTGTATAGGTCCTACCCCACGCCACCAAGCACGAGCCACCTTTAGCAGTGGTGAAATGGGAGCTGTCAGCCTTACTTTCTCCCATGAGTCTATCTAAGGGCCTCAGAGATTTTATCTACAGTATCCTCAAAGCAGATGTAAATAACCTGGTGGTTAAAACTGAAGAGCTTCTGGTAGCTTGTTTCTGCAGTGCTAACAATAGCGGTGAGCATAAGGAAAGGATGGTTTAGGGCTGGTCATGGGGATCTGAACTTCAACCTGGAAATACCTCTAGGCATCAGGTACATCCTGATGCGCCTCTCTACCATTTAATTATAAAATTAAATAGTTTAAGAATGAAAACTAGAAAAATTCTTCTTTCAGAGGAAAAAGTTAGCCTTGGAGCTTGGTGTCCTGTGAAATAACTCCTAAGATGTGGGAACAGTAATTTGATTGTACTATAAAACAGACTGGAAAAATGCACAAATTGGACTGACAAGCACTTCCACTCAGCAGTGATTACAAAAATCTTGGCTCACAGCATGTGCCCTCTTAAACCACATATAGAGGCTTGTATTTGTGAAAGGGATCAAAGACCAGACAAAATCATTGTTCTTATCATTTTCATTTTAGACAAACTCTGAATCCCTCCATATGCCACTGTGTAAAATTTCATTTTTTTCCCTCCTCCTTTGGCAGCACTGTTAGACGGTGAGACAGGGTCAGACAGTAACTTCTCGTATTACTGAGGAGTTAAAAATTAAGCCTGTGCTTTGATGAACCATAATGCTCACATCCTGTTTTAGAAACATTGATCTCTGAGATAGCCCACAGGCGTCAGGCAGAGCAGGAGATGCTGTGCACCTCACAGGCTCAGGTTTGAGAGGGCTGCAGCTTTGGAAGAGGCAATTACTTATGCATATGGATGCTGTGGTGATGAGCAAGGGTTAGGTGTGCTCTGGCACCCTGCTTCTAACAGCCCTGCCTGTACTGGATGCTTTGGAGAAGACCCTTTCTCACTCCCAGCTGGAGATACGGTGCTGCTGCAACATGACATGAAGGGTCCAATGGATACTGACAGGTTGCATGGGGCTGTGCCGGCCACTACCATCACCTTTTTCTTTGTGTCACACCTGCCTTTGAACTTGCCTTTCCTGCTTCTCCTCACTACTCAGCAGCTCTGCATCCTCGCAGTCCCTGCCTGTGTATTGCTCTGCTCTACACTGGTGCTAAGCACTGAACACAGGGATCCAACAGACATGTAGTGACACATTAACACTTGTGGTTCAGAAAACTCAAAGGAGGAGCACATCCTTGCTTCAGGGCAACTGTGTCTACCAAAGAGGCAGGATGAATGGTGGTGAGAGGTGACTGCTTCAGCCATTGAACACCAAGCAGGACCTGTGAGTTGCCCAGCACCCTGTCCGGGGTGGCACTGCCTTCAGAGAGAGGACAGGCTGCAGTTACCAGGCACCAAACTGAGGTTCACTCACTTAACTTCAACCCCCTAAAGCAAACACATCCACTCCCCTCTAAATGTCCTTTGCAGCCAGCAGAGAAGAGAGGTGCTCCTAGGGCATGGTTAATTCCACCAGCAGCTGTACAGCTGAGTCTATCAGGTTCTCATTTCTCCTCACTGGCCATAAAGGAGGGCAGGAAACTACCTCAGGTGTGGGCATCACCACTGTAAGAGCAGGTGAGCGAGGTGCTCCTTTCTGAGTGCAGAGTATAGAAACTGAGAGTCTTTGGATGTAACCTTACTCAAATAACACCACTGGAAATGCTTTCTGTACGCGTAAGTGATCCTTTCTGAAATGGAGAAAACTTCCTCTGAACCAGGAATGCTCCAGATGTTGCCACAGCTCTTGTATAGGTTTCCTGCTCCAGAAACTATACTGGAAGAAAAAGTTTTCCTTTAAATTAACAACTTAATTTCTGCCATGACAGAATGTTTTGGAGCCCTTCCTCCCACAGCATCACACAGAGATCTAGCTGACAAAAAACTGCTAGACCATTGAGCACAGAGCTAGTCTAAACCTGTCAGGAACATCTAGAGCTGCTTCCATACGTTAATTATATGTTGTGTAAAAAAGGATTTCCTAAGTGCCTTTTTTCAGTTAAACTGAAGATCTGAATCTTTCCCTTTTTTTATGTGTCAAGGGACTAGGTAAACCATAATGGAAAATCCTGTTAACAGCCACACTCGCATGTCAGTGTCTCATCTTCTCTGGAGTGCCTCCCTTGCCATAATGAACCCAGGTTTTAAAACAAATGTTTCTTCAAAGGAGTATCCTCAGGCTTAGCATGTATTCCTGATTCCTCTTAATTTACTGCATACCTTTGAAGGACTGGAGATCCCAGAGTCCACCTGCTGAGTGTTAGTGGTTTTTAGCCATAATAGGTCACCTTGACAGATGGGCAGGGAGGAGCAGGGGATGTGCAAGGTAGGCTTTTACCGCATAGCGAGGACAGGTGGTGGCAGGCAGGAATTTGCAGGTGCCATCATCAGGGGCTTCCCACACACAGGGAATGTCATGGAGACTTTTAAACCATGGCCACCTCGCTCCGCTCATCATGCACCTGGCAGCCACCATTCCATCACTGCGCCTCACATCACCTATTTTTGGTAAAACTACAGAGGAAATGTCCAGACGTGCAGTCCTAGCAGTACCTGATGTCTTTACCCGTCTTATCCCAGTCATGAGCTGCAGATGACTTTGTGATGAATGAAAAACCTGTCCTTGATGATTCCCCGGTCTTAAAGCTACCAGTTTCCTTGTATAATCAGGCTTAAATAGATGTGTTTGGCTGTGAAGTAGCCACAGGAAAGAAGTGAAGTGTAAAGAGGATTCAGATATCATAATTATGACTACTCAGTACAGAAATGGAGGCTTTAATATAATCATGTGGCTATTGTGGACCTGTGGCTTTAATATTTTTTATTGATTCATCTCAACTTTCTGGAGCATCCCAATGCAGAAAAAGTGCCTGAGGTGGCAGCACGCCCATCCTCTTCTCCCAAGTGACAGGGGACAGGACAAGAGGGAATGGTCTCAAGCTCTCCCAGGGGAGGTTCAGGCTTGACATCAGGAAAAAAATTTTCACAGAAAGAGTCATTGGGCACAGGAACAGGCTGCCCAGGGAGGTGGTTGAATCACCTTCCCTAGAGGTGTTTAAAAGACGGGTGGATGAGGTGCTGAGGGGCATGGTTTAGTGATTGATAGGAATGGTTGGACTCGATGATCCAGTGGGTCGTTTCCAACCTTGTGATTCTGTGAAAACCCACCCTGAGACAAAGCACAAAAGAGATGAAACTCAGTGGCCCTGCCTCCAGAGGGCCAGTATCGCTTCAGGTTACCGCGCTGAAATCACAGCATGGGCAAGGTTAGCGCCCGCAGAAACAAAGATCTTTGCTAAGAACCTAATTAAGATTATTGTAAGCGTGTGTTAGCAAAGCAGCCTGGTCAGACCTTGCCTGAACACAGAAGTCAGGGCTTCAGCAGAAGTATGGGCAGGACCTTACTGTTGAGCCTTCAGGGATCGCTCTGGGAATGGCTTACAGTCCCCTGCACTGATTTACAATGGACTGTGAAGCATTTCCTGATGCTTCATTTATGGAAATTAATGTAGACTACAATTTGCACTGCAGTTTTTTGGAAGTGCCCAGGCTACCAGGTGGTGAGGATCTTCTTACAGGTGCCTGTGCTGCAAAACTTCTCAACACACTGTAGAGGTTTCCTAGCAACTTCCTTCCACAGCCTTTGTGCTCAGATTTGTTTTGAGATGTGAGGCATCATAAAATAGTATTTCCACCCATTTAAACTAGTTCAGTTCTTTTAAGCTGGCAAGGCAAGTGCAGTACAGCAGCAGTGTCTGATTTATATCCTTTTCAGCTATTCCCTCCAAAACTAACAAAACCCTGAACTAATGTAGGTGGGTTTCTTGCTGGTTTTTTCACTAACCAGATCACCCATTCATTGTTGAAATTGCTAAACAATAGGAAAACACCAAATTCATCTTTAAAAAAAATACACAGGAGCAATATTTTCTCTGATCTCTGCATCTATTACATCCTTGCTGAGCTCCTGGCACATCTAAAACCAACAGATGTTGATCATGTGCTTTGGACAATTCTTTCCAAATACGTGAGAGACATCACAATTTCAAGCCAAAAATGTTCTTAAAAACAAGCAAAACAAAAGTAGCTTAACAGTGCTAACCTTCATGCACATGTGCATGTATCCAGTTTAAAACCGGATGCAGGTTTTAAGTCTGTAAATTCACTGATAGCATCCAGGCTTGAATAAGTTGAAGCATTTATTCGGTATTTTGTACTGGCTCAATCAGCTTGAAATGAAACCTTAACTAGAAAGAAAGCGAGGGAGCAATTTGGTGAGTGGAGCAAACTTGAAAGAGTTGGGATGTAAGGGGATGCAGGGGAAAAATCTAGATTATCCCCATCTCCTAGAGCAGCACTGAGACATTATTTATTACTGAAGTCATTCACTACACAAACACATATTTCTTCAAAGATAGCAGAAGGGGAAAAAATGCATGCATACACACATTTAGCAACTGGAAATTGTATGCCAAGTGCCTCAGTGTTTTCCTTGGCATCTGCACTGCTCTGTGAGCTCTCTCTTACGGAGCCATGAACAACTGAAGCACAAGAGGAAATGTGGAATCAAGTCCCCCTGTGCTGTGGCCAGACTCCTTCCTGCCCTCAGCAGGATCCATCCCTGCCTGACGCTGAACAAACCCCATATTCACAGGGCTTGGCATCCCACCTGGGCACAGCTGAGACACACACCCAGCCCATCCAAAACCACCCTATGTGAACTCTCTCCCTTTCTCCTCAGGCTCGGCTGTCACCATCACTATTTTAATGCAGCATCAGGCACCTCCCTCAGAGATGAGTTGCACTTATAACCTTGCGTGTATCGGGGATATGCCAGCTCCTGCCATATTTCACTGCTGTAAAGCATTGGATTTCTTGTTCAGCACTACTGTTTGCACCAATGCAGCTATGTCTGCTGTTGGCATCGGCTGCAGAGATCAAGGCAAACTTCCAGAGCAGATCAGGCCTTGGATTTCTATCAAAACTCATCTGTTCCTGGCTGAGAGTTGTTCCCATCACCTTTATAGCTGAGTGGGATAATGAGTTGTTGAACCCACAAATTAGCACAACATGGAGCTCTTTTAATAGCCTTCCTCTCCAGAAAGTCAAGGCTGCTACTGCTTCTTGTGTACACCAGCCAGCTCAGCGAGCTAGGACTTCTAGCTGACAATGTCAATCATTTTTAAAGTGTTACTATACAGCTGACATTTGAAAAGCAATTTAATATTTCTCCCATGACAGTCACTTCAAATACTTGGGAAACAACTTGCATGAAACAGCAGGTGACAGCCATAACGCTTGTCCTTTCTGAGACACCCAAGCTGCATTTGGGTACAGCTTGTGCCAGGCGGGACTGCGAGGCGAACATCGCAGTGAATATACCTCCTCCACCAATCCAAACCCACTTGGCAATCGGGTGTGTGGAGAAGGGTTAGCCTCACACCTCAGGCCCTGCCACAGGAGCATTGTAATTAAAGAGAGCGAGGGCTGAAAGGAATTCCCGCAAAGCTGCTGTGGCAGCACTCCTTCCACAGTGAGCTGCAGCACCAAGGGTTAATGTGCTGCTGCCTGCCTCCAGAAATCTGCATAATGCCTTGTGTTAGGCAGCTCATTTGCATAATTTTAAATGACTCTTTTGTCTTGAAAATAAAATCTAAAACATGGCTTCTAAATTAAGTGGGAGATATTAACGTTTCATGTACTAGGAAGGCTTGGTTAAGTCTATTTGTCTGAACTCATCAAGTGAGGTAGTAAAAATAATTTTAACAGAGCGACGTTGTTTCTTTATTGTAGAGCCTTGGATGTTCTTTCCTGGTGCCATTTTGACTACCGCAAATAAGGTTCAACGTGCTCAGCCACCTCACACGGAGAGGCTGAAGCCAGCCTACACTGCTCAGATCATCTGGAGGGCTCAGCAGCTCCAGCCTTCGTGAGGGGGTTCCAGCCTGCCCCTCTCATTAATCTAGAGAAACAAAGCCAGCAGCTTTGGAGAATGAATCCTTGTCATCCACATCCTTGCTCCCGATGGGCTTACCTCTAGGCTGTACATGTGTACTGACAGGTAGGGGCACACCAGTATGGGCTCAGTGTCCCGTTTGCCAGTGCCACGAGGGATTCAGCTCACCAGAGCGTGGATAACTACATTTCATCAGCCAAATCATGCATCGGGCTCCATTCACTGTTGTAACAAGGTGAATGGACTGCAGTGGGAGATTAGACACCTAAATTCATGGCTATTCTCACCACAAGTTCAGTTGATAGCCTGTGAGTTGGTCTTTGTGTGCTGAGCGCCATACCTCTCAGCTCTTCTCTCCCACATCTTGGGAGACAGATACAAAGTGCAGTGTGTTCTACTTGCAGTGAGGTATTCCAGGATAGGAGAAGTGGCTATTAGCCTGAACTGGCACTTCAGTATCTTTTAAATCGTAGTTTATCAGAGCAGCAGAATAAATCCTAGAAACAGGAAGACAAATGGATAAGACATGCATTTAAGAGTAAACTCACCTGTTGTTATGACTGAAGCCTATCTGGACTCCCACCCTAATGCCTTATGTACTTTAAACTTCTGTGCATTCTTCAGGCAAAGACCTATCATTTCTGCATTGAAAATTTACACCGTTTCTACAAGGGACATCCCAGAACAATGCACTTGAGCTCATGACTTTGCAGTCCCAAAAGCTAGGTGACATCAGAAGACGTTTCCCACTTGACTTCCCCCATCCCCAGCAGCGTGCCTGGCAGGTGCTCTGCCCAGCGGAGCAGCCAAGGGGCAGAAGGGTTTGCTGCCTTCTCCCCTGCCAGCTGGACTGCACTGCATCAGGGAAAGCTTTAGGCAAATCTAGATGGGTTGAGGTAGCTTGTACCAGCCATACAGGAAAAAGCACAAGTGTAGGTAAGTAACCCTGAGTGAACAGATCTGTCAAAGGCTAACAAGTTTCTACCCAGCATGTTTATTTCAGCTGTTTTTTAATCAAGTTCCCATAACTGAAATTCAGGTGAAATTTGAAGTTTCCTGCAAGTAGTAAATACTTAATGCTCTCCTTCAGACTCTAGTGGCATTATAGTTTTCAATAAAATGTTTCAAAGACGTCAAGGACAATCTTTCTCTGTCTTCACCTTTTGCAACAGCTGAACCCTTTACTTGACATTTCTATTAAAAATTAGACAAAGGCAGATACCACGCAGTATTAAACATTTCAGCCCAGTAATTAAAGCCTGATAAATTTATGAACAACCCAGTTCATCTCACTTTCTAGCAGCAGGCAAGATTCATCGCAAGTGAAACTAGTTTCACGTTCACTAAGCAGCAAATAATTCTGTATTTGCAAATCTGCCTGCTGTTTCATGTTAACTACCTACCTTCCTGTACAAATACATGCAGCAACATATGCACAGGCATACGCAACAGACAAGTGTTTTAACTGCTGCTACTCACAATAAAACGTTTATTCACCAGTTAACTGTGTACCTTTCCTCTCACATTGCAATGGAAAAAGCCCTTCCAGACTATTAATCCGTATTTAGTTTCCTCCATTAGTTTCACTGATGCTAAAAGTTACATACCAAGGCAGTTCCCAACACATCTCCATGTAATGCATCTCCTATTGCCCACTGTCCCCATTGCACTTTTTTTTCTCCCTTTCAGCACTGAAGCTCCATCTCCATAAAAATCCTAAAACTTTATTTAATGGGACTTCCATCTGTTAGAGCTGCCTCACTTCACATGAAGTCAACATCCTTTCTTTTTTTTTTTGACATTTAATCACTTCTGTGACTGGTTGTAATAACCCACTGCAATTATGTTCTCAGCTTGGGAATATGCTGCAGGGACATGGAAGAACAGTTAAAAAACAGCCATCCTTGTTTATGTTGAAGTCCTTAGTGATTTAAGGCAGGAAAACAAAGAAGAAAGAAGCTCACAACATTTTTAGCAGAATGATGAGATCTTTCCTGAAAGCAAAGCTCATCATTTAAAAGGAACAGGGTGGTCCAAGAGATTAAGTTTTCACTCCTGGTGAGCCGTGTTCAAAACTGGGACCCTCCAGCCACTGAAATATGGAAGTGCTATTTCAGAAGGGCTGGTGAATTGGCAGCCTCCGTGTATACTCATTTGGCACAGCCCAAATTTCTCCTGAACAGTCACTGTTTATCACTTCTCAAATGACACAGCCTCTGGTTTGCTTAAAATGCCAGCTGTAAATGGAGGCTGCTTCAGAGCCATTCTATGAGCAGCTCAGTTCTCTCTCCCCATGCCTTTGTTATCATTCAAATCAGGAGCCTGAGCTCGAAGCTCGTCTCAGCATCTGCTCTTTCAGAGTTCACTCCTCTTTAAGTTTCATAATGTTTCAAGTGAAATTAAAACCAAACACAAGAATTATCTACTATCTCTTTCTATATTATTGATAGCTGTTTATGTCAGGTGGCTATTTGATGGCAGAAGAAGAGCAACTAGAAAGTATGCTAGTATACAGGAAGGTAAATCCTAGCCCCGCTGGAATCCATGGAATAATTCACTTGCTTTTGTCCTAGAAGTTCTAAACTCTTTCCCCTGCCAGAAACAAATTTGCTCTGCAATAATTTTGGAAGGTAGTACATGAATCAAGGCCATCCAGAACTATTGCTGTGAATGCAATTCACCCTCACAATTTATAAGTGCAATTTTTTTTCAGAACTGCCACTTTTGAAGGTAAATATGATTAAGGCAAGAGTAACTAACCCAGTCAAATGGAACTAACAGGGAAATAAAACCTTTTTTTTTTTTTTTGTCCCAGTTAATCATCTGGGTTGCCTTAGCAGTCTGCAGACAGATGAGCAGGAGAAAACAATTCCACAGGGAACCCAGGCAACCTGCTAGGGCCACATGCCTGCCTTCTAGGTTGCTAAAGTTCAAACAAATTCTGTCTTTCCTTGGCAGGAGCTTACAGGAAGCCACTCAGACATAAATGAGCACAAGTCTGCTTTTAAGCTGCCTGCACAGGAACACCTGCCCAGGTGACACAACCTCAGAGATACACCCACCATATACACTGTGCACGTGAGCTCTGCCCGCACTGCCTCCCAGGGAGGGTTGCAAAAGGTGGCTGTCCACAGCCTCTGTTCCTGGGATGTTTAGTTCCTGCACAGTGCCCACGACATCTGGTAAGCAACTCTTGTCAAGCTCAGCTGCATCTGTCAGCAGATTGATCTGTTCTACACATACAAAAGCCAACACATAAATTTTGTGTCTGGGCTTGGGCAAGGACAGATGTCCTGGATGCCGATGCAGAAGGAAAAGCTGTTCGGAAGTATCTCTGTAGGAGCTGGAAGATGAGGATCCAAGTAACGACCTACAACAAGTGAGAGGAGCAATGTCAAGAGAGAGACCTGTCAAGAGGTTAGGGGCACCAAACAAAATTTCAGTCTGCCAGATGCTGGCAGACAAACTCTACAAACTCCACTGAGTACTTGGCAGAGTCCTAACCTCAATTCCAGATGTACTGTGCAACTCCCCATACCAGAAGAAAGTAACCCTGATAGTATACTAAAGAAGGAGGAGTTAGATGCAGAGTTCTAATTTCTAGCCCATACGTCCTTTCCTGCAGAGCTGGAGAAAGAAAATACCAAGCAGCTCAGACAAGAAAGGGGGAAGAAGGTCAGGTACCTGCAATATTGCCTGATCTTTAAGAAATCCATTGCAGTCTGTGTGTGGTACCAAGTGTTATAGGTGTGCCAAAGTGTCTGTCTCACTATATTAACTTCTGAGCATGTGAGCATCTTTCAGCCAAATTTTGACCTGAGGTTCTGGTCTCAGAGGTTTCCATTAGCTTAACTGACCCAAGCATCAGAGACGGGGCAGGAGCAGCAATTAGTGCTGCAGCCAAGGGAAATACTGCAGCCCAGCTCATCCTGTTTCAGTTGCTGGAGAATCCACAGGGCAAAGAGAAATGTTGCGTACACTACTAGATACCAAAGGACCCACTGTAAGAAAAAGCCCATGGGAAACAAGATTTCATCAGCTCTGAACCTTAATAAGCTACCTGGGTTTTTTTGTGGCCTTAAACAATACTTCTTAAAGATCAGCATCATTTTGTGCACAAGACAGATCATTTTTCTATTACAGCGACCTCTTCGTTTGACAGTCAGATACAAGTTAGAAAATAAGAGATCATAAACACTTAATACTTGTCATCAAGACAAAGTTTCAGCTGTCATAAACAATGTATAAAAAAATCAGGCTATGACAGCCTGGCACACATGCATGACAAAGCACAGACTGAGACAGCAGAAAGCAAATGGCTGGCAGCGTAGTCCTCCTCAGCTGGAATTGCCCAATTTCTAGTGTTAATTTATTTGCAAACTACACAGGTACTCACATTGCAAAACACACGGATATGTTTTAAAAGCCTGATGTTCTCAGCTCCAAACAAACTTCTCTTACGCTGTACTTCACTTAAACGGAGGGAGAGCAGGAGGCAGCAAGGGCCAAGCTTTGCTTCAGTTCGTGGCATGAGGTGCTGGAAACAAATTTTCCTTGCAGTGTACTGTGTTGCTCACTAGAAGAACTTATGCTCAACCTCAGGAATAATCTAGAAGTTGGAGTTTTCTGCACAGCATTATTGTTGATATTTCCAGGAATGCAGGCCTCATTTCTTCCGCAGCAAAATACAATCGTATGCTGCCAGCCTGGCATCATCTCTGTGGATATCTGGAGTCATCAGCCTGGAAAGCATGTACTTGGGCTCTCCTTAGCTGCCTAAAGCCTTTCCTTCTGCTCAGGGCCTCCTCCCCGACTTTGCTCACTCCATCATCTGCAGGCACCACTGCCTGTGGTACACCTGCCAGCATGTGCTTGCACTGTTTACAGAGCAAAGTCCCTTGCAGTCTTTCTACCCTAATCCTCCCATCACCAGCAGGTCCCCTCCCTTTAGGACTAACAGACTTCGTGCAAACCACCAGGTCAGCAGCTGTGGAGTAAGTTTAATGAGCGGCTGTGAGTAAGTCTGTCCTAGTCCATGTTACTCTGAAGCTATTCCCGATGGGAAAGTTCCCCACCTACTGGATTGGATGTGTGTGGACCAGGAGGCCCGATGAGATGACTTCCAGAGGTCCCTTCCAACCCACGCACCTCTACCAGTCTGAAAACTTCAGGAAATGCTGACTCTCACCAAAACACAAGAGCAGTGATCCCACAGGAGTTATTTTATATAGTATTTCCAAGCTGGCAAAACCTCCTGTACAGACGAGTACACAAGCAAGGAACTTGTTCTGCTGGTTGGGTGTTGGTGTATTTATAGCTGCACCTTCGTAAGGAAGCGGCAGCTTTATCAGTAGGCCTGAAAATAACCCCATCTATACACCGAGGAGTTGTGCAACACATGGAGATCAGTTTCTCAGGCCAAGATAGAAGTCCTGCCTTAAAGATACATCTTGTAAAGAAAGAAAATCTATTTTGGTTCTTGATTCTTTTTCATGACTTGGTAAATATGAATTTTTAAATACCACTTCAGTATTGGAGGTTGTCATCCAACAGACTTGGACAATCCAGAGGGTTTAGGAAGAGTCTTTTATTTTGAAGCTCTTAAAAACCAGAAGTTGTAAGAATGAGCAGGTCTACTGTCAGAAAACAATGCTATTTGGAGTAATTTCAGATATTTAAAGGACCATCAAACTGTTACTTGCATCACACTCTTCCAAGACATCCATCAGATGTCAGACAAGACAGAATCCAACGCATTGCCACTTACTGGTCCTCCAAAAGTCAAGTAAAATGCAGCCATGCATCCTCCTTGTAGAAGTTTGGGTGCTTCTGAGAGTGATATGTTACAAACTCCTTTCAGAGTAACAAATCTGGGAGAATGCTTGGTTTTGTGTTCCTTCATGTACACATTAGCATGAGTTGCTATTTCAGACACCGCTATAAAACTCTTAGCATGAACAATAGCTGACATTTGCACAACTCTGGTTTATTCTGGCTACAAGAGCAAGTTCCAGTGGCATCTGGGGTTCAGTCATAATGTAAATCAAGCTACAGAAATGATAACTTGGAGATGCCAGCAGCAGACTGCTGAGCCTAACAGAGGTGTGCCCCCTTTGGGCTTTTCCAGCTCTTTCCCTGTCTTTGGTCTGATAGGTTTCCATAGCCCATTAACTTTTAAAACTTGGTTGGAAGGCTGGAAGAAAGAGAGTAATGGAAATCTCTTCCTTACGGCTAATGCTGAGCCCTTGAGAGACTCCACTGAACCAGTCATGTTATTTGGAAACGTAAACACTTTGGAGAACTAGATCTTGACCTTGGAAGCAAACATAAGTATCTGGAGCTTCCCAAACCCTAGGATGCAACAAGACCTACTGCAAGAGTTCATGTTACCAGTTTTCCTACAGTTCAATGGAAAAGAGGAATGACTGCCAAAGGTTAATGTTATTTTTCTGTTCAGAAAAACATAATCAAATCGAGATGCAAGGTTTTTCAGGTGATTATCAAAACATGCAAGTAATTCTGACTATAGTCAAGACAGCTTAGAAGAACTTCCCACTGCAATACACAACATATTTTTTTCTGGAAAAGCATAAAGACTGATGTTTAAAAAATAAAAAAAAAAGAAAAAGAAAGAGAAAGCAGAGCAAAACTAACAAACCGGTACAGTCAAATACAGAACTAAATAATCAAAAAACTTTTAGCTCTGTCTTAACCAGGGAAAAAAAAAAGTAAATAATTACCTAGTCATTTTTAAAAGCACAGCTACTGCACTGCCTCACTGTCGAACACAGAATGAGTCCTATTCCATGCTCTGTGTATTTCCAGGAACCTGTTAGGATCTTCCTTACCTGATAAGCTAAATTACTTACTTGTATTCTTGAATCCATTTGAATATCACTGTCATTTGAGAACAGAACATATGGGGAACAGTGCCTCAGAATAAGAAACCTGGAACACATCAACTGAATATTTCTTCTCTTTTTCCTCATGTTAATGATAGTTGTACTGAACAACAACTACACAAACTCTCCAGATCTCTGAGTTGTGAGCAGCTACATCAGTCGATTCTTGGATTAGCTCCTTCCGGCTATACTGGAGAGCGAGCCAGGGAAGAAAGAGGAAAGGAAAATAGCAAGTTGCAAAATTTCTTGGATTTGATAGTGGAGGAACAAACTGACATTTCCATGATTTATGATTACACAACCTTAGAAACGAATTATAACTCACTGAACTAGGTCCTAGGGTTTTTCTGTACCATTATCATGTGATTACCAACATTCCTCACACACTAAAAACTTCCAAGCCGGTTTTGTAAATTTCTTATTTCTCGAAACCAAGCAAAGCAGCAAATTCAAAAGTCAAAAAAAATCAAAGCTTGGTACAATCCCAGCCGAAGTGTTAGTTTCTCTAGAAACAAATGGCTGTTTTATTGACTGCGTTACTCAACTTTCAACCGATTGAGATGCAAATTTGTTAAAACCGGCTCCATTTGCAAGGTATGCTCTCTTGGAACAGAACAGTTCAGCCCCGCCCGGGAGGAGGGCGCGCAGCCACATTCACGGGTTTAAGGGATAACTTTTTACTCCGCGAAGGGGAGGCGACCTCCGGCCGCTCGAGGGAAGCCTGGCCGGGCTGCCTGACTGCGAGCTGCGAGGAGCACAGGCGGCCGCGGGAGCCGGGGACGAAGGGCGGCGGGTTCGAAACGCCTGCGGGAACCCGCACCGGGCAGGGCCTCGCCTCGCCCCCCTCCCGCAGGCCGCCCCGCAGAGCCCCGGCGCCACCACAGGGCGGGGAGGTCGGTGGGTCGGGCCGCGGCGCTGCTGCCCGCGCTGAGAGCCGGGCCAGCCGCCTCGCAGCCACCTCAGCCGCCGGCAACCGGCGCAGCCCAGGCCCGGGAACGGGAGGGAGGCGAGGGGGAGGAGCGAGAGGGCCGGCCCGCCCGCTGAGGAGTCGCTCCCCACAGGAGGAGGAGGAGAAGGAAAAGGAAGGGGGGGGCACGTAGACGCCGTACGTCCCCCGCGCATGACGTCACCGCGCCCCGCGAGGGGCCCTCCGCGGCCAATCGCCGGCGCGCTTAGTGCGGGGGCGGCGCGGCGCGCGCGCCAGTCAGCGCGAGGCTTGCAGGGCGGCCGCGCGCCGGCGCCCCGCCCCCCCCCCCGCCGCGGCGCACGGAGGGAGGGGAGGGGAGGGAGAGAGAGGGAGAGAGAGAGAGAAGGGCCCGCTGGAAGTTAAGATGGCGGCGCGTGCGTGAGCGCGGTGCGGGCCGAGCCTTCCTCCCGGTGCCGGGCTCTCTCTCCCCGCCTCTCTCCATCTCCCTCTTCCCTCTCCTTCCTCCCTCTCCTTCCTCGCGCCCCCGCCCCGCGGCGGGTGAAGCCGAGGACTCCGGGGGAGGGAAGGGAGGGGCGGAGGCCGAGCGCCCCCCGCTCCCCCCCCCCCCTCCCCGCCGCCCCCCCGCCCCCATTGTGTGCCCGGCCCCCGCCCGCCTCCCTCCCTCCCTCCCTCCGCCGGGGGCGGCGGCGGCGGCGCGGAACATGACCTCGATCCACTTCGTGGTGCACCCGCTGCCGGGCACCGAGGACCAGCTCAATGACCGGTGAGGGGCGGAGGGAGGGGCGGGCGCGGCTCGGCCCCCTCGGGGGGGAGGGCGGGGGGCCGGGGGCGCGGGCCGTGACCTCCGCGGGGCCGCCCGGGGGTCCCGGGCCGGGATGGAGCGGGGCGGGCGATCGCGGCGATAAAGGCGGCGCGGCGGGGCTGTCACACGGGCCGCTGCCGCCCTTTGCAGTGAGAAAGGAGGCCCCGCGTCCCGCTGGGTGGGAGCGACGGCGAGGACGGGAGCGCCGTCCCTTGTGAACCTCGTGGGTAGCTTTATCTTGAGGTGGGGAGGGGAAATTGGAGTGCTTGGGAGAAAATAAATCCGCGAAACCGATTTGCTTTACTGCTTGATGTGTATTTGACAGCGCTTCGTGCGGCTGTCAGGTATTTCTGCTGTAGTAATCACTAATTGTGTGTGTTACGGCTTGTAAATTTCACTTTTATACAGAAAAGAAACGTTTAACTTTTCGTCTTGAATTTCTTATATATTTAAGCGTGAATAAATAGAGATCTTTAGTCGTTGCTGGATATAAACCAACATTCCTTTATGCTATAGATAAATATTATTTAAGGTGTATAAATAGTGTTTAAATATTTAAAGTATGAGCTCTTGGTTATATTCTTCTGGTTTTGATCTTCCCAGGCTTCGGACTAGGCCAGGGTCCAGCTCACTTCCGCTATTGTTTGTAGCTAGGTCACTTTTCCTAGTCCCATCTTCCCGGAGATGCCTCTGCTAAAACAGCTGAGGTTCGAGGAATTGTGGTGAGGAAAATAGGTCATTGCAAAGGTAAAATTTCTGCCAAACTGCATCATCCCTGCCCTTAAACAGGGAAAAGAAACTTCTAATGATAAAATATATTTGAAACGTGAAGTTAGTGTGGAGTGTATTTTTTTCCTTAACTGAATAATACGTTTTACACAATCCTGCTTCTTAGGAGGCCTACACATTCCTAAGGGATTGATGGACTTTCTCCACAGTAAAACATACAGATTTGGCATACATCTTCCTTTAGAGTGACAAACTCTTGAGAGGTGATGCTGTACTAGGAGTTCTTCCGCTTCTTCATTGCACTGTTTTGATTTAGGCTAAAATTTAGGACTTTGAACTTGAAAGGACCACAGTGGTTTTTCTTTTTTGTGTTTTAGTGTTGATAGGCCCTGAGAAAAACATTTATCATGTAATTATCACACTTTGCTCTGAGCAAGACAGCTTATCTGTTTTTTCTTTAATGTTACCTGATTTGTTGACTTAATGTGATGGCCCTTTAGTCTCCATAATGCTTCCTAATTTTTCTTTTTTTTTTTTTTTCTTTTTGATTCCTCTCCTTCTTACTGCAGCAGCAGCTCTTACAACTTCTATTTGATACAGGAAGCTTCATAATGTGTGGTAATTAATAGATGGAGAAAGCTGTAGAAGTGCTGTTAAGCAGTGACTTATTCTGAAAAATCAAGTGGCTCCTTGATCTGAGCTGCAAGTCATGAATTTCCTCTTCTTAAATATAATTTTACTAGAAGTGTGGTAGCTGTGTATCAGAACTTGTAATGCAGTGAAAGCAGCATGATTCATAAATAGGGTTGAGGCATACGCATATGCGCTGGAAATGTCAGTTCAATTTTATCAGTAGCATTGCTGCTTATTACTGTTCTGTCAATGTAGATCAGGATCTAGATAGCTTAATAAATTCTCAAGTACATTCATATAGAAGTTAGGGTCTTGGAACATCTCCTATCTCTATTTCCCCTCATCACACTTTATAGGCTTTTCTGAGGCTGCACTGCAGATGATGGTCAGTAGCCTAAGTTAGTTTTTTTCTGTCTGTGTTCTGAATGATAATTGCTTCTCAGAATCTGATTTTGGGACCATAATTCTGCATTGTGTGCTTTTGTTTGTAGTGTGTGTAGAACATGATCAATGGTATTGCTTTCAGTAATGGATCCATGTTCTGCATCTAAGGAATAATCACATTTTAAAACACAAGGGATTTATTGGTGCAGTCCCTGTGTGTTCAGGATACATGACAGTTCTGAAATTTTATTCTAAAATATTCAATGCATTTCACTTAATAATCAGCATAGATGTGTGAAGGGAGTGAAGTGTGTTTGGAAAACATCATTCTCCTGAAGTATTGCTCTGTTCTTAAGCAGACTGAAAAACGTGAGGAAGCAGGGGGTTTTTTTAGTTTGGTTTGGTGCAGTTCCTGTCTCTCAGTATTTGTATTAGTTTTTCTGTTATCCCTATTAGTTATCCCTGTTCTTCTTTTAGCAACTCGGAGAATGGTAAAACACTTTGAAGGAAGAAGTAACAGTAGAACCACAAATAATTGTGAAGACACTTGAGCAAACCTATTCATCATCTGGAAGTACTTCTTAACTAGTGTTTGAAAAATGCTAGTCCTAAGTAGCATTTGTAAATGGTAGTTAATATTGTAGCTTAATGGAGGTTATTAGACCTCTCTCAAATCAGTTGAAGCAGTGTTAGTTTGTTCATGGTATTCGCTCAGGTGCCTGGAAACTAGTTGTGGTGAAGAAAGCTTGTAGAGGATAAGGTTATATTTAGTTTCGCAGTTGTGTTAAATTTTTTTTTTAATGGATAATAAGCAAAGCTTTTGTTTGCGATGAACTGAGGTAATTAAGATTTTTCCAGTAAGTTTATTTAGGAAGATGGACGACTTGGACTTTTTCATAAGCGATTTGTTCTCTGCAAACTAAGTATGAAAAGTTTAATGGGAGAAAAATCGAGTATGGCCTGCAGTTTGAGAAACAGATCCATAAAGTGTTTGGAATGGCAATAATTAATGGCCTTAATATTTGAAAAAGAGATGCCCAGCTTCTGTTACAGTGGATGTGAGATATATTTTGTTGATTATCCACCTGTTTCATGTATGTTTCAGCATTGGAGACTTTGTGAAGGGAGTTCCATGCAAAATTTCATAGATAAGTCAATCTTTTGTAAAATCTTAGTGTATTTCTTCATTTTAGGTTGGGTTAGGAAGTGGGTGTAACCATGACAAATAACCATTTCTTGGCTGCTTTGAAACCTCCCAGGAGCAGTTTAACTTGTGTCTCTGTAGAATGGGAAGGGATGGGGGGGGTCCTTCACTTTCCGAGGACGGCTTTCCACACATGAACAGGGACAGGATTCATCTCAAGGTTTTGCTTCTGTGTTTACCTTATACTAAGAAAATATTTGTCGGCTAAGCCACTTAAGTCCTAGCATAGGGTAAGATGTAATTTTTGAAGTGGTCATCGATGCAGTGTTAATGTGCTTTGTTCTTTCCTCTTGAAGATGATGTGCTGAATTTGGTTAAATAGAGGGTATTCTGAATTTAAGATGAGTGTTAAGAAGTGGTTAAGCTCTTTGAAACAAGTAACGTCACTGAGAAAAATTCATTCCAAGCTTCAGTGAGCACGTAGAGTCAGTTTTGAGGGAAGAAAAGATTGTCTCACTGTTATGTGAGTTTGTTTTTCCCTTAATAATCAATGCCTTTCTCTTTTATTCAGATATTGATTACTTTAGGTCATACCTGAACTGAAAGATTCACTAGTGAGCTTTACATTTCCTGCATTGTTTACACCCTCTAATAAATTAATCAATTTTTGTGGGAAAAGCACCTAGCAAGAACATACCCTTCTAATCTGTGCCTGTGCATCTTGTAGCTTATGTATATGAAAACATCATTTTAGGGTAATAAGCAGGTTATCAGTGGATATGTGGGCTTCTGCTCTGGCAGATTTTCTTGCCTCCCCTTTGCATTTACTGATGAGCAAATCTGTTAAAAATCCCAAGCAGATGTTGCTGGATGGAGCTGGCGTAGGGTGTGGTATGATTCTGTGCAGGGAGCCAGCAGGGATGTGGAGCTGGTGTCCTGGCCCCACATGTCTGCAGGAGCCAGCATGGAGAGAGTGTTCCTGATAACACAAGTGTTTGTTTAGCCCTGAACTCCCACTTTGAGGTCCCCAGGCATGCTGGGAGTGTACCTGCCCTCTTACCGAAAGGAAGGCAGCCCAAGCGTGAACTTCCCTGCTGTTACTCACATGTAATCTGCATTGCTGCTCGAAGTTGGGGGGCAGAAGGAACTGGCTGACTTGTTCTTAAATAGAAAGCCTACAAGTTGTGTGCGGATAATACAGTGCTTCTTTTAGCTCAAGTGATTTATTTTGGTGTGCTTTAAACTGTTTCCTAATCTACTTTAGGAAATATGAAGTTAGCCTGCCTCAAACAGGAATAGATGGTTTAATTACAGGGAGACCATTGCTGATGTGGTGCTTTAATCCTTGACTTACAGTTGCTTAATGATGGGACAAGCATTGACTTTGTTTTTAGGATTAGTTTCTTGGAAACATAATAAAATTTAAATTGGCCTCTTTGAGAAGAGAGTGAGGAAGCGATGTGACTACCATGGCATTATTATCATCATCAGACTCTTAGTTGGAAACACTTTTTTAAGAATAAAATGTTTTAGTTGTGTCAAAAGGTTTGCACCACCACAATGGGTATGCAGACCATTATAGGATCCATAAGTTGAGAAGCAGAGCATTAAGATTTGATCTTAATTCGGTAATGTTATTTAAGGACAGTAGTTTGGGAAGTTGAGCATTGGTACTTAGACATAAACGTCATTTCATATCTAGTTGAATGTGAAAGGCTACTTATACATAGGCCAATAGACCAGGCCTTTTTGGACTTTGCTCTGCCAGGGTCCTCTTCTGGTTACAGTTGTTTGCTATGCCCCAGACACTGTTTTTTAGAGATAATATATGTAAGTGTCTGTGAATGTTATTGCTGAAACTTTCCTGAGATGTTGTAAGTCAAAGTAATTTTTCCCTTCTGAAGGAAGGAGGTTTGTTTTCCCCACTTATTATCTTGCACTAACTTTTAGGTGTCTGATAGCACAGTGAACTGACTTAATTTGCTAAAATGATACAAAGCTTACCCTGATAAAGTGAAGTAAATATATTTTTGTGGATTAGGAAGTTGAACTGGTTTGTCTCCTGGTTCGATGAGCGTCGGTGTAGATGGATTAAAAAGGGGATATTTTGAAAAGTGCTGCAGGAAGGAGAGTTGGGAGTGAAGAACGGTGAAGAGGAAGCAGGGTTGAGTTCCTTCCATTTTGAAAGCAGCACGTTTATTTTGGCTGCTGTAATGTGAAACTGTACTGTGAATGTGATGTGAGCTGAGAGGAGTTGTGCCCTGTCACAAGGAATTCAGTAAAACAGTAGTTCAGATACATATATAAAGGTTGGCAAGGCAAGCCAGAGCTGCCAGAAAATAACTTTTTAATTCTAAAACCAGTAAGTTTATCAGTCAATGACACCTATGTGCT
This sequence comes from Phaenicophaeus curvirostris, assembly GCF_032191515.1. Lineage (NCBI taxonomy): Eukaryota > Metazoa > Chordata > Aves > Cuculiformes > Cuculidae > Phaenicophaeus > Phaenicophaeus curvirostris. The sequence goes on along the minus strand of NC_091394.1, from coordinate 77,806,913 downwards.
AGTTCTTGGTAAAAACTGAAGTATATAATCAATACTTTTAAGGTCATTTTGGTATAGTGAGTATGTATTTATTAAATGTTCTAGTTGCCATGTAGGATACTTATAAAAGTTATTTGTCAAAAATTTGTAGGTAAATTGTAAAATAGCTATAAAATGTATGACACACTTTTTTCTTAAACTATCTAAAATTTGAGTAGATAACTGTTCAGCAAGCCATCACATTCATATGAAAAACAACTGAACACTAGAGAAAATCAGCCAAGGCTGTAGCTAAGTGTGGCAAACTCTGCAGGGCATTGCAGCTGCCTTCTTACAGTTATGCATGGTTAATTGTTCCTACATCTGGGTTGGGGCAATCCCCAATTTCAATACAGGATGGGGGATTATGTGAGTGAGAGCGACCCTGCAGAGAAGGACTTGAGGGTGCTGGTCAATGAGAAGCTCGATGTGAGCCGGCAGTGTGTGCTTGCAGCCCAGAGGGCCAATCATATCCTAGGTTGCATCAAAAGAAGTGTGGCCAGCAGGGTGAGGGAGGTGATTCTGCCCCTCTGTTCCTCTCTTGGGAGACCTCACCCAAGTATTGTGTCCAGTTCTGGAATCCTCAACATAAGAAGGATATGGAACCGTTGGAACAAGTCCAGAGGAGAGCTACAAAGATGATCCAGAGGGCTGGAGCACCTTCCATATGAGGACAGGCTGAGAGATAGGGTTGTTCAGCCTGGAGAAGAGAAGACTCCGAGGAGACCTTATAGCGACCTTCCAGTACCTGAAGGAGCTACAAGGAAGCAGGGGTGGGACTGCTTAGAAAGGCTTGTAGTGACAGGATGAGGGGCAATGGGTATAAACTGGAGAGGGGCAGATTTAGTCTAGACATAAGGACAAATTTCTTCACTATGAGAGTGGTGAGGCACTGGCACAGGTTGCCCAGGGAAGCTGTGGCTGCCCCATCCCTGGAGGTGTTCAAGGCCAGGTTGGATGGGACCTTGGGCAGCCTGATCTAGTGGGAGGTGTCCCTGCCTGTGGCGGGGGAGGGGGGGTTTGGAACTAGGTGGTCTTTAAGGTCATCCTTGAATACTATTACTTAAATGGAATACGCAGTAATATGTATTTGAAAATTACATAAAGAAGGGGGAGGGGTTTCAAGGTACCTTTTGTTGTAGTGATTACACTAACAGCAATCTAGGTAGTTAAATTTGCAAGATGCTCCCTGTAAAAAGCTGCTGTTTTGTTTTTCCCTGCATGAACTCAACAACAACTTATGCAGAAGAAAACCATGTACAAAAACTACTTGTGCTTTCAGTTGCACAAACTTTTTTTTTAATCCAGTGAAGTTCAGTAAGGCTTTGAGTCTTGCTAACAGCTTCAGATAGAAGACTGCAGCAGTTGGCATCTGTATAGGCCCCAGAGAAAACATAGGAACAAGGCCTAGTTGAAGTGGCCAGAGGATTTTAAGTTGGGAGGAAAGAATAGGAGAAAAAATATTTAAGTCAGTGTGCAAATGTAATTTTCGAGGTGCACCCGTATCTTGTCCAAGACTGTAAGCCTGGCAGTTTAAATGACCACAGTCACAGCCCATTAGTCCACCATAGCAACAATTATCCAGGTTTCAGATCTTTATTATTTTCCCTTTCCAGCATAGAACTATTTTGACAATAAACTCTGCTCTACTTCTCCGCCAAGGAAAAGTAGCAATTTTGTTTCAAGTTATAGAGCTTTTTGTTACATTTGAAAGTACACTGCCTCGCTGATACAGGGGTATGAAGTTGCCTATTCTGAACACTTGAAACGTGCTGTAAAACTGCGTAGGAGGCGTGAGGTGGGCACAGTGGTCATCTACCTTTATGTAAAACTGTCAGTTTGGTTCCAGCTAAGGAGTGATGTAACTATGGAATTTGGTACCTTTGAAAATTTTGTCTTACTCTGACAAGCCTCACTGCTACTGCCAGCAATTGCCAGGGGAAATTCTCCTGGTAAATATGCTTCACCCTGTCTTTCAGGAAGGCTTAGCTACTGTGCTTTAAAGTGCAGTGTGCCAATCTGTATTGGTGCAGAAAGGTTTTGCATATTTTGTTCACCACCTTTTGTAACATCCCAGCATGATTATTTTGTTGCAGTTATAAAATTGATCTTTAACATAGTACCTTATGGTTTGTCTCATTGGCTAGTTTTTGTAATCCCAAAGCTGCTGGCATTATACCATAAAATGACTCTTAGCAGTTTCTCAAATTGTTTACATCTACAATGGAGATGAAATGTGTATTTTATGTAATTATGTTTTGGAGAGCTTTTCTTGATTAAACTGCTTACTACCTTTTACCAGAAAAGATGCCCCAAAATAGCTGTGGTCCTTCATGTTTCTGATTTAAAATTACATTATAGTGTTTTATTAAAGAATGCAGAATTAAAGCTTTGAAAGCCTTCACGTGATTAGTACTATTTTGGATATTAACTGTGTTGGAACTTCTAACTATTCTTGTTGTTTTATTGCCAGCCAAGCAGTCTGCCAATTTAATTTATGACAAAGGTGGTTTAACTCAACAGGTGCAAACATGAAGGCTACTGCAGGCTTCAATAATCTTATGAAATTTGTCTTCAGTCAAAAAAAAAAAAAAGACAACCACAAACTCTACTTTCAAGGTTGTGTGTTTATTGTTTGTTTGAGTTTTTTGCTTTTTAGTCAAAGTAATCAGTGTTGTGGGCAGTTGGGGAATATCTTGAGTAACCTAGGCTGGTTATACCCATGCAGCTGTAGTTTGCCTGCTCATTAGAAAACAGCCCAGAAAGAGACCTTGTGCACCAAACACAGGGTTTGGTGGTGTTACTTTCTGCAGCTTGTTTGCCATCCTCCCTGGATAAGCTAGATGCTAATTTTTGTCTTTTTTTTTATGCCATGTAGAAAGAGTAGTTGTCTAGTTTAAACCAGCCAGTGTTAAAACAGTATTAAAAAAATTTGCTTACAGTCTTTCATTATGCTTCATTCTCAATTCTCCATTAGGTTTCCTCAAACTCATCTTTTTTGCCTTTGGAATAGGTTATCTGTTTATCTGCATAGATAGTTCTGGTACAGGGAGATGGATGTTGATTGGGATCTGTGGATTCTACAAAAGATTATAATTTTACTGTAGAGTTTCTAGTGGGGAGCCTGACTTTGACTTAATATGGACAAATGTTTGTGCTACAGCATTTTTACCAAGAACTTAACTGGAAAATACATACTCATGTGAATGCAGTTGAATGAGAGCTGTGGGCCTTATTCTGGTGTCATTATCATTGGGGCTTGTCACTTCCTTCAGTAATTTTAATTCTTGCAATGTTAACTTTCCTCAGTGTGTTTCTAGGTGTTTGTTCTTTCATTTATGCTGTAAACTTTTGCTGTTCTCTGTCCAGCCTGAAAATTATCAGAGATGTTGGTTGTTTTTTTTTTCCTTACTAGTATATATCAAGAACCATTCTTCTAAAGAGGTTTTATGGCTTTTAGTCCATTTTATATTGCTTTACCTTTTAATATAACTGAGTTATTGTTGTCTGATCTTTTAATGAAGATATTTTTCTTAGGTTGTTGAAACTCTTCTCTTCAGTTTTGACCATGCTTCGTCTGTAACAGCACTTTTCCTTCTCTCTCTTTTTCTTTTAACTTTTTTTTTTTTAGGCATTATTTACACAATTTGCTGACTTTGGCAAAATGTGTCTGTCTATGGAGCAAGGATTTAAAGGTACATAATAAAATGTTCCAGTGGTTGTAGCATCTTGTTGCTGCGAGGCAGATTGAGTAAGCAGAATGTAATCTGGCTGGGATTGCCCTGCTCTCAATGGAAAGGCGTGGGGGGGTAACAGGCTGTTTGCTGGAGCTGCCAAAACTTTGTTTCTTTCACTTGTGGTGCAGAATCTGTACCTGGCAAGATTGTTTCCTGAAATAGTATGGCCATAGGCAAAATGTGAAGCAGGAAGTATGCAAGGTGCTGCTTCATGAGTTCTCCTAAAAGAACCAAAATACTAGTTTCGCTGAGGGGAATCACCTGGAGTTTTGTGGCTGTGGTACAAACAGATGGAAAAGAGAAAATCTGTTTTTTGGTTATGCAGAAAACTATTGTGATGAGCTGTGCACCTCAAAAGCTGGGGTTTTTTTGAGTTATTTTGCCTGCAGTATGCATCTGACAAAGCAATTTGGCTGCTTGTTTTTCTGGCATGGTGCTTGCTCTCTACTCCCTTTGCCAGGTCTCATTCATTCCTATCTAAATCAAAGATACAGTGTCTGAGAGGAAGGATTTGAAGATGTAGGAGATGGTGCCAGTGTGAGGAGGGGAGTTCATGGTATTTTAAAGGGTAGTTTTTAACAAGTATGCAAAAATGACAGGCAGATAATACCGTGGTGCTTGAGTTTTTGTTGAAGACTTCCAGCCTTGGAATGAGAGGAGTTGCCGAGTAAAGGACTAGACATGCTAAATGATCTTTCCCTGTTGCTGAAACTAATTCAGCACGTGAATAAGCACACTAGATGTTACTGAAAAGCAATCGAAATTCAGTAGCTTGTTTATGCTTCGTGTCTTTCTCTTTGTGTACAAGTTATTTTGTTAAAAAAGAAGTGTTGAATAATGTGACAGTTCTTTCTTTTAAAAATATTTTTGTAGCACTTGAATGCTCTTATCAAAGGCCATTTTCCAACTTTGGACATAGTGGTTGTGGCTTCCGGAAGCTGTAATCAAAAACAAGAGAGAGAATGGTGGACAGGTTATGATTTGGGTTCCAATAGTAGACTCAGCTGGGATCAGAACCTGGCTCTCTTGGCATTAGGCTGGTGTGCTAGTAAATACACAGCCTCCCTGATGGCTCTTAATTTGCTCTTGAAGGAACTTTAACAATCATTGCTGTAGGACACAGAAAAGTTTTAAGATCTTACAATGACTGGATTTTTATTTTGATAGAATTATTTTCAGTGGAATCACTAGAGTCAACGCTGACAGTAAAAAATAGGATTTTTTCCCCTTTGTCTAAATATCATCTTTTAAGTTTCACTTGTTTTGCTCAAACAAGCGTATGACTTCCTAGCTACGTTTGGTAAGTAGCATTCATATGTTGCCCAACATAGTAATATTGACTCACCGTATTTCGTGTAAGTATTTTTCAGGTATCCTTGAAGACGACAATAGGGTTCTAAATTCCCGTTATCCACAATCATGGAAGAATATATTTACTGAAATGATGGATAGCTAAATAGCATACAAGTTTCATTGTTGTAGAATTTGGAACTCACACTCAGCTGAGTTGATTGATCCAATTGTTTAGCTTTTAGTGGTCTTCTGGATGAAGAATCAGCCTTCTGCTAAGTGTTAAGCAAAGATTCTTTGCAGCTATGAGGACTTCATGTGATTGAACATGATCTGGGAACACAGAATGATATTTTGATGTATTCCACACCAGGCACAGTTCTGTCTTGTATTGCCTGAGTCTGTGACCTATGTTTGGAAGTCTGCTGTTATAGAGTAACATTGTGTTGAGGCCAACTCCTTCTTCTGTAGTGTATTTTTATTTTTTCCCTGCAGAAAGACCACTAGGCATCTAAGCAACCTATAGCTGTAGATCTACTTTACTAACAAATCCTCTGGATATTGTGCTAAATAACCTGTGTGAGTGCACTGTAAGTGCTATGTGCTAGTCCTGACAGAATCATCCCATTTGTGATTTCTTTCTGTTTATAGTCAGACTTTTCATTAAACTTTATTTTGGAAAAGGAGTCGTGTTATAGCTGTTCTAGGATTGGATGTGTGCTTATTTATTATATGTTCATGTCTCTCTTGTACTGGGGAGCCCAGAATTGGACACAGGACTCCAGACTTGGCCTCACCAATGCTGAATAAATGGAAGGATCAGTTCCATTGACCTGCTGGCAGTGCTTTGTTTGATGCAGCCTGGGACACCATTCTCCTCCTTTGCTGCAAGGCATGCTGGCTCATGTTCAACCTGGTGTTCACTAGGACTCACAGATCCTTTTCTGTAGAGCTGCTTTCCAGCTGGGCATCCCGTTCCACTTCTGCATGTGGTTCCTCCTCCGGTGCAGGACTTTAGTGCTTCCCTTCGCTGAGCATCAGGAGGTTGCTGTTCTCTGGATGGCAGCATGACTGGCGTATCTGTCACTCCTCCCAGTTCGGTGCCATCAGCAGGGGTGGTCCTGGTGTTGACCCCTAGGTGCACTGCCAGTCACTGGCCTCCAAGGAGGCTTCATGCCACTGATCACCACCCTCTGGGGTCAGCCATTCAGCCAGTGTTCAGTTCACATCACTGTCTGGGAGTGCATCCATACTTTATGAGCTTCTCTGTGGGGATCTTACAGGAGGTGGTATCAAAAGCCTTCATTGAGGTCTAGGCAGACAATATTCATGGTTCCTCTTCCTTCTCTGACACAGTGATGGGAAATCTGCCTTGCTTTCTTAAAACCAGAATTGAAATACATGCTTACCCTCTCTGTAGAGTGAAGAAGATAAGTAAGTCGTCTTACCTGGCTATGCAGTATATGTTGAGTTCTGAATATTAGATATGGGTGGGTATGTATCTGTAACCTTCTGATGTTGTTGCTACTATCCTGTCTTTGCTAATTTTTCTTGTCCTGCCTTTTTTTTTGTTGTGACCTAGCTTATGTGTAGCTATAGGCATAGGTCATTGTCTATAATAGTGGTGTTATATCATGAAATAATAATGGTCTGCTGTACGGGGATATACTTTGTGCAATCGTTGTATTACCTGAAGACTTTTCAGTGATCTTGCAGAAAACTGTTTTTAGGAGATTAATTAATTTGATGTTTGCCGTATTAGCTTCGTACTAAAGCTTACTGATTAAGCACAGCATGTTACTGTTGTTCCAGAGAGGACTATTAAATGGTCAGAATTACCTTTATCAACCAAACTGACGGTTCTGCAAAACAGAAAATAAAGTTTGGGAGCCATGTTCTCTTAACTGTGAAACATAAGAGTAGCCGTTACAATCAGACAAGCTTGTCTGACAGTCCTTCTTATTTTCCTCTTGTTTGTGGTAGTGACCAATGCTGGATGACAGGGGAGGAGTATTAGAATAGAGCAAACACACAGTGATGCTTTTCCAGCTTCTAACAATTTGCAGAGCTTCCCTGAGCAGTCAGTGGTGGCTTGGTATGCAGTAACTGTATGTTCCTGGTTTATATTCCTTAGAATGGTGGGAGGACTTTGTGCAAGTCATTGGTATACCTCATTACTGACTGTGTGGAGCAGTGGCTTTCATTGTAATCTTGTTGTTTCAGTGTTCTGTGTATTATACTGTAAACGTGATGTCCCACCCCGCTGCTGAGTAGTGTTGGTTAATGTGGAGGCTGTCATTTCGTACTCGCACTTGGGATTTTATTGTTCCTACAGGCAATTTTATTCCTTGCTTTTGGGTGGTACTTCAGCATCCATTAAAAAAATGCTGAAGTACCACCCAAAAGCAAGGAATGAGCACTTCAGGGCCTCAGCTGAGGGTTGGAGGTAGTATTGGTAAATATGTTACCCAATGCTGTTTTCCAGTGCTTGAGTTGGTTTGGGTTTTCTTTTTACTTCTTGGATATCTGCTTATTGCTAGCTTTCTCTTGGAAAGAGAAAATTGTATCTTCTATACTTTTTTCTCCTCTGGTGTGAAAGTCTCACGTGTTTGTTGACTTGCAGGCTTCATTGTTGTATTAAGTTGTCTTAGAGAGGCCTGATCACTTAGAAAAATGCACCAGGGCTAAATTAGTTTTATTTTTAACTTTCCTACTTAAAGTTGTTCACCCTACCAAGCTGTTGTTGGTTTTAAAATGTACCTTTTCTTTTCCTCCTCTGCAACTCTTACCATCACCGTGTGGTGCTGAAATGAGGGAAGCTCTGTGGTAGGGCCCTTGCCTGGTAGTTTAACTTCAGAGTGTACAAATAACTATTTAAGGCTATTAAGGAGCAACGTCATGAAAAATCCAAGAGAAACTTCTGAATATTATGTCTGGGACTCTGTAGTTTTACTTACTGAGTACAGAAAGACTTCTTTCCAGAGACTTGCAACCTGCAAACAATTTTATTTTACATCTCTGCAGTTAAATCTTTTGTTTGAATTGCTTCACTTAAGTGAATTTTGCTTTGTATTCTTCAAAGACCTAGCTGACGTTTAAAAATGTAGTCTGAAGTTGCAGAGAAAAAAGAAAACCAGCTTTCTTTGTATTGTTACATGAATTAATCTCTGAGATGGCAGGGTTTGTTTTAATAGTTCCAAATGGATATGCTAGATGTACTGTTACCTAACCTGACATTTTGCAGGTTTGATTAAGTATTAGTGCCTGTAAATACTGTTTCTGTTAAACATCATGTAATTTTTTGAGGGGAAAGTTAGGTAAATCTTGCTACATGACATTCCTATTTACAGTGCGCTGTACTTTTCATGTTACTTGTCTGCTTGACAAGGTCTTGCAGATATTGACCAAGTGTAAATGATGTAGGTGGTAGGGTTTTGGTTTTCTTTTTCCTTTTTATTTTTGTAACTGTTAGTTTCCTAACACATGGGGGGAAGGATGAGCATACATTCATTAGCTCTTCTAAAACCTTATTGCAGTAAGACAGTTCTGCTTATGTCTAATGGTTTGATTGTTTGTTTGTCTGTGAATGGTTGCTGTAATGATGGAAATACTTGAGAAGGATGAATATTCCTGCAGGATGACTGGCAAAGTAGGACTGCTGTTGACTGACTGCTGCAGTGAAAATATCATGGTGAATGTGTATCATAGAAGTATATTAAAAAAAATAATTCTCAGGCCAGTCTGCCTACTTTAAAACAGAAGATTTCCGTTCCTACAACCTTGTTAAAAGCACAAACTGTAAACTAGAATGTTGCTATTGTGGATGTAAGGGCTTGTTTAAAAAGGGTGAAGTTACTTTAAAATGTTCCAAAGTTCATTATTTCTATAAAATAGTATTTTGAAATAGAGTTTCTCTGTAACTCTCTTGCATTTTTTCAGCCTTGGTTTTACAAAGCAAGATGTAGTGGAAGGATGGGTCCTCAGATAAACATCTCCGGAAATAGAAATGTACTTTGAGAGAAGAAATAGCTAGTGATACGTAAGTGTCCCTTGTGGAGGCTGAGCTCCTGTAGTCCTGAACTGTGACCTCTTTGGTTGCTTAGTGTGAGCATAGTTCCCTTGTATTCTGATTAGTTTGGAGAGGCTAGAAATTGTAACTGCAGTACTTAAAATTGAAGCAGTCCTTATTTAGCTGGGACAAACTGACTTCTTGTTTTCCTTACAGCTGTTTCTGGATGAATTTTTGTAGGTATACTTAAAGAACACGTGTCTTCACACAGAAGCTATCATCACTAAACTTCTTGTTCAGAAGAGTGGCGAGCTAGTGCATTTCCTCAAAAATAATTTTATGAGCAAAATACATATTGTTTCTAACTTTGTCCTTTGAAATAGTTTAATTGTCTTCAATGAGAGTTTTTTTGAAGCTTCATATGTCCAGGCATTTTTGTCAGAGATTTGTTTTACCACAGAAAGGTCTCCTTGGAAGTGTTGGCCTTCCTTAATGAGAATCTCTTCTTCCAGTACAACATCAGTTAAAATTATTGAATCATATTGTTAAAATCAACCTGATCTTAAATATGTATTTCTGTTTTTCCTTCAGAGGGTTAGTAGTACGGTACCATGCAACTGTGCAAACAGAAATGTTCTTGTTGCTGCAGGAAATGTTTTTATGAAATTATTTAGAGCTTTTATTTGCACAAACATATTTTCCATACAGAATATGCAAACACATCTTTCCACTTTACTCTTTTTGTGTTGGTTTAATTTTGTGACTGGTGTTCACAGGAATGTTGGTGGCAGCACAGGGAAAGGGGAGAGTGGGGGTGGAGCCAGCAGCCCAGCAGAGTCGCAGTGCTAGAGAGCTATTCCTTTTTCACTGGTGGTGTTCTGTGTCAAATTCAGGTCCTCACGGATCTCTAAGCTTATTAGGCAATACTTGGTAATTTTAGGATTACAGCAGTTGCATATGATGGGATCGGGAGCTGAGGTAGTTTTTACCTTTTTTTGTTTTTCTTTCATTTTTCTTTTCTGCAGGAGTGTTTAGTACTCTCAGCTTCATCACTTATATCCTTCTGTGTTCTGTCACCTTAAATGTTGACAGCAGCCTCTTTTCACTAAGGTTAGATTTCTTTTGACCTGTGCTTGTTGCAGATAGACCTGCCCTCTTGAGATTGGTGTTACTAATAGATTTCATTGAACATGCAGGTCATCTTTCTGTGCATATTTCTTCCCTATCACTTCATTATTTTTTTTACTAGTAAAAAAGGATTGTGATGTTGTGATTTTTTTTGTCCTTTTTTTTTTTTGACTAATTGAAGAATGTCTGTTTTTTCGGTAGTGTTCAGGTTTTGTGACACAGCTCAGATAAGAAAGCTTTACATTTTACTCATTGACTAGTCTAGTAACCATCTCCAATAAAGGACTACTTTATTTGCTGTCAGCTTTTGATATAGGCAGTGCAATGAACTCAAAGGTAGGGTTTCCTATTCTATAATTATTACTCCTGCTTGCGAAGAGGAGAAATGTTAATTGAAAACTGCTAATGATTCCTGTGGGACACTGTTAGGAGATACACTTAAGACATGAAACTTCAGGGATGTTTAACTTGTCATATGCAGTAGATCCCTGCTTGCTTTATGAAATGATGTGGTAAGCTGTGGAGTGTGCGCCATTCATCTTCAGGGTTCGTTCCACATTCTCCCACAGTAGTTCATTCTTGTGAGGTACCTTCCGTGCTGATTGCACTTGAAGTTTGTGTCCTCTCCTTCCTTTTTGTGGGTTGTCTTTGCAGAATCTTACCTATGTATGTGTTCTTGGCTTGTGTGAGCTAGTTGTGGCTGGGAATTGGGACCGTGAAAGTGCCTACTTACAAACCCACAGCTTGGCTTGGATAAGCACAAGGCAATTCTAAGCATGTTCACTTCCGTCCTGCTATCCTTTCACTGTGTGCCTTTCTTATTGTGCTTGAAAGTTATTTCTATTGGTAAAAATTATCTTGTTTCTCAAACAAATGTCTATCTTTTTCCTTTTTTTTCCCCTCAGGACAAGCAAACGCTTTAGAATTGAACACTATTGATAATGTTAAGACTTGGCTGACTGGACCTCTAATCTGTATTCTTTCTCATGCTCGGGGTTTGCAAGTAACTGAAGTCCATAGCAGTCTGTGTGTAGAAAATGATGTGAGGCAAGTAAAAAGAAAAGGTTTAGAGACATGGATTCAGGTAGAGGAAAACAGTGCTGGCATGTGTGTCTTGTTAGGTTTAGGAAGGTGTTGCTGATTAAGAAGGTGGTTTGTGGAACGCTAGGATGAACATGGTACCAAAGGTGGGATTTCTTCCTTAATCGGGAAGATCTTCTATTATTTTTTTCAGGATTAAACTGTTTTATATCTTAATATAATGCAAATATTCTAACTAAAATTGAAGCTATTCTGCGGCTTGTTCAGATTGCTTATCATCTTTGGGAAGAAAGGAGCCCAAGTTTTACCTGAAGTGCCTACCTGGTATTACAAGAGTATATTTGCTGCCTGGAGAAGGTCTTTTCCAAGTGGGTTAGAAATTACATTAGAAATCACTGTGTTGGAGTCCACTTTTGGACACTTTACTGTCTAAGCAGGAGTGGTCTGTGAGCTTTTTTAGGTTCTGATCTTCCAGTTAGTGAGGTGCCACAAAAGTGAGGTCGAAGTACTTTTGGAAATGTTCTTTCCCTTTAAGTAAAGGTGATGTTTTACTTTGTGCACAGTGAATTTTCTGTGGATTGTTTTCTTCTGCTAGTCACAGTTCTTTCTTTATCCCTTTTGACGCTGTTTTTTGTGCTTCTGTTTTCCCGTCTTCTCCGTTTTGGGGAACTTGCTGTCATATTTTTGGCTCTGACATGCCACATGCTTGGATTTCCTAGAAAATGATAATCCTCTCTACTCTGGCATGCCGTATTCAAGCTCATGCAAGGGAATACAAGTATATTTGCAGTTTATGCTCACTGCTTCATCTCCTTATTCTGTGTGTAAAGTGGCAAATGTTGTTGTTAAAAAGACGGGAGTAGTGCTTTTTGTTAGTGACTTGCAAAACAGATAGAAATGCAAGAAAACATGAGTTTTCTGGCAAGATAGTAGGTGGGAAGGGTAAAACTCTCAAGTAGAAAACCTTCAACTTCAAATCAGGTGGGCTTTTTTGAACTTCATACAGGATCCTAACACCAGGCAGTATTTATATGAAGCTTTGTTAAATATGGTGGTAAATTGCTGCCATAATGTGGTAAATGTGGTGCCTAAAGTGGATGTTGTGTGCGGTGGGTGGTGTCTTTCAGCCAACAGCTTTATTTCTTTTTGTTACAGATTAAGGGAAGTATCAGAGAAGCTGAACAAATATAATTTAAACAGGTAAGGCATATCACATGTAAATCATGTAGGAAAATAAATTTTTCTAACAGCAACAAGAAGTGAGTGATTGTCTTGTAGATATAGTCCTAGAAAGCCTCAGTACCAAGGTTCAGAAATGCTTGCAATAGCATAGTTCTTGTGTTAGGAAGAAAATGTTAGATTTTCAGTTGTGATAAATTATATTATTAAATACCCCCCACATGAAATGGCTTCTTAATTTTAAGTATAACCCCTGTTGTTTATTGCTGATCAAATTAAATGAAAACTCTAATCACCTTTTAAGGTTCTGTTCTGCATTTTCTGTGCTTAGTGACAAAAATATGTCATGGTTGCTTCAACTAATGCATGTTTAGTCATTCTTGAATATTTTAATACCAGTAACTGTCGCTGCACATTATTCCTTCCATAGAGCACTTTTTTAAAAATATTTTTTCAGACTTAAAAAGTTTAAAAATGTTATACATGCTCACTTTTTGTTTTCAGCCACCCCCCTTTGAATGTATTGGAACAGGCCACTATTAAACAGTGCGTGGTGGGACCAAATCATGCTGCATTTCTTCTTGAGGTAAATTACTTAAATCTGCTCAGATAACAAACTCATAAACTATACACTTAAAATTAATTTTTCTAACAACAAATTGATCAAAAGTCTTCAATAACTGAAGACTTGTTTTTGTTTGTCTCTTTTTTTTTTTCCTCTAACTTGTCTTACATTTTGATTTTGGACTCTTGGTTTTCTTTTTAACATAGGATGGTAGAGTCTGCAGGATTGGTTTTTCAGTTCAACCAGACAGATTGGAATTGGGTAAACCTGATAATAATGATGGGTAAGAAATGTTTTTCTTTAATATTAAACCATTCTTTTGAACTGGATAAGCAGCTTGGCTACTCTTTTGTTTTTGTTTGTTTTTAAACTAGATTGCCTTTGGAATGGGTACTTTTGAGTAGATACGTAATAGTTATAGTGATGCAGCCAAACAGCCTAGCTTGACAAACTGGTGTAGGAGTAAATACTAGATGTGATCTTTTAAAAGAAGTGAGACAGGATCTCTAACTTCAGGAAACAAAAAAAACCCAAAAACCAACCTCTAAAAATAATCCTTATGAAAGAAACTGTTAAATTGTTAAGTTTCTGAAAGTAGTCTCATCTGGAGAGACTTACTTTCTAGACCTACTCTCTTCAGTCCAGGTAAGTCCCCCTTAATTGGAGTATATAATGGTTCATATTTGTATGTAAACTGCTTCTTACTACTGAGGTAGCATACTCAGGCTCAGGTTTATGGATAGAACACCTGGTGATTAAGATTTGTATGTATATGTTAACTGAAAACAGCGCAGTGGCTAACTCAATCACTAATTAGCTTAATATATATTTGCAACTGTGCTATTATAGATTGCCAATGTACATAAGATCTGTTAGGCATGCTTTCCACTTTCTTTTTCCAGATACCTCTTAATATACAGTTAGATTAGTTTGGAATATTCCCCAAGGGTGTTGCTTAAGCTGGTATGTTACCAGACTAAGTCCCTGAGAATTTAGACCTGGGCTTCCAGGTTTTGTTCTTAACCCATTTGGGATTGTTTTGTGACTGATTTACCATCTTTTACTTTCAGTTCAAAGTTGAGCAGTGGCTCAGGGGCAGGAAGGACATCCAGGCCAGGCAGGACTAGTGACTCCCCATGGTTTCTGTCTGGTTCTGAAACTCTGGGCAGACTGGCAGGCAACACCCTTGGGTAAGTTTTGATAGGATTGAGGCTGCAATCTGTTTGTTCCATATTTGAGTATATGTGTATACACATATATAAATTGTATGCAGTATGTGTAAGGGAACGTATAATTACAGCAGTTGTGTAGGTAGGGTATAATAAAAAACCACTTTATTGACTTGGTTAAAGTAACAGATACGCAAGTGACCCTTCAGTACCCAGCATACGGAGCGTTTTTTGTATATGCGTGAAGAATAACTTGGTTTTGGCTATGTTGTCTTTTTTTGAACATTTTTTAGTTCCTTGATTTTGAAAAGCAGTTTTTTAGAGGGACACTATCAATTTAAACACTGATAAGGCATTAAGTAAAATGAGAGCATTTACACAGGAAGTGTCTTCATTATCTATGTTTGCAGACCTTTGTGTGCTCAGTTTTGTTGTGCCTTACTCTCCCATGCCCCAAGTAATGATCAGTGTTTTGTTAGTTGTGTCTTATACATAGTAAAAGGAAGGGAACATTTGGAGAGCGTTGCCACTCAGAACCTTTAAAATTTTACTACGTACTAGATGTATTATACAAATTCAGGTTTTTTATCATTAACTTTAAAATTGATGGTGTCCCTTTATACAGCAATGTAAATCAATCTTCATTATGTAAGCACAGTGAACTCTTCGTTATTTGCTTTTGTAAGATGTGTTGAACAGTGCTGCTTCCTAAGGTTGCTCACTGTAGTAAGGAGAATTGTGTTTACAAACTGTGGTTTGTGCATGTGAATGATTTGTCAAGAGGGAGGAACTACAGCTTTTCCATGAAACTGAATTTGTTGTTTATGTTACCAAATAAGCTAATTCAGTCTGGGACTTAGTTGCATAAGATAACCCATCCCCTTACCTCCCCCAAACTTTTTGTGACACTTGTGCTTTTGAACCTAAAATCCTTGTGTTAAAGTTTAAAGGCAAACTGGTATTGTCATGTTTAAAAATTTACTGTGGAAAGTGTAAGACTTACTTTTCCTTGTTACTTCTATCTGAGTGTAACCAGTTAAAATTATTTGAAGCTATGTGATGAGGAGACCAGCCCTTCAGGGTTCCTCATTTCTTCCCTTGCCTGTTTCAGAATTAGGTAGCTGAAAGTCACCAAACTAAAAGAGTAGCAGTAGATGCTGTAGCTGCTCTATTAAATGCAAGGAATACCTAATAAACTGAGTCTATAAGCATTAGAAATGTGAAGTCCTTAGATTTGATCACAGGATTTGGAAAATTGCTAGCATCCTAACAGGACCAAGTTAGGACTAGGACACAGTTGGAATATTTGAATTATTGTATGAACATAAATGGTTGTAACTGTTGGATGTCTCAAGTCTGCCACTTATAGTTTATAACTTACATTACACAGGCATTTTCTAGTTTGTATTAAATTCTAATACATAACCTTTTATTTAAACCCACATCTTCCCTACTGAAAGCTGGGTTGAGAATGGTTGTGTAGGAAGAATCTGACTTCCCCTCAGCCCCTTTCTTTTCTCCTCAGCCCCTTTCCCACCTTCAGAAACAGATTAACTGGCTCATTTTTATTTAAAATGTCACATTCTTCTTTGGGTTTGTTTTTGAGTATTTTTCCATTTTCTGTTGTCTTTTTTTAGAGCTCTTTTGTAACTCCTGAGACGAGACTTTTCCTAAAGCCATTGCTGAATTGTTTTTCATCTTGTTATTATCTGTGCGTTTGCTGGCTACAATCGTGCAAATGTAGATGTCTCTGTGACAGGGCCTTGTCTTAGGCAGATACTTGAGTTATTCTGTGATTGTTTGGTCTTGTAAGGAGAAAAAAAGAAAGAATGACAGAAAAAGATGAGGATATTAGTAATCAACTTAGGCTGTAAAATGTAAGACAAATATTCTTAATTAGTTTTTATAGCTAAATGTAACAATTTATTAGATAATGTTTCAGGGAACATAGATTTTTGTTGTGGTGTTATAATTATTTTCTTTAAAGGGGATTGAGGATTAGAGTGGTTGAGAGCAGGAAAGGTCTGCTGATGGTGCTTATTAAATAGCAATAATACCATATCCAGTATCCCTTCAGGTGGATTTGTGCCACCAAGTTTAGTTAACCTTGAGGTATAAACTTGAGTGTTTTAGCCTTTCCTGACAACAGAGTATATAGTCTTAGGTCCAGAACAGATTCAGTTTATACAGTTCTGTGGTGTTCAGGTTAGTGGAAAGTTGTAATAATGAGGAGTTGTCTGTTTCTACAAATCTCTGCCTTTTTACTTCCTTGTTTTGATTTATAGAAATAAAACAGATATTTAGTCAGTTTGGGCCTGTTTTTGCAATTATACAATTGCAATATGAATAGATCCAGAGTAGAATAATCTCTTGAAGACCATCCACGAGGATCAAAGAACTATGTAGTTTAAGATTTGTTTTGCAGTAAAGAAGACTCTTGGATTTTTGCAGTGTTATCTGAAGCAATTTCTTAGTGTAAATCAAGTCTCAGAAATTTTAGGAGGCCTGAGTATAGTGACCTTTTGTTGGAATCTACTGACCGTGAAGCTGCTGCATATGTGCTTTTATAGTGGGAAGTTAACAGCTGAGTGTTAAATATTACAGTGCTGATACTGTTGCTTTTAGAAATGCTGGGAACTGATGTGTGCGTGTATTTATGTATCTATACATCCACACTGCTATATGAGTAAGAAAGAGTGCAACTTCCAGTTGGAGTACTATTTTATCTTTCTTTTCTGTAATTCGGAATTTTATCCATTGTCTGGTGCTCATGTTCTTACTGATTTTGGGAGATACTTTCATAGTGTTTGTCTATATAAAGTCAATCTGCAGTATTTTTCAGACTATCTACAAGGTATTAGCAATAAAACTATGACTTACTTCTTGAAGTAGTCCCCAAAGTATACTTCTATATAAAAAAAATTATACTCTAAATCTCTTAGAAGTCGCTGGAGTTCAGGGGTTGGTGGAAGTGGAGGAGGATCTTCTGGTAGATCATCTGCTGGAGCTCGAGATTCACGAAGGCAAACCAGAGTTATACGCACGGGACGTGATAGAGGATCCGGACTGCTGGGGAGTCAGCCACAACCAGTGATTCCAGCATCAGTCATTCCAGAGGAACTCATTTCACAGGTATGTGAGCTAGAAACTTTTTTTTGCCAAAAATCTGGACAGCTTATAGTGTATGAA
Source organism: Phaenicophaeus curvirostris (assembly GCF_032191515.1). Lineage (NCBI taxonomy): Eukaryota > Metazoa > Chordata > Aves > Cuculiformes > Cuculidae > Phaenicophaeus > Phaenicophaeus curvirostris. The sequence continues at coordinate 77,789,588 of NC_091394.1, read as the reverse complement.
CAGGAATGTGTTGTAAAACTAGTGCATTTTCTCTAAGGAGTAACAGCATATGATTGATAAGGTTGACTTTCTCTAGCTGAACTGCTTTTATTCTTAAATGCCTCCTGTGAGCGATGGACGTTTTTTGGATTCTAGAATTTTCATTTTCCAAATTTTTTCTAAAACAAGGTATGTGTTTAATCTACATGAGGAGTGTCATGTATTCTTCACTTGCAGATGGAAGGTGTAGTGAGAAAACCAAATATTTGAGAATCACATCAAGTATGTCGCTAATAAAGTTAAATTTCTTGAAGGGGTATAAGGCGGAGGGGAGGGGGCAGGTTAACTTTTTTTTCTTGTTTGATTAAAGGAATTGTCAATTTTAGATTTAAGTGAGCAACATTAAACATACTTAATCTCTTTAAAATACTAATAGTTCTTCTTCATGGATACCTCTGCCTAAGTGTTTTACAAATGGAACTGATGAATGTTGGTTAGAAATTGCTCTGCTTTTGCCTCTTAATGCACTAAAGCCTGAATGAGGTCGCAGACTTCATTGTGTGATTAGGTGGAGTTTCTTAAAACAATATTTTTCTTCATTTTTTAAGAAAATGATACATTCAAAATATGTGACTAGTTAATGCATTTTTGTTTTTAAACAGGTGGCTGGCCTGCATTTGGAATGCAGATGTTAACTGCTAGGCCAAAGATAATCTTCCTGCATGCTTTGAATGGCCTTATAGTAGAACTGGCACATGATAGGAGCTAGTGGGCAAGCCATCTATGGACCCACCAGTGACAGAGTGGCTTCTAGTTCCTTTCTCTTTTTGAAAGCTCCTGGTAAAAGCTGTGAGCTTCTGCCCTCACAGAAGCAAGATAGTGGAGCTGTTGGTTACTCTGAAGTTAGCCCTGCTTTCAGGAGGTGGTTTCATTAGATGATGTGCAGTGGTCTGTCGGCTGTGGGGTGAAGTTCTTCTGACTTCTTTGTTCACCTGCTTTTTTTTTTTTCGAGTGTGTTTACTGACATCCTTGACACCTTGCATGAAATGGGGGAAAAAGACTGACATCCCTTGGTCCAGACAGTTCCATTCTGTGATCGAACACGTTTGTTGGTTAAGTTGTTACTTTCCCTTGCTGTGATCTTTTGCCTTTTTTAAAAAAATAGCCTACTTTGTCTTCCTTTAAAACATTTTTGGAGTGGCTCTAATGCAGACCAGTGGGAAAGATCTTCATAGCTGGTCTATAACGTAGGTTCTACTACATCTTGAAAAATCTAAAAACTGGCGTAGAATGTTATGACAAGAAGTTTACCTTTGTGTGTTGTTAAGATGTCCCTTTCTTTTTTTGCTTGCCAACGGACCATTTTATTTGGTGCCTCATTTTTACCTTGTTATGAAAACATTCAGCTCTAATTTCTTACTTTCTTCAGACAGTTTTTGATTTTCCAGAACTCTGTCAACTTCTATGGCATTCAGGAGAGGATAGTCTGTCTGGAAAAACAAAATGCTCTGAGTTCAACGTTTGGAAGGGTTTTTTTCTGCATTTACACTTTGCTAAGAAAAATCTAAACGTTGCAGCAACTGTTGAAGATAAGTGTAGGAACAGAATGGTGAGAAAAACAGAGGAAGTTAGGTGGTTCCATATAGAAGGGCTGTGGAAAGAGAAACCAGTGTCAAAGAGACAGGGATTGAGATGTAGTTTCGGAACAACAGTTGATCGCGAAACTGTTGATTGGCACAATAAGTTTAAACACTTCTACAGAAGCATATAGAACGTTCTTAGACCCAAATTTTGCTTACCCTTTAACTACAGCATTAAACATTTTAAGAAGTAGATTCTAAGGTAGACCATTAGGAAATTCAGTGGCCTAACTTGGACTGGGAAAAGGTCAAATATCTAGTGCAAGATACTATGAAACATCTGTGCGAGTCTTTGTCCGTATGTACAGTGATTTAGTCTTGGTGTTTATTAGACTACTTTTAGCATTAAGCATTCTTTCCTTAAAAATGGTGTTTGTTTTGCTGAGAATGACCAGGTGCCTATTATACTCTGCTTTTACAGGCACAAGTTGTTTTACAAGGGAAGTCTAGAAGTATAATTATTCGGGAGCTCCAGCGAACAAATCTTGATGTAAACCTTGCTGTAAATAATTTGTTGAGTCGTGATGATGAAGATGGAGATGATGGGGATGACACAGCAAGTGAATCATACCTTCCTGGAGGTTTGTATCCTGCAGCTTTTGATAAAAAAATGCCAATGTGTCCTTCAGTTTCTGTATTTAAGCACTGACAGCATGCTCCGTGCTGTGCAAGGTATGCAGCAAAGACAGTTCTTGCTTATAGGAGCAATGTCTATAGAGGCACAAAACACACGATGCACTGGGATGTCTTCAGGTATTGGGTTAGGTCTTGAAGAATAACTGTTGACCCTGTTTGTGGGTGGCGTTGAAGTTGTTTTGGTTTTTTTTTTTTGGTTTGTATTTTTTGTTGTTTTGGGGCTTTTTTGTTTGTTTGTTTTAGAATCCCAGGCTTTGTAACATCAGCATTACTTACATCTGTGTTTTGCTGCCCAGTGAGATGCTGAGACTGCTGTGTGGCTTGCTCATAAGAGCTAATTCTAAAACCTTCTAGTGACTTGCATGTTTTTGATTACTAACATATATTCTTAAGATACAGCAGTTTTTAGAGCAAAAATTATGCAGCCTTTTTTTAAATCAAAATGCCTCAACTGAGGACAAAACAACTTGCAGTTGTTACAGTTAGATTGAGAATTTATTCTTCATCCAAAATTCCCATCATAAATGCTGTAGTGTTCTGGCTACACCGGTAAAATACTGTCATTGAAGTCCAACTATTCTTTAAATATTGTTGGTCCCATACAATTTCTTTTTATAAAAGACTTGAGTCATCTTTTGCATTGGCTAAATAATTTAGGTAATCTTTTCTTGCTGAGTAAACATATTTGAAAACATAGCAGCTGAATCTAATGTTTGTGTTAGGTGCACTGCATGAAAAGAACACATCTAAACTCTGACTGCATTTTAGCTTTTTCTTTCTGTGTGTCAAAATGATATTTTGATATTTTTCTAATAAATGGGGTTTTTTTTCTGCTCATCTGGTTCACCAGGAAGGTTCATGGGCTTCCTCCATCTTTATCTTGTCAGTCATGTGATTAGACAAAAGTGGGTTTTTTTGTTCCGCAGCAAAGGCTTTGTATTTTGTTTTGCCTCTTCTAGTTTTAGTTGCAGCTGTCAAGCTTTTTTTTGCTATAGAACCAAGAATCCTTTGGTGAAAGAGGTAAATAATGTTTGAGTCTTGATTTTAGTGATCAGCTTAATAGCATTAGATGGATGCATTGGAGGAAGTAAATTCTCCTAAATCTTCCCAAGTATTCAAAATAGTTCTTTCTCTAAGCATACCTGAATGCATTCCTCCAGAACTGGCGTTCAAAAGATAAATCTCTGTTAGTGTAATCTTTTACAGCAGAAGTTCCTTTTAACCATACTAAACAGCTTTCTACAGCTTTCTATATAGTTAGTAGCATTAACTGTTCTCTTAATATCTCTTGACCTTGGGGATCAGTTATTAGGGACCCTTTGACAACCTGTGACTGGTTACTGTCATTTGAAGGTGCCTGTGCTACAGTTTGTATCTTTTGCGTTTGAGATGTTCAGGTAATACACAGAATTTTGCTGTCCTCAGTATGTGAGAAAACAGTTTTGTCCTTTGCTTAATTTTTAAAGCGTCTCCCCTGTTTAGACTAATCTTTCCTGTAACGGATCAAAACCCCCTCATTTATAGGTGTTTTTTTTTAATCTTTTAGCCCACAGAGAAACTGGGCTGACTTCCCCAGTTCTTGTGGGAAAAGACATTTCGATGACAACTGAAATGAAACTTGATATGTCTTAACTCCAGTCTTCAAGCATGTAATCAGCAGTTTGTGGAACGTGCTATGCCTTTTCTGTCTGTCCTAAGTTATTTCAGTTTTCTGGGCAAAAATAAGTTTGTGCAGGAATTATTTTTTTTATTGCGTTCAGATATTGGAAAAGTCTAGCTGAACACCAGTGGGTGCTGTCATGACTCTGCTGTTGGTACATTAAGTAGTCCACATTACCAGTCCTTGCTTGTGGCACATAACCATGCAGGCTAGTTTTCAGAAAAATCTCATGACCAGAGAAGCTTACCTATGGCTGTCTGGAAAATACCAACATTTTTTCCTTCAGAAGTATGTAGAACTTTTTTTTCTAAGTCTTTTGCTCTAGAAACTTTGCACTTTTCTTGTTTCACTTCTCATCTTGCCTCTGGATGCTCTTTTGGAACTGTAAACATAGAATCATAGAAGAAATCTAAATAACAAATAAATGCTGTATACATTCAATTCTTAGTCAGGTTTTTATGAATGGTTTTGAAAGATAAAGAACTACCTTTCCCTCCCCCTCCCCTCCTCCTTTTTAATAAATTATGTTAAATTATGCTTTAAAGTTTTTTGATTTTGTTCCTTCGAAACAAAAAAAGCAAATGATGAGACTAGTTTTGCCTCAGGACTTCTCAGGCTCTTGCATTTTTATTAAAAGCTTATGTTAATTTTTACTTTTTCCCCTCTGCATGTGTGGTGCTTTGTGACCCCTAAATTTAGGGGTTACTCCTCTAAGCCTTCAAAGATGGAGAGGCTTTCTTTAAAAAACTAGGAGTAATTTACTCTTGATTTTAAAATTAAAAAAAGCTAAGATACTTTCCAGCCACTTTGAAATTAATTAGTTATTGTTTAATACATCATAATGTTATTATTATATTTGTTCTGATAATTTCAGTGTTGTAAAGGTTATACATCTGAATTTTTTAAGATAACAAAACCCATATCTCAGTTCTTCCTGAATTCTAATTCTTCAAAATGTCTTCAAGTAAAGAGCAAAACTTTACTTTTCTGTACAGATTGCCCCCATTAAGTATCTCTTAAATGGTTATTATTGGACCCTTATGTACTTGGATTTTGACTTTTTAAATTTAGTTCTGTTTCTTCTGTTTTATCATAATTAGCAGAGGAGAATGTGGGTTCATTTGATACATAACAAGTATATAAAGAAAATAACCAAGATAAAAGCTAAGTTGAATGAGATAATTTAGCATAGAAAAGACTTGAAGGTGTCTAGATTAATTTTCCAGCTCATATCAAGTTGTATTAGAGATTTCTTCTAAGCTTTATGTTCTGTTAATTTTCTGTAAAGAGATTCTTTAGAAGTTAAAATATTTTTGTTGTTTGTACTGTTCATGTGTGCATGTTTGCTTGGTAACTTCTGCATGATGAAGTGGGTTCTTCCTAGCGGGACTTGTGAAACAAGTTTGGCAACATCCAGACTACTTAGGATTTTGGAATTGAGATGAGCTTCTTTTGAAAATCCATTTTTTAAAGGAAAGAAAAGGATCGGAGAGATGGGCTGGTCTTGCAGCAGTGTATTGGCTTGCAGCAAGGGGAGCTGGGAGCTGGAGCGTAGTGTAGGATCAGCTCAGTGGCTTGCCTTTAGGGAAAACAATTAGGTGTATCTTTTTTATGTGGTTTTGTCGATGTGGTTTGTTTTTCTTTGTTTTGTGTTTTGTTTTGTTTTTGTTTTTTTTTTTTTTAAGATGAACTTCAAATTGATTAATGTTTTGAATAATTGTGTCTTATCAAGAAATCAATTCTGGAGTTCTGTTTGAGTCTGGTTTCCGAGGAAACTAAAATACATATTTCTCTCGCTTCACTGTCACAGTTTTGCCAATTTAATCCAAACTTGAAAGAAGCGTAGATTCTGAAGACATTGAATTCTTGAATATTTCATAAAAATATGCAGCTGAGAAGAGGGAGAGAACTTATGAATGCCCCTTATGGGAAAAGGTTTAATGTGATCTCAGCTTGACATCGGAATCTGTCTAGGCAACGCCCTCAGTTAATAAATCCAGTGATAAATGCTATACATGCAGCTATTGAAAATAAAAATTGTCCTAGTACTTGAGCTTCTGCTTATGTGCCTGTTGCAGCTTGGGGGTTTCTGTTGGTATGGGTGATTTTTTGTTTGGTTTTTTTTTCCTTTCTGATCTGCTGTATGTTCTTTTCCTTCCAATTTTCAATGGTGTTTACTAGTGAATCACAGATACTTTCTTACCTAAATAGGTTTATCAGAGTTATCACATCAAAATGTGAAGGGCGTGGTCTGTTTTTGGTGTAACACAACGCAAGAGATGAATTATATCAGCCCAAGGAATTTTTCTGAAGAACAGGAAAATAAAGTCATAGAGAATGTTTTTTCCTCTGGATTCTAAAACTGGATGTAGCTTTGCAGTATCTGTGTTTTCACAGCACTGAGAAAAAATTCAGTGATATTTGAAGGGGAGTGGATTTGGGTCCTATCTGTATTGATTTTAGCACCTGTTTTTTACTGGTACAGAAAATGGAAGAGGGAGGATCTCTTGCAGAAATTTTGGAAGAAAATTAAAATCTTATTTGAAAATGTAATAGGAGGGTAAGAAAAGACTTCCTCACCTGTCTTAATGAATATTTAGCCAAAACCATGTAGTTCTGGTTCTTAAGTCTGGTGGTGTGAATTTTCACTTTGCTTTTTTGGAAAAACAGCTGAACTCAAGATGCTTAACATGGTGCAAGAGGAGTGTGTGTGTGTGTGCATCACAAGTTAGTGTGTATTTTCTGGCAAAAATTTTTCACTTAGTTTACCTTAAAAAATCATATTGTCCATTTTAAACAAGGCTGGAGCATTTTTTTCTGTACTGGCCTTTGCTGTTCTTAAAAAAAAGATCAGTGTCTTTTGCAATTTTGGCTGGATAGCGATCACAAAAAAAAAAAAAAGTTGGTAGACTCTAGAGAGGTTAGAGCTTACCCAGGAAGGCATGGTTGTGAGGGTGGGGGGAACTAAGAAGAGCAGCATGTGGATATTGGGAGATAGAACAGAGTGTCAGCTGTATTTCTTGCCAAATCTGATTTTTTTTCTTACTAGGGCTTCCAAGTGGTCTGTCAAGGATGACTTCCTAAAACTTATGGTATGGACCATTGAGTCCCAAATTGTGTGCTTTTAGAAGCACAGGCTACACTTGAGTGGTTTACTTATTTAACGCAAAAAGCATTTGTGTGCGTCTTGCTTTGAAATCCTGAGCACTTGCTGGTTACAGCACTGTTTTTCAGGGGACAGCTGTTTGTGGTTGGTATGTGTTATGTTTCTGTAGAAGAGAGTTTAGAAATTTAAGGATGAATATTCTGATGTGCAGGGATGCAAAAGTCTCTCACACTTCAATACTGATAAGTGGAACAGTTTTAGGTGAGTTACTACTGGCTATAAGTATGGGCTTCAGGCTCCTTCTCAGGTTTTGGATACCCGCTCATTTATGTTCCCCAACTCCTTTGTTCCAGACATTGAGAAAAGACTTATTATAATCAGTTTCTACTGTTGAGAGTGCTTTTATTTAACTTCAGACCTTGATTTCTGGCTGCTATTTTGGCTTATGCGTGCAGTGAGATAAAGGCTGAGAATTGGATGTGTTGAAATTGTCTGTGCTCCTGTGTTTACTGCAGGGACTTTGTGTCTGACCTCATGTTAGCTTCACTAGTGGCTTAAGCAGGTGAGGTTGTCCTGCTGCCAGATGGAGCTATCCCACAATTTCCTTGCATGGTAGTGAGGTTTGTTTGCTTGCGTAGGTTAGGTAAAACATACTTTGAGGAGCCTGAGTTTATTTTACTTTTTTTAAGACAGTTTTGCTTCAAAGTTTGGGAAAGGACAGAACTGTCTCCCTAGGCAGCCGTAGGGCCCAGTCAGCTTTGGTGCATGTGGGGAGGCACCACCTTTGGGGTTCAGTTTGACTACTGGGTTAAGTCAGTCTGAAGATTGTTTCCCACTTCTATACCATATGAATTACTGTTAGATTAATGTGCTCATTGCAGACTTAGTGTCCCATCTTGCCCCAGGGAAGTGCCTGCCTGTCACAGGGATGAAGGAGGGAAGCAGAAAGGTGGTAGCCAGGTTTAGTGGTCTTGGAGTCCAGCAATATAGACTGACAATAACTTGCATGAATTTTCAGTAGCCTGTTTTGTGTGTGGATAGTATCAATAGTTTAGTAAACAGAAGGAAGTTGTCTTAATGATGATTGGTACTTAAGAGAAGCACAAATTTTCCAACATAGAAGCTAGGGTAGTCACAGTATTTAAGTTCATTTGTTTGGTTGGGCTTTTTAACTACATGATATTAAAAACTGGTGCTTTTTCCAGATAACTGTTGTTGTTCTTAATGTAGCTATCATTTAAAGCTTTGTACTGAAAGCTGCAAGCTACTAGCCTGTGAATTAAACAGGTACATCTTTCTTTGAAAGAAACCTTTCGTGGGGAAATGTACAGTCTTTGACGTCAAAGACATGGCTTTGTGAAGGCCAGTTTTTACCATCAATTCTGTCCTCCCTTAATTCTAGGTAATCTTTGGAGTTCTGCATATGTGCATGAGTGTGTGTGCACATGTACGTATATGTATCTGTTTTATCTGAGCACTTTGTTGTTTCGAGTGGCAGGCTAAAGTTTGAATTTCTGGGTGACAGAAAAATGTGTTTTGGGCAAGTCTTGTTTGGGAAATGTGGTTTGATAAGAGACAGAGCAGTTCTTGTAGGGAGACTGGTTTTGTTTAGTAGTCCAACAAGCTTTGATTGTAAAGGTGGTTGCATAGGAGGCACATGAGTTTGCACTGGTGAATCTGAAAAGCAGAAATTCAATTAATAGATAGGATTCTTTTGTTTTGATATTTGTTTAGTTGATAGTCTCTAGCTGATGTTTTAAGTAGCTGATGATTTACTTAAGACCCTTGTCTCCTCTTATAGAGGATCTTATGTCTCTTCTGGATGCTGACATACATTCTGCTCACCCAAGTGTCATTATTGATGCTGATGCTATGTTTTCAGAAGATATTAGTTACTTTGGTTATCCATCCTTTCGGCGCTCATCACTTTCCAGGCTAGGCTCATCCAGAGGTAATTTTGCACCTTTTTTCTTTGTAATAAGTAGTTTGCTGTGGAAAAAGTTAGTGATAGTACGCACTGGTGGTTTAGATTCTGATTTAATGCGAAAGTAGACTGTGATATGTTGTCAAATATAGAATAGACAAATAGACTGTTACTCATTATCAAAATTATTAATTCTGAATATCAGCAGGTAAGTTCTGCAAGAACCTCAATAGTTGTGTATTTTAAATATAATTGTTGATCATTGGTGTTGCAAGGTGTTATAAAACTATTGCATGTTAAGTTTATTTTAAACAAGTACCTACTAATACAAAGATTGCATTACAAATATTTAATTTGGCTCAAAAATTAGTAACAATTGATGACATGCAGCATTCTTAATCTTTTCTCCCCTGCCTCCACCCTTTCTTTTGGGTTGCCCTTTATTCACTATTCTTTGAATTTCCTTAATTTTTCCATGACTGAAGTTACCTTTATGGAATGAGGAACTTTAGATACCAAGGAGGGAGAAGAAATCTAAATTTTACCTTTTGGAAGTGTTATTATAGTTGGATAAGGAGAACTATTGGCAGCTGATAAAAAAAACCTCGTTGAGCAGTGTTAAGGCATTTTAATTTTTTTTTTTTAAAGCATACTACACTTCAATGATTTATAACATACCATGCGGCAAATCCCTATGTTTTTGAAGCTGTTGTGCAAATGCCTAGAGTATTTTGAAACTGTTAATCCAACCTCTGCTGTGATTGTTTGTTTAGTGCAGTTTTGTTGCCTTTCATGAACATGTTTTAGAATATTAATTGCTGAACATTTAACTTTCTGTTACAAAATTATTAGTTAGGAGTCAGTGTGATGTTTGCTAGAAAATAAGTACAGTACTTTATGGAATATATCTGTGAGACAAGCTGTTGTGTTTTGCTTATGTAAAAACTTTCCCATTTGTCTAATACAGCAAAAGACCCAAGACTTGGTGTAATTGTTGAAACTATGGTAGTATAATAATGTGGTCATCTCGTACATCTAATTCCACTTGATTTTTGTGAGCATAAGTGAAGTACTTAATAGGTTGAACGCATTATTTGCATGTACAAGTATTCAACATCTGACGTAACTCCTTCTAAATTCCTCCTTTTTTTTCCTTTCCTAAGGTTATTCTATATAAGACGTTACCACGAATTTTATAATCCTTATTTTCCATGCATAGTTGACTCTTGGAAAGTTAGTTTGATTACGTGATTTAAAAAATTTATCTGCATGAGAGAACTGCAGAGTACTGGCTTTAGACAGTTTGTAGGCCAATTGGAGGGGAAGCATTTTGGTAAGGAACATTTTCCTACGAGGATCCTTTTTAAAACTTGTCTGACTCTTGAAAAGTTTTCATTTGATCTACTCAGAACAGATACACTTTAATTTATTAAATCCAGTCCTGTGGATGTTGCTTTAAACAAAAGGGGTTGGATTATCAAATGTATACAAGAGCTTTTTTTAATGCTTGCTCTCTTTAACCTTTTCAAATTACTGGGTTTTTTTGGGAAAGTTCTTGTGAAACTCTCTAATAAATACTCTTTTTTGGTTTGCATAAAAAAAATCTAAGAGATTATATAGGCTTAGATTTTTGTTGTTACTGCATTGATAAAACGATACTACAAAACTGCATATTGTACTATAAAACTTTAAATTGCAATGTTAAATGTATTTGGCCTCATGATTTAAGTGAAATGCTTTAGCATTTTTTAACAGTGCAGAAAGCTGTAAGACTTCTTTATTTCTAGCATATTTTTATGTTTAGTAATTCTAAAGTACATATGCTTGAAAAGGTTAATATTTTGAATGTTGCATGTCAGGACTATTTTTAATCTGTGTGAGTAGATTTAACTGCTGTTAGTTGCATCCTGAAGGGTCTTTACTAGAGAGTGGCTTACTTTTATCCCACTGGTGTGACCCAATTGCATACCAGTTCTCCTTCTTCCCTTAGAGAGAGACTCTGAGCTGTTGCGTGAACGTGAGTCCGTTTTACGTTTGCGTGAACGAAGGTGGCTTGATGGAGCCTCATTTGATAATGAAAGAGGCTCTACAAGTAAGGAAGGGGAACCAAACCTGGACAAGAAGAATACACCTGTTCAAAGTCCCGTTTCTTTAGGAGAAGACTTGCAGTGGTGGCCAGATAAGGTATTGACAATTATGTACTTTTTTATTTGCATGCTGTGTAATGGAACTGTTTGTTTCTTTTCCAAATAAATACTTTGTTTCCTTTTTGAATATTGCATGTCACTTTATGTGATATAATGTAATATAATAAAGCATATGACTTATTATGCACATAGGAAAAACTATGAATAAGTAGTTATACCCTTAGCACTGTACTTCTGTTATTACTGTTTTAAGTTTCTTCTCCATGTGTACTTCTTTAGATCATAATGTTTGGGGTTTTTCTTTTCTCTTCATTTATTACTTAGGTTCTCAAAGCATTTAACAGGCAATAGAGGAGACTCATGAAACAATTTAAACTATCCTTTGTCAAGGAAACCTTTTTTTATTAGCATTATTATTCCCAGAGGTATTGCCAGTTTGAGTGGATCAGCCTTTTAAGCAGCAATAGTGAAAGTTTACATTTATTTTCGGTTGTGTTTTGAGTTGACCAGTAGCTTAAATGAGTATTGGTTGCTCCTTCAGAATCCTTTGGCTTTGATTAGCTGGTGTTCTTTTAACCCTAATTCCATTTTTCAAGGCAAGACATAATTCCCACATGAGCTACAACAATAATAGGAACACCAGCTATGTGTTAATAACTGGGTATCTGTAGTAGCTTTCTTTATGAGTTACCTAGGTGCGTGGGTTTTTTCTTAAAGACATTTCCCCAAACAAGCCAGCTGAAAACACAAAAAGTGATAATCTATGATTATTAGACCAAATTTTAGAATTGTTGGGAATCATAGAATTGTTTGGTTGGAAAAGAGCTTTGAGGTCATTGAGTCCAACCATTCCTACATTTTAAGGACTTGGTGTGGCTTTCTAGTGTTTCCATTTCTGTCTGTCTGCAGTATCTGAAGTTGCTATTCTGCAACTTCATCTTTACCATGCTTTCTTTTTCAATGTTTCTTTTCCTTTCAGACTAAATATAGATAGAGAACGTGAAGAGGGAGGTGAATTTAGAGGCTTATTTCAGCTCACCTTGAGTCACTCTCATCTTCATTCTGACATTCAAACTGAGAAATGAAGACACCTAATAGTTGCTGCCCCAGCTGGACCTTTAATGATTGAAGTGTGGGTTTATATTTTTTCAGCCAGCAACATTGAACTTCTGTATCAGTGATAATCAGCAGCTTTTGTCCCTCTTGCTTTGTCATAATGATAGAATGAGATAGTGTCATCTAGCTTGGGTAGAGAGAAACCTCAGGGGTTTTAGCATCAAAGAATAGTTTAGATTTAGAATGCTAACTTATCTTTTATTTCCACTGCTTTGTTTTGGTAACGTTGTTATAACCATTGTTACTGTTCTGTTTTGCTTCTTTTTTGTTTTTTTTGTTTTTTGGGGTTTTTTTGTCCTTGTTTTATACTGCTTCAGGAATGTTTTTCCTGTTAAGCCCATTCATTTCTTTGGCTCTGAAACTTAGTTACTAAAGTAGGTGTTCTTTTTTTCCTGGATGGAGTTTTTTTATTTGCAAGCCCAACAGATCCTGCCCTAGGACAGTTGTTGCAGGCTTTTCTTGGGCATCTTTTATGGAATTAATCTGCTGTGGTATCTAATGGGATGCTTGCTCACTTTTAATATACTGAATTTCCAAGGTCCTGTTTGCATATGCACTCATACAAACCTCAGCTTCCTGTTAAATGAACGTATTTTACTGCAAAGGCCTTTCATCTTATCCAGAAATAGTTAAACTTTTCATCCTATCCTTCAGCTGAAAATTTGTAATAAATTGTTCTGCCTATTTCTTGCTGTAGCCCCACCCTGAAACTTTGGTAGTGGTATTTTCCAAGAGAAATCTTTCAAGGTGAATTGTGAGGGAGGTGATGTAGCTGAAAGGCCAGTTCAGATGTTTCTTCCATTTTGAACATTGAACAAGGCTAGGGAAGAGACTTGAGTAGGTGAAGCATTACTACAAAATAATCAGTCTTGTTTGCAAATATTTTTCCTTCATTTCTGATTATTTTCATTTTTAGCATTTGAAACCAAACTTTAGTAGTTCATTATGAGAATGATTAACTTGGGTGTATGGTAGGTAGAGTGTCAGCTTGAGAGGAATGGAAGAAACTTTTGGAAAGCTGAGAGCGTTTTGCCCACAGTCTGTGACTGATGATGATGAGACCTGTTGCATAGGTACTGAGTTTTCTCCACCAAATTAGAGAAATCAGCTGTTGGAGAATTCAAGTCAATGAGTGAATCCTTTGAAAGCTCAGATCTTGTTGGACTGTGGTACTTTTAAGTCTACACTGCCACATACCAATGTTGTGCCATGTGTATCAGTGTCATTCTAAGGCATGACAAGTATGGCTCTTTTTTTCCTGCTAGGCTATAGTTAGGTGCAAGCTTAGATTTTTATCTTATTCAAGTAGATATATTCTGTTTAGTTAATGAGCTATCAAGATTTTGTCATCATTCTGCATAATTTTCAAGTATGTAGTTTCTCTGGCTTGAAGTCAGAGCTTATAGGTGAACACAGAAGGCTCTGTTTACAGAGCTAGAGCTGTCGTCTTCTTCATGCATGTTTGTGCTGTTAGTCTTTTGAATAGCCTATGGAGGTGTATGTAGCATTCGTTAGTCCTGATTTTTATATCACAACTGTTTTGATGGAATGGAGAGAAAAATCTTTAACGGCTGGTGTCTTTGGTGATGAGCTTGTGGCATAAAACATTTTATAAAAAGTTGTAGAACATATTAGCAAGATTAAAAGTCATAATGATACTCTTGTGGAGGAAAAATTAATTGCTTTCCATACTTAACTGTGAGGCATTAGGCCGGATAACTTCTGGAGATTCATTTATGGTGATAAAGTAGAGATGCATCTCATTAGATTACTGTAGGTTCTGATGGCAATTCTTTCTTGGAATGTGCAACATTTATACAATAGTGAGGATTAATCATGACACGGATTAGCATGCATGCTACTTGTGTGCTGTGTTAGTAGATGCCCACCCAGAATGAAATAATTCTCTCATGATTTAACTATTTCTAGGTCTTGTTATCAGGATATAAATGGCAATTGCTTGTGATTTGCTTCTGTCCTTTCCTGCTGCCTTATTTCTCTTCTTTTCCAAAATATTTATGAGTGTTTTGAGCTATTGCTAAGAGAGCTACTTAGTCCTGCATTATTCAAGGATATGCTTGCACCTTTTTAAATGTGCACTTCTGGGCATGAAAATAGTTAAAAATAGTGCAAATCCAGATTTATGGAACTAAAACTGTTTCCACCAGTAAAATTCTGTAGCTGAAAAAAAGGCTCTTAATTTAGGGGACAAATAGATGTACTGGATAGTGGGCTTCTTTAGTATTCTCCGAGTTCAGTTTCCCATCAGATGGCTGATGGGTGTGGTGTGTTGTAATCCGGGAGGGGCAGCTAAGGATATTGATTGGGGAGATTACTACAGAGAAGACTAGTTATCATATACCTGTCTCTCAGACTTACAGCTGTAGAAAACAGCATTTGATTTTATGCTATTTTAAGTTGTGGTTTCAGTTTTTAAAAGTTGTATTCTTTGCTAAGTAGAAGGGAACTTTTAATTGTTACCAGTAAAGAAATTTGGAAAGAACATGGCTGTCCTATATCTATACTTTCTGAGGAGCAGTAAATGGATGGGCCTTACAAATGTCTGTCAGTAAACTGAGTGAATTTTCTGAAATCACTCAAATTTACAGTTCTCTAGTTAGAGAGTTCTTTCTAGGCAAGGGAGAACAGGAACTTGGAAAAAGTGAGATTGTAACTGTTGCATAGTTTATGCAACATGGATACATAAACAAATCTAAAGCCAGGAAAATAGCCCTGTGAGATTTGGGCAAGGTACAGGATGAAGCAAAGAGGGCAAATAAGTAGAAAGATGCCATATGAGTTTTAATAAAATGTTAAAAGGAAAGAAAAGAGAGAATAACCCATAATTAGAAGATTTTCCAGCATATCAGGTCATGATGATACATCAATATGACATTTAGCATGCAGATTTTTTTTCAAAAAACTTGATCTTGTTTGCAGTTATGCATTTGCTTTCAGAAGTGAAGACTTTTCAGAAGTGCTTAGTTGATGAGATAGTGAATTTGATAATGGATTTGTCACGTAGTTGGAATTATACTCTTTATGAGTATATTTAGGAATGAGATTAGGTTGCTTTTTTGTTCATTTGTAAAAGCTAGAATTTTAAAGCGAAACACTTTAAATGCCAGCCATCAAGAGGCCTTGCCATCTTTAATTAATAGAATATTGTAGAAGCCCTTAATAAACTGTTCAAGTCTATTGCTGTGCACGTGTTATTGCTAAGCTTCAGGAAAATATCATCTGTATCTTTCCTCCCTCACTCTGTTAGCAGAAATAGTGCTTGTTTGTGTGTGTGTGTGTGTGTGTGTGTGTGTGCACTGAGCTTGAGACAAGCTGGATGTACCTTTACTTTCAAGTTCAATGTTAATTGGAATTCTGAAAAATACTTAACAGTTACAAATAAAATTTTTGCACTTATTTGCTGTATTAAAATCTTGATCTGTGGGTTTTACAATATTGCTGTCTTAGACTTTGTGTTTCTGTGTTTGTAGGATGGAACAAAGTTTATTTCTATTGGAGCACTGTATTCTGAGCTTGTGGCTGTTAGCAGTAAAGGAGAACTTTATCAGTGGAAGTGGAGTGAATCAGAACCTTACAGAAATGCACAGGTACCATACACCTTTAAACACTTGCCTTCAGAAAGCTTACCATCTTTAAATGCTTACCTTTATATGCTTTGAATATCTAAAATATTTTTTTGTTTCCAAAGAATCCTTCGCTACATCATCCACGAGCCATGTTCTTGGGATTAACCAATGAAAAGATAGTGCTTCTTTCTGCAAATAGTATTAGAGCAACTGTTGCCACTGAAAATAACAAGGTATGAGATGTGCACTGGTTGCGGAATTTAACAAAGCTGACTTTTTTAGTTACTTGCAGTATATTGTAGAGAAGTTGATTATTCAGCTTCATGGGTAGTAGAAAGTACTTCACTCATTCTTTCATTACATTTCTTTTCCTCTACACAGATGAAACAGAATGAAACAGAAACCCACCTGGTGTTCTGTAAAAAATGCTAGAATATATCTGCCAGATATTTCTTTTTACAGCTGAAACAGTTAAAAGAGATCTGTTTTACCTGATTATCCAAAATACTTGAATTTTTGCTGTTAGAGTAGAAATTTAAGAATGAAGAAGCTTGCTAGCGTTCTGTATTTATTTATTAAAAATACTAACAGCATCGAGGCTTTCTGTGCTGTGAAGTAAGTTATCTAAATATACTTTTCTGCCCAGGTAAAAGTGAACTTGAAACTGCTTTGGTAAAGTATGTGCACTTCTTAAGTATTTTTATGACACCTCTCTATTTTTTTTTTAATCCTTTTTATTTTAGTTAGGGACTGGAAATAGAGGAAAAAGAAATCCAGACAAGCTCTTTTCTAGGAAAAGAGGTTGTGATAGGGCCTAAGATTCCAAATGGAATCATTATTTGCTTTCTGTCTTGTGAGGTTTTATTTTGTTTTGTTTTTTTTTTTCCTTTCAAAAACATTAAGTATTAAATTAAAGGTGCAACTCTTCTTTTTTTTTTTCCCTCTCTACTTTCCCTCTTCCTTTTTTCCCTTCTCCCTTAGGTTGCTACGTGGGTAGATGAAACTTTAAGCTCCGTAGCTTCTAAATTAGAACACGCTGCGCAGACATACTCGGAGCTTCAGGGAGAACGCATTGTTTCTTTACATTGTTGTGCTCTTTATACATGTGCTCAACTAGAGAACAACTTGTATTGGTGGTAAGTAGTGATGTGCATATGTACGGAAGTGTAGATCCATGCTGTGTCTTCATGTCCTCAGCTCTGAGAAGCATTGCAAAACTCCTAAACCACAGTTGTTCCGAGTTCTGTAACCCTGTGCTTGAGCTGAGATGCCCTTTTTAAAGTACATTTATTGTTGTCTTTAATGCTTAGAGCTTTTGGATCCGGTTATAACATCTTTAAGAGAATGAAGTTATTCTTTTAGGAGATGTGTATAAATGCTTTAGCATTCAGAGTGTATCATTACTACACAGAATCAGGGAATAACTTTCCTTATGCCTTTCAATCCTTTTTCCATTTATAAATATGGAACAAACTTACCTGTATATGAGGTCTGCATTTTTCTGTCACACTCTGTTAGGAAAATTTGACCTGTTAGTTTGTGATCCACATCTTAAAGGAGAAATAACATCAGATTCTCCATCTGGAGCTTGTCGTTAAAATATAACATGTTTAAACATTGTAAAATATGAAATGTTAGTTAGACTACTTTAAGAATTTCATAATTAAGAAGCTTATGTTTTGAAAAATAAACAAACATAAAAAATTATGCTCCCCAAGGAGCTCCAAGATTAATATTCAGTGAATTTGCCCAGATTAGAAATTACTAATATGTTGTCAGGGTACGTTATTTTTGTCAGTGTGTCAGGAGTCATTTCATTACATATCATGCCCAAAGCTCAAGTAGTTTTTAGTTATGGATGAGTTGACTACTTGATGAGCTGGAAATCAGAGCACTGAAAACTGATTCTGTAAAATTGCTTTCTCATTAAATTTTAACAACTTGAAAATATTTAAGTAGAATTGCAGCTAGACTTGTAAACTTAAACACAGTTGTATTTTATTCTAACTTCTAGTCCCAAATTTCAAAATTACAGCTCTTGACCATTTCATTATGTCATGGGTGACATACCTCAGAGCAATTACTCTTAGTAAGCTCTAACTTTGGAGATACCTGGCTATTAGAACCTGCCATTTTTGCTGCTTTTAGAATATTTGGTGTGATGTATAAAAGGACTTACTGCTTTCGAAGATTACAAGTAAATGTTAATTTATTAATTAACCAACGTGTCCTTTCTGAGAGGGGTCAAATGTCAGCAGTGGTGATTTTATGTTAATCAGGTTTATGTAGACAGAAGCTTCTGTCACTGTTGATATTCTTAGTTACAGTGGTCTGTAATACATTAGACAAGATTTCAGTTCCCACTGTTGCACAGGACTGATGATTTTCATGTTTTACTTAACATGAATTATAGAATCATCCAACCATACCTGTCTACTACTAAATCATGTCCCCAGGCACCTCATCTGCCTGGTTTTTAAACACTTCCAGGGATGGTGACTCAACCACCTCCTTGGGCAGCCAGTTCCAGTGCCCGATGGCCCTTTCTGTGAAGAAATTTTTCCTAATGTCCAATATAAACTTCTCCTTGATGCCATTCCCTCTTGTCCTGTCACCCATCACTTGGGAGAAGAGACCAACACCCATCTCTCCACAACATCCTTTTGGGTAGTTGTAGAGAGCAATGAGGTGTCCTCTCAGCCTCCTCTTCTCAAGGCTAAACAACCCCCAGTTCCCTGAGCCACTCCTTGTAAGGCTTATTCTCCAGCCGCTTCGCCAGTTTCATTGCTTTTCTCTGGACACGATCCAGGACCTCAGTGTCTTTCTTATAGTGAGGGGCCCAAAACTGAACACAGTATTCGAGGTGCAGCCTTACCAGTGAACAGTACAGGGACACAACTACTTCCCTGGTCCTCCTGGGAGGAAGGAGGTTTTCAAATAAAAACATCTTATTCTATAACCCACTGGCTAAAACATTAAATATCAAAATAATAAGCATGTTTAACTGTGGATGTAGGTGTTATTTTCATTTAAACTGGGTGGATCCAATTACAAGAGAAGTGTCCTTTTTTTCCCCTCTCACAGCTGAAGTCTGCTCTTAGAGTCCTAGACTCCTTCAACCATGTCCCCAAAGAGAAAGGGAGGCATTTAGAATTACAAATAAAAAAACTTATCTCTTCCCTAGTAACTGCAAAGTCTAGAAGTTATCACCAGTCATGGGAAATACAGGCTCAAAGTTCAGAGGGGACAACCCACAGCTTGAAAGCTATGACTGCAGTGTACTGTCTGGGACAGAAGGCTTGCAGTATTTTTGACTAGAGGGAAAGCAGTTTGGCAGTTACATATAATATGTATTCTTCCCTTCATCTTTCTCCTAATAAACTGGCCAGTTGAGATTAATTTGGGAAGTGAGGGTGAATACAAGAAAATGTCATTTCTGCAGTGCTTTGAGATGTTGGAGAAGGTGGCACAGAGACTTGTATGTTTGGCCATGACTACATTAAGCAGAATAAACTGTTCAAAGTTATAAACTAAGCGTTTCTTTCGTAGCCTTTTTTAAAATAGCATGTGTTTTTCCACAGGGGTGTAGTTCCTTTCAGCCAAAGGAAGAAAATGCTAGAAAAGGCCAGAGCGAAAAATAAAAAGCCGAAATCTAGTGCTGGTATCTCCTCTATGCCAAACATAACCGTTGGAACCCAGGCAAGTGGAACTGTCACAAGTGCATTTTTACAGTGCTACATGATGAGCTTACAGCCTGCTCTTAAAAAAACCCAAACCCAGCAATTACAGTTCTCTTCTTGTTATGCACAAAAGTTGTATCAACAGTATAGAATTAAAATAGTATGTTTTAGTTATATGATAGTAAATTGATGTGTCCTGTTCATGTTGTTATTGTTTTGCAAATATGATTTTTGCTGCAAACATGGAGAGGCAACCTTTACTCATACAAAATATTTGTTTTAACTTACTTAACTGTGTTTTGAGAGAAACTACATTTAGAAATACAATTCTCAATGGAGCTCATAGCTTTGTAAATGATTTGATGTTTTAAGTGCCTGCAATATTAGAGTCTGGTTTTGATTTCTGTATGCAATGGGATAGGCCTTTGGTTTGAAGCCTTTACTAAGCAGGCTAATAGCTGATACAGAGCTATAGGATTCATTTTGTGATTAGTATTAGAACTAGTGTGAGACAAAGCAGCTCCTTCCTAGGGAACTCATTTCTTTTGGTTCCCAATCTATTCTAATAATCCCTGGGATGAGTCTTTGTTATTAGATGAATTGTTCTTTTTGTGGTTGAGCATCTAATACTACGTATTAAATGGTTGCACTGCTAAAGCTGTTGCTTTCAGCTGTGAATTGCACAACAGCCTCTTTTTTCCTAGCAAAGTGCGTAGTACATCATGCTGACTTCCCTCTCCATCTAGTTCCATAAGTTTTCTAATTTTTTTGACTGCTGGATATATCACCAAGAAAATGCATGCATATGCGATTTCTCTCAGTATAGCACATGGTTCTTATAGAAATAAATATTTCTGTCGGTAGGTGTGTTTGAGAAATAACCCCCTCTATCATGCTGGAGCAGTTGCTTTTTCAATCAGTGCTGGAATTCCCAAAGTAGGTGTGTTAATGGAATCTGTTTGGAACATGAATGACAGCTGTCGATTTCAGCTTCGGTCACCTGAGAGCTTGAAAAGCATGGAGAAAGCTAGCAAAACTACAGAGGCAAAGTAAGTGTTGAGATCACACATGTATACACACAGAGAACGTTTATTTGATTTTCTCTTGAACTGGTGATTGATTAAAAATGGAAAAGAAGGAAGGTCAGGTTTTTATCAGTTTGAACTTTTGCCTTCTTTATAAGTTTCTAACCTTCTTATAAACTTTGCAAAATGTCCAGAAATCCTCATGTCAGGGCAGGATCTCATCTGTGTGAAAACACTATGGAAATGTGAAACGCAGAAGGAATATTAAATGAAGAACTTCCTGCAGTGTTTCATAGAGTCTCAAGATTTTAAATTTGAATAATTTTAAAATGGTTTCTTATGGAACTGTTTCCAGGCCCTTCTTCATTGCATTGAGAGACCTGTTTCAGCCCCTTCATGGTTTGAAAAAAGTCATTTGGCTTACAATTGCCAGTTAAATGTTTTTTAAAATAGCTTGAGGAAGTTTAGTGGTTCTAGAGTTTCACGTTACTGTAAAGATCTAGTAATGCTTCTTCTCTTCAAATGAAGTGCATCTAAGGATATTTAATTTCTGTAATATTACATGTATGTTCAGTTAATGTTGTAAAGCTAATACCTTATTAAGCAGCTTCACATGATTCCTAACATTGGACGTGTAGCCTTGTCAGTTAGGATGGTTGTTCGCAAGTGTGGCATTATTTCGTTAAAGTACTGTGAAAGCAACGTGGCTGGGACACACTGACGCTTTGTCCATTGTCACAGCAAAGATTCACCCTTTTTATTACTTCATTCTAAGTAACACCTTTTATTCTAGACCTGAAAGCAAACAGGAACCGGTGAAAACTGAGATGGGTCCTCCACCATCCCCAGCTTCCACTTGTAGTGATGC
Organism: Phaenicophaeus curvirostris; assembly: GCF_032191515.1. Taxonomy (NCBI): domain Eukaryota; kingdom Metazoa; phylum Chordata; class Aves; order Cuculiformes; family Cuculidae; genus Phaenicophaeus; species Phaenicophaeus curvirostris. Next base: position 77,768,220 of record NC_091394.1, on the reverse strand, counting down.
ATCTTCAATAGCAAGCAGTGCATCAATGCCATATAGTAAGTAATGTGTAGCTCATAGTAACATAAAATGTTTGTGTAGTTAAGAAGTTTTCATAAAATGCAATTCTACAAAGATTATGCGCTTATTTCAGAATATCTTTTGTTCTTTTAGTCTTAACTTCAATATGTGTAAAGGCTTTTGTAATAGACTTTAGTTAATCAGTTAATTGTCAGTGTTAAATTGAAATATATTTGTATGAGTGGATACTGCTTGATTTAAGGTGGATCTAAACATGCATAACGGTTCTCAGAATCAGAAATATCTTTCAGGAGGTAATCAAGAGGATGTCTGAAGATAAAGTTGTTTATATTTAATTGTGATGTCATAGTGAATTTCTTTACAGCCCAGAATTTGAACTTGTTTTTCAAAATTCTTGTCGAGATTAAGCTGTTCTTGTACAGCTTACCTAGTGAGTGAACTTCAGTGCATAAAGTGGTAGTTCAGGAGTGGCCATCTATTACATAAAATATCTAAACTAGACAGTGGGATAAGTTTCATAGTACACATTGTTCTTGGACTTGAAAAGGCAGCATTAGAATCCATGCAACTGACCTCTTGAGCATTTTTTCCCTCCATTTAAAGGTATACATTTATAAAGGGTTAATTACAATGCCATCATTTGAAGAAATCATCTCTCTGATCCTGTTTCTTCAAATTATTCACGTACTGCAGTTTTAAGAAGTATTCACCTAGAGAATTAAATGACCTCATTTGGTGACCGAGAATCTTGTGTACTCGGATCTTCAGTGCTTATTAACTTTACTAGTAGAATATTTTACTGTTGATTTCTTCTCTTCTGCAATTCTTTCTACTGTAATTTTTCACTGACTGTAACTTTGCTTGGGGTTTTGAACTAGTGTTTGTAGTTAACTTCACAGCTTAGAAGTTCTACTTCTTTAAGTATGTTGATAGTATTAATTACACTATATACTCAATTCAGGAGATTAAAGATTCTTGACAGTATTAATTTAGGCATGTTGCATATTGAAATTTGATCCTGAGTATGCTACAGTTACTGTTCAGATAACATCTTTGCAGCAAATCTAACTGTATTGCAATTGTGTTAGCCCAAATAACTATCCTCTGCTTCATTTGCTACTCTTCTAGCTGTTTATCAAGAAATCCATATGTAGTAGACAAGCAGATTTTTTTGTAACAGTGATACAAAGCACTGCAGCAGGGCTGAATGAAGGGACTTAAAATGTCAGCCTTATTAATTACAACGTGAATAGCTGAGCCTTGCCCAAGCAATTTCTTGTGTTGTAATTATATTGCATAAATGTCTACAAAAATTGGTTTGTTTATCAGATAGGCTTTATTAGTGCTAATTTCATAGAAAAACATGAAAGTGGCATGGGATGCTGCTAGGTAGCTCTGACTTCAGGTGGTTTTAAAGTCAGGTTCTTATTAACATGTGAATTTCTAGATTTGACTGTTGGTAATCTTTTCTTGGGGAAAGGTTTGTTGTTTACTGAACATTGCATTTTGATGCTTTGATTAGATGTTTTAAGTCTTTTATTGGGTTGTTACTTTTTTGTCTCAGAGCGACGCCGATCTACTCCTGCCCCAAAAGAGGAGGAGAAAGTGAATGAAGAGCAGTGGTCTCTGAGGGAAGTTGTGTTTGTGGAAGACGTTAAGAATGTTCCTGTTGGCAAGGTTTGTCTAAAATACGCTGTCTCCTAATCTTTATGGAGGGAGGAAAGAAAGATTTTCCTTTTAGATAAGCGAATCATAGTTTTGGGGATACTTGAGAACGTTTCTGACCAGTATGACTTCTATTGTGTTTTTATTTGTCCAGTGATAGTAATAGACTGAATGTGTTGTGACTAAAATGTGCTGAATCTTGAAGAACACCATTCTGGTACTTTAAGTTGAAGCACAGTACTGAGAAAAGCAGATGTGTTTTCATACAAGAAGTTATTTTGGGGGACTTGAGAAATAGTTCCCGGTGAGATTGTGAATTGTGAACAGTTGCATGTGTTATCACTGACTTTTACATACACATCAACTGACGTTTAGTTGAATCTCATTTTCTGGCAACTAAAGAACGGAAATATTTTGGTTAGAAATGATTAATTATAGGCATTAACACAGCTATTAAGTTATTTGGTTTTTTTACTCCCAGAAAATCTCTTTATTTGATCATTTATTATTTTAATTTTCTCTCTAGTAAGCCATTTGCTTTGACTGTGCTGTAGAGGAATATATTTTGTTTCTTGTCTGGCATTGTTGTGCGATGTTAGGAGAGATTAGGTCATCTAGACAGTGCTTTGCTCTGTTTTTCAAAAATGAGAGATCCAGGAAAGCCATTAAATTTTCCATAAAATGGAAAGATTGGATTGCTTTCTACTCGATGCATAGAAGATCAAAAAAAGTTAAAAGTTACCAGAAGAAATAACTGTCCAACAGAAGGCAGTTGGGTTTAGTCAGTTTTTATGCAGGAATGGAAGGCTTGCCTTGAGCAGTATCTTTGAAAGAAGGAGACCCACAAGGAATTTTCATTATCAAGTTTAGGTCATTTCTGTGAAAGGATGTATGGAACAACTTCATTCATTGAAATGTGTCAGTTTCTGTCAGTGAGTTTTTGAGATGCAGTTGAAGTCACTGAAATCATTGCTTCTCCTACCGGCATTGGGAAAGCCTCTGTTGTCCTTGTCTGTCCTTTCTGGTTTAGATCCTAAGATTTTCAGGACAGAGAATGTTGTATTATTTCTGTATACAGTTGTAAAGGGCCTGTGTACTGTGTCAAGCGCTACTAAGAGTTTGAATTTTTATATGTTGATACTTTTGCTGAAATGCTAAAACCAGTAAGCAGGCTGTCTTCTGAATAGTTATTGGTGCTGAGTCTACTCTATAGCAGTAGTTTATGGCAAGGATGCTTTTTATTCTTAAAGCATTCTGTCGTTTTCCAATTATATATATATGGTCGTTCACTTTTTTTCCTTTTACAGTTTTGTAACACTTTATCGGAAGATACAATAGATTTTTTTTTTCCCCCCTAGTGTTGTCCAGGTTAAAGACAGAAATAGAGTTTATGCCATGTTATGCGTTCTGTTTGTAATTTGGATCAGTTCTGAGATTCTGTGGAAAAGACTGGAGGCACCTCAGTCTGCAGAAGGGTTACTTTTTGCAGAGCTCTCCTACAGACTCCAGAACAGCTGATGTTGTTCTTTGTGGAACAGTGATGCTTGTAAATTAGCTTGCTATAAGTTGAATTAAGCACATAGAGGATTTCAATTCTGGACAGTTCAGCTGTTTTGTGCATAATTTCTGCATGTCTATAGAAGTTCAGACCACAAGGACACATAGTCATGCAGATCTGGGCTCTTCAGACTTCATAGGTTAAGAAGTCCTACCCTTTTGGAGTTCACTCAGACATACCTTCATCTGATCCTCCATCCGATCTTTTGTTTACAGAATGGTGTTCTAAACAGTCACAGCTTTGATGCATTAGTGTGGGTGGCATCAGCGGCACGAGCATCCCACATAAGAATATACTGTTCATATATAGCACAGGAATTTCTTACCTTTGTTTCAGAAAAGTGGAAAGACTTTGAAGCACTGTTTTAAGTACTCAGTGTTACAAAGCATGGTGTCAGTAGATCAACACTCGGCCTCTCTCAGAGCACTGTCATTGAGTAAAATACGTGGTCATGGGGCGTATGAATATTGGGTCATCTTTGAAAAATACACACTAGTAATTTGACAGGTGTGTTTTGAGCACAACATGAAGTCAACTGCACTAAACTAATTGATCTATGAGGCCCAAAATCTTGCCATATATAACAATTCAGATCTGAAGTAATAAGAGGAACAATAACCTGATTTCTGTCCTTTTACATGCAAAAGTATCTGAAAATTTGAATCTTTGTTCTTTACAATAAAGTGAATGAAGTGAGATAACCATGAGCTTCTATCAAACTGTTTGCCATCTTTTAAAAGTATTTAGGTAATTCTTTGTTTTACACACAAAAGAATTGTTCACTTGGGCTTCAGGAAGTGAATTTAGAGGTAGGAAAGGGGATCAGACTTACTGATGCTCAACCTCGTGTTCCTGAAATAATTTTGTTTCTGAAAACTTATGTTCCTGTACTTGGATGTATGCAACAACTTCCTTAAAATCCTTCCAAGGCCACTGTTCTGTTCTGTTTATAGAATGGTGGGCGGGTAGCTGGTGTCAAGTTCTCACATGCCTGTTTCTCTCTGGGCTTTTACTGATCTTAATATAGTAACAGCCCTCCCCCGAGAGCTAAGATCTGAGATGACTGCTTGTGATTATTCTGATATCATTAGTTCGTACAATCAGCAGTTAACACCGAGCTTTGTAAATGTGGATTGTGTCTTATGCCAAAGCAATAAAACACCAGAGAGTGTGGCAAGAGTGTGGAAATTGTTACGTTGGGGCAGTCTTTAAAGAAATGAAGAAAGCAGAAGTCTGCTAGATATACTCTTTGATTTAGTTAGCTTTCTCTTTGGTATATATTATCTTCCAGTCTCATTTCAATTTAAATCCTTCACGGGCCTGTAACAAAACTAAGCCTTTATTTCTCCAAGTTCATCATTAGCTGGAAGAAGTAATGACTATAAAATTTATCCACTTACTGGAAGACTAATTGTGTCCAAAAGACTGGCACTTCTCTCTTCTGTTGTCTGCATTCCTGAGAAATCTGATGAATTCTTCTTTCAGTGTAGTTTAGAACAGAGGTGGGCTGAAAATAACCTTTGTTACTGCTCACTGATGTCAGAGAAATGAAAACTGATGTTGTCCATCCCATGCACTTTAGTGTATTTTGCTTACCCACATTAGCTTCTGGATCTCCTCTTCTGGAATGGCTTAAATGGTATCTGGAGCCACTGTTAGAACAAAAAGGTAGGGATTCTGGGTTGGAGCTGCTTATATCTTCTTTGACAGCTGTGGTTTGTTTCAGTCTGAGGTTTTTTCATTGGCAGTGTCCAAAGCCTCCCCAAAGTGCTTCTGTTCATTGAAGTTGTCCTCCATCAGATGACACTTCCATGTGTTACCAGTTTTGCAGTTCCTGTGCCCAGAAAGCTCATCAAGTCCTAGCGATTTTGTAAAACGTGAATTTGGATTGAGTAGTTAGTTCTTTAACGTGTACTTTGTATTGTATTATTTAAGTCAGTCACTTGAATGTTTTTGTTCAAGTTCTGTCTGAGATTGAAGCCTTCCAATGTGAAGCATAAGTTGAAAGAGCTCAGGCCATCTCACTCCCAGAAGAGTTGCCTTATTCCTATTAGGAATTTAGGTTTTAATCTCTCAAAACTGAATGTTGTAGAATTTGTGTCAGTATTTCTTTGGAAGTGCTTGTTCCATTTTGAGAGTAGAGGTCGAAGCTGTTTTCTGTGATGTTAAAATTTCTTCCATTCCAACAAGCAGATTGGAAATAAAAAATGTATTTTCCCTGGCCTTATGCTATTGTATCTTGAAAGGGAATATGGTGATTCTGCAGAGGGAGATTCTACGGATTACCAGTGGATCCAAACAGATTTGTTTCTGAAAGGCTCAGTTGCTGGTTGTCAGTGTTGTTATTTTTGGAGTATCGTTGATGTGATTTTAAATGAACAACCTTATGAGAGGGAAAAAGGGAGGGGAAGCGGGGCTGAGGACCTACCTAACTTCCTTTTGAGGAAGGAACTTCAGTTGAATGTTCTCTGCCAGTCTGTGTGCTTTGGCATTGTGGCTTAAAGGGTTATTAGTTAGGGTAAAGGCGATAACACGTATATTCATTTTTTGGTTGTTTCAGTTTATCAATTCATTTTTTTTTCTTCCATTAAAAAGGAAGATCAGATCTCGTTATACTGTGACTAAAATGTTCTATAAAAAGGTATTTTGCTTTTGGGGGGCGAAGCTTTCAACTTTTCTTTTGTTGCTTCCCTTTTTTTGTTCATTTTCTTTGATTCAGTTCTTTTAATTTCGTCCTAGTAAGGCAAACATTTGTACATATAGTTGTGTAAAATGCTTGTTTCTTATTGAGGAAACTTTTGCATTAGCGAAGTGTGCAACTTGAAGTACATCAGTTCTGTAAGTTAAAGCATACAAATCCTTTAAATTCTTGCACTTTATTTTTGCTAATGCCTTTTTCAATGAATTCAGCCTTACAGAAATTCAGTTAAAGAGGGATGCTGATGTTGATCATTTGTCTTGTTTAATGCCAACCCGTTGTAACACATCTCTACTTTCGAGCTTTCTGTGCAGAATTGCTATCAATTTTTTCACTCAAATTCCTGGTTGTTTGCTGCATCAATGGGTAGTTTTATTTTCTTTGTGTTACAGTGAATAGCCATGGTAGTAACTGTTTTAACTAAAGAACTGCATTTTAATTACCCTTTGAAGAGGTTAATCTCTTCTCAACTGAATCTTAATAAACATATCTTCCAGTTTTCAAAGATACACAATTCTCTTCCTGAACCACAAAGTGGGAAATAGTAAAATAATTTGCTTTGTGGGGTCTGAAAGAGTCACCTTAGAGTTCCAGCACATTAAAAAATGTCAGCATGACTTTGAACACATGACAAGTGATACAATTGAAACGTCATGTAGGTGATAACAGTAAGAGCAGCCAGAAGGCATATAGAAGAAAACTTATAGTTATGGAGATAGGATACGTTTAAATATTTGGGGATTATGCCTTTTCTTAAAGTGTGTTTCTTACACTCATACAGAGTCTGATTATAAATTTGAAATTTCATTAAAAAAATTACGTATGTTCTGCTAGACAGCAATGATTTAGCCTCTTATGTTCTCAGATGCAGCCCAAATTTACAATGCTTTTGTAGCAACATTTAGTAATTAAGGGAAAGAAAATGCTACATGTTAGACTAGAAGCTGTGGTTGAATCATTGACATGTGATTTCAGGCTTACAAGCTAGTTTGATTACAACAACGAAAAAAAAAAGCAAATGTACCTTGATTAAAGTTTTTTACCAAATCATGATTTTTATAGAATCACAGAATGGTTTGGATTGGGAGGGACTTTAAAAATCATCCAATTCCAAGCCCCTTGCCGTGGGCAGGGACACCTTCTAGTGGATCAGGCTGTTCAAAGTCTTACCGAGCTTGGCCTTTGAACACCTTAAGAGATGGGGCATCCACGACTTCTCTGGGCAACCTGTGCCAGTGCCTCACGGCCCTCACAGTAAAACATATCTTCCTAATATGTAATCTAAATCTCCCCTCTTTCAGCTTCAAACTATTAACTCTTATCCTATCACTGCACTCTCCAGCTTTCCTGCAGGCCCCATCTAGCGTGTTGCAACTTTCTATAGAAATCTTTGTATAGTCTCGATCAGAGTTAAAGTTCGTGAATATTTTGAGTAGGTCTGAATCTGGGGTTTTTTTGATGGTATTCTTACAGCTGTTGGTGATGCCTTACTGGAAATAAGAGCTCTGTTACTACAGTAGAGTTTCAGCATACAGGGAGCAAGTGCTCTGACTTCATCCACAATAATCTTTGTTACAAAAATCTGCTAATGTTTTCATGTTTGTCAGTATATCCTTATCTTTAGTATGCTTGATAGTCTACATGAGCTAGAGAAATTGGGGAGAAAACATGGAAATGCCTGGATTTTTATTAGCTACAATATCTTGAAAATTTGAGAGACTGTATTTATTGTCAGGGATGTTTTACATAAAGTTGATTATATCTACATCTTTAATACTGCGTTGTTAGCGCTTTCTATGTAGAAACTTGAGAAATTAGGGTCTTATATCTAGTTTTGATCAAGACTGAGAGCATACAGAGATCTTATTTCTCCTCATAATTAAAAGATTGTCTGTCCTTTGCCCTGCCCCCTTCCCTCTTAGCTTAGTTTTCCTTTTGAGAAAATTATGGTCTCAACCGGAAACTCAGAGGGCCTTGATGTTTGGTGATGGCATAAAATGTTTCTATATTAAGGAAACCTATTTTGACTGTTCTGATTGGATATACGTGGCAACAACTCATTAGAGAGGCCTGCAGTCTCAGGAATTAATGTGTCAGTGTGGGGTTGAAAAAATTCCATTTCCCTGGAGGACAGAGAAAGACACAGATGCATCAACTATGTCTGTATCTTGCAGTCCTAAGGGACTGAGTAGGGAACTTAATTGTTGTTGTGGAAGCAATAGGTAAAAGACCAATAACACAACACTTCTATTCACTATGCACACTCGTCTTGAGGAATGTGCACTAAGACAGTGCAACACAAACATCAAAAATTCTTAGAATGGGCCAAAAAGAAAAGGAAAAGAAAAAGAAGAGCAATTTCCTGTGTCTTGTAGTACAAGAGATAATGGGCACCTAAAGAAGTAAAAGGCTCAATGTAGAATTTTTTGGTGAACCGTTACCTAATGTCTGGAACTCATTGCCACAAGATTAATGTTTATTTCCAAAAGTGCTTGGACAAATTAATAAGAGAAGGATCTATCCGAGTTATTAAACATTGAATTCTCCTGCTTTTCTGTTGGATGGAAGCTGGAAAAATACCATGAAATTATCAGTAGGAGCTTCTCTGGTCAACTGGCATTGTTTCCTGTTGGATGTGGGATGTTGAAGTGGAGGCACTTCTGATGGCTATGAAGTCATTAAGAAATCCAGGTGTTTGAGTTTGGCAATTTTAGCAAAACAACAAGGCTAATGACCAAGAGGTCTAGAATTTTATCACTGATTGTTGTAAACTTTTTTCTTTCCCAGATAAAGGTCTAGTTGATTTTGAAGCAAATCATCCTAAACTTTCTCTATTCAAAGTTTTTGGTAAAACTGTGATGTGTTCTGCTCATAGGTGCTAAAAGTGGATGGTGCTTATGTTGCTGTGAAATTTCCAGGCACCTCCAGTAATGCAAACTGCCAGAGCAGTTCTAATTCAGATCCTGATCCTTCATCTCTTCTCCAAGACTGTAGGCTACTCAGAATAGATGAACTGCAGGTATGCCTTTATGAAACATTGGGAAAACAAATGGTATCTTGAAATGTCAGCACTGTGTGCTTAATTGCATCTTTAAAATTCTGTGTATGTCTACAGGTTGTAAAAACTGGTGGAACTCCAAAAGTTCCTGACTGTTTTCAAAGGACACCTAAAAAGTTGTGTATTCCTGAAAAAACAGAGATCCTAGCAGTAAATGTAGATTCCAAAGGTAAGTAGGACTTATCTCGTAAAATCCCGTTGAATTCTTTATTGCCTGTTTTTCTTCCTAGAGGAAATCAACTACTGTCAAACTGGCATAAACAGTTGTTTCCATTGATATTAGTAATTCTTTAAAAGTGTATTAGTTAGGAGTTCTTTTACTGGATGCCATCAGTAAAAGACGTTAACTTTTTTCTTCATGTATCTTTGAAGGAGTGCATGCTGTTCTGAAAACTGGGAACTGGGTTCGATACTGCATATTTGACCTTGCCACAGGAAAAGCTGAACAGGAAAATAATTTCCCTACTAGCAGCATTGCATTCCTGGGTCAGAATGAGAGAAGTGTTGCTATTTTTACAGCTGGACAGGTTTGTGGTTTTGTATCTCAATCATTTAACCTTACTGCACTTCACATTGATCATCTTTGAATGGGATGGTTCAGACTTTTGTAAGGCTTTTCCAAAGACTGGCAAAGATCAGTTCTTCAAATGGGTTGTGAAAGACTTGCTGCTACCATTAATATTTTGAAAGCACAGGGTAATGGCAATCTAACTCATCACTCTTAGTAATCTTATTCACATTGTATCTTGAATAAAAAATAAGTGTAGGGGGGGGAACCTTGACAGGATAGGTCCTGTGTTAGTGTAAACTTGATCTCTAGCTGTGTTTTGGAATTGGGTTGGATCAAAAACCACTCTTGAGGAAATGTTAACAAAAAAGCCCTGTGTTTGATACTAGAAGTTGTATATTGAGGTTTTGTGCAACTCTTTCTACTGTCCAGTGTTAAGTATCATATTTTATCTGATTATACAGCTTGATTACACTGCACAGACATCCATGAATCATAGAATCATAGAATAACCAGGTTGGAAGAGACCCACCGGATCATCGAGTCCAACCATTCCTATCAAACACTAAACCATGCCCCTTAGCACCTCATCCACCCGTGCCTTAAACACCTCCAGGGAAGGTGACTCAACCGCCTCCCTGGGCAGCCTGTTCCAGTTCCCAATAACCCTTTCTGTGAAAAATTTTTTCCTAATGTCCAGCCTAAACCTCCCCTGGTGGAGCTTGAGGCCATTTCCCTCTTGTCCTGTCCCCCGTCACTTGGGAGAAGAGGCCAGCACCCTCCTCTCTACAACCTCCTTTCAGGTAGTTGTAGAGAGCAATGAGGTCTTCCCTCAGCCTCCTCTTCTCCAGGCTGAACAATCCCATCTCTCTCAGCCGCTCCTCATAAGGCTTGTTCTCCAGCCCCTTCACCAGCTTTGTTTCTCTTCTCTGGACTCACTCCAGAGCCTCAACATCCTTCTTGTGGTGAGGGGCCCAGAACTGAACACAGGATTCGAGGAGCGGTCTCACCAGTGCCGAGTACAGGGGGAGAATAACCTCCCTGGACCTGCTGGTCACGCCGTTTCTGATCCAAGCCAAGATGCCATTGGCCTTCTTGGCCACCTGGGCACACTGCTGGCTCATGTTCAGTCGGCTGTCAACCAACACCCCCAGGTCCCTCTCCTCCAGGCAGCTTTCTAGACAGACTTCTCCTAGTCTGTAGCACTGCATAGGGTTGTTGTGCCCCAAGTGCAGGACCCGGCATTTGGCCTTGTTAAACCTCAACAAGGGCTGAGAGAAGGGCTGAGAAAAATTTCCAAAGCCATTTTAGTAGCTTCCAGAAACTCAGTATACTTTCCTTATGATAGTTGAAGGAAACATTTTTTTGCAAAAGAACTGAGTTTGTATGTTTCATTTAAATATATTCAGTTTTCTTTGGAGCATTTAAGTAAACTAAAAGTTTATGTACTATGTTTCATTGTTAATGTTTGATAATGAATGCATGTTGTAAAGAAGATACTTTTAATAGTATTTACTATGTTTAGCATGTTTCAGGCATTTTGAGAAAGAGAATCTTACGCCTTATGCTGTGTCGCTTCATGATAGGAGACAGTGGCTTAAATGAGAATCTTGGGTAAACTGTTCTCATTGTTGGCCGTCAAGCAGGACTGGACCTTTTGGGAAGGATAATGTTTACAAATTGTGGCAACTTCATGTTAAAATTTTTTTTCCCAATTGTAGGAATCTCCTATTATTCTTAGAGATGGAAATGGTACAATCTATCCAATGGCAAAAGATTGTATGGGTGGGATAAGAGACCCTGACTGGCTTGATCTTCCACCTATTAGTAGCCTTGGAATGGGTGTTCATTCCTTAACAAATCTTCCTGCTAACTCAACCATCAAAAAGAAAGCTGCTATTATCATTATGGCTGTTGAGGTAAAATATTTTCTTTACTACAGAATTATGCGCATTTTTTCTCTTGCATTTTTCACATTCTGCTTAAAGCAGCTTTAGGTTTAGATAGTGATGTTTAACTCGTTGCATTTTCACTATTTCAGAGAAACTGATTTCAGCAGGAAATTCTCTTAGAAACAAGAAAGCACAAACAAATTTATGTAGTAAAGTGAAAGAACCATTTTTTGGAGTACATGGCTTGTGTGTCAAGATTTTAACTAACAGTATTTTTAAAGCATTATTTTAAAACTATTACCTTTGTGTTTACTGTCAGTATTCAATTTTACTTGTTATATGGGTGCACAGTTTTTTCTGATGGATCCAACAGCTTCTTTTCTTGTGAATACAGCTTTTATTAAAAACTTCATTGCTTTAAGAAGAATTACTTTTTTCACCTTATATTTGGAACATACATTAGAAAATTATGATAATAGAGTGAAATTTTTTTCACTTGAGTTGCCTGTAGACTTCTGTACTAATCTGTGGTGCTGTATGAATTTTCTTATATCATCTACAGCTTGTAGAAACCCGTCAGTGATTTGATGCAGTTTAGTTAGATCTGCTCTGTGCTTTGCTGCCTCCTGGAGGTATTGTGTATCTGCTAGACTGATTGCTTTCACAATGGAGTATTCAGCCACTGTGGAAAAGCTTGTTATATATGGGGAGAGCCCCCAGACTTTCAACAGCTTCTATTTGTTCAATTATCAATGTATATATCACTTTCTTGGAACAAATATGTAAGAGGTATTTAATGTAGACTCCTTAGTTTTTTTCAGTTGTGCCACATTTCTCACATTACATATAGCCATGAAATAGAAATAATCTGTCTGAAGAACCCAGCTGTGATGCCAAAGGCATACATTTATGAGCCTGGTAGCTTCTGCCGCTTAAGCCTATTTACTTAAAGCTGTGCCTGAATGCGTGCTGTTTTCTGTTTTAGCAATGTTTTGATTGAGGTGATACACATTCTCAGCAGTTCCTGCACTGACTTCCAGAGAATGTCCTAGATTTAGATCTTTCTATTAATTTCGAAAGACTGAAAACTTACGAAACTTGTATGTTTGCATTTGTATTTTAAATTGATAATTTTTTTTTTGAGTACAGAAACAAACTTTAATGCAGCACATCCTCCGATGTGACTATGAGGCTTGCAGACAATACCTGATGAATCTTGAACATGCAGTTGTCTTGGATCAGAATCCACAAATGCTGCAGACATTCCTTGGCCATAGATGTGACGGAAACCGTAATATTCTGCATGCTTGTGTGTCTGTATGCTTTCCAACCAGCAACAAAGAAACTAAAGAGGAAGAGGGTGAGCTCAACAATATCATGAAAATAATTTGAAAATAAACTTAGGCATTTTCAAGAATGTCTGAAATAAAGGCTGCCTTCTTTGTATGGGTATCCTTAAATTTGGCACCTAAAATGTGTCTTATCTCTCAAAGGTGCTGAGACATTTTTATTACTCATCAGGGTGTATAAGAATTCCATAGTTAAGAATACTAAGCTGGTCTTTATTGATTGTAAAAGTCGAACTTTTCACATGCACATGTTAATCTTAGATGAAAACAAGTATTTTTCCACCTTTATATCACTAGTAAGCTTTCAAGAGAAATTATATTTATTGTTTTTCAAGTTTCGTAGTATATATTAATTCCTCCGAATAAGAAATGCTTCTTGCAGTTGATATGTATTAAGAAATGTGAAAGAATGACTTTCTGTTAATGTCCATTACTGATACCATTTAAAAATGTCTATTTAATACTGTTATGTAAAATGTATGTTAACAGAACAAGGTTGCTAAGTCAAGCACTCAAAAACTAGGAAATGCCAGAATTAAGTTTACCCGTGTGCTATACGTGGGTATGCGTTGTGAAATGGTCTTTAATTACACCGTCGTACTATTTTTTCCACAGGACTACCTCATTCAGTGCACAAGATGGACGGTGCTCACCGAATGGGTAGCTATTCAATATTTCTTTTTATCCTCATCATTCAGTGTGTGGCCCCATTCCTTACTTATTGCACACCATACAAATCCTGCACTGAATAATGAATGAACTTCCTTGTGGGATTTTTGTATGGTGCTGTCATTGAATTTTAGTCATTTATAGACCTTAATTGTTCTTTATATCCCTCTTTATAAAGTGGGGGTAATGCTGCAGCTTTCTCATCTCTCGAAGGTATTATAGCTTGAAGTTTTTCTGTATTCAAAGCTTTTAACTAATTTTGGGAGTTCTGTTTGAGAAGCTTAGGGCCTGATTTCATTTCTTTTTTTTTTTTTATTTTTTTATTTAGTAGGTGTTATTCTGAAACACTTATTTCTAGAGCTGGATTAATAGTAGTTTTAGTTGTTCTATGAATGTTAGTTATTTCTGTGAGTGAGGCACCTTCCAGAAATTAGTAAAATGTTATCTGTAAAAAATTGTTTGACAAAGTTCTGTGTGCTGTTAGATGTGGCAGAAATCCGTTCCAGTTCTCCACGGTGATGTTCAGTGGCGTTAAACACGAAGCAGTGCTTTCCCCCTCTCCTTGCCAAGCTGTTGCTACCTTACTACTCACCTTCCAAATGTTGCAGCAAACAAGGCAGAAACAGCTTGCTCGTTGTACAAACTTTCATCTTTAGTGTGTCGTCCATCCTGTGCACTGATTGAGGCAGGGGTCTTGTGGAAGGGGAACAAAAAACCCCAAACAAAAAAAAAAAACCCCAAAACAAACAAACAAAAAACCCCGAACTGTGTAACTCAAGATTGTTTTACTATAAACACACAAGGAAGCTGAAATAAGGATGCATGGGCAAACTTAAATCTGACTCTTCCTAATTTGAGTGCTTATCTTTGCAACCTTGACATTTTTTCAAGTAACTTCATTTGGATGTAATTTAACTGAAAAAATGAAAAACGTGAACCTGATACTTCTAATACCCCTCTGCCTCTCTCTTTTTCCCCTCACAAAAATTGTTTTAAAAGGGGGTTCATATCTTTAGATTCAAATTGCATTTACCTTACACTGTAGCCGTTAGTGATGGATATTAGGACAAGCTCAATTTCCCTGCATCATCTGGAGGGCAGTCATGACTGGTGTTACTGTCTGTAAGCTATATAGCCATCTGTTAAACTGTGAAAGAAGTTTGATTTAGGAGTAAAGGCTTAAATTTCAGGCTCCAGATACTATTTATTTTCCTTAAGAATTGCGGAACTTAGTGCCCCTTCCCAGCTAGAACCTTCCTGAGATCCTTCACTTTTATTCCTATCCTCCTTAAGTGCCAGAAGGGGAATATTGAGGGAAGGGATAAGCTTTTAGTGTTCCCAGATCCTATGCCTAGTTTCACCATAGCTCCTGCAGTGTTGGATAAATGAATTAAAGTAAAAGCATCTCCAGACCTGCAAAGCTGGGGAAAGCTGCTCTGTTTCTCTGTGATTTGGTATCTCTTCAGTCTTGTCAACAGAAAGGATCTTGGAAAAGGCAGATCCAAAGAAATATCTAAAGCACGTGAAATCATTAGAGTTATGATACTGAATTTTAGATAACTTTAGTAAATACCCGTGAAGTGAGGTTTTTTTAGAGAATTGGGACAGATTTCATTAGACAACAAAAGAGCAAATTGCTGTTAAAACCAGAACATTTACAATTGATTGGTCTCCAGAAATGAATACTAACTCCTCTGTGTGAGGGGTCCAGAAGTATGATGTGGTGTGTCATGAGTTAAGAGAACTAATGGATCTTAGAAAGGAGTACAGTGCAAATAGAATGGCAATTCAGTTACCACTACACGTCAACTAGTATAGAACTGAGGGCACAAGATAATATTCTTCTAAGCGCTTGATAGTCATCTGCTGTGGGTAGTTAATGATTTTTGTCTAAGAAACCTCACATGCTTGAGAAGCAAAACCTGAGATCTTTTTCTACTTCAGGTAATGATGAATATAAAGATTTAAAGAATAAAGATACTATAAAAGCTGACAAACATCATCAAATTATCTTATTCTGTCAACTCAAGGTTAAAGGTATTAATAGGTACATTCTTGTTTAAAAGAAAAAAACAAAAGAAAGGGGGGAAAAAACCAGCTAATTATCCAGGTCTTAGTGTAGTCAGTGGTGAAAATATGAATGCAGAAGATGGTGACTGTCATTTTGAAAAGCCTTTAAATGGAAAGTGAGCACTAGCTGTAGCAACCTTGAATCATGTCCTGAAAGATCTATCAGAGTCACTTTAAGGATTTTTTTCTTTTTTTTTTTTTTCTCTCCCAGAAATACATTTTCCTTCTAGTTTGTACCAAAATTTGTCATTTGCTCTGTTGAAAGGAAAATTGCCCCTCTCCTGGCCTCTTGTCATGCTGAAAGTGTCTTTTCCTTCAGTTCTTTTTGGATCCATGGCTGTAGTGATTCATAATTTGCTATGTAGTAGCTATGCAATCTTCAATTGTCAGTAGCTTCTAAAGAAGCAATAACTGTTGCTCTGTGCAAACGTTTTATGGCTGACTTCACTGTTTATCTATGTATTTATCTTGCAGATAAATATATCTGTGTTAGGCCTTTGATTCAGGTGGCTGCTTCAAGTTGTGCCGTAGCTGTGCAGCTGGGTATCTTTTTATATTCTGTATAGCACTTGGCACAGTATGGTCCTCATTATGACTAGGACCTTTAGGTGTTATGGTGCTTAGGGTTTTAGATGTTAGAAGAAATACTTATTGTTAATGATGTCAACTGGTTGTGCTACCTTGTTATATTCATTATGCTTAGTTTTTCTAAGCATGCTCAGGAGTAGAGTGTATCTTACAAGCCCACAGTTTTGCATTGCTGTTCATAGCTGCTCATTGTTGAAGTGTGGTGTTTGGATTTGTTGGGTTTTTTTTGTGATGTCCTGGGGTTTTTTTGGTTGTCATTCCTTTTTATAGCTTTGACTCAGCAAGTGTCTGGAATCAGCTATGTGATAGGTCCTTGTCTCTTGATGATTCTGAACACAAAGCTTGTTCTGGAATTTGGGTGTCTTAAATTTCCTTCCTTTATGGCCTTTTAGAAACCAAATCCAAGCAGAAACATGTTTAAGCTCATCCAAAATAAAAATTTGTATATGAACCTACTTTATCCTTCTAAATCTTAAAAAAAAAATTCAGGGAACGTTTTATGATTAGTTACATTTCATACTTTATACTCTTTCTGTATAGTTTTTCCTAAGTGAAAGTTTGACACTAATAGTTTTCTTAATTTTTCAGAAGCAGAGCGCTCTGAAAGAAATACATTTGCTGAACGGCTCTCAGCTGTGGAAGCTATTGCAAATGCAATCTCTGTTGTATCAAGTAATGGTCCAGGAAATCGGGCAGGATCATCAAGCAGCAGAAGGTAAACTGAATAATGCTTTCTCTTTTTTTTTTCTGTATGGTAATTTTGGTATTAATTACAATCTCTTACTAATTCTTTCCTTCAGTCTAGCTTAAAAATGGACTCTATTGCTAATTGAAAGTCAGATTTCAATTCAGGCCCCAAACTAGAGCTCGGAGGTTTTTTTGAAGCCTTTTCTGGGGGGAGAGCTAATGGTAGCATATTTCTAAACTAATTTGTGTTTTCTGGCTTGGGACGTTGTCTCCTTATTTGTAAAGTGGAAACACTCATCCTTGTGGGGAAAGAGAATTTAGGGATAAGCTCCTATGTTCTTCGTATTTCTGTGATGGTAACTGAGTGATGCTCACATCCAGGGAATCTGAGGGTATCTGTACTGAGTTCTGGTCAGCTCAGATGATGGATGAGGGCATAGTATAATTTTTTTCTTAGCTTTGTAGCCAAAGCAGTTGACAGAAAATTATATCTTTATCCTTCCAAAGCTACAGTCCTCATCACTGTGATCTTTTTGTTATGGTATGCGAATAACAGTAAGGGTTGAAGCTTCCCTACCACTTTCTGTAGGAGATATTACTCTTACGAGGAAGTGCAAAGAAACAAAACCAGGTTTTACCTTTTTGTATCACTGGGTTCTTTTGTTTTTACCTTACTCCTACCACCTTTCCCTATAGTAAGATGATAAAGGATTTTTTGAAATTGTTTACAGACTGTCCTCAGTAAAGTAGTATTTTCATATTAGATAGTTTTAAACAAATAACTCCTTTCAAAAAATTCTTTTTCAAGCCTCTTTTTAATTCCTTAAATAACCTTTTATTGCACTTAGACTGTAAAAAACAGCAGCAACCAGAGCAAATCCTTGCATAAGCTTAACACCCCCAGCCATGAACTTAGGTTAAAAGCAGTGTCAAATAGTGGTAATAATGCCGATCAGCTGCTGCTCCCTGCAAGAGGTAGTGCTGTGGTGACTAGGGGTGTGTTCTGGGCTCAGGTCTGTCTTGATACCTTGCTGACTGGCTCTTCTTCCAAGGCCATTACATTGTTAAAACAAAGTGGAATACAGGAATGAAAAATACCCTTTTGCTGATTCTTCTCTGTGCTGAAGAAAAATGGAGATAAGAAGAGTTTGGGTTCCTTTTTTTCAGTGTGATATTCTGCTTTAAAATGTTCTAATTATAAATTAAAATGAGATTGTATTTTTACCTTGGTTTTGTATTCAGTTTGAGGTTAAGGGAAATGATGAGAAGATCCTTGAGAGCTGCTGGATTGGGCAGACATGAAGCTGGTACTTCATCAAGTGATCATCAGGATCCAGTTTCTCCACCAATAGCTCCTCCCAGCTGGGTTCCAGATCCTCCTGCAATGGATCCGGGTAAGCCTACTTATGTATCACAGAATGTAGAATGATAAATTTAATAAAGGAACTGTTGGTTTTTAAGGTGAATCTCTTTAATTTCCACATGAGACTAAAATACCTAGTGTCATTGAGGTAACAAGACGTGCTTTAAGAGTTTACTGAAGACATAAAAGCTGTTTATAAATCCAGTTTGTGTCTTTCTGACACTGGTGTCAAACTTCTGTGAAGTGTGTTTTGTAATGTTGAGTTACATCACTAATCTAGGAATGTGGCCGTTTGTAGGGAAGAGTACCAGTTGAATACAGAAAACCTGCAGTGTGTTAGACATTGCAGAAAGAGCATGTTGTTAGGGATGTTTTTATGTATTGATATACATCCTGCTGTTCTGTTTACTGAAAGATGGTGACATTGATTTTATCCTGGCCCCCGCTGTGGGATCTCTTACCACAGCAGCGACTGGCACCGGCCAAGGACCTAGCACCTCCACGATACCAGGTGAGGACACATCTTCTCTGATTATGCTTTAGAAGGAAAATGATCTCAAAAGCTGTCTCTGCTTGCACAGGCTTTCTGCCTATGAAAATGCCTCTTATCAGATGAAGACTGGATTGAAGCAGAATTTCACAAGTGTGCAGAAAGTACATGAAGCACCATGCGATTTTATGTAAAAACTATTTTATGCCTGGGGAATGACAAATATGTAAAGATATTGTAATCAGTATCAAATTGGGATTACAGTCTGTATTTCAGAATGTAATTTGGAAGTGAAATTTACAGTACTTCAGTGAAGTGTTGCTGAAACTGGCAAACCACTGAATAATCAATCTACTGATTAATCATCCCAGTGAAACATCGAATTATTTACTTTTCATAGTTAGTCATTTTTTATGGAAAAACTGTTTCTCTGCAATTCTTTTTCTCGTTACAGGTCCTTCTACTGAACCATCTGTAGTGGAATCAAAGGATCGGAAGGCAAATGCTCATTTCATACTGAAATTACTGTGTGATAGTGTTGTTTTACAACCTTATCTTCGAGAATTGCTGTCGGCCAAGTAAGGATTTTCATATGAATTTTCACTATTCTTTGTAATGTTTTGTCACCTGAAATTTATTACATAGAAGCCTCCTTAAAAAGGTTATTTAGAGGCACATTTATTTAAAGGAGAATGTTGGAATGTTGGCTGTTTGCATCCTGCATTTCTTAAAATTTCTCTATTTCACAGAAGTAAAACAAATATAAAAGGTTGATTATTTACCTGATGTTTTTTCTGTTTGCACAAAATTAGCAGTGCTAAGTTTTCATATATTTGTTTCCTACGTCTTCTGTTACACAAAAAAATATTCAGTATGTTTTAACTTGTCTGCTGTTTTTCTCCATAGGGATGCAAGAGGCATGACACCGTTTATGTCGGCAGTTAGTGGCCGGGCGTATCCTGCTGCAATTACAATTCTAGAAACTGCACAGAAAATTGCTAAAGGTACAGCAGTTCCAGTATTTATTAGTGTGTGGTTTCCTTCTAACATTTGGCATATGTACAGATTAATTATTTACAGCACTTTTTTTGTGAGTGAAATATGTGCTTGAGCAGTGAGTGAAGGTGGTGAACAGCTCTTTCGAAAAGACTGTGTATTGCTGTATCTTTTGAGAGTATCTTCCTCTTTTGTAGTGTGTTTTATAGGTTTCTGAGTGTTATTGGTTTTGTGTTCTTTATAGTCTTTTCAGAATTTCATTGCTTTACGAACATCAATGGATTAAAGTAACATTTTTCAGTAGTACCTGGAACTTCTTTCTTTGAATTGCAAAATTCAAATATGATAAAGCAGTATGCCAAGCTGAAGCCTGTTCCTGTAAAGGCTCCTATACAAACGCATTTTGTGACTCTTCCCACGTTGGTATTTAAGAGAAGTATGTGAAGTTAGACTTAAAGAGAAACTCAGGCAGGTTAGAACTGTGGTGTGACGAGGTCTGTAGGACTTATAAGAGTATTGCCCATAAATGATTTTTTAATTCTTCAAAATGGTGTTCCACTGAATTGATTAGCATATCAGAGAATTCAAAACTTTGGAAGAGTTGGTGACTATTTTCCGGGCAGCAATTTGCAGCAGCTTCTACAAGAAATGCCTCTAATGTGACAAGCAGAAAGCTTTCTAAAGAAGCTGTTTATTAGAACTTCTAATCCTGTGTGGGATTCAGGAATGCCAAATGTCTGTCAAGGATGGGTTCTGTTGGTGGATTTTGTTATTTTTCCAGGTTATTTCTAACATGGGTATTGTATTGTTTTTTTAGCTGAAGCAACTTCGAGTGAAAAAGAAGATGATGTGTTCATGGGAATGGTTTGTCCTTCTGGTACAAATCCAGATGACTCTCCTTTGTATGTTTTGTGTTGTAACGATACATGCAGTTTTACATGGACTGGAGCAGAACATATTAACCAAGTAAGGCTTTTCTTTTTAAGTAAATAAATGTGCTTCAACTATGTATTGTGTTAGTCTACTAATCTAACTTTTAAATTATTAAAGTTGCATTGTTTTAATTGCTGTGACTTTTAAGTCTGCCTCC
This sequence comes from Phaenicophaeus curvirostris, assembly GCF_032191515.1. Classification (NCBI taxonomy): domain Eukaryota; kingdom Metazoa; phylum Chordata; class Aves; order Cuculiformes; family Cuculidae; genus Phaenicophaeus; species Phaenicophaeus curvirostris. Next base: position 77,747,521 of record NC_091394.1, on the reverse strand, counting down.
TCCTAATTGCTTTGTACTCTCCAAGTTGGCTCTGTCGGTCAGAACATGGCTTATGCGCGTGGCTTTGGCAAAAATTCCTGTGGAAACAGCTCTCTGAAGACAGGGAGTAGTCTTAACTAACAACAAAGTTTCACTTTCTAGATTTGACTTACTTCTAAGTCAAGGCATCATTTTGAACAAGTGCTATTTTATTGTAACCTGAAATGCTATGAAATTGAAAGCCCTGTAGGGAGAAAACTGTGTATAATATTTTTGGTAAATTTTTTTTAGGATATATTTGAATGCCGAACATGTGGCCTATTGGAATCTCTTTGTTGTTGCACAGAATGTGCAAGGGTCTGTCACAAAGGACACGACTGCAAGTGAGTATTGTGTTCTGTTTCTTATAAATAAATCAATATTTTGTAGTTTTGTTTGTTTACGGATAGTTAATATGTTTATTCCTTGGCTGAAGTGTTCAGATATTGGAGAATAGGAGATTAATATAGTATGGTAAATATCTTCTGTTCTGCTCAGTTTTAGCTGCCAAAATTGCGCTGGGCGGGGGCTAAACCGTGACATCTTCTTTTCCTTCTGCTTAGTAAGATTTATTTCATGAGTCAGAGTTAAAAGAGTAACCTGAAACAGTCTTGTACTTTTCATTTTGCAGAGTTAGAGTAAATGAATTAAGTCTAACACCCTCAAAGTACTTAACATTCTAAGAATAATGTATCTGAATAATACTGTTTTCATTTAGAGAGTCTCTAGGAGTTTTCTGAAGCCAGTGAATCATGATAACAAACCATTCTTTTAAACTTCGAGAAAGAAGTGTAGTGTGGTATATTAATCTAAGATCTACTTTAATAAAGGGAAAAGTGAGCAGGCAGTCAAATGAACGGTCGCAATGTCTGTGATTAAACAGCCAAAGCTTGGAAGCTGCAGGTGTTTTGGAAATGTTACAGCATTAGTATCCTAGCTATAATAAGCTAACAGATACAATTGTAAAGATATTCTCAGCATTGTAACAATTACTGAGATTTTATTGCACGTCATAAGGATTTCCAGTTTAACTGTCCTGGCTGGAGGCTGTTTGGGGAAGAATAAATGGTCTTGGATGAGTTTTACTAAGGCACTATGAAAAGCTCTATAGTGAAACTACCCGCCTAAAATGAGTATGGGGGAAAAAAGAATAGCAAATGCCAATTATTTCCAGATATAAACTCTGCATTTCTCTTAAGCAAGGTTTTGGCATTTTGCTACTATAATAAAGCAAACACTCTCGTAGGAATCTTAATGTGTACACTAACACCCTCAGCCTGTGTAGAAAATATTCGGTATGTTATTGAACAGTGTTGGAACTCACCTTATCTATTTCTTGTAGGCTCAAACGAACATCTCCAACAGCCTACTGTGATTGCTGGGAAAAGTGCAAGTGTAAAACACTAATTGCTGGACAAAAGTCTGCTCGCCTTGATCTCCTTTACCGCCTGCTTACAACCACAAATCTTGTGACCATGCCAAATAGCAGGCAAGTTCTCAATTGCAATGACTAAGACAGAATAATTTTTATTATTTTGAAAAGTGTGGCATATAATATCTCCACTAATCATTTTTCCATTACAGAGGAGAACATCTGCTGCTGTTTTTAGTACAGACAGTTGCAAGGCAAACCGTGGAACACTGCCAGTACAGACCACCTAGAATTAGGGAAGATCGTAATCGTAAAACTGCAAATCCTGAAGGTAAGAGTTGTTTCAGTGGAAGAAATGGCAAATTCCGCATTTCAGTACCTCTTTCTTACACTGCTTTTTTGCCTTTAGATTCTGATATGCCCGATCATGATTTAGAACCTCCTCGATTTGCTCAGCTTGCTTTGGAACGTGTTTTGCAAGACTGGAATGCACTGAAGTCCATGATAATGTTTGGCTCCCAGGAAAATAAAGACCCGTGTGTATTTACAAATAGTTGTCAATGTAAAGTTTGATCTGATGTTTGAGACCTGCAGACTTATATAAAATTTATTTTCTTTCTTTCTGTTTTTTCCAAGTCTTAGTGCAAGCAGTAGGATAGGTCATCTTCTGCCTGAAGAACAAGTTTACCTTAATCAGCAGAGTGGAACTATTCGCTTGGACTGTTTCACACACTGCCTTATTGTCAAGTGTACAGCAGACATTTTGGTAAATGCTCTTAATGTAGATTTTCTGAATAATGTGATATTATAGTGTATCTCAGGTGGTATGCTTGGAGACTAACTTGAATATTAATTAACTTCAAGTTAGTTGGTTTTATGAATTTATACTGTTAAGACTGTGGTATGCCTTTGAATCTTAATGTGTTTTGTTTCATGCTTCTAAATTACACACCATTATTGGGTTGTAATGACCTGTTTCTACAGCTCTTAGATACTTTGCTGGGTACTCTGGTAAAGGAATTGCAAAACAAGTATACGCCAGGACGCAGGGAAGAAGCTATTGCTGTTACAATGAGATTCCTGCGTTCTGTGGCAAGAGTGTTTGTCATTCTCAGTGTGGAAATGGCTTCCTCCAAAAAGAAAAAGTAAGTAGTTGGAGGGGGGGGGGGTGGTGGTTGTGGTGGTGATTTGGGGTTTTTTTTATTCAAATACTTTTTCTCTTATGTGAGTTAATACAAATCAACAAAAGAGAAACATCAGAATTAATTTGCAGTCTGTAGGCAGTGTTGTGTGGAAAGGTGCAAGCATCAGGATTGCACATGTAGCTTTGTAATACAGTGCTTTTTAAACACACTTATTCATGCTGAACGTTTCTGTTTAAAATGTTAGGATTTTTTAAAGTAGGTTTTTTTTAACATGTTAAGATTAATATCTGTGGTTGTTTGTCAGTAATAATTTGATATCCAGTCTTAGTCTTCAATTCTTGAATAATAAATGTTTTTTTAACTGACTTGAATAGCTGTGCATATTGTTGCTAAACACATACAAATGTATGTATCTGTTAAAGATAATTGTCCTGACTTGTTGAAAAAAACTTGACATTGCCATGAAGTTTTTTGTACAAAAAGATATATATGTGACTTCTATTTTTCCATATTTCCTTTTCTAGCAATTTTATTCCACAGCCAATTGGAAAATGTAAACGTGTATTCCAGGCGTTATTGCCCTATGCTGTTGAAGAGTTGTGCAATGTAGCAGAATCTTTAATTATCCCAGTCAGGATGGGAATTGCACGTCCTACTGCACCGTTTACTCTCGCTAGCACTAGTATAGATGCCATGCAAGGGAGTGAAGAGCTGTTTTCTGTGGAGCCTCTGCCACCTAGACCATCATCTGACCAGTCTAGCAGGTAGAATTCAATAAATCTCATTATTTGTTCTTTTCAAAGATTTGTTAAAGGTGGTTTTAGTTTAGGTTTTTGTTAGCATTTCATTAACAGAAGTATGCTGAAGCTTCTTATTCCGGCCAAGCATTTTGGCAGTACTTTCCTACTGACAGATTTCTACAGTAGTTTACATTCGTTGTAACAGCCGGAGGTCTACATCCACTTATTTTGCGTTTTTTTTAAAAGTTCTAGTCAATCTCAGTCATCCTACATCATAAGGAATCCTCAGCAAAGACGAATCAGCCAGTCACAGCCAGTTCGTGGCAGGGATGAAGAACAAGATGATATTGTTTCAGCAGATGTGGAAGAGGTCAGTTTTCTTTTTCTGTGTTGTTTTTTCTTCTCAGTACAGCACATAATGCATTGGTACATACTTTATCTGAGCCAGAAATCCACTTATCAAGACCTCCAGCTTGCAAAAGTTAATACTTAGTACTTCATGATGTCCTTTGTGCCATGAGCATTCTGTTTTTACAAAACTTTTGATTGTTGTTTTGTATTCAACAATATTTAGTCGTTTCAGAGTATACTAGGTGAGTTGCATTTGACAGAATAAAGTATGATTTAGAATCCAATGCATACATCTGTAATTTCCTTCATACGTAATCTTGTGCTACATTATACCTCCCTGTTGAAAACTTCAGGTCTTTCAGCAGATGGTTGCTATTATGTAGGTCTTATTAGAGAACTAGAGAGTCATCTGCCAGGATGATAGTTCTTCAGTATTTAAAAACTAATTCTAGGTTTTGTAGTCACTTTACCCTTTCAGCATTAAAATCTAGTGTCCAAAGCTGTCTTTTATTTGTGGGTTTGATTTTTTTTCCCCCCCCCCCACAACGCTGTGGACTATACAACCCTGCACAACTGCTGTAGCTCTGAGTTCACTTCCTATTCAGTTGTGAGGTTATCTTTCTTAGAGGTGTTTTTTGTTTCTTAGTTTCAAATTTTGCACTACATTTTTTAAAATATCTGATTTATCTCTGATATGGAAGATATTCTGGCATAAAATTACAATGCTTTTTCCAGGTTGAGGTAGTTGAGGGGGTAGCTGGTGAAGAAGACCATCATGATGAACAAGAAGAGCATGGTGAAGAAAATGCTGAAGCAGAAGGACAGCATGACGAACATGATGAAGATGGTGGGTATAAAGTACATCATGCTCATTGCTGCTTGGATGAACAAACCAAGAAATATCTTTGCTGTCACAAAAAATTATTTGGGAGACTTGTGTGAGTTGAGAGAATTCAGTGGTTTCGAACTACACATCTTTCAAAAGTAGATGGGTAAAATTACAGATAACTTGTGGTAGGCGAGCACATGAGCATTTTTATTTTTCTATTTATACATGAGAAGGATTTTTAAAAATACCCACAACACCAAATGGTTACTATGTGCTTAGTTAACAAGATCTGTTTTGCCTTTTGTATTTCCTGCTGTAAAATGTTGACATAAACTATTTTGAAGGACTAGAAAAATAGCTCAGCTCTTATGTGACTAATGATAGTATGGTGGTTATGGTAGATATGTTCTCAAAAGGGATCTGAATCATGGTGACCCAGTTTTCAAACCAATCACAAAATATTAAATTATGGTTCAATATTTTGTCCACAAAATCAGTCCATTATGTATGAAAATTCTTGATGTTAATGTGACTTGACTTGTGTTAGTTAGTTTGGGAATAGGTACCTCAAAGCTATGATTTGAAAAAAAAATTATTATGTGCCTTTATGTTTCTAGTAAGCCCGTTTACTCTACAGGAAATCTGTTCACTTGCTGAGCATTCAGAAAATTTAATTCTCAAAACTTTAACTTGAATAGAACCTATATTTTTTAAAGAGAATTTTTTTTCAAGCTTTCAGGTGTTCCCTAGGTATTTAAAGAGCATATGGTTAACTGTCCTAATAAGTGTGCATGAAGAGTTGTGGAGTCTTTTGGCTTGAATGACTAATTCTGAATCCTTTAAAATCTTAATTTTCAGAGTATTGAATGTGTACGTACAGTACAGAGTGAGAGGGCCAGGGTTTGCTAATTGCTGGAAAATAAGAAAATATACTTGAAGTATTGCTGTGTGTTTGCACTGCTTTTATGACTTCTCCCTGCATATGTGTTAACTCCTGCTATAGTTAAGAGGCTCTGGATTTTGTGTAATGTGTCTTATATGAGACACTACAGTCATTCCATTTTTTTCTTTCTAATGAGGTGGTTTTTACGTTGTTTTCATAGGCAGTGATATGGAGTTGGATTTGCTAGCTGCTGCTGAAACAGAAAGTGACAGTGAGAGTAACCACAGTAATCAGGACAATGCTAGTGGGCGCAGAAGTGTTGTCACTGCAGCTACTGCTGGGTCAGAAGCAGGTACGCCGCATCATCTTGTGTTTAATCTAGTTGTTTCTGTTTAGACTTTAGGATTAAGTTGTACAGGAAGAAGGAAGTTTGTTAGCGATTGAATATGACTTTAACAAGGGCAGGACTGGCTTCACCTAAAAAATACTATTCTTTTCTAGACTGTATACAGCACTCCAGAGATATACTGGAGAAATTACTTGCTTCGCAACTAGATTGGACAGAGCAAGAATTACCTGGTTATGACATTTAAACAAATAGCTTTCCCTTGTAGTAATCTGGTTTTCTCTTTATTTTTTTTCCTTTTCACTCAGCTTCTTCCTTCCCATGTCTACCTTCTCCACATTTCCTGTTTTTACTTCGCTTTTCCTTTACCCATAATTGTAAGGTACTGCGCAGAGTTTTTGGACACAGAGATGTGCTAAAATGTGGCCAGTATTTTTTTGGTCTTATGGAGCTTCTGCATTTGTTAACCAGAGGTTACCTTGCACTCTTGTGAAGTGAAATGAAATGTTTTCACTCATTTTTAGTGTGGAAGTTAGGTATAGTTTAAAACAAAACACAAAACCTGATCAAGCATTTTAAGGCTTTTTGAAAGAATCTACAGTGCAGTTTGGAAGCATAATTTTTAGAATTCATTGCCTGGAGACAGAATCAGTGAAGAATTTTTAAACCAAATTACTTCTTAATTTATCTTTTGAAATGTAAGTAATCTTGCTGCTTTTTCATGAAAACTATGGAAAGTAGGCAGTATTGCTATATGGATAATTTATAAGTGGTACTTGAACCTCTGTAGTACATGTAGGTTTTTTTCATGGAGAAAGTTCACAACGCTGACATGATACCTGTATACATGCGCTCATGTGCAGTTGTCTCTTACTGTTTATTTCTCATTTTCCTCAACAGGAGCTAGCAGTGTTCCAGCATTTTTTTCTGAAGATGACTCTCAATCAAATGATTCCAGTGACTCTGATAGCAGCAGCAGTCAGAGTGATGACATAGAGCAGGAGACCTTCATGCTTGACGAGCCTCTGGAAAGAACCACAAACAGCTCACATGCCAATGGTGCTGCCCAAGCTCCCCGTTCCATGCAATGGGCTGTACGTAATACCCAAAACCAGAGGACCACTAGCACTGCTCCTTCTAGTACGTCAGCCCCAGCAGGCAAGTCTGAGTAAAATGCATGAGTGTCGGTTAACTCTGGTTTTGTTCCTTCCTCTATTTTCACTTCTTAAGTACGAAATATTATTTGTCTTAAAAGGGCAATGCTTACCTTATCTTGACTGCTATAGTTCTGAATTTGAATTAAAAAGAGGAAGGATTTGTTCTGATTCTTAGGAAAAGAGTATGCTTACTGTATCTAGTTACAGTTGTGGTGTCACTAATATTTACAAGTTTATTTCCAGAAATGTTCATTATATCAGTCAATACAGAAAATACATAGCAAAGACTTAATAAATCTGTTAATGTCATGCCTTCTTTTATGTTTAGCGAGTTCAGCGGGCTTGATTTACATTGATCCATCAAACTTACGTCGGAGTGGTACCATCAGTACGAGTGCTGCAGCAGCAGCAGCAGCACTTGAAGCCAGCAATGCAAGCAGCTATTTAACATCTGCAAGCAGTTTAGCAAGAGCATACAGTATCGTGATACGGCAGATATCTGATCTGATGGGTCTGATTCCCAAGTACAATCATTTAGTATACTCCCAGATCCCAGCTGCAGTGAAGCTGACTTATCAAGATGCAGTTAACTTGCAGGTAAGAATGTCCAAATCTCTCTAGGGAAACATAATTTCAATACAGTTTTGGGGTTTTTGTAAATAAAATTATAGAATTGTTCAGGTTGATAGTGACCTCTGAAGATTGCTTTAGTCCAAATTCCCTGCAGGGTCAACAAAGAAGGCTTCTCAGGATTGTGTCTGGTTAGGTTTTGAGTATCTCCAAGGACAGAGACTCCACAATATCTCTGGGCAACCTGTTAACTCAACTCTTAGTAAAAAGGTGGGATTTTTGAGGTTTAAATGGGCTTTCCAAGTGTTTCAGTTTGTGCCTATTGGCTGTTGTCCATTCATTGGATATCACCAAGAGGAGTCTGGCACTTTATATGTAATACCTTTTTATCAGGTGTTTGTACACGCTAATGAGATCTTCCTGAATTTGTTTCTTGAGTCTAAACTGTCCCAGCTCTCTCAGCCTCTCCACATATGAGAGACAACGTAGGCTGAAGTACCTGTAGTTACAAACTCCATTAAATTGTTTGTGTTCTGAGTATGCATATTCTTTCAAAAAAACAAATTTGTTAGGATGTTAGGGTGGTTTTCTTTTTTTTTTTTTGTTCAAGTAAGTCTGATGATCTCTAATAGTTAAGTCAGGATTGATTGCTCTGGAGACACTAGTGATTTCTGCTAGCGATCTTTTGCCCTGTTCTTTCTGATGTGAATTGTTGAGTCTATAAAAGAAGAAAGCAAGGGCCAAATCAGCAAATGAGATAAAAGATTTGTACAGGTGAATTTACTGTTCACTGTCCATTGCTTTGGGGACATGATCATCCTTTCCCTGTTATGTGCAAGTTCTTTATCACTGTGCTCTTGGATGTTGATTTTGAAAATATATGTAAAATACATCTTTAGAGAAAATATTTGAATAAGGCGACTGATATCTGGCATGCATAGAAAGAAGTTTTAGAGACTAACAGCACAGGAGGAACTTCACTGTGTTCAGGAAGTATGTGTCAACTTTCTTGTGGGTGTAGCGTATAGAGTGAAATCACCTGTATTGGATTTAGTAGAAAAATCAACTGTCAGAATAGCGTCACAGCTTTGAGGAACCCAGGAAATGAAGTGATGATGTATTTTCTTAGTAGTACTGTGTGTTGGGATGTGAAAAGTGGATGACAATATATTTACTTGTAATTAAGCCAGAAAGTATTTTGTATGGCTCTGTTTCCATAATGTATTGGTAGAAAAAGGCTTCTGATTTGGGAAAGCCAAATATGCACCAAGTGATAAGAGCTGCATACCACTACAGTAAATCAGTAGTCTTAGAACAACCTTGGGAAACTGTCCATTGATCATTCTTCAGTGTGGTTTTACAGCCTCTTTGTTTGTAGAGAATCAGGTGTAACTGTAAAAGCCATGGTAGAGGCTTATGTTGATGTTGCATCCTCTTCATCTAGTTCTGTTGTTTGCAAGACTCATTAAGTCTCTCATTTGCTATAGAACTATGTAGAAGAAAAGCTTATTCCTACTTGGAATTGGATGGTTAGTATCATGGACTCTACTGAAGCTCAGCTGCGTTATGGTTCTGCGTTAGCTTCTGCTGGTGATCCTGGGCATCCAAACCATCCTCTCCATGCTTCTCAGAACTCAGCCAGGAGGGAAAGGATGACAGCCCGTGAGGAAGCTAGCTTAAGAACACTCGAGGGAAGAAGGTATGAAAATAGTTTCATTACTGCATGCAATATGAATTACCAGTTTTACAGTCAAATCATCTTCACTGACTTTTTAGGAATCTTAATTTTGAAATGCAGCAGTGTAGTTACTGTTTTTATTTCAGTTGGCTGTCTGTGTTGTTGCTACTATTTGGTTTATTCTGACTAGATTCATCTGGAGTGTTAACTTTTTATAATATATTGGACCTGAGCTGCTTTACAGTAAACCGTAAAACTACAATTATTATTCTTATTATCATACTGCATGGGGGGGGATGACATTTTACATCCCTATTTCAAATATAGAAACTAATACCTAAAGGATGCGTTCTACTCTGATGCCTAATCTGTCTTTATTTGATCCTTTTCCTTCACTAGACGTGCTACCCTACTCAGTGCCCGTCAGGGAATGATGTCAGCTCGTGGTGATTTCCTGAACTACGCACTGTCTTTGATGCGTTCTCACAATGATGAGCACTCAGATGTTCTTCCTGTTCTAGATGTCTGTTCACTAAAGCACGTAGCATATGTTTTTCAAGCCCTTATTTATTGGATTAAAGCAATGAATCAACAGACAACATTGGATACTCCTCAGCTGGAACGGAAAAGGTATTGAGGCTGACTCATAGAAACAAAAACTTATGCCTGTGTGTTTCAGTCCTTGGCATTATTGCTCAGCAGCTCATATAAATGTATACATATACCTAGATGTCTCTCTCTGTGTGTATGCAGTAACATGCATATTATAAAAAGAATATATATACCGGTATATAATGTGTGTATGTTTGATTGATAAGCCTGTTGCAGTATCCTGTTCAGATCTTTTTATGCCAATTGCTGTAAAAGCTTTTCTTACCATGAAAATTGAGTTTGATTTCTAAATCCACAGCAGCACCTCTAAAAGATGCACTCAGGACAATTTCTTAGCTGAAAAATGCCACCTGCCTCTCACATTTAACATGATAACAACTTATTTAGATTTCTGTCAAACAAGAATGGCTTGGGAGAAAATGTTGAATTCTAGTACAATGAGCTTAGTAGTTCTGTTTTCCATTTGGTTGGGAACATTTGAGACTTGGTTGATAATTTAAAGCACAGTAGGGAAATCAAGAGCTGAAAATATCCTTAAGTTGAGAATCCCTTCTACTCCAACTGTAGTATTTTACAAGGTGCACCGATTAATTTTCAGAAAGTTGTAAAATTTTTATTCTTTAGAAATGTTCTTTGATTTGAAATGCCAGTTGCTGATCGTAGTGGTTGTCTACACTATCCATTCCCATATCTTTTTAAGTTTTGACATAAGGTACAGGTAACCTGAACAATCCTAGTCAACAGTTAAATAAATGCAAATATTTGCCCTTTCCTGTCCCTTATTTTCGATATTGCAGGTCAAGCTTCACTTTTCCTTTTCTCCTTAAATTTAGTAACTGTAAAATACAAGGAATGGATGTTTTAAACATATATTGGACTGCTGCTTTAGTTCCAGTGTTGTGTTCACTGTATCTTGATAATGTAAAGCTAGTTATGACCTCAAAATGTGTACTAGATGAAGTTGTTGTCAACAGTAGTTTCCTCACAAGTAGGGATAATTTAATACAGTAACTGATTGAGTTTTGTGCTGGCTGACTTCTGTGGCTAGAGCTTTAGCTTTAAGCCTATTCCAAGCAATAATGTACTTCTAGAATCTGCTTTGTTCCCCCGAATTTGCATATTTAATCCTTTCAAATACTATTCATCAAAGAATTGCAAAATTCCCAGGAAGGAAACTTATGAAGGCATACAGCTTTTCTGATAAAAGGCGAGTGGTTCAAATGCAGGCAGTCAGTTGCTTATGTTAGATGGTGTTTTAGTAGTCTATATGAAACAAAATCTTATCAGTCATAATCTAATTTCAGAATGTATTTCACAATACACAAACTGCCAGAAATGACTACTAATCAAAGTTCTTGATCCTTTTTATAATAGTGTGAAATCAATTTCTTTAATATGCACCTTGCAGACTTACTTTATGAAATGTAATCAGTGACATTTATTTTTCACAGGACTAAGCGTATTCTACACCAGTAAATTTTAGAATAGCAATCACTTTTACATTTCTTCCACTAATGTAGGGTTCCTAGGTATTTTTGTTTTGACATAGTCTTTACAATCAGTCGTAATGGTCACTGTCTGAAGCTGTAACTTTTTAGATCAAACTTGGTAGGTGGCCAGAGTTGGTGTGTGTAACTCTACAAGCAGTGTAATGAGCGAGTACGTAGAGTACCACTCACTACTTTGATTTAGAGTGAGTTCATTCTTGTTATAGAGTGAGTTCATTCTTGTTATGAATAGCTTTCAAGTACACTTACTGCTTTTATTGATTGCTAGAGGTGTGAATGTTTTGCCTAACGTTTTCTTCAAATGGATTGACTTCTCTTTCTCTTTTTTTCCTCTTTTCTTGCTTTTTAAGAACTCGGGAGCTTCTAGAACTGGGTCTTGACAATGAAGATTCAGAACATGAAAATGATGATGACACCAATCAGAGTTAGTATACAGAAACACTTCTGTAATATGCCAAAATGAGACACTTAGTGTGTTTTTTCCTTTAGCTAGCTGAGATTTTGAATTAATTTTGCTACTTGTATATGTTACATTAAGGCAATAAAAAATGTCGTTTTAAAGTAAGTCCTTTTAGTAAGATTTCCTTACCATTGGTCCTTTACCAAATTTCTTCTTGCATTGCCTGTTCTCATTTTGGGGCCCTCTTTTTGTCTCCTTGCTCCCTACACTGCAGAATTTGTTCCCTTACTTATTCTACGCAATGACAGAATTTAAAATTTGAATCAAAGTTAAACTGTTTGTTTATTTATTTATTTATTTATTACCTGATGAAACTTCTGCTGAAAATGGTAGAATGTGTGCTCTCTGTATAGTCCATATAGTGCAGGAGTGTGTGGTCGGTACAGCTAGTTAGAGTAAAAATAATAAAAGTGATTACTACGCTAATTAATAAAAATACAAGATTTGTGGAAGCATCCTGCAGGAATGTTAAATAAATTCCATCTCTCTAAATTTCTGCTCCTCCAGTTAGGTAATGAAGAGGGAAGCATATTGATTTTTGGTATTTTAAATCCTTTGCTTTTATAACTGTGAAAGTTGAATTGAAATCTTCTCTGATATTTAGGTGCTACACTCAACGACAAAGACGATGACTCCCTCCCGGCAGAGACTGGCCAAAACCATCCGTTTTTCAGACGATCAGACTCTATGACCTTCCTCGGCTGCATTCCACCCAATCCTTTTGAGGTTCCTCTGGCAGAGGCCATCCCACTGGCAGACCAGCCCCATCTGTTACAGGTGACATCATAGATGGTGTTCTGGAAGAAAACTGCAGTTTACTTTTTCATTTCTAACTGAAGTATATTACTTACTCAGAATGCTTTTGTTAATTTTCAGCCAAATGCTCGCAAAGAAGATCTGTTTGGCCGACCAAGCCAGGGTCTGTATTCATCCTCTGCCAACAGTGGGAAGTGCTTAATGGAAGTTACAGTGGATAGAAACTGCCTTGAGGTAGATTTAAAAGTTTTATGACAATACAGTAATTTTAAACTAGTACCCTCATTCCTTAAAAAGACATGTTAATGCTTTCAGAGAGAATTTTAAGTAGCTTTCAGAATGATAACTTAAAAGCCCAGTAAATGTGAAAACTTGGATTTTTTTTTTTTATGAAAAGTAAACTTTTTTTTTAAATATAGGAAGTTCTACTGTTACTGATTTATAGCATATTTCAGGCAATATTTTTAAAGGCTTCAGTACAATCCCAAGTTAATTTTGAAACACCAGTTATATAATCATTTGTGGTATAAAGAATTAAATCTCTCCATAGCCAAGTAGATCTGACTTGCCTACAGACTGAAAGTTAAATGGCAAGCGTATGGAATGCAAACATAAAGTGGGAAAATGTTTTTTCGTGTTTGTTGAAATGATTGAGGTTAATGTGGTTTAACAGGTTAATTAAAGTGCTCACTTTTGTGTGGTTTAAAAATTATATGTATGTAATTATATCCTGAAAAAGCCTTCTAGACTGCTTTGAAAGTGCAATTAAATTTTGCTTGCCCTTGTTTAGGTTCTTCCAACTAAAATGTCCTATGCAGCCAACTTAAAAAATGTTATGAGCATGCAAAATCGGCAAAAGAAGGAAGGGGAGGAACAAAACGTGCCTGTAGAAGAATCTGAAAGTTCAAAGCCAGGGCCTTCAGCTCATGATCTTGCAGCACAACTGAAAAGCAGCTTGTTGGCAGAGATAGGATTGACAGAAAGTGAAGGACCGCCTCTCACATCTTTCAGGTAGTTTGAGTTAAAAATTACTCTACAAAATCTTCCTGAACTGATGAAAGGATATTTTGGACTCTTAAAGCCTTCTTAAATTAAAATAGGTAGCTTACTTTAGTTTAAATTTGTAGTTTGTGTTTAATAGCTTCTGGATTGAACAGTTTAATAGTCTTCAAAGAGGTCTATACAAGCTGTGGTAAAAGTCCTCTACTACTTGACATCCTGATGCAGGCCCTGTGATGTCCTGCGTAGCAGAGTTTTAAAACTGGAATTAACAGTTTGCCATGTGTGTCTGGGGATACCGACCACACTTTATGCAGTTAGGGACTGAACTGCCCTGCCTTTGAATTACAGCCTTTTTAAAAGACCTTGAAGGCAGAGGGTTAAGAATAAAGCAGTAGTACAAAAATGTGTCTGAAATATAACTTGATTTTGCCCATCTGTCATTTTTTCCCTCCTCTCAGGCCACAGTGCAGCTTCATGGGCATGGTTATATCTCACGACATGCTGCTGGGACGTTGGCGCCTTTCTTTAGAGTTGTTTGGTAGAGTATTCATGGAAGATGTCGGAGCAGAGCCTGGATCGGTATGTATTTCGCAGTATAAGGGCAATTCCTTCTACAACTTAATGGTGACTCTCCCTCATTATTCTGATTTTTGGTTTTTTTGTTTGTTTTTTTTATTTTAAGATCTTGACTGAATTAGGTGGCTTTGAAGTAAAGGAATCAAAATTCCGCAGGGAGATGGAAAAACTTAGAAACCAGCAATCCAGGGATTTAACGTTGGAGGTAAAAAATGTTAGTTTACCTTTTGATTTTGTTTTCATTAAAAGTTGAATTATTGCACATTGCAGTAACTCGATAGGAGAAGTTGTATTTCAGTCTGCAAGCAGGTGTCATAAACTTTGCTTTGTGGGCTGTGTTCCAATCACTCCATAGTTTTTCACAGTCTAACTGTTGTTTTCTGAGTCTGTGCAGAAGAGTCCAGAAACTTCTTCTGAAGCTGAAAGTTTCTTAGTCTGATGATTGGTAAATGGAAACTTTTTACTTCTCCTTTTTATTTTTCCTAGGTTGATCGAGACAGAGATCTTCTAATTCAGCAGACCATGAGGCAGCTCAACAATCATTTTGGTCGCAGGTGTGCTACCACTCCGATGGCTGTACACAGAGTAAAAGTTACTTTTAAGGATGAGCCAGGAGAAGGCAGCGGTGTAGCACGAAGCTTTTATACTGCTATTGCACAGGCTTTTCTGTCAAACGAGAAACTGCCAAATCTAGATTGTATTCAGAATGCCAACAAGGGTACCCATACAAGTAAGTGATGCACAGCAGCTTATCTACAGATAACATTCATAAAATCACTGGATGCTTTTTTATGTTGAAATACTTGGCATTGTCTCAGAGATCTCGTCAGCTCAGCGTAAGAACTGTGAAAATGGTGCATGATGGGGTTTTTTTCCTGCTTTCAGAAACAGGAATTTCTTGTTTTTCTCAAAACAAGAGTCTGCTTTATATGCTCTCAGCTTTATTGAGCATCATCTTCTCCAGTAGGTAATAACTGTCAAGATTTTAGCTAGTAAGAGCTTATAGATTTTAATATGACTACTCCACTTGGATTGTCACAAATACATTTTAAGGTTTCTGAAAGTATATATGAACTCTTGAAGTATTTTGGCATTTATAAGTTGGTACAAACACTTCAGATTCCTTTCTTCTTTGGCTGAACCCATATCACTACTTTTAAGAGAAGGAGTTTTGTCTCATTGATATCTTTCAAGCTATCTTCCAAAACTGTCCCCTCCTTACAATGAAACTTAGGTAGGAGAGAGAAATATTAAGGTGTTTAAGCTTACGAGTTTTTCCCCCTTCAGGTTTGATGCAAAGATTGCGAAATAGGGGAGAGAGAGATCGGGAAAGGGAGCGAGAGAGAGAAATGCGGAGAAGTAGTGGCTTACGAGCTGGTTCTCGGAGAGATAGGGATAGGTAAGTGATACATTTTTGGTTTGTTGGAGATACTTTGTCAAGTAGAATGATTGCCTTGGTTATGTTCAGGAAAGATACTGCTACTTCCTCAAATTAAAAGGATCTGTCTTATTCACTTTCAAGAGCAATTTAGAACAATTTTCTTGAAATTCAATGTATACTTTAATTCTCTAAAGAATAATTGTGCTTACTTTAGCATTGTTTGATTATGTCTCAACCATGTGCCATCAAATGTCTTCTGCTAAAACAATAATAAAATCTTGTGTACAAGAATGAAATTGTGAGGTGGTTTAGAAACAACATGGCTGTTGATGGCATGCCTGACTGCTAATATCCAAAATACCAACAGTATTGAAATCTTTGGTTCATTTTGATTCTCTGTTTCTGAATCATTCTCTCCAAGCAGCTATGAGCAACACTACTATTCCAGCATAAAAGCTAATGCTATCTTGAATCTGTGTGCAAATTGTATTGTTCCAGAAGATGTTTGCTTATTTCCTCTTGAAATGAGTACAAACTGCTCTAATTTTCTTAAGGGACTTTAGAAGACAACTTTCCATTGACACACGGCCTTTTAGACCGGCATCAGAAGGAAATCCTGGTGATGACCCTGACCCTCTTCCAGCACACAGACAAGCCCTTGGAGAAAGGCTCTACCCTCGAGTGCAAGCAATGCAACCAGTAAGACTTACCTGTCTCTTCCACAGTGATACGTTGTTCCTTGTCCGTTATTGTTTAACATAACTAAAAATACCTGAAGATGTTTTTGTGTCCTTTAGCAATTTCTTAATATTTTCTTTCTGCGGTTTGTCATTTAGCTTAGGGGGTAGCTTGCAAAACATTCTGTATTTAAAATACTAAAACTTTCATAAAACCATATTTGAAAATGAGAGAACTGGAAGAGAATACTGAGACCTTTCATTCCTTATCCCTAGGCATTTGCAAGTAAAATCACAGGAATGTTGTTGGAATTGTCCCCTGCTCAACTGCTTCTGTTACTAGCTAGTGAAGATTCCCTTAGAGCAAGAGTTGATGAAGCAATGGAACTCATTATTGCACATGGCAGGTAAAGTATCAAGGACTGATATAAGAAACGAAAACTAAGTGAGCTACATCTAACTCTGATACATACAACTTATTCCTTGCTTTGTTCTTGATATTTTTCTTTGAACAAGTGAGTTGTTGACTTTGGTTTAATCTAATCTGTCTGTTTTCAGAATATGACAATTCCTTATAGTCCAATTAAACATTAAAAATTAATAATTTTTTTCTTTCCCCTTGCCAAGGGAGAATGGTGCAGACAGTATATTGGATCTTGGCTTGCTAGACTCTTCAGATAAAGTACAGGTAACAAACTGTTGCACAAATTAATTTATCTAAGATCCAGTTGTGTAAGTTAATTTTAAAAACTTAAGCAACTGGGGCCAAAAGAACTTGAGTTTCCTGGTCTAGTAAAAATAGCTTGTTGGTGTGTGTCAGTAATTGGAAATAAGTTTGTTAAATGCTATTCTGACTTTCAAAACAGGAAAACAGGAAGCGACATGGTTCCAGCCGCAGTGTAGTGGATATGGAATTAGATGATACAGATGATGGGGATGATAATGCACCACTCTTTTACCAACCTGGAAAACGAGGGTTTTATACACCAAGACCTGGTAAAAACACAGAAGCAAGGCTGAATTGTTTCAGAAACATTGGCAGGTATATTAGTCTTAACTTTCCAGTCTGAAAAAATGTAAAGGACAAATATACAAAATGCCAAGGAGAGTACCAGTGATCCAAGCTGCGAAACCTTTCTTTATTACTTTTATACTCTGTATTTCTCACCTGGAGCTAAATATGCGTGAATTTGCACACATCGACTTGGGGTTTCATCTCCTGTTGAATTTTTATTTTTATCATTTTTTTTTCACAATCTGGAAGTTTTATACTACAGGAAATACTTTTTTTGAAATTATATGTGGCCATGATTTTCTTTCAGGAATTGATAGGTCTGGAATGCCTAGCTGCAGCTTGACTCTTAGAATATTTAAATTTTTAATGTGATTTTGCTGAAATGTCTCTGATGTAATTTTGGTTGTAACAAAACAAAACTCATACATTTATTTTCAGAATCCTAGGATTGTGCTTGTTGCAGAACGAACTATGTCCCATCACGCTAAATAGGCACGTAATCAAAGTTCTTCTTGGGAGAAAGGTAAGCTGAACATAGAAATTTTAATTTCCTTTAATTACATAAATCTTACCTTTAAAACCTGCTCGTTTTTTTTTCTTTACCATGCATATATTGACTAGCAGAGTTGATCTTAGAACTATAAGGATGCTTTTAATGAGGAATACTAATCGGTTAATTTCCTAGATTTTGAACTGATTAGATGTGCTAGGAGTCACCTATTTGACTACAATGGAATGATTTGTAATAGATTAGCCTTTGACTGTCTTCAGAAGTGGCTTCCTGTCTCTCCTTTCTCTCTTCCTGAGACTGAAGAATCAAAGATATAGTATTGGACAGTATGAAGCAATAACGTCTCAGCTTACCAAAAAGCATTTTTCTCATTATTTGGGAGAACTCATTGAATTGAATTGTAATTAGAATTTATTCTCAGATGTAGGTATAGTTCCAATTCAGAGCAATAATTACCTAAACTTTTTGAAAAAATGCTTTCCCACCCCAGTAAACACTGCACATTTCATGCATTGGTCCATAGCATGGTAAGTTCTGTCTGATGCAACAAACTTAAACCAAGGTTTGTTGCTGCTGGTCTTTCCTTGAAAACAATGTTGATCACATAATCAGTTATCTGACATGCTTATGATCTTTAATGAAAAAGGGTTAATGGCAGAAGGCTGTGCCTCCACGTATCCCCTGGTATCTTCCCAGAGAGATTCTAGTTAAATGTTGGATACATCAAAGAACATTTTGGTTAAGTTTAGTTTAGCTAGTAGGTGACTTTTCTTTCCAGGCTGATAAAGAGCAAAGAAGTAAGGAACTATAGAAAGCAGCAGGGAGTAGACATTGGTATTTGGAAACTGTGGTATGAGACTGCTGGGCCATCAGTCATTCTGATGTGTGCATGTAGCAGCAGTTTGTATGGGTTTAAGTGGAGTGGAACTTCCAGCATTTTGGAGCACTGATGCAAACTGTTTCCAGCTTCAGGGAACCTCTATCAAATGTCTGTTGATCTAGGTGATACGTGGAATAATCTGTTCTAAAAAAAAAAAATAAACTGTCTTTATAACCTCTATGGCTTTAACAGAAGGAAGGGCTTTAGAGGTCTGGCTTTATGTTCTGCTAATGCATTACAGTTGAGTATTCTAATGTACCTTCAAAAGCAGGCTGAAAATAGGAGTTCAACTGTCTTTATTGCCAAGGATTTGTGTGCTTTGTTACATGGGTTATGCACTGCTCTATGCTACTGGATAGGTTAGGCACAGATTGTGTAGCTTTGAATATGTCCTTAAACAGCTGGTGTATTTCAAATATCTAGTTTCAAATATCTATTTTTTTTAAATAGGTGAACTGGCATGACTTTGCTTTTTTTGATCCGGTTATGTATGAAAGCCTTCGGCAACTTATCCTCGCTTCCCAGAGCACGGATGCTGATGCAGTGTTTGCAGCAATGGACTTAGCCTTTGCAATAGACCTGTGTAAGGAGGAGGGTGGAGGACAGGTAAGCACAGCTAGACCTCTGTCGTTTCAGAATTCAACAGCATATGCATCTGGTAGTGTACACAGAATCCATGCGTTTGTCAGGTGGCATAGATAATGTTTTACCCTTCTTAGATTCAAATACAGTGTTCTCCTTCAACAGTGTGGGTTTTTTTCCTTGATGATGCAGTGCCCACAATTAAGCCTGGATAGCGTAGTCAGTCCTAGGGAATCTTTACAGCAAATCTGTAGTAGTAAATTTTGCTTGGGTTTAGAGGGTTATTAAGTAATAAATAACTGTGCAGTGTACTGAACATGCTGTGGCCATTGTAATAATCTTATTTCCTTTTTTACCTTTTTTTTTTTGGTGGTGGTGGTTTGGGTTTTTTTTCTGTTTAAATGGTCCTTGTTACTTTGCCACAGGTTGAACTTATTTCCAATGGTGTAAATATACCAGTCACTCCTCAGAATGTATATGAGTATGTCCGGAAATACGCAGAACACCGAATGTTGGTAGTAGCAGAACAGCCTCTACATGTAAGTCTTTGGTGGAGTGTTTGGGGGTTTTTTTTGGTTTTGTTTTTTTTTTTTTAAAAAAATCTTTATGATTTCAGTCAGTTAATTCTTCTCATTATGGTATTGCTCATGAGGTTTCTTTTGAAGTCGAGAGCTTGATTAAAATACTTAATTACCAATTTTTTTGTAATTGTATAGCTGTTTATGCAATCCTGTGAGAACTGAGTACTTCAAGCAATTTATCTTTTTAATAGAATGAAAGTTAATTTCTTTTAAACTTGATCTCATTGTTTAAGCGTACATGTTCGCTTCTTCAGGTCAGATAACATGTATCCTCCTGGAATTTTTGCCTCATATTTAGCAGCTACTTTGTTCTAGTCTGACACCTTTGATCTGTTTAGCTTTATTAAAAGAAAGATTAAAAAGAAATTTCAAAATATTTACATACATGACCTTGAACATCTGACTCGTATCCTTGTTTTAAAAAGGAAAATCAGTTATCATAGAATCATAGAATAACCAGGTTGGAAGAGACCCACTGGATCATGGAGTCCAACCATTCCTATCAAACACTAAACCATTCCCCTTAGCACCTCGTCCACCCATGCCTTAAACACCTCCAGGGAAGGTGACTCAACCACCTCCCTGGGCAGCCTGTTCCAGTTCCCAGTGACCCTTTCCGTGAAAAATTTTTTCCTAATGTCCAGCCTAAACCTCCCCTGGCGGAGCTTGAGGCCATCTCTCCTGTCCTGTCCCCTGTCACTTGGAAGAAGAGGCCAGCTCCCTCCTCTCCACAACCTCCTTTCAGGTAGTTGTAGAGAGCAATGAGGTCTCCCCTCAGCCTCCTCTTCTCCAGGCTAAACAACCCCAGCTCTCTCAGCCGCTCCTCGTAAGACCTGCTCTCCAGCCCCCTCACCAGCTTCGTTGCTCTTCTCTGGACTCGCTCCAGAGCCTCAACATCCTTCTTGTGGTGAGGGGCCCAGAACTGAACACAGGATTCGAGGAGCGGTCTCACCAGTGCTGAGTACAGGGGGAGAATAACCTCCCTGGACCTGCTGGTCACGCTGTTTCTGATCCAAGCCAAGATGCCATTGGCCTTCTTGGCCACCTGGGCACACTGCTGGCTCATGTTCAGTCGTCTGTCAACCAACACCCCCAGGTCCCTCTCCTCCAGGCAGCTTTCTAGACAGACTTCTCCTAGTCTGTCTAGTCAAATGTCCTAGTCAAATGTCCATTTGTCCTAGTCAAATGCAGGACCCGGCATTTGGCCTTGTTAACCTCATCCCATTGGACTCAGCCCAGCGGTCCAGCCTGTTCAGATCCCTTTGCAGAGCCTCCCTGCCCTCCAGCAGATCGACACTTCCACCCAGCTTAGTGTCGTCCGCAAACTTGCTAAGGGTGCACTCAATGCCTTCATCCAGGTCATTGATAAAGACATTGAACAGGGCTGGACCCAGCACTGAGCCCTGGGGAACCCCACTTGTCACTGGCCTCCAGCTGGATTTCACACCATTTCCCACCACTCTCTGGGCCCGGCCATCCAACCAGTTTTCCACCCAGGAGAGTGTGTGCCTGTCCAGGCCAGAGGCTGACAGTTTCTCAAGCAGAACGCTGTGAGAAACTGTGTCAAAGGCTTTACTGAAGTCCAGGAAGACCAAACGTGTGTTATGAAACACACAACTTTTCTTATTTTACTAACCTGGCAAGAAACCTAACAGTTGATCATAAACTTATAGTAAAAATAATTTGGTTTTTAAAACCCTTTTAAAATAAAGGTTATGGAATACTGTATTTTTGTAAATAGTTAATGAAGGTCCAGGACTTAGGATCGCTTACTCTCTGTCATATGATACTACGTCTAAACTTGGTCATTTCTGCTGACTGTGTTTTCCTGCTGTGCTCCCGAGATAAACTGGCAGACTGCTAGATAACCTTTGGGCAGTTTAGGTCCAAAATTCTCACAGAAGGAATTGGAGAATGTTCCTGGAATTAAGCTACTTGATCTCCATGTCTGCCTATATGATTCTTGAATACTTGAGTACAAGTCTTGTTTATTTGAAAAGTTGAAAATCATAACATTTGTATTAATTTTGGAATTGAATAAAATCAATTTGTTCTTCCATTTAAAAAATTGAATTTCCAGTCTTTTTCAGGATATTACTTATTTACATAAAATATGTATGTGTGCGTGTGTAACATTTTTAAAGCAAATTTGGCATGAGTGGCTAGGAAAGCAAACTAAAAGTGACATGCAAGATGTGGGTTTTGTAATTCTTATCAGATTCAGAATAAGGCAGCAAAATACCTGAACTTTTTAGCTATTGAGAGTACTGTTGCTCCTGGTGAAATATTAGTTCAAACCATTACTGCTTTCTTCTGCGATATTAGGTAGGGTTTAACAGATTAAAACAGTTCTTTGTTTCAGAAAATGTGCATCTTGGATGGTAAAGCTTTGAAAGAAAACAACAGCTAGGAGAATAATCAATTTTGAGTTCATAGTGGATTTCACATGGAATTTTCAGTAATGAATTTAAACTTAATCTGAAAGTGATAATGGCTATAATCTGCATCTTGTGGTTTTCACTGAAGGCAATGAGGAAGGGTCTCCTGGATGTACTTCCAAAGAATTCATTAGAAGATTTGACAGCAGAAGATTTCAGGCTTTTGGTAAATGGCTGTGGTGAAGTGAATGTGCAAATGCTAATCAGCTTTACCTCTTTCAACGATGAGTCAGGTATGAAATAACTTATTCAGAAAGAGAGTTGCAGGATAACTTAACACTGTTTGTTCTGTGTGGAGTAGAGTTACCAGCGTTAAACTTAAACTACCTTTTCAAATTTGACATCAGTTAATAAGTCACTTAAAGTCCTAATAAAATTATTACTGTGTTTTTACATACCTTTGAAAATATTTACCTTCAGTGGAGAGGGGGGAGCATGTTTTGCAACTTTGCTGTCACTTGATGTTAAATACAAGGACTGTATTATGTATTCCTTCTGAAAGATCTAACCTAACCTTAGAATTGCAAATGTGATGGACGTGGTCTAATATTTCTAGCATAATTTTTGAACTATATTTAGCTGTTGTTAGGCTTTGTCGGGAAGGGAGTTGTACTGAGGTATTTCAAAGGTAGCCTTTACATTAAAAAGCGTGCATATTAGTTTTGGAATTAATGTTGTCTCCAGTAGCAGGACTTTATGAAAAAGATTGTATCCAAGATCTTGCAGTTCATATAAAACAGATCTCTGAATATTTATTGTCCAATGTACCAGCTGAACCAGGTATCTTTTTTTTTTTTTTCACACAGGAGAAAATGCTGAGAAGCTTTTGCAATTCAAGCGTTGGTTTTGGTCCATAGTTGAGAAGATGAGTATGACAGAAAGACAAGATCTAGTAAGTTGTCCATTCCCAGTGGAAATATGCAGAAGAACTGGAATAACTTTGACATCATCACGGTTTTTTAACTGTATCTGCCTGCAGAGACTGTATGTGAAAAGTTAAGACAGCAGAGCAGGGTAGTAAGGTCTGATTAGACTTTCATTTCTAGAAATGTAAAGTGTGAATCCTAGACCTTCCTTCTTGCAGCTGAAAGTAAGCGTGGTGTGTCCTTAGCTGTATCCACAGGTCTCATGGAAGCACACTTACCATCTCTGCACAGTCGTTCTTAAGCTGAATTAACTGTGTTTAGTCAGCTGTGTTGTGGGCTACTAGGGTTTTGAGGTTGAATTCTCTTCCAAAACAGTCTACTCTCCTGACTTCTGTGTATCCTGAGGGCAATGCCTATATCCTTTCTGTAAGATATTAGTAGTGATATTACCTCTTTCTCAAGCCCTGTAGGAGTAGCTGATGAGAAGCATGAAAGAACAAGGTACTGTTCTGGGGGTTTAATTTTGGAAAACTTGTCTCTAAACTGTATTTATTGTACACGTCTTCAAACTATTGCTTTTAACGCCTTACTGCTTGAGGTACTATCTTTCCTTTACAGGTTTTTAAAAGGAAGCAAGGGCTAATCTGAAAAGTGGAAAATCTTGACAATTTGTCAAGGAATATCTATGGTTACATTTTGGAAGTAACTTTGCTCTCCAAGTCAGTAAACCAGATATTCTCTGTTGCCGTGTTTTGTCTGTACAAGTCCTGTATTCCATAGTTACTGGTTTGTGAGAGACTTCTGGTCACCATCTTCCCAGATGGATCTGGGCACATTTCATTTACTAAAGATTTTTTGATACAGGATCATTTTGAGCGTTGCTTTTATCGTTTTTAACAGAAGTGTATATATAATCAGCAGTTAAAGGAAGGAAGTGAAGGAAGCTACTGCAAAAGCATGAAGCATTACCACTGAGCTTAGTTGGCCTATTGAACAGAATGCAGTATGGTCAAACTTGCTGTGACTGTGCAGTTCTTCTTTAACCTATTCCTCCACAACATGTAGGCAATTTGAATTTAAGCATCGTACAGCAAAATTTTAATTGTCATCTCCTTTTTCCAGGTTTACTTTTGGACCTCAAGTCCATCTTTGCCTGCCAGTGAGGAGGGATTCCAGCCTATGCCATCAATCACAATAAGACCACCAGATGACCAACATCTTCCTACAGCAAACACTTGCATTTCTCGCCTTTATGTCCCACTCTATTCCTCTAAGCAGATTTTGAAACAGAAATTGTTACTCGCCATTAAGACCAAGAATTTTGGTTTTGTGTAGAGTATAAAAAGTGTGTATTGCTGTGTAATATTACTAGCTAAGTTTTGTAGATTTTTCCATTTGTCTATAAAAGTTTATGAAAGTTAATGCTGTCATACCCCTGGTGGTACTTTAAAGATTAAATGCAAACATTCCTGTTCTAAATTTGTAACGTAAAGGCCTAAGGAGCACTGGCAATACTGGATTGCAACAGTTTGCCAGTCAATAACTCCTTTGCCTAACCCCAGCCAAAGATGACAGCAGAACAATATAATTTACACTGTGATTTATCTTTTTGCTGAGGGAAAATATGTAACATGTTCTGAAAATTCACTGCTGCCTTTGTGGAAAGTGTTTCAGCAAAGGTTCTTGTATAGAGGGAGTAGGGAATTTCGAAATAAAAAATTAAGTATGTTCTGTGGTTTATTTTAACTTTTTTTTTTTATGGTGTTTAATTTGTGGTTGGCTGCAGTTGTGTATCATGTATATTGAACTTGTAAAAAGTTCCTGACAGCTCAGATCCTAGAGTTGGGATCGTTCATTTAAGAAACCACTTTCATTGCAATTTTTGTTCCAATTGCATTGAACTCTGGCACATCAGATACCATCACTAATATTTTGCATGTAATCTGTACCTTTAGTGTTTTTTGATTTTTTCTTTTTTTTTTTTTTGTACATATGATGAGGCCAATGCACAGTATTTCATAGTTCACAATCAACATTTTTGTATCCCTGTTTCAGTGAACAGACAGTCAGGAGATTGTTCCACTACCAGATCTAACACAACACTTGTACTACGTTATCTAACTATGTAAACTCAGCCTGGGCACTTTCTGGTAACTGTAAAATGTTTATAAGATCATGATTATTGAAGATACATTTTGGAAAACTTTAATGTTCGTGACCAGCTTAACTTCTTTTGTATCTAGCCTTTTTTTAAGTATCTTGTTACAGTTTTTTAATAAAGAAATTATAGACAAAATACCAAGTCATACTGAAGAAACGATAGTTTTTATTTATTTAGCCATTTGTACTTTAGCTAACAGCATACACTAAACATAGTTATTCATTAAAAATCTGAATTTTGTAACTAAAAAATTGACCTGCAGAAGACGTTCAGCCCACATTTTACAGTTAGCAGAGAATCCTGAGTGAAACAGGCCAGGCAACCCCTTCTTTTCAGAGAATAGCTTTGAGGGGAAAGTGGCTTGTTCTGAAAAATCTCAAGGTAATGAAGTTAGAATAAAATTCTCAAACTGCATTGTAGTGGGTTCTACTGTATGTTCACTTTTGAAGTGGTTGGTTGCTTTTGGGGAGGGCAGTCTTTGATCATAACCTAGGACTTGTTTTCCCTAATGCTCAAGAGGTTTTTTTGGAAGTGATTAATAAAGGAGGGAGCTACTTTTTCTATTCCAACAAATTTCTGAAAGCTTAGCAGACTGAAATATTGAAGGTTAAGAGCTTTTGTGGTGGTGATGTTCTCCCTCTTTCTTGTTTCTCCAGCCCCATGAGTCCATATTAGTAGTTTTGGTTTGGGTTTTTTTTTTTCCTTCTTCTTCTTACTTTTGCTGGGAATAGCTAAACAAATGCTCTATCAAAATCCAAGTGGAATTCACCTTTGCCACAGCTCCAGATGACCAGAAGTTGCCTACAGCTGTGATCTAAAAAAATCCTCTGTTTTCATCACTTACTTATTTAGTTGCTAGAGATATGGAGGACAGTTGAGATCAGAAATCCTGATCACCAGTTGCCAAATTGAAGCTGAAAAACCTGTTTTCTAAATAAGGCCGACACTTTCAGGCTTGTGTAGTTAAACTGCAGATAAATCAAGTAAACAGATGTAGAATTATTTCTGCATGTACTAATATTTCTTAAATCAGTTGTCCTAGAAAAGGATAGTCTCAATGTATGAGGATTGGATTTCCTGTTGTGACCCCCATTGTTTGTTAAGTTCAAAACTGTTTCAGATTTTACTATGCTATTATTGATTAAAAATAAAAAGCAATACAACTACACAAGTCTAGATATAGGTGTATTAGTATAGGAAAAATTATACTAGTATGGCTGTTCTCATATACTGAGAAGGATAGATAAAAAGGTATCAAGCAGCATATAGCTTATGCCTAGATTCCTAACTGGTGTAATTATTTCCATTACCAAAAATGCCTCTAACTGAAATGTGTAAAGTTAGTAGAAAGCAACAAAAGAAACTGTTTAGAATCGGCATAAAATCTACAGTCTGTAAAATAAAGCTCCCGTCCTCACAAAGTTTTGTGAGACTTGATGTATTAAAAAGTATCCAAGGCCCTTGAATGAAAGGCCATATATAAATGTAAAGTACTCTGTGTGTATATATATATATATGTATTGTGTGTATATGTATATAAGTGTATGTGTATGTATAACATATAAATATATGTTATATGTATATATATTTCTGTATATAGCTTAAACATTTTTTAAGTCCTGTCATGTATAGCTAGACAGAAATTATGCAGATAACTCACAGTAGCTCACCATATATACACACACCCCAGGCATTCTGATAAGTGGCGAGGGAATCTAGAATGATTTATGCTGTCGTCATTGGCTTGAAATGTGTATGTAGCTTTATAAATAGCTTTTTTCTTCTGTATGGTATATTTAAACTATATCAAGATTTTAATAAGAAAAATGTTTATTAAAATCATACACCTCATTTCCCTTTGACTTAAGCCCTTCTGTTAGTTCACTTTTAAGATGTGGTAGAGAAACTAGTTCAAGGACAATTCTGTAATGTTTACATTTTTTAATAGTCTGAGTTCTTAGCTGTTTGTAACCGCTGAAATAGGAGATAAGGGTAGCTGCTAATAAAATGTTATCACCAGCTTCTACACTAGTTTCTATGGTGAATCTAGGGAAAATTGACATCTTACTGCTAAAATCCCTGGCTAATTCACGGTGTTGGTTTCTGTTCTTTAGCTAACTGTGTCCAACACAGAAGATAGATCACTTGCTCCAGCTGTGTTAGTTTTCCAGAAGTAGGAAATAGTGTGAACTTGTCATCAAATGGCCTTTCCCATCTTTTTGGTTTGGAAGTGACTTTTCTTTCCTGCAAGTTTGTCATTTAGTCGCTAGATAACACACTATGAAAAAGCTTTGATTTGTGAATCAAAGGCAGACCCCTTCTTGTACAGCAGCAGGACTTCTGGGAAAGGAAACTTTCCTAATCTCTTAACCTACATTTACCTTTGTATAATTTGCACAATTCTATAGAGACCTGCTGGTTTCCAAAACTTTACTTCTGTGTATGCATCCAAAGAGAAGTGAGTAGAGAGCAGTGTTAATGTTTCCTCGATAGCTGAGTTGCAGGTGGGACGAGTGCCTCTGTTTTCACCAACCTCCTCCTTTGTGGTTCTGCTTCTCACAGGGAGCCTATTTCAGCATGCCTCTTTATCATCCTTAAGCCCATGTGAAAGATTGCTCAGTAGATTAGTAGTAACCTCCTCCTTGGAAGCTTAATGCTGTTCTTTAGCTCCCTTTTTACAGCGTCCCTGCAATCTATGAATCTTGTCTCTGTGTGTCAATCTGTAAATGCCGTCCTGAGCTTTTTCTGTGTCTATGCTCTTTGCTTCATTGACACTTGCACTTCTCTGGCTTCCTCTCTAGGTCAAACTGCAGATACCTAGCTTAGTAACTTTTATTCCCTTTCAAGTTCCACGTGATTTGACCTTTTTTCTGAACCTTTCCATTTGCCTTTTTAATAACGGGTGTGCCAAAATTGAATAGCAAACGCAAGTCTGGATTAACTGGGTTTCAGTTTGTGTGGCATTTGCTTATTCTAAGGTCTGAATATCAACACACAATTGAAAAGTGTGGGTGAGTTGGTCATGCAAAAGTTTCAGCAACTGTCTTGAACTCACAGGCCTGAAAGTTCCAGTGTGAGGACACTAACAGGCTTTACTATTCGAATCTGGCCTCCATCTCAAAGTAGTCATTGCCCAGCAGTACTCCCTAGCATCATCAGGAGCGCTGATGGCTCCATCCCTAATTGGAAATGGCTTTTGTGGTTTTCATTTGCAGCTATTTGAATATTTTATTGTTGAGCAGATTTTCTGAACTGAGAAGCATCGAGGGTTCATATATATATATATATATATATGTATATGTGGCTATTTATGTCTTTTATGGATTTTCTGTGGAGGATAACTTCATGTCTTCCTTGACACACAAGCCTGTAAGTGTGACTTTTTCCTCTTTTCATCCACAGTTTTCTTAATATAAAGGTATTTTTTTTGTCATTAAATATCACCACAAGTTACTATTATAGCAATATACCATTTAGTATACTAAGAAGCAGTCAGTTCCCAGGTGTTCCAGGAGTTCTTTCCATAATGGTGAAACTTTTCCATATTTCTTGTCCAGTGACAGTAGCAGCTAATACAGACGTGTATGTTTGAAAACTATAGCCCTGTGAGCCTATTGGAAAATAGGCTCCTGCCACAACCTGTGCTAAGGAGACTCTTCTAAGAAACTAGTTGTTTTGGACATACCTGAGATTATTCACAGATTTATTTTCCTACAGTGAACAGTTTTAAACTGAAAAAAAAAGCATATTTCACTTCAATTTATAAATGAAAATTCTTTAATGTACCTGAAATAGCATACTTCATGTAAAAATATGAATGTTTATGAAACATTTTTGAAAGGTAGCTAAGCGTTCCCAAAATAAGTAGTATCTTTTGGGGGATGGAGAGAAAGGGCATTACAGTTCAAGCTGTGATGACTGCATTTTGGATGTCTTAGTAGATAAAGTTTTAGGACATGCTTTGTGTCTTACTTCACCTTGCCGTGGAGGAGTACTTTGCCCAAAAAGTTGCAATTGATGCTAGTATATTGCATCCTTTGATTGCTTTTATTATTTCCAGAACTGCTAAATACAGTGTGAACCTGCAGATTGTTCTCATTTTTGTCTTCCCAAAGGAGAAATGTAGACTCCATCGGACAGAGCAAACCTTTGGAATGCAAAGCTCTGCTACTAAGCCCAAAAGGTCTGGGTCTGTCTAACGGTGTGCTAAAATTGTGTGCTGCTGTTGCTGCACTGCCATTAATTGCAATTAGTGGAGTGAGAGCATCTTGGGAAGCCATAATCCACCCTGTGGGAACATGCATTCTGGTATGCAGCCTCTCTGTGGGTCCTCTGCCCTCCCTGCTGCGGAGTGTCCTGCACTTCCAGGAAGTTCCACCATGCTTTTGGGACATGATTCTGGGGACTGGGGTTCCTCTCCATGCTGAAACACCTCCACAACTCGAGTGCATATGTTTGTGGTGACCAAGCGCAGGTGAGGGGCCATGGGGACTGGGGCAAGACAGCTGCCACCCCACCAGGCAGTTAGGAGCTAAGGAATGGGTACAGCTCCCACCACCCCTCGGCGAGTGTGTTCTAAGTAGGACATCATTGGTAAAGCTGAGCAATCTGAAATCTTGCAAAACTGCATAATGCTGTATTTCATATGTATGTTTATTCTGCTTGTTAACTGTTTCACAGTTCCACAAGCGTTCTTCTGTTTTTCAGTATCGTGTACAGGATGTAATTAATTTGTATAGAACAAAACTAAGAGAGATTCATAGACCTTTGTGGAGGTCCAAGGGCAGCCAACTGCTGTTTTGATCATAGTTGTGGTACATTTCCTTCACAGTATTTTTCCTTTATATGTTACTCTTTAGACACCATTTAAGTATGTGTTTGCTGTGCATCTCTAAAGGGGCAGGTGTGACTTTAAGAAGTTATCCCCAAATATTTGAACTGCTTTCTATTGCTAATTATGTTCATTTGTGGTAGTTCTTAAACCTTATCAAATATGCAGTAGGACAATCCTTTATTAGGGGAATTTTGAAACAGCAGCCAGGATAATCAGTTAGGGTTAGGGGGCTAAGGCAACTGATAGGCAGGTCAATGTTCTGTATAGTGTGCCTGAATTTTGCTGCTCCTTGTTGGTTATGGTCCAGAAACTCACATGTCTCCCTCTTAAACCATCAGCACACTCTGCATTACATACACCAGTATAATTTATCAGTGCTAATGTGTCAGTTGGGTTTGCTCTATATCAATGTGTTCCTCTAACTGTTTGCTCTGGACAAAGAACTGCAATCCCTGCTACTTGGAACACCAATGAATGGAGCTGTTGTTGGATGTGAATATTAAGCAACTTGTATGGGTTAAATTATCTGGGTAATAAAACTTAAAGGCTGACTCAGAAAGAGCAGTAGTCGGGTAACAGCAAATATTGTTAGTGTAAAACCACCTTTTCTCATTTACTTTTTGTGTATTTCTGGTGCGCTGCTGAGTAACTTGCTGCTGGGAATATGTTTCTGCTCCCCAGAAAACTCGATGTCAGAAAACCAAAGTGGTTTTCCTGCTTAGGACCGGCACAGTCATCTGTGCTTCACAGATCTCACCTCTGAACTTTTCTCACCCCCAGCCCCGATGAGGCTTGACTTCTTCTCACAAGGCATAGAACAGCCACAGGAGGCACATATGGTCAGAAGCCCAGCTGGCCCATCTCCCACTGTGCCCGTGCTTGGGAAGTGGGGAGAGGGGAGGTCTCAGTCACTCTGTGGAGGCCAGATCCCTTTAAAATAAATATCTGAAATTTTTACTAACAAAGCTGAAGATTACCTTTCTGGAGGAGGATACCCCAAAGCCTTTATCGGTGCAATATTTGCCTTCCTTGGCTGTGGGGCGGTGGGGTGTTTGGCCAGTGGTTATACTCGAGATGTTCACTGAGGAGCCCCAGGCCTCCACATCTTCCTCCTATTTCCAAAGGGACCACGTTGCACTCCAGGCATTTCTTGACCTCTGAAGAGTAGCTCAGTCCTGCTTGTGTGCTGCATGACTGTCTTGGTGCTCATAAACTTCCAGTTCTCGCTCACTGGTGTCTGTTCTAGATTTGTGTTTTTGACTTAAGGTCTCCATGACAGACTGGGCCTTATCATTGGGTAGGACTTCTCTTTTTCCTATAGACTATTTGATTGTTCTGGTAAATTACACACATATCTACAGGAAAGGGACCCAAGGGCCTGGTGAGCTCCAGGATGAGGAAAGAAGAGGAACCCTCTGCACCCTAACAGACCCTGGCTCTGCATGAAATCTCTCTGCTTGCAAGAAGTGACCGAAACAAATGTCAGGAGTGTTTTTGCTCAGGGTGTTTGTGCTCACGGGCCCCTGGGCACTCCAACTGTGTCTGCCTGCTCTACAGTTACTGCGGTGTGTTCCAAGTTCTGTATTAGCTCAGGAGGGATTAAAAAAAGGTGTTTTTTTCTCACATAGGTTGCTATTTCTTGTAGTCTTTTAGAGTGCCCGCCTCCATACAGTAATAGATACTCCGGGTTCTGGCCTCAGCGAGAGCGGCTGCTACCATCTTCAGCTCTGTACATGTTCCTCTGAAAATACTTGCCACAAAGCAGCTGACTCTAGTTCATATAATTGTGGAATGGTTTGGGTTTGAAGGGATGTTAAAGCTCATCCAGTTTCAACCCCCCAGCCAGGGGCCGGGACGCTTCCCCCTGGATCATCAGGTCCCACATCCAACCTGCCCTTGAACACCTCCAGGGATGGGGCATCTACGACTTCTCTGGGCAACCTGTGCCAGTGCCTCCCCTCCCTCACAGTAAAAAATTTCTTCGTAACGTGTCATCTAAATCTCCCCTCTTTCAGCTTAAAACTGTTACCTCTCACCCTATGGCTATAAACTGGAGAGGGGCAGATTTAGGCCGGACATGAGGAATTTCTTTACTATGAGAGTGGTGAGGCACTGGCACAGGTTGCCCAGGGAAGCTGTGGCTGCCCCATCCCTGGAGGTGTCCAAGGCCAGGTTGGATGGGACCCTGGGGAGGTGGGAGGTGTCCCTGCCCCTGGCAGGGGGTGGAACTGGATGGACGTTCAGGTCCCTTCCAGCCCGACCTGTCCCATGCCCCTGGCCCTGCTCTCTCGCCGCACCGAAGGTTCCCTGCGCCCCCCGCCTTCTCCTCTCCAGCCCGCACAGCCCCGCCCTCACACGGGCTCCAGCCCTCGGAGCTGCTCCCTGCCTCTCGCCGTCCTTCAGCGGCTCCTCGAGGAGTTCCCCCCGCGTTCGGGCTGTGGATTCTCCCGGGTTTGCTCCCGCCCCGCAGCCGGCGCTCCGCCCCGAGCCCGGACCCGCCCGGCGGCCATGGGCGAGCGCGGGGGGCGAGCGGAGCGGGTAAGGGGGCGCTGCCCGAGACACGGCCCCAACCCCGGCCCCGCTCCAGCCTTTCCCGGGTCCCGATTCCAGCCCCGGCTCCGTCCCTGCCCCGGGTCGGGCCCGCAGCGCCTGTCCCCTGTCCCGGGGGGCCCGGGCCGTGCTGCCTTCCCAGCCCTCGGCCCCGCGGTGCCGCCCGG
Organism: Phaenicophaeus curvirostris; assembly: GCF_032191515.1. Lineage (NCBI taxonomy): Eukaryota > Metazoa > Chordata > Aves > Cuculiformes > Cuculidae > Phaenicophaeus > Phaenicophaeus curvirostris. Next base: position 77,714,875 of record NC_091394.1, on the reverse strand, counting down.
GAGGTGTCGGAGCCCCGCGCTGAGTCCCTGCGGGGGGAAGGGTCCCCCGGGCGGTGTCCCCAACCCTCCGCGGCTCCGCAGGGCTCGGGGGCCTGCGTCAGACATCGCACCGTGAACCCCTTGCTCGGTTCTGGGCCCCTCGCTGCAAGAAGGATGTTGAGGCTCTGGAGCGAGTCCAGAGAAGAGCAACGAAGCTGGTGAGGGGGCTGGAGAGCAGGTCTTACGAGGAGCGGCTGAGAGAGCTGGGGTTGTTTAGTCTGGAGAAGAGGAGGCTGAGGGGAGACCTCATTGCTCTCTACAACTACCTGAAAGGAGGTTGTGGAGAGGAGGGTGCTGGCCTCTTCTCCCAAGTGACAGGGGACAGGACAGGAGGGAATGGCCTCAAGCTCCGCCAGGGGAGGTTCAGGCTGGAAATCAGGAAATAAGTTTTCACAGAAATGGTCGTTGGGCACTGGAACAGGCTGCCCAGGGCGGTGGTTGAGTCACCTTCCCTGGAGGTGTTTAAGGCACGGGTGGACGAGGTGCTGATGGGCATGGTTTAGTGATTGACAGGAATGGTTGGACTCGATGATCTAAGAGGTCTTTTCCAACCTAGTGTTTCTGTGAAACATCCTAGCGTTTCCCCTTGCGAACAGTGGCGTGCTGTACCCGCAGTGAAAAGGGGCTCGCTCTGGCCTGCCAGAGGCAAACGGGAGCCCCATGCCGCCCTGTGGAGCCCGTGGGTGCTGCGCACAACCCCGGCACGGTGGCAACTGTCTCTCCTGGCAGTGCCAGTGCTCTCCTGGCCTCACCGCCAGCATTGCCTGCGTGGCTCGGGGCTGGCCTGAAGCCTTTGGGAGCTCCTGTGGTGTGCGTGCAGCCTCTTACCAGGATGCAGACGTGCTTATGGTCTCATACTAAGAGTGGTGCCTCAGCACAGTGCCCACTCTGCCAGCGCCTTTAGCCTCTTCTCTGGCCACAAAGGATACAGGATGTGTAACCGAGGGACCGGCACAGGTGTTGCTATGGTGTAGTGGTTGTACGTTGTTTCCTAGTTTGCTGACCTTGAAATTAACAGGAAGAGGTTCAGTACCACTAGGCGCTCTTTGATGTCTGTTTGGTTTATTGTCATCGCTGTTATCTCTAGCAGTTGAAGAATCACTGGGATGTGATGTACTGGAGTGTGTCTGGCAAAGGGATGATGATTAAGGGGCTGGATCGTCTGCCTTACGAAGAGAGGCCACAAGTGCTGGGGCTGTTCAGCCTGGAGAGAGAAAGTTCTGGGGGATCTCGTGCAAATACCTGATGGAGGGAATAAAGGAGATGGAGCCAGGCTCTTCTCAGTGGTTCCCATGTGATGGAACCAGAGGCAACAGGAGGCACACACTGAGGTACAGGAGGTTCACTTTATTGTTTATTGTGAAGATGATAAGATGCTGGCACAGGTTGCTCACAGAGGTTTTGTAGTCTCCATCTTTGGAGATAACGAAACCTTGACTGGTAGTGGCTGTGGGCAGTCTGCTCTGCCTCCCCTGCTAGACCAGGGGTTGGGCTGTGCCCACTAGCTTAATCTGTTTTATACATTTGGCTCCTGTTGTGTGAATAGAAGCCAGCACATTCACATTATAAACTGGATGCTCTTCATTATTGCGATGACTTATGCACCATCACAGGATTAAGAAAAGACCCAGGGTGCAGACTGAAAGCAGGAGTTGTATTGGCCTATTGTCTCATGTAATCGAGTAATATTTAAAAATATAATAAAGTGGTAAAATTGTAGCCCAGAATGTGCTTCTTGATGTATTTTCTTTGGGAGTCTGTGGTACATAGGCCAGCTATGCAATGTGCATATGTGTTTCGTTTTTGTTTGCTTTTTAAATGTGAGTAGAATTATTTGTTTGAAGGTATTTTCCAAATCAAAGTAAAGAATTACTTTTTATGATGTGAGTAATTACAAGCAGACTCTGTAGGGAAAGGACTGTGGCACCTCCTAGGGGGGTAAAAGCAATGGTATTCAAACCCTTTTGCTCCCCTTCTTAGCTGTATTAAATATAAAGCCTTATATGCTGCCTGTGGTTAGTTATCCGCTACAGCAGTGTCAATGGGATCTCAGAACTGACCCAGAAAGGCATCATGCTGGCTAAATTTTTGGTTAGTGTGAATCATCAGCCCTTCTGGAGAGGCTGCAGTGTGGTTTCCTGGCTGCTCTTCACAACGTCTTCAGTAGGTGCTGGGTGATATGGCTGGCAGGGAGGCTGTCCGGCATTGATCCTGGGAGCAGATGTCCGCAGCTGGAGGAGAGGTAAAGGCCATGCTCATGGAGTGCCCTCTTTGTGCTGCTCTCCACTGGCCTGTCTCCGAAACGTCAGCTGTCCCCAGCTTGGCAGGGCTGGCAGCTCTCTGAGGAAGAGCTCTGCATGGGAGCCCGCACAGAGGGAGTGGAGCGGGGATGGGTGACTCTAGGCAGAGGTTTTCCTGCTGTCTGCTGTTGGAAACAGAGGCACATATTTAGAGAATATGTGCCTCTGGAGAAGAGGAGGCTGAGGGGAGACCTCATTGCTCTCTACAACTACCTGAAAGGAGGTTGTAGAGAGGAGGGAGCTGGCCTCTTCTCCCAAGTGACAGGGGACAGGACAAGGGGAAATGGCCTCAAGCTCCACCAGGGGAGGTTCAGGCTGGACATTAGGAAAACATTTTTCATGGAAAGGGTCATTGGGCACTGGAACAGGCTGCCCAGGGAGGTGGTTGATTCACCTTCCCTGGCGGTGTTTAAGGCACGGGTGGACGAGGTGCTGAGGGGCATGGTTTAGTGATTGATAGGAATGGTTGGACTCGATGATCCGGTGGGTCTTTTCCAGCGTGGTGATTTTATGATTCTATGATTCTATATCTTCATGCCAGCACTTGAGGCACAGCTTCCAGAGCAGCTTCCAGCCCTGCACTGGTGTGTGTGTGCTGCCTGCTGGTCGCCCCAGGACCGCATGCACTAGCTTACATGTTTGCTGTGATGCAGGACTGTTACTGTGATCTCATGGCATTTTTAAGAATGTCCATCCCAGCCCAGTTGGCTTTGATGGAAAACAAATGACTTGGAGGTGACCTAGGCAGTAAGCCTTGTGGAGCTCTGCTGGATGCAGGCTGTGGCAGCGTGTGGTGACCTTGCGTTTTTGATGTTGTCTCCTTGTGCAGATTTCCTCCTTGTGCTACAGAAAAGCTTCCTCTTTGGCACACAGGCATCGGGCTCTTCCTGGCACTGGTGCACCTGGGAGGGGGCGGTTGTTGCGAGCAGTGTCAGGCAGAGCGGGGCAGACAGGCAGTGCTGTCGCCCCAGCAGCAGGAGCGAAGATGGAGAGTGAGGGGGCAGATACCCCAGGGATGAGTGGTACGGGCGCAGGAGGGGGGCAGGTGAGTGTCTGCTTGACACGAGTGGCTTTTGAACCACACTTCTGGGCTATGGGAAAGAGGAGGAATAAGTAATGGCAACCTTAACCAGAACTGTGCTTTATCTTCAGAGCTTCTCTCCAAGTGCTGCTGAAAATGGCTTTGACCCAGATGAGGAGCCTCTTCTCAGAAAAAATCCCCGCCGGTTTGTCATCTTCCCCATTCAGTACCCAGATATATGGAAAATGTATAAACAGGCTCAGGCCTCCTTTTGGACCGCAGAAGAGGTGAGCTCTGGGGGCAGTGTGTTGGCCCAAGGTGCTCCAGCTGGGCTCCTGGCACTTCTGTTGCTGGCTTCTGTGTTGTAAGGGTTGGTAACTGGATCAAACATGAGGTGCCTGCATCAAAGCAGGACTCCCTTCATGGACAGTGGGAAGAAAGCTCTTCCACATGGTGATTCAGCAGAGCTGCTTTAGGCGTTTGGCTTAGGATGAGGTGGAATTGTATCCTGGGACCCTGTTCGGTTATAGGGGCAGCCTAAGTCAGGTAGCTGTGATTTGTGGTCAGATAGCATCTTCTCTGCTGTGGTCTCTGCTCCCGCAACTAACTCCTTGTGCATAAAAGATGTTCTGGACAATTTCATGTGAATGCTGGTCTTTAATGTTAGGCACCTCTTTTCTAGAAAGATGGTGATAATCAGGGACATATGCTAAAAATGCTTCTAATTGAGTCCTGATTGCCCTGGTTAGGTGCTTGCCCCATGTTAGAATTCATACTGTAAGTTTTTCCCTGAGGTTGGTTGTTAGACCTGAACAGTACTCAGCTCGCTGCACTTGCAGTAGTGGAGGGTTCTGCACACTACACTGCTCTGGAGAGATTATCTGCCAGGGAGCTGGGTGTTCCAACTCAAAACTGCAGCCTTTGCTCATTTGTTAGCAGTGATCTGCAATTGCAGAGGAGTGAGCTGAAGGCACTGGCAGGCTCTAAATAGGCCAGAAAGCATCCTGGGATGGTGAGGTGCAGCTGTCGTTCCATTGCCTGCTGGGGAGCCTTGCTGCCCTCTTTCAGCAGAGGTTGACTTAAACCATTAAAGAAGAGGCATTTAAACTCCTGCCTGATCAGCATATCACTGCTCTTTCTTACACTGTCCTACCATCTGCAGGCGTGTTCCCAAATGAACTGGAAAGTTAACTGTAAAACTGGTTTGTGTGTGTATGTGTTTATAAACACACCTACATACAGAAGTTTTTAGGCCTCTCTGTTTTCCACATCTGGCTCTGCTTAACTGCTGCTGTGGTTCAGAAATCTCTCCAAACAAACAAAAAAGGCCTGTGCAAAGGAAGTTGTGGTTTTCTACCGTGGTTCCAGCTCAGTCTGGTAGACAGAGCAGGTGCACAGCAGCATTCACCCTGTGCTGTTCTTTGGCAGGAACACCTGCCAAAGGCAAAGGTCCCCTCAGTCCATCTCTTGGCATGTCTGACTTTAAGTTTCTTGCAGTAAAAGCATTTATTTCAAGTAGAGTTTAAGTGTCTCGGAGTGAGCTCTGTTCACTGGGGCATATTCATACTCATGACAAGAAGATACTAATCCTTTTCAAAACCTGATTTATTTGTAATTCAATAGACACTATTTTTTATTCCAGATTACAAAAGTGTAAACTCCGAAGCAATCACATGACGTTAGTATTGCAGGGGGAGACAGCAGTACTGCAATGTGTCCATTATCTTTTACAGTCACATCTATTTAAATTCTCTACAAGTAAAGACTGGAGAGCAAGTGTCAAAACTCTGGCTCAGTCAGTTGACTAGGCTGCTTCTGTTCTGACAGAATGACAAACTCAAAAGGGCAATAATGTTTTTCTTTCTTTCTTTCTTTCTTTTTTCTCATTAGGTTGATTTGTCAAAGGACCTTCCTCACTGGAACAAGCTGAAAGCAGATGAAAAATACTTTATCTCTCATGTTTTGGCATTTTTTGCAGCCAGTGATGGAATTGTAAATGAAAACCTGGTGAGAAAGCTTTGCAGGGGGCTTGAATACTTACCCATTTTATTGGCTTATTGGCTTTTCATTTTGTTTTTCTCACATTAATGCGTAAGTTTATGAAATGTGTACTTTTTTCTCTTCCTGTCATTTCACCTTTGCCATGGGACTAAGCAGCTTGTTGTGCTGGGTTAAATTGGGTCAACTGTGGTCAGCTAGACTCCAAATCACATCACTCTTGGACACAGTTTTTAAGCTCAGCCTTCTGCCTGGCTGTGTTGAGCCACGTTTCTCCATGAATTACTAGAATGCTGCATTTCTTCCCATGTTTGTGTTAGATGAGAAACAGGGGAGGATTGTGCTGTACCATGCTCTGCATTCCTCATTTTGTTAAAATCAACTTTGCTCTCACTGGATGGCATCCTAGAATCTTTTCAGGCTGCAGGTGGGTGCTGCTAAAAAGGTGGGGAAATCTTTCTGCTGAAACTGGGATGCAGAACGTCTCACCACAGGTTTTCAAGGGTATCTGCAAATGCTCAGTTTAGATCTTGATTGGGTGTAACGTATAGAATTTGTCATAGTGTATGTGCATGTATTGCATGAACACATGTCATACTGTTTATTTTTTTTAATCGTGAATGAAAAATCTGAGGCTTTCTTCAGCATGATGTGTTTACTCTTGGGATAGTTTGCTTTTCTCCTCCTGTGTATGTGTGCCCTCATGCTTTGCTGCAGCTCTTTCTGCTATGCATACCAGATGCATTTACTTCTAGCTAGCTTGCTTTATTTTCTTGTGCACCACACCTTTCCTATTGATGCATCTGTGAATAAAGGAGAGCTGAACCACTCCCATCCTTTCTCTGTGGTGGAGATTTATTGTTTCTCCCATGAACCTTAGAGTTCTGTTACACAGGACTGGTTTTACTGTACTCATTGACATGCTTTCTGGTTTTGGTAGGTGGCACGGTTTAGTCAGGAGGTGCAGGTCCCAGAAGCTCGTTGTTTCTATGGCTTTCAGATTCTCATTGAGAATGTTCACTCGGAGATGTACAGCTTGCTCATAGATACCTACATCAAAGATCCTGAGAAAAGGTAAACCTTTGAAAACCTGGATGTGTGACCGACCCATGGGCAATCTGTCACCTGGTCCAGTGGCACCGTTATCAAGCAAATGCAGTAGTAGCTGCCTTCTGTTTCATACTGACTTACTGTGGAAGTTGGGCGTGGTTCCTTAAGCCTTTCAAGGCCTGCATGCCTGACCCTTTGGAAAGTAATGTTACTGACCAACAGACTTGTGTGGGAGTGTCAGAAGGTTAGTTAATATTTTTGTAAGTCTTTGATGGCAGGAAGCGTGGACTGTGTGAAATACTGGTAAAGTTTAGATAAGCTTCTTGTGGTTATTGTGCTCCTGAGGTATTTGCTGTCACATCAGCCTTGGGAAGTTGAGTGCTTGTGATCCAGCTGATATTTCTAACATACAGTAATCAATGTATTGAATCCTTTCAGTGTTTTTGTAGTCAGTGCTTTTTCATACAACTCAAACTACTTATTTTTAAAGTATTGGGTTGTTTGGAGAGCCCTATCACCTTTGTGTTCTGGAGAACTTCCCGGTCCAGATGGTAATTCATTTGAACAGGAAGCACTTTTCCTCAGAGACTCCACCATGGTGGCGGTCAGGCAGAGCTTGGTTTCCCATGGTGGCATCCTGTGTGGTGACAGTGAGAGGGCTGCAAGGTTTTCTTTCAGGTGTTTAGCCTGGGAACAGAGCTTATGCTTGAAGGAATTTTCCATTTCCTTTTGTGGAGTTGGGCAAGATGAGGTGTAGCTCGGTGGGTAGGAAGGGCTTGCTATCTGGCTCAAAGTCTTCGGGACAGTGGGGTCTGGTTGTTGGGCACTCCTGGGAATGGGACATTTGAGTTCACTTTCCATCTCTGCAGGTTGCCTCCTCTGAGGCTTTGGGTTTGTCACTTTCTGCACATCTTGCTCCCTGTACCGTTGTTATCAGAGAACATCAGCCCTTTAGGGTGGGAATCGTCTCCTACTTGAGTTAGTTCAGAGCCTGGCATAAGGGATTCCTCTGTCAGATGGAGCCAGTAGGGACAACTAGGGCAGATTTACATAAATCACTTCTTATTTTGATGAATTTATTTGTTTTCTTCTAAAGGGATTTCTTATTTAATGCTGTTGAAACAATGCCTTGTGTCAAGAAGAAAGCAGACTGGGCTCTGAGGTGGATTGAAGACGGAGAATCCACTTTCGGTATGTAGCATCTTAAAAACTTGTTTCTGTTGCGTGTATCACAAATTAGTTCTCCAGGTGTGAGCTGCATCCCTGCAACCTGAAATTAAATTCTCCATAAATGATGTAGTGGCTTGTGGGTCTCTAGTTTAACTAAAGATCTAGAATTAACTTCTGGTAAGTATGTATATTTTATCTTCAGCTAAAGCAATACAGGCCACTAGAATCATGTAATGAAAAATGCTTGTGGGTTTCTCTCTCTTTTTGTCTTTACACCAAACAACCCTAATTTCTTCAGTTTTTGATGTAGTAGATCTTGTTTTCTAGGAGTTCTGAAAAATTGGCTCCTGTTTTGTACTCCAGTGTTGGACTGGGGCAGCTGAAGTCTTGCAAGTCCAAGCTTTTCCTGTGTTCATGTTCATATAGACAAACTCATGTACGGAGTTAGCTTTTTTTGTAACAGTGTGACTGAGCTTGAACAAAAAGATTTAAGAGTGCTGAGGATTCACTTGCTGTATATGTTCTGTGGACCCTCAGCCTCCTGGGATGCACTGATGTTATGCAGTACTGCTGATAGGCGGTTTTTGTTTCAGCATAACTCAGTTGTATGATAGTTAGTCAGGTGGGATGTAGTAAACCCAATATTTATACTCAGTCATGTGCTTCATTAAACCTGTATTGTATGAACAGCCTTCCTCCACTCCTCTCTAGAAGCAACCTAAGAGATTTTTACTTTTGCCATACAAATTCTTTCCTTAGTAACTGCTGTGATAAATGCAAGCTTGTGTTTGCTCTTCATGCTTTTTTTCCTAACTTGAATTTCTTCAGATGAGCCAGCAGATGGCGTTTGCATCTTGTAAAGGAAGTGGGACATCTGATTATTCTGGGGTTATTTTATTTTTTAAACAAAATTCTATGCATCTCTCACTGGGAAGAGGCACCAGCACTTATTACAAAAGCTCTTCATGTTAGAATATACCCAAGGATCTTGTGAAGTTGTTTAAAATAGAGTATGTGGAATGATGTGTCTTCACCAAGCAGTCAGATAGTCTTGTAGTCTGAAGAAATACATTCCTGTAGAGAACAGGGAGAACTGGGACCATACTATGGTTTCCTTGGATGAAAGGTGGAGTAACATAAATAGTTATTTGTATCTTGATAAATTATGTTCTGTGTTCCTCCTCTCTTGCAAGAACATGGTTTTATGTAGATTCTCAGTAAGCAGAAATTGAGGTCTAGGGATTTTTGTTTAATTTATAGGAGATTGGCTCTTCGCTCAGCTTTGTCTGTTAGTTACATAGCCATTTTCCTGCCTTTAGGAGAAAGAAATGTGTCTACTAATGTCCTGGCCGCTTGGCCTGATTATGTTCGCAACCTTCTGATTTGTTGCAGTTTCAGTGGGTGCCTTGGTTCTTCAGTTCTGCTAGGGCTGCCTATGGTTAAATGCTGTTGCGTGTGTAGACACTGTGTGCTTCAGGATCTACTGCAAGATGCGGTCAGGTACAGCACCTGACGCTGCTGATTGCTCTCCTCTAGCATCAGTCTCTCTGATGCAAGTGGTGCATCTTGCTGACCAGCGATATGCTATTTTGTGTCTAACTGAAAATGTGTTATGTTACACAGGTGAGAGGGTGGTTGCCTTTGCTGCAGTTGAAGGCATCTTCTTTTCGGGTTCCTTTGCTGCAATATTTTGGCTGAAGAAGAGGGGGCTGATGCCTGGACTTACTTTCTCCAATGAACTTATTAGCAGAGATGAGGTAATGTTGTCATGTCCTAAATACTGTCTGGGAGGGAAAGTGAGTTTCCAGGGGAAGGGCAGAATTATATTTGTAAAGATCCAATAGTCTTGCCAGAGCATCTGGTGGCCGGGAGGGTCGGAAGAAAGCAAAGAGAGCAGAAAGCAGTGTTTGGGTAGGAACAAGTGCAAAAGAGAATCCAGCAGTGAGTAAGGGATGCATTTCTCGGTATGATGGAGCCTGTTTAATGCTGCCAGTGCTGGAAGTCAGGAACTGGTAGAACTCTGAGTAGGTTTTCTAGGGAAAGTCCACTGTCTTGGCGGGATGGAGGTCCTTGTTACCTGCCAGGTAACTGCAGACCATGCTCCTTAGAGCTGTTCCTACAGCAAGCCTTCTGCATCTGCTTTAACATCACCTCCTAGGCAGCACAGAAGGGTGAATTCCTTTCCACAGAGCAGTGCCTGACCCTCTTTTTGCAGCCTGATGAAGAAACTGTAACTGCTGACAGGTAAGAAGACTGGAGTCCTGCAAAGGAGCAGGCTATTTCCAGAGTATTTGTAAAAAAGGGAAAGAAGCAGATTTCTGTCTGTAAGTTACTGACGAGCTTAAAGCCTAGGTACTGCTATGTCCCTCAGCAGAAAGGCCCATTTTCAAGGGAGTAAACATAAACCTTAGCAATATCCCAATGCATGGTAAGATCAAAAAGGTGCACTTCTTGGATTGAAGGGTATGCTCGTTTTCCCGTGCCAAGAAGGGATGCAAAGGCCTGGCTGCCCAAGGACTGATGTGGAATTGCACCGTCCTCAACTGCGGTGGGGGCCGGCTTGTGCAAGGTCATAGCTAGGATGTGACTCTGAGCGTTGCTCTGACTTAACTGCTTTGGTCAGTTTCAAGTGGCCTCCTAGTACCACTCTCCATCAGCCCTTAGTTGTGGGTCCCAGAACTTGCGGACGGCTTTCTGCATCCATTGCAGCTGTGGCAGGTTGCTGCAGAAGCAGCAATTATCATTCCTCTCCATGTTGTTCTGCTAGATGGATCTTCTAGAAGGGGGCAGCTACAGGTCTGCATTAGAGGGAAGTGCTTCTTAGCTTAAGGTGTGATGTGTTTGTCAGCACACTTGGGTTTGGCAGGCCATGTGTTGACAAATGCCCTTTCTTTTCATTGCTTCTTGCGCCACTGCCTGCCAGTTGGCAGTGATTGCTGATGGTTGGGGCCTGTCTTGAATGCACTGCACAATGTACGGTGCTGTAAGCACTGAAAAAGTGGAAAGACCGGTTTTGTATGCAGTATAAACATGCTGGTGGTTTGGAGTTACCAGAGTTGATCTAAAGGAATAAAGAGCTTTAGCATAATGAAAGTAATTTCCATGGATTAGATAAACTGATTTGAGAAAGGAAGCATCTCACAAGATGCCTTTAATTTAAAAGATACTTTTGAAGAGAGTGATGTGATCAGTAAGCAAAACCAAACAGTTCTTCAGCCTTGACCTTCCTTGTGGCTTCTGTTTCTGTGAGTCATCCTGAACTGATCTGTTGGAGCGAGAAGGTATTTGTTTTTTTAGAAGGATCACTTACAGGTAATCAAGATGTACATTTCTCTGTATAGTAGTGTAGCTGTACTTCTCTGCAGAGTCGAGCACCAAAAGACTGAATTTTTCTTGAGTTCCACTGGCATAATTCCAACTGCAGAGCTGTTATGAAGGGTAAGGCTTTGTGTGCACAGCACCCGCATCAAAACCCAGGAAATGCTGCTTCAAAAACAGTGGCAGTAAAAAGAATCCACAATGGAAAACTCCACAAACTGTTTTCTGATGCACCTGAACAGATAAATGGTTAATGCTCAACATGTTTTTTTGAGCTGCAGGCTCTGTTCCCAGGCTATTCTTTAAGCTGGTGCATGTCCAATTCTTAAAGGTTTAAAGCTGGTGGGAGCACCGGTCAGTGGAACTTAGCAGTTGAGGTTTGCAGCCAGGCACGTCCTGCTGGTGATACTGCCCTGGACAAGACCTTGGGAAGCCCTGCAGCAGGCAGCTAATGCTGTCCCTAGTCGGGAATATTTCCCAAATTACATTGTCGCAGGGCTGTTCCATGACCTGAAGCACTAGGATTTTGTAGCCTTTCTGAAAAAGTTTTTGTTTCTTGGTTTTGTTTTGCTCTTGTTAACAATAGCACTGGATTCTCATAGCCCGTAGTCTGCCAAATCTTTATGACTGATTTTCCCTCTGGATGTGCCACATGATGCTTACAGGCTGTAATCGCCACCTTGCTGTCATGAGAAGTGGTAGCACAGTGCTCCTGTAGTCTAGCAGCAGTGGGTATGGCTGAAGCCAGAGGCTCAAGCTGCAGCCAGGCAAGCTTGAACAGAAACCTAAAAACCTCTTGGAGCAGCTGTCTGGAGCCCTCATCAGACTGTGAGGGGCTGCTAGTCTCCTGGTGTTGTCTTATCCTGGCTGGAGGCTTTTCTGGAAATCTTGTAAAGGAACACAATTTACTGGATTCTGTACAGGACAGCTGGGTGAAATGCGAAGGTGGGCTAAGTCGAGGCACAGTAGCCTTAAGTCCTGCAGCCTATGAATGTTGTGGTAGCAATTTCCTCACAGTAGCTAGACACTGTGTGGAGGGATGACTTGTTACTCTTGGATTTGGTGACTCTATTCTGAATCTTCCTTTCTGAAAATGCTATGAGAAGAATCCAGGGAAGAAATGCTTCTAAAATAACTTAAAACAAGTATTTCTGTACAGGTATCACAAAGTGAAGAAGAGGTAAACAGTCTTATGTTAACTGGCAGGTAGTTTTGCAGGTCTTGAGGTAGGGGTCTTCCTGCAAAAACATCTCTGATGAGAGGCAGAGACCCAGCAGGGCTCTGTGCAGGATCCCTCACAGTAAAGCAGCTCTCAAAAATATTTACCTGAGAAACATGTGTGTTAAGTATTGTTGTGGCATAGGTTGCATATTTTGGATTTTAGATGTTAACTGGGTTGTAAACTCCAGGTGCGCTCTGTGTGGTAACATTAAGACCATCGAAGAAGTAGGAGGCTAGGAAGCGTCAGCCTGAATGAGGCTGTCTCATAGTAAGAGCATACTATGTGGAGGAGGGAAACACTGACTTTTTTTTTTTCATTGTTCTCTGTTATTTTAGGGTCTACACTGTGATTTTGCTTGTCTAATGTTCCACTATTTAGTGAACAGACCGTCAGAAGAGCGAGTTCGTGAGATCATCATTAATGCTGTTGAAATTGAGCAAGTAAGCCTGGCTGGGACAGCATCGGGGGCGGTGCAGGAGCAGTCTTATGTGTGAAAATAGACAAATTAACTTCTAACTTTTGGGATTCCGTATATGATACTTGTCTCAGTCCTGGATCCCTGATACATTATATCATCTTTTCCCTCTTTCTTAATGGTGTTAATAAGAGTCTTTCCGACTGAATTGTCAAACAGCTGGGAGAAGCTGAAGCTGGCAGCTGGTTTCCTTTCTGATGACAGAAAGGTTGTTTTATTTAGTATAGAATACAATAGTTCCAGTTGGAAGGGAGCTACAGCAGTCATCTAATCCAAGTACAACTGTCTCTTAGAGAAGAGTTTGTTTACCTCTGTCCTTTCAGGATCTTTATCTCTTCCTACTGTACACACATCCTTGCTTGTCCTCAGAAGATGGGGTCTGTTCTGGCCACATTTACCATGCTGGGTTCTGACATTTTCTGAGCTTGTTGTCATGTTTCTTTCACATGAGGTAGTACCTATCTGGAGCCACAAGTTTCTGCACTGCTGAGTGTTTGGCAGGATTATAGTTTATTCTTTCTTTTCTGTTGTCATCTAACTGCTGTGATGATGATGAATGCCCCAGCTTTGCCTTCCGACACTGACAGGTGTTGCACCAGTGCCTAAACATATACATGGCTGGGTTCAGTGCTCCTAGATCGCTATCCTCTTTAATTTATCATTCTAAAATGGCTGGAGGCCAAGGAAAACTGGAGATTTCTGTATCTATTCCTCTGCTCACTATTATAAACTGTACGTTTATTGAACTTTGAGCTCAACCTTTCATTGAAGCTTGGGATCTTGGACGGGGAAAAGAAGAAGAAGGGAGGGACAGTAATAAAAATTCTTGTGCCTTGAACTTGCTAAAAATAAGGGAAGATACAAACAAATACTGAAAACAGGAGACATTTGTTGAGTTTAGTGATGCTAGTTATTTATTCAGATAACTGCCTGGGGAACCTGAAATATCACAAGTTGTATTCCTGTGAAACATAGGTATCTTCTCTCCTTTTTCTTTCTTAAACTTAATTCTCTAAATGTTGTTTGTATTTTAACTTCTAGGAGTTTCTAACAGAGGCGCTACCTGTTGGTCTGATTGGAATGAATTGCACTTTGATGAAACAGTACATTGAATTTGTTGCAGACCGTTTACTAATGGAGCTTGGGTTCTCAAAGGTAGGAGATGCAACTGTCCAAAATGCTGGCCTACCAGGACAGCCCAGGAAGGTTGTCTGCACGAAGCACTCTCTTAATCTGCTTGGGAGCAGGTCAGATTTATCCCTTGCACTTTCTGTGAGTTACAGCCGAAGCCGCAGCAGTAGTATATATGCTTCTCTATTTAAAAGAGCAAGAACAGTTTAGGCCATTGTTTCCCTTTAGCTGCTTTGTGGGTTTGTAGTGGGAAACTTGTGCTGTGCTCAAGTGCTGCAGTCCTCAAGGATAAAAAGCACCTTATGTGAGTGAACTTCACCATGGACCAAACTCCTTGGGAATTACAGCACTGAATTTGCTTAGATAAGGTGTCCATAGATTCTATGGCATGTTCCAATGAGGGATGATCTGATTTGAAAGGGTTTGACTGGTTTGTTTGTTGGCTTTTTTTTTTTAAAGCATTGTTACCCTATCAGAATTGCCACCGTAATAGTGTTTTGCTTCCTCAGGTCTTCCATGCAGAAAATCCTTTTGATTTCATGGAGAATATTTCTCTGGAAGGAAAAACAAATTTCTTTGAGAAGCGTGTTTCAGAATATCAACGGTTTGCTGTTATGGCAGAAACAATGGACAATGTCTTCACTTTGGATGCAGATTTTTGATGACTTGACAAATGAACGGGTGACTGGTTCCCCTCTTCCCATCTCACTTCCTGCTGTGAAGTTGTCTCCACTTCTTCTCCTGGAATTGGAGTCTACTGGGAATTTTTTCCTGGGGTTTCATATTGTCTGTCTGGAAAGGAAATATATTTTGCACTCTGTCATTTAGAAAAAAAGGGGGTCCTTTTTGAAAAATTTAGATGACTTTTTAAAAGGATGGCCTTTTTAAGATTCCCTTGACTCATCTGCTGTGATTGCTGTCTTTAAAAATGACCTGGATACTACTGCTTTTTTTAAGACTTTGGTAGTGTTTTAAGCAAGCAAGTTGTGTATTTACCTCATGTTATGTTATTTTAATCTGAGAACCAGATGAGGTATCACTCTATGTATATATGTTGCTATAAATTATTTTCATGGTTTCTGTTTTCGTGTTTATAGTTCTGATCTATAGTAAAAGCTCTTCCCTTTCATCCTGCTGCAGATAGAGTAATAGAGAAATGTGGAAGACATTAATAAAGTATAAATTATAAAATCTTATTAAACCCAGGGATACAGTTGGATCTCCCCATTAATCTTGGTTCTGTCTGAGAACATTTTCACTTTGGCTGCAAAGCTGATGGCTTTTGGTAGGAGTTTAAATCAAATATATATGACTTCTGTTACAGCTGTTAGTAAGCAGGTCAGTGAACCTTGAATGTTCCTTGAAAAGGCAAGCCTGTTAACAGTGGAGAAAGACCACATCCTGTGGTTTCTTTTTTTGTCTTGTGCTGCCTGTTTTTCCCTGCTTCTCTGAACAAGTGCCTTATTAAACAATCTGGAGTTGCACTGAGTTGTAATTGGCATCCAACACTGGAACAGCTGGCTCCACCCTTTGTTGTGGTGGGTGATCTGGTTTTCTCCCCTTCTTGGTTTGACTTGTGCATTGATGCGCTGAGAAGGCATATCATTGCGAGGGATTATCCTTTGGGGTGCTACAGACATACTACTTGGGCTGTCAGGAAGCACTGGTAATGTATTCAAGTTATACGTTTAATGTGAACCATTGAAAACATCGCAAAAGAGTGTCTGGAGGAAGATATTAAACATTTCTTAACCAAATCTTGAAGTGGTATGGATTAGCAGCATCTTAAAGGACTTATATTTGTTTTCTAGTGTGTTCCAGTGTGCGCCTGAAAACCTTTTTTAATTGCTTGATGTCACATGCAGTGACTGGAGAAATTGAACAACAGCTGATGTACTACAGTGATACTTGGGGTGGAAGGGATACTGTTGACTTGTAGGTGTGCAAACAGATATGCTCATTATTTTCAAAGGTGAAGTGAGTGTGCAGGAGCTAAACAAAAGATTCTGCTTTGCTAAATATACAAGCATTTTTTTCATAGCATTCAGCAATTAGTATAAGAGCTTTTATAAGTCTTTCTTATTGTTGCAAACATCTTGTGCTGCTTTCCATATGCCTGGCATGAGATGAGCTGACAGTCCAGGGTTATCGGTGATGGGGCGCTGTAAGTGTTATTTCCCTGCCAGCCCAGATCAGCCATAGCCTTGGGTATCTGAGTTCCATGAAATAAATCCTTAGCGTAGTTCCTAGTGAGCAAGTGTCCCTGGTGTAAATGTAAGCAGCAAAACTGACTCTTCTAGTTTGGTCTCAGTAAAAGATCATGATAAGCATGGAAACAGGGCAGCTTTTTGTTTTCCTTAGAGAAGAGCCTGCATCATTTGGCATAAGGTACTTGAAGAGGACAGAAAGGGGCCTGGAGAATACAGAGAAAAACTGGAATCGGTGTCACTTATTAACGTTCTGTGACTGCAAGAGAATACAAACTCAGTGACAATCTAGCACCTTTTGGAAATACTGTATTGATGGGGAGAAAGAGAAAATATTGTAAACGGGTCTGTTGTTGAAGGAACGGGTCCTATTTTTATGTCACTAAAAGTAATAAAAAGCATTTGTTTTGAGTGTTGTGAATTGAGAGTATGCAGAATATTCAAATATAAAACTGCTATGTGCTCAGGTTCTGCAAGTGCATATGAGATACCAAAGTCTGGTACAACAGCTCCTGCCCCATTTGTGTGTAAAATCTGTGTGTAATTTCAATAAAACTTGAATGCGGAGTGGAACAGGCTGTTTGCTAGTTTCATGCTAGGCTGTTTGCTAGTTTCATGCTTTCTTGTGAAATCCAAAATGATAAAACTGGATTGTGCCAGAGTAAGTCCATGTTCACAGCTTTTGGGTTGTGGGAGAAAGTTACGAGTGCTCCATACTCGGCCTTGTGCTTTGAGGGCTCTCAACTTGCTGTTTCTTGTTCCCGGAAATGGGGTTTGCAGTCTAGGGTGTGGAGAAGTATTTTTTTTCCTGGAATATTCTGAGTCAAGGAAAAGTCTCTTGGGAATCCCTTAGATTCAAAGAAACACTCCAGAAGTGTAATTCTGGGTGGTATCTGGTGTATCAGGGGCATCTCGCCCTTTGGTTGGTTGCCCTGTCTGTCTCTGGGCACAGCAGTGATGGGTTCAGCCCCCTGAGCTGAGCCTGCCTGCAGCCAAACACTGGGTCTGAGCTGGCACAGGTTCACACCTGGTGGCATCTGCACCCTCAGGGGTGTCAAGTCAGAAGTCTTCTCCCTTCTGCCGCTTTGTGCCTCCTTGAGACAGGAGGTCAGAAGGTCTCTTCCTCTCCCACCAGTGCAGGTTCTTGGTGTGCCTCCAAGGCCTCTGGTGGATGAGCTGAGTCTCTGTGTCTCACGCTGTGGCCAGCAGCCAGCACGCTTAAAGAAGCCTGATGAGGGTATGTGTGGGAGAGAAGTTGTGATGCAACCCTTCAATATACAGCCTGCACATGCTGTGTTGGAGTCTGGGGTGGGTGCATGACTCCCATTACAGCCAGCAGGAGAGAGAAGATGCTTCTGGAGGGCTTTGTCCCGTGTTGAAGGATATTTGCAACAGCAAAAGAGGAGCTACAAGAGGAGCTGAGGCTGAATCCCACCTCTTAACATCCAAAACGGCCTCTGTAGTTCCTGCTGTTCTCATTGTAGCAGACATGGGTCCTAGCAAACCTATGACTTATAGAATCATAGAATCACCATGTTGGAAAAGATCCACTGGATCATCGAGTCCAACCATTCCTATCAATCACTAAACCATGCCCCTCAGTGCCTCGTCTACCCGTGCCTTAAACACCTCCAGGGAAGGTGAGTCAACCACCTCCCTGGGCAGCCTGTTCCAGTGCCCAATGACCTTTTTGGTGAAAATTTTTTTCCTAATGTTCAGCCTAAATGTGCAGACTTGATTTTTTCCTAATGTTCAGACTTGATTAGCAGTGGCCACAAGTGATTACTCCCCTTGGTGGGAAAGAGAAGAAAGTGGGTGAAGTCAGGCCAGTTAGCAAGCTTTTTCTTGATGTTTTTTGACAGTTCCTAAGGCCACATTGTTGGACTAGTAAAGTTTTTGCAGGAGTTGAGGACACTGTGTGTGTAGCAGCCCCCATAGCTGTCGCCAGCCCCTGGCCAGCTGACACCGGGCTAACCGAATCCCTCCCTATTCCTCGTCCTTGCCTTTGCACCTTGTCAAGCAGCAATTCTGACCTTGCTGCCAGTCATTCCCAGTCTACCAGAGGAGCGCCTTCCTCTAGTCCTTCAGAGAGGATGATCCGGGCTGGTTTTCCTCCTGGGGGAGCCCTCGAGTCAGCAAATATTAATGGTTCTGTCGCTGTATTTTCAACAACTCCTTCTGGGGGTGAAACAGTCACCAGAGGTGCTGTTGTGTTTATATTGCATGTAGCCGCATATCAGCTTGCCAGGAGGATGCTTGTGTGAGTGGGGACTGCTCTCCACACTGTGCTTGGCAGGGATGTGCACGTGCGTGTATGAACTTTCTGTGCACACTGATGTGCACGTGTGGTACCCAGAGATGGATCCATACACATATGCAAAAACAGAGTTAAAAGGGAGAAGCTTTTGAGTACCAGGTTTTAGCAAACCCTCTCTGGAGCAGAAGGGTAGGATGGATACTGTAATGATGCTATTAAGAGATGCTGTTCCTTGTTTGCCAGCAGCTGCTTGCTGCCTGAGGACAGATAACAGCAGTGGCAAAGCCAGAGGCTTCTCCCATCCCACTGTATGTAATCTGGCTGTAGGAGCCACGGCTGCCCAAGCCATGAAGCTAGAGCTGTGCTCTGCTAACTGGAATCTTAAGCTAGGGTTTGTCAGCTAGAAATACAGGTACGTCTCAGGTACAGTTGTGTTTGGCCAGCATAAAGCACGTGTACCTGCTGTGAAAATGGTAACTTCTATCTTTGGCTGGCTGAATGTAGCCATGTGGATGGGCTGAGGAATTCCCTGTTGCATTTTAACCCTTCTAATGAAATAAAAGAGAATTTGTGAGTGACAGTGATGAGATTTCTGTGACAGACAGCAGTGCTCCCAATACCACGGGTACTTGGGGAGCTCTGTTGACCTGGGGCTTCTGCACTGCATGTCCTTTTCCCCAAAACTGCCTGAAGGGCTCACCTGGGAAACATCCTTCCTGCAGGATTGCTGTTGCTTTTCCTGCACTATTCATCACTGCACTATTCATCACTGCACTAGCTCTAGTGTGGCTGCTGGTGGATTTGCAAGGACAAATCTGTTTAATCATCTATCTTTTTTTTTTCTGTAGTACACAGTTTGGTTAATGTTACTCTGGGAATCTTAGAATCACTTGGTTGGAAAAGATCTTGGAGATCATAGAGTGCAGCCGGACCTGTCCACTACTAAACCATATCTCTAAGCACTTAATATACTCATCTTTTAAATACCTCCAGGGATGGTGACTTGACCACCTTTCTGGGCAGCCTGTTCTAGTGCCTGATAAACCTTTTGGTGGAGAATTTTTTCCTGATGTCTAATCTGAACCTCCCATGGTACAGCTTGAGGCCATTTCCTCTCATCCTATTGCCTGTCACTTGGAAGAAGAGACCAACACCCACCTCAATACAATCTCCTTCCAGGTAGTGGTAGGCAGTGATAAGGTCTCCCCTCAGCCGACTTTTCTCCAGGGTAAACAACCCCAGTTCCCTTAGTCACTCCTCATAAGACTTGTTTTCCACACCCTTAATCAGCTTTGCTGCCCTCCTCTGGATGCGCTCCAGCACCTCAATGTCTTTCTTGTAGTGAGGGTCTCGAAACTGAATACAGCATTCGAGGTGCAGCCTCACCAATGCCAAGGACAGGGGAACAGTCACTCTGGACCTGCTGGCCACACTGTTTCTGATACAGGCCAAGATGCCAGTGGCCTTCTTGGCCACCTGAGTATGCTGTTGACTTCTATTCAGCCGGCTGTCAACCAACACTTCCACGTCCTTCTCTGCCAGGCATCTTTCTAGCCACTCTTCCCCAAGTCTGTAGCACTGCATGAGGTTGTTGTGTCCCAAGTGCACTCAGCCTTGTTGAACCTCATCCCCTTGGTGTCAGCCTATTAATCCAGCCTGTTCCGATCCCTACCCTCCAGCAGGTCGACCCTTCCTCCCAGCTTAGTGTCATCTGCAAGCTTACTAAGGGTATGTTCAATCCCCTCATCCAGATCATTGATAAAGATATTCAGCAGAACTAGACCCAGCACTGAGCCCTGGGAAATACCACTTGTGACCAGCCTCCAGCTGGAGTTATCTCCATCAACCATAACTCTTTGGGTCCGGCCATCCAGCCAGTTTTTAAGCCAGCAGAGGATATGCCTGTCCAGGCCAAGGGCAGCCAGTTTTTCAAGCAGAATACTGTGAGGAACTGTGTCAAAGTCTTCACTGAAGTCCAGGTACACTACATCCACAGTCTTTCCTTTGTCCATTAAGCCAGTAACCTTGTCATATAAGGAGATTGGGTTTATTTGGCTTTTCATAAACCCATGTTGACTGGGCTTGATCCCCTGGTTGTCTTGTGTATGATCTGTGCTAGCACTCAAGCTCTATGACCTTCTCCGGCACTGAGGTCAGACTGTCAGGCCTGCAGTTGCCTGGATCTTCCCTCCCACCCTTCTTGTAAATGGGCATAACATTTGCCAACCTCCAGTCCAATGGAACAGCCCCAGTCAGCCAGGACTGCTGGTAGATGATGAATAATGCTCTGCAAGAGGGACATTCTCAACATGCCCACTATCCTGGGAGAGAGAAGAGGACCGCAGCCCAGGTAGTGTCCTTGTGCTTTTCTCTTTCTCCCTCTCACTTTCATCCCTTTTCTCTCTTTCATTCTTTTCCCTTAACACAAATTTAGCAAGCCAATGTCAATCTTATTCCTGAGAATGCCTGTACAAACTCCTTTTTGGGCCAATCATTTGGCATCATTTTGCCTTCACAGAATCATAGAATCACCAGGTTGGAAAAGACTTCTTGGATCATTGAGTCCAGCTGTTCCTGTCTGCCCCTAAACGATGTCCCTGAGCACCATCATATAGTCCAGTGGGTACTGAACGCATAAATTATATGAGGAAACCCAAGGTCTTACCCTAGTGACCCCTGGACACAACATACACAGGCTGTGGAAAGGATTCTTGCATTTCCTCATAAAACAACCTGAGTACCATCTCTTCTGGACCATGTCTGTGGGCTAAAAGACAGCAATGGGCAGCCAAATTTTTCCTGCAGCTCTCAAGTTCCATTTAGCTTGCAGAGCCAGAGGCTTTCATCAGATGGGTAAAAACTATTTGCACATTGAGACTTGTTCTTAACACTTCGCCCAGTCTGGCAGCTGTCAAGAAAAAGAAAAATCCCACCAGCTACTCTACTGTTCACCAGAGCCTGCAGAGCGATTTTGGGAACTTCCTCACAAAAAAGAAAAAAATTATGGACAACCTGAGACGGGACCTGGTTTAGAGGGCTTGAAAAAAAAACCCCAAAACCACACCAGCCACCTGACTGCACAGTCTGCTCTGAGCCCAGGCTGGTGTGAGCAAACGAAGTTCTTGTCAGCATCTGCCACTGGTTTGTCAGCCCCATGCTTCATGGCAGACCTTTCATCTGGCGCTGGCATTGCGCAGGGAGAACTGCGTCCAAGCCAGGCAGGACTTCAGCCTGAGCCTCATCTTAAAGGTCACAGCATCACCATGCCAACCGCCATGCAGAGTGAACAGAGAAGCAACCACGTAGAGTTGCTCGTGGCATCGCAGCAGCTTCATTTCTCTGTGTCACCACTGAGTAGGAGTTGTGGCACGATGTTTAGAAGGGGCTGACAGGGACAAGCTTTGAGCTTGCTATGGGACTAGCAAGCCTTCCAACAGACACTGTGCCCAGCACAATTTTTTTTCTGACATGTACTGAGCACCAGAGGGATGGGAGCCAAAGTCAGTCCCCGTTGATGAAATCATGGAAGCATCCAAAATACCTTCTTTTCATCAATCTGTTGATCCCTTTCATCATCTTGGTGACGAGCTCCTCCTGACTCTGCAGCAAGAGGCACTCATTAAAGGAACAGACACAACCAAGGCCCAAAGGTGGCCTGTCCCCTGCTCAACACCTCAGCCTTCATGCTAGGCTGGTTCACGCAGCCTTTTGAGGAACGGCTGAGAGAGTTGGGGTTGTTTAGCCTGAACAAGAGGAGGCTGAGGGGAGACCACATTGCTCTCTACAACTACCTGCCCAGGGAGGTGGTTGAGTCACCTTCCCTGGAGGTGTTTAAGGCACAGGTGGACAAGGTGCTGAGGGGCATGGTTTAGTGATTGATAGGAATGGTTGGACTCGATGATCCGGTGGGTCTTTTCCAACCTGGTGATTCTATGATTCTATGAAAGCAGGAGGGTTTCTTTGAAATACTTCTCATCTGGTGAGTCCCTTCTGTCTAGCTAGCTATGGGGAAAAGTTTCTGCTAATGAATTTAAGCCAAATTAGTGAATAAAAGCTGTTCACATTTTGGTTGCAGGGTCCCAAGACAGCACAGCTTGATAAAACCTGTGGTGCAAGGGAGTACAGATTTAGAGCAATAATAATGAGAATTTCTGCCACAGGAGAAGAGGTGTGCCTATCCGCTATTGAATTATCTTTTCTTTCAATTTGGAGGGAAATAAGAGTTAAATTACAGTCTATTAGGCTGACTGGAGGACTGAATGTGTTTATTGAATGACTTCATTCATAGTGTGTGTAATTGCCTGCTTCAGAGATGGGTGTTATGATAAGCCCTGGCAGAGTTGCTTCGCTCCTTGCGGTACCTTCCATCTCCTGTTTACCCATCCCTCTGCAGGCTAATGGGACCATGTGTGGAGGGAGGGAAGCTGCAGCTACTCCATCCTACAGCCACTACGGTATGTGACGTGTTTTTGGATGAATACCTTGAAAAAAGCATTTCTTGGTTCATTTCTCCAAGATTTGTGTTGTTAAAAGCCCCTTCTATGTAAGTCTGCTTAACTCCTTTTGTTAGCTGAGCAGGGTGTAGGGCCAAAAAATATTAGAATCATAGAATCACCAGGTTGGAAAAGACCCACTGGATCATTGAGTCCAACCATTCCCATCAAACACTAAACCCTGCCCCTCAGCACCTCGTCCACCCGTGCCTTAAACACCTCCAGGGAAGGTGAATCAACCACCTCCCTGGGCAGCCTGTTCCAGTGCCCAATGACCCTTTCTGTGAAAAATGTTTTCCTAATGTCCAGCCTAAACCTCCCCTGGTGGAGCTTGAGGCCATTTCCCCTTGTCCTGTCCCCTGTCACTTGGGAGAAGAGGCCAGCTCCCTCCTCTCTACAACCTCCTTTCAGGTAGTTGTAGAGAGCAATGAGGTCTTCCCTCAGCCTCCTCTTCTCCAGGCTAAGCAACCCCAGTTCCTTCAGCTGTTCCTCATAAAAAGCTTTTCTCAGCTTCTCCTGCTCTGAGCAGTGTTTGAGGGTGAAGAGAGGATGTCTCCTGCCTTTGCAGCCACCTTTGAAGGGATGGCAGCCGGCTGGTGCCACGAGAGCTGTGGCAGGACAGAAATACAAGCCGCTTGTCCCTCCAGTCCTCTTGGTCTGTAAGACAGCCACCACTTCTGCAGGATGCGTGTTCTGCATCGGGTGCAGGCCAGATGTTCTGTGGCTCCTGATAGGCTGCTGAGGCCAAGCAAAACTCATGAGGAAAGACCGTGTGCAGCTGCTGAGATGAACACAGATGTTTTCACACTAGGACATGGCCTATTGCAATGTCTGTTTGCAAAAGAAAATCACTGGATATGAATTCCTCTGTAGATTTAAAAATAATTGTATTTTTAACTCTATCTTGATGGTTTCTTTTTTTTTTGTCCCCACTGTCTGGTTTTATTCACCATAGGCCCAGTACATTTATATTTCACAGAAAGGGTCATTGGGCACTGGAACAGGTGGTTGAGTCACCTTCCCTGGAGGTGTTTAAGGGACAGGTGGACGATGCGCTGAAGGGCATGGTTTAGTGTTTGATAGGAATGGTTGGACTCAATGATCCGGTGGGTCTTTTCCAACCTGGTGATTCTATGATTCTATATGCTTAAAAACAACGAGGTTCTTGACAGGTGTGTTAAAGCTCTTCTGTCAGTTATGTTATTAATGTACACTACTCTTGGTGCCACTGTGCTTTGCAGTGTGATAACTGCATAAGCAAAGCTCTGTCTCCTACTTCCGTTAGATCTAAATGGCAACAGCAGCACATGCTGATTGTATTTTAAGCTCAAATGGTCTTATCCAAAGCCCATAAAACAGAGAGGAATTGCTGGTACTTCTGCTTCCTTTTGTCATGGCTACTAACTTAGGACAAGGCGCAATGGCCTCAAGCTGTGCCAGGGGAGGTTCAGATTGGACATTAGGAAAAAATTTTTTACCAAAAGGGTCATCAGACACTGGAACAAACTGCCCAGAGAGGCGGTGGAGTCACCAGCCCTAGAGATATTTAAAAGATGGGTAGATTAGGTACTTAAGAATATGGTTTAGTGGCAGATAGATATGGTTGGATTCGATGATCTCAGAGGTCTTTTCCAACCTGGTGATTCTATGATAATTTATTTCCCTGCTACTGCTGAATGTAGGTCTGAATTAACACAATCTGGTTATTCTCATGTCAACTACACAAAAAGGCCAATTTTTACCCAGGAGTAAGAGAGGGAAATTTTTCACCCCATGCATTCATATTTCTTGCTCATTGGGCTGAAAAACTGAAGTTTAGCACAATTGCATATGCATCAGTGCATATTTAAGATGAATGCTGCTTGTGCAGAAGGATGGCTGTGGTGAGAAGCTTCCCGTATTACTTCCCATATTACTTCCCATATTACTTAAACCTCAAGCATGGTAAGGCAGGTTCTCATCCAAGATTCACCACTGCAGAGCCACTGGAGGCATTAGATCCACACCGTGCCTGATGGATGTGAGGGTTGAAATGTGGCTTTGGTGTGATAAGCAGCTATAAAGTCCCATTCTTTGTTCTTTTTGCTTAAAGTAATGCCTATGAACAGGTGAGATGGAGAATAAGTTAGGATGAAGGTGTGGTTTGTACAGTGCAGGGCAGATCTTTACCTTTCTTGAGGGCTCAGCAGTGTTTCAGAGTATGCTAGTCTCCCTTTTCTTCAAAGAAAAACCAAACAGAAACACATGAATTTGGAATCCATCAGCACAGCACGCCAGCCCCCCGGGCAGCGCTGTGCTGGAAGGCACGGGGTCCCGCAAGCAGAGCCTGGATGCATCTATTCCTCGACAGCCTGGTGCCTGCTAGCAGGCTGGGAGGGAGAGAGCTGGCAGAGATTGCCAGAGGGACTTTACAGTGCTGGCTTAAACGGCATTCATTTATTTCCCAATGGCCTAAAGAGCTTATCTGAAGCTAATTAATTGTCAGCAGCAGCTGTCCTAATTTTATCAGAGCTGCACAGTTCTTCCAATGAAAGGCAGGAATGTAAGACCATAAGATAGTGCGAGATTTTGGAGCAGGTGCCTCCAGGGACATGTCTGTGTTTGTGGGGCAGGCTAGCTGCCAGCTCCTCTGGCCCCACTGCAACCACAGGAGGCTGGACCTGGAGGCAGCTGGTGTTGTTTGTAGAAAGGAGCTCAGCCTCCCTGTGTTCTCACCTACTCTTCCCTACTGCCTGCAGCCCCCCTTGGAGGACCCTGTGCCATAGCCCAGTGATCTTTCAGTTAAAAGATTTGTGCTATGTTGTGGTTTAACCCCAGCTGGCAACTAAGTCCCATGCAGCTGCCTGCATGGTGCAAAGGAAGAGAGAACTGGAAAAGTAGAAGCGAGGAGAACTCATGGGTTTAGATAAAGACAGTTTAACTGATAAAGAAAAAGCCACGCACACAAGCAAAACAAGGAATTAATTTACCACTTCCCACCTGCAGGCAGGTGTTCAGCCATCTCCAGGAAAGCAAGGATGCATCATGCTTAACTGTTAATTAGGAAGACAAACACTGTAATTTTGATCTTCCCCTGCCTCCTTCTTCCCCCAACTCCATATACTAAGCATGGTGCCATTTGGTATGGGATACAACTTTGGCCAGTTGGAGACAGCTGTTCCAGCTGCCTGTGCACCCCCCGCATTCTTGCTGGTGGGGCAGGGTGAGGAGCAGAAAAGGCCTTGACACTGTGTAAACACTGCTAAGCAGTGACTAAAATATCCCTGTGTTGCCATCAACACTGTTTGCAGCACAAATGCAAAACATACTCCAATACCAGCTACTGTGAAGAAAATTAAGTCTATTCCAGCCAAAACCAGCACACGGTAAATCTCATGTGCGTTATTGTCAGCTCCTGGGGCCATTTCCAGGGAGATTTACAGGCTCATAAATGGTATTTGAGACATTTCTAGATTAGCCAATAAACCTTCCAGGAGTGAAACATGTTCTGTTGTGAAGGGGTTTTGCATCCAGGGGTTTTCCTCTGTGGCCAAGTACACAGTGGTCTGGGAGTGTGTGTTCAATCAACAGAGCACTGCTAAGTGAGCATGGTTGCCTACACAGACCCGTAAACAGAGGCAAGCAGTGCAGGATGAAAAGTCTGCTACCCAGCAGGCTCCTTTACTTGCTGTGTTTCTAGAGGGGTGTCAGGAAAAGGAAGGTGTTGTCTCTGGGAAGTGCAGGCACATCTGTGCAAGCACTGAGATTTGCAGCAGCTCTGTGCTGTGGCACAGTCTGCTGGGACCTGTGTGCCATTTACTGTCTTTCTGTTTACATGTGCTGTGAGAGGTAAAATGGGAGGATCATGTGGAAGGCAAATATACTTTACAAGATTAAAAATAAACCCCAGCCCCCTGCTCAGCTGTTCTCTGGTGTCTGCTCCCACATAGATGCTGGTCTGCACCACGCGGCACCCTCCTGTGCGGAGGTGGCTGCCAGCTGCTCGGGGGTGCCAGCAGCTCCTCCTGCTCAGGGGCTGGCACAGCCAGTGATGAGTAGTGCCCGTGAGAGGGAAATGACACTGAGAAACCTGACATCTCCTTCCCTCCCTTAATACCCTGGAGCAGGGTTCCCTGCTCCTGGCCCAGCTGGACACCAGCCCCTCATCTTTGTGGCTCCTGGGGCAGATGCTGTCCATCCTCCTCTTCTTTGGGGCCATTGAGTTACTCCCTTAAAGAAAAGTGCTCACCTTCTGCCCAGAGACAACCTGCTGAGGAAGCAGACGTATGCTGGTGTACTTAATGCACAGCTTTTCATTTTGTAGGAGCGCTGGGCTATAAGGTGTTACAGACCATCTCTGATGGGCAGTCATACAGTAATGCACTCAAACTGCATTTGTATTTCTACCTAATTATGAATATGAATCTTGCATTAGGAGCCTAATTAGTGTAAGTTATGGGCCAGGGTGCCTAAGGCAGAAGCTGCAGGGGAAGCTAACTCTGCAAGCACTGGAAGAGGTACATTAGAATAATCTTGATGTGACCTACTTGAATTTGCATCTTCCTTACATCAGTATAGCTCTCTTCCAAACCCACGGAGTGTCACCACGGAGTGTCAGCCACACGAGTTTAGGATCATGCCGTATATTGCATTTGTTGATAAATAAAATTAATGGAACTTGTAATGTTAAGAAATTGGGGAAGGCTGCACTTCATTAACTTATGTATTTGGGATACACAATGTCCTTCTCAACTTAGGAGTAACATCCAGACTGCGGCCCCAGATGGTGTGTAGTGTACAAGACTCTAGCCCCAAGCTAAGAAGTCCTACAAAAACACGATGGAGGTTGTGACAGTGGTGGATGCATAGCAGGTTTGACCCTATAAATATCCTGGTTTTGCTGAAAGACTTGTGTTGTTCAACACAGAAGCCTGAAGAAAGGAGAGGCTGTTGTGGTTTTGTGTCTTTCAGAGTCCTTGGCATTCCCTGAGCCATTCCTGAAAGTAGCATGAGGGAGCAGTTCAGTCATTTGCTTTTTGTATTAAAAGCTCCAGAAGTGAATCATGAAAAGCATTCCAAGCATACTGTTCGGTAGGAGCTGTAGGTTTTAAGTATAACAGGTAAATACTGTTGTGTTTGGTCTGTACCCGCTGCATTGCTATCATTTGTTTGGGATATTCATTCTCCTTCTATGCCTCTGTGGGCATGAGACAACATAGCTTGTGTCCATATGGCTACAGTCTTCTCTCCTGCATCCCCACAAACCGTGGTGGGAGGGTTTTCCTCTTTCTGCTGGGAGCAGGAATTGGTCTGCGCTGGTCCCAGGTTGGTACCTGAGCACCAGTTGGGAATGGGCAGGTGTGGCTATCAGGGGCCACATCCGTGCTGGGGAGCATGCTGATGGATGCAGGTGGCTGCAGAACAGTACTTGAAGTTGTTTCATCCCCTGCATACATAGGGATACATGTCCCATATGTCTGGCATTGGCTCAGCACCAAATCTTGTCCTTAAACCTGTGAGGGTGGCTTCCTGAGGAACAACTCAGGTTTAACCACAAGATACTAGGCTTGACTTAAGACCTCCTGGGTGCACTTTTGGTTCTTAGCCATGCTGGATATCAGAGCAGATGTTGAACATCTGGCTTTGAAATGCATCAGTTCATGATGAAGAAGCTCCAGAAATAAAAATGGTTCATGATGACGATTCCAAGGCTGTCACAACAGAGCTTTCAGCAACCACTTGATTAATCTCCAGCTGCAGGTCACTTTTGAAGCACACCAGCTCTTGAATGCAGTCTCATGTCTCTTGGGGAGTGGTACTTGGAGGAAGCCTCTTTCTACTATGTGTGCCTCATAACTTTGCTTGGGAAATAGGTAATTGCTCAGGAGATGAGTTTGTCCTCTCCGCCATGCAATGCAAAGGATGCTTTTCAAGAAAGAAAAGGGGAAAAAGCAAACAACATGAAATCTCTTTTTTGCAGTACAATCCTAACCTGGGTTTTTCAAGGCTATGTCTCTCTCCCCAGTTGCCTGCTGCATATCTTGATTCATTAGCTGTGTCACATTTCCTGTATTTGGTCTGTTAGACCTACTGCTTGGGAAAGATTTGTTCTCCCCATGGTGAAAAGTGCTCAGGGAACTTATTTTTAGGTTATATGGGCTTCAGCACCCAGAAGCTCACTATGTATCTGACCTTTTCATATGCTGAGTATGTATCACATTGGTGTTAGGAACAGCTTTTCTTGATCTTCTTTACCTTATTCCTTACATTTTAGCACAGAACTTCTGTGGCCTCTGTGTTCTAGTTTGCTCCTTTGGGGCTGGGAGGGGCGCTGGCACATCCTTTGCCTGGGATGGGTTTGTTATCCCTATTTCTAACAGTCACTCCCATGTAAAGACAAAAAGCTCCAAGTCATCCCACTCTCTTGGAAGGTGGACATGTTAGTGCACTATAGAAGAAAAAAATGCATATAAGTGACCTCAGGTAGGATCTGACTACCTCTCACTACACCAGTGTAAGCTGAAGGAGAAGGACATGGATGCTGGGGGTGTTACTGGGAGAGTTTTTATTTCTTTCATGTGGATCTTCCATTACGTTATCAAAATTCAATCCAAAGGTTTTTTAAAAGATCACATGCATTACTACAGAATCATCTAACAAAACTGTAAAATGGTAATTACGCATATGAATTCTTAGAAGGTTGTTATTATAGTCTCAGTGTGCCTTCTTTTCCTCCAAAATACCCTTTTTCCAACCAATGTCTTTCCTGTTGCAGCGTGTCCCTTTTCCTTTCCAGGGCCACTCCCTACTCCTAATATTTCTGCCTGGTAAAGCAAACGCTAGGACACACCTTGGGCATGCACAGAGGTTCTGAAGTTGTTGGGAAGTTTGCAGGAGTGCGTTTACTTTTTTGAGTTGAAAAGGGTCCCAGGTTAGTGGAAGCTGTTGACCAAGAGAGTAGTTTCTAACAGCAAGGAACTGGCTGCCTCAGCTGGTCGTTTCTTCACTGCCATCCTCATTTCCATCTACTTAGACCAAGCCATATGAAAACATACTGTGGTTAAAGAAAATAAAGTACATCAAAGAGCTCTAGATCATTCCATATTGGGTTTTAAAGTAGTAAACCCACTGTAATTTAAAGCAAAATCTCAATCTAATTGTTAATAAAAACCCATAAAACATAGTAAAAAATTCAGTGCCTCTATTTGATTAAGTTTCGAAGAACTGCATGTACAGGATAACAAGATGGAATTACTTTAACATCCATAATTTAATTTCTCATCAGACCTCAAATAAATCTTTTACTCATGTGAAACAAATTTCAAAGTTGTTACGGTTCATCTTCCAGGAGTTCCTTCTTTTTGAGGTTAACATAAAAACATATTGCACAAATCATGGGACAAGCGAAGTATGAAGTAGTTCCCTTCCACATCTTTCTTGAAAAGCCGCACAATTTTTATTTGTTTGTAAAAGCACATATGGCAAAAGAAAAATATGTTGATAACCTGAGCAAAACCGTAATTTCTATTATTCCTTTCACCTAATTTGTTTCTGAAATTTCCTACTAACAGACCAAAAAAAAAGGTATTATTAGTAAAACTGTGTTAGCTGAAATGTAACCTCTCAGGTAAAATATGACAGAGAGATCCAGGTTCTTTAGAAGTCTCCAGAAATACAATTTAATGGTTTAGTGTCGGTCTGAATAAGAGTTCCCTGTGGGAAATTTAGAAAGATTCAGTAAGGAGGGTCAGTTTCATAGGATTGTACCTGAGCTTTCCTGGTTTTGTCAGTTTTCCACTGACAAGAACGTATTGTTGCTAATGCTACTAATAATTCTGTAGTTGTATTAAAATTCTGTCTGGGGGAAAAACAAGTGTTTGGTTTTCAGCAGTCTTCTGAGGTGGGAACAGACAAAAACAAAGATATACAGTCTTCGACTAGAACAACCTACTGTGAAAAAGCGGAGAAAATTACACCTTGAAGGGAACAACATGGTGGGAAAGATATAAAAGGAAACAATTTTGAGCACAACTGTAGTGCTATCACTGCAATTTGCTAATAAAATATTCATTAGTTTAGTTTCAATGCAATGTCCAAACCCATAAAGTGTATAATTAGCATTTGTGGGTTGATTGGTCTGTAAGTGGGCACGGTTCTTACTGTATAGAGAAGATAAGATTATTCCAAAACTCCTAAAAAGAGGGCTCATTAAGATAATTCTAACTGGCTCTAAATAACCAAGGGGACTCATTAAGGCAATCGTAGCTAGGTCTAAATAACCAAGGTTGTACCTGTTACTTTGCTAATAAATGTCGCTACCATAAAGATTTCACTAAACCTTGATGGAATTGTGAGTCTCAGGACATTAAATTTTCATTAAGAGCGGGTTTGTACTTCCTAAAAGAAATTACACAGTGAGTCAGATTTTGGTTTTGGCTAGATCACCAGCTTGTGTGCACATAGCACAGGCCAGTCATTGATGCTACAGGGTGTCAGTGCGATGCTGGAGCTGCTTAGCAGAAAGCCAAGGAATGCTGTTCCCAGACTGAGTCTGGTAACAGTCCTTTCAAGTGGCCATTGGGAAGCTCTTCAAATGCATCACCACAAAGTAAATAATTTGCACGTCAGCTCTTTATGGCATAAAGAACATGATTTTAAAGCCTTTAAGGTTTGACTTTATCACTGTCTAAAACTACCTGAAAGGAGGTTGTAGTGAGGTTGATGTTGATCTCCCAAATAACAAGAGGAAATGGCCTCAAGTTGCATCAGGGAAGGTTTTGTTTGGATATTAGTTAAAATTTCTTCACTAAAAGGGTTGTAAAGCATTGGAACAGGCTGCCCAGGAAAGTGGTTTGGTTGTCATCCCTGGAAGCATTCAAAGGACATGTGGATATGGTGCTTAGGGACATGGTTTAGTGGTGGACTTCATAGTATTAGGGTAACAGTTGGACCTGACGATCTTAAAGGTCTTTTCCAGCTGAAATGATTCTACAATTTAGTCAGTTTCTCTTGCAAAATAGTGCCAGCTGTGACAACTGCCACTCTGCTATCATGATGGCTCAGAGATGCTGCTGCAGGAGGCCACACTGCATGTGATTTGCCAGCAGCTTCTGGAGGTATCTCTCAGCGAAGCCACCATGTGAACATGTGTTGTGATGCTCCATGGGGTGTGTTCTTCACAGCCACTATATTTTGTCACTTCTGGGGACACCATTGGAAATGACATTCCCTCTAATGTGTTCATCCTACTGGATTTAATTAGAAACTCTCAGCTTTAATTAAGTGTTTTGCAGTCTCAGTAGTTCTATTTTGATAAGACTCTGTCATGTAAATCCTAAATGAAGCTGAAGAAGTAGATTACTGCATGTCATAGCTCCTGGGTAATGATCAAAGACAGTACAACATGAGGTACAGTTGCTCGGATTGGGAGGCAACTCTGTGCTTTGTATTAAGTATTTACATCACACTTTCTGGGGGTTTCCTGTATTATTAGTTCTCTGTACCCTCAGATTCTTGCTTTGCTTTCCAGCATTCTCCTCCCATGACTCCTTCAAGGACTGATGCAGGCATGGTGGGGACAGGGGTTGAAGTGCAACACAGGTTGCACAAGGCCACCAACTCCTCCATCCTTCCAACCAAAGCACACATAGCACAGGCAAAATGGAGAAAAATGCCCAGTCAAAAACTGTAGACCTCTTCTTCCCTCTCTTTTTCTCAGTAAATCTGCAATTTTTCCTTTTCATGCACAGTTTGTGTGTCATGTTGTCTCTACATGACTTGCCTGCATGTGGCCCACTCTTCATTTAAAAAAAGGCTGCATGCTTTGCATCTCCTGGTTCTATTAATGGCTTTTTTCTGTTTACCTACAAACCTTTATTGCTTGAAGTGCAACTTGAAGCTTAGCAGCAAAACGAGTTCCAGTAATAATTAGAACATAGGGAACAGGTCTAAGTCGGAGTTTTTCCATAAACTCATACCAACACGTGAACTTTTGTTACGGGGTCTACAGATGAAAGCATCCTCAGAAACATCCCAAGCCTCTTGATCAAGACAGATTTTTAATTTTCAAAACAAGCCAAAGCTAAGGCTAATGAAGAAGGCCTAGGATAGACCTGAAGAGCCAGGATGCTGTTGGAGCCTGACAGCTAATGCAGTGATCCTGCGTGCAATGCACTCAGCACATCACCAGAGCCACTGTCACTCGCAGCACTGATCTTTACCCAGAGAGAATTTTTCACAACAAAGATCATGACTGCTGATTTTCTCTTTTATTTTTGGAGGGTGTTGCAATGGCCAGGAAAAAAATTCAAGCCTCAGACACATGAACATAAATCAGCTCTAGACTGATGGCAGTATGTGCAATTTCTGCTTAAGCAGAGCCCACAGCCCAGGCCACTCTGTGACCATGTTCCCTCTTTCCCTTAAACAAGGTATCATCAAGATCAATGACCCTTCATCATTAGCCTCTCCTGTCCTGGAAGTTCAGTCTTAAGTGGAGGTAAAAGGGTAATGAATAAATACAAATCCCCACTCAAATGTATTTTGCAGTCAGACTAGTTGTAAGCAGAAAAAGCAGCTTGGCACAGAGCTTCTGAACCTCTGGAGGTTGCTCTCCTGGGGAGACAGAGCAAGCTGAGCACTGAAAGCAACACACCCTCCCCAGTGAGGTGCCCTGCAGGTACAGCTTGTGTTTCCCTTGGAAGCCTGTCTGTACACAAATCAGGTCATTATTTACTTTCTCTGCTCTCTCTTTTCTGCGCTACTGCCCTCCTTTCCAGCCCCCCTACTCTCACTCTGTCCTTGAAACTCTTTATTTTGCTCTTGCAAGTTTTTCTGCTTTCCTTCTCCCCCTTCCCTTCTTCCAGCTTCACTTTCACAAGGTGATTTATCTTCAGTAAACAGCTACTGAGCTCAAGGACCTGTTGTTGTTCCTGTTAGAGACATCCTATACAATCTACAGACAGGCACTCCCCAGCTGAGCAATTTCCATAGTTTGAACTTCATGATACTGGTCAGAACAAGATCTCCAAATGCTTACACATACACAGCAAAAACTGTATTTTAATAGGGAAAATGTTAATAGTATTTACATTTTATGTCATAGAATTTTAAGAAATTGCCTTCCTTGAATTGATGGCATTATCTGGCCTCCAACAAACTAACACAAGAAGCAGGCATGACGTTCAGCCACAGAACTTCTTGTGGTGGCTTGAAGTCTGCAGAACACAGCACTGGAAATTTGCCTCACATGGGTCACACGGAGGAGCAGAAGGAGCTGAACAACAGCTCTTCCCATGGCAGGGGGTGGTGGGGAGGGAGGTCCCCATACACAAGCTGTGGGAATGGACACAAGGGTGATGTATCATGCCCACCTTGCCAGAACTCGTGCTGGAGGAGACCTTTGTTGCAAGGCAGACCAGACCCCCTGTTACTAACTGAGAGCAATGAAACTGCTAGGGGACCTGTATGGGGGCTGTTGCACAACTGAAGTATGCGCTATCTGAAGTGGATGCAACAGTCATCCATTTCCACCCCTTTCCTTTTGAGGGATGAAAGTTTGGGCAACACTCTTGGGAGATTTATGGGGTTTGTGGCACTGTGGTTCCAGGATCTGAAGCCCTCAACTTAATAGTGAGGGCCAGTGAGACCTTTCTAAATAGTATTTGTTTCCTGGAGCTGGTAAGTGGTATGCAAAAAACTCAAGCCTTATATAACTCTATCTGGTTAGGTAAAAGTTTTCTCCTAACTCCAGCCTGATTTAGTTTACTTTCCTTTCTGTTTGACAAACTAGCTGTTATTAAAAGCAAATGTTAACCATGAAGTGCCCTTTGCAGCATGGTCTCCTCTTTTCCGCCTGTAGAAGCTGGGATAGGGTCTCACCAGCACATTTTGGGGTTCTGGGGTGCTGGTGGCATTAGCCTTGCTCTACCTCCCCACGCTGCCTTCTTCAGTTTGTCTGTGATACGCTTTCCATAGCGCTTCTTCCCACACACTTCAGATTTTCTCTCCCAGCATTGTAGAAATGATTGTACATGCTTCTGTTCTAGCAGCCCACCACTGTGTAGCAGTAGGATTATATAAAGACGAGTGACAGAGAGAAGTCTTAATCACTACACGAAGAAACATTTAACTGTTACCTGTCTTGCAACAAGGAGCAGCGCTTTTAAAGTCCCTGTGACATTTCCACACTTCACACTCAAAATTCTATTTTAAATCTCCTGTCATCACATATGAGGTTTGATATTTAGAACAGGAATTGAAAATATTCATGTATCAGCTTTCAGCTAAAGAGCATATAGAGTGTTAGTGACCTTTTGAATTCAGGTTTTGGCTCCCAGTCTCAGTTCCTATTCTCTCTGGATGTCCCAGGCCAATAAAGAAGTCTCACCCTCTTTTCATATACACATAGATATACACAGACACTGAGGGGCAACTTGCAGAAGTGGCCTGACATGCTTCCTATTTGTGAGTAACCATTTCTCAAAGGCATTCTGGAATAACTCTCCCTGTTGAATTTTATTCCCAAATAGTGTTTATACCAGTGAGTTATAACAGAACAGCTAAAACACAGCAGGACAGTCTTTTCTCTCATCACAAGACTTAAATGCGCTTCCTTTCTATTCCCAGGGTGATTTATTACCTATGTAAATGTATAGCCTCCCCCCGAGGCAGAAACCTCATCTTCTTTTGTACCTTGAACACACAGCAGATGTTTAGGAAGTAACAAACTAATAGTGTAACAGTAATAGCTAGAATATAAAGATATGTCTGCAGTAAAAATTGTGGTAACAATACTGGATTTTTGTGGTTTACAGTTCCAACTTTGACTTTCAGAAAGTGACAATTATGTGCACTCTGGGAATGTGATAATAATCTTGGTACTGCAACATAGTTTTCCAGTTTTAAGAATAATATAAACAAAATTAAATTCAGTTCTTAGATTAAGCATCTCCCCTTCCCTAGCTGGTAATGACTCAAAGATACTATAACAAAATATGACTGCTGTACTGTGTGTTAGTTTTTTTTCTTTAGCTCATATGCATTTGGTTGGTAGAAAAGATGGAGAGGAACTCGGAAGAGCAAATCCAGAACAGTTAATTAAAGGTCTTTCCATACAAAACTAGCTCCTAAAGCTGACCATTCTGTGCACTTTCAAATTAATTATAATTGTACTGTCTTAGCAAAAAAATGACTTTATTGCTCCACATCTCTGTTTGCACAGACTTTACTTTCTCCCTTGTAAAATATTTACAAGGGCATTTTGTATTGAGCATTTTCAGTCAAATGCTGCCCAAGATGTGGTTGCAGAACCCAGTGGGTGTTGATTGCAGATGCTATTGAATTTGCTGAAGGTAAAAGCAGTGTGAATTCAAAGACTGATAGATGCACTATGAGCTGGAAATAGCAGGTCTATTTGAAACACTAATGTTTTATAGCCTCTGAACTGACAATCCAAATCAGGAGCAGCAGAATGCTGTTAAAGGTGACAGAAATGCCCTAACAAATTACCTAGCTGACTGTGTTAAAAATCTGATGAAGCCTTTTTTTGTCTAACTTGGTTCAATACTCTATCTGAAAGACCATCATAAAATCACAGCTCCATTCAGGAATGAAATGGATGTGTTCTGGTCTGGGGAGAAATTCAGAAGTGACACCCCTGGCCCAGGGATCACGTGGGGAAAGGATTGCTCCCAGAGGTGTGTCATAACTGAGCTCCTACCAAGAGAAGCACTGATACCAAATTGCACATTTGAATGACTCCTCTTCATACATTGTTTAGTCAGTTTGAGGCTCTTCTGGAGGTTCTCACACATCCGTACAACAGACCTGGGCTATTCAGCTGCTGAACATGTAAATAACATACAGAGGGACTACATGTTGCTGAATAAACATCTGGAGATAAACCGGGTTCCATTTTCTGTAGGTATGTTGTTCATCATAAAAGCCATCTGTGTTTTTATGCAATTTTAGGAGGACCCTGTATGTAGCTCCAGTATTTATACTTCGAAGACTGGCAGGAGCTCATGTGATCAAACTTGGGTCTGTCGCTGATGCTCTTGTTATGATCTTGCCCATGGATACACAGACGTATGTACAGATGTGATGTGCCCATCTCTACAACTCCATCCAATAATATCCAACTGTGGTCATTTCATGTCTTTTAATGTTATTTTGTATAACTACCTAATGGGACACCAAATTGTGTTTTCCAAGATCACAGAAATGCTCAGAATTTGTACAATTGAGATTTTAACATTTAATATCTTTACTACAAAGAGCAGTAGAAAGGTGTCTCATAGATTTCCTACAGAGAAGAGACCTGTGAGCATGGTGGAATGTTTTTCTGAAGGACTCAGCAATGTGGTAGATGTGGAGGCTGAACATGAAACAGCTACATTTTGTCACTCACAGTTGACATCCTACAATGTTCAAGGATGCTTCACACAGTTGCTGATCCTTTTCAGACACCAGCTTATCTGCACAACCCAAGTGATGGCCAGTGGAGGAGTGCAAGGTGGCTGCATGGGCAGGGAGCTACAGAGCCTGGCACAGGGCTCCACAGTCTGGGAGGCACCAGCTTGAAGTGAGGAACTTGGAAAACCCAAACACGAGCACAACGTCTGGGTCCTTCATGTTCCTTCCTGTCTCATGCAGACTGTGCTTTTCCCAGAGAGCAGTGCAAAACCATCAGCCTGGTCTGCATGGGGACTTTACTGTGACACAGTCCATGATACTCACCCCCTCATGCCATGCAACAGGAAAAGTAGCACAAAGCCATGGCTTCTGTTCTTGGCTGGATTTAGGGCAGTTCGATGAAGCAGATCAAGAACTGATATAGGTTTCTTGATTTTGTTAGTTGTCTGCAGACAGTGATCACCGCACAGTGATGCTGCAAGT
Source organism: Phaenicophaeus curvirostris (assembly GCF_032191515.1). Taxonomy (NCBI): domain Eukaryota; kingdom Metazoa; phylum Chordata; class Aves; order Cuculiformes; family Cuculidae; genus Phaenicophaeus; species Phaenicophaeus curvirostris. Next base: position 77,677,317 of record NC_091394.1, on the reverse strand, counting down.
AGCATTACAATTTCTGATAGACCACAATAGCTGCTGGAGCAACCAGGGTATTGTCAAAATCTGGGGCATGAAGGAATAACACAAGTAAACTTTAAAACTCTGCTTTTAAGATAGATTCTCAGTTGTGTAAGCCTTTCTGGAATCGGGGCTATAAATCAAGAATCATCAGCTCAGTTTGGTAAGACATATTGTGACCTTTCAGGCACAATACCTGCCAACTTTAGAGTTATACAGAGTTGCTTTTTGGCATAGGAATGAACGGAAATAATGCAAAAGTGATGACAAAGTTAAGGAATATTGCAAAAGAAGCTACTTTGGAGTGGGGTGGTTTTTGGCTTTTCTTTCTGTTGTCCTTCCCAGTACAAAAATATGTGTTTATCAGCAGAAAGATGAGTATTGAGGGTTTTTTATAGTCATAAAGCAGAAGTTTAGCTACATTCATAAACACAGTTATCCTAGCCAAAGCAAACAAGGAAAGCCTAGTGTTTTATTTACAAAGAGTTATCTGCCCTTCAAATATTTACAAAGAATGAAGGCAAATCCAAGAGCAGTTGGCAGCGGGATTTGAAGCAGTAATGAGTATCTTCATGTAAGCTTACTATTCTTGGGGTGAAAAAAGACTTTGCAAGGCTAGTTAATTCTGAAATTATGAATGCAACTATGAAGATAAAAATATTTAAATACAACAGATGCCAAACAAGTTCTGGATCTACAGTCATATTGTTTGACATTACCCTTTCAGCTTCTTGGACTTAGGAAGATTATGTGCCTGAGGGAGAAGTCCTTGTGCTAGTAAACATGACTGACAAACAGGTTAGGAATGTTCACACCTATCTCTGGACAACATGTACTGCACATTTTATTAAAACAGACATGGCAGGGCAGGAGAGGAGCATCTGTTTACCTCTGCCTGGCTGAACAGGTCAAGTTTCCATGCCTGGGAATGAGAAGATTTGACTCAGCTGAGAGAAGCATGGGGAGTTTAGGATATTGAAGAGAGGAGAAGGAAGAGCCAGCGAACAGGGAGCCCTCAGTGTGTGGATGGATTGAGGGTCTTCGGGGAGAAGGAAACCCACAGTTTGGTTTCTGAGATGGTGGAAGGGAGGGGACTTTCTCAGGGGACCATGTGGACTAAAAAGTTGATGAACTGAAAACAGGATCCTTCCTCCATGAGGCCAGAATGGACTGGGGAGGATTAGTTTTCTGGTCTTACTTATTCAATATTTTGCTTCCAGCAATTCTGGGGTTTTTGGTTTGTTGTTTTTTCTTTACAGACAGCAACTGTTTGCCTAGTTCTAGTTTCCTTCCTTGTTTTCCTTTGTGGTGAGTCATCCCCAGGGATGTTAGAGGCATTCCTTTGTGCCTGTTTCAAAGCACAGGTGAGGCAGATCTGTCCTTAGGCTCTGGCTGACTCAAGGACTCATCGCAGTCATGGGGCTATGCTCTGCTAACTTGTGCACAAATTGGCAAACCACAGCCGTATCTGCCAGGCATCTTGTGGGTGTCTCATGCTCCTTTCTGTTTCAAAGATTTGCCCCATGAATAAAGGGAGCAAGAGTTACCTGCTTACCACTTTGCAGGCAGATGTTTCAGTGTTGTTGCTGTTTTGTATGTGAGTGGAAGATGCCTGACAGTCTCATGAGGCTCAGGCTGAGATTTTTTGTACAGCAGTGCCCACTGGGGAAATGTCTGCATCTCATGCCTCTTTATGCTCCCATGGACATCACGAGCAGATGGTCACAGCCTCCTTCAATTCTGCCTTGCGAGAGAGGAGTTGTCAGTGGATGTCGTTTGTCAGAGATTAGTTTCATTTATATTGTCTGAAGATGGTTGCTTTTTCCTCAACTGATTTAGAAGGAAAGATTAATCTTCCCCCTCCCAGTTTCCTTGAATTTAAATTGTTCATATGAATTAAGGACAGAAGAGATATTCCTAACCATGCAGGCTGTGAGATTAGGTGCTTTGCCTCAGCCCACTGCTCACAGTCTTGCCGGTCCCAGATCCTTGTCGCTCCAGTGGTTAAAAACCTCGTTTCCATCCTAGATGAATTTGTGGTGAATTTATAACTATTTGTTCTTTTGCCAAAGCTGTCTTCCAGTCTGAACAGTTCTTTTCACTCCCTGGTATTCCCCTTCTTCCAGGGATATTTACAAAAAACTATCCTAGCACCTCTCAGCTTTTGCTCAGGTAGGCCAAACAAGGACACATCTCAATATCTCCTGGCAATTCTGGCAGCCCTTTTCTTGCATATTTTCCCATTTAAACTCTTCTTGGGCATGGTTGATTGGACTGATCATCATCAGCTTACTATCTGAGCTACTGTGGATTGAGGAGAGCTTGATTTAAGACATGTCTGCTAGAACTATCTACTGACTTTGGACCCTGTGAGCATGTAACAACAAGACTGCTGTGGGAAAAAACCAACCCCATTCACTGCTCTGAGGCAGATACAGCCATCTTGGGAGGTGGTTAGGGAAAAGAAGAAAATAAAAGACAGTACAGCTGACACAAGCAGAACTTCACATAAATATCTTGGAGCCACTGGATCTTACAAAAAAAATATCTGAAATTGCCACACTGGTGAGCAACCCTTGGATAATGTGCCTGATAAACAAACAAGATGCTTCTCAAGGCTGCAAAGCCATGAGGTAGAGTAAGACTGACTTTTCTCTGTTACACATTTTTTCTCCCCACCCTCCTTCCTCTCCATACACGACAGCTTATCTGGTCTCTGGGAGAGCTGAAATTATCCCAGCTGGAGCACCAGTTCTCACATTGTTCTGGTCCTTGGTTTCTGCATTCAGGCTATTTTCTCTTTTCACTGCATGCTCCCCCACTCATTACTTTCTCCTGCATTCTTCCTTGCTCCTTATCTTTATGTCTTTCCACTCTTTTCTGTTTGTCCCTGAAAATTTGTGCTCTCCTCTTCCAGTTGTATATTCTCATCTTTTTTTTCTCCTTAGCTTCCTCTAGTAAATTAATAATCATTTTGTTTGCACTGATGTCTTTCATTTCATGCAATTTCTTGGTGTTCTCCTCTTTCCTGTATCTGCTTGTTCTTTTTTTTCAGTTGTGGTTGTCCTGTTTTTCACACAATGAGGGATCTGTCGCTGGCTGCCTCTGCCACACTTGCGTACAGGTTCCCACGTGTGCTTTTTATTGACCTCTGGTTACATAGAAACCTTCTAATCCAACATAATGAAAGCTTTGGCTGTCTCTGTGCCACGTGGTAGCTTCTGGATGGTCAGTCAGTTCCCCTACTGATGCTGGAGCATCTCTACTGTGGTCTGCAGGAGGCTCTATTTAGCACTTGCAGCATGACAGTACGTCCAGCTCTGCTCACCCTTTGCAAGGAGGTTTCACAGGTTGACACGGGGAATGATGTATTGCCAGGAGACAGACTGAGGGGAGAGAAGAGGCTGTGGGAGGTGGATGGAGGATGCAGGAAGAAAGGATGGTGGAGGATGGCTCAAGGGTGTTCTGCCTGCAGGCTCTCTGGACTCTTCCTTTGGACAAAAAGAAAAATGAAAGTGTATCTCTGATGTTGTTTATATTAAAAAGCCAGCAAGATGTAGTTTTACTGGACAGCACGTAAGATACACCCAGAGCAGGAAGTCAAGAAGCACAATATTTCTGCTGGAGATATACAGAAATATCTATATGTAGAAGCATTCAGCGTTCTTCTCAGGGAAGATGAAGCACGTCAGGGTTTCTACAAAGCTTGTATCTCTGTCAAAACCTTCCTCCCAGAAGCAGTTGCAGGGAAAAAGTTGCACAGTTCACTAAGCTCCCCGGCACATGGGATTAGTTTCTGGCACAAGCAAATTGGACACCAAGTCTTCCTCTTGCTGATCTCTGAATCTCACTAATCGTTCTGGAGTGGGCTTAGGTCCTTGGTAATTGGTGGGCATTTTAACAGCACCAAAAATTATCTGCAAATCCCATCAAAACATCAGTTAAACAAAATGTTATTAAAGAGAAATATCAATTAATTTTTATGGTTTAGGGTAAAATTGCCCATATCTGCAAAGGTCATCATGCGATTGTAATATTTTGTATTAAAAAATCTGGAAAATCCGAAAATAAAATCTTTGAAAGTAGTTTTGATTTTTCAGTTTCTAGCAAAATTTTAATAGGAAAAGGAAAAAAATACGCTTTCTGAATTTTTATAAAGCAGGATTATAGTGCGCTGTTCATGTATCTTACTTATTGCTCAAAAGCCTCAGTTGTTATAGGCAGGCTTTAAAAAAAAAAAAGCTTTGAAAGGAACTCCAGGTCCATGTTCTTAACTTGATATACTTACCATGTCTTTCAACACAAAACTTATCCCTCCAGTGTGCTGATGAACAACAGAGTAGAAAACAATGACTAGTCTTAGTAGAAATGCTTCTGTCATGCCGTACATTCAGCAGTTGGCTTAAGAGTCTGTTATTTCTTATTCTGAAATAATAATTTTTGTTTTATTTCTGAGACCCCCAGTACTATAGTGCTTTAACACCATAAAAAAAGAGTACGGGATGATAAAGTCCATACAAGGTGTGTGTTTCAGCCTTTTCTTATGCAGGAGCAGCTGCAGGAGGCAGTGGCAAAGGCTGCACTGCAAAAGTGAATCGTCTGGTGTTTTGAAGGTAGCAGAAACTGGTTATCAATCATCATTTTGCTGCTGAGTTTACCATTGTTGTATTGAGATTTTGTGTGGTAATGGTTGATCATGGTGTCCTGCTGGAAGGAGAAGGTAGGGCCAATACGTGGAAGCATGTACAACTTCTCTTGAGAGGAAGAATTATTCAACAGTCTGATTGTCCTAAGAAGGATTATTGAAGTTTCTTAGCTTCACTCCATCTCAGCAATAATAGTCATGAAGGAGTGAGCGACGATGCACCAGCTTAGACTCCGGATGGATGAAATACCACTGTCCTAGAAGTCACTAACCATAAGGTGGGCAGGCATATATGTAGGGCTGCACATCAGTAGAAATTATCAAGTTAATTCTGTAGTTTATGAAAACTCATTCCATAAGGACTGGATCTAATCTAACTCTTAATGAGAAACAAATGTTAAAAAAGTAAGAAAATACTGGGCTAAAGAGTGAGAAGAAGAATTCCAGACTATCATACCAGCCATAAGGGCTATATCTGGAATAAGAAATATCTTTATCTGGAATACTATGTTCAGTTCTAGTAGTCCTAAAAAAAAAAGGAACAGAAATTTTCATAGGTTTGTAATGGAGCTTGTGAAAATTATTTAAAAGGCTGAAGAAATTTCTGTGGAAAAAAAATGTGACTTCTCACATATGAGTTGCACAGGAAGGGCATGGTAAGGGTCACAGGGAGAGGCAAACTGCATCCAGCCTTCATGAAAAGGAATGTGACAGTACATCATCTGTCAAAAAAATGATGAGAAATACAGACCCCAACCTAGCTCTGTATTTGTAGCATTGCATTGTTGATGAAAAATGTCTGTAATTGCTTTATATAGGTTTGTGTACACTGTCCACAAAGTGTGGGCTGTAGAGTGGGAGGCTGAAGAGAAGCGGAAAGGAGGAGCAGAGTCCCAGTGTGTCCCTTTGCTTTCCTGCTTTCTTCCTAAATGAAGCTTGGACTATTTTTTTTGGATAGCTGTTATGAAATCATAGCAAACGTTGCCCTGTTTGGCTTACATGTACATGGATATGCCTGTACAATATTCAGTCTAAGCTCTCGTGTTCTGTGTCCTCATACCGGCTGCTGCAGCACTGCAAGTGCCCCTTTCGGCAGGTCATTCCGTAACTGCCTGTTTGAGAGATCATGTCTGATGTTGAGCTCTTGCTGGAGAAAGGCTAATGGACTAGATGGACCTGTAGCAGGATTTGTGTGATGGTATGATGAAACAAGTAGTTGAAATACATTAAAAACATGAAACTTTTTTATCAAGATAAATGTATTTAAATGAAAAAAGCTCTTGTTCCTAACTGCAACTAAGGCTGGGTTCCAAGCGATCTCTTCTAGGTGCATGTGTGCTTGTGCACGCAGGCGTGTAACATTCACTCTGCGTCAAGCAAATCGCCTTGGCAGCATTCTGACAGCTGCTGTCCTCCTGCCTCTGAGGCTAGGTAAGAGGGCTGTGCCATGCGATAGCATCAAGGATAGACTTTTGTTAGTTACTACTAAAAATATCAATGGCTGCCTATAGATAGTGGTTGTATCCAGTCACACATGACTTTTGTGTTTAGCTGTTTTTCCCTCGAGTGGATACTGGATGGATTCTAAAATAAATTACGTTGCATATTATCTGAGATCTGTGTATGGGTCTCTGAGCTGTTTGTTAACTTATTGTTTTGCAAACTGTGATTCTTTCTTTCTTTCCAATCATGAAAAAGTTTCTGAAAAAAAAAAAGATAAATAAAGATCTTTTTGAAGCCAACATGAAAAATATTTTTCCTTTCCTAGCTTCTATATTTCCATGTTCACCTGCCAATATATAAATAATGTAAAGGCAGCATAGTATTAACAACTGTAGGCAGGAATGCAAAAAGCAGAGCTAACAGCAAGGTGCAGCTACTCACTTACTGATCCAGCGCTCTGACAAATTCTTTGGTTTCCTATGCTGGTGGAATACATTTCTCCAAAGAAAAAAAAAAAAGGGACATCACCTATCCTCGAATCCTAAATAAACCAACAAAGTCTGTCTCTTGCAGCCTCTAGTCTGACATTGTGCACATGTACATCCCTGGATGAAACAGAAGCTGGAGTCCAGGCAGCTATGAGACTGGCAATGCTGAACCCACAAACCCCCCTGTCTTCATACCAAACATGTCCCTCTTCCCAGCTACATCTTCCCACCTAGTTTTCCTCATTTCCCTTTTTCTTGACAGTTTAACTCCACCCAACACTAAGGTCTTTCAGGTGTTTGCTACTCTTGCACTTCTGCTTCCCCTCTCCTGTTTGTAAAGATCATACCTGGAGAAGGGAGAAATTTAGTCATCCGTGCCTCTCTCTTTCTTCTTATCTTTCTCTTACTTTCCACCCCCTTCTGATTTTCCCCCGCTGCAAGACCAGTGGATGCTTCTCTGGTTTGATATCTGCCCTGGTGCCTCCCAATGTCACACGGTGGGATAGAGCAATGGGACGAGACGTGTTGTGGCTGCAGGGACTTGCAGCCGCCAGGCTCCTCACCTTCACTCTGGCACTTCTGTGCACTGGCAGGCAGCTTGCTTCCTTGCCTGCAGTCCCCAGGGCTAGGCAGGGAGCCGTCCTTAGCTGACAATGACAAAGCAGCAGCTGTAAGGTGGTATCTTTTTTGGAAAGTTAATTATCATCTTCCTGTATGGAGTATATAAGCTACAGTAGCTGCCAACAGACTCTCAAAGCAGTTTAACCTTCAGCACTGATGGTGTTTAGGGGTTTCAGTTTAGAGGGTCCAAAAGACAATTTTCTGTCTCTTTCTTCTGCTGTCAAAGAGTTCCACTGCCCCACATTTATAATGGTTGTTTTGTCACAGCTGAACACTAAGGAAAAAATGAAAATATTATTTCTGGGTGGTTTTTGAAAGATTTTAGTACAAAAGAGGAAATGCAAGGGAAAGCTTCCTTTTGCTGTTTGTTAGTGTGCCCCCATGGAAAGAGTGAAGATGTCCTGTTACCAGGCTTTTGCAAAGTATATGCATGTGTTCAGGGGGTAGAGAGATCGAGAGGAAAATATTATTAATAGACATAAAATGGGAAAAGACTCAAATCACACTTCCTCGCTTTAGACAAAGAAAGACACTAGGGAAGGAGCCTGGTGAATACCTAAAATGGAGAATCTGATGAGAATTACACCTGTCTGAATACCCAGTTCAAGCAGGAGAAAATCACACCCCAGGAAACCAAACAGCAGAGTGCGTGTCTGCCTGGGTAAGTGTTATTTTTAAATAGTAGGAGACATGGCAGGTACTAACTAGGCTGCTTCATATTGTGTGTTGTCCAGCTGTGAAGAAATGTGAACAATGTCTAGGAAGAGCACAGTATCTTGTCTGACTGTCAGGGTTGCTCCCTCAATGTAGGGATGTGGGGAGTCTCTGTGTGCTGCCCCTCTGTGCCCTATGACACCGAGACAAACCAGGCTGGAGCTGAGGTCTGTTTACACCCCAGTGGAAAGCCTGTCCTCTGGCCGTCGCTTTCTCTTTGCAACAGAATCTATTTGGTGCATGGGCTGAACAATCAGATTTAGGTTATGAATGTTATGGATGCTCTATTCTGTATGACATCTGATCAGAACTGAAAGATGATGGGAAGGAGTGAATGGCAATGCACTCAATAGCTTAATGCACTTCTCCTTTGGGTGACTTTCTCATTAACTCATATGAGTGTCACTCCACTATTCAGCACTGCTTCCTAAGGCACCTACCAAAACCTTTTATTTCTCCTATTAAATCAATAAAGGCTTATGAAAATTGTAGTCAGGGGGCTTTTTGTTCCTTCATGACAGGCAGAAGTTCACAGGAGTTGCTGCAATTAGGAGGGGTTTGTATATGTCAAGCTGCAGCTGTTCTTGGAGTCAAAGGCCTATAAACTGTCTCATAAGATTTCAATCACAGAAATTTAGTGTGTAGTGGGAAATAACCTCTTTCTCTTTCGTGCTCTGGATTTTAATCCCAGCTAAGGTGGCAATGGTGACACACATTTACTGAGTTAAGCTGTGAAAAGGAGCAGAAGCACTTTCTGAAATTCCCTGCACTTGGGATGTTGCTTGCGGTTCCAGACATCAGAGCATGAGTTCTGCTAAACTCCTCAGGGTCTGTTCCCCTCTGACCCACTGGGCTAGATTAAACCCTTGGTGCGATGGTCATAAATGATGGCATGACAACACCATCTACACTTTGATGTTGGAGTGCACCTGTGCAGTAGTAGGTGTTTGTTCTTATGGGACTCAAACCTCTTCCCAGGGTGGAGTTTTGTTATTCTCTGATGTAGTAAGTTTGAGAACTCCATTTTGGGTAATACCTGCGGGTGAGACAGGCCAAGCCTCTACTGACAACTACTGTGTAGAGCTGTGTGTGTGGTGGAAAATATTAGCCTTCCTCTGATACAGATGCTCTCTCCATCTGTGTTTCCTGTCTTGATTTTCAGCTAGAGTCGTCTATAATACACTCTCCCAAACATCATCTATTTTTGAATCAAAATGATGCTTCACTCCCTGTGTGATTCATCTGGTGACCGTTAATGAAATAGTTAGTAATGACAACTCTTGGCAGCACTTGGGGTGCACGACCTCATGTTGCAGATCTGTGGCGTTAGTTACCCCCATCTGTGCTTTTACACCTATCTTTAAGAATTCATTCAAGAAACTTTTTTTTTACACTATAGTTAATACATGGAGCGTAGCCATGGAGAAAATCCCACATGTAAACAAGCCATTGATGAAAATGATTTCTTCCTGCAGTTCCTATCCTTACAATGGAATCAGAGTGAGAAGAGTTCTCCTCTAACAGCCAGCACAAGTCAGTGTGTACAGTCACTTCTGGAGAAAAGTTTTCCAGTGACAAGCATGAATATTTCTGACATTTGGCAAAACAGCGAGAACTGTTCCTGACCTCTGGAACTCCTCAGAAGTTTGTAGATGAAAACCACCAAAATATGCTGTAGTCAATAAAATCAATGGCTTTTTCATAACGGCATTAAGGAGTTCTCTTGAGCCTGCAAAATTCTGAAAATCTGAACATGCTTTGTCAGTAATTACAGTCATATTTCATTTTAGTAACCGGCTTAACTGATCTGTTAAATTATGTATGTACATTATTATTTAGTAAGGGTGATAATATTTTACTTGAGCCTAGGGTTTGTTGATATAATTAAAATCTAATTTTTGAGACTTAGCCTTAAAAATAACAGTGTAAAATACATTTTTCACAATATTATTGTCTTGCAATATCAAAAGCAGATGATGAGCCTTCCGGAGTAGATGGAATGTTTTTCCAAGAGAATTTATGCTATCACATGTCATGGTGGATTATTAAAGTGATGTGCAGATGAAAGTTACAGTATGGATAATCTCTCGCGTCACATGTACACTTTGGTACATTAGCTGAAGGAAACTTGTCCTCCTTTTGTAGTTCTTGTGAACCTCAAGGACTCATTCCTGAAGTTTTATTATAGATAGAGACAGCGCTAGTGTGTTACACAGACACATCTAAAGCCTCATCTTGCACTAATTTTCATTTTCCTCTAATGGTGCAGCAACATATTGGACTGAAGGTACTGGGCGAGCAAGGTATTTCTGGATAAGGGCTTCCCAGCCCTCAGCTGCAAACAGTGCAGTCTGGTGAGACTGGAAAGCTCACTAAGATTGCAGTTCAGCTAATGTAAATGCATGGAGGTGGTTGTTTTGCTGATTGTTTTGATTTAGTCACCTTTGCTATAAGCAGCTTCTCTAGTATATAGGATATATCGTTCCTTCTGAAGGCTGTGCTCGGCCGCTCTGGTGTGATCTGATGAAGAGTGCGACAGTGCCTGGCAGACACGTCGGATTCCTCATACTCATGCATATGCTTTGCACTTTCTTTGAGCAGCATTAATACTCTAAGTGTGCTCAGTAGCCCGTCATGACACATTTTTCCCTTTGCAAAGGGAGCCCCGCAGCTGTTCCTATGAGACAGCAAATCTGTGTTGCTTTTAAAACATCTATTTGAACACTGCCAAAGCTTGCATGGCCTTCTCAGCACAAAGTTCCTATCACTCAAGAGCTGTCGTGGGACTGCCTCTTCAGCTGGAAGTAATTTAAACAAGCAAACAGGAGATGTGTGCCCAGGCCTTGTAGAAACTTTATTTCTATTTTTAAGTGACAGCTATTTCTCTCTTTCTGACAGGCCAAGTTCAGAAGCGATGCCCCCACTGTGAATGTGTCCTCAGGGGTCTTCAGCGGGGCCTGGGAAGTTCTCTCAGGCTGCTGGTGGGCTTCTGCAGAGCTTTGGACACTACAGGCCATGCTCAACTGGAATGCAAGGAAGAGCATCCCTGGCTGAGATCAAAGGAGCAGTGTCTGCTTACAGCCTGGCTGATGTGGCCCACCAGCCAGGAGCCCTGGAGGGCAGCTTGGCTTGCCCAGAGCTGTCTTCTTTGCAGTGCAAAGCGCTCTCTCAAAGCGACTGTCTGCTATAGTTTTGAAAATGGGGTTTTTATCCTTGCAAGTCTTTATTCTGCATTGTGCATTATGGAGGAAAACAACTGAAACAATGGGCGTAACATAAATTGCTAAAAGCACGAGACCTCAGCAGAGCACTCCTTCTCCCCTTTCATCTCTGCCTCCACCAGCCTGGAGCGTGGGAGAATACTGAAAAGCATTTGTGGCTCCTGGGAGAAGCATGTAGATGCACTTCAAAATTCCACACGTTTTGGTGGCTGGGCACTGTGAGCTCCCCAGGCTGCTGCGTGCAGGAGGCAGAGAGGCAGGTGGAGAAGGCCTGCTCCCCAACTGCCAATGAGGGGCTCTGAGGGTTTTCTGTCCTGCAAGGAGAGGAATGTGGGTGACAGCTGCATTTTTCTTTTATTCAGAGACTATTTCTCTTGCGTTTTAATTTACTTACGTCATAGAGGAGGGAAAGCAAAGATCTGATGAAATGCCACAGTACCCCTGCAAACAAAACTGTTTTGTTAAATAAACCTGATCCCTGCTTGTGCTGGTGGAGATCACTCTCATTTAGCAACATAAAGCTGAACACTGTCTCTGCAACAGAGATGCAACAGAGATAGAACAGTGAAAGACAGGAGGCAAAAGCCTGGGGTGGGGGCGGGCATTGCAAAATGAGGTGCCCTGGGCTGTGGTTTGGCTATATCAGGACAGTGTGAAAGCCTATGTCCTACCAGTGGCTTTGGTCATTATGCCTGTAGCACATGAAGGTAACGTGTGGGTTGAGATGTAATGGAGTGTTTGCCAAGTGCATGCAACCTACAAGACCTGGTGGTATATGCGTCTTGTTTTTTTTGGAACACAGGACGTGAAAAAGCCTGCAAAAAGACTCACAGGTTATTTGAAGGACCTACTACTAATTTCCACTACTCTCAGAAATTCTACATTTCCTTCTCCTGGCTCATTTTCATTATCCATAAGTCATGAGCTGTAGGAAAAGTTGGGGGAACCATTTGTGGTGCCAGGATTAACCAGCAGGGGAAGAGAAAGGTGACCTGACTGAGAGAGTGTTGGCCGTGGCCACCTGGGTGGAGATGGTCTAGAGTGAATGGGAGCCTTCTTTGGCCTATCCCACAGTGATGGGATCTGGCAGAGTGGAAATCCTTCCCTTATGGATTGGACTTTTTTCTTCCTGACTCCCTTGCTGACAAAACAAGGGAGGAGGAGAAGGACCTGGGGCTGTTGGTTGACAGCCAACTGAACATGAGCCAGCAGTGTGGCCAGGTGGCCAAGAAGGCCAATGGCATCTTAGCTTGTATCAGAAATGGTGCAACCAGCAGGTCCAGGAAGGTTATTCTCCCTCTGTACTCGGCACTGGTGAGACTGCACCTCAAATCCTGTGTTCAGTTCTGGGCCCCTCACCACGAGAAGGATGTTGAGGCTCTGGAGCGAGTCCAGAGAAGAGCAACAAAGCTGGTGAAAGGGCTGGAGAACAAGTCTTATGAGGAGTGGCTGAAGGAACTGGGGTTGTTTAGCCTGGAGAAGAGGAGGCTAAGGAGAGACCTCATTGCTCTCTACAACTACCTGAAAGGAGGTTGTGGAGAGGAGGGAGCTGGCCTCTTCTCCCAAGTGACAGGGGACAGGACAAGAGGGAATGGCCTCAAGTTCCACTATGAGAGGTTCAGACTGGATATCAGGAAAACATTTTTCACGGAAAGGGTCATTGGGCACTGGAACAGGCTGCCCAGGGAGGTGGTTGATTCACCTTCCCTGGAGGTGTTTAAGGCACGGGTGGACGAGGTGCTGAGGGGCATGGTTTAGTGTTTGATAGGAATGGTTGGACTTGATGATCCTGTGGGTCTTTTCCAACCTAGTGATTCTGTGATTCTGTGAGTCTGTGAAAACAGGTGGAAAAACTTTCAGATCTTGATCCTGACAATGTCCCAGTCATGGTGAAGAACCTCTTCTGTGCCTTCTGCTTATTGGGAGGGTCTTGAGTTATCCATACCTTTTAAACATCCTTCTTTCTTTGAGATTTTTGCCTTGCTACCTTCTCTGCCTTTCCACTGTGGAATAACAAGTCATGAAGGAATCATTTAAAGGAGGGTTGCCTAAAGTGCCTGACACATTTGTATATAGAGTCTCTTCAGACCACACTCTTGAATAACTGGTAAATAGAGTGGGTTTCCTAGTGAACAGCCCGGCATTCACACTGATATTCCATCTCTGGCTTTATATAAATACACAGCCAATGGAGGCTTCTCTAACAAATTACATTTATTTCCAGAGAAGAAATCTGTCTTGAGAACTGATTTATACTTTGAATAGGTGAAAGCCTATTCAAATGTTCAATAATGGCCTTTAAATTACACTATGTGTTGAGGCAGCCCTGCTAATAAGGTGGATTTTCTGTGGATTGAAATGTCCCTTTTTAGGGGGCTTGTGCTGTGTCCATGTCCTTGCATGTCTTGAGCAGCAGGCTCCAGAGGGCGTTCTGAAAGCTTCATTAAAAAATGCTTTATGAAAACCTTCTGATCTCAGCAGCAGGCAGAAAAGACCATATCTATATAACCTTGCCATTTTTACAAAGCAGGGGTGAACACCTCTCCCTAATGTCCACTCCTTTTCATGCTTTAAATAGCTCTCCTTGACACATGGCAATGAAAATAGCTTACTGACAAGTTTCTCTTAGCCCTGTGGCTATAAAGTCTGTTCTCTAAAGAGAAATAGATGTAGAGACCATTTGGCTTAAACCCCTTTAAGCAAGTGAACAAAATTAATCAGCTGTCTTTTAACTCTGATTCATTTCTCCTTTAATTCAATTTACAAAAATGTGCAGGCAGAGTTTGAGCCTCTGGGTATATTAACATTAATAAAACAAAATTAAGCAAACGTTATTATGTTGCCAGCAACAAAAGGAATGCCCCTGAGTATACAGCTCCCCTCACTGTAATAAATATGCAAACACAAGAACTGTGGCTGCAACTCATTGCTTAAGCTATCTTAAAAAAACACAAACCCCACTTTGGTTAATACAAAGAAGCAGGCAGGAACAGGCTGAGAGTTAACAGACCAAGATGCAGTAACTCGAAGAAGAGAAATGAGAGGGACAGGTAGGAAAGTTTTGCCTTTTGTAGTCAAATTTAAAGATCTGGACTTAATTGGTTAGTGTGAGTTGCAGAGCATTTGAATGAGACCTTTGAGAGAGATCACATTTTCTCATTTCTTCTTGAGTGTGCCACAGCCAAAACTCCACTCCCACCAAGAAGAACAGAGAAGTAAAACCAAATAAGGTAAGGAACTGGTCACATTAATAATCAAAAAGGAAAAGTGCCAAAAAATAAAAATTCTAGTGGTTTTATTTTGGTGAAACCTGACCAACTAATGTGACAAAAAATATGTCTGCATTCACGTATTCTACATGTTTAGGAAGAACCCCTGATAAATTAAGACGTACGTGAGAAAGTTAATTTCTTATGTGATAATATAGACTTCACAGCTGCATAGTGGCTATGCACATGCTGTGTAGGAGCTAGAAATACTTTGATATACCAAATGCAACAGTAAAGTACCTTCGTAATTATACCAATAGCAAGACCTTACATAGTGATACCCCTCTTCAAAGCATTTAATTAACTGTTGTCAGGTAACTGTTAAAAATATCAACAAAATGCAAACATCTGGTCATCAGCATTAAAGCTGTATTTCATTCTGGATTTGGAAGTATATATTTCAAAAGGCTGAGATTCACAGCTTATGTAGTGCAGGAATATTTTCCCAGTGTTTTGACCTCAGGGGCTAAGGTTATCTATAATTTATTCCTTTCTTGGACTCTCTGCTTCATTGCTGTAGCTCTGCCAAATTAGGATAAACATTTATGCTAATCCACTGGATGACTTTGAGTCTTTTTATTGTTTCATTAAAAGAAGTGATTCATTGTTCCTTACAAGGGACTAGGGACTTTGTTTTGTCAGGATGCAATCCCTAAAGGTGTTCAGTTGTGATTCTTTGATGAGTCAATCCTTTGGGGAAAATAAATATAATTTGAAAGAGAGAGCGAGCATTTTCCCTTATAATCAACGTGGGCCAAGCTGCAGAGCTTTTGAGTGCTCTTGCGTGCAATTGAGGACTTTCATGGGCTCCTGGTGTTATGTGTTGGACTGTGACGGGAGGGCTACATCCCATCTGGACCCCAGGGGTTAACCTGCAAAGAAGCAGTGCCTGTGCCTGTTATCCAGAGGATAAACTGGCCAGGGTGAATGTAAAGCCAGCCATAATGCTCTCGGTTTTGGCACTTTTAGTTGCCTGACCAGGTGGAGATGCAGGGCTGGAGGTGAGAGCCCACCTAGCCCTTGCTGCCTCCAGTCCCATGTTTGCCCTTCCCCAGGGTGAAATGGGTTCTCGGCACAAGGGGAGTATCAGCTCTGGCCTTTGCTAGCTCCGGGATTTCTTCTGGTGCAGCTTTCTGTAGAAAGGTCAGTGGTGGTGATTGATCAGTGACATGAACAGTGTCAGCAACAAATGGGAAATGAACCCAGAGAAGGACAGGAAAGAGAAAGGTCATCTCAGTCCTGCAATGCCTGGAGAAGTGATGGCACAGACCTAAAACTCTCACTGCTCATTTGGACTGAGAGGGTCATTTATTCAATATGCAAGGCAAGAGGGAGTGTAAAGAGTAGAAGCAATAATCCAAAATAAATAGGAAGCAATTCAGCTGTATAAGGAAAGCCTGAGAGAAGCTGGATTTATTTACTTGACAGAAGACTGACACGATAGCCATTTTCAAGTACGTCAGAAACTGCTAAAAAAAAGTGTGTTGCTCTTTATGTCAGCTCCTTCACAGCAAGCAGGATCGGAGCAAGAGAGGCTTAGTTTAGAGATTTTCCAATGTTTTCTAATTATTGTGAGAGCTGGGCAACTGAGCAGAATGCCAAAGGAGTTTGTCTGCAGTTTGAGTTTGGAGGTTTTAGAAAACAGGTAAAGTGTTATTGGCCAGGTATGGCTGATATGTAATTTATCCTACTTTTGTCCTTAGGGATTGACCAAACAACTCCTTGAGACCATTCTAGCCCTATTTGCTCAGAATTCTACTTTGTGTAAACTCCGTTGTAGGTCTGACCTAGCTGGAATGTTTTTGCCATTAAGCAAAACAACAGGCTTACAGATGTGAATGGCAAATTCTATACTGTAAATTAAAGCTGTAAGTAGTTATGCATGGCCTTTTCACATTGTATTTATACTTTATGAAAGTTATTTTAGTTCACTGCATATAAATAACAAATTGAGAAGAGCTGTCCTTAATTGAAACCATCTCTACTTTTCTATGAGACGGATTACCATTTATAACAGACTCTTTGTGATCCACTGGGGGTTATTGGAGGATTTTTTTGCCTTGTTGCTAGGCAGCATCCTCCATGCCAGCAGACAGACACTGCTGGGTATGTCATGGCTAATTAAAAAGATCTCTATATTTTTAAGTTTGCAGCAGCTCAAGTTTTTAAAGCTCACTGCTCAGGATAAGGACAATTTAATTTGTCTGAGGATTGATGAGAAAAAAATAATAGCAATTGTGCAGTGTTCTAAAATAATTTTTTGTTTACAGTGCCCTGGATCCACTGGGTGAATGAAGTGTCAAGTATCTAAATATTTATTTGTGAGAAAAGAGCATTGAGATGAACTATTCCAACATTAGCTTTGTCTAGGCAATTTCAAAGAATCAAGTATCACATTCAAATGCAAGAAAAATAAATATATGTACCATGGAAGAATTGGGAAATTTCAAAGGGGCATAAATTGTTTAATTTTTTCAAAGTTGTTTCAGTTAAAAAGCTGTTCCAAGTTATTACCAGCTCCACAATGGCCATTTTTTAGAAGATTAGCCAACAGGCTAGGTAAAAATGCCTTTGCAGAATAAGCTGAGGAGTTATTGTAGCAAGATAAATTACTGCCAGATGCTGAGCAAAAGCAAAAGTGGCAGCTCCTGCCTGGACCATCCCTGGGCAGATGAGACTTGCTATGCTGCTGTTACCAGCAGCTGCTGCACTGCACATCCCTGGAAACCGTCTTGTGCAGGGAGACAAGGCTGCCTGGTTCAATAGATTGAAAGCATTAAGTAGCTTTTCTTCTGTTAACTTACATAGGGTATCAGTGCGTACAGTTAGCAAATATTAGAGAAGAGTCTTTGTGTGTGTGTGTTAAAGAAGCACAGGATCAGTTACAATTGCTTTGACCTCCATTCAACCTCAAGAGAGTTTCAGAAACTTATAATTTCTGTGAAGAGGAATGTAGGCCAAAGGATAAATCTGCATTTAATCTCTTAGGAAGATACCATTTAAAAAATTATTGAATGGCAGGCTAAAGTACAGGGATTATTGAAGCTGAGGTCACCTGATACAGATACAGCGATTTATCAGAGGGAATAGATTTAATAGGTGCTTGGGATTTCTTTTTCTTTGGAAGGATTGCTTTTAATCTGGATCTAGTTCAGGGAAATTAATAGACTGAAATAAGTTTTAAACTGCTTCTGCAGCTAGGCGAGAATTAGATTTGTAGGGATCATTGTGGAGACTTTGAATCTCTTCACAGATGTCTTTTACATAAGGTAGGTGAGTAGCCTTACCAGAAAGCTTTGAACTGGCAATGGAAGCTTCCATCATCTTCTCTTCTTTAAAACCTTACTTTACCAGTTTGTTTTAGTTTGCCCTACTCCCTAATTATACTGTGTTTCTTTTACCTGTTCATGTAAAACAGTTTTGAAGAAGACACTGGGGCTTATTGCAACTGTATGGCTCTTGGTCTTTGTACCTGGTACTTCTTCCAGGAGGGCACATCTGGACTGGTGACCTTTCTTTCCTTGACAAAGGTAGATTTCTTTTACTGTTGTGTCTGCTATTGGCCTCCGAGAGAAGAAAGTCTTACTCAATCTCTATTAAAACAGGAAATCTGTGTTGAAGGAGAGATCTTGTTGGAATCCCTGATGCCTTTTAAAAATAGGATTCATGTGAACAGTTTCTTTAAAGAAATGGTACATTCAGTTCAAGGCCTGGACTGGCCACCTCTGACGTGAGGGCAACCTGAGCAGTGGCCAACACAAGGAAGCCGAACATGATGAAACTTATGATGAAGATGTGATGGCCAGCTGAGAAATTAAAAAAAAAAAAAAAAAAAGAGTATATCCTTGCTTGATCAGTGTTGTTTTGGAGGAACGATGTGTGTCAGGCCATTGCCAATGAGGAGCCTCCTCTCTCAGCCCAGCACTGCCATGAACACAGCACAGTGGATGGCAGGGCTTGTGCAACCCAGGCTGCAGGCATTTACCTTGGGAGACCACTGAATAATTTAGAAGCCATTGCATCCTGTAGGAGCATGACTATATTTGTAGGCCTTGAGGGATGATTTGCAGGCACACTCAGGATTTAATATAAAATGGACTATAGATCCTCAGGAGCTCTCTGCTCATTTGCAACTGTGGTAGCAATGCAGGAGCTGGTAGCACCGGGGATGGGGACCGTGAGATGGGGTAGAGCCAAAGGAGGGGTTCATTCACAAAGTCTGGTCTCTGCTAGGAGGAGTTGGGGGCTGTTTTCTGTGTGACAAAATACCTCACCAGATATCTGTGGTGGAGGAAGGAAGGGCAGATGGAGTGGAAAAGTGTAATGGAATGTGTAATTGTCAGAAACACTGCACATAAACCATTCCTATTGCCATTAAAAGACTGTTCCTATATTCACCATTTTTAACATCTGAGGAAAAAGTATTTGTATGATGGCATATTCCATTTTTTGTATTCTTGCAAACATACCTTGTCTACCTCCACCATTGTAGGTAATCTTAATGTTTATGTTATCTACTCCTTTGAATTCTGCTTAAAATGGCATCTGTATTTGCTTTCCATTACTCCTCTTCAGATACTTCTTTTTTCTCTCCATGTTGTTCCCAGGGAAAAAAACAAAATAACCCCAATTTGTGCTGGGATTATTGACTCCAGGTTCCTGAAAAATTCCTCTCTCAGTGATGAGGCTGCGACTCAGGAGCAGTTTCTTGACATGCACTCACTAAAGCATGGGGGATTTTTCACTCAGAAGGATTTTTAAAAAGAAATGTATAAATCCTTCTAGTCTTAACGTACTGCAGAAAATGCTCTCATGTTCATTTTAGGGCAGTCTCTGAAGATCGAAATCTCCTGGCAGAGATCTTTCACATCCACTTAGCAGGTCACTCTGTAGTATTTTGGCACTGCAGTGGCTTTCCTCTCCTCCATTTCCTCAACGCTGCATGCTGTGCATTTACTTTTCAGAAAACGCTTCTGAAGGAGGGTTGGGTGGAACTGGTTTTCTCCAGCCTCTAAGGCCAGACTCCAGAAAAAATGCCAACCTCATCAGTGTTGCCCACTGGCCCTGGGAAGCTGCAGGCAGGCTTGGAATGGACCTGATAGTGCTCACGGAATGCAGAGCAGGAGGAGGAAGGTTAGGCAACCCCTTGCTTCGAGCCAAAATGGGATTTTGCTGAATTCAGCAAAGGAAATGGATCCAGCACTGCAGCCCTGATGCTGGAGGGGTGTTGTTGTCCTTAAAATCTCAGTAAGAGGCAAAAAGTAACCTGATTATGCTAGGACACAATTCAATTACAAGAGGAAAGCTGTCCAAAATCAAAGACTGGCAATTCTCGCTACATTTATTTTACATTAAGGTCTGTTATAACCTTAACTGCAGAGTGAAGGATGGGTTCAATTAACTCCCTGATTTCTTGTGTTAAAAGTAATTAGATTTTCTTAAACACTATTGGGGATAAGGCTGTCATTTTATACAGCTCTAGAGCAGTAAATTATTCATATGAATTTCACTTTTATCAAAACAGAGATTTGCCCAAACTGGAGATCAACTCACGTTTTATGCACTTGCCTGTGTTTACTGGGATGTAACCTATTGCATTATGTACCCAAATAGATGGGTACTTCACCAGCCCTTACCACGTACTGCAGCACCAACCTGTTTGCTGATGGCCATAGAAGTCCATAGACTATAAACCCGGATTTGCCGGGGAGGATTTCCATATGCAATTGCACGTGTCTGTCTGCAACTCGAAGGCATATTCGACAAGGAGGTGGTCTGGACTACTCTGCTGAATGACAGACCCAGGGAATATTCTTGGATTTGATCTATAGTGGCTTGTGAAGAAACATCATGACAAATGTGTACAACAGCCACTGCAAGTGAGCTTTCAAAAACCGATCCATTATATTCCTTGCAATCACAGAATCACCAGGTTGGAAAAGACCCACCAGATCACTGAGTCCAACCATTCCTATCAAACACTAAACCATGCCCCTCAGCACCTCATTCCCCTGTCTTTTAAATACCTCCAGGGATGGTGACTCAATCACCTCCCTGGGCAGCCTGTTCCAGTGCCCAATGACCCCTTCTGTGAAAAATTTTTTCCTAATGTCCAGTCTAAACCTCCCCTGGTAGAGCTTGAGGCCATTTCCCCTTGTCCTGTCCCCTGTCACTTGGGAGAAGAGGCCAGCTCCCTCCTCTCCACAACCTCCTTTCAGGTAGTTGTGGAGAGCAATGAGGTGTCTCCTCAGCCTCCTCTTCTCCAGGCTAAACAACCCAAGTTCCCTCAGATGCTCTTCGTAAGACTTGTTCTCCAGGCCCTTCACCAGCTTTGTTGCTCTTCTCTGGACTCGCTCCAGAGCCTCAACATCCTTCTTGTGGTGAGGGGCCCAGAACTGAACACAGGATTCGAGGAGCGGTCTCACCAGTGCCGAGTACAGAGGGAGAATAACCTTCCTGGACCTGCTGGTCACACCATTTCTGATCCAAGCCAAGATGCCATTGGCCTTCTTGGCCACCTGGGCACACTGCTGGCTCATGTTCAGTTGGCTGTCAACCGACACCCCCAGGTCCCTCTCCTCCAGGCAGCTTTCTAGACAGACGTCTCCTAGTCTGTAGCACTGCATAGGGTTGTTGTGCCCCAAGTGCAGGACCCGGCATTTGACCTTGTTAAACCTCATCCCATTGGTCTCAGCCCAGTGGTCCAGCCCGTTCAGATCCCTTTGCAGAGCCTCCCTACCCTCCAGCAGATCCACACTTCCACCCAGCTTAGTGTCATCGGCAGACTTGCTAAGGGAGCACTCAATGCCTTCATCCAGGTCAATAAAGACATTGAACAGGGCTGGACGCAGAATGTTGTGTTCAGAATCAAACATCAGAACTCGATTTTCTATACTTAGACAGGTTTATGGAGCTGTCATCACCATGTCAAGACAGCTAAGGAATTAGAGTTTGATTTTTGTTCCTAAAATTAAGTCTTTTAAGGAGATTGTTACCTTTCAAATATTTAAAAAGAAACAGAACATGACCAGGGTAGAATGGAATGGCAATTCTTTTAATGACTTGATTTATATTTAATGAACTTCTGATAAGAATGAAAATGCTTTGTTCAGAATTTGAGTAAGTTAAATACATTTCTCTGCCTTAGTTACACATTTGCAAACATACAGTTGGAATACATTAATTACAACTTTGTGATATTAAAACTGGTGAAACAGAAGCCTGCTCATTTTGTACATTAAAACGTCACTGAAGAACTTTAACAGCTGTTGTTCCAGCATAAAATGGAGCCAATTTCCTCTTTATACCTACCTGTATTTGCACTTGCTGATAGCACCAGTAAGAAAGTGAATGTTAGAGATATTAAATAATTCTCTAATGAACTGCTAGTTTTATTTATTTTAAAAAAATTGCTTTCACCACATCAACTAACACTTTGATGAGGATCTTTTTTCCTCATGTTTCTTAGTTTTTTAAATTTTGCAGGGAGGATCATATAATTTAGGAGAATAGTTTGCTCTGTTTTGAAACAGTTTAGCTTGTTGAACTAGATCAAACAAAAAAAAATCTGCTCTCCGGTGTAGTGAGGGTCATAATTTCAGCCTGATCCACCCACTCCTCCCTATTACCAGCACTCTGGTTGATGGTACCTCTCTCAGTAATTATACTACAACCTCTCCCCTGTACTTTTTTTTTTATTAGATGACTATTGCCATAGTATTTACAAAACAGTGAGACGCTCTGTATGTGAAAGGAATCCCAGGAAGGACATCTCTGTGAAAAGGCTAGAGTTTCTCAGCTGGAAGTAGACCACTGGTTGTGCTAAATGGTGGGATTTTTACCCGCAAGAGCTAGAAAGTCTTTAGGTTTAATGATAGAGATGTGAGAAAAGAAAAAAACAAATGGAAGTAAAAGAGAAAGATACTCTTACACCAACAAGTTCCTCAATTAGAAGAAAGCATTTGGATCAGGAGGTTTAACAGGGAAGCAGGCGTATGTAGGGAAGTGACAGGTAACTTTTCTGTTCTCCCTTCTCTCCCTACTTCCAGCCTGTTTCTTGCTGGTATGTGCTTCTGCTCACCTCTGGAATGGAAGATACAATACAAAATGGCTTTGGAGATGCTGGGACTACCTCTTTCTGCCAATACTTACCCAAAGGCTACAGGACCATGGCCTCATCCGCTCTCCTCTCGAGTACTTCAACCTACTGGTCCTCCTGCTCAGCAGGTCTTTGTTCCAGTGCACTACTGGGGGGGCCATGGCTTGCTATTACAGAGCAAAGAGAGCAGGAGTGTTTTTCTGGATCTTCTCCTTCCCCACTGCTCCTACAAATGAGTCTGTGTTTATTGGGGCAGAATAAAACAATGCAGGAAGGCAGGCGTTATGCTAAAAGCACTGATATTGCAGGAGAAAGAGTGCCTCACAGTTTTGGTAGTTTGGTATCACGTCCCCACAGTCTCTGTTTTGCCATGGTCTTGTCATACGCTCTGCTCTTAATGCCACCACTGAGGGATGTGGGGGAAGGTTAGTACAGGCTAGATTTTGCAGGCACGCAGATAGCTGAGTTTTCAGAAATGCGAGAGCAGAATACTGCAGCAGATATCTCACAGTTATGCTAGCACTGATGTAATTGAAGAAATCTGTCTGATTATTAATCTTGCTATTTTTCCTCCCTGCATTCTATGGAGTTGCCTGACTTAGAGGCAGACCCTTAAGATGCTGCCAGGAATAACTGTTTCCATGAAAAGAAGAGATCTGTAGAGAGAAGTTTTAGCAGGAGAACTGCCAAGCATAGAGCACTGGGGTGAAGGGGAGGTGGGGGAAATTGAGTGGAAGAGAGGAGCTGAGATAAGAATGGATAGAGGAATACAGCTAGCACTGTAGAGGTGATGGCATGCCTGCTGCTGCAAACTGCAGTGATAGTAGGTAATGTGCTGCTTCAATCCCTAAAGAAAGTTTAGCTACGAATCACAGACTTTGAGTTAACTAATGTTATAGTCAAGAGTTCCAAAATAATTTGTGCTACTAAAGCTCTTTAAGAGAAAGTAATTAAAGTGAGGAAATGAGAGAGCCTAAAGTAACATGTCAGTACAAGGAGATATATTAGGAAAGAGCTTCATTAATGGAGTGCTCTTTATAATGCAAATAAGGTATTTTTCAAGTACAAATATATGTTTGCAAATGTACCAATAAGAGTTAGTGATATCATCAGTGCGTGTTCACATTTCTTTACCTTGGTCAGAAGAGTGATTTAAACAAGGCATTTGTGAGTAAGTGGAAGCACATACTTTGTGTGGGAGATCTGACAGAGTCATATTCCCATCGTGTACCTGTGTGCCTGTATTTTCACACCCTGGGAAGTGGAGATAGGCCTATGAGCACTGCCTGCCACCCAGGGCCACTAGCTTCTGCTGCTATGACCTTTTGTAGGTTAAGTAGGGTCGGCTTTTGGAAATTACCCCTGCATTCCAGCTGCCGGATGTCAGATGACAAGATCTAATTTTTCAGAAACACAAATCCTCCATGCCCATGATTTCAGTGTCAATAATAGCCATGAACTCTGGAGCAACTGTTGAACTGAAATCCAGCTTAAGCCAGTGTTTGTGAATGGGTTTCACAGCCTTAGAGGTTAATATCAGTCTTTTAAGATTGATTCCTAGGATTACAGCCACTTAATTAAACAAAACACACCAAACCCCCAAATCCATCTGAAAACATCTTAAATTCTCTGCACTTCAGCTGCCTCCCCAGTACTATAACCTGCCTTGGGTTTCTGTTGGAGTTTTATTTGTTAATGAATGTTTGTTGCCTCCCAATAATTAGAAGAGAAAGTGACTTAAAAACAGTAAGAGAGGTAACAATAGAGTTCTTTGCTCTTCAAGTATCCCAAAACATTCTATCAAACAATACATAGGAAACCATTTAACTACCCACTCAAACTGGTTGCTGTAGCAATCACTTGTTACATGGAGTCTCTTTCTCATGGGTCTTGTTGTCGGGTATCATTCTATGGAACTTGGTAGTGAGGTCTCAAATTGTCTTTAACTGGGACATTATATTCCAGTATCCTGGTCTGTGTTGATCTGAGTAATGCAATGCTCCTCAGCTGAATTTCCCAGCTCAGTTTCAGTGGAAGACTGCTTTCCTTACATCTAACCCTGGTTTGTCTCAAGTATCAAGGATGCCGCAGTCCCTTTATGCTCATCAGCAGGATGAACGTGGTGGGAGGAAGACAGATTTCTTATCTAATAAGGCCTAATGTAGTATATGAGTTTTAAAAAAGCTAGCAGATTACAGCATGCTAATTTAGAAAAACATGCATGATCCTTTGCTTCCTATAAGATGAGGGCAATAGGAAATGTGTTAAGACGACAGGTACTTTTTCAACACTTAAATAAACTGATTGAAATAGGTCACTTATGCAAGGAAGGAATTAGACTTTGGAAGCACTTTTCTTCTAATTGTGAGTTGCGTAACGATATCTAACAAGTGCATGTTTTCAAAAATACATGGGGCTAGGACTTGGTCCAAGCTTGTATATTTTTATAATATAACACACACTGGTGATGTGATTCCTGCCCACAAGCAATTTTTTTTCTTGAAGTATGTTTGCATCTACCACTTCTCAAGTGATTTTTAATTTCTTTTGCTTATTATTAATATCCTAGTGATTGGGTTAAATAAATGTGATCTAAGGAAGCTGCTGCTTCTAGATATGGAAGCATGGCTAGAGGTATCTCTAATAATTGTTTTATATAC
The DNA here is from genome assembly GCF_032191515.1 of Phaenicophaeus curvirostris. NCBI lineage: Eukaryota > Metazoa > Chordata > Aves > Cuculiformes > Cuculidae > Phaenicophaeus > Phaenicophaeus curvirostris. The sequence continues at coordinate 77,652,143 of NC_091394.1, read as the reverse complement.
CGTTACCATGGAGACTTGTCCGTGAGTCTTAATTTGCCATGACTGCTGTATGAATTTTAGGATTTTATAAAGGCTTGTCTGGGCACAGGGAGGGCTCAGGGCTTGGCTGGTGACAAAGCAGATGCGATGCTGAGCCTATGGACCTGGAGAGGCCGGGGCAAGGCTCAGGCAGCCACCAAGGCTGGAGCTGAAAAGCAGCTCCTACATGAAAGTCTGGAGGGCCCGAGGGGGTTCATTGCCACACAGTTCTCCTGCAGCTTTTTCCTCAAAGGTTGATCCCAGGTTACAGCTGCACCACATCAAAGCTGCCCATAAGAACAGGCAACCAAACCCATTTCAGGGAGCAGACACGACTGCAGAGCCCTGACATGTTTCTGGTTTTGCTTATGCAAGAGCTGCAATCCACACATGGTGTCAGCAGATGCTTTTCACCTGTAAGCTTTTAAACTCACACACACTCTGCTTAGGTGTTAGCTGGCCATCCTTTCCTCTCTGCCTCTCCTGTTTGGGAAAAGGGATGTCTATGGCCATAGGCAAGCTGAAAAAAGCAAAACTAAAATAAAATCTGAGCTTTGGGGAGAGCTAACTTGTGGGCACCCCATTGGAAGGCAGGGATGGGTCATATTGTGGCTAGATTTCATAGAAGGGGAAGATCTAGATTGAAAGGGAGCAGGAAAGGAAGAAAAATGTGGTCAGGAACACAGAAATGAAACTACTGCCGTGAAAGTAGGCAGCAAGTCCTTAAAGGATTTACCTGAAGACCCCAGACCACTGAGGTGATTCGGGATGGTGCTGGGGGTAAGGGGTGGGGGAGGCAGGTCAAGGTCCCTCCCCACCTGGGTAGTTTTCAAACAGAAACAGTAAGTGACTCATGCCTGGATCCAAGACCGCTGTGACCATCTGATCCCACAGACTTCTGGAGGAGATGAACCACAAATTTGTTGGGCATGCTGGGCCATCTGTTCAGTAATTGTGCTGTTCGGAGGTATTGATTCTGCAACTGGGGCTGTTGCTGCAGCTGGGCTGAGAGGATCAGTCTTGGCAAAAGGGTAGGAGATACATAAACAGTCGGCCTTTGAGCAGCACAAGGGGCCTCCCTGAAACAAAAGAAAGAGTCACAAGTTGTTTCAGGACCAGATCATTTTGGTTAATAATGAATTCATTGTTTTTGAGCTGCTGCCTTACACCTCACCCCACTGAAAAACAGAAACCAAACACCTGCAGAATCTACTTATTTTCCGATTCAGAGATATTTTTTTTTGATCCCTATTTTTCATAAGAAGGAAAGCCTGAAACAGGTTACTTTCGACTAGTGTGACTACATCACTCAGTCCAAAATTTGTTTCCATGTTAAATAACTTACTCCCTTGCTATGATTTAGAAGTAAATTTTTAAGAGAAAATTGCCATTTTGAACAAAGTTGAGTTGGCTTTGTGATTAATAAAATGAGACATTACATCCTAGAAATGCTGAAATGAAATGTTCTGACACTCAGCATTTTGAGATGACTGATTCTTTTTTTTTTTCTCTCCTACTTTTAATTCCCTTTACAGTTATATTTATTGAAATCATTCTACATTCTCTAACTGAGCTGTAACACATCAGTCTTTTGGGTGCTCAGGTAGTGGAGTGTTACTGCTATCACATGACAAAGGTGTTTTTGTTTCTCCTTTGTTACTAACTACACAGGACAAAACAGCTGGAGTTCCTGAAACTGGGAAAATTTTGCTTACAGCTATACTGTGTAGTTATTCTGTATTTACATTGCTTAAATTATATTAAAATTTGAGCATTTAAAACTGTGCTTTGGTTTCTTTGTCTTTAATATAGAAAGAGAAAAAGTTCTCATGAAGGTGATGCTATTAATGTGAAAGTTCATCAAGTAGTAGAAAGAACCGTAATGATTATTTTCCAAGTAAAAGAAGAGAGAAATTAGCAGTAGGATAGTGCTATAGTACTTTGTCATTATATACAAAATCAGGAAAAAAAAAATTTCGAGATAGAAGATGATGAAAGATCCTAGGACTTGCTAGGAGATCCTTTCCATTAATAAAATTAGCAATCCATCCAAAGTAGACTTGATCATTTATTAACCAGAAAGAATGATTTTATAGGAGAATAAAAAGTCCCATAAGTTTCACGCTCTTATGTTAATTGCTTAATCTCTCTGTCTCACATTCATTCCCTTTGTGCTCAAGAGAGATTTCATTAAAACTTTATAATGTCTATGATAAAGATAATAGTTACCTGCTGTGAAGAAATGCTTTAGGACTGGATTAGTGATTTTTCATTTAGAATTAAGACTACTGATGAACAGATGTTATGATCAGCTCTGCCAAACTCTCTACTAACTTTAAGAGATCTTACAGCTTTATTTTTGAGGAAGATGCTATCTAGGAAAGATTGAGCTGGACAATTGATATCCTTAGTCTCAGTTTGTGAGTGGCTCCTAAATAGTGTTACATGCATTATGAAGTTGTTATCTACTCCCCACCTATAAATTCCTTTTAGAAAATGCCTGAAGATGTGAGCTAGGATAATCATGACTGGAAATCATGTAAATTCACTGTGGTAAATTTATCACAGCTACAAAACAAATTTGGAATCAATACAAAGTATTAGTAAATACGCAATAATAGGAAAAGCAGGCATGGCAGAGGAACATTTAGATACCTTCCAGATGTAAACTACCATGTTACTGAGATCTTCCCAAACATGTTCGGATAAAGGTGAACCAGAAATTGTGATGAAGAAGGATGAGAGAGACTAGCATAAGGCAAACATTCTTTCAAAGCTTTTGGAAAAGAAAATTGATGTATAAGGACCCCAGGAAAAAAAAAAAGAATAGCACAAGCCTCAAGGGGTTAGATACCTTGCTTGAAGACTACTTCAGAGTGGGCAGGGTGGCACTGATCCAGTTGGCCTTTTCATGGTACAGTCTGAAATGTGGGCTCTGAATGCAAGCCTTTATCTGGGAGGGAGACTGAGGCCGAAAAAAGACTCTGTAAAATTAACCAGGAATAAACTGTCCTGGAAAACAAAGCCTTGAAAATATGTTTGTTAGCTTCCAGCCTGTGGGAACAATGGTGTTACAAACTACAGCCTCACGTGTAACACTGGATTTTCCATGAATCCACGGATCTTCATCTTCCAAGATGAAGAAGATCTTGAAAAGACTGGTTGATATGGTAGCCCAGCTCTCCAAGGCAAGTAATATTGGGATAGGCAATGGGGACAGCAGGGAGAAACACTGGGAGCAGCAACATAGTCCAGAGTTTTTTTATCAGAGCAGACTCTACCATGGGCACGCATCAGGTTTGGGGTTGGTATTTTTTGGCGGAGTGGGGAAGACAGTTGGCACTGGACATTGGGGGAAGCACATGTTGCCCCCCTCTCCCAGATCATAAACAGCACTACTGTTTGTGGGCTCTGCGAGAGTGCAGGGTAGCGACATCAACAGCACCAGCTGCAGGTGCCCGATCAGATGAAGACTGGCCAAAGAAGAAGAGATTACAAGTTTGGCGAGACAAGCAGCAGCGCTGCTAACTGGCCATAGAGAACAGAGGCAACTGCCTGCACAGGTGTGTGAACTGCCAAGGCTCAGCAGCCCATCCCATGCCCAGTGGTTCTGGATTGCGATTTGTCAGAGCCTCCAGAATTTGATTCACTTTAGGATAAATCCACCAGCCTCAGCTGGTTTACATAAGAGCTGAGCTTGGCTGGGCATCTGAGGAAATCTTGCTTGCAGAAGTAATTCAGACCGACTTTTATATGAACAGTTTGCAGTTTCTTGTTGACTGAAAATTGGCTGAGACATTGTAAACAACGTGTAGTGATTAACAGCAGTGAGTCAAGCCACAGGGAATAGCCAAAGGGACTAGAGTTTCATCTTCCTCTGCATCTTTAATCCTAATTAAACCCAAACATTTCAAAGATTATAAAGTCAAATTTCCTCCCTACAATCAGTAAGTTTTGCCTTCCCCTACTAGCAGAATAATAAAAAGACAAAAAGGTGGGCTAAAAAATGAAATGGGATTCGCATCTGAAAACAGTAAACTGGCACTTGATGAAAGCAGTTTGAAATGCTTATTCCGGGAGAGGGAAGAAACTTAGAAATGAGTCACCCACCAAACACCTAAACAACTCCTTGTAGGAGTAACAGGAGTCTTTCAAACAAATGCTGACAAAAATCCAACATTATTTTGGACTTATTTTTACATATATACACACAGACACCCCCCACCTCCCGTACCCTTCCTATAAGGAAACAAGTGCACTTTTTCTGCTGGGCTGTGACAGGCCTTTTGTGCAAGTACGGGTGAATGGGCCCTACCTCAGGTATGAGACCTTCCTTGGAAGGTACTGGCTAGCTGAATATGAATTATTTCTCTCACATTACCTCTGGACTGACAAACATCGAATAAAATACAGACAAATTCTGGGAGAGCTTTTCTTAAATCAGGAGAAGCAGCTTGGGAACCCCGTGCATCATTCCTGCTCCACTTCCCCTGGTGCTCAGCCATGATTCTGGGCTCCATGCATAGGTACCAGAATGATGGGCATGCACTCACTGCTCAACATTCCTCCTATGTTCCCTGCAATGAGTTCTGCAGTCCTCAATCAGGTTCCTGAGGCACTAGGGTGTGTAGCCTGCCCTGAGGTGAGAAACCTCATTGCTACCACAGTCTGCAGCTGCAGGAAAGGAATCCTGGTGTCCTACTTCTAGCTAGGCATGGCCTCTTTAGATCATAGAATTATATAGTGGTTTGAGTTGGAAGGGACCTTTAAAGACCTTCTAGTCCAACCACTGAGTAATAAACAGGGACATCTCCAACTAGACCAAGTTGCTAACAGCCCCATCCAAACTGACCTTCAGTGTTTCCAGGGATGGCTTATTCACTACTTCTCCAGGCAACATGGTCCAGTATTTCACCATCCTTGTTGTAAAAAATATCTTCCTTATATCCAGTCTAAATTTACCCTCTTTTAGTTTAAAACCATCACCTCTTGTCCTATCACAACAGACTCTGCTAAAAGTCCTTCCCCATCTTTCTTATAAGCCCCCTTCAGGTACTGGACGGCCACAATAAAGTCACCCCAGAGCCTTCTTTTCTCTGGGTTGAACAACCCCAACTCTTTCCAAGTTTCTTCATATGACAGGTGTCCCATCCTTCTCATCGTTTTTGCGTCTGTCCTGTGCTGAGGGTTCTAGAACTGAATGCAATGCTCCAGGTGCCAAAGGCACAATGTAGGAGACACAAAAGCATGACTGTAGAAGACTCAGTGTTGAATGAGAAACTGTGGGTATATAAGTCTGTCTACATCTGATTTTAAAGCCCTGCATGGTCACAAGCTGTGTTCCAGCACATCACTGCTTTTCCTGATTTTCTGTTGTGATATGTCAAGAGCAGAGTGAAAAGATGTAAGAAGTGATAATGTGCTGCTTTGTATTTGCTGGATGTGTTATATGAAAGATGAAGGTAGTGATACCAGCATCCTTTTAGCTAGCTGGCTTTCCCCAGATGAGGAGAAAATAGCCTGGGCTGGAGCAGGAAAACCCGTGTGCTACTTGAATGAGGGCTTACTGTTATGAGGACAGAACTAGAAGAGCTTCTTAAATATCAAAGTGATGTTTGGTGGGTGTGCTCTGAGCCTGAGGTGGTCCTACCATGGCCACTGATGGGAAAAACAGGAGACTAACACTGTAGTGGCAAGTTCCTTGGCACGTGTTTTCCCTTTTCCAGTGTTGAGAGAACCTCCTCATTGTCCCTAGTGGGGTGCAGGGAGCAGATCCTTCTTGTACCCCTCCAGACAGCCCCCTATATCCATGCTATAAGGTGCTTGGCAACACGCTGCTTTGCCCCAGCGTGGTGTGCTGAGGCTTTGCAGGCACTGCTGCCACATTTCCAGAGAAGCATGTCAGTCAGGAGTGCAAACAGCTAAATCTCATCTTGAGAAATTAAAAGGAGACGGGTTTTTCAAACAACACAATTATATAAATATTGTAAAATGAGCTTTAATAGTGTGGTTCTGTGACCTCTAATATGAATTAAACAAATTGGTTTTACACCCACCTATGGAACAAGACTTGATTAGTTGTAACTCTCTTCTGTTTCGCTAAATATTATGACTGTCAACAGCATGACAAGAGCTTTTGTTTGATAAAGAGACAGCCAACTAGTGAGAAGCATTTGCTAAGTAGTGAGACTTAAGAAGATTCTTTTTTTCGAAGCCTATGATACTCATGCAGTGGAATTAATGGCTCTCAGGTCTAATGAGTTTGTAAGGCTTTCTGCTTGTGGAAGGATGCTGAGATGTTCTACTTGTGGAGCTTGTATGTTTGTGGCCAATCTCCCTGTGGTATCCTGGCAATATACTTGGCATGGCACTGCAGAAAAGCACCGCACAGGTTATCATCAGCTAGAAATGGGAGTGCTAAAAGAAGTGTTGTACTCAAATCAACTCCAGCAAACAGGCTGTCTTCATTCATTGTAAAACTATAATTCAGTTTACACTTGTATCGTGCACTAGATTGTATGAGATGATCATCAAGTAGAAAACAATCGTATGAGGTCTCAGCTTCTCTGTCTCCATGTAGACCTCCTTGTCACACATTTCCAATTTACCTGTTCCACTGAAAAGTTGGTTAATGGGACTAGCCTTGTGAAAACAAAAGCCAAACTGTCCCTGGTCTGAATAGTAAACACAACAGACCTGGCAATATGTGGGTCTGGGTTGTGACTTTCTTCCTGAGAAAGGAGAAGTATCAACTTTCCTCTGAATTTTTCTTCTGCTGAGCCTCTGCCCCTCTCTGTACCCTGTAATCTGCACTGGAAAAGGTTATGAGAGGGCTATGCCTGTGCCTGCCTCTTACAGGAGACCTGTGGGAGGTAAAGAATCTGCAAAGAGACAGGAAGAGGCTGTGGGCTGCCCCATGAGTAAGGAAGAAGTGATGAAATTTTTTTTTTACAATGTCAGATTTGTTTTGTTACCTTTTACATTTGTTTATCAACTGTAAGAACATTCCACTTCATGAAATGGTCTGCATAAAACATGATAGCAGCAGGGGGATTGTGACTATGTTTCCCCATGATGTTATACTTTCATGGGTGAAGTTCCTTAAGGTCAATAAGTTGCCTGCTTGCACCCCTTCTTTTCCCTTTTCCCTTTCCTATCATGGCAGCTTATTATATGTTAACACTGCTGGCATTACCAGAACATCCAGGACCTGATAAAGCGCAGATCCATTGTACTGTCTAGAAATAAAATAAAACCAGAGAGGTTCCTTTGTCCACTGGTACATTACCTATAGCAGGGTCCCATAGCACTGTCCCTCCTGGAAGGGATGTGGGGCAGCAGGAGTGCCTGTACTGCCCAACCGGGCTGCAGAACGGATGGAAAATGCATGCATGGAAATTCACGCATCTACATGTTTCATAGGATCTCCATGATCATATTTGATGAGGAGATCAAAATGTGCATCAGAGGCAACATGAGAAGATGCTGCATTTCCAACGTCCTAACTTGTTAAAATAAAAATCACTTGTTCCACTTGGTATTTTTTATTAAATTTAAAGAACAAGTGAAAAAACCTTCAGTTTCTCTGCAAGGAAGGTCAAAGTCTTGTAGAAATTACCCTGTACAGGGATATTTTTAACCAGCAGAAATTTTTCTGTTTTTAAAGGCAATAATGCAAATTTGACATAAGACAATATAAACTATAGAATTACTTCAATGAGCTATTTTATGACCTTGTGCTCTTCACAGCTTTCAAACATAGTTAACCTTTTTTCTGGTGGATGGCTATACAGAGGAAATACGCTGTGATGGCAAGGGGACTCGGCTGTATTGATATGTAAGTGATTATTTAGGGTTAGTGAAGATGTTCATGTTACCTTAGTGATGGCTTTCTTGGACTTTTTTTTGTTGGCATTCACAAGAATTTGGATTGGGGCTTCACATGGGGCTTCTGGGACAGAATAAGCTGTGCTACAATTCCAGTAGTAAGATATGAGTACTGTCACCTGTATTTATCCTCTGCTGAGTGCTTCTGGTTCCTTCCTACAGATCCTGCTCAATCTAGTTCATAAAGACCTCCATTCATTGAAAAGTCTTCAGAATTAACTCACATGAGTTTTCTTGGATGGGAATTTGATTGATCAATACACAACCCCCCAAAATCTTGTGTTCATTTTTTCTTCTAGAACTTGTCCAAGCCAGCAGGCAGTATCTGCTACTTTTTCTGTCTGCATGAGCAGACAGACATAGATTTACTAGCTACTTAAAGTGGGTGTTTATATTCTGATAATGGAAAGATGTTTCAAATAGAAAGCAAGCCATTTTCTCCGAGCTTATTTTCTTTCATGCTAAGGATTTGTTGGCTTGTAATGATGCTGGGGAGCAAGGAAATCAATGGAAAATATCTTACTTCCTCTGTTCAGAATATCTCACCATTTTGTGTTCCCTGTGCCAGCTGTGACATGCTTACAGGCTGAGAGAGCTGTCAAGAGGTGAGCACCTGCTGGGGGAGAGGGACATGGCCAGGGGCTGGCTGTAGAGGGGCCAAGCTGAGCTCTCTCACAGCTTATGCTCTCTCACAACCAAGCTCTATTTTCAAGCTCTATTTCATATGCCATTGTATTCAAATACAACAATACCCTACATCCTTCTCCCCTTGAAATAGATGATATCAAATTCTAGGTGTTGGCTCTGAAGAATTTGACAGTTTGAACTTCTTTTGATCAAGAGGAGCACCGTACTTCTCTCAGCCCAGGCGAGTTGACGTGACATAGCCTAGGTAGATGCTGGTGCTACAACTGAAAAAGCCTATTCAATTTACCCCACAGCCTAGATCGCCAAAGCATGGTTATACTTTAAACTGCTCACAAAAATATTTGTGGTGCTGTTAATCTCATCCTGTAGAGCTGTTTCTGATACTCCACTTTATCCCTGACCTCCACTGCCATCTCAGCTACTGAGAGATCAGCGATTTCATAGAATCATAGAATCACCAGGTTGGAAAAGACTTCCAGGATCATTAAGTCCAACCATTCTTATCTGCCACTAAACGACGGTCCTGAGCACCTCGTCTACCTGACTCAACCACCTCCCTGGGCAGCCTGTTCCAGTGCCCAATGACCCTTTCCGTGAAAAATGTTTTCCTGATATCCAGTCTGAACCTCCCCTGGCGGAGCTTGAGGCCATTCCCACTTGTCCTGTCCCCTGTCACTTGGGAGAAGAGGCCAGCACTCTCCTCTCTACAACCTCCTTTTAGGTAGGTGTAGAGAGCAATGAGGTCTCCTCTCAGCCTCCTCTTCTCCAGGCTAAACAACCCCAGCTCTCTCAGCCGCTCCTCGTAAGACTTGTTCTTCAACCCCCTCACCAGCTTCATTGCTCTTCTCTGGACACGGTCCAGAGCCTCAACATCCTTCTTGTGATGAGGGGCCCAGAACTGAACACAGTATTTGAGGCGCAGTCTCACCAGTGCCGAGTACAGAGGGAGAATAATTTCCCTGGACGTGCAGGCCACACCATTGGCTTTCTTGGCCACCTGGGCACACTGCTGGCTCATGTTCAGTCCCTGTCAACCAACACCCCCAGGTCCCTCTCCTTCAGGCAGCTTTCTAGCCACTCTTCTCCTAGTCTGTAGCACTGCATAGGGTTGTTGTGCCCCAAGTGCAGGACCCGGCATTTGACCTTGTTAAACCTCTTGCCATTGGACTCAGCCCAGCGGTCCAGCCTGTTCAGATCCCTTTGCAGAGCCTCCCTACCCTCCAGTAGATCAACACTTCCACTCAGCTTAGCATCATCTGCAAACTTGCTAAGGGCACACTCGATGCCTTCATCCAGGTCATTGATAAAGACATTGAACAGGGCTGGACCCAGCATCGAGCCCTGGGGAACCCCACTTGTAACTGGCCTCCAGCTGGAGTTAACTCCGTTTCCCACCACTCTCTGGGCCCGGCCATCCAACCAGTTTTCCACCCAGGAGGGTGTGCGTCTGTCCAGGCCAGAAGCAGCCAGAAGCAGCCAGTTTCCTTAACAGAATGTTATGACAAATTGTGTCAGAAGTGATTTGGAGGTCAGAGGCTCGAGCCAGCAGTCGGTGCAGATGTGCTGCAAGTGAGGGTTTGCTGTTGTGGCACAGCCGGGCACCCAGTCCCTGGTCATGGGGTGGCTGTAGGGTTGTAGCTCCTCAGGAGAACAGGATCAGCCTTGTTGCCAAGGACTGCTGTAACACAGCTCACTTTGCTTATAAAACACCCTAGCTCTTGGCTATTACTAAGAAAGGAACATTTTTCAAAAGGACTTACCTTGTTTGTTTAAAGATTTTAATTGACTGCCGTTTATAAGATTATATATGAATGAAGGAAGAAAAAGCTTAAAAAATGCCTCAAGTTTACCCTCCATAGCATGGAAGTACGTCTGCACTATTTACAAGTGCTCCTTTTGTTTTGGAATCCGGATCTTTGACTTCCTTTTGGACTATTCTCCACTGGAAATGAGTACTTGCTGCCAAAATTGTCCACCTTTTCCTGAAAGATTCGGTATTAATAGTTCTGACAGAACATCTTGTTCCCGTGCAATGCAGGAGTTGGTCTAGCAGTTGGTCCTGAACAGGGATACAAAATGCAGACACATAACTTCTATTTTGAGATTAAATATCTGCAGTTTAACAGAAAAAAAGTCTGAATTATGCCAGCATGTACCTCCTGAAATCAGGAGGAAAGTGTTGGTGTTAAAGGTGTAGCAGATTGTGGTGCCTGATTTTGCTTAAGGAAGCAAGTGATTTTTATTAAAATCCAGTGTGCAGTTTGGAGTATCTTAGAAATGCAGTTATGATGTTTTAAATCCCCAGAGAGGGATTTTCTCACCCCTCTCTCTGACCTCCTGCCTGTGTGGGCAGCCCCAGTGCTGACTCCCTGCTGCCTGAGTGCTGCTTGCGTGGCTTGTCTTGCAGATCTACAGCAGGATGGGGACACACCAGGGACCCCAGTGTACTCATGTCAGGAACCTCTACAGATGCCTTTGCTGAAATATCAACAAGCTTAAATGCTCTTGACCTAGCATGCGTAACAGGAGTGATCTCAGACTTGGCTAAAAGTTCCTCATGACATCTTCTAATTTATTCTTTCTTGGTTTCCATTGTTTGATTTCAGTTGCTATTTTTTATTAGCAGTCATTGTAGCCATGTGACAGGGAATGAATGATGTTTGATAAGGGTTATTTGTTTCTTTTGGTAGGCAGTTTATATTCTTACAAGACTTTTCCCAAGTAGAGCTCAGTAATTAATCCTGTAGACTGTAGTTCAGTAAGTGAAAAGGCATTTTGTACACTGTGACACCAACAGCTCCCAAATTTTTCAGGCAATTTTACTTTGCTCTGTATCTGTGCTTCTTAGGTGGCTGTACACAATCATTGCTATACATCATGTGGTTTTCATAGTAATCAAGCAATATTGTAACATTCTGCTGGGTAAAGAGTTCTCTGTCTGTACATAAAATATTTCCTCACTCTCTCTGTGACCGGAAAAACTGTATAATATTAATTTTTACATCTCTTCTTAACTTTCCCTAAATTAATGAAGTGGATCAATAGATGAGTTCAGGCAGGCTTTCAACTGCTGGTATATGTTGTAGAAAACTGGGCCAGACTTATAGGATTCGTAAAATTCAATTATTTTTTTTTAAGACTTACTCACTACCTCAGTGTCATTCCCAGTTTGGGATTGGGCTCCTGTTCTACAAGTTAAAACAAGTTCGTAAGTCAATAAAAACTTATTTTGTACCTATTGACTGAGAAAAATCAGAAAGAAGATGCCTGGAAAATTTAAACCTGAGAACATAAAATCTGCTTTAACAAAAAAAAAATGGTAAGCTTTTTTCCTATCTTGAATTTTTATTTATAGAGAACCTTTTCTAAAGAAAACAGCCTGATAATTAATAAAAAGCAAAGCAGCAAGAACTGTCTGAGAAGGGATATAAAGTGGATAATGGTTGAGGGTAGATAAAAACTGTGCTCGGTTCTGCGGGTAGCTCTGAAGCTGTGTTGATTCCAACCTTGTTTCTGAAGAGGAGGACAACTGGAGATGAATGCACACAAAGCAGAGAGAGGGACAGAGCAAGAAGCACAAGGCTGTGCTCCGGCACTTACAGTTCAGTTATTGCAGATGCAGGAGCATTATGAAGGTATTTCAGAACAAATGCCCATGGCCCCACCATTTGTTTCCCGGGTGCATAAGCTGGTGCCTTTTAGCTAGAGATATGTCAACTGATTGGCAGAAATGCTGAATGAGTGCAGGAATGACAAGTTTGTCATGTCAAAATAGGCCAATAAAAACGTATTCCTGCAAGACCAAACTGTAAATTAGGAAATAGAAAGCAGGGGTAAACTTCTTGCCAGGATTTGTTGATGGGGGAAAGAGAAGATCTTACATGCAATGTTTATGAAACAAGTGACAGTGTGTAGTCACCCTTGAGGGTGTGTTGGAGACCTGCGGATGAAAAGAGCTGCAAGCCTGAGTTTTCAGCTTTTCTTACTCATGCCTGGGCATCTATTTTTTTAAGGGAGCAGCACCTGGCAGAACAGAACAGCAGTTTGCAATCTGCAGCTTTTTATAAACTGGACCTATGTTTGCAGCCCTCTGTATATTTGTCTTATCTTTTCTGTCTCTGCAAACACCTTCTGAGCAGCACAGTGCCAGCGTAGCCAAATGTTTTGTACAACACTGCAGAGCATCCCACTCCTAGGTACAAGAGCACATGTCCACTGCTGATTTCACTGGAAGCTAGGATGAGCCAAGAGAGAAAACAGCAGGATAAAGTAAATCTATAATATAAAAATGGTGCCACTTCTCGGCATGGGAATGAAGTCTCAGAAGGATTTAGTTGACTGCAGTGAGTGCATCTTCAGCTGGAATATGGTGCTCCTTCCACCTATCTGGAAGTGAGATTGGCCTCGCAGCGTGCGTGTGGGAATGATGCAGGCTCCAGGGTAGGCTTGACCCCTCTCCACTTTGGGTCCTTACAGGCCGTATATCTCCCTCAGACAATGCTGATGTGGAAACACACGCTTGCTGATCTGCCAGCCTGCCTTTTTCTTTGTTTGTGGTAATTTTCAGAAGCATCAAAGTAGCCTTTGGTGGAACATTATCCATCTTCCTTGCAAAATTTCCTATTTAGCTAAGTTGTTTTCCACAAATTCAAGTTCACGTAATTCTTCTTCCCTGCACTCCTGAATTGGCTAATTTATTTTTATTCATTTTAGAAACAAGAGATAAAAGAAGCTCACAAAATTATCAACAAGTAACAGACAGAAAGAAACAAAGAGGGCATTTATTAGTTAGCCAATATACAAACAGACAGAAGAATGATAATTTTATTTTAAAAGCCAATGTTTCAGCATAATGTTAGCCAAAACACTCTGCTGTCTGCATCCCTCATGTACAAGTAGCTCTGCAATATGGCTACTGGATGATGCTCTGACAGTATTTAAAACATACTTGTAACATTAGATGGAAAATCTCTCGAGTTAGGACCTGCTTTATTATAATAATGAAAAATAAATGCAAGATATCTCTGTTCTCAGTTTGGAGGGGGATATCCTTTGGCATCTGCATGGCCCTGCTCATATGGGTGGGATATGCAATCCTAGCCAGCAGGGAAGTGTGAGGGTACAAGGCCGTGGACACTGCATGGTGGCAGTGCTAAAGCTCACCCTTAATCCTGAACTGTCTGCTGAGGAAATGGTTTTCGATTTCAGGACCAAGAAAACCAAACAACTGAACAATCATTTTGGATTCATGTCCTCTGTGAGGAGTTTAAAACTTCCATTTGCTGGACCACTCCAGAGGTCGCTTCCAACCCCTGCCATTCTGTGATTCTGTGATTCTGTGATTCTGTGATTCTGTAAAGTTGAGAGAGAGAAAACAAACAAGCAAATGCTGATTTTTTGCTGATTTTTTTGCAAGGATCCCATAATGTTCTCAGCTGCAATGCAAGGAAGTAGACTTTCTGTCTCGGTCCCTTTCAGTCATGCAGATTATGTTCTAAATGTCAAGTAATTCATACAGCTACATACTAATTATACTTATCTATATTTGCACATATGGCCATACAGTATGTGATTGCATCACTTACCCTCATCCTCTATTTTAATGTGTGTGTAGTTATCTGCATCTGTCTGTGAAGAGAGGAGAAGAGATGAAGGATACTGCAACTGAAAATGTTTACATGTGTATAATCAATATCACAAATTTGAATCATATCTACTTTACTGAGTGTCTTTCTTTCTTTTAACAGTAAACTCTTGGGATTTGTAACACTGTAGTTGAGAACAAGGAAAGGAAAAATAACCACATACTGCATGACTTTCAAACAGCATACACTGGCAGGTGCTCCCGAGTACTATGGTTTTAAGCATCTATCAGCCTCTGTGAGTTTCAGATGGAATCAGTCCTTAGTCTAATAGGTCACTCTCATTTCCTCATCAAATATTTTTAGTCTTTTAAAATTAATTTTTATTTTATTCACATATTTACTACTATCACGGGAGTGGATGCTCTTTCTGAAGTGCAAATACATCTCATAAGCAGAAGTGCTGGTGAGGAAAGAAGACTCCTCTGACTCCAAGTTGAGTTTTCCCTCACAGATGTTTTATGAACAATCCTGTTTCTGTAGAGGTGCTAGAAATGCAAAAATTGGCAAAGAACCTTCTTCTAGGAAATCTCATTTTTAGCTGATTGGTGAAATGCAGTGTGTTGGCTATTTATCACATGTTATTTAATATATGGTTTAAAACTGTGCTCCCTAAATAGGTGCTGAACCCTCCTCTCTGACTACTGTCTTATCAAGGATCCCTATTGGCAGGTGTGCTGGTGAGAGCCCTGCAGGAAATCACAACTTGTAGAGCACAAGCATGGTAACAAGAAAACACCACAGGTCTGAAGGTGTCCTGGCTGCTTCTTAGGGCAGTTACTGCCCTAAGAAAGCTGTTACATTCTTGTCTGTTGCCACAGAAAGCATGGAGGGAGGTAAAGCCAGGTGCTTTTCCCCATTGTCCCTAGATAATTATCCTAAATCAGCAAAATATTTAACAACATCTTTAATTTTTTGAACAGGTCTGTTACCTAATGCAAAAACCATTAATGGGACTTAAAGATTAAAATGGAAAGTATCAACGTCTGGAAAAAAAGAAGGTAAACTTGTATGTTCCTGTTTGGAGAAGAACAAGGGAGAGAGGAGGTGAAAGAAATAATCTTGCAGTGAATCCCTCACTTTATGTAAATAACATTAATTCAGTTTTTCATTGATTTAACTATTGCAGATCTGAAATGGGTCATGAATCATGCCTACCTGCTAAGTTTCCCTGCAAGTAAGTAGGTAGGAGTATTTATATATTTTTTCCCAAGTAAACAAAAAAATGATGATTACTGAATGGTTGTGCAGTTCACTTAATGTTTGGATATATTTGTTTTTATTACAACAGTGTTGATGCCTCCATTATTTTTGTTCTTCAAGAGATGGGTTACTCCTATCCTGCTATTTCCTATTTTGTCATCTCTTTACTGGAGGAGGTTTCTCTGCAGTGTATTTATCCTTCAATTAGCAATGTTTTCTCTGCAGCCTTACTGATTAGTTTATTTCACCTCAGCACTGAACAAGTTGAATATATAAGATGGCAAATGTAGGAGTGAAACAGCAAACACAATTCAGAACATTTTTTGAGCCTTGTTATCCCCAATGCTTTCCTGAATTCTGCTTATAAGCCTTTTGTACAGTTTTTCCAAGGGCAGCATGCTGGCCTTGTGAATCTGGGGATCTTGCACCTTGCAATACATAATGCAATCCAACCTCCCATCTGAGAGCTGCACAGAGACATTGTGACTCTGTCTGTATGCATTGCTTCCATCTCACTGACAGGAATATTAACTAGAGTGTGGCCACCGGCCAAATTTAAAAACACATTTTGGTGTCTTGACATAGGAAAAGAAAACGCCACAAAGTTCCTACACATCTCGCTCAGGTGGGAACTAGGGTGCGGAGGTGCTTTTGGGAGGTTCACTGAGGGGATACCCAAATGTTTAGCTGTGTGGTCCTTGTTTTCCATGCTCAGCCCCAGGCTGTGAGGAGCAGGGCTGCTCCACAGCCACATACTGTACAGCCCATTCACTTTGATACCACACATTTTGACTTCTTGGGCCATCTAAGTGACCCTTCATTTGTTGACTCAATCTAGTTCTTCAGCCAGGACTTCTGCAAGGAACAGGCTTCAAGCCTTGGAGGGCTACTCTGATTTGGGAAGATACATCATCTTAGAAAGTTAATGTTTACCCATTTTCATTGTAACATTAGGCTTGAAAATGCAGATTAATCAATTAGGGACAGGAATTCTCGCCTGTGGGACCTCTCAGTGGTGCACTTTTTCTTAGGCTGTCCCTAGGAGTCCATGTGTAACTGTAGTTCCCATAGCCAGCCTCCGTCCTGCTCCCAAGCCTTTTCTAGGCCATCATTTCAATATTCTGTCACTGAGAAACAAGAAGAAGTCTTTAGGTTATTCTATGGCCTGTGGTTGCCTTGCTGAGCCTCTCTTACATATCTCTCGTTTCAACTGCTTTGGGCATTCCTTTGAAATGCTCACAGCATTTCTGAGTCTCTTTCAGTTGTTGTGCAGATGGTGCAGGGTGGCAGTATGCTGGTGATGTGCCGGGGCTGTGCTGGGGCTGTTGCACTGTGCTGAGCACACCCTGAAGCCAGGTTTGATGATGATGATGCAGATATTGCTGAGGGAGTGAAGCTCTCAGCAAAGCGTCCTATGGGAAGCCTTTGTGAAACAGAAGTTTCACGCAGAGCTCTCATCTTTTAAATGCAGGTCCCTGCAAAGGCAAAACTTGCTGCTCTTCCATAGCTACAGGAGTAGCAATCCTATGTTACAGGGCAGTGTGTTCTGTGCACCATCCATCACGCTCTTAGGAGCAGGCGCCCTGCTGAGAGTGGGATTTTGAAAAGCTCCTGAGCTGCATCATAGCAGCTGTGGATCCAGGATCCTTGTTGTCAAAACCGGAGGTTTTTACTGGAGAGCTCATCCAGCTGTGATCTTTGGCAGCTGGACAGTTTGTTACTTTTACAGTATCTTCACTCCCTACGGGACATAAAATATGTCTTCAAATAGACAAGGCCTTGCTGGGTGGGATAGACACAGAATCTGGGCTGGCACTGTAGGCAAAAGCAAATTCTGTCCTGAAAGCTGCTCTTTGCAGGGACATCAAAACCGTCACAGTCTCACCTGTCTGCATGATTCCAGTGTAGCCATCAGCATTTCTCATCACCTTTATTTTCATCCAGATTTATTATAAATAGCGGCGCTCCTTTCTTAGTGCATTTTGTTCTACTCCTTGTCTCTGCTTCAAAGGCTTTTTGAATAAACAACCTTATTTTAATAAAGCAGATGGAAACCTTTTTATAGCTGTCGAGGCACTGGCAGTATGCACACTCCACAGTTAGATCTGTCCTCTGCTGTGCTAAGGAAACATCCAAAGACACTGAAGTGTTGCATCTAACCCATCCAACTTCAGAGAGGTTGGATTCTCTAGGTCATAATGCTGCTGAATTAATTTTACAACTACTCCAGAGGTAACACTGAGGAACTTGTATTGATTTCTCTTGCTTCTTCTTAGGAGCTCTTATTTGGAAGCTGACAGTAAGGCAAAGCTGTTAGATCTCCTCGAGGAAGGCACTGGGAAACACCAGTGTTCAGGGGACATGTACATGCCCACCTTCTGTCGGCACCACTGTTCTGACCTGGCCATTACCTGTTCCCGTCTGTGGAACGATGCTCATCTTGTGCTGGAGCCTCAGCAGTAGCACTTGGACAGCTGCTGATTTTGTGGAAGAGTCTCTTGTAGTGCAGGATGTTTAGCACCAGTGGTATAGGAGGCGCTCTTTTCCCATTTCCTTCATTCCTGTCAGCAGCTGCAGGTTTCTGACCTTCTCCTCCATTCCTGAAAAACTGTATTCTGGCCCTCAACAAAAGGAGACTTGCTAGGTGGACGCACTACTAAACTTGCCTGCCTGGCTTATTTTAATTAATCTGTCTTTTTGCATGGGTCCTTCCAAGGTAGCTAACATTATTTCTAACAAAAAAAAAAAAAAAAAGACTCAGAAAAAAATACTCCTCATTTCTCTGTCAAACATTAGTTTATGTAGCAGATGTGCTGATTAAAGGCTGACTTCAGAGGTGTGCTTCAAAGGTTCCTCCAGCATCGTGAGCCTGGATGTCTCTCTCTGAGCAAATTTTATGCTTGGTACTACTCAGGGTGTCCCTTTGGCACATCCTGGGAAATGCTCAAATGCTGTGAGAAGGGTTTGTAGTGTTGCACTTACACGTCTGCACCCGTATAGCAGTTATTTTGAAAGGTAGTTTGGAAAGCGGGGCTCCCCAGGCAGTACAGAAATGAAGGGTCAGATTGACAATGAGGCACCACCTTTACGGGGGTCTGACACTGCTGCTCTGGCCATGCTTGCTTCCTTCAGACCATGCTAATGAGATGAAATGTCATTATGTGGTGTCCAATCACCCTTCTCTTATCAAATTCCATTTATAGGAGATATAACTTGACATTCAGATACCCTCTCATCAAGCCTCTTCAGCAACTTTGCTACTTCAAGCCCTCCAAGAGGACTGATGTTCATCCCTGAGATTGCAAAGCGCTGGGCTGAGTTGGTGGGAAAGACTTGCTGTTTCTGGGGCCAGGCTTTCAAATGCAATTTAATCACCTGGCCTGCACTTGTTCGAGGATAAAAGACAAAGGGAAGGATAAATAAAAACATTGTTATTTTGTCATATGAAGTGGCTTGAGGTAACTTTAATGTTTGCTTACTTGCCCATCAGAGAAGCATTATGAATTTCCAGCTTTGTCAGGAAAATATTACATTTTTCGCTGCTGATTACCCTCCTGGTGTGAACTGCATAATTTCTTGCTCAGAAGAAGATTACTGTAGCCGTCTATTTTCTGGTTAAACTGGTGTAAATAAAACAATTACACTGAAATGACTGAATTTTCTCTTTAATGCTTGGAGAACAGATGCAGAACACACAGTTCATTAAAACAAATGTTCCTCCTCCCAATCAAATTTACACTGGAAAATGATCAACAAAAATATACTATTTTGCTATCTGTCTGGGGAGAAAAACATAACAAGGCCATATGCTATACATGCATCCATATTTTATGGGGCATTCATGCAAGCAAATGATCTTCTGTTCTGTGCTTGGAGACATGGGGTTGTCCCTTTATTCTGGCTGAAGGGAATAACTTGAATAACTCAAACCGTGTTCAAGTTAATTATTTTTTCCACTGATAAGGAACCACAAGGAAGGTGAGGGGTAAATGACAGTGCAGATGCTGCTAGGGTTGTATTGCTTCTTTTTGGGGGTGAATATGGAAATGAGAGGAGGTCTGAGTAGGAAATCCCCTTTACTAGCCACTTCAGGGCTGGATACATGATCAGAGAGTTCCCGATCCAGCTGCTCTAGGGTTGTGATGGGCAAGCAGAAAACTAACTGATTTTGAGCACACAATTACATGTCTTTACTCCTTTGATGAAGGCTTGTATGGCTCATCTCTCTTCTTTTGATGTTAATTTAATTCTCATCGGCCTTTTATTGTAAGTCAGGGCAACAGACATCAGTTCCTTGCAGGATGATAATTAGCAAACAGCCACTCTCACTGCCCTGCAGAACCTAAGTTTCCTTTGCAGCTGTGGCTAAGCTAAAGATGCCATCCTCTTATTTCTTATGGCGCAGTTTTCTTGTAGTAGGCAGCAATGCAGAATCCCTTAATACATTTTAGACCCCTCTTCAGTAAATCAAGACATGAAACAGCCTGTTGGCGACAAGTTTCTGGGTAGGTGAGAAGCTGGTGACATTTGCTCTGCCTGTTAATTATGTGAAATGTCATCTTCTCTTAATTTTGCCAAAGTGTTTATTGGTCTCCAGGGACTGCTTGAGATGAGCTTTCCAGCAAGCAGAGCTGATGCCTCCCTAGTGTTGAAGGGTCATAAATGATCAATTTACTCATGAAATATCTTTGCTGTTGGTCATCTGGGGCTGATTAGTGTGAAATAATATAGAGTTACACACCAGAGATGTATCACAATTCTTACCTTTCTACTTCAGCAGGAGGATATTTTGTGTCTTCCAGTGGATGATGTGGAAACAAATGGCCATTTACTATTCTTCTTGCTATAGATGGTGTCTTTCTCTGCCTGCCCTCCAGCTATGTCATTATTATATTATTGCTCATATAATTTTTCAATCCCTTTCTATAGCTGTATCAGAAAAGGTACAGTTGGAATTTCAAACCAGACCCGTACAGGGAGGTGTTTCATTCCTTCCATGTGCCATATTAAATAGAATGATTTTGATCAAGTCTTGCTAATATCAATACATTTCCATGTGTATCTATGCAAAATGCAGGAATGGAGCCAGTGGCTTTTCCAGCAGCAAGGCCAAACCATCTCTTCCTCCCTTCCCTCTTATATCTTCCTGACTCTGGGTTTGGTTGCAAGCATTTTGCTTCAGCTACAGTAGCAGGCAAAGCCTTTCCCCGGAGTTCCCAAAGGGCTGCAAAGGAAGGTTTTGCAGATGCATTAAGAAAGAGAAGAATAAATTATTGTTCGCTTTGGCCAGTGAAGTTTGCTGTTATTTGGGCTCTGCTCTGTCAGACAGTTAAAATGATGGATATAAGCATTTGATGTAAACTCTGCTACTTACAAAGAATGTACACATGGGCTACTTTTTCTTCTAAACAGAGTAGGAATAGAGGCTGAAATACAGGTCAGTTTTATTGTTCCTGCTCCCAGGTCCTACTCCTGCCTCAAACAGCTCTTCAGCCTGAAAGATTCTTTACTTTGTTTTCCTTATGAGGTTTGTTCCCAAATCTTCTCTTTCATCTGCCTGACCTCCTGACATCACTCTCTAACTGCAGGAATGCTCCCCTCACAGGAAGTATTTCTCACCTGCCTGTTTGTGACCTGCATTTTCATGGATGTTCCTTGGTTTGGTTGTTGGACCCCAGAAGATGATTTTGACTACATCACACATTCAGCCAGGAAAAAGGCTTGCTCCCATGCAACAAGGTCTCAGCCATAATATGCCTGCAAGCACAGGTCTCATTTAGAGTCATGTTTACCCAGCAGAGATTGCTCATTTGTGCAGGAGGTGAATTTAAGCTACCCACTTACTACACCAGCAAAAATATAGTTTTTCAGGCATATTGTCCTTTTGTTTCTTATTCCCTCCTCTCCCCCATACACTTAACACATTCGATGACATCCTTCACTTCATACTTTTTCCAAAGACTGACTGCACAGCTGCTCCTCAGAAGTAACTGAGAGCTCTTGAAGCACTCATCCACCTGCGCACACCTTCCTCTTGTCTACTCACTCTCAAATTGCCCATCATCCCACCCTTCACACCTTCTCCTCCACTCCATTTCTGCCAGGCAGTTGTTTACTTTCTCTTCTGCTGCTTAGCAATTACTAATTTTTGTTTCAAAACCCATGTAAACAGACTTTCCCATTGCAGGGTGAAGCATCGCAAGCTGAATACATTTTCGCCTCCCATGAAACAGTACTGAAACCTCTACCCCTTTCCTCTCCAAATCAGCCATCAGCCAAGTCCCAGCAGTATATTCTCCCCAATCATACCACCAGAACTCCTCCTCCACCCCCAGGGAGGCAGGCTGCCTAAACCAGGAATAATAATGCAAGGAAAGTAGGTCATCTGCTGTTTGAGAACATGAAATACAAAATTCAGCCATCAAGTGCTGGATAAGCACAAAATAAGAAAGTTAAATCGACTATCAAACCAAACTGATGCAGAGCAGAAGTTTCCCTGAATTCTAATACAAAACGCTTTTCTTTCGCTTGTTAAGCAGCGCTGCCAGCAGTGCTGCCTGGTCCTCACTACCCACGGCTCTGCCTGCTGCAGGCAGCTCCAGTGGCTTCTTCTGTAATCTGCTGGCTGAACATAGCAGCAAGGACTGTATCCTTGATCCAGGTTTGAAGGAACATAATAATAATTGGCATTTTTAAGCATTGCCAAATATTTTTTAACATGGCCACTATTTTTACTTCATCACTGAAATGATGCTCTTGTCTCTTAATTTTGCTGGGAAGCATTCTGTGATATAACTTGTTTTAAGTGTGATCAGAAGCCATGGGAATTTCCTTTTCCTATGCAGGAAAGACAAGGGAATATACCATACACAAAAAATGCAGTCCTATTCTGACACCACCTCTCCTGGGTTGATATGCTTCAGAGAAATGGAGTAAAACCCTGAAATAGTCAGCAATGGAATAATCTGTTCACCAAGAATGAGTCCTTCAAGCTGTCGTTACTTGGTGGGGACTTATGCCCTAAAGCTTGAAGCTTTGTTGAGGTGCATCTACAAATGGCTGGAGAAAATTGTGCTGCCTTTGACAGACCTTCAGTTTTACAACTGGGCAGAGTGAGCACAATGTCCTCGCGTCCAGCCAGAGTCCCAATAATATTGAAAGTCATCATTATCAGTGAATCAGTGAGCACTTCTCTGCTGTCAGCCTGCTCTAAAGCTTCTGAAAACCATTTAATGGACTTTGGAGATGGATTTCCACTGCTGTGTGACCAGTGTCTGCCTTCCCTAGTGTGTTGCTCTCTGCCTGCTTCTCCTTTCTGCTTCTCTGTTCTGCCCTTCTCTAGGCAGGGCAGGTGCATCTCTCCATGCCTCATCTTTGTACCTCACTCAAGCTCTGCAACCTTTTTTCTTTACAATGTCCTCTGTGTTTTTTCTAGTTTGTACCAGACCTATCTCCTTTTTGAAATGCACACTTTCTGCCTTTCATTGAGCTAAATCCCGAGGAAGAAAGAAACATCTGATGTGACGGTTTGGTGTTGTAACAGCTGAGGAGATGTGAACAGTATAAATGATCAAAGATGAAAGGGGAAGAGAAGCAATTGGCCTTATTTTCTTCCTTTCATTGAGAATGTACATAGCGTCATTGACTTTGTGTTTTCCTTGGGAATTGTGTAGAGAAATGTTGACAGTATGAATGAGGTTACAGTCCTTCTGTGCAAGCCAGGAGCTACAGGAGATAAAATTAATTCTTCCTACATCAAACATTTGGTCAGAAGATCAGTGATTCACAATTCTCAGTATTTTTTAATTCTAAAGAACTGTAAGCACAAGGCACACTCTAAGTAGAAACCATCATAATGCAAAAATAATGCCATTCCCTGTCTCTTCAGAGATGGTCAGTATGCTGCTCATTGCAGGTTGCCATAGAGATGCAATATTATCTTTTTAGCTCAGTAATGTGCACTGAATTCTAATACTTTTATAAGAGAGGCATAAGTTAATAAAATTCTTTGCAGTTCCAAAAAAAGCTTTTCTTGCTCATCCTTCAAATAACATTTGAAATCAAGGGTTTGTCTAACACACAGATTCCTCCAATTTGACTAAAATGTGCTGACAAAATAGCATTATTATTAAATCTATGCAACTGTTTTTAAATGTTCTGACACACACTTTGCTGCTGAAAGATGCTGCTGCACAAAGGTGCACTAGCTTCACTAAAATGGAGAGAGAAGGGACAGGAAGAATGAGAGTGATAGAGAATATAAACTCAGAGCTTCCCAGACAAAAAAGTGATTGCAGTTTCTTCCGCATGGCCTGAGACTGCATACGGCCAACTTCTTTCCAAAAGCCCATGAAAAATATTCAGTTATCGATACAAGTCTCAGCACTCCTCATGAGATGTCAGCTTGGAAACTGCTCCTTGCAATCGTGAGTCAGTGGAAATAAAACCACCTGCTGCTGAAGCAGAGGGTCCAGGAGCAGCTACAGCAGTCTGGCCAGGACCCTGTCGTGGCACACATGACATGGCAACCAGTGGGGACAAGGCTGAGGTGCAAAACTCCAGCGGGGCTGCTGATGCCAAGTCCCTCACTCTCACCTCAATGAATAAGGAAGGAAGTAAATATTTGTGGCTTGTAAGAGCTAGAGGTGTGGTTTGTATGTATTTCTGGTGACAAATGTAAGTGAGAGGAATATGCATCACTGAAAGAGCATCTCTGTGGTCTGGTTTTGTTTGTTTGCTGGGGAAGATATGTTTTGTTTACAGAAATAAAGTACACTGACTGCAAATTAAGAGGCTACAGATATCTACTACACATCCACTCATCCCTCATGGAAATGTTACTCATAGTTGTTCTCAAGACCATTTTGCACCACAGCCACAATGGTTACCTGTATCTGCAGCTGCCTAAGGCAGCAGATCTTGAGCTAACCAGTATTACAGATATTTAATTTGTCAAGAGTGATAAGAAGAGGTATGAAATCCATTTTTAGATAACGTTGAAGTCACTGTCAAAGCCTGAAATGCTGAAACGTTTCTTGGCAAGAGAAATCTGTAAGTCACTGAGCAACTCTTTGCCCAGAAAACCAGCAGTTTGAGATTGTTGGCCCATTTTCTATGTTCTCCAGGGATGGGGATGCTGCAGAGAAGGGAGTTGTGGGCTGGTGGGACCCTACTTGTGGCAGCCTGTCTTGTTGGCATTTGAGTACTTGCACATTCATCCAGAGGCCAACTTGTGGTGCAGCGGCTGTGCCCGCTGCCTGGGCTGTGCCACGCAGCAGTGTCGGGGATTCCGCAGGGTGGGGAGCCCCAGTGCTCATACATCCTGCCAGCTTACTTACTCCCTCCTGCATGCCCCAGGGATGGGAGTGGGACAGCTGATTACATTGAGGAGCCCGAGCCCTTCTGGCTTGCACAGCTTACAGCCAAACACAAATGCTGCTCCTTGCTGATAGGCAGCCCTGCTTGCCAGGGCATCATCTCTGGGACAGAAGACGTGTTGCTGGCTGGAGAGGCAGCTTCCAGAGGGGAATGTGCCAGCTCAGTGGTAAGCTGAATTCTCACTTTGAAGACTGTGAAGTGGGTGGCTGCTGGTGTCTCCAGATGACTAATGTGCCAGGGGAAGGCTGGTGTGTGCTGATGTTTATAAGGCAATTACACTGTCCTGTCTGAGTCTTCCTTGAAAGCTGGACATGGCTGACCTCCTTGATTAAGGGCAATATTAAGGAGTGAATTTGCAGAGGGAGATGCTTTGGTGAGCTCCAGGTTTATAATTTTAAAATGGCATGCCCTGACTAAACACTATCCACCCTCTAAAATCCATCTGTTAAACTTCAGAGAAGGTGTTTCCTGTTCTAGCCTGTAGCTGTTTCCCTCCAGATGTTACATTTCCTTTAGAAAGACCTCCCTGTGGCTGCTGCCAAGTGTCAGGGAGCTGCCTGCCCTTACTGCTACCACTGCCTTTACTGGGGCTCAGAAGCCACTTCTTCTTGACCAAAGGTAGGTGGCTCCAAAGATATGACATCTCCCACCACTCCCTCCTCTGGGACTTGCAGGAGCTGCCCCTGAGGTTCCTCATGTGAGTAGTCTCACTCCCGGCATGGTGCCTGGCTTGGTGGCCCTTGCTCCATGCCCCTGGGCACTCACTCCCTGGGCTCTTAGGGTCCCTTACCAATGGTGTCCTGGTGTTTCAGGGAACGCTGCTCTGTGGTCCTGTTCACATGAGTGTTCAACGTGCCATAGCAGCAAGTCTGACCTCCCTTTCCCTGTCGTGTGGTGTGGCCAGCAGCGCCTTGAGTGCTGGGTGCTGGAGCTTTTAGCCTAAATGGTTAAAAGGTCAGACTTAGTCTAGACTGTAAGTATAGATATGATGGTAGGCTTCCTGTTTCTTTAAAAAGCCTTAATTTGTATCAGCTCATTTGACTTCCTCTGCAGATAATATCAGCCCACTACTTTTTACGTAGGGAGTGAAATATTGGCAGTGCCTGGATACCAGTATTATTTTGTATTGGATCACAGAATTTGTTTACATTTCTCTAGTGAAACCACCTGCTAAGAGGATTCTTGACCTTTTTTTGGTAGTAATATAATTCAAAGGGATTTCACATTTGTGAACCCCCAAGGTGATAGGTGGCATGTCTTTGCTACAGGAGTTAAATTCAATTGTACACCAAAGGGTTATTAAAACTGAAGTGCTTTAGGAATGTAAACTCATGCTTACAAGCCCCACATGATCTAGTAATGTATTTTTCTTCTTTGCAATGCACATTTGCAGAAGCCAGAGCTGCACTTTCCACCCCTGGCGCCTAGGAAACATCCAGCAGCCTCTGTATGAGCACAGGGTGTGCTGTTTCCAAGCGGCTTTATTGTGGAAAGAGGTCTTGATGAAGGACACCTCACTGACAAATTTGATTTTGTTTTTCAGGTGAGCCCTGCTTCAGGACTCCCTCACCATACCGAGTGCCATCACAATTCACAATCTCTGTGGGCCTGAGGCTGAACTCGGTACCCTGTGGTGAAAGCACAGACCAGGTTCCTTCACTAGACTGTTTCATGGTGAGTGGGTGTTGCACAGTGAATGCTAAAACCTGGGGTCTGTGCCAGGTGTCGAAGGCCATGGTTTGCCTTCTGTGCAGTGGGACTGCTGGAACTCAGCAAGGTCTGTGCTGCTGAAAACTTGCTGCAGGCTGTGAGGATGACTGGCAGAAACTTAGGTCAGATTTTTTAAGCTGACTTAGCAGCACTCACTTCAGTCTCCAGTAAGTGTCAATAAAATCAGTCAAGCCTTATATCTGACCTAAATCTGTGTGACTGCTGCAGAACTGGTACCTGCTTGCACTGAACGAGGGCTTGCACTGCTGCTTCCACTTGGAAAAGTCCCAGACCAGCTGAGAAGCCTGAGCAGTTGATACTATAGATGCTTGTGGATAGGATCCAAAAAGCTTAAATTCTGGCATGGCTGAGACTCAGTATCTTGGCTGCAGGGAGTGATCTGATCTCTCACTCTCCTAGTCTGCCTCCCTGTGCAAACATTCTCCATGGTGTCCTCAGGTTCTTGGGGTATGCATCTGAAGACAACCACACTGACTCAGATGTGTCCCATACAGGGGAGACAGGCACCTCTCCCACCTGTGGTTTTGCTGCTGTTCTTTGATAATCAGCAACTGAGCTCTGGTTAAGCCTGCTGAGGAAAACTAGATGAAGTTAAAAGCATCTGTCATTTGCCAGTGGGTTCCACGGATAGAGAAATCACCCAGGGAACAGAAAGCCTGAGTTTTACATTCAGAAGTCTGAATAGGACAAAAAAGGCTTGCCAGAAAGTAAGGACGATAAGATCTCTGCAGTTACATTCCTCCTTGTAGATCCAGCCACACGTACACTGCAAAACAAAAATAAACTACCCCAGTCCTGGGGCAAAACCGACAACTTCATATCAGTTATCTCTGTGATTGTTTAGAAACACACTTCAATGCTGGCTTGACCTGTGGGTTCACTACCCAAACCAGAGAGCAGCACAGCTGGGACTGCTCTGTGGCATTAAGAGTGCCTGACGCTTTCCTTCAAAGCATCACAGTTTCTCTGTCTTTTGACTTTGCCTATTTTCAACTGTGGAAGCCAAAATTTGGCATACCAGGTGTCTGCCTCAGGCTGAGAAAATCTGGAAAATTTCAGCCAAAGGATGTGTTCATTTGCAGGCATGAGGTAACAGGAGCAGGTTTTCTCTGAGCCACTTCTAGGTCTCGGGTCTGGGAGCAGCGTCTCCGTCTCTGCCATCCCACTATTTGTCAGGGAGCACCTTTCTACCTGCCCCAGGATAGGAACTCAATAAAGGGTAAGTCCATGAGACACTCCTGTTCCAGCAGGTGAAGCAACTGAAGTTTCCCAAGTGTGCTGGACAATTGCCTAACATGGAGGCTGGGCAATGATTGAATATGTGCTGCCCTGGGCACCACCAGTGTCCCATTAAAAAAGGAGAGGAAGCTGCTTTTCCCTTCCCATCACAGCCATGATGCATTCCAGAAGGTCAGCATTGAACTTGGAGAAGATGCAGCAGGTGGCAAGCGTCGGGTCAGACCAGCATACTGATTTTGTCTCCAGGACTGCCAGAAGAAACACTACTGCTTCTCATCCTGTCCTTTCCACTGGGGCAGCATGTGCTGTACCCTTCAAGGAGAAAACAGAAAATGCAGACGTTGACCTGCTGCCTGGTCCTGCCTCACTGGCCTGCCCACCCATGTCCTGCTTAGCTCTTCCCTCCAGTCCTTGCCTCCCACTTACCTGTACGATGGGGGAGGTAGGCAACTGCATTCAGGTGACAGAAAGGTGGCAGCTTTGAGCCTTCAGATACCAGGAAGCACCATAGGTATCACCCAACCATCTTCATGCCTCCTCCTGTGCACCCATGTTGTGAACAGGTCATCACCTGCCCCTCGCCCATGCACCCAATACGCAGTAACCCTGCGTGACATGCTCAATTACCCAGAGCAGTGCTGGGGGTATGGAGGAGAGTAGCAGAGATTCCTAGTACAGATTAAAAATCCATTAACAAATCAGGCTGGAAAGTCTGCCAGCATGGATAATAGTTTAACAATAAGCTTCCTTCCTTCCTTCCTTCCTTCCTTCCTTCCTTCCTTCCTTCCTTCCTTCCTTCCTTCCTTCCTTCCTTCCTTCCTTCCTTCCTTCCTTCCTTCCTTCCTTCCTTCCTCCCTCCCTCCCTCCCTCCCTCCCTCCCTCCCTTCCTTTCCTCCCTTCCTCCCTTCCTTTCCTCCCTTCTTTCTTCCCATTTTTCCTTCTTTCCTCCTTTCCTTCTTTCTTTCCTTCTTTCTTTTCTCCTTTCTTTCCTTCTTTCCTTCTTTCCCTCTTTCTCTCTTTCTCTCTTTCTTATCTATGACTATCCCAGCTGCAATCCTGTGTAAAGGGTTTTGAAAAACTGCATTACTGCATCCAGCCAGAAACAAATGGAGGTATGTATGTGACAGTTATCATCGAGTGGTCAACCCCAATTCCCACTTCCAGAAAGTGGTGGAGATGCAGATTGTGTCAGAGGATGCTGAGAAGATGCAGCCCTGATGTCTGCTTTCTCTGCATGGATACATGCAGCCCTGAAAGTGCTACCAGTTCTTTCTAATGTTTGTAAGTGTGCTGAACACTGCATTAAACCCAGATCGCGAAAAAACAGGAGTTTTTTCCACAGAAGGAAGGATCTTTAAAGTGCCTGAGGGCTTTTTCTCAAGACTGTGTGTATTCTCGCCTTCTCTGTTTCTTCTTGATTGCTTGTCAGCTGTGCTCACAGAGCAGCCTTGCTCATTCACATGTTCCTAGTTTATTGACGTATTGTATTACTGGCAGTGAGAAAGTGAAGCAGCCTTTTTTCTACCTGCTGCTAAGTGCCAATACCAGACGAGACTCTGTGTGTGTCTGTGTGTCTCTGTGTGTGTGTATCTGTGGCTAGCAAAAGGGAAAAAAAAAGAGGTAGCAAGCACAGTTGCATAGAAAATCTAGATTATTTGCAACATTCTTTAAAATGGGATGGTAAATTACAGGATAAGCTGTGTTGGTGAGAGCAGGTAGGAAACGCTTCCTGATGGGAAGACTATATTTAGGGGAACTAAGTTGTATTAAATAAAATGCATTCATAATTATTTTGTTTCTTTTTTTTTGTTTGGATGAATTGCTTACACTTTCTAATTTGTTTCTACTCCTGCAGAGGGACTCTCTGGCATAAACGACTTCGCTAATCAACTCATTCTTTTCAGAGAGATCCTGAAGACTTCCTGTTACAATTCTACTGTATCTTCAAATACCGACCACTTCATGGAGCTGAGGCACTGCCCACCGCATCTCAGCGTAACAGGCACTTGCTTCAGTGCTCCCTCTCGCCTGCACTTTGCATCATTGTGATCCTCATTGTGATCCAAAAAGCTGTTAGGGGACAGTAAAAATTAAAGCAGCTCATCAGTTCTTTGACTGTGCTTTCATAGCAGTGCTGATCACCAGAATTGAAATCACTTTTCAAATGTGGCTTAGCTGCTGTGTATTGGCTGTGCTGTTGGCAGGCTGTGCAGTGTCATGCAGCGCTGACTCTGGAATTGAAGTGATTGTAGTAACCTTTGCTTTTAATCTATTTCTAAATTGTTTCTCTTTCAGGTCCCAGGTTCTCAGGTTCTCAGTCAAGCTGTGCTAATTCCAGTGCCTGCCTGGGGCTGGAAGAGGTTTCGATCATCACCACATTCACATAATGACGAAAGAATCCCGAGACAGTGAAAAGTAATAAACTCAGGGGCTGCAGCTCCTTTCCTGGGGCTTTCCCCTGTCCTTAGCCTTGCTCCTCTCCACCAATGCTTCTATGGTAGTCAAACCCTGCAGCCGAGGTGCACCCCACTCTTCCCCTGATGCCTCTTCCAGAAATAATTCCTGTGTTCCTGGTATGCATGTGGGGTAATCCCACTGGGACACTGTGGAGGCTGCAGCTCTGGGCTCAGGTACAACAGAAGAACCTTTGAAACTGTTTATAGAGATCTGGCCCCTCTGTGCCCGTTGCAAGCACTGGGTTATTGGAATTGAAAAAAATCCAGCTCCTCTCTTGGGTTTTCCTCAGGGCTGGGACTTGACTACCGACAGCTAACTGGCTCATCCGGGGCTCTGCTGCCTTCCCAGCTCAGGTCTCAAGCTTTTTACGCCGCTCTCTTTTGACCCCAAGACATTTTACAAGCCTTGTAGCTTGAGAAGTTTGACACTGCATTGGTTGGAGTTTTATGGTCTAGGAGCTGGAACAAGTACTCAGTGATTTCTGTCACCGTAGCATTGTAAGTCTTTCTGGAAATACATTAAAGTCAAGGGTTGGCTAGGTGCGATCTCCAGATCTTAAAAAGGTGGAAGAGACAAGTCCTGAAGGGATTTTTCAAGTGATCCTTTGTAAGATCTCTTACTCAGTGCATCCCAGCACTCCTGTTTGCAGAGGGAACACCCTTGGGGTGACCAAGGGACAAAGTGAGGAGAAAGAGCATTTGCTTATTCACAGTATAGAGGAAGCATAACCTGCGGTGTGATGTAAACAAAGAGGTAAATGGAAAAATTACCTTTGGGGTTTGCTGTTTTTTCTGTTGCCTGCAGTGAGTAACTTTCATTTCCATCTTAGACACCATTCACTTCTATCAGAAGTGATCTGAAAAGAAATTAGAAGCATATAATTGAAGAACAGGTTGCTGGCTAGGTGAAGTTTTTATGTCTGTCACCTCAGAACAAATAGCTCCACTCAAAAACCTAAATCTGATGTGCTCTGGGACAAATTCTATTCCTAAAAAAATATATATTCTTTGTAAACCAATTTTTTATAACACAGTGTTGAAAATAATTATGGCAGAATTTTGATGATGGTCTGATGTATGGATGACATTGAGAATTTTCAGCTGTAGGAATTAAATCCCATAGACCAAAAATTACACTTACAAAAAACCTAATAATCTAAAGTAAGGACGTATATAAGGAGGCCAGAAAAATGCTGTAATGGAAATCAGATTTCATGTTTGATGACCTATTTAGGCTTCTGTCTTTGTAAGGAGAGAGGAGACTAATGAGTGCAATAGCACCTGGTAGCTCACTCTTGGCCATTTTAAAGTAATGTTGAACTCTGAAGCACTTAAATGAGATTTATTATGTCTGCCAGACTAATGTACAACGGATCCTTTGCTGAGGTTTTTACATGCCTGTGGCTTTCAGTGGAATATTTCTTTAGCTACATGGTCATCAAACTGCTAAGAGAGACAAAATGCTACTCAGTCAAAAGCAAGCACTTTAAACTAGCTCAGCTATTGTTGAGACATTTGTTTGAAAACATGTAATTTATCAGTTAAGGACTATTTTGTTTTGGGTGACTGAGCGTCCACAGCATGCTCCCTGATTCAGCAGGGAGATTGGTATCATGACTTTGTTTTGCAAAGCTGTGTCTTGAAGAAAACAAATCAGGTGAAGCAGTAGTCTTCATTTTTACACAGAAGTTGCAAACATAGTAGAGGTTAATGTGACAAAGTACTGGACACTGCTTTAAAAATAACGAATTTGGGCTAAAGTTGTATCTCATCGAGCATTGGGATAATTGTGAGAATTATGTTGTTGGTTCAAGACCTGCCAAATACTTTTCAGACAAATGTTGAAATCCTCAAGGGCCCTGTTAAACTCTCTTACTTTCAGGCACTGAAATTGCACGTTGCAGAGTTGAAGGTGCCTTCAGTCTGATGAGTGTCAGCCCTCTGGCATCCTTTGACCTAGAAGTAGTCTGACTGGGCCCCCCCTGCATCCAACACCACACTCCAAAAAAAAAGTTCTAGAGTTGGAACAGAAATACAGAAAGTCTTCTATAATTATGTTCTATTCAGACAGGGCTGAGGGTGATGCTTCTTACCATACATCTCCCACAGGAGTGCCCAGGTCCCAGCCAGGCTGTGCAAGCTCTGGCAGCAGGTCCCACAAAGGCTCTGTCCTATCCTGGGCCTTGGGGAATAGGAACAAGCTAAAGGTAACACAGGGCATGAAAAACACTTCTCAAGGAAGTCTGGAGTTAGCAAGGTCACCTGCTGTGTTTCAGCTCTGCACCACTAGGAATCCAGCACATGAAACCCGTAGCATTTGTGACATAATGTACATACTGATTTATGAGGAAATCAGCTTCTTGGCTAGGCTGAATTTAACTTTATGTTGAAATCTTGCTCCACTGATTTATCTTTGCTGGCCAGAAAACATCAGAGTACTTCCTTAATGATTATTTTAGTTAGTACATGTTTTCTGACAGATCCATTGGCCCCAGTAACCAACCAGGTCTCAGATAATGTAACCTCACAGCAACAGGTCCATGAGCCCTGCATTATTTTTCCTGTAGCTAAAACATCTGGATTTATTTCCACTATAGGTTATGGTGTGACAAGAAGATTCCCATGGCTATCGAGTCATTGTGATGGACTTTTTTAACATAACTGATTCTGTTTTCAGATCACTGTTAAAAGGGTTGATGATAATGGAAGTCTGCATTAAAGCAGTCTGCAAAGAACACCAGCCCAGCTGAGAGTCAGCATGTGGGTGCCAGATCATGTATTTCTGATGTTAATCTACTATGCAAGACTCATGCTTGGGACTGTATTTTCCAGCATCTGTGAATGTTTTTTTTCCTTGACATCTTCAGTAAGTGGACCAGAACATTGCATAGACTTAGGGAGAGGAAATCTGTACAAAGTCATTTTCCTCTGGAATTGCTGAAGAAGGATCCTTCTTCCTTGTGTCAGCATCACTCAAAGCACTGACAAGAGAGAACTTCATTTCCTTAGGTAGCAGCTACTACAGCTGAAATAATAATGGTAAAAAAAAGCATAAATGCCTGTTGTATTTGCTAAATAGGTGCGTAAAGGTTACAGCACCAACCCATTTCGTGGTGCATGCTCAGAGCTGATTGGCACAGTACAGGACCAGTGCTCTTTACTCTATTTCATCCCTGTGAAGCCCTCAAAGTTTTTTCTTCAGTAGGAATGGTTGGACTCGATGATCCAAGAGGTCTTTTCCAACCTGGTGATTCTATGATTCTATGATTCATCAACCTTTTGGCAACTTAAGATGCCACTAATATTTTTTTTCTCTAGTCAAGTGTGTTCTTTTTACTTCTGCCAATATTTCTGACAAGACACCAGCAGGTAAATTTGTTTCATGAATTTCTGCTATGCATCGCAGCCCTGATACAAGCTTGACAGTTATGTATGTATGTGAATATGGTCTCCTGACCCCTGTGCTAAGTCTGAGGTTGGCACCATGTCTCAGTCACATCCAAACAGTTGCCCTTGGAACCAGGATGTTCCCTTGATGAGAAGTTTATATTGTTGTTCATCATTATACATTATGTGCTCATTTTCAATAACATTTAACTTAATATCACAACTTAGTTTATGACACAAAGCTTGGAACAGAGAACTAGATTTTTTTTAATTGGGTTTTTTTTTGTGATATGTTTGGGTTCCCCAAGTTTATTAAATACATTAATTGCAGTTGATGTCAGTGAATCATCTTTGCTCTTAAGCTTTGTTTTTCTTTTAGAAATAGGAAGCATATCTTCTACAAGCATCAACTAAATGTGAAACATTTTTTCCCAAAAGGGTAAGCATCACAGATTAGGATTAAATAGGACCAGAGTTCTACAACAAAAACTGTTACACACCATAAAAATAATTAATGCTGTATACTACCTGCTTTTGGCTTAGGACTCTAATAATGCAGAGGAATTTTGTGCTGCTGGCCTGGAGGGTTGTGTTCCTCTGCCCAGCCCTCCAGGCAGAGCTCAGTTTGTGTCTCATCACTGGATTACCTGCTCTGCAGAAGCTGAGAGGCTTCAGGCTCTATTTGCACTTGAATTAAAAAGCCACAACCTGCTCTGCCTCATGTGGACACCCATAGTGGGGGCAGGCTTCTGTGTGACCCACCAGCTTGCAGATCCCGCTAAGCAGGGTGTTTATGGACTGGCCTCTATTGAAGGATGTTTAAGCAATTTATCGTATTCAGAGGAATATACAAGTCATGACAGGAGAGACGTGAGACCCCTCATCACTTCTGTTTGACTTGTTGTGGTAGCAAAGAGCTGCAGTAGTTATCTCCAGGCTGAGATGATTGACTAGAAGTGATTTTTCACCGAGTGACATTTGCAATAAATACATGGTCCTTTGCTTGCTTGGATGGAAATAATCAGCACAACTTTCAAAAGGCTTTGTGGAAGGCAACTCTTGTAAAAACAATTATTTGAACCTCCCACTATGGCTGCTCTGGGTACAGCTAGGAAATGGGAGAGTGTACTGTGCATATGGTAACTGCTGCTGGCTGCTGAAAAGACAAGCAAAGCCAGGCAGGAGAAGCAGTAAACTCAAGGGAAATTAGGTTTCCTTCTGAAGTCCTACATATTCTCAACATCTGCCTCCCTCTGCCAAGCTGCCGGTGGCGGAATAATTAAAACAAGTGGCTAAGGGATCAGATCTACTGGAGCATCTACTGTGCATCTGACCTGCTTGCTCCAGCCTCTGGAAGAAAGTCTCTGGGGTACCACTTTAATCTGGATTTTACAGCAGCATATGGGATAAGTAATTAGTTCCTATGGTTTCTGACCTGAGGACAGGACTTCCCCCTGCTCCCCTCATGTTGTGGCCCTGACAATCAACCTGTCTGCACCACTCTGAAACTGGGGACCTTGCCTGGGAGCTAGGTGTGGGTAAGCAGTGTGAGGTCAGCATCTCCCATAACATCCTGGGACACAGCTTGGTCACTCGGGTGCAGCATCCCTCCTCTAGCTTGCAGTAACACCTCGGACCCACTGTGGGTTTCCTCCCTTCTTCCAAGCCAGAGACCCTGAGGTGCTTTTAACCCCTCGGTGCTGTAGGGCAGCTGTGGTTGCATGCAGGTGGAGTGGCTGTGGTGGAAGGAGGGCTCCCCATAGGCCACTGCACCCCTGCAGCCCCACAGCACAGCACCAGGCGCTCCTGCCACCCTTGTGGGTGCCTGGTGTGCAAGGCATGGGGCACGCTGCTCCGGACCCCACGTTCAGTGTGCAGTAGGTGTCTGCCTGCAACTGCAGCTCCTAATGGCAGGCCAGCAGGGCCAATACCACAGCTTTAACAGGTCAACAGGCAATTTCCATAGCACAGTGCTACTTTACTGCACTTTGGGGCACAGATTGCAAAGCCATTGCTACATAACTGCTTTCCTACAACTTTCTGGCCTGCTGTGAGGGCTGTGCTGTGCTTTTCCAACCCTGGCCTCGAAGATTTTCTTCATCAGAGCTACAGACCCTGGACAAAGCCCCAGATGTATCTCCTTCTCCTGATGTTTGTGGTGTTCCCAGCTGAAAACCAAACCTGGGTTGTCCACCAAGGCGTCAGCCTCGACTGAGATTTCAACAGGGAGTTGGCTGCCTAAAGAGTGTGTAAAGAAGGAAAAGGTCCTAGGTGGCTTTTAATGCTGTCCTCTTATCCTGACCACTGTCCTCTTGCCTACTGCAAAAAGCATCCCCACACTGGATGCTTCTCTCCTGTAATGCCTTCCTGTGGAAAGAAGCGTTGGTCCAGAAGTGTTGAGACTGAAGGTAACTGCTTCAAACCCAGGGAAGCCTTACTGTAGGCCAGCCCAGTACACAATTTGCTGGACTCAAATCTTTCTTAAACAGGGTAACACCATCCAGAAATAGCACCCTATGGCTAACTGATTTATTGAGCAGCCTAGCAGAAACAGCTAGCATCAAAGTTATCCAATATAAATAATTTTTCTGACATCCCCACACCCACCTTCTTACTGCTAAGCTGAGACCAGCCTGAAATATTTAAAATGGCATTTTTTCAGTGAAATTATACTTATTCTCTTTTAATTGAAACAAAAATTATGAACAGACTTTAAATAAACAAATACATAAATAATCATTGTCAAGCTGAGAGAAAGCTGGGAAAATGACTCATTTTGGGTGATCCTGAAAGGGAAGCCAGAAGTCTTGTCTCCAGTTCCAGCCAGTAAAACATGCTGTCTCATCAGAAAAAAACTAATTAGCTCTTTGTTTAATAGGATGTTGCTCAATACAGTATATGAGCATGGCATCGGGGCAGCCTGGTGCTTGTCCACGACACCCCCTGCCCTTGGCAGAGATCCCAGCCTCTGTCCCCCAGGTGAGGGTCTGGGAAGGCAGCCCATGGCACAGCACTCAACAGGGAGAGGATGTTGTTTCTGTTTGTCAGCTGTTATAAAAAAGCAGAGTGCTGCTTTGCTCCTTCCCTGGGCTTTACACATGCTGTGGAAATTCCTGGTGCTGGCACAGAGCTGTGCAATGTGGCAGGAACTGCCGCTGGGTCATTGAGCCATGCCAGTACCTCATTTTGCCAAATCTGGCCACATCACCAAGTGACGCTGGCTAACAGCAGTCGAGGGGTGCCAGGTTAGAGATTTGGCCAAAACACTGTGTTATTTCAGCAGCGTGCATCCTCAGAGAAGTTCCTCCCACCTGTAAGGCTGCTGGCTGTGCAAGAGCCAGCAGCTCATTGTGGGTGGTGGGTATTACAGGTACATTTCTGGCTTGTCTTATCTTCTTGACAGCATCAGGACAAAGTCCACCGTAGTACTGGTGGTCTCCCAGACTGCTCAGCTCTTTAGAGAGCACTGGCTGTGTTTGCTTAAAGCTACCTTGTGCAAAATCTGGCTGCACTCCAGAGAGAGTCCCTGATGAGCTGAGCCCAGGATGTGCCCACTCTGTCACCTGTGAAATCTCCCTTCCTCAGGACTGTTCAGCTTTTCTTCCACTTCAGGCTCTGCTTCAGTGCAGAGAACCTGAGGGCCTGCAGGTAATGCAAAGCCCATGTTGGTGTCCCCCTGATGCCCAGTGTCCCCTCTAGTAAGACTCTTGCCCATCGTTTTCTAAGGAGCGCACCTTTGTAAGGCAAGGGATGAGGTCTGCGAGTGTGACAAGGCTTGGAGTTAAACTCCCCACACCTTCTGAACTGGAGCCCAACCATCTGCTGTACAACTGTGGATGGGTCAGAAAGCTGCTGGTGACTCAGTAGAGGAAGCTGAGGCATGGGCGGTCTATTTTTAGCTGTCAGTAAATGTACTAAAGTGGCTTACTGCTGAGTTGAAGAAAGGACGGACAATCCCTGCTTGCCCTATTTAGGGAATAAATGTGAAATACTTAACATTCATTTGTGGAGTCTAAAGTGTAGGTGCTGCTGAAGAGAAATCTCTGGCCATCTCTCTGCATTGCTCAGGACAGACTTTGCTTCACAGCTGCAGTAGCAATTTGGAAGGCAAGCAGCACAATTGAAGAAAGAAAAGCGGAGGAGGGGTGTGGGCACTCCCCTGAAGGTGTGATGCAGTTACCTGGCAGTGCTGAAGCCTGCTCAGCCCTTCTTGAAAAAGATGCAGACAAATAATGGTAGCAGTGAGCCCAAGGGGCCTTTTAAGCTCTTCTCTTACAGAGGGGAGCAGTAAGAAAAACAAAAAAAAACCCCAAACCCAAATATATTTTATATTTTATATATATAATAAAAATAAAATTAACGTGTAAAATAATAAATACATGTATAGTATAGATGTGTAAAGAAGATTCTGTCCATCTAGTATCAGAACATGAAAAGATATTCTGGGAGACAAAATGTTTGTAAATTCATAGTCGACAAAGAGGTTCTACTCAACCAGCAGATAATTAGCCTGCAGATACAGCAAACATCAAGAATATAGGAAGGTCACAAGAAGGATGAGCTATTGGTGTGTGTGAGAGGACTACATGGAGATGTTAGCAAATTTTTACAAATCCCATTTCTGCCTGAAATGTCTTCTGTTACTACCAACAATAACTCCTACTTTGAACGAAAAGGAGAAGAATAATGTCAGTTTTCTTTGTATGTGGCTTTGTATGTGGCTTTGCCTGTGCCACTTTAACATAGTTCCTCCTCTGGTCTTTGTTTCCAAGGCTTTCACACAGTAGAAGAGTGAGAAGCCTTTTGGACCAGGGAAAGGGCTGATGTCCTGGCAGGATGGGGGTGAGATGTTG
Organism: Phaenicophaeus curvirostris; assembly: GCF_032191515.1. Classification (NCBI taxonomy): domain Eukaryota; kingdom Metazoa; phylum Chordata; class Aves; order Cuculiformes; family Cuculidae; genus Phaenicophaeus; species Phaenicophaeus curvirostris. The sequence goes on along the minus strand of NC_091394.1, from coordinate 77,613,701 downwards.
GCAGGCATGTAGTGCTGCCCCCAAACACTGCATCAAAGCTGCCTTCCAAAATGGGCTAGCAAGAGCTGTTGCCAGGGTAAGGGTGGCTGGGGCTGGATGAGTCTCTTCCTTTGGAAAGAGTTTGCCTGAAAGGAGCTGGGGCAGAAAGTGGGTGAGGTGCTTGGGATTTGGTCTGTGGATTGTTGCAGCCATTGCATCTGTTCTCTAAAAAGAGACCGAGAAAGCCTATCCCACTTCCATCTGTCAATGGCAGTGGGAAAGGCTGCTCTGCTGCAGTCACTGCTGTTCCTTAAAAGCTTCCAAATGCTTCTCCACTGATTCATCATTGAGGTTTATTTCCTTGTCCTGGCATCCAATATACCTAAAAATACAAGCTGGTGGAGAATAGAAAGGAGGAATGACCCCTAAAATGGAGAAGGAAGAGGATAAACAGCCTCTTGGGTTTTACTCATTATTTCCTAAGCGTTAGCATTGAGTAATGGAAATTAGGCGGATCCATGCAGTGATCAGTACTCTAGGAGGCAGATTAACTAAAAAAAACCTGATTTTCTCTTTGGCATTATTATGTGCTGGAGCTGTACAGGTAGCCTGTTGGTTTTCCAGGACTATTCATACACAGTCACTTGCAAATAAATCACTTGTGGTTTTGCCCAGCAGGTACTTATGACCCACCCCTGACAGCGCTCTTGCAGGCACTGAAGTACATGGGTAAAGAGCTCAGGGCTGCCACCCTGCCTGCTCTTGAAGCAATATCTGAAGGCAGTGCTGCAGGTAACTGGGCTGAATCATCCACTTCCAACCCAATAACACCCTCCTAAGACTTGCATCGTTAATGTTCAGAGTGGCATCCAGTTACTCCTGATCTTCCTTTTGCCACCTGCCTGACTAGAAGAACAGGGCTTGTTTGGCCACTCCAGCAGAGGAAGACACAGGAGATACAGAGAAATAATGGTTTGTGTTTTTCTTATTCTATTATTGGTGTAAGTGTTGGTGAGGAAAAAAAACCTGAATGTTTGAAAGCAAACTCCACAGGTCAGGCATTAAAGCCCAAGTGTGTTGGCCAGCTAAATCACCCAACATGAATCTCTTCTACTTACTGTGCCAAGATCAGAGTCACATCTCTAGGAATGCCATGTGTTAAAAAAATCAATATTAAAGTTAATATTCTTAAGTTTCCCCTGCAGAAAATCTGAATGGGGTTGTGTTTCCTCATGGCTGGCCTTTAATCACCAGAACAGAGCTGGTGAGAGAACAGTAGAGAACAGAGAACAGCAGCTTCTGCTCGCTTTGTGTTTCCAAAGTACCAGCCCAAGACTGGCAAGGTGAGGCACCAGCACTAAGAAATCTTGCTCTGCTGCAAACCTCTATATTTATAATGCACTGATTCCTTCTTTCTGAAAGCAGCCTTGCCATCACCTGCTTTCTGTGCCTGCACAAGATGCCATGCTGGATGGAAAGGGACAACTACTCTATTCTTGTGAGAGCTCGCCTGGAGTATTGTGTCCGGTTCTGGAGTCCTCAACATAAGAAGGATATGGAACTGTTGGAACTGGTCCAGAGGAGGGCTACAAGGATGATCAGAGGGCTGGAGCACCTTCCATATCAGGACAGGATGAGAGAGTTGGGGTTGTTCAGCCTGGAGAAGAGAAGGCTCCAAGGAGACCTTATAGCAGCCTTCCAGTATCTGAAGGAGGCATACAGGAAAGCAGGAGAGGGACTTATTGCAAGGGCCTGTAGGGAGAATGGCTTTAAATTGGAGGGGGGAAGATTTAGACTAGACATTAAGAAGAAATTCTTCATGGTGAGAGTGGTGAGGCATTGGAGAAGGTTGCTCAGGGAAGTTGTGGATGCCTCCTCCCTGAAAGTGTTATAAGCTAGGTTGGATAGGCCTTGAGCAGCCTGGTCTGGTGGGGAGATGTCCCTGCCCACGACAGGGATGTTGGAAGCAGATGATCTTTAAGCTCCCTTCCAACCCAAAGTGTTCTATGATTATAACTTTCCTCAGCCCACTCTCCATGGCCAACCCTCCATGGCACTTTATTCTCCACAGGACAACTCTTCACCAGACAATCCTACATGGCCAACTGTTCGTGTGCCCCTAGCTCTGTCACTAGATGCCTTTGTAAAAAGTCTCTCCCCAGCTTTCCTGTAGCCCCTTCAGTTCCTGGAAGGTCACTATAAGGTCTCCTCAGAGCCTTCTCTTCTCTAGGCTGAACAATCCCAACTCTCTCAGCCTGGCCTCATATGGGAGGTGCTCCAGCCCTCTGATCATCCTCATGGCCCTCCTCTAGACCCATTCCAACAGTTCCATATCCTTCTTATGCTGAGGGCTCCAGAACTGCACACAGTACTCCAGATGAGATCTCACAAGAGAGAAATAGAAGGGCAGAATCACCTCCCTCGACCTGCTGGCTACACTTCATTTGATGCAGCCCAGGATATTGTTGGCCTTCTGGGCTGCAAGTACACTTTGCCGGCTCATCTCGAGCTTCGCATCAACCAGCACTGCCAAGTTATTCTCTGCAGGACTGCTCTCAATCACATCATCCCCCATTCTGTACTGAAAATGTCTTCCTCTCTGAGGCTTAAATGACTTTGGACAGAAATCTTGGGTGATTCCAGTGCTGGACAGTGCACAGCCTAGACTTTTCTCTGCTGCTAAGTCTGTTCAGGTCTGACACCCAGTAAGATCATCACACATCACATTGACCCATGACCCCTCTTTAGGTATATTTTTGGCTTTGAATCACACAGTTACATAATTTGACTCTTCTCTTGTACTTGTCATTGTGTTGCATAGTCTGAGGTCTCTTGCACTGCGCTGTTTGCACTGGTGTTTTCCTCTGGCTTTAGTTTTGCACAGTTTGATGTATAACAGCCTTCATGAAACTGCCTGATGAAGTACCTGATAGTTGTTCTTGTGTATATTGCCACTCTAGAGAAATTCTCATTGGCTTTGAGCATATCTGCTTAGTATTAAAATATAGTGTTTGATTATTTTGGGCAAATACCTTGTAATGATCTTTGCCATAAAGAAGGAATCAGTTGTCCGACTCCTTAGTTTGTAGGTGCTGTGACCTGTCTTAGACCTGGATGCTCCGTTGCAAAGCAGTTGCTTGTAGGTTTTCATTTTACCACCTCCACTTCCCCTCCATCTTTAGATATTCGTCTCCTTCGATAGCTCTGAAAAGCAGCATTTTATTTCATCATTATTTTCTTATGTGGGAAAACACTTTTTTGTTGTTCTGACCACTTGCACTTTGAAATGGTTTGTAATTTTCATTGTATTATTATATCCTGGCTGAGCTGCTGTGGCTCATCAGTTTTAATTGGTGAGAAAGCACAGGGTGTGTTCACTTTTCCCAAAGAATAATTTTCTGCACCATAACAAATTTTAAGGTCCTGTAAAATGCATTAATAGCCTGCATGAATGCAGCTGTTGCTGAGAAGAGTGGGGGAGGTGCAGATTGGCCCATCACAGGGCAGTGGGAACAGGGAGCCCGCTACCCTTCTCCTCCTCTCCAAGAGCACCATGTGTGATTTGGGTCAGGAAATGCTTACTCGATGAGTAACGCAGTAAGCAGCCCATCCTGTCAATGGGATTTCTGCTTGGAAAGGACAAAGGCAGTGTATCTCCAAGAGAGGACACAAGCTGCCTTTTCTCTGATGGGCCCTCCACACCTGCCACAGGGATGGGAGACCACCAGGGCTGCCCGGATGGTAGTAGCAGCTCTCCCAGGAAGGCTGGCAGAGAGACCAGTGGAGGGACTGGTCAGGACAGCGAGGGCATGATTTCAGACTTTCTGGGGTTTATAAATTAAATTTGCCTTTTCTTAATTTGGTTAGTCAGCCATTGCTGAACCTCTGGTGCTGCTGGTTGTGCCCATGCTGTACCTGAACAGTCACAAACTGCTTATTAAAGCTGTGCAGCCAAGGGATGGAGGCGTCGCTCCTCATCCCTGTCTAAGCTGCCTCTCTCCAATGCTGCTACAACCCCACAAGCCCCCACAAATATGCTCAGTTTGGTTTTGGTCTCATTGATTCCCTGCTCAGGGGCAAACTGCCTGCTGCCCACCACTTGCAGCCGGACAGAAACGGTGGCGGTGGGGCAGGAGGGGGAAAATACCCACTGGGGAATAAGTTGGTATCTGCCTTTGTAGCGGGGACAACAACCACTTTATGAGCCTTTTTGCTAAAGACACAAAGATTTCCTTCTGAAAGCAGGTTAAAATAGGAGCTTTGGACTCCTGATTATGAGATGACCACCTTCAGCAGTTTTGGTGCTGCTTGTTCTAGGCTGAATTTTCTTTGGTAGTCCCAAACCTGCCATACACAACCACAGCTCCTCCTTTTCTGTCAGTTAATTTCCTTCCATAAATGTTTACATTCAGATGTTACAGTTGTGAGTGGAAAGATCAGTGCCTTTAGTGCTTTCCCCTGGGATGTTGCTGGTAAGGCTGCACCTTGAATACTGTGTCCAGTTTTGGGCCCCTCGCTATAAGAAAGACATTTGGTCCTGGAGCGTGTCCAGAGAAAAGCAACGAAGCTGGTGAAGGGGCTGGAGAACAAGCCTTATAAGGAGTGGCTGAAGGAACTGGGGTTGTTTAGCCTAGAGAAGAGGAGGCTGAGGGGAGACCTTATTGCTCTCTATACCTGCCTGAAAGGAGGTTGCAGAAAGGTGGGTGTTGATCTCTTCTTCCAAGTGATAGGACAAGAGGGAATGGCATCAAGCTGCGTCAGGGTATGTTTAGGTTGGACATTAGGAAAAAAGTCTTCACAGAAAGTGTTCTCAAGCACTGGAACAGGCTGCCCATGGAGGTGTTTATTCTCAATCCCTGGAGGAGTTTAAAAGGCAAGCAGATTAGGTGCTTGGGGACTTGATTTAGTAGTGGACAGGTACGGCTGGAGTTGGTGATCTCAAAGGTCTTTTCCAACCTAATGATTCTATGAAGAAGCACTTCAGCCCCTGCATGCTTTCCCCTCCAACTGTGAGACCTCCCTGTAGTTTTCCCAAGCAGGGCTACAGCAGTCTTTTGCTATTCCCTTACTTATCTGTGCTGGCACTGATGTCTTAACCATTTGTCTTCTCCAGGACCTTCAAGTTTCTTGATGATGAATTTGTTTAAAAGTATTAATTTGCTCTGACTGTTAAACTGATAATCTCAAAGAAAAGGTTCCAGTTGACTCTCTCATCATTGCATTTCCTAAGTGTGACTTGCAAGAATAAAACCACATAAGGGCTCATTTGAATCTGAGTTATGGCTGATGCTGTCCAGCTTTCACTGCCCTGGAGGCTGATGCAATGGGTCTGCAGAGCAGCACAAGTGAGCAAAAGTACAGCTAAAGACTGAGGTGTGTGTAAGTACATCATGAGGGGATAGAGAGAAACCCCTCCCCGCTTGGCTGCAGCTGCTGGGCCACCTGCAGGATAACCAGGTACTATAGAGTTGAACATAGATATATACCTTGGGAGGAGATCAGTTGAGGAATCCCAAGCTGTGCTTTTATGTTCCTTGCAGAAGGAAAGGTCTGCTTGAAGGATTCACAGCTGGTCTCTGGTCTGCATTTCATACTGCAAGTTGTTCATCGTTGCCATAATGTCCACTTTTCATCTCCTGCTCTGCTGGAAAGCCAGGGGAACAGTAGCTTGGCATTCATGTTGGCTAAGTGGCAGCTGCAATTAATGTACCTCTGTAATTACAGCACAGCACCTGGCCATGCCTACGAAGCTTGAGAAGAAGCCAATCTGTGTGGGCAGAGGGTTTCCCCAAAGGCCCTAGCCAACTTGGGGTTGGATAATGGCTTGATTACAGCTGTATGTGAGGGGGTTTAAAATTAACTCTCCAGCTTTCCAGAGGAATGTATTTGTTATGGAGTCACAGAAAGGCTGTAGTGAGAGACCCAGGCGCAAGCAGCCACTGGGAGCAAGCCAAGGACAGAGCTGCTTCTGGGCATGATGGCCCCTGGAAAGGCAGACTTGGGCTATGGAGCAATGAACCTGCTCCTGTTTAGTTGCTCTCTATATTCAGGGAAACAAGACTTTGTGTACGTTTTGCATTGTAAATAAACATTGCTGCACCAAGGAAATGCTTGACTCTTATAATCTGTCATATTGTAGTGGAAACAACCTGGCAAGACCCCACATATTGGCTAATCCTCAGGCCAGATGGAGGTAACAATATGTTAAAAATGTTAATTAACTACTTCACTACATATCTGATTTTCTGTTTTTAAACAAAGGGCTAAGAAGTCTTGTTTAGCAAATCCAGTTACTACTGCATCCTAGTTCACCACTTGAACCCACAAGATCTCAGCCTTAACAGCAAAATTATTAGCTTGGGTGTAACAGCAGAGCTAATCACTAACATATGGGAAACACAGAACCAAAACATTGCAAACATAAAAGGGAGCATGGTGGGACCTGAAATAAGGAACACACACACAATGATTCTGCAAGAAAAAAACAGTGCTCTGAGGTTTCCACCTTTTAGATACACAGTGATGGTAATTAAGTCTTCATGATGGTGGTACATTAGTATAAGAGGTAACTCCAACAGGTGTAGGATTAATGCACAGATTCAGGTGAGCATTGTCCCAAAGAAGGTCAGTAAAATACAGCCCTAGTGTACACTGGGATGGGAGGGAAGGAAGAAGTGACATTCGGGTTGCTTAAGGAAGAAAACATGTTTGGCTTCAATGTAAAGGATTGAGATCCCTTAAGAAGGAGTGAAATAGGAGCAAGACTTATGCCGAGGGGAAAAAAGGGGATGGAACTGGTGTGTAAAGGGAGGGAGATCACAGAAGCCAGGACAGAGATGTTCCTGGTACAACATCATGGAGCTACAGGCTTTAGTAAACTCAGGGCCATGATAAATTCTAGTAAGTGTAGACTTATCAGTGTAGAAGAACATAAACATTAGCTGCCTGTGCAATAAAAGGTAGATCAGACCTAATAGGAATGAGAGCTTGCTGAGAGAGAGAAGAGTTGATTCAGGTCTGTGGTTTACCCTACCTAAATTCATGGAGTCACTCCAGTGCGTGTGAAAGATCTATTTGGGCTCTGGAGGCATTTGTTGTATGAGGAGAAGTTGGGTTTTATTTCAAGGTTGAGTTTGCAGGGATGGTCACAAGGAAAATAACTTGAACTTGAAAGCACTAGGTTTTTTCTGGGTGTTTCCTAAAGAAAAAAGCTTTCACAGTGTGCTCTTGAACAGGGGTTGGAAGAGGGTAACCTCATCCTTTGGCCAGATGCACGCTATGATTTTGCTTGCCAAGTTACATCTGCTCAGGGAATGGCAGTGTCATGCTCCCTCATTGATATATATCTTGCTATATTGACTAGATGCAGGCAAGGTATCAGGATGTCTCAAGACTTTGTGCTTGCCCTTTGGGCAACTCTGCCAGAAAAATTCCTCTGGTGCATCTTACACCCCGGAAACTGGCTTGGAAAGTGACTGCAGCAAAATGTCCATCCTGTAAACTGCTCATCCTTGCAGTGGCACCAGCCCCAAGCTTTTATTTAGTCTCGCATTTCAGACAGCAGATTAGCCTACTGCAATGAGATGCGTGGAGGAAAGGGTTTCTCATAGTTACAAGAAAATCATGTTTGCCTAACAGCTTCCAGACCTGCTGTGAGGAGGAGCTGATCTGAAAGGCAGAAGGAACAAAATTGTGTCAAATGCTTTCAAAGAAGGAATGATTTTTGAGTCTTGTATCATCAAATAGTACGGAGATGTGTCTGTTTCTTCTCAGATTGAGCCTTGGCTTCTGTTTCCTGGAATAAGTGCATGTATGGAGGTCTGCGCGTTCCGAACTTGATGACGTTACCTTTTACTCTCTAAATCAGCATTTTCATCAGCACCGTGTTAGCTTGTTTTGAGAAGAGCCTTTGAGCTGTCTCAGAGTTATACAAACATTGAAGGGTCATTATTTGATATTTCTTGTTTTACAAGGGCTCTTTATAACATTTACTGCATCAAAATCAGTTCCAAGTTTGAGACTCCAGTGGGACACGTTTATCTCTTTCCTTGCTTTCTCCACCTTCCCCTCATAGCTTGGTAGGTGTAGGGGGAGCATGAACACAGCCTTGGGGTCTGCTTGCTGCAATGAACGTTATCAAGCACCCAGCATTTCTGAATTAACAAGAATTCCTGGAGCAACCCCTCACCATCCATCCCTCCTCTCCTTCTCCTTGAGTACCCAAGGGAAGGAACATGTGAGAAGCAGAAAACTGATACTCAGACGAATAGAGAAGCAAAATAGTGCAATATGTAATTTTAAGACATGGGTTACACGCTTCTGGGGTGGTTAAGTTACCCTGAGGTCCCATACCCAATGGCACTTCTGCCCTAAGAACCAGCCTGAGACCTGGCAGGCTGGGAAGCAGAGCTATATCTAACCTGGTGATGAAAATGGGGAAAAAAAGAGTAGGATGACAAATAGCAGGCTTACTTTGGGTGTATCAGTGAACATCCATAGCATGTTTTGGAAACATTGCAACAAGGTGACATCTGAAAAGCAATTTGAAGGTAAATACAGCTGTTGAGTTTGTTTTTTCTGGAATGGCTTTCACCTTACTCTCTTTTTTAGAGGGGGGATGAAAATAGCGATTTTACATTGGCTCTGCAGTAAGATGCTTGTTGTGTTGCCTCAGAACCCTGAAAGGGCTGGAAGAGAAAAACCCATAGACCAGAAGTGTTACTTAAAAAACAATTCCTTTATGATACTTCACATAATCCAAAATTTTCCACTGCTGCCTTTAGATATACAGAGACTTTTCATACAGCCAGATCTGTTGATCTCTGGTAAAACTGCACAAGGGAGGCAGCTCATTAACTCTTGCTTCTGTCCTGAGCGTGTTTTGATGTGCAGATCGCTGATAGCATAAAAACATCCTTTCTGCCTGCGTAGGCAGAGATAATAGCAGTATTGACAGTGTACCTTCTGCAGGCAAAACACAGGGGTTCCTCCATCTCCTCAGCATTTCATCTGAAGAATAATGGCCGGGGAACGTGAAGAGTGATTGTGGAGTTGAACCTAATACAAAGCACTCCCATGAAACACCCTTGGCAAAATGATCATACTGTTCCTGTAATTCATACCCATTATAGCATCTCAAGTCAGACCCTCGAAATGAACACTAACGTCAAAAAATTCCTGCCATCACTAGCTAGTTATTGATTAAAATAATGATACCTTTTGTCTTATAAGGACTTTCAAGCCCTGTTGTGTGCAAAAGACTTCTTAAACCTTTAACAATTCCAGGCATGAACAGTTTATCTCAACATTTTGCTTGCAATGCTGGAGACTACAAGCAAAGTACTGTTGTGTTACTGTGGTAAGGCAGAATTATCTAAATTGTCTGGAATTAAACAGCAAAAGAGGGAAAAAGTTAAACTTAATGTACAATTTTTTAACTAGAGGATTTTAGACATCAAAGCTGGGATCTTTTAAAAGAAATTGTTGGCAGCACTCGTAAGTGTGTGCACAGTGAGCATGCAACTTTGTGGTTTTGCTTTTAATTCTTTCTCTCTGCTCTAAAATCATAAAGAATCATGGAGAGAGGTAAAATGACTCCATTAGGGTTAAATGTTGGTGTTCACTAATGGAACAAGACAAAAAAGCAAATGTTACTGTGGTGGCTTTGCTACTTTATCATATTTGCTAGTGACCCTCTCTTTCCCTGAACTACGGAAGATGGTTTCAGGCTCACTTTAAGGTGGGATCAGTCATACCTCAGTAGAAAAGAGCATGATGGCTGCATACTGGGATGCAGAAACAGCAAGCAGCTTTGCAGGTTTGGGCGGGCTGGTGCTAAACAAGAACTAATCCACCATGCCAGCTCTACTGGGCTAGCAGAGCCCATGTGTCCGCCCTCCTCACCCCCTGGATGGCCCCAAACCTGTGTGAATACCTACCCCAGCACAACATGTGCCAAGGGGCATGGCAAGGATGCACACCCACAGGCAGTGATGCTAGTAGGGGACCTCCCCCATAGGGGACGGGATGCAACCCAAGGATGGGATGTAATCCAGAGGGGCCTGGACAGGCTGGAGAAGTGGGCCTGTGAGAACCTTATGAGGTTCAACATATCCAAGCGCAAGGTCCTACACCTGGGTCGGGGCATTCCGCGATTTCAATATAGGATGGAGGATGATGTGATTAAGAGCAGCCCTGCAGAGAAGAACTTGGCGGTGCTGGTTGATGAGAAGCTTGACATAAGCTGGCAATGTGCACTCGTGGTCCAGAAGGCCCAACCATGTCCTGGGCTGCATCAAAAGCAGCGTGGCCAGCATGTTGAGGGAGGTGATTCTGCCCCTCTATTCCTGTCTTGTGAGACCTCATCTGGAGTACTGTGTCAAGTTCTGGAATCCTCAATGTAAGAAGGATATGGAACTGTTGGAACGGGTCTAGAGGAAGGCCACAAGGATGATCAAAGGGCTGGAACACCTTCCATATGAGGACAGGCTGAGAGAGTTGGGATTGTTCAGCCTAGAGAAGAGAAGGCTCTGAGGAGACCTTGTAGTGACCTTCCAGGAACTGAAGGGGCTACAGGAAAGCTGGGGAAGGACTTTTTACAGAGGCTTGTAGTGACAGGACTAGGGGAAATGGCTATAAACTGGAGAGGGACAGATTTAGACTAGACATAAGGAATGATTTCTTCGCCATGAGAGTGGTGAGGCACTGGCACAGGTTGCCCAGGGAAGCTGTGGCTGCCCCATCCCTGGAGGTGTTCAAGGCCAGGTTGGATTGGGCCTTGGGCAGCCTGATCTAGTGGGAGGTGTCCCTGCCCATGGCAGGGGGCTGGAACTGGATGGGCTTTCAGGTCCTTTCCAACCCAAATTATCCTATGATTCTGTAGCAGGAAAACAGTGAGCACACAGGGATCTCCCCAGGTCCCTGAAAATCATCAAGGCTTGCTGGTGGCACAGATATCTAAACCCAGTACAGGAATGGGACCCTTCATCCCTGGGTGCAGCATTTGTCATGACCAGGCTCTCGCTGCAGGCTGGCACAGCGCCACTGCAGACAGGGCAGCTTGCAGAGATAGACAGCAATGGGCTGCATCCGCACCACCCAAATTTCTGGCTTGATCGGTCCAAGAAATTTTGTCTCTCCATGAACGGTGGCTTTAATTAGACCTGAGGAAAGTTTGTCTTTAATGTCAAGCAGCACTGTTTCATTATGCAGATTTTTCAGAGCTGCAGCCAAATCAGTCCAGTACTGCTTAATTGCTTAATATGATAAATCATGGCTTTTGCCAACTGCTTGCCTAATTATGTATTTTATTCATTGTAAACATCAGCTCTGAGAGGGTGGAAGGAAAGCCGCTCAGGTTTTCCACAGCCAATCTGATGGGCTTGAGTACAGCAGTCATCTCTGAAGCTATATTTATCTGACTTTCATTGATGTGACTGAAACGGACCTCCGAGAAGGTATCTTTTATACTCCGCTCTTCAATATGAGGACCCTCTTCACTGTTTCTTCAGGGAAGCTGTGTTTCTGAATCTATTATAAAAGGTTATTCATATCATCTCCTGAGAACTTGCATATTTTCACAAAATATCTTTTGGCCTCTTTTGATGTTTTCAGTTCAGCCTTTTGGAGGTCATACAGATTTCAGCAAGACTTAGGAGACTCCTCTCCATCTCAACTCCTGCCTCATCACCCCAAGACTCATTGGGGTGGCTTTTGTAGATTTCATTCAGGGCTAAGCAATTCTGACAAGCTGAAAAAAATACTGTTTCCGAAGCCACTAGAAGTTGAATTTCAGGTCTGAGCAAATTTAACATTTTTAAGCTGGAAATTAAGGGATGGGTTGAAGGTGGCAGACTCATGATGGTGCTATGCGCTGTACAGGCTGAAGGGCAGAAGCCCTCTGCCCTTGGGAGCTCACAGCCTGATGGACATGAGCAGAAATACACTGGCACACAGGGTACACAGGAAGAATGGACAGGGCAGTAACTAGGGTAAGGCATGATCTCAGACCACTACCAAACCCATTCCTCTTGTCAGGGTAGCTGCTTTAGGGCAGCAGTGGCCGAAGAGGTCAGACCAAAGTGTCACCCCCACCACTCAGCCACAGGGGGATTGTTTACACCACTTCAAAAACACTCCTGTCCAGCAGCATCCCATGAACAGAATACAGCTTTCATCAACAGAAATTCTATTGAGATTCATACATATTAATGCTCATATACTGACTGCTGTTTCTGATCTGCTTTAATCAAAAGATAAGCTAAATTTTGTATCTTGTTCTTTTTCTGTAGGAATTGAATTTCGAATTAGTAAACTTTCCTGCTGTGTTTCAAATACATTTGAATTAAATGTGGTCATAAGTGTGGAGAAAGCATCAACCTCTATATAAAATCCATTTGTACCAAGGGAGCTGTATAATACTACACTTTAAAGTGTTGATCATTAGAAATTGTGAAAACTAGAAATTACCAAACTACTTGGAACATTCTAGTCAAGGAGAAAAGCATCCAAGCCATCAGTACTAACTCAGTACTAACTCAATAAAATATAAGTATCTCTGTCTTGTTTATAAATTGTTGGAAATAAAAAGTGCTTAACTAACTTCAGAATATTTAATATCACTTTTGAATTTTTTCCCTATGATAGTACACAAGATGAACCATACCATTTTGAATTTTGAGATCATGGTTCTCCTCTTGCAGATATTCCATACCTATTTCAAAGAGAGCAGATTAGAGAAATGTATTCCAGAGGTCCACTTATAGAAGTATGTATACAAAACATGGTCATAGCTGCAGAGATTACTGTTAGAGTTACATGTAACAACAGAACAAGCCTGCATGAAATTAGATAAATGGGCAGTTCCCTCTAACCAGCAACTGCATGATGGATGGCTGCAGTTCACTGCACTGCAGCTGCACAGGCACCTTTGGTATCCATTTTGCAAACATTTATTTCATGTGAACCAAGGCCACAACTCCAGTGTTGAAAACTACTTTAAAATTTATTGCCACAGAAATTCAAGAAGTTATTAAATTTATTCTTGTATTTTGTGAGCAATATATTCCTGGCTTTTTTCTTCTTTTCTCTTTTTTACCTCCTTTTTGGAGGAGCTGAATAATTCACCTTAGAAAGAGGCATATAGATTTTCATTTTTGTCTCAGTAAAACAATACTTCAAAGCAAGCATTGTCAGAGGTTTGCTCATAGTGACTCAAATTAACAGAAAAGACACTGCAAAGTCTCTGGGTTCTCATTTTAGCATGGCCATGCCCTCATTTGTAGATCTACCCTAAGCCTTGTATTTTATCAATATCATCTCAGAAAAAAATCAGGGAATTTTGCTGCTACTATCTCTGGATAGTTCGTCTGGCAAATGTTTTAGGATTTTATGGATTTTCATTCTCTGGTCACAGCAGAAATTTTTTAAAAGGACAAAGTTATGCCTGGAAATCCATACTTTTCCTTGTAATTTTTTTCTGTGGTGTTAAGTTCATGCTGAATAATTTAGTAGGTTCCATCAAAATAATCCAAGAACTGTAGAGCTGAGAAAACCATGCAATTTTTGAAATATTTTTAGCAATAAAGCTGCTGATGCAAGATTCGGAAGTTTTACCTTGTTGATCACAGTCTGAGTTTAAAAAGCAAGTTATTTTTGTAGAAGAAGAATTTTAGGAGTTCCAAAATTCTGAGTTTATAAGACTGGCAGTCCAGTGTTTCACGTTAGACCCACACCAAAAGCAAGCGCATCATTTTAAAAGTAAAGGTGTTAGTCAGCATTTATTGATTTCTAAGGGCTTTTCATTGTCAGTGACCTTTAGCTCTTAAATCTATCCTGCACTTGAAGTTCCCTGTAGTCTGCAATAAACCCATAAGCCACTTGGGAAATGTTAACAAAGTGGGTCCCTAGAAAAATGTAAAGCTAGGAGTGAAAGGGTCTGGGGGAGAAAGGGGTGTGACCTGCAGACTTGGTGTTGCATTTCTGCTGGTGACACAGACTGGAAAATGTTGTTGGCAAACTTGCAGATTCAAGTGAAGTTAATGACCAGCATGTCGGGAAAGGCAGGAATGATTATCAGTCTAAGCATGAATTACTTTTGCAGGTTGATCCCATGATCACTGTCTATGTCACACCACACACGTGTAGGATTTGGATAGGAGATGCTACAGAAATTATTCTAAGTGTAGCATAGAGAGCCATGTCTCACATAGAGCTGGTGAAGATTTACCTGTCCAGAGGATCCCAGCACTGAGGTGAGTTTAAAGTAGGTTAAATCTTTAGTTCTGTAACCCCTGACAAATGCCAGTGCACAGGACAGTAACTGTTTTATTTGGGTCACAGTCTTTAGGTTTTAGCAGCTATATTATCAAAGACCTTTGAGCTTAACTTTGGTTTCGTCTCACGGTAGACAAACATCATAGATGGATCAGGCAGTTTTGATGCGTTCTGGTTCACAAGAACTGGCTAATCTAAGCCCCAGGGCCTCAATGGCAAAAATTCAGCGTGTGCTTCTTTCTGCAGGAGAAAGTTAGGTAACTGTGTGGAAGATGAGTGAAAATGTGTATCAGCTCCACGTGGCTAGGGAAAGTCCACTGTTATGAACCTATTACTACTCTCGGGAGCCCCAGGGTTTTAAAGCGTGTTCTATAACAGCAAACATAGCTCTTGGGAGGCAGCAGCATCTGAGCATGTCTCCATTCTGTGGGCTGCTGGTCCCTAGGTTCTGGAGAGCTCCAAAATAGTTGCAACTGTTAACTACAGGTCTACATGCTGGTCTCCATAGCTCTGAGTTTGGTTCTCTGTAGGTCTCAAGCAGAGCAGAGTTCTTGTCTGAAGGATTTTCCACCCCTCCAGTGTTGCCTCACTTAAAGAGTTCCTCCAGTATTCCACCTCTAGTATCTCAGAACCAGTGCCACGCACACCATAACTAGTAAGCCTATGGCTAGTCTCTGAGCAGTTGTCTCCACCTTCACTGGGATTTCGATCTTATCAGCCTGCAGAGTTCGTCACGGCTGCACCACGCAGGTGCAGTCCAAGCTGTGGGGTTTAGTGCAGTCCTTGGCCCTTGTGTATCATACTTCCAACTATTCATTCATGAGAACTAAGTTGTACGGAACAGACAAAGTGAGAGGCCATGTAGAGACAAAGTGAGGGGCCATATGTGTATGTATCTCATCAGGTAAACTGAGGCACTTGAGAAATGCCTATGCTGTTGGGACCTCCAGTCTGAACATGCCATACTTGCCTAGTAGCTCAGGAAGACAAAAAGCAGACAGCAACCAAACCAGGGCAGGACTATCCTTCTCTGTGGATGACATGCCTGCAAGCAGCCCTGGACTCATGGAGTATAAGCAAGTAGTAACTACTTCTTTGCTTCTGAATGGCAGCGGAGTCTTAATCCAGCCTTTCCTTGCATATTTCCCTCCTGTTTGCCCATGCCACAATCTAGTCCTGCTCTTAAAACACTCCAAAGTTAAATTACAGTGTTGGAGTCTGTGTTGTGTAGGTCTTCAAAGCAGAGAGCCAGACCCATGGAGAGGTCTGAAATAGTGTCTCCATGGTAGTAAAAACCTATTACTTCTAACCTTACAGTCTGTGAGTTATGGGGTGTTAAACACAGGGTATGCTTTAGGTAGGGAGAGGCTGTTACACAGCCTTCTCCCAATCTTTCACAGCGTCTCACAAATCTAAACCTGGCAGGGACCACATCAGAGGCTTAGGGTAGATCTGTTTAACTTTCAGCTCTGCTGTTGTCAGGTTTGTACAGCGCATACTCAGGTACTCAGTGCACCTTTCTTTTTTGAGTATTTACCTTTTAAACTCTGCTGTTTAAAGACCGATTTTTTTTCTCCAGAAGGTTAGAAAATCCTGCTCACCTCCTGCATCTTTGAGCATCACTGGCGTTTGTCAGGGATCTGACAGGCTCAAGTGCACTGCTCTTCAAGGCAGAGATTCAGCTCTCCACCAAGAGCTATTATTTAGGGCTCAATTAATCTTTTGTCCATGTTTTGCCTTCAGCAGCTGAGTGAAGCTCCTTGCAGCACACTGTGCCGTGTGATGGATTGTTGCAAGGACTGTGCTGGGCTTTGTCTAACTTTCCAGCACGTCTCTCTCTCTCTTGAATTATCTTCTGGTCCAGCAGTTCTTATCCAGCTGTAGTTGTCCCAAGGCTTTCTCAAACCCAGTAGCGCATATGGTGTTTATACAGGCTCAGAGGGGACCTCTCTGGTGCGAGTGCACAGGGGTTGACAGGGCCCTTTGTATCCTCCTTGTGCTTTGCATGTGAATTTTGTATTGTCTCCAGACAAAGTGAAGCTCACTTGTGTGTGGTGGCTGGAACCCAATACAGTTTTTTTCTCTTCTTTCTCTTAGAATTACAAACTTGAAAAATGGTGTTATGCTGTTTTTAGAAAAAGCTGAGCTGATTTATCTGACTTCAGTGGCATTACACGGGCAGTGAATGGAGTCCCTTGTATTTGCAGAGCAGTGGAGGGTTGGAAGCAGAGCCGCAGGCTTAAGCCAAAGGCCAGCTGTGACCAACCCTATTTTTTCTCACCCAAACTTCAGCTACAACAGCTGAGGATGTTTTTTCAGTGGACAACTGCATTTTTTTTGTAGAGTTTAGAGGTATATTTAAGGGATGACTCTTATTCCCTTAAGGATCAATCGAAGCACATTTTGAAGTAAATACATTTCAGCACTGCAGGATGTGAGGGATGAGGCTTCAGAAAATTTAAACTTAGTTTGTTTAGCTTTTTTTGGTGTTTATGATCTCATGTTTCTTTTATGACCAATTTTGTATGTTGTGCAACAGATAGCACAAGTGTTTTGGTCTGACACAGCAGAGACGAGTGCCCTGCCTCACGTAGCATCCAGTTGTGTCTGAGCCAATTAGCCCTTTCTTTAAAAGCTGTCAGCTTTCTCTACAGAAAGAAATGCCTGAGAAATGAAGGGGGAGGCAGGGGACAGAAAAACTTTTAGGTATACGAACACTTAGAGGAGCACTTAGTGGTGCCTTTGAAGCAAGGAAATGTGCAATTTTTGGATACCATTCCCTCTGTTCCCTTGCCTGTAGCTTGTTTCCTATTTACATGAAGCATAGAACTGAAGCTGCAGAATGAAAGCAACAGCGGGACAGGGAAGCCAAAAATCTAGGAGAAAGTCAGTCCAGCTTGTGATGCTCTTGGGAAATCAATACGATGGGAAAGCTGAACCTTTCCTTCCTCCCATTTTCTAATTACAAACTTTGGCCTTGTCCTTCACCATCTTTGTTGTCAGTTTGCTTGACAGACAAAAGAGCAGGTCCTGCTCCCCCAGAAGGCCCCAGAACTCCCATCAAGACAGCTTCTCACAGGCTTTGCCTCCAGGTGGTCACTGAGCAGGAGTGCTCTGGGAATGGGATTTCCATCTAAGGTACCCAAGAGACCTCCTGCCGTGGCTGGAAACCTGTCATGCACTGATGGTCAAATACGATTTCAGATTCCCCTGAGGGCATGTGTGTTACCTCCCCAGCGACATCCAGGAATAATATAAGTACAGAATTGTTCTCATTTAGGCTAAAGTACAATCAATTTTCTAACTTTTCAACTCAGCCTCATCTAAGTAACTTCATTTTCTGGAAAGTAACTGCATGTTTTTCAGACAGTGCTTCTAAATGTAATAACACAGGGCACTGGTATGCCGAAAGGTGATTGCTTATACTTATTCGTATAGGGGAAAAAAAGCCATCCTCGGGCTGGTGAAATGCCATAGAGGAGCGGACAGAACAGGTGATCCAAAACTGACCAACAGAGTATTCCACCCCATGTACTGAGGAGTCACGAAGGTCAAGGTCTCTTTGATGGCCAAGGTCCAGTGAGGAACTTGTCTGTCTTTTTGCCATAATCCTGGATCCATATATTGCTGTATCCAGTTCCTGAATCCATCTCTCTTCTGCTGCTGAGTGTAACCTGGAATCTTTTCCTTGTGCCTACTCTGTGGCATCAGTGATGACATAGTCACCAAAGGCAGGGCAATTTTGTATATGTGCATAAACTTTTTAATTTTCTTATTACTAGTATTTTCATTATTATTGTTGCTTCATTAAAGCTGTTTCAGTTTTAGTTTCCAGCCCACAAGTCTTTTTTTCTCTTATTTTCCTTTCCCTGGGGAAAGGGGAAAGGAAGGAACTGCATCCACAACTGCTCGTGTTTAGCTGCCAGTCAAGGTGGGTTGGGGCTAAACCATGACACGAATATAAATAATGTAGCCACAGTGCATGCGAAAGGAAATTGTGGGATCCCTGGGTTGGAAGGGAAGGTTCCCCAGCTTCTCTGTGGTTGTGTTTGATACCACCAGGCACCGCCCAAATAACAAGAATAAACAATAAGAGTAACGATGTCTCTTCTCTCCAAACCGTGGTCCAAAAAACAGCAAGAGGCTACACAGATAGTCCTGGAGGAGCACACAGAGTAAGGACATATTTGTGCTTGCAAAGGACCATGTCTTTGTTCTCAGGTGTATTCTTGCTTCAAGGAGATGTGTTGGTAATGGGCTGCTCTGCATGGTTAAGGCCTGAAGTGTGTTTTTCATTTTGCGTCTCATACGAATGGCTTCTCCCACCCAAGAGCAGACCCTGTACAAAGAAAAGACAGCTCCCTGAGAGATCCCATAAGAATTAAGGGATTTTCACTTTTTCCTGGGGCAAACTCTGTGGCTGGATACACAGTGGGAAAGAGTGAGGATGAAGACACTTCTTGCCTTGCCATTGGCCCAAGATACCGTGGATTTAAGAACAATTTGACTCTTACAGGTCTGGTGAGAGACACTGTCTGTGACTGATCAGTCTTGTTTTCCAGTACTGAGATTCACACACCCCAGGAGTAACTTGCAAGATGGACATTAGCCAGGTGGAATGGGACACATCTTGGGGGACAGAAGTGGTCCACTCCACTTGGCTCGCTGTGGGCAGTAGCACTAGGGAATGTAAGGAAGGGTGTAGCTTAAAACAGACACAAGGGTCCCCAGGTACTCTCTGCTCATCTCTCTGTGCCCTCTCTTAAGCGCCAGCACTGGCCCCTTGCCTAATAAACAGACATCTGCAAGGACTATGCAATGCCTTGCATGTCTGCCGGAATAGTTCTTTAGTTTCTTACTTAAATTAAGGTAGCTGACAATCACTTCAACCTGTTTGATTTTTCTGCTTCCCTGCTACAGCATCGTTTTCTCCTTTTTTCACAGCTCTGGTAATTCTCTGTATCACCTGGTCCCCTGAGCAACTGCTCATTTCATCTTGGAAGGAAATTAATTTAGCAGTGATTTTTTAATTCTCATTCTGTCCCTGATAATGTGAATAAAGTATGCACTACCAAAGCCATATGTAATTAGCCCATTGTGCTGCTAAACAAAATCTTAGCACCCAGGGGTTTGATAACATCAGGTAGGAAGGCTTTTGATACTGATTTTTTCTGTGCTTCACCTTTTCTTCCTATATGCTCTTTATCTCTGGTATTGTTTGACTAGTTGATAGCTTTCATTTCTAATGAAGAAAATTGGTGTGTGAATCTCTGATAACCAATGGCCTCAGGTAAGTGGGTCATTAAATCATAATAGCACTAACAAAATAAAATAAAGTAATCCAAATTTAATTTAAATATTTCCAAATATTTCTAATCCAAATTAATTTAAATATTTCCCTTAAGTCCATAAGAGTGTGGCAGTCATCTTGAAGATATTTACCAGTCAATTTTTGTGTTTGTTCCCTTTCGCTGGTCTGGATTCTGACATGAAGATAGCTTTGCATGAGTAGTCAAAGTCCCTTTTCTGCAACCACACCCTGCCATTATCCTGTCAAAGGAAAAGCTCAAACAAGCCTTTCCTGATAAATCCAAAGCTCTTTACACGTCCAAAACGGTCTTCTCAGTTCCAAGAGACAGCAGTTTTACCGACATGCTCCATTAGTCTAGTTATGGTTATGAACCACACTAAGGCTAACAGCTTCAGCTAATAAAATGCACAGTTTGAGCCTCAGGAACATTTCTAGTAATGAAGAAAATATGAATATTTATCAGGGGTTAGATTTAGAAAAAGAAACCAAAAAACAAAGAAAAAAAACCCTACCTGTACCTGATGTGAAATACTGACCTAAATGGCCATTTTTTTACCCTGATTTTTTTGTCTAGTGTTTCTTTTTAATTCCCAAACCACAATGGATACGGAGGATGCTAAATGCAGGGCTGCATGCACAGTTTTCAAAGTGCCCTGTGGTATCACATATTGAGCCTCTGCCACCCTAATGCTTTGCCTGCACCAGGGTGCTCAGCCTGGCAAGCAGCACAGCACTGACAGCCGCTTCTGAGGCCAGCAAAAGGTATTTACTTGTTAAGAATATGGATCCTGTTGCACAAGCAGCCCCTATGTAGCACTGTGCTATGGGGCATCATATGTTAAATTAGTTGTGAAAAGCTGAGCAGGGACAGGGAAGGTTTTAAGAAAGTTGTGGGCCAACTGGGCAGATTTTCTCTTTCTCCCCTTTGACATCTATTAGCATTTTGTTTCTAGCCCCTGATCAGATATGTGGTCTGGTTAATAAACCAGGTGCAGAGTAGCAGCTTGCCTAATGAAAATGAGTAATTACATTTTGCTTTCCCTGATTGGAATTTTGATTGTCATTGACATGATTAATAGGATTTTTCCTACCACTGCTTAAAGAAAGCTGTAACCCCCACGAAATTATTTAGTATATGAGAAATGTAAACAGGTATTAAACCACCAGCAAAGATGAAGGATAGCAGGTGACACAGGGAGAGACATCATAAGAGGAGGTCTGACATTTTAGAAATATCTTGGTGAATAAGCTAGTGAGAAAGGAAGCAAACAGCCCTGTGACAAACTGGACACACAATGCTGCATCAGGTGCACCTGCAAGGCACAGAGACTATGCAGAGGAATGTAGGGGACTGGGAAATAAAATCTGATCTGAGATACCTCAGAGGAAGTAATACCAGCCTATCATCAGCAGAAAGAATAAGATGGGGGAGGAATTATCGTATGCTAGATGTTAGTGCTAATTTATCAAATAACTTTATGATAACAATGACATAGAGTTGAACAAACTGTAGATAGTGTTGATATGCCAAGCATGAAGGAATTGTTACAGGTTGACAGGTTCTCAGAAAGCACTTTCAAGAAATAAGCATGTTTCAAATTTCTAATGCTTAGTTTTAAAAGAAAGGACTCCAGTTTAAAAATGATGGTGACTAGGGTTTCCATCAATGCGTACAGCTGTACTGCTTTCCTGTGCATGAAACATGGCATGTGGAGAAGTCTGTCTTAGTCCAGATAACCCTACCTGCAGTAGAACTACCCAAGTCTGGGATTTGAGGGGCTTTTACCTTATGACTACTTGACTTTGGTGACCAGGAAAGGGTTAGCTTTGGCAGGAACTTCCCCTGCACTGAGGAGACCTGTAGGTGTGTGATGTCAGTCCACCTGCCTACAGGTGAAGCCCTGAATCACTGGGGGATGTCCTGTGGGGAGCAAGCAGCATCAGGGCTGGGGGGAAGCTCTGCCTGGCAAGCTGCTAGGTCAGACCTCCCACCTGAGTCAAGGCATTTGCCACCCTCCCATCAACTTCCCTCTATTAACTTTGCCTTGGTATATATGCAGTGATGCTTATAATACTTCCTGTCCTGTTATCTCAAGCAGTATCTTCTCCTTATCTCTTAGCAAGATGGATAAGAAACTGTGGGTCAGCATAATTGGTGTCCTCTTCACTTGTGCTTGGCAGGGAAAATTTCCCTTTGCCAACACAAAGAAAGGCGGTGATCTGTTTTCTCTCTAATGTGAGTCTCTTCTCAGGAACTGATCTTTCTGGTACATGATGGAAGTCTGCAGATAAGAGGTTTTGACCTGTCCGCCCTACAGCCTGGGCATGAGTGCCTTTGCTGTGGTCCTGAGCAGAAGGTCCATCATAATTATTGTTGTCCAATGAGATTCTCAAAGACACAGAGTTAAAAGCTGTTTCTCCAAAGCACTAGTGGACTTTAAGGTTTGATTCAATCCTGATATTTTTGACCTCTTCCGTTCACCTCTTCTGGTCTAGCACTCAGGATTACCTCTGCTATTAGGCTGGGACATATTTTAACCCTCCACCACAAAAGAGATGGAAAGAATCCATCTATGACCATGGCCAATTTCTCAGTGCTGCCTGCAGATCCCATTACTTCAAACTAGGAACTCTTGCTTTACCTTTCACTGCTTACCTTGCTTCACCTTTCACTGTTTACCTTGCTTCCTGACTGAAGACAATACTGTTTGGTGTTTTTTTCTCACCTTTTGTAGTACAATTTAAAGAAACGTTCCTGGTAATGCTCTCCTTTCTATGAGACTTTATTTAGTTCCTCTTTTTCAGAAGATATTCTCAATATTTTTGCCTCCTCTTTCTGCTTCTCAGTCTCTCTTCATTGAAGCAGCAACCAACAGAAGCTGACAGAGCCCTCTTTATGGTCAACGTGAACTGCAAAATGCAGTGGTCTCACTTATGTCCAAAGAAGGATGAAGCGTATTTCAGGAGCTTCAGATTCCTGTATCTCCTTCTCTGTATCTCCTTCTCTTGCACCATACATTCAGATGAATCTTTGTCAGCAGAAACAGCTTCAGAATAGGATTCCTTCTTGTCCTTTGTTATTCTGGGGATTCTTGCTCCTTTGCTCTCTGGACCCCATCCAAAGCCTGTTGAAGCCAATGGGAAACTTTCCACCAACATCAATGGGACCTGGAGTATGTCTTAGACCATGTCCATCCTCTCCCACTCACCTCATCCCACTCCTGTATCCAAGCCTGCTTGCCCCATGGTGGTGCTTTCCCCTGGATCTGTCTCTTCTCTCATCCCTCTTTGAAGCTCAGGCTTTCTCATCATCCTTTGCCCTCTGCCAAGCTGGTGCAAGATCTCCTCTCACCTCATGCTGTGAACAGGTTGCTTCTTACTCTGACATCCCATGGGTTGCCCCCCTCCATCTGGCCCTCTTCCACCAGCCCTTGCACTCACTTCTCCTCAGCTGCAACCAGAGAGGTCTCTTCTCTGGGGGTCACTGAAAAGACATGGCAAAAAGTCTCTCTCTCTCTTCCCGTTTTCAAGGCTTGACTCCAGCCCAAGGGGGTTGTCTGTTCCCAGGGTGCCTATTTTCTTCAGGGTGGGTGGAAGTGCCCCCAGAGAGGTCACTGACAGCTGCATCTGGCCAGGACAGGACAGGAAGCAGCCAAGAGCAGGTGTGCACCTCGCTAATACAGGATCCGGGAAAAGCTTTAGCTGTTGAGACTCTGCAGCATTTCCTAAATATGTGCAAGTCTGTTTTTACAGGCAGGACAGGTTTGCAGCGCTGCATGGGTGGGAGGCAGCCTGGAGCTGGTGGGGTTGGTGTTTGCACCTCCTGATGGTTCATACATCCAGCTGGAAGAGCAGGAGGGACGAGAGTCTTACGGGAAAAATTAGCAGGAATTTTGATGCTGGAAAACATTTTTTCCATAGTCTTGTTTTTATCAGAACAGCAAGAGCAGCTTGAAATAAATACTCAGCCTATAACTGCCAGAATGGGAATCTGCAGCCTGAACAGACAAGAGCTGCCATCCTCCTGAACACTGTGGCACCTCGTGAGAATTTTGGGCAGTGTTAACAATCTCAAATCTACTTAGGCAACCTGTCAAAGATTGGATGTCAGCTGTAGGGCAAAATACAACTCCAGTCTAATTGTCGACCTTCAGGAGAAGCTTCATAAATATGTATAAATAATTGAAAATATGCTGTGACACCCAGCTAATTCTTCAAAATGTAGATAACTGCAGTCATGGTGAAGACTGATAAAATGTGTGATTACTTGGAAAAGGGAAGTTGCTTGTGAATGATCAAGCTGAGCTAGGCACATGAAATTATAGAAAGGGTTTTCTACTCAGTAATAGCATTCTTCTTCCAACCAGCTATGGTGGATTCATAATGCCTCCAAGACATTTCTCTGAATTTCCTGTGCCAGATAAAACTTTGCTGATAAGATGTGAGTCTGTGTGTGGGAGCATTTTAAATATATCTATGTAAGACCAGAAATAAAATACTTCAGTAAAAAGAAGTATTTTCTTTATCATTTGTCATTGGATAGGATGGAGGTAGCTGGCAAGGTGTGTAGCAAGGTCAATATATGTAACTGGGGGAACTGGAACAGTTACAGAGAGGTTTGAAAAACGTGCAATTAAAAAATCAGTTGCATTTCTGCAACCTGCATGCCCTCCTCATGCTAGGGTAGAGGACAACACCTTATCACTGCACCCATCCTGGTTAGCAGCCAGGTCTGCTTGACCAGGACAGGTCTGGAAACACAGAAATCTTTAGAAACACAGTATGCATCCAGGAAGAAATCACAGTGATGTGTGTACAGTCAGCACCGCTCTAAAGATACATTGCAACAGTTATGCAGTACTCAATTCTACTGAAGACATTTGTCGCTACTAATATATGTCTTAAAGACATTTCTGTGTACCCTGTTAAGTTGTCAAAATGCAGAATAGATGAAGATGTTGAAGGAAAATGTTATGAGAAGGTTTGAGCTCTGCTGAATGACCCATTGAAATTTCTTTTAATCACCCCTTGCATGTTGTGCTATATATATTGATATTTCTCTGGAACAATCATGCAAACCTCACAGTAAATGAAAGTCATAACATATCAGGATGACAGGCAGCAGCTAGGAAAACACACTGTGCTTTGCCTGATTTTGAAGGACAACTCTTGCAAACCCAGGTTTTGAGGGGAGAATTAAGAATTTCTGCTTACTGTGTTAATTATTGTGGATCATATGCTACTCTGCTTTTCTGAGGAGCTTTTGTGGAAATAGAGTAGGCTTTCATAAGTGGGACTGAAGTGTTTAAGTTGTTGCTCTGAATGACTTGTGCCTGCCACACTAAATCATAGAATCATAGAATCATAGAATAACCAGGTTGGATGAGACCCACCGGATCATCGAGTCCAACCATTCCTATCAAACACTATCCATGCCCCTTAGCACCCCGTCCACCCGTGCCTTAAACACCTCCAGGGAAGGTGACTCAACCACCTCCCTGGGCAGCCTGTTCCAGTGTCCAATGACCCTTTCTGTGAAAAATTTTTTCCTAATGTCCAGCCTAAATTTCCCCTGGCAGAGCTTGAGGCCATTCCCTCTTGTCCTGTCCCCTCATTTTACAGCTCTGGAAAGAAGAACATGCCACAGCTCTCCCAAGTCTACCCATCAGTCAGTGGCTGGTGTGGAAATTACAAGTCAAGCGGCTGGGAGTTGTATACAGCACTACACAAATAAGACATCGAAGATGTGATGAAAGACATTTGCATTCCAAATGCCCTTATGCTCTTGGTTTTCAGTGTATTTCATATGGCTCCTTTGAACCAAAAATAGTCCTGAAGCTACATGGAAGGGAGGAAGGTTTGTTCATCTTCTAGGAAACCACTTGAATGTTTGTATATAAGAGAACAGCTAATACAGAGTGAGACAATAATTCTTTAGCTGGCAAGAAAGCAGGTAGTTCCTGTTATGAGTAGCAGACGTGCCACTGAGTGTTTCTGTGCAAAACCAGCCATCAGCCCAGGGCCGTATCACTGGTTTGCCTTTGCAAACAGATTTACAGCCATTGGGCCTGGCTGGCTGTGTTTTGCTGTGTTCTTTCTGTTGAAAGACAGAAGGCGAGAAAGTCTCATTTGTGAAAGGATTTCTGCCCTGCTGCTATGGATGAGTTTACCCTTCTTCTAGCCTCTTCCCCAAACCCTTTCCCTTTGCAACTGTGGGAATGAGATTGCTAAAATTAATTCATTGAATCTCTTGTGTTCACTTGCCTGCCCTAGAAGAGAAGACCATATCTGTGTGCAACTTACATATTAAGTGAGGAGAGCAGGGTGTTGTCTTGCCTTGCAGGTACTACTGGAGAACAACTAATCATGCTTGATGAGGACCAAGCCATCCCAGTAAGTCAGTTATTGGTAACTCAGAGTGCATTACCAAGTTTAATTTCATTAGCTAGTAAGACAATATTTGGGATTGTGGTTGGAATGTTCCTAAAAATGCCTCCTTTTCTTATTTGTGGTACATTGGGAATATTACTTTCCTGCAACTCCAACAAATAATGCACGCACAATTCATATTACATTTTGTGAATTAAAAATGAGGACAGAGCTCAATCTAGAAAGAAATGCATCTGTCATATCAACGAGGAGTGAAGGTTGTGCAGAACAGATATATTTCGCTGCAGACTCCCAGCATTTTGATCCTCTCTGATTCTGCTGCAGGGTTTTCCCCACATCAACATCTTCTGAGTTGGCCGTACCATCTAATCCAACTCCTATTTCCTTTTGTTCTCTGTGGAAGTGAAAGATTGCTGATAGTTATATAATCCCAAAATTCAGCTCCTTGAGCTTTTCTCTCCCCAGATTCACAAGCTTTGTCTGTGCTTCCAGGGCTCCTTGTCACAACAGAAATGGTTGTGTTCTTGCTCCTCATGTGTGACTGATGCAAACTGCCTTCCTCAGCACAGTGCTTTTTGGGTACTCAGTTGCTGGTGCATCTGGTTGCTGTCTGTCAGGGTGAATCTGGTTTTGAAGATGGCCTTTTCCCTGTGTAGCTGGTGGAGTTAAAATGACTCCAGGGACTAGTGCTTAGTGATATCTCCTCTTGTATGAATGTGGCCCTGGGAAAATTTTTCCTTGGCGGATCTACATTCCTGTTTCAAATCTGCTTGCTCTAATAGTAGTAGTATTTCTTCTCTAGCCACCAACACAAATTCAAGATGCCTAACAGACCTGAGTCTTCCCCCTGAGCTGCATCTTCCTCAGGTATTGGGCAAACACCTTCATCCTTGTACCTACTGTCTGGGCATCATCCTCAGGTTGATGTCTCTCCAGGTCCTGACATCCAGGTGATGGTCATGTCTTGCAGGTTCTTTGGGCACAACTTCTCCACATTTCTGTATGTCTATTCTTTCTCCTAAAAATGTTCCTCAGATTTTCAAATGTCGCTGTTATCACAAGGCTACTGTCCTACCAATATCTGCTCAGACCCTGCTACGAAGCTGGTTTTCCTAGCTTGCTGTTTCGAACATGCCAGTGCTCTCTATCCACTCTACCATCAGTTTCCCTCCTTCCCGGTAATGATATTCCATTCCTTTCCCTGGCATAATCTCTCATTTACTGTAAAAACATCCATGTCTGCCCCAGCAGGATCACGTCCCACCCCTACTCCCACCACTGCTCACGTTTCGTGTTACAAGAACTTATGTGTTTCTTGTGCTGGAAGAAGCTCCTTGAAGGCATTCAAAATGCTTCTTTCTCATTCCTGAAACCTTTCTGAGCAACTTCTTTCACTCTGATGCCTGTAACCAGTTCAGCATAGGAAAGTGGCTGGGATGCAGAGGGGTGAGATCTCTCCCTGCTGTGTAAATCAACCCTTTTGGGTTGCTTCCTTGTATCTACCTTTATTTATATTTAAGGACAAATAACAGAGGATAGAGCATATGAACTGGGGTTTTGTGCCAGTAGATTACTTAGAGCAGTGGTTAGTGTTCTTAAGCACAGTGTTGATGCCAATGAAGCTATCCAAATGCATCCTTCCCCTCATACATTTTGAGAACTTCCTGTTGTTTCCCTTCAGCATTCAGTAGCAGGCTTGCCTCTTCCCTGCAGCAGCCTGCTCTGCCAGGCAGCATCCTTTGGCTCAGTTAGTCAAAATCAGTTAGGAATTTGGCTGCTTACTGCTCCAGATGCACTAGCTCAGTGTAGATGTGGTGGGTGGTGAGAAGGAGAGGTGTGTGCAAGCGTGCAAGCTGCAAGATACCTGCCCGTCTCCTCCTCTGCTAGTAGCATCCTCCATAGTATGTCCTCCTGTGTCGCTTTTTGGGGTAGTGGGACTGAAGCCCCCAAACAGACAGGGTCTGCGATCAGCTGCCTTCCACCTCTCTTGTTCATCTATGACTTCCGCAAGCCTTGCATAACAGGGGCCAAAACAGCACTGGGACTTGATAAAAGCACACATCTTGCAGCTTTCACAATTGATTTAAGGAGCTTTGATTTTTAAAAGCAAAACCATTTCTAAAGTGCTTTAGCTGTGGAAATTAGAAAAAAAAAAAGCATGGAGATGGGGAAAATAGTCTCCTTTCCTTTTAAAAACTCATCTGTCTAAACCTCAGCTTTTGGTAATGCTAATAGAATTTATTAATATATCACCAAGAGTTGAATGCTTGAATTAAGTGTCACCGAGAACACAGTACTGTAAACTTTCAGTTCAAAAGCTTTTTAAAATACTTAATTTGTTTATACGTGCATAGTTAAATAGTATATTATTACATCTGGGTCATTTCTCAGTCCTCACAAGCCCACTCAAAGCACAGCAACTGTCACGCTGTGCTGCCGCTCTGAAGGTCCACATGAACCCCTGGACCTAGCTGTGTGAAGCGATCTGCTCCATTTTTCACAGTAACTGTTCTAAAACACTTCTTTCCTCGGGGTTTGAGCAGTCCCTGCTTTCAGCACTGCCAGGGAGGGTGACACCCTTGGATCAAAGTAGCAAGCCTGGCTTCTCTGAGCCATCATCACCTTGAGTCCCACAGCTGAGTGGTGAATGAAAGGCCAACCCTCCTGAGCTGTCAGGACTCAGTCAAGTCCTGAGATTTCAGCACTGGTCTGAGCAGTCCAGCTCAGACATCGTATCTCCATGGCATTCTCTAACGCTCCCTAGATGCTCCACGTGAAAGAGAAGAAATCACGGTTAGTAAAGGGCACATTAGCCATGTGAATGCTTTAATTATCTTGATTACTCCCAATGAAGAGCGTAACCCTGCTTATCCTGCAGTTCCTGGAAGTGCAGCTAGGTGGGTCTGGATCAGATGGCAAGGACTGAGGTGCAAGGGCTTACCTTCACACTAAATGTAATTCAAGACCTCCACTCTATGATGAAGTTTGTATCAGGCATACGTAGAGTGAGGGCTACTTGCACTGGGGATGTGAAGAGAGACTGAGCTGACTCAGGCTCAGCTTGGCAATGGGGCAACAGGGTGTCATAGGACACTACACGATCCTCTCATGAACCACACGCAGGAAGTGGAGAAGGGGTCGCTCACCCTTAAAACTCCTCAGTCAAATTTTCACGGGCAGCACATTAAAAATGAACAAACAAAAGTAGTTTTCTTTCATACCTGTGTTTAAGGTAGAGTCCAGTGCCATGGGGTCTTCCAGAGACCACATGACACTGCCTTTAGCAGGATTTCAGAGAAATGTGTGCAGAAAAGTTCCGTTTGACACAATGGATCAGATGCAATCCATGGCTCAGAAAAGCTGACATTTGATTGCTTTCTGAGAAGACCTAGAGCTTGCAGATTATCTGGATTTTTCAGTCTCACCTTCAGCATCTGCTTCTGGTTACTCTGGAGACTGGATGGTGGGTTGGAGGGACCTCTGCTCTGAGTCGGTATAGCTGTTCTTGCACACTGACAAATTCACATTTGGCTTAGAAACTGATGTTAGTGAAATCTCAGTGCCTTTGGGACCATATCGTTGATGTAGTGTCCTTCTGCCTCCTAAAACTTTTTCAAAATTCAGGAGAAAATAAATGAGATTTTTAAAAGTGAAAACTAACAAAAAGCTTTCATATGTTAAATATTTTGTGTATTTCTGTTTTATTCAGGAAAATTTAGAACAAATCCTGTTTAGGTAATGATAAAATAACAAGTTGCATCAAGTAGCTGATCATTTATATAGTAGATTTGGCTTCGGTTTTGGCATGGAATTGCATGCTTTAAAATCACCCTTCTGTTTTCATCCCAGAAGTGGGACTGATGACTTTAGGCAGGATTTCTCCCTTGACATTCTAAAATATAACCTCGAAATATGAGTTAAGTCTCCTTTGAGAGAATATTTCTGGAGGCAATTGAGCTTGATAAAAAAAGACCAGATATACAGCTTGTGTTAGAATATTACTATTTTTTTTTTGCATACATATACAGAGATTTTTTTGGTACTTTGACCTCTACAGCAGAGGAGTTCCTGTTGCTGTGCTGGCCCACATACATTCTGTGGCTCCAGGATATCAGACACGTGGCATGTTTTGATGAATTTTGTCTTGTAATGGAGATCAGTTTCTGGAATGAATCACACTTCCAATCTGAAGCTAGAAGAAGTTGGCCCTGAATTTTTGGGTGTCCCTCAGTGCTAAGAGCTACATGAATTTTGAATATATTGCTATATAAATTACAGTCTTATATTGTACGTTTTTGGCAATTGACATACAAAGGAGAGAGAACATAGTCTAATACAAGTGTAAAGACTGCTTTATACAGCTTAAAGTTGTCTTTTGAAGCACATTTTTTTTAACATTGCATTGGTTATCTCTAAATATAGACTGCAGTGAAATGCAAACGAGGGAGAGAGACGTGAGCACATACACATGGCTTTCCTGCCCCTGTGCCACGTTGCTGCTGCTGGGTTTTAGGCCCCTGTCCAGCTGCTCCTATGGTTGTCATCCAGCCACCCCCATGCTCTCTCTGCCTTCCCAAAAAATGGGGACTAGACCTTGGTCCTTCATTTACATCTACCCTGTGCTGGGCCCAGCATTCCTATCCAACACCCAGACGTACAAGGTTGCAATGTGCCACAGACACCAGCGGGGCTGCGAGGCAGAGTGTGTGGTGTGGTAGTGATGGTATTTTGGCAGAGAAGCCAGTGAATCAGAGGTGCAGTGAGGTGCCATGCTCCTCCTGCTTGGGCACTGGAGATCCCATCCCGCTTCCTGCAGGGTCTGGAAGAGGATGGCATCACCACAGATGACTTCATAGACCTCAACATTGGCTTCAATCATAGCAACCTTTGCTCTTTCTTGAGACAAACTGGCTCTTTGTACATTATACTTCTTTCTCTCATGTGTTCCCTCCATGGCAACTTGTCTTACTCCCCGCTTTTACAGTTGCAGCCACTCAGGCATCACACCCACAACCCTATCAGTGGGATGCTCTGCAGCAGCACTTGGGATAGGGGACCCTCTGCACCTCTAACCGCTGCTGGATGAGAGGGAGTGCATCACCTGTCAGCCGACTGGAGTGGGACCTGCTCCTCAGCAGGAGGAAATGGCAGGTATGCAAGACTAGAGGAAGAATGTGGGCAGGAGGGATACTGCTTCTGCAGTGCAGTGATGAAAGAGCTCCCGTGAGAAAGGGTAACCCTTGTGTGGGATTCTTCACCAGAAAGTACAGCTTCAACAGGAGCACTATCCATAAACTGCTGCTGAATACATTTTCGGGAAATGAGTTTTCAGCTTTTTCATCCAGCTGACTTTTTGTTCTGCCAGGGATGAAGGCTCTGCCTAGGGAGGTGGCAGACTTCTTCCTGTGTTCCTGCTGCTTGTGAGCTGAGATACTGCACTGGATGGGCAGAAAAGGCTTCATCTGGGCTTCAAAACTTGCTCTGTTACAATCGATTTGAATTTTTTTCCTTCAGCCTCATAACCATTTTGGCCATGCAATATCTTAGACAGCTTCTCTTGCTCATTTTTGTGTCCTTTTTCTGCTGGGAGCGCTGTGTGGGCTTGTGAACCAGCATTCCCAGAATCTGGCAGTGCTCCCTGGTGTGCTGCATGGCACATCAGGTGGTGGCTGCTGTTTCCATCAGATGTGAGTGGGATGCCAAGAAGAACCAGAAGCCACATGGGGAATCAGAAGGGAGGACTCATTATTATTACCTATTTCAGGTCTGTCTGAGAGGTAGTTCATTTTCCCCACAGCAGCCTTCATGGTGCTGTGCTTTATATTGGTACCTAGAAAGGTGTTGATAACCCACCAGTGCTGGGTTGCTGCTGAGCAGTGCTCCAAGCACCAATACTGTCTCTCCAACATTCCCCCTCACCAGTAGACTTGGGGGTGGGCAAGAACTTGAGGGGTACACAGCCAGGACAGCTGGCCCAACTTGACCAGAGGGGTATTCTATAACACATGAAATCTGCTCAGCTAAAAGAAAGGAGGAGGAGGCAGGGCATTTGTTATTACAGCATTTGTCTTCTGGAGCAACTGCTACAAGTACTGAAGCCCTGCTTCCGGGGAAGTAGCCCTTAGGTCAGAATAAAAGACTCCTCTCTGCTCCTGCATCAATTAACAACAAAATGGGGACAGGGGATGGTGGTGTGGTAAACCCCCTCCCACTGTAGGGGAGGATCAGGTTCGTGACCACCTGACAAACCTGAACATTTATAAGTCTATGGGACCTGGTGAGATGCATCCCAGAGACCTGAGGGAATTGGCTGATGTGGTGGCCAAGACACTCTCCAATTTCTGTAAAGCTTTTGATGTGTTCCCCCACAACATCCTTCTCTCTAAATTAAAGAGATACGGATTTGATGGGAGGACTGTTTTCTGCGTAAAGAATTGGTAGGATAATCACATTCAAAGAGTAGTGCTCAACGGCTCGATGTCCACGTGGAGATCTGTGACAAGTGGCGTCCCTCAGGGGTCCATATTGGGACCAGTGCTGTTTAATGTCTTCATCAGTCATACAGACAGCAAGATCTAGAGCACGTTCAGCAAGTTTGCAGATGACATCAAGCTGAGTGGTGCAATTGTCACAGTGGAAGGATGGATGTCATCCAGAGGGACCCAGACAAGCTGGAGAAGCAGACCTGTGTGAACCTCATGAGGTTCAACGAGGCCAAGTGGAAGGTCCTACATCTGGGTTGGGCTGAGATCCAGCATAGCTCTTTTTGTTTGCAAATCGATTTAGTTCTTAGCATAGGTGTTATGCATTACCTGGCAACATTAAGTCATAGATGAGTTCTGATGGGGGAATTAGAAACAGATGAAGTTTTAGAGGTGTCTCAGGAACTCTCTGCAGAGAATGCCTGGGGAATTGTCATGGCTATTAAGCCTAGTGAGAATTCCCCAGTGGCCCAGTAACGCAGACAAAAAAAACCCCATAATGCATAATTAAGCTTTCCTTGAGCTCACCTTGTATCAGTGTTGGTGTCCCTAATGTGTCAGACAGGTATCTCTAAGGGAACTTGCATATCTTAAAAATTCAGCCCTGTGTGCCTTTTCACCTGGCTCTGTTCTGTGACACCCCTTTTGCCTCCTGGAAATCTCTGGGAGACAGGTTATGGCAATCCAGAGGCATGAGATAATACAGGTATTTCCAGGCCTGTTTTATGGGAAAAAGGGGTCTGATCCCATCCAAGACAACATTCGAGGACATGGGGTCATGTCGTCTACCCACATTGCTATGCACCATGAGGAAGGTGGTGGCAGCAGAATCCCCTTCCTGCGTTTCCCTGTCTCTTGTGTTAAACTTGCTCAGCAGCCTGTTTAAATGCTAATGATTACAGCAAGCTGCTCGTTTGTCTTTACACTGTGTGTGCCACATTCCTGGTGGACTGCAGCAGTGTCTCACCCACAAACAGGGGAGCCTTGGGGATCACCCCCCGCAAAGGTCAACCTGTGGTTTGAAGCTGCTCTCCTTGCAGCACCTCTACTGCTCTCATGGCTCCTGAGGCAATGGTGTTTTCATCCCCGGGAAGGATTTCACAACCCCATCTGGACTTAGTGAGTGAACTTTATAATATATTAAGCACTTTATAGATTTTATAGTATTTTAGTTTTATAAGGTAAGTTCAGGCAAGAAAAAAAAGAGTTCTTTACCACCCAAGTTCAGGATGCCCTGGGGTTTTGTCTGCAGATGGGAGGTTC
Organism: Phaenicophaeus curvirostris; assembly: GCF_032191515.1. Lineage (NCBI taxonomy): Eukaryota > Metazoa > Chordata > Aves > Cuculiformes > Cuculidae > Phaenicophaeus > Phaenicophaeus curvirostris. Next base: position 77,580,002 of record NC_091394.1, on the reverse strand, counting down.
AGCTCTTTGGAGCAGGAGGAAGGACACTCGACGAGCATCAGCTCTAGGCTAAGCTGCTACTGAGGCATAAGCAAGGGAGACTTGCCCCTTCCCTCTGCATTTCAAGAGCCATCTCCTTAAACCTCCCTCCAAGGTGATCCTCCCGTGCAGAGAGAGGCTTACTTCACTACTGGTGAGTTACAGCAAAGACTTAAGAGATTTTAAAATTATCCCTGCCACTGACTGGCTGCCTCCTCTGAGCAGGAAATAAGTTTTCCTAATCACTATTAACAGTTTGTCATTTGGCATGGAAAGCCTAACTGGGAATTCAAATCTCTGTGTATAGCTTGGGCCTTGACCTGACCCCCGCAGATCCCCAATTTTTGTCCTGTTCTATCCTATCCTATCCTATCCTATCCTATCCTATCCTATCCTATCCTATCCTATCCTATCCTATCCTATCCTATCCTATCATGTCAAGTGTTTTCATTGATTATAATCAGGCAGTGCTGCTAGACCTGGATGAGGGCAGGATGGGCAACCCTTGCTGCAGAAGCCTTGTAAGGGGTGGGGGACTGAGGGTCCCTGCTGCCTGTGCCGCCTGCACCTGGCACAGCGCAGGTACCTGACAACTCTCCATGGGGGCCTGAAGGCAGCAGAGGCATTTTCCTCTTAATACATAGAATTGCCCCAAGCCGGAGGAGGATGTTTTTATTTTAACAGCATGAATTCCCAGTTGCAGGACCTGTTCAACACAAGGTGTTCAGCAAGGGTGAACGTAGGTGGATGGGAGTGGGCAGCATGCTGGTGGTTGGGGCTGAGGACGGGTTGCCCTGGTGCATGCTGAAGATGCCCATCAGCCGACAGAGGAAAAAGCAAAGTACCTGGTGTGCCTCACTCCTGTCTTAGCCTGACCCTGTCTGAATAAATCCGCTGCCAGGGATTGTCTTCACTGCTAACTTTAAATAGCAACATCTTCATTAACCTCAGCTTTCTCTTCAGTCTTGCGGCTGCTCTCTCTGCTGAGCCTGTTCTGCTACCCTTATCTCAGACCAGCAACCCAATCCTTCCCCAATACTTGTGCTAGCAGTAGGTTCAAGAAGATGGTTAAAAGCATATGGTCCACGGGCTGCGGAGATTCTCCCCAGGAAAATTTCTTTGGGGCTCCTTGCAGAGTAGCGTCAGACACCTTTCCACAAACCAAGCATCATAGATCATAGCTGTTTGAGTTTTTTTGTGTAGTTTGTTTGTTTGCTTGCTTGCTTGCTTTTAATCCTTTCTCTGTATTTATTTCTCTTTTATGTGCACAGGCAAAAAATATGTAGGTGTTGGAGAAGCCTCTGGCAACGTCCAACACAAGACTAACTTGTCTTTGAATGGGCTGCACCAGGAGCGTATTGATGGTCCCCAGGTGAGGGGGTGTGGTGATCCAGCCTGAACAGTCCAGTGGTCACTGGGGTAAGACCCTGGGTCTCCCTATAAAAGAAAGGAAGGAAGGAAGGAAGGAAGGAAGGAAGGAAGGAAGGAAGGAAGGAAGGAAGGAAGGAAGGAAGGAAGGAAGGAAGGAAGGAAGGAAGGAAGGAAGGAAGGAAGGAAGGAAGGAAGGAAGGAAGGAAGGAAGGAAGGAAGGAAGGAAGGGAGGAAGGAAGGGAGGAAGGGAGGGAGGGAGGGAGGGAGGAAGGAAGGGAGGGAGGAAGGGAGGGAGGGAGGAAGGGAGGGAGGGAGGAAGGGAGGGAGGGAGGGAGGGAGGGAGGGAGGGAGGGAGGAAGGAAGGGAGGGAGGGAGGGAGGAAGGGAGGGAGGGAGGGAGGGAGGAAGGGAGGAAGGAAGGAAGGAAGGAAGGAAGGAAGGAAGGAAGGAAGGAAGGAAGGAAGGAAGGAAGGAAGGAAGGAAGGAAGGAAGGAAGGAAGGAAGGAAGGAAGGAAGGAAGGAAGGAAGGAAGGAAGGAAGGAAGGAAGGAAGGAAGGAAGGAAGGAAGGAAGGAAGGAAGGAAGGAAGGAAGGAAGAAGATGGGTGCAAGGACACCACCTGGGGGCTCTGATCCTCCTCTTCTCCTCCCAGGATGGCAGGCAGACTGCTGCAAATGCCTCTCTTCCAGAGTATTATCTATACGTTTTGTGTGCCTGCACAGTGCTTCTTCTAGGAAAGTTCTAGAACTGAGTTTGGGGGGACCTTAGGGTCAGAGATAATGTTACCAACGCTGCTCTCCCTACCTGCAAGGCTGCAGCCTGACCTCTCTGGGCAGCAAGCACAGCTGGGCTGCTTGTGAGAGTGAGATAAGGCTGAAGGACGCTGCCTCTGCTGCAGTTGAAAACAAGTAGTTTAAGGCAGCAAAAAGAATCAGTCTTTTACAGAAAGGCATGAGGACAACTGCTGTCTTGCTGAGGGAGCCCAGGGAGGTGAAGGGGTACAGGATTAGGCTGCTATAGAGGGCTGAGCTTCTACCCCAGAGCCAAGGCAGAGCCGCAGGTTGTAGATACCTGTGCTTTCTTGCTTTTCCTGAGTGCAGGGAGAGACATGACCTTTCCCTTGGACTTCCTTTTGCACGATAAATCCTTTCTGCAGGAACCAGCAACTTTCCTCTGTGTAAGCATTCTGCACAGCAGTCAGTTTTATTTGTTGGTTCATTTTCAGGAAATGTCAGACTGATGGTTGCATCACCGTTGTCTCAGCCTCACTGCAACTGGAGGGCAGCTCCAAAGGTACCTCTGGTCACCCCTAGGAAAGGAGGACAGGACCGGGTGGGGTGGGGAATCATGCTCAGAGGTGTCCTGACACGACCATGGTTGAGCTCCCTCTTATGGATGGCTACAGAAGGCCAAGCTAGGCTCAGACCTTTGGGCCCCAGAGATTTTTGATCTCCACCTTTCTTTACACAGAACTTGCTTTGGATGGGGGTAGTAAACATTTCGGTGGTGTTATACCATGGATGACTTTTGGAGCAAGTTTTAGCACATGCAGATGGGATTGTGATACCATTAATGTCATGACATTCAGAAGTCACAGACGCCTAATGGAAACTGCAATTTAGGGATCAGAGGTTGTGCCAGATGAAATAGATAAAAATGAGAAACACACCTAGTGCTTTGCTGGAACGACGTGCCAGGTTGTGGATAGGACCACCCCAAGCCATTTGTGTCCTCTTTGCCCTAGCCCATTCCTTCATCATCCCCAATCTTACAATCATTCCCCTTCTCCCTGCCTAATAACAAGAAAACCTCAAAACAGTGGGAAACCTGTGCTGAGAAGAGCCTGGGCAGCCACATGGGTGCCAACAAGCTCTGGTGCCAGCAGTGTTGGGTCCCTGGTCTTTGCTGGGAACTGCCCGAAATACAGGGATTCCACCAGCCTCAGATGTAGGTCCTGATACAGGGCTGAAAAGCTCTTCTACTGGCACCCAGTGGTGCCAGGATGGGCTCAGAACACTCTACTTATTTCACCCAAGGAATGAATGAATTGGTGAAAAATGTGTAGTCCTAGCCTCAAAGCTGCCCAGGTATCCCAGACTCCTCCTACCCCACCTTTCCCTCCATGTCTGGGTGTCCAGGAGGATGAGCGGGGCCAACACGAGTGTGCAGTTTCAGCACTAGTGTCTTGTACTTAAGGGGTGATTTCATCACTTACCTGGCAGGTCATAAAAATCCCATCATTATGAATATGGTCTTTCACGAGGATAGGGTGTACTGATGCAGAGCTTTGCAAAGCCACAGCCATTTTCAGTGTTTAGAGCTGCAACAGCTGGCAGCCCCTTCTCATCCACGGAGGCTTTGGGAGGGAGGGAAACAGTCCTGACTGCTGCACGCACAACCCACTAGCCAACACCAGCAGGCAGAGATGTGGAGCCATGAACTGCTCCCACCATCTCACATGACCTCATAAGGGTCCTGAAACTACCCCAAAACCAAGAGAAAGCTTGGATGACCTCCAGTGAATGCCGTGTGAAGCACAAACCCTGCAGGTTCCTTGACTTCAAAGGAGAAGACAGATTTCAGCATAATAGTGACAATCTACATCTAGTTAGAGATCTGAGCTATAGTGTTTATATCTCTGCTACACTGCCAAACAACCTCTCAGCATACTGATGAAGGAGTAAAAATCCACCTGCTGAGCCAGGTAAGTGCTATAGGGATGGAATAATTTAATTCCTCTGTTTGCCAGAGTGAAGCAAACTAACAAAAAGCCCATTCATCTCTTTTAATGAAACCTTTCCTCCTTTTTTGTAATCAATGTGGGTCAGATCTCTTTTACACAGCACGAGGCTCTATTTTAGCTGACTAAGAAATAATGTAAAGTAATTTTGAGAATCTATAAATGTTTTAAGTGTGCTGTGTTTAATAACATCAATCCTGGCTAACTAGAAAGCAGCAAGAGAACTTCTATGGCCATTAGGGATGACACTTACTATTCCAGAGCAAACACTGGTAATTTTATCTCCCAGGGCTGTTCACTAAATATATTGGCAAATACAGAGCCTTCCGACAGTGGAGAACACATGTTCCCTAACCCTTTACTGTGCTGAAATAACCATTCAAAAATAACTTTTGAGGCGAGGCGTGATCTGATCCTTTCCTTTCTTCTTCAAATGCATTCACCCCTAGCACTGCTCGATAGGCTGACAAATGCTTGAACAAATGCTTCACAGATTTTTGGTAGTTATCAAAAGCTCAGTTTCAAGACTGGAGAGCTGTTTCACTCCTAAAGCATAGCAAATCAGCCAGGAGAGCGTGAAAGAGACTCTGGGCAGTCTCCCTTTCATAGGGTAATTTACTTTCAAACAAGCAGAGAGAGGTATTTATGGACTCCCCACCAACCCTGCTAGTGACAGACTCTCGATCCTCCCAAGCCCCAGCCAACAGTTCAGTCTCCTCCAGAGAACTGTTCAAACAGGGATGTCACAGCTCTGGGCAACCCCTCAAAGCTGGCTGGGGCTGTTTCTTCCAACCTCCTGCCCCCTCCCCAGTTCCTTCCACATGGAAGACACTAGGAGCACCCTGCAAATCTGCACATCCTGGAGAAGATCAGCCCAACTCAGTCTGTTCCCCAGCACTGCTGTACCGCTGGGGTTTGCAAGCAACCAGGTTCAGTTCCCCAACTGAGTCCAAGCTGCAGTTTGCCTCCTCTTTCCTTCAAACAACCGCATCCAGATAAATGGAGACAAATTGCAGTTACTCCAGAGGCAGGAGCTGCCACCACCGACACTGCGGCTAAAGCCTTTTCCTTCACACTTTAGAGCAGAGTTCATAATTTAATTCTCTTTCCTTTATAGTTATTCACACTTCAAGGAAGAGCTTAGCACAGACTCTCCAGCGGACAGGGCTGCCAAATGTCCCTGGTGTGGCTAAATAGCTGCCCAGCTGCTGTGAGCAGTGCCTGCCTGGGGCTCCTGGCCATGGGACAGCAACATCTTCACAAGGGAGTGAGTGACACCTCATTGTACAGCTTATTGTGAGGAATTCACTAAGCGGAGCTACTTAATGGCTGGAAAGTGACATTTAAACATATGTTTGATACTTCCTCCTAGAATTAGGACAGAATTACACTACTTTGCATTCTGATTAATTCTTTTATCCTGCAACTGTCTTCAGATTTGCATAAGCAGTGTAGTTCATGCTTTCTGCTACCAAAAGCCAAAAAGCAGGATATTTTTCAACTATTATTTTGCTTTCGGTATTTCAGTTCATTTCAACAGTGCACTTGGCATTGTTCAAGAAGATACAATGCATTGCCGGTTCTATCATTAACGCCAGCTCAATAGAATTGTGTCAGAATGATGATGTCTCATTTGCATGAATTTCAGCTTTTCTGGTAGAAAGAAAAAGTCCTGAGTCCCATCTGTAACTTCTTTTGACCCTGCATGTTTTTTTCTGCCCTAACGACCACATGGTTCAGCCTGTGAAACTGTATTTATGATTCCCCCTCTGGCTGGGGGCACTTGCTCCTGAGCCCATCATGGCACAGTTAGTGTTCATGTTTTTAAGCCTGCTTATCCAAAACAGAAGCTTGCAGCTCCCATAATAGAAACACCACAACATATGAGGGCTCTGAGGTGGAGCTCACACTCTCTGCAAGCTCTCATGGGATGCTCTGGAGTACGTGCATCTGTCAGTCATTGCCTGTCAGCTAAGCAGGGTAGAAAAAAAAGTATAGGCAAATTAATTAGGGAAAAGGAAGACCCACTCTCTGCCCCCTAATTCAAGCTCCTTGGCTAGAAGAAAGGGCCTACTTTTTTACCCCAGCTCCTGGTTCATGAAGTATTTCTCCTTTCTGCCCCATGACACACACTATTCTTTATTCTTCTGTTACCCATCAATAAATCCCCAGAAGGCATCTTTTCTTCACTTGGGAAGAATAATTAAAGGGCCCTGATTTAAAGGCACATTTCCATATGACACTTTTGTACTTGTGACAAGAAGCCCTTTCACCCAACCATGCCACTAAGCCTTTACCTCCCAGAGAGGAACCAGGAAAGCGTTCCATGTTTTTCTGCTGGAGGGCAGATGCTTCCATGTAAACAATGATGGGAGCTCGAGTACAGACCCCCAACTGTTCAGACTGTTGCTTGACTATGGATTTTGAAGGATGACCTTGCACTTTGGGATGCTGTAGTTGGTATTTCACTACCAGTTTAAATGCCTGTGTTCCAGGTGTCCATGCAGTCCCTCTACCCCAGCATGCTGGCTATCGCGGTCACCTTGTCAGTGTGGGACTACGAGGAAGACAAGGCATCTCCTGTTATTCCCATGTGTTGCAGCTTGAAAGATGTGTTCCAACTGCATTGTCCCACCCCTGGTGACAGTGACAAATCTCCCTGTTTGCACAGCAAAATATGAAAGGCACTATGGATGAAGTTTTAGCAATAATCTCCTTGTTTACAACTAAGTCTCCAGCCTGTCTCCTTTAAAGTAAAGAGCAGGAATGTCATGTTCTTCAGCAGCAGTTCTGATATAAGTATTTATAATCACTTCATTACTTAGGCCATCAGTAAAACAACACTTCCTTGCTGTAGGGCTTATCCTGGAGATCAGTGATGCAGGGCTGCAAGGTATAATGAGAAGGTAAATTGGAGAACGTGGCTCATGCACTGAGCTCCACAGTGCCAAGACTGGAGGAGCACTGAACAACCCAGGAAACCTTTAGCACTGGAGAAGATCTTGCAAACGGCAAGCACAGGACCTAGCTGCTTTGCAAATCAAACCAATTCAATCAAAATTTGGAAAGAAGTGGGACACTGTGGCTGGCAACACTCTTAGAGCAGGGAAACCAGGGAACTGGAGAGCAGAGCAGAGCCTTGTGGGGCCATGCAGGTGACCAGAAGGAACACAATCAAACCAGGAGCTGTATGAAACTCCTTCTCAAAAACCAGAGCTCAATGCATACACTGAATAAATTAGACACTGAGTTCCTCTGCTTGGGAAGTGTCACCAGGCTCACTGTGGCACTGCAGATTTGCTGGTTATATGGCCAGCGTAGATCCTCAGATTCACACCAGTGCCGTTGTGGTGTTAAATGACTCTTGCTGAGCAGCAAGTCACCTGGCATAGCCAAAGCCCAAACCCTCCCCATGGCCCCTTTAAGTTTAGACTGTAATGAGCAGGGAAGAAGCCCAAGCAAAGGTTTATCCAGAAGCTCACACTGACATTTTTATGCCATTACAGTCACACACACACTCAAACAGCCCAAACACATCAGGCCAAAGGGCACCACAAGAATTCAAACAGTTTCAGTCTCTTCTGCAGCTGCTCAACCATGTTATATCTCGGTGTCCTCATAGAATATTCAAGTCATAAATTCAAACACAAAAGCTGTTTCTCCCCTCTCCTCCCTTGTTTAAGTTGTGTGGCCGGATTAAGCATGGGTAGAAATATTGTAATTTCCGTAAGTGAATGTCAACCTTTCCTGAAGAGCAGTGGAAAGCTGCTGGGGTGTGCTTTCAGATGCCTCGTTCCTGAGCTCTGAATTTGCAGTATTGTTTATCAAATTTCTCAATATTTACACTCGGTTCCCATTCCAGTAAACAGATGACATATTATGTGATACTACTGTTCAAAAACCCCAAGGAAATGAAAATCAGAAACTCTCTGCAGCAGAAATCCACAGACAGGAAAGATGCTGAAATTAGGTTCCTTCCAATGCCTTTTTACTCTGTTCATTATTTATAGATAATGCGCCATTCATATATATTTAGAGCAGGCATGATCACTGTTGGCAGATTGGCATTGCTTGATGGATTCAGACTCAGTATTTTTAATTCAAAACCTGTCTCCAACAGTGACACTTTCCAGATGCTTTAGAAGAAAGATTTCTGTAAGAGATGATAATAGGAAAGCCAGACCCTAAATAAAATTCTTCTTTATTGAAGGAATTCAGCTTATAACAAGGAATGTGAGGAATATACTAAGCATTTTTTGAAACTCAGTTGAGTGAAAAATGAGAAAATGTCCCTGTTTGTACATCGGTGTCTGGTCCTGTCTGAATCCTGGGTGGCTCTGGCACGCTCTGGCACCCCAGGGCCAGTTGCCCAGGTGAGTGTCTTTCAAAGAATGCACTAGAGATTTTTTCTGCTATTGCTAAAGTACTGGCTGTGCCTTTCATTTTATTTCTTACCTTTTTTTTCTTTGCAATATTTTGTTTGTTTCTGCTGACAGACAAACCTACAGTGCCTGCTGATGTCGTTGCACATGAGCTAGAGGATAGCCTGTCCACCCTCTGCACAGTAAAGCCTTTAGTAACAGCTTAAGATCAAACACCTTCACGGGACATTTTGTCTGCAGTGTAAAAGCAAGGAGGACAGTCTATAAAAGAAGAAGGTATTTCCAATGCTGTGCTGTTTCCTGGCTTTAGCCACAGAATGCCCACATGGCTGTGGGGTCTGGGCAGTAGCCCTGTCCCTGTCCTGGGACGAACAGGCTGTGGATGCCCCAGGAAGGTTTGTGTACCGCACAGGATAACACTGGTGAAAGCAGCTCCAGAGGAGCCAGTGACTGGGAAAGCAAATGAATCTCTGGCTGGGGACAGGCTCATGGTATGTGGCTTTTGCCCCAGAAGAGGAAAAACCCTCTTGCTTAATTGCAGGGAAGCTGTTGTTACTTCTGTATTCCATTCTCCTGTCCTTAATTAAATTGCATTATTTTGCATAATAAATCAAGCAGTGCACCTGCACTATGCAATGTATATTGGGCAAAATATTCATTTTAATTACACTAAGTTTATTCAAACATGTTAATGCCAATAACTCCATCTGGCTGGAGCAGCAAGCACAGTTTGGCATTTATCGCCAGGTATACAAAGCTTTGGTTTCTGCAGACTGAAAGGAGATGAGCCATCCAAGGGAATTTGATTGCAATGTTTGATTCAGCAAATTAATCTTCAGCCTCAAGAACACGATAAAAGCAAATAAAGCTGTATCAACTTCACCTGCCTCAGAGTTACAGGGGAACATTTTCTGCATATAAATTAGCTTAATATGGAACCAGTTTTGGCATTGGCTTTAATTCAGTAATCCATACATCAAAGAGTTAAATAAATGAAGAGATTTTAAGTATTAGATTTGATTGAATATTAATGTGATGCTGCTTTTAATACAGAATATCTGCTAAAGAATTCTTTTTAAAGGCCAACTTTGAACTCAGCCATGATAAAGTGCAATGTGTGCCATTTTCTGATGGGTGGGTAACCTCTCCTAACAGACTATATTCAGTGTCTGTATACTTTATATTAAAATATCCTTGTGTAAAGTGATTTTAATAGAAGATCTGCCATGACACTCATCAGCAAGAGGGTGATACTGCTCGTATTTCCATGGCGAGCAAACCAGGATCCCTTCTGCTGTTGTTATTCTTTTGTTTCTTCGTTTGTATTCATTTATTCTTTTGTCAAAACAGTTTTCTTCTTTTCTGGTGCACAGAGGATGACAAACCATTCAAAACCAAGCACGTTTGCAGAGGTGATGAAACTGTTGGTATAAGCTCATTCATTCTGCATCTGGACTATCAAGCATGTGCACAGAGATGACTGCCCTATCTGAAGGAGCTATGTGTTACTTTTTAAGGGAATGAGCAAATATACAACCTCATTAACATGAGTTACTGTTGTTAAATACACAGAAGATATGAAAAGAAGCAGCAGGGTGGTAGGCCCTTGTGGTTCACCTGACAAATGAATGCAGAATTGAAGAGGCAGCCATGAAAAGGAAACTTCTTGCATATTGATTTATGGTGTGAATGCCTAAACATAAACAAGGAATACTCCAAGGGTTAGGAAATAGTGAGATGTAATATATATTTCTGTGATGATAAAGCATATTCTTCCTTTTTTAATAGCATCTTCTGTAACGCTTCTTCTTAAAGAGGTCAGTCCGCTAGAAACACAGCTGATAGGGGATATGGAGAGCACAGCGTTCTAAAATCTGCTGCAGATGTAGTCTCTAGTCTTGATATCTGTGGTAATCTCACAAGTATCCACACAGACTTTGCCCAAGATCTAAGATTTGTAATGTAAACCATAACATAAAACAGCCTCTTTATCAACTGTCTGCTGGAGTCTAAGGTTTACTCCAAGAAATAAGAAAGGTTACAGAGCTTTGTTTGCAGCTGGTTTTGTGGAAAGCAGAAACCCCAGCCACTCCTGATCCTTAGGTTCAGAGTATTTCACCATGAAGCTCCTACTCCTTTATTAGAGACATAGCTGCAAGGCAAACAAATCTCTCCTGGCAACCAAGCTCTCCTGTGCACGGTGTTGGGCAGATGTGTGCAGGACAGGACTGTTCTATTCCAAGGAGCTCAACAAACTCTGGAAATGAAAAGTAATAGGTGACTGCTAAGAATCAATAAACAGAGGGATGTGTACATTGCCTGGCCAGTGCTGGGCCAGGGCTCCACTCCCTGCAGCAGGACACAGTGACTCACACCTGCATCTGCCTTGCACTCCGACATGCCTCCAGGTCTCAGCTAAGCATGTGCCCAGCTCAGCGTTGACAGGGACAATTGGCTGCCAGGCACCTCTGGATGGGCAGCTCTGGGGCTGTGAGGCTGGAGGAGGGCACAGCAGGGACCATCACCACAGCCCCAGAGGCTGTGTGACAAGAGCTGCCTGCAGCACAGGCTCCAGAGGCAGGCTTGCAGCAAGCTCGTTGACAGGGCCCTGGGAGACAATTCAGGTGGGAAATTATATCCCTAAAGGAGATGCTGCTGTGAAGGCAAATGGTGGAGAAATAATCAGTGCTAATGGCAGCTCAGTAAATTATACTTGCAGACTCAATTATGTCAAGCTTCCGTCTTGGTGCACTATGAGGATCCCTAAGCTGGAAGGTAAATTACTCTGGAGCATCCTTTCACTTATTGATGTTTGAACTGACAGGTGAGCACGATGCAAGAATGGAGACACAAGTCCTACCACTGCAGCAAGGTCCCAGGGCATCCTTTAGGCATGTGTTTTGGATACTGGCTTACAGGTCAGAGACTAGGGAGAGAACTTTTCACCCTGTGCTGCATCTCTGAAGGAGCAGGGAAGGATGGAAGATGATGCTACTATCATAAAAGACAATAAAGATGTTTCTGTAAATACATAAGCAACAAAAAGCAGGGCCAAGGAGAATCTCTATCCTTTATGGGATGCAGGGAGTAAACATATTGACAAAGGCTGAGGAAAACCCTGAGGTTATCAATGCCTTCTTTGCCCCAGCCTTTAATTGTAAGATCAGTTGTCCTCTGGGTACCCATCACCCTGAGCTGGAAGACAAAGATGGGAAACAGAATGAAGCACCTGTAGTCCAAGAGGGAGTGGTTAGCAACCTGCTACACCACTTAGACACACAGAAGAAGAAAGAAGGTGGCTCTACAGAGGGATCTGAGCAGGCTGGACCAATGGACTGAGGCCAGTTGTATGAAGTTCATGAAGGCTAAGTAACAGGTCCTGCACTTGAGTCAAAACAGCCCTATGCAACACTACAGGCTTGGGGTCGAATGGCTAGAAAGCTGCAGAGTGGAAAAGGACCTAGGAGCGTTGGTCAGTAGCCAGCTGAATATAAGCCAGTAATGTGCCAAGGTGGCCAAGAAAGCCAACAGCATCCGGGCAGTGTGGCCAGCACGAGTAGGAAAGTGATTATCTCCCTGTACTCAGTGCAGGTGAGGCTGCACCTTGAATACTGTGTTCAGTTTGGGGCCCCTCAGTACAAGAAGGACATTGAGGTGCTGAGGCATGTCCAAAGAAGGGCAAGGAAGATGCTGAAGGGTCTAAAACAGAGGTCCTACGAGGAACAACTGAGGGAATGGGGTTGTTCATTCTGAACAAAAGGAGGCTGAAGGGAGATGTAATTGCTCTTTACAGCTACCTGAAAGGAGGTTGCAGTGAGGTGTGTGTTGGTCTCTTTACCCAAGTAACAAGTGACAGAACAAGAGGAAATGGCCTCAAGTTGCGCCAAGGGAGGTTTAGATTGGATATTAGGAAAATTTTCTTCACTAAAAGGGTTGTCAAGCACTGGAACAAGCTGCCCAGGGAAGTGGTTGAGTCATCATCCTAGGAGATATTTAAAAGACATGTAGATGTGGTCATTAAGGACAGGGTTTAGCAACGAACTTGGCAATGTTAGGCTAAGGGTTAGGCTCGATGATCTTAAAGGTCTTTTCCAACCTAAATGATTCTATGATTCTATGCAGAGGCTGAGCTACATCTCTGGGTTGGAATGCTGTGTCATGAGGGAGCAGGCTGCGTGTTGCTGTCTGTCCTCAAGGAGGTCAGTCTGTCCATCCCTAGTGTTGAATGAAGCACATATTGAAAAAAATCTTGAAAGAGAGGAAAGAAGGGATCTGTTTTGGATCATTGCTGTGGCAAAGTCTACAGAATAGGTCTGACATTGTGCTGAAGGACAAAAAATAATAAAGCTCTGTTTGTTGGCCTCCGCAGAGCATGGAAAGGTGGTGAGATCTGGGCTGCTGCCTGGAGCTGGTGTGTGCCTGCAGTGGCTGACATTAAGACCTAGATCATCCTGGAGAAGGCGAACACTTTCCCAACCACCCGGGGTGATGGCCGTGCCAAAGGCAAACAGCAGCCTTGGCAGGGCAGGAAGGGCTGTGGGGTCAGAGAGACACTGGGGGCAGAGAGCTTCTATTTTATTGACTTTTGTAGGGATGGTGATGGACTATTTGAGTCTGTCTGACTTGTCCTTTCCAGTGCAAGACCCCTGTTCCTCGTTTCAGTGCGTTTTTCTCCCCGTGCCCTGCTGCTGGCTGTGTGGTGCACGCCTGGCACTGTGGCTGCACCAGCAGCAGCCCCGGCCCCAGCAGCAGCCGCGCTTCCCAGCAAGGGCCCTCCCCACAGATGGGGTCTGTGCCATAATGGCCATGGAACATGTCACCCTTTCACTCGACACATATTTTCCAGGGCAGCTTTATAGGAGACAATGCAGGAAGAGGGAAGATGAGGGTTTCTGGTAGGCTTGGGACGGTGGCTGACTACTGAGACATTCCCCTGTAGCTCAGTGCTTATTTTTGTTTAATATATTGCCCTTCTGTGTTTATTTTGCAGGTGTTTGTTTTGGAAAGGGCTCTGTTTACATTTCTGTTTTTATGCAGAGGGCACATATGGTGATATTTGCTTTGCTGGGATTTAGCATTCCTCCTCCCCCCCTTCCACCCAGCCCTCTCTCCAGCTGAACCACGTGTTGTAACCCAATGAGTGAAAGGCTCCTTTTGCTTTCAGCCTGAGCTCCCACCCCCTAGCCTTCAACTCCATCGTTCAGGCAGCCCAGGCAGTGCATGTTCATGCTGATATTCATATTTCCCAATCTCTCCACCTCCTGGTACACCGGAGGAGGACAGATGTGACATTCTTTAGATGTAAAGCATTTGTATCACGTTGCCGTGAAAGGCCTTTCTTCCTCTTCTGTCCTTCCTTGTGCAGTGACCTGGGCTCAGCAGGTCTCCTATAGGCTGTTCCTACACAAACCTGGCTGTGGTGACTTCTCTGCTTAATGCTGAGGCAGTGGAAAAGCAGATAAATAGGATCTGCCTTGTCCAGCCCACGAAGTTAGGCAGGTGGAGTTTAACTATTTCTTCAGAGGGAAGGAAGCCACTGAAGAACTTGCACATGAGGTTTTCCCCTCCATGCCAGCTAAAAAGGCGGGATGAGCATATGCTATGCACCAGCCATGCTCTCCTTTACATCCTCTCTCCCACCAAAAACTGCAGATGAAGTTTTTAGGAAAGGGGGAATAAGATTCACTCACCTTTCACTTGTGGATAAGCTCGTTTATTCTTTTCTCTGATTTGGTTTTGCAGGAGGCTGTTGTCAGCGGTACCACCATTTCGCTGGTGACTACTTTGCATTTCTGTTGTTGGAAGTTTTAGTGTCTTGACCTCTTGCCCAACATGCAGGCTTTGTTCTGCAGTCCCTCTCTGACACCATGTGACTGTGCCACCCTTGCCCTTTTATACTGGTCTCTATCAGGTTCACTGGAGCTCTAACAGTGGGAAATGCAGCTGGTCAGTTGAGGGCATTGCAGACCTCTTCAGAACAAACCCTTGGAGTGATGCTGAGGAAGAACTTTGTGAAGTTCGTAGCGTAACAGATGAATATGCTGTGACTCCTCCAAAAGAAAATCAAAGATACTTTTATGAATCTTACAGGTTTATCTTGAGGTGTAACTATATTAAAGCTACTGACTTCTTGCATACTGTGTGTTTTTATGTAGTCATGTAAGAGCTGTACATGGGTTACAAGCACTCAAAAAGTCACTCAACAAAACGTGCATCTGTTCATGTATTTATACCACTCAAGCTAGCAAAGTATTGATCTTATTTGAATAATTTTCTTCTATAACACAACCCATTTACCAAAAAAGTAAAATATAATGGGAGAACTCTGATGACAACCTCCTTTGGCCAGGCAGGATAGTGTCCCAGGATCAGGTCTGTACAGAGCCCACAGTTGTTCACACTGATGATGGCAGAGGACACCATCTACCTCCTAAAAGTCACCTCCTACCCTCCAGGTGCAACAAGAATTGCTCCAAGCGCAGAATTGTGTTTCCAGGCAGAGTAACACTCAGAGACAGATACAAACATTGTTCCCTCTGTCCTCTGAAGGGTCACTGGGGAAGATAATGCAGGTCTGATCAGATTTAACTCTTCCAGAGACACCTTTTGTCATGTCTTTTAGCATCTGTTAAGTGTCTGCCACCAGGAGTCTCCCAGCAAAGCAAGAGGTGAGGAGCCACTTTGGAGTGGCTGTAGACTGCTTGTCTGCAAGAGACAAGGATGAGTCTGGATGAAAGAAGACGACTAATTTTCTGGATGCAAAAGCACCTGTAGCATGAGGCCAATGTTTGGTTTTGTGTGCTTTAGTGACACGCAGGAGTGACAAACTGAGAATTGGTGTATTCTCCCTGGGGACTTGGAGAGCATTGGACCACATGGCAAGCAGCCTCAAGCCTTGCCTCACTAGCATTTTCTTCCTTACTCTCTCTTGGGCTGAATTTCAATCATTAAAACCAAAGTCTAGAGCCACAGTAAGTCTTAGGTACTTCAAGCTGGCAAGTGGGCACCCTAATCCATGATTTAGATCCTGGAATTCATTCTTAAGCTGACTCAGACTGGAAGATGCCTAGGGTCCACCAGCATCTGAGTTTTTTGCATCACATTGCCCAGCATTCAAGATGAATACATGTTGCCAGAGGTCTTAGGGACCCCCATTCAGCACCTCTCTGGTGTCCAGACTGGCCTTAGGATGACTGCATGAACTCTTCTTCCTGGAAGACCTCAGCTCTGTAGTTGCCTTCAGAGCCACTCCGTCAAAGTGGGCAGCAGCTGGGTGCCTGCAGAAAGTGAGCACCTGGCACTTTTTCTTCTGCCTGTCCAGTTTGTTCCCTGTCCATCTGAGAGGACATGGGCACAGAAATCAACTGGCTCAGGAGGTCTTCTACAGCCTGGGGACTACTGTCCTCCCCCAGGACTGCCCCACTTTGCCTGCCTCACCCACGGCTCTGCTGGTGCAGAAGCAGTTCAAGGGCCTGAGAAAACTAGTGCCTGGGGTTTTCACTATGAGCCCTGAGCACCAAGCCAAGGATCTGTATAAAATATATATTAACTGTATGTATTTTATGCCCAGTAGATCTCTAAATGCTCCTAGGTCATGGAAGACTCTAGAACTGGCTGTTTGCAAAGTCTGTCTGTTTGTTGACCAGTGCATTAAATTTCTTTGTTTAATCTTGCCACTGACCTCATGAGAAAAACAGAAGCAAATTTGCATTCATCTCCCTCCTGTCCTTTTCTGCTCAGAAGAACTAAATAAGTACCGGGAAGCCAACATTTAGGAAATGCAAGAGCACTAAAGTCGGGATTTGAAAACTATATGGGAGTTAGGAAATGAGAGCCATAGCTTTCATTCCCAATGTTCTCATGCAGCTTTGCACAGCATTACAGTGCTCTCAGTTTCTGTGAAGGGTTCATAGGTCTCTGCTGCCCAGTGAAGACACTGCTGATACCCTGATGCTGCAGGAGTGCTCGCAGTATAAGTCAGAATCCCAGAAAATGGTTTTCAAACTGTAATAACAGCACAGAAACAGAGAGGGAAAGGCTCTCAAATATGAAAGAAGTGGTGTCTGCTCAGCCATAAAGACCTATTGAAGACACAGCCATATTCTATGACCTTTTATGAAAACACACTGCTCAGAAAACCTACAATTTCCATGTGAAGCATGAAGTCCAATGCAAAGGCAAGGCAATGACTGCGAGCCCTTGACTTGGTGCTGCAGCATCCTGTTT
The DNA here is from genome assembly GCF_032191515.1 of Phaenicophaeus curvirostris. Taxonomy (NCBI): domain Eukaryota; kingdom Metazoa; phylum Chordata; class Aves; order Cuculiformes; family Cuculidae; genus Phaenicophaeus; species Phaenicophaeus curvirostris. The sequence goes on along the minus strand of NC_091394.1, from coordinate 77,563,267 downwards.
GACTGGGTGTCCCTCTGTCAAGACCACAAAAATCCCTCGCAGCTCCTGTAGGAGCCTCCGGCTTTGTCCCCACAGCCTCAGTGACTTCCTTGCTGCTCCACACGAATGACATTTGGGAGGACAACCTGTCCCCTGTTTCCTGGGAGACCCCAGGTCCTGGGAATCCTGCCGGGCCCCAGCATTTTGCAGATGACCCCTCCTTTGTCCCAGACCTCATCTCCCCTGTAGCCACAAGGCCCCTTGGTTTGCTCCTCAGCAGAAAACGGATGGTCGCACTCATTGCAAGGGGCCCAGGGGTCACTCTGGTGACCCTGGTGACTTCACACTTGTTTCTGTGAGTTTTGTGACATAAAAGGGACAGAGATGAAGTCAAAATTCCTTTAATTGCACTAAGAAAGGACAAATCGAGCTCTGCAGGTGCCTGCCTGCCTTCTGTCACTGTAGCAGGGGCCAAGGCATCTTGCATAGGTTCATGCCTAGCCTTTAGGGGCCATGATTAAGCATATCTTCTAATTAGTTATAAAGCATACACTCATACAGTCAAAACCCATATCAGACCATTATCAGTGATCTCCAAAATTTGAAGATCATAAACCCTCAAATTATGCTGGTTCCAGATGAAAGGGGTGCCAAATTCAGGGTTTTTTAAGATTTCTCATTACACATTCTCTGAATTTGTACAATCTCTGCTGTGTTCACATTAATTGATTTCTTTCCATGTGAATTTATTTGCAGAAATGCTTGCTCCCCTTTCTCTACATGCCCCACCTGTGTTCAGATAAGCTTTTTTGGCTCAGAAATGGGACAGTTTTAGTTCTCTTCTTTCAGACTCAGCTTGTTTTCAAAATGCTTAGTGACAATAGACATATTTTAAATGTAATTACTGAAGAGAGATTGAATAGGGTTTGAGGGATTTTTTTTCATATTCCTGCAAATATGGTCCACCCCTCTGTTTCAAATATTGCCTTTGTTAGTCAATTAGACCTTTATCCAACAACTTTTAATGTCAGTGGAAAGGCTGATGCTGGCTGCATGGGCTGTTGGATTAGGTATTACAGTGCAATTGCACTGACACTTGCAAAATTTTTAAGCTGCTCTCACTCGCATTATCCCAAGGTGTGGGGCTGGTTATATCCCCAGCTGCTTGGAAAAAAGGGAGCAACCTGGGGCAACCTCTGGCTCCACGTTCCTTATTGCCCTCCAGTTTCCCAGCTTCTCGCTTTACAGTAATTAATGTGTTTGATCCTCACTGCTCTAGCAGGGGCTGTTCCCAGCCAGCAAAATGACAAGTAGATATGAGGCAAGCAGTCTCACAGGGCAGCTAGCAGCTGCTGGAAAACCTTTGAAAAGTCTCCTGCCACTAACCTCCCAAACACTCTTGTAAGTCAGCGATTAAGTGCTCAGGCAGCAGATTAGGGGAGGCTGCTGGGGACAGCTCTCCCAAGCCGCTGCTGGCAGCATGGACAGAGGCATAAATGGGCGCAGACAGCAGCATGTGTCTCCTGAAGGGCTGCAAATGTGTGAAACTAGTCTCTCAAATCATAGTGTCAGTGCCTGAACATACCAGAGTGCCAATACCGGCTGAGTAAGAAGAAAACTGCAGCAAGATCTTGAACCAGCTTTTGAAAACCAGGTCTAGCCATGTGGTCCCTCTGGTGCCACTATCTTTACTGGAGCAGGGCTTTCCTTAGGAAATGTGCATCCTCCTCCTTCTCCTCTTCCTCATGCTCCTCCTCATTGCCCATCCAGGTCATCCCACTTCCCAGCACTCATCCGCTGCACAGCTCTTCATCCCTGTCCCCAGAGCCAGCTCACACAGGCTCCACATACCTGGTCCTGATAGTTATTAAGATGATACAAATTTAGAAAACATTCCTAGAATTTAACTGAAAACTTAATGCTTTGCATTTAAAGAGGACTCTCTGTTCTGCAAACCATCTAAAAGGGCTGTGCAGGAGCACTTTGACATAGAGGTCAGTCCAGGCTGTTGAATCTTTCTGAGGTACAGTAAGCCATCCATACAGGTCTTACGAGGAGCGGCTGAGAGAGCTGGGGTTGTTTAGCCTGGAGAAGTGGAGGCTGAGGGGAGACCTCATTGCTCTCTACAACTACCTGAATGGCCTCAAGCTCTGCCAGGGGAGGTTTAGGCTGGACATTAGGAAAAAATTTTTCACAGAAAGGGTCATTGGACACTGGAACAGGCTGCCCAGGGAGGTGGTTGAGTCACCTTCTCTGGAGGTGTTTAAGGCACTGGTGGATGAGGTGCTAAGGGGCATGGTTTAGTGTTTGATAGGAATGGTTGGACTCGATGATCCGGTGGGTCTCTTGCAACCTGGTTATTCTATGATTCTATGATTCTATGATTCTATATTTGGCTATTGGCCTCTGGGTGAAGGAGCCAGTCAGTCAGAGACTGGGACAAGGGGACCCACAAGAGCTATGATTTCCCACCACTGTGTTTGCAATGATGGTGGGTGCTGAGCTATGCTGTACATTTGTGTCCCAACTGCCTCTGGGCTACACGGGCTACATGTGTGCAGGTTATTTCTTGTCCTTCCTGCCCTCCTGCTCTGTGACAATTGCTGGCATTATTTCTTCTTGGGATATATTGTTTAAGGGTGGTTTCTCTTCAAAAGGGAGGTTCACTTCTGATTAGTGCTCACAATAATAGCAATGTTCTGCCTAGGCAGGGTTTTAAAAGGCAAGGTGAGAGGATAAGAAACAGAAATATATAGATGCACAATGCTTTGCAGTGTAGGCAAATCTTCGGTATGGGGGAAGGCCTATGGGAGGACGATGCCAAACCTGCCTGTCCAGGTGTGTCTGTGATGTATGTGGCACTGGACACATGCTGAAAACAAGCCCAGACTCCTGAACTGCTCAAGTATGTCAGCATAGTGGAGCTGGGCTGAAACACCTTTAGCAAACTGACTCTGGACACTTTTCCACCCTTCTTGGTCCAAAATCTGTTTCTAGCTATGGTGAGCTAAGTAGTATGTGTCTGAAAAAAACAAATTGTTTCCAAATGTTTCAGGGCTGTTCATAAACACTGTCCATATAAAGAAGTCTCTCATAAATATCCCTGAGACTTTACTACTGAAATCAGGGTTTGACTTACAGCTGGTACTCTGTACCCTGAACCACTGCAGATTTAAAGAGTATTTGGATAGTGCAACATCTTCCTAAGGTTTCTTGAGGTGTTCTCTCAGAGTTGATTCTGGCTTTGGGTACCAGCATGAATCCTTCTAGATATGCAATGTGCCCTCTGCAACACTCATGTTCTGTCCCACAGTCTTTCATCCTGCTGTTGATTACATCTGGGCAAGCTTCGCTGGGCAGGAAAAGTCAGTAGGAGGGAATTAACGTGTGTTGAAGGCTCTGGGAGAAGGTAGGAGCTGCATTACAATTATGTTGCATTTCTGTAGCGGGGTCTCTGGTGATACCACTAATGAAAATAACTACCTTGTTTAAGGCTTCAGTGCCTTCTCTGTTCCATGGTAAAAGTAATTGGTATCATAGCAATGCAGATAAAATGAGGACCTTCAGGCTGCACAAACTTTATTGGTTTTAGTCCCGTTCAGCCCTGGCTCCATGTGATGCAACTTGAGCCCATCCTGGATCTGGCTGCTCTTTGATACTCCAGGGAACCTCCAGTGTTACACCCACGTAAGTAGGAATGGGGCTGCAGATGACATAGTTACATTTTTTTTTAAAGCTGACTGTGTAACAAAGCCAGAAACAGGGACAGCTTTGGTTGTAGTGAAATACTAGATTTTTCCGGACTTCTGACACAGTTTTACCCTGTGAGCCCTAACCTCTGGAGTGTCAGTAGAACTCCTGTTTAGTAGGAAACAGTGGGAGCTTCTCCAGGTTTACAAGTCTATTACCTGTGCTCTGACCCAATTATATGAGGTTGGGCATTATTTGGAGAGAAAGTAACAGGAACTGCTAAGCTTTATCTTAAAGACTAAGAGGATAGAGCAGCATCTGGCACCTCAACACAAGCTCCACACACACATTTGCCCAGGAGACTTTTGCAGAGTTAACCCTCTGAGAGGAGAGACTTGAGATGGAGGTGAAAGTAGCCACCAAACTGAGGCAGGTATTTGCATGGAAGGCTACAAAAATGACAAACTACCTTTCCATTTACATTGCCTTTTGCACCTTTTGGAGAAGGATGAATGACAAGCTTGTACAAGGTGCTGGAGTGCTATAGCTCTTCTTGATTACAGCAAAACCACCTGAAATGTTGTGTCTTTGCCTTCAAGGGTGCTTGAGACAACATGAGATATATTTCTCCATGCTTGATAAAGGCTTGAGGTACTCCCTGGAAGGATGGTTTGTGCCAGAGGGCAGCCCAGGGATGTGCAGCAGGATGTGTGACCCGGTGGCGTCAGTCTCAGTTCCAATGTGGTTGTCATGGATCTGATTGGGGTGGAGTTAACTTCCTTAGGTCAACCTACCACCACAGTTGTTAGCAGGCTCTGGAGTTACTGTGCACAGAGAACCAAATTAGGCCAATAGTTTTTCCAACATGCAAAATTCTCCATGATATAGAGGGCTCTTCTAAAATTCTCTGCCTTTGTTGTATTACCCTGGTGTTGAAAATGCTGTAGCTCAGGAGATTCATTTTTATCTTGTTAACTTGCCAGTATAAATAATTTTGATACCATGTGGCTTGTTTTGTAGAATCTTTTAATCTTGTGAGCTCCAGTAGGACTCCTAGAATGAGTAAGGGTGCAGAGGAGGTGCATGGCTTGTTCAGTTACCTTCTGCAATGGCAATATGCCAGACAGGAAATTGCATCCGGGATCAATACGGTGTATTAGTAGGAATGGTAGGTTGCACCTTTTGCCCTGTTAGCTAATCAAAATGACATTTCTTTGAGTATGTTATGTCCCTGAGCATGTCTTCACAGACTCACAGAATCACAGAATGACTAGGTTGGAAAAAACCTCCAGGATCATCAAGTCCAACCATTCCTATCAACCACAAACCATGTCCCTGACTACCTTACCCACCCATCTTTTGAATGCCTCCAGGGATGGTGACTCAACCACCTCTGGGCAGCTGTTCCGGTACACAATGACACTTCCCGTGAAAATTTTTTTTCTGATATCCAGTCTGAACCTCCACTGGCGGAGCTTGAGTCCATCCCTCCTTGTCCTGTCCCCTGTCACTCAGGAGAAGAGGCCAGCTCCCTCCTCTCTACAACCTCCTTTCAGGTAGTTATAGACAGCAGTGAGGTCTCCTCTCAGCCTCCTCTTCTTAAGGCTGAACAATCCCAGCTCCCTCATCCGCTCTTCATAAGGCCTGTTCTCCAGCCCCTTCACCAGCTTCATGGCTCTTCTCTGGACATGGTCCAGAGCCTCAACATCCTTCTTGTGGTGAGGGGCCCAGAACTGAACACAGGATTCGAGGAGCGGTCTCACCAGTGCCGAGTACAGAGGGAGAATAACCTCCCTGGACCTGCTGGTCACGCCGTTTCCGATACAAGCCAAGATGCCATTGGCCTTCTTGGCCACCTGGGCACACTGCTGGCTCATGTTCAGTCGCTGTCAACCAACACCCCCCAGGTCCTTCTCCTCCAGGCAGCTTTCTAGCCACTCTTCCCCTAGCCTGTAGCACTGCATAGGGTTGTTCTGCCCCAAGTGTAGGACTGGACATTTGAATCTCTTCATCTCTTGTCTCACTGTCCCCCTCAAGTAGCTTTTGAAACAACTACCCAAAACCAGTCAGACTGGCAGAAGTATGGAAATTTCAAGAGCAAATTCCTCAATATTTTGTGAAAACTGGTAGCTTAAAAGAAACCAAAATTAACAATCTCCTGCCCAAGGACACACAGAGAGACTTCAAGCTGTCTTCATGCAGTTTAATCGGTTAAGACATGCTACTAAACCAGTCATGCATTGAGGGATGAAGTACACCATTGCTACCAACATCATTACCAATCCAGCTAACACATCAAAAATTGTTGACATGGAATAGCCCCAGGGGTGGGGTGGACAAAGACAGGGCTTGACTGGCCTATGGGCCCTAAGGATGAGGTGGGTGCCCCATCGAGGCAGCTCAGAAACCACAGGGAAGAAGTGGAAGGATTTTTGAGCTGTCTGTAAATGTGGGGGAGAATTGTGAGCCTTGCAGTGAAGACTCATATGGAACAGGTTTACAGACATTGTGGTGAGGAGCACAGGGGCCACAAGACATGACTTTAAAGGAAACTGGGTATCACTTTTGGTTATTCAAAATAACGCTTTTGTATTAATCAGATAACAGTGAGCTTGCTTTAGCATCTGAGGGAGGAAAAAAAAGTCTGCTTTTTTCCCTCATTTGCTTTGCCTGTAGTAAAATGGATTTATTTTAAGCAGCAGTAGGAATCAGATTGTGCTCATCCTAGGAGCTTCCACTGTTGCCTCTACTAGCACTATTTTCATTTTAGAAATGCATTTCTAATGGATTATGTGTTTTGCTGTCTGTTTTAAAAGTCAAACGTAATGATCATGATAAAGCAAGGCAATGCCTTTTTGCCCTGTATTTCAGCGTAACCTTCTTATTTTGATCAGCTACCTGGATCTTGTCCTTGCCTGTCAATGTCAAACTTCCTCTGTTGTGTAGATGTCATTTACTGTGTACCCCTATCTGAAGTGTTACACACTCTGTATTTATTGTTGTTAATCCATCAAAGGCCTTAAAAATCCAATAAAATATGCCCCTTGGCAATGTGAAAATCTCCCTCATCCAATGAATTTTCCAACACAGAATTTGCAGGAGATAAATCCAGGCTCATTTTATGTTGTTTCTGATTTTGCATTGCCTAGTTATGAAATGTTGCATGACAACAGTTTAAAACAATGACTAATTACCAGCATAGTGGAATTTACTTCTTTTGCCTTTTAGGAATTACTCCTGCCTTTTTGCAGGACAGAAGTACCTTTCGGTAAAATAGTCCAAAACGGTTGATATTATGCAGACAGCTAGTAGTAGTAAAATACTGTTTCTCCCCTTTATTTTGGACTGCAGTTTCAAGGGATGAGTGCTCTTTGCCAAACACTTAACTTATCTGGAAAAGTAAAGTTTTAAGTCCTAGTCTAACCAGCCCAGCAGTAAAGTGAGCAGGGAGACGTGTCATTGCCTCCCTTGCATCCTCAGGCCAATGCTTGTGGGACAGGCAGGGCGTATTTGGAATCAGTGATGACCACTGCTCCATGACTCCTCATGACTTTTTGGAAAATATTATTTTGTTCAGCTAGTCTGACCAAAGCTGAAGGGAATGGTGCCAAGAACTGGCTTTGTTTCCTCCAACCAGGTAAGCTTCCCATTCCCAGGAAAGCTCTATCCTTTCATGGATGAAGTTTGTCTGTCTGTCCAAAACTTCCTCTCTGACACCATGACCATCTTGCATGTTGGCACAATCTTCTTCACCAGATTTCACCAGCAAAATATTGCTTTTTGTACCACATTAAATTAGAGCACTCCCAAGCCTGGCCCTTAAGAAAGTCTGCTGATGTCCACTTACCAGCCCCTTCCAGACTCAGTAAGTTGCTGCCTGGTGGCCATTTCCTCCTCTCTTTACAATTCTTGTGCCAGTTTGCATCATCTGCTTTTTAGGAGTGATTTCCCATATTGTGCCATATTAGGTATTTAGCAGAGTTCAGATAAATCTCATTTCCTTTGGCCAGTAAAATTCTTTTGTCAAAAATATGTATTGGCTAAGCTGGACACACCCGATTGATAAAGGTATGGGCTTATATTTCCTACCTCTGTGTTTGTTCTTCCCTTAAAATATTGTTTTATGCTTTGCGTGCTATGTAGACCAGATAAAGGGGCCCATATTTGTGATTATTACTTACAGTCCTTTTATTAGAGACAGCCTGAACTACCACAATGTACAAATATTTGTTAGAAATACTTGCTGCCAGACTTACCATTTCATCTGCCAGCTCTTTCGTTATTCTGTGATGCTTAGATACAGATAATCTGGTCTTTTGATTCAAGCACATAAAAACTTTTCAAATTTTATTCCATTTCACATTTGGCAATTTTCATTTCCATATTCTTAGTCTAATTAGCTCTCCTGTCTTTGGCTGTCTGCTCATAGTTCTCTCACCACCAATTGAGATGAAGGATGAAACTTGTTTTGGGATAATATCTAGATCATCTTCAATTTGGATGTTACTCTGCATACTGACTCCTTGTTCTCATCTTACTGGGCTCACTCACAGGACTTCACTACTTGAGTGAGTTTCATTTGCAAAGTTAACACTGTTAACACTGTTAACTGATCCATTTCAAAATTTTCCATCTCTTGTTCACCTTGCACAGCCCTGGAGAGAAGAGTGCAGGGATCTACTCTTCAGCCACATGATGAGGCTCCAGGGATCAGGGCAGGGAAGGAGCAGGGTGGGAGAGGAACAGGCTGCAGCAAGCAGGTGCTACTCATCCCTTGGAGGGTTTATGACCAGGTCACTGAGCAGGACTGGGTGGCAGCAGTGCTGACTCAGTGGGTCAAGAGCACAAGTTCTTGCATCTATCAATACTTGTCTTCTTTTTGTATCTTCTTAAAAAGTTAATGCATTTATAGCCTAGGAGCTATCTTGAAACAGCTGGGCAACATTCACTCCCTGAAGATAACAAAACCAGGGCATACCAGCTGGAATATGCTGCCCTTGACCACAGTGGCAAGGCAATGGGTGCGAGGGCTGGATCCGCAGTGCCCAGCCGTGGTTGGTCATCTGGCTCACTGAAGCTGTGTGCTTCTTGCTACGGTGTCAGCTTCACGCTTGCTCCAGTTTGTTTTGTTTTGCTGAGTTTGGTTGCTGGGATTTAGCACAGCTGGGCAACTTGCATTATCCTACTCAGAGACAGCATGCTATGAAGAGTGTGGGGACATCTGTTGTGGCTGGATAGGGTCATCTTGGCAAAGGACAGAAAGGCACTTCAACACAATGAGGCCCTTCACTCAAAGGATGAAATTGTTCTTAGTTCCTATTAAAGACAGATGAGAGCAGTAAACGCAGCAGATATCAGTAACTGGATCTTACAGAATTTGGCTGTTCCTAGCTTGCTTTCATTTATTCTTGGGGTATTTCTGCACATTTTTGGCAGGCAATGATTGGCTCTATGATACTTTTGCTGTACAGCAACCAAACATTGCCTGTGTGTGGTTACTTTCTTTGCTTGGTTTGGTGATTTTTTTCCATGTCAACCATGCTCATACAGCTTCCAGTCAATTCAAACCAGGAGCAGAGTGAGCTCATACCTGCCAGCAAAACACCAGCATGTGTGTACATACCCACAGAGTCAACTAAGTCAACAGAAATTCTCGTAGACTGAGTTGATTTGTGGAAGTCTGCCTTTATGTTTAGGTTCACATAAACCACTCCTGAACTCAGAGCATGGCCAGCACGCGCCAACCTGTTTACTGGGTGGGATCCAGCCATGAATTTGCCTTACGTGCAGTGCTTTGTTTTATGAATCAGTGCACTGGGAGTGCAAGCTGTAGTACCAGGTCTGGCTTCAGGGAAGAGCACTCGGGAGAGACACAAAGGACTACCTGGAGCCTGGAAAGGTCCAAAACATTTGGCATAGTGTCCAGGGTTGTAACAGGCTCTGTGTCACCATCTGCAGAGGAGCATTGGGAGACAACTGGAGATGGGCTGTTTTGCTCTCCTCTCCCTGGAGATAGACAGCTTTTGGTTTCGTTGCTGCTACAGATGCCTGGCAGTGCAGTAATAGAGCTGCTGCTTTGTGGCCACCTCCTGTTGTAGTGTCAGGCTGTGACAGAGCTGCAGAGCCTGCGGCATGAAAACAATCCGTGCACTTGTCTTTGTGCAAGTGCTGCAGGCTTGCACCACAGGCTAACTGGTGTCCACACATCTGTCCTTCTCAGAGCAAAGTCAGGGACCCATGCAAGCACCAGCAATGCCAGCTCTGGGGTGGAAAGATGGGCAGCAGCGAGTGCTGGAAAAGGCAAAAGTGAGAAGTGGGATATCAAAAGTTGGCCACTGCTGCTGGAGTCAGTGCTCGGGCATGGCCAGTTGCTCCCCATTAGCTTGGCAAAGCTGGTGCTGAAGTAGCAGGGATCCTCTGTGTCGCAGCACAATACCCTCTCCAGCTCCTACTCATGTGTTTAGGAAGCATATCACAAATTTATCACCACTTACCTCTTCAGTATCAAAGGCAGAAAAGGGAAAAATGCACGTTGTGAAGGAAAGGGCAAAGATGCCTTATGCAAGCCAGAAAACAGATGCCAAGAATGCTTTCATTACTATCTCTTCAGCAGCTATTGACACTGGGAAACCTTTCTCTATTATCTGTAGAGAAAGAAGTTAACAAAGTGCCTGCCAGAAACACTATATAACGATCATGCAAGGACAGCAAGTTCCCTCCTGAGAGCAAAACTCCAAAGCTTTCTTATGAACCATTCTTTTTGTTCTACTCTGAAGCCTGCCTTCCTACTGATAAAAAAAGTCTGGCAAAGCCTTGTGATTTACACTCTACCCATCTAGCATCCAGAGGCAGAGATTAGCTGCTGAGGAGCTGCTGGGTGACTGGGAGAGACACGGAGGTGCCCTGTTCAGGACTGGAGGGGAAATGAAGCAGAGTCAGTTGTTATTGTGTCCAGATTCAACCCAGGTGAGAATTTTCGTCTGTGGCCAGATAACAGCTGGGTGGCAAGCTGGGGCTGGGCAAGGAGAAGGCAGGCAGTGACCAGTGCAGCCTAAAACTCCCCACCCCCGAGGGCTCTTTGGGAGCTGGGGTTTGGGGAGCAACCTTCTTTGTAGGGACGTGCACACAGGCATCAGCTGACCTTGTCAGAGCAGGCTGAAAAACGCCACCATCCTATGCAGAGGAGAACAGATCTTCAGTGCCAAGAGCTGATCCGAGTGCCTCACAGCCATGGGAAGTCCTGGGCCAAGACTTCAGTGTCTCCATGAAGGAAGGATAATGTGGTGCTCTTGTTTCTGAGTGCAGACAGTGTAACTCCATGCCAAAGGTGTGCTGAAATTAAATTTTTAATAAATCGAGCTGTTCATATACTGATGTGTTTAGCTGGAGTGTGATACATTTCCACATGAGGTTGCAGACTGTTGATTTGTTATTACAAATTAAATACTAGTAGCTACTCAGATAAGAGAAGCTTCACAGAAGTGGATAGTGGCAGTGGAGGGGGAAAAAAGGAAGGAGTGGAAGCACAGGAGAAAAAAAAAAGATAAGAAAAAAGCAAAAACATTTGAAATTTGCCAAGTATGATAAATGCTGCTAGGAGACTTTGGAGAACTAAAATGTTCCTTTTTAATATAGGTGGGACTAGAATACAGATGACTGAATTCCTGTTACTGATTTCTGTTCCTTTCTCCTTAATGGAGATAGATTTATTTGGGAGCAAAAGGGTATTTCCATCTTGCTTCTTTGTTTTTCTGCACTCGCTATCACTGTGTGCATGGTTGGTTTCCCCGATGCTGTCACTTGGGCTTTCATCCAGCAAATACTTAAGCACACGTGTAACATCTCAGCCAGTGTAAGGTTATCCATGTGCTTAGATGACTTTGGGTCAGGATCTCGATATCTCTGTAGCTCAGATGTGACTTCCACACAGCAAGGAGGAGACCAAAGAGCCAGACAAATATAAAATTATATTGTGAGACCACAATGCTCCTGGCAAGAGGGTTTGGGTGGTAATTCACTACCTGAAAGATTGTTATGAGGATAAAATTGATAAATCAGTTATCCTCCAGAAAGTGCTGCTTTTGAACACAGGAAGCAATCAGCAAATTCAGTCGGAATAAACCAGGTTAGGTTAAACCAGGAAAATAGCAGAGTTTGAGAGGAGAGTGGTGGTCTGTGTTTCCCAGTCAAGCAGTTCCCAGGGATGAGGGAAGATGACTGCCAGTGGGACAAGTGATGGTGATCCCTCCTGCCCACACAGGTCTTTGTAGAAGTCCCACTGCAGATGAAGACCTTTGTTTCCAAATACCCTTGGCTTGTTTTAAAAATGCCCCAAATGCTTTGCTTGACTTAAAGTGCATTTTTTTCCTTGTGTGTTGCCAAGTAATCAATTCTTGTTTGATCCAAATTACTTTTCCCTGGTTTCTTTCAGTTTGGCCCCTAGATAAACTCACACAACTCAAGTGTGTGATTTAATGGAAAGCATCCACATTCAGCAACAAATTAAGTCTTCTGGCTGGTCCCTTAGGAGGTACTGATCATGATTGCTAGATTATAGGATTTTTTTTCCAGCTAAGAGTATTTCAGTTTTCATCTGCTCTCTCAGATTTGTGAGCTGGTCTCCTGGTGCTTCAGTGCCAGTGAAATGGGGTCTCTGCAAGGGTGGTTCCTATCCAGGACACTTGCTACTACCCAGAGGCCAAATATTTGACATGATGGCAACTTCAACTCTTCTTGTTCTCCTAGCTGTGGTATGGGGACAGCACAGACCTGAGGTCTTTCCAAACAGGAGAGAAGGGATGAGGGCATCCTCTTGCTTGACAGGCTCAGCACTGCACATTCCAGAAGTGCCATGATGGCAAGTCTCTGGGCCAGGGAATGAGGCCCATCTCCTTTTAGCTGTTGGAGCAGATGGAAGATGTGCAATCTGGCAGAAAGTGAGTTTTGTCTTACTTGTGGTTCAAGATGTTTTTCCTGTCAACAATGAATAGCACAGAGAGGGCCGGAGTGTTGCAAGGTAAACCCAGGAGAACAGGCAGAAAGAGAAGAGAATGTGGGGATGTCATCACAGAGGAGGAAATACAGGAGACATGCGCTAGCCCCAAAACTCCTGAGGAGGTAAGTACAAGCAAAAGTTCTAAAAGATCATGTGAGAATTTATTGCATATCTCAGGAAGAACAACAATAAACATCATATACCTAAGGATAGATGATGGCATTATTTAGGGTCAAATGCCAGAAAAATTGTTGCAGATCAAGTGTTCCTTTCTACAAAACATGTCACAAAAAGGCAGCTCTTGGTGCAAAATCTCTCCGTAACCCCTCAGCAATATCCATCAGTGGTCTTTGGGAAAGAGTCCTTGCTGGTGATGCTCACACCTTCCCAGCACTCTTGTCCAGTGGCTTTTCTCACTGCTAGGAAGCGCACTGGAGGAATCCCCAAAGCCACTGGTACTGTATAGGAACTCAAAATTATTGCTTCTGAAAGGAGAATCATTCATCCTCCCTGGGAGCAGGAACTAGTGGCACTGAAGAGCTATGACAGAGATATGGAGAGCATAGGATTTTCTTACAGTGCTACATTCCTGGGGAACAGTCTTCCACCTGATTTAACTCAAACAATAATTCTTTCACTGGGCCACTGTTAGTGAACAGGGTGGGCTGAACCACTTTCCCTTATTGTTTTTATTTCAACCTACCCTGTGCTGGTAGTGCCATGTCAGCTGTATCAAAACTAAAATGTCTTTTCCTGTGGATTTTTTCCCACCCTGTTTTTCTACAAGAGCAAAAATCAGCATGACAACATTTTGCTGAGCCCTGTTTCTGCCTCTTTTTTTATCTATATAACTGATGTCAATGGAAACATTAGCTACTCTTTTAAACAGCAAACTGCAGAGTCCGGCAAAACACATGTGGTTTGTGTACATATATATAAAAAACATTAAAATCACGTCTACTTGCTTTTTTTCCTTCCTGCTTTTTTAAAAAACATTAAGAAATCGTGGATGTTTGAGGGAAAATTTCAAGATTAAGTACTTTTGTAAGTTTTGTTTTGGTAAGAGGAAAGCCAAGAGTAGATTCTCAGCTGCTTATGTGGTTGTGACTGCTTTCTGAGAGCAAGGATTGGCACCAGGGAAGATCTAGTCTTTTGTGGGTTCAAAGATCAACTTGTATAGGGTTTCTGCTCCCTATGTGTATTCTGCTTTATGAGCAAAAAACCTTCATCTATTGTTAGCTCTACTTAGCCAAAAGAGGCACAGGAGCAAAAGCTGGATTGTGTCCCATCTTGTAGCACTGTATCTGTGTGTAAGTTATTACACAGGTCCCAATACATGTCCGCTGTAGGTGAGTTTAGGCATTAGAGATGTCTATGTATATTATGATATATATATAAAATATTACTGCAGTCAGTGAAGCTCTGGCAGACTGTCCATCATGCTAAGGGTGAGGGAGATAACTCATGTCCCCTGGCACAGCCTGCTGTTGACCCCAGATGTGGAAGGGTGGGAGGGACAGAGAATGTCCCAAATGCAGAATAAAGACCTTTCCCCATGAGACGTAATGCCTGCATAGTGGGAGGAGGAGTGTGAGTCTTTGTAATGTAGTCCCAGGTGGATGCAACACATTTGTGTCTCAGCAGGCTTCAGCCTTTAAATATCTTTCAAGTATTTTTCCAGTCAGTGCCCATGTCTCATTGCGTTGCACTGACTTGATTGATTGACACCACCGAAGACGCTGTTTTGGTGTTGAGGGTTTTATTGTGGCAAAGTTAAGCTAAGTCAGGGAATATAGGCTTTTCTGCTATTTTTAGCAGGATTCCTTGGCCTTTTGTTTTCATTTCCATGTCCATCTCTGTGTTGTAAAGATCTCCCTTGCCCCTAGTCATGGAAAGCTTTGTGAGTTCAGCAAGCGCTGGGGAGAAGTAGGGATTTCAGTTGGAAATTCAGTAAATTTCCCCACGGAGGAGACATCCTCAGCCACCATCAGCAGGGAGCAGCGCAGCAGGATCTCTGCCTAGCCCTGGGAACAGCACAATTTAGGCTGCCATTATCATATGTTTTTCAGATCATTGACCCTTTTTTTTTTCATTTTGCTTCTTTCAACTGGCTGAAAATTATAACCTTCAAAATATATAATTAGTTCATCCTTATGAACACCATGCATAGTTAAAAAACTCCTCTGGGCTCTTCTGCTGCAGCAGAAACACCCTGTGAAGGAGAATGAAAGGATTATTTTTATAGCCTGACAATATTCCAGAAGCATTTGGAAAACGCCCTCAGACATGTGGTGTGAATGTTGGGGTTGTCCTATGCAGGGAAAGGAGTTGGACCCGATGATCCTTGTGAGACCCTTCCAACTCAGGACGTTCTATGATTCTATGATTTTTATGCTGGAGGACAGAGGTGTTCTGCACATCCCTGTGTTGTAGGTGTGGAGGACTGGGCTTATGTAGGAGCAGAGCGGGCACAGGTCTCTGTGTGGCTGCTGCAGGGAGCTTCAGGGTGACCCTGCCTCCAGCAGCCCTTCAGCAGAATGGCTGGTGAAATGTTTTGTTACCACTAAAATTCACGTGTTGTACTGTCTGCTTTTGTGAAAAGGTCTTTAAAAGATTCAAAAACATTTTTGACAGAGGCAAAACATTTTTGACAGATTGATACAAAGTAATGCACCTCGCAGTACTGAGGGATACCTTCTTACCTGCAACCCCAAACTTTCTGTTGCACTGTACAAACATTGACATTAAGCGGAAAACTCTATCTGTATGTTACACTACAACAATACTGGTGGGTGTTGACATGAAGTTTCAGCCTTCTATACTAGATTAATATGTGTGATTATATGTAACACGTAGTAATATGTAGAGTTTTTAAAATTCATCGCATTATTCTTGTTGTGTTAAAGAATCACAGGTTTCCCAGATAAACATGAATGTTTTCTTCCTAAGGCAGTGGGGACTGTCTTATTCTATTGTAATAACTCTTTGAGGCCTCTACACTGCTTTGCACTGAGGTCTAGGAGAGCAGATCACAATCCCAGAAGGCTTTTATCTCTAATATAGAATTGCTTGGTTGGAAAAGACCTCATTGAGTCCAACTGTACCTGTCTTCTACTAAACCATATCCCTCAGCACTTCATCTACCGATCTTTTAAATAGCTCTAGGAATGGTGACTAAACCACCTCCCTGGGCAGCTGTTCCAGTGCCCAATAACCCTTTAGGCAAAGAAAATTTTCGTGATGTCTAATCTGAATCTGCCCTGGTGCAACTTGAAGCCATTTCCTCTTGTTGCTGATACTTTGCTTTTCTTCCCCGCCTCTTGCAGGTGGAAGTCTCTCCCTCCTCTTGGCCTTTCCTGCGTCCTGGCCACTGGTGCATGCGTGTGCTGTGGGGCTGTGGTGAGGCAGATAGAAAAAAGGATATTTGAAGGGAGGAGTGGATTTTAGCTAGAGTTACAAGGAAATCTGAGACACCAGTGTCGTGTCTCTGCCTGCATGACAAGGCTGCTGAGCTGAGTTGGAGCTAGGTGGAGGCAGGCTTCATGCCCCTTCCCATGACGTTTTGCCAGGAACATTTTTTACAGGAGAAGCATGGCAGGAGGGGCTGGTGGCCGAGGCTTAGGGACAGGGCACCTCTGCGTGCTGACTCACAGCCACTGCGTGACTGCTGCCCCGCATTGATGCAGAAAGGTCCGCTGCTGCCTCGCCCCGAAGCAGCAGAGATGCTGGTGACCAAATGTGCATCTCTGTCAGCTGCAAGTCATTTTGAAAGACACTAATTTTAGGTAGCCAGTGCAGCACCCGGCTGCACATTGTCGAGGAGACCCTGCCTGTCGCAGGGGGATTGGAACAAGACAATCTTTCAGGTCCCTTCCAACTCAAACTATTCTATTATTCTATAATTCTACACAGGTAGAGCAGCACTTTTGCACCTTTGCTTGGGCAAACCAGGCATATAAGGGGTTTTGTTTCTTCTGGAGGCTGGGGATGCAGGAGGAAAAGGAAGAGGGAGGCACGTTTTCTTATGGGGACAGGGTTAAGAGAGCATCAGCAACGGGACCAACCCCCCTGGCGAGCCCTTGGTGTTTGGGTTGTCCGGCCGCCCGTGATGGTTCCAATGTGCGCGCAGTATGACAGATGACCTATTGAAATAATTTCGGAGCAGTGCTGGGGTTGCCAGGACAACCAGTGCTCCCTGGGCTTGCGCCTGGCCATGTGACAGCCGCCTTGACGTCAGCTGGAGGCAGAGCCTGCGGTTTCGGCCGCGCAGCCAAAGCCTTGTGAGAACCCAGTGGATGCTGGATTTATCCCTGCCACCACCGCCGCTGCCGCTGCTGTTTCTCAGGCGCTGCCAGAGCATGGACTATTAAAAACTTACATTTCTGCAGTGTGAGGTAACCATTCGCTTTATGTTCTCGTCAGGTATTTTTTTTTGTCCTTTAAAAAAAAAATAAGGTAGAAAGCAGCTTATTGTGACTGAATTTTTTTTCATGTGTTTGTTTTGGCTGGAAGTTTGTCTTGATGAACAAGCCCGGCACTATCAGATAAATGCAAAGCAGCTTCCAGTTACTAATTCTGTGTGCAGACTGCAAATTGGAGTTAAATTTAGATTAATGATCCATGAAAGGAGAATAAAATTATTTTGTTCTCATTCGACACTTTAGGAATATAAATGAACATGAGTAATCCTAGGCTAATGTGTTCGGGAGTTAAAAGAAATTATGTTTAGTTATTGTGTTGATTTGAGCATCTCTACAGCTTTATACTTCTGTTGGAACTTGTAGTTTTTTAATGCTGCCTGATTCAGGCAGGTTTGTTCCCAATGTGTTCAATGAAGGGGAAGCCAGCAGCCAATGCATCCAAGACCCGCTGGAAATCCGGCTCCCAAAGTTCGAGTCTTTAAATCATCTTTGTTCGCACTGAGTCCCCACAACCCGCAAGCTCCCCAGGGTTTCTGTCCCTCTCTGGGGGCATGCAGCACTCTTGACTGTGTAGTGTTTACAGAGAAAAGGATCAAGAGCTTCCTGAAAAAATATCTGAAATATGCCAAGAGAGTAGCAATGCTGTAACACAGGCTTTTACCCTTTTTCTCACATGCAGAGCTGAGGTCGTGGTGCTTTTTTTTTCCTGTTATGGGTAGACAGCAGTCAGAATTGCTAAAAAAAAAGAACTGCAACATGAACA
The DNA here is from genome assembly GCF_032191515.1 of Phaenicophaeus curvirostris. Taxonomy (NCBI): domain Eukaryota; kingdom Metazoa; phylum Chordata; class Aves; order Cuculiformes; family Cuculidae; genus Phaenicophaeus; species Phaenicophaeus curvirostris. The sequence goes on along the minus strand of NC_091394.1, from coordinate 77,545,419 downwards.
GCACAATAGTAATTGAAAAAAAATGAAATGCTGTTTGTGTCTTTTTATTAAAAAAAGAAGGAGTTTGGGTCTGTTTCTGTATCACACTTACTCTGAGGGGGCTGTTAGGGGGAAGGAGATCCCAGGGCTGCTGAAGTTCAGTGCTACAGACTGAGTTTGTTTGTGTGGGAACATATAGAGTCATTTGAAGAACAGATTACAGCTGAAGCATCGCTTGTGTTATTTCCTGGAAATGTATGCTAGATCATTCTTATCTTCTCTAATTATATATTCCTGTTCCCTTCCTCCCAAAGTTCAAAGGGTTTACTGATAGCGGTAATGATTTTCTAAAGCAGCTACTGCTCTGAAACAATCACAGAGCTACAAAACAATTTAAAACACAGAGCAATAAAAGATAAAAAAAATTCTATAAAAATTATTCTGATGCTACTGAGTGCAGCAGAAGTAATTGTTTCAGAAAGGAAGCCAAGAGAGATCAAACTGAAAGCACTTCTGTAAGGAAAGTTATGGTTTAATGCTCTGGATTTCACTGCCTTTGGTGTACTTTACAGAGCAACAAGGATAAATGCATCTGAAACCTCTAAACCATTTCACTTGGCATTATCTCATCTGTTCTTTCAATTTAACTTTTGTGCCTAAAATATCAGTGTCTTGGGGATTGAAACATTTTACATTTTCTTCATTAAATTCTTCACCTGATGCCAGTATATCAGTGAATGAGGAATCTTGACTCGCTCCTTGTAGGTGAGTTTAATCATTGTTCACAGGAGTCTTGCAGCTTCAGTGTGGAGGTGCTCGACCTTTCTACAGGGCATGAGGCTCCCAGCACCTGCGCCCAGGCAAGCCAGTTGGGCTGTGCTGGATGTAGCTGCTCCTCAGCTGGTGGGGGAAGCCGTGTTTCAGCTGATGGCAATCCGTGCCCCCCCCACCTGCATGTGAGTCCTCCTGGAGTCTTGGTAGTAGGGCAGGAGGGGACAGTAGAGGAATGTGGCCAATGCAACAGAGGTCTGCTCATTCACCAGCTCAGACCAGTGGAGCAAGTCTGGAGTAAGGGGATAGATTTGAGTTGAGCAGTGCCTGCCATTCAAGAAAAGACATTTACCTTCAATATCTGGGGGATTTGGCTCCACATATATCTGTAGTTGCCTGCAACGTTTGACTTAAATCATAAGTGTGGCAGTGATGCTCATTGAGGGCTGGGGCTTCACCTCATTCGTTTAGGTTTGAGTACAGCATCCTGTAGCATTTGATCTCTTGAAAATGCCTGCAAGGTGGAAACTAATTGATACAGCTTTTGCTCAAGAGCTATTAATTAGAAATATTTTAAAAATAGGTTACTCATCTCTAGCTGGAATAGTCATATCTTGCTTTAGTGATATTGCACAAGTCTTCAAAAGGCACTAGCTTGACCTGAGAGAAGATGATGATAAACTGTTTTATATTTTACCAGAAGTACCCTGGCTATGTTGTGGCAGGAGGTCTGAGAGGCAGCGTTACTGGGGAAGCTGATGAGTGCCACTGAGGTTGCACAGGGATGTGTCCTGCTTGGCAGAGTGACTAGCTCTGTCCTCTCTCATTGATTCTGGGGTGGGGGTGGGAGGGAGCTTTGGGCATCCCATCAACATGGGCCCCTTTGAACTTCAGAGGTGAGAATGGCCAAGATGTGGTCAGGCAGGCAGCTTGTAAGTGGTGTGAGAGTCTGCAGCTGGAGGAAAAGGCACAGATCCTTCCTCAGGGGAAGGCCAAATGATGATGTGTGAGAGTTATCCCAGTGCTCCATGTCTCTGCTTGGTGATACCATGCTCTTATTTTTGCTGGTCAACTCTATAGCAAACCCTTTTCACAAACACTTTGATTTTACCTTGGAAACGTATGAAGCTGCCAGGCAATGTAATGCCAAGCAACCCTCTGTCTCTGCCCTGATGCGTTTTCACCCACCATGAAAAAACAAACAGCCTGTAGCTGGGGGGGGGGGGAGTAGATGCAACCCATCCCTCATCTTCCACCCAATGCCACAACTGCTACACTGCAAGCTTACTTGGATTTGAAATCCTCTGACATAAAGAGAAAATGAGATGCACATGGGCTTGGTGACACTCCACTTTCTTCTGAGGAGGCCAGGTTGTCCCTTATACCTCCTAGCAGCCTTCATGTCATCTGCATGTCATCTCCTTGCACGCACAGAAAAGGAGAAGGAGACAATCTCTTCTGACAGTGTTGTTGTCCACAGAGATGGGGGAGCACAGCAACAACTCCTGAGGATTTGGAGCACTTCACCTTAGGAGAGATCTTGGCTAAAAACAGACTGAGGTCTCCTGAAGTCACTTCTCACACAGCTGGGTGCAGCTAGGGAAATTAAAAAAACAGACATGAGCAGCTGAGGCTTCTAGCCTAAGTAATAACATGCTCAAGCCTTTAGTGTGTTCTGCCTTGGTCTGGTTGAATTGATGGGCAATGACAATCTAAATCTAGTCTAGAAACATAATAAAGCCTAAAAAAAAAAGCTAGCAACACAGAGCACTGACTCCTTGCATTTTTGTCAAAATAAAATTGAGATTTCTGCTGTCTTTTTAAAGTTCCTAGCCACTACTCAAGTCAATACTTTGGGGGTAGAATAAAACCCCCGGTGTGGGATGTGTGGAGGGAATCATTACAGTGGGAACTGATGTAGTAGTAGTGAGTTTCAGGCTCTCAAATTACGTATTGCAGAAGTTGCTTTCCTCCCTGCTAAAAATCATTATGTTGTGCTAGCTTAATGTCCTGCATCAACATCAACAACAACTGGTTCAAACGATAACTGAGCTGCACTAGAGATTTGGCATTTAAATCAACAGTTGCTTTTCCAATTAAACCCAGATGCCATGCATATGGTACTATAACTGCAACACAGCAGTTCACCTGATTGTTGATTCCAAGGTAAAGTAACAAAAATCCTAACTCTGAAATGGTTTTGGTAGTTATATTTTAGAAATAATCTTCCATGGTGAGCCAGAATCTATGCAGACTGTTATGGTCAGATAACAGTTAAAAAAAAGACTATGTTTTGGCTGTACTTTTTGCTGCAGTTAAATTTATCTTCTTAAATAGTGGGGAGCATGAATTGAGGTTTGAGAAACAGTAATTTTGTAATTATTTTACATGGATCAAATTATTCTGTCATCAAATTTGCATTTCAGACAGCATTACAGTATGAAAATATAATTAGAAATGGTAATTCAGGAATTGCTGAATGTGATATTTCCCAGAGGGAGCACTGTAAAGAAGCTGCCCTCACTACAACTTTAGCAAATGTTGAAATTCTATAGGTGGAAAATGTGAGGGCTGAGTTGTAAAGTTCCGCTTCTTTCTGTGGTCTCATTGCGCTGTCAACTTTCTGCCAAACTTCATTTTTTTTGTGAGATTCATTTCCACAGAAACATCTAATCATTGAGAGCTGAAGTGCTCAGATCCTGTTCTGCTGAATTTCAGTCTGCCTGTTTTGATAGTTGTTGAATTGTTTTCAGCCACAAAATGACACTGAGGTAATGTAAGGATCTGATTTACACACAGAAAAGCCAAGAAGCTTGTAGTTTGGGCTGAAAATCTGGTTTCAAATCTCCCGGTGTCCAGAGTTCCCAGTAATGCCTCCTCTCACGGGAGAGTTGAGAATGGGTCTTGGTTTATCTCTTTCTCTTCCTTTGTAATTCAGGACTTTTTTTCTGTATGTGTTCCCAGTGCTATGCAAAGTTTTAGCCAATGATGACATCTCACTGATGTCAATCCTCATAGTTTTTTATTATTCCTATCACAATCTTTGGTTTGTCATGGACGTATTTGCTGGAAATAAGCATATCCTCTCTTTTTAATTGGACTTGTATTGATAAATCCCTCCCAATTTTGTCTGAAACAGTCCTCTGGACAGTGTCATCCAAGGCCAATTCTTCTTACAACCTTGCTGGGACATTGAACAAGCCCATATGTGGAGCGGAGCTCATGATGTGTAAAGAAAAGCTGGCATTGGGAGGAGGCAAAAACTGAATGCAGGGGATATTTGATGCTTTCATGTCCCCCTACACTTCTTGCAGTCCTGCTGAGAGACAGTCTCAGTGCTCTTCCAGAAAAAATGCCAAGGCAGGGCAGAAAAAGGAGAAGTGTGGACCTGTGGACCCAGGACTTCACAGATAAATGGGTTGTCTGGTGACATGATTCCTAGAGGCTCTGTGACACTGTCACCCCCAGCGTGCTCTGAGGAACAAACCCCTTTTCCCTACACTCAGCCTGGATGCAGGGGAGGACATCTGCTCCATCACCTGCACTATGGGTGATGCATGTCCTGCCACCTGGGTCTGGTATTTGCAATGTGAGCAAAGGGCAGGACCTACAGGGCTTTACTGCAGATGACCTGAGAAGGGATATTTTTCATGGAAAGGGTCATTGGGCACTGGAACAGGCTGCCCAGGGAGTGGTTGAGTCACCTTCCCTGGAGATGTTTAAGGCACGGGTGGACGAGGTGCTGAGGGGCATGGTTTAGTGTTTGATAGGGATGGTTGGACTCGATGATCCAGTGGGTCTTTTCCAACCTGGTGATTCTATGATTCTATGATTTATTAGGGAGGGTGCAGTGAGCCAGACTGACTCTTTATGAATAAATGGCCTCACTTGGGGACCTCTGTGCAAGTGCTGATTGGCAGGAGGGGCATGAGCATCTCCTGGGCATTACAGCAGTATTTTGCACATTTACTTAGGAATAACAGAAGGGCAGGAGACAACATTTCAGCCGTCCTTGTCTGTTCACAGAAGCAGGTGCACACCGGGGCTGAAAGCCTTTGAGACAGGTTTATACCTGCCACATTTATCACAAAGCCTCTTAGCAGTTTGCTGAATTTCACCATCAAGGGAACAGGGGCTTGGAGTTGGGCCAGAGCCAGGCTGGCCTGCTACAGGGGCATGATGTATCACAGGGCAAGTGGTGCCAGGCGGGGAAAGGAGAATCCTGGACAGGACTAAGTGACCAGGTGATAGTGGGATGAGGCCGGGGTAGACTTGATGCTTCGTGGCTGTTCTGCAGTCATCACTGCATTTGCCTCAGTGAGGACTGCTGGTAGCATTGCACAGTGTCACAGGTTGTCTGCAGGACAGGCCAGACAAACCTCATGTGAAACAGAGCTGCTTGAGGGAGTCAGGAAAGCAAAACGATGATGCTTGGTCATTTTGCTGCTGTCTGATATAACGGTGGCTAAAAGGGCTGCTCTTTCTGCTGGACACTGAGTTCAAGACAGGGCTGGGAAAACACTGCACAGTCAACCCTTGCACAGTACATGCTACTGAAGAACAAAGATTTTGGCTTTAAAATCTTTGTGCTTCTTCTTGTATTATGGAACAGATCAGGCTCTGGAGAGACCCAAGATTACCTGTACAGAGATTTTATTAGACAAGAAGATCAGGTAGTTTACAGGCTTCTGCTCCAGAGAAGGTAAGTTACAATGGAAGAAAGTCAAAGTTAGCTTCTTTCCTAGCCAAATTCCCTCTTTCCTAAAGCAGGCAGTTTCCCTGATTATGCTTCACATGGCCTTTCTGTGTCTCCTCCAGGACTGCATAAACACAATGGATCCAGCTCATTTAATGCTCAAAGAGACTTCAGCTACGAAGCAGTTCAGCCCTGAGAATCTTTAACTCTAGAGAAAATATTCTGCTCATGTTGTGTGCATGTTCCTAATGGCAAATCCAAGATGCCAGGGGGAAGCGAGCACAAAGCCGTTGATTATTTCCACAACTGCTATATGCTTCCTATCACAACAGTATTCTTTTGTGCAGAATGGCAGCATGATTGCAGAGTCCTCTTTAACTTTACCATTTTAGCAAGGCTAGGTCCAATTAGAGCAATTATATCTCAGCAGAAACACTGTCTGTTGTCCTCTGGACCTGTCTGTCAAGTGTCCTATTCATAGCTCATTATCTTGTGTGAGGTTTTCCATACAAAGTCGTTCTGACCTAACAAAAGCAGTCTCGTCTGAAGGGTAGTCTGTGTTTTTGCACACTTATTTCACAGGCTGTTGTGAACAAGAAGAACGCAAAATTGAGGCTGGCCAGGGATTTGTCTGTCAGTCTACCCATGATCTCCTCTTGCTTGAACATCATTGCTGCTTTGACACAGCCCCCAGATTTCATTTCCAATTATTTCAATTTGCCCTTCACTTTCAATTACTGTACTGCTAAAATTTAAGAACTTTATCAGCACTTGCAGTTTTTGCTTGCCGCATTGGAGGGTTTCTGTAATAAAAATCCCCAACGTGAGTTGCAAGGCATGTAATGTTTGATGGCACCTGATTTTAAATCACTTACAGCTCTGAGGTCTGTGTGGAACTATTCAGTCATGGAGTTATTAAAGAGCCATCTTCTTGAAGAAGGTAGTGGGCACTTCTGCAGAGAAACTGTCTATATTTTGCTTTACCTCTTGTCAGAGCCTTGTGGAGGAGCTGAGTGGCTCCTGCAAGGAAGTCTCACTTGTTCCCTCTAAGGTAAAAGCTGAGAAGTAGAGGTCAACAAAAGGCAGAAGTGATGGGATTTGGAAAGGTCGGGGCAGTGAAAAAAGGAACTCTTTCTCAACAAAAAGTAGACTTTTTTTTCTCATACTTGTTCTGGCAGGGAAAATTCATCAAGAAGTGTTTGGAATCCTTTTCCTGAAATGAAATGAACTGTTTTCTGACAATTCAGAAATGAGATTGCCTGTGAGAGATCTACCCTCGTTCTCTGCTGCTGACTCCATGGCATCCGAGTCCCAGCCAACACACAGAGCAGCATTTGGGCAGAGCAGTGTCACTTAGGAACTGAAAATATGAGCTCAGACCTTACTCATTCTTCCTCCAACATCATCACGGCAGCAATTCCACCACATTTATTTCCTATTTTGCCTCCTTTCTGCTAGGTTTTAGCCCACGTGGGAAGGCGGCTGATCCCTTTTGTCAGGAGGACATGCAGAGCTGCCGGCGGCAGTGGCCCAGATGTCACTCATGCCTTCCCTTGGCGCAGGATGCCACAGGCAGGAGAGCCGTGCCAGTGCTTACCAGGGCTGCAAAGGGACCTTGAAGACCTGGTCACACTAGTGGCAAGGATAAATGAGAGATGATGAAACACCAGTCTAACACAGTCCACACGAACTCTGTGGGGGTCTTGGTAAATTTGTGAAGATAAGTCTACAATAGTAAATGTTTACCTCGCCTTGGCAGATTTAGTTTTGTTTCTTGCAGCAGTGTTAGCCTTTTCCCTGTGAACCATTAGCAGCAAAGTGTTGTGCAGGGTCAGATCCCCACTCACCATGTCCACACATGCTTGCGATGTATAGAAAAATACAATTGATTCAGATGACAAAAGGTGATAGAAGTACTAGTAGAGTGACTGCTTGCTGATTTCTGCTCCTTTTATTAGACACTATGACCCTTGCAGAAATCCCCACCTCATTTAATTGTGTCTGATTAAAAATCAAAAAGTATTTTGCTGTTAGCTCACCTGTGTCAGTAGTTCACTGTGGTGTCGCTCCCATTCAGGAAGTCCACAGAAAACAACTTTCCTGTGTGTGGCTCCCACTGTGCTTGCAGACAGCATTCTGGAGAGGGCATTGGACAGACAGCTGGATGTGAAGGAGTTAAAACAAGCCACAGTTACCAATCTGAGCCTTTTTTGAAAATAGCATCTTTTCTTTTGTTTGCTGAATTTTCCAGTGGTGTTCCCATTATTCATTTCTTTCCCAAAATAACATTTTTAAGCAGAGGAATGGCTTGAGTGGGGAAAGGAGAGGATCTGTCACCAAGCAGGGCAGCTGCACACTCTCCTTTGTCTGCACCGAGGGCAATCTGAGCTGCCCTTGGATATTAATGGCAGCTACCAGGCATGTAGCAATTCCCAGTATTTCAGGCAATTTTGCCTCCTCGGCAGCAAGCCTGGCAGTTCCTTTCTGACAGCCCTCAGCAGTGTTTCTCAGGGGAAAGCTTTGATTTTGCATAGTTTGCAGTTGCCCTCGCAGAGAAACCTTTTTTAAACTTCTTTAAAAGGGGAAGCCTGACCACATCTGAGTGGCTTCCAGCTACTATAGGGACATGCTCTTGGCCAGTGAGGTGAAAAGGTGCCCTGGCAAGCAAAGTGCTCCTGCTATCCAGTGTCTTTGTAGCCCAACTGGACCAGAGGCTTCTCTTGCTTGTAGATGCTGCCTTGAAGGAGGAGGGAAAGCTTTTGGGGAAATAAGCCTGAGGGAGCTGGCCCTAGGACCACTGTTGCAGGCAGATCCCAATCAGCAGTGATGCAATCCAGGCTTTGGAATGCCTTGGGTGTTCCTTCCTTGAAAGCTGACCTGGAAAGAAGCTGCTCTGGAGGGGCTCCCAGGCAGCACCCACCGAGGCTGGCCAGGGACATCCCTGTCTTGTCCCTGACAGTCAGGCATGCAGCCAAGTACCATGAGCTCCAGAAATGGGTGCTGGCAGCCTTCCCCTGGGAGTGTGGGGCAGGGGAATGGTGGAAAAGAAGCCCTGAGAAGGATTAAAAATTAAATGCTCACTGCAGCAGCTTGCTGTCACCATGTCCCAGCAGTTCATCTTCGCTCTGGCTGGCTGGCTGCCCAAGCACTGAGTAGGAGCAGAGGAACATCCCATCCTTGGTGCCCTTACTGGAGACAAGCCAGCACTCCTGTGGCCCTGCTCCTGTGGATGGAGAGGAGCAGTTCCCCACTCCATGCAGGGGCTTCGGCACACAAGAACCCCCAGATCTGCTCCAGAGGCAGCAGCACCTGCCTCTCCGTAGAAATCCCTAGAGACACAGTGAAAGGCACCGAGCGAGGAGGTGACCAGATCTAGATGAGTCACCTGCTACTTGGGCAGATGCTGCTGCCAAACACAGGGTGCTGGGCAGGTGGGGGGTCTGGACCAGCTGCACCACAGCCCTGTCTCTGGTTTGGGGTCTGAAAAACCCGAGTCATGGGTTGTTATCCTTAGCGTGGGCAGAGGCTGAGCCCACTGCAACTGGCATTTGAGGTGCAAGGGCCAAGCCTATCAAGGTTGGGGGCATAAGGGTGAGCCCCACAGAGGCTGGCATTCACAGGTGGCACATGAGTGAAGAGCAGTGTCAGCTGTGGTGGAGAGCAGGGCCCACATACACACAGTGTGGGATCAAGGCTTTGGGCTCTGTGTCACTGTGGGCAGAAGGCTGGGTGCCCTGACTCTAGCGCACGTGTATCTCCAGAAAGCACCAGCGCCAGGCAAGCTCTGTCCCTCAGCAACTTCCTCTCCAGCCAGGGCTGCTACCGCCCACCTCACCATTCCCACCTCTCCTGGCCATTCCCGATGGGTGTTCTCCCCTGTGCTCACCAGTGGTGAATCTGATCCTCCTTGGCATGCCAGTCTGGCTGCTTGGTCTGCAAGTGCCCTGAAACCCCTTCAGGGCTCCAGCAAACTCATCACAGAGCCCAGGGCTGCTTGCAGAGCATGTCCTGAGTGATTTGGATCCTGGGTCTAGTTCATAATTCCCTCTTAATATCCCTTTCCCAGTAGGTAAGATCTTGCTTCTCTCAACCCTTGATATTTCTTATCAACATTCTTATAAACATTCAAGTAGGTGACAACTTACTCAGTTTCCTGAGGTAACGACTGTGTCTGTGCTATGGCCACTGGCTGTGTTTGTACTGCATTAAATAGGCACCATCCTCAGAGGAGGATTAGTGATCAAAATCACTCTCTCTCCGGAGTGGTCCCTATAGTAGTTTTGTTCCCAGCCAATTTATGTCCACCCAGTTTGTGCCCACGTCCAGGCTGGGCCTTAGCCTTTGCTGCTGGGCCTGTCACATGGGGCAGGTGGCACACAGTCATTCTTCAGGAAGGTGCAAAAGTTCAATAGCATGGAGGAGGGAATTTCTGTGCCAGTTGGTCCTTGTAGTGGAAAATGCACTCAGATGCATTTGCTTCATAGTCACAGATGATGTGGTTAATGTCCACAATAGACACAAAGCTCTAGCTGTGGAGGAGTGACCAGAGCACAATGTGGGTGATGATTCATCTACATCAGAGGAAGAGCCAAGACCAGAATGACATACCTCGATATTGTTACAACGGCCACAAGGAAGGAAAAATGAGTGATAGATGCAGGAGACTCCCGGCTGAGGGGAATAGATGGTCCAATATGTCAAGCAGACCCTACTCATGGGGAAGTCTGCACCCTCCCAGGAGCCTGGGTTAGGGATATCGCTAGGAAACTCCCCAGTCTAGTACAGCCCTTAGATTGCTACCTGTTACTGCTGTTCCATGTTGGAGGTGACGAAGCTGCAGTGCAAGGCTGGTCAAAAGAGATTTCAGGGCCTTGGGGTAGCTAGTGAGGGAATCTGGGGCCCAGGTAATTTTTTCCTTTCTCCTTCTAGTTGCAGGCAGTGACATTGGAAGGCACAGACAGACCCAGTCTACTAATACATGACTCTGTGGCTGATGTCACCGTAATAACCTTGGGGGTTTTACAATAGGATGACCTACACAGCCACAGGTTTATAGGTATTAGATGGGAGCCACTGTTCTCAAAGGGGAACGAGGGTCTTTGCTCAGGAGCTTGCAGGGTTCGTTGATAGGTCTTTAAACCTATCAGTACTGGACCTGATGGTCACCAATGCAAATGAGTTCATTAGTGACATCAAGATAGGAGGCTGCCTGGGCTTCAGTGATCATGTACTGGTGGAGTTCAAGGTCCTGAGGGATATAGGACAGGTAAGGAGTATAGCCAAGACCCTAAATTTTAGGAAAGTGAAATTCCAGCTCTTCAAGGAGTTAGTCAGTAAGGCCCCTTGGGAAATGGTCCTCAGGACGAGGCAGCAGAACAGAGCTGGCAAATGTTTAAGGATGCTTTCCATAGAGCACAGGAGCAGGATGCAGGAAATTGGGCAGGGAAGGGAAGAGACCTGCTGGTCAAACAGAAGAGCAAGAGGGAACTGCACAGGCAGTGCAAAGAAGGACAAGGAACCTGAGAAGAGTATAGGGACGCTACCCTGTTGTGTAGGGGTGGGGTCAGGAAGGCCAAAGCGCAGCTGGAGCAGAACTTGACAAGGGAAGACTAACAAGGGCTTCTACAGGTATGTCAACCAGAAAAGGAAGGTTAAAGAAAGTGTAACCCCACTGATGAATTAAATTGGTGACCTTGTATCAACAGGCAAGGAGACGGCTGAGGTACTCAACAACTTTTTTGCCTCAGTCTTCACTGACAAACTGCTCACCTCACCCCTTCTGGGTCAATGGACAACAAGAAGGGGGCCAGGGGTGGTAAAGCCCCACACGCTGTAGGGAAGGATCAGGTTCGTGACCACCTGGTGAACTTGAACATACATAAGTTTATGGGACCTGACAAGATGCATCTCAGAGTCCTGAGAGAATTAGCTGATGTGGTTGCCAGTCCTCTCTCTATGATATTTGAAAAGTCATGGCAGTCAGGGGAAGTCCCTGGTGACTGGAAGAAGGGCAACATTGTCCCCATTTTTAAAAAGGGTAAAAAAGATGACCCTGGGAACTACCAACCTGTCAGCCTCACCTCAGTGCCTGGGAAGATCATGGAACAGATCCTCCTAGAAGCTATGCTAAAACACATGGACATCAGGGAGGTGATGCAAAGCAGCCAGCATGGATTCACCAAGGGCAATTCCTGCCAGTGGCTTTCTCTAATGGGGTAACCACCACAATGGACATGGGAAAAACAATGGATGTGATCTGGATTTCTGTAAGGTCTTTGACGCAGTCCCTCCCAACATTCTTCTCTCTGAGTTGCAAAGATATGGATTTGATGGGTGGACTGTTCAGTGGATAAGAAATGCTTTGGATGGTTGCATTCAGAGAGTAGTGGTCAAAAGCTTGATGTCCAGATGGAGAACTGTGACAAGTGGTGTCCCTCAGGACCCATACTGGGACCCATACTGTTTAATATCTTCATCAGTCACATGGACCGTGAGATCAAGTGCACCCTCAGCAGGTTTGTAAATGACACCAAGCTGAGTGGTGCAGTTCTCACACCAGAAGGATGGGATGTCATCCCAGAGAGACCTGGACAGGCTGGAGAAGTGGGCCTGTGTGAACCTCATGAGGTTCAACAAGTCCAAGTGCCAGGTCCTACACCTGGGTCGGGGCAATCCCCAATTTCAATACAGGGTGGGGGACGATGTGATTGAGAGCAGCCCTGTAGAGAAGGACTTGAGGGTGCTGATTGATGAGAAGCCCCACATGAGCAGGCAATGTGCACTCGCAGCCCACAAGGCCAATCATATCCTGGACTGCATCAAAAGAAGCGTGTCCAGCAGGCCGAGGGAGGTGATTCTGCCCTTCTATTCCTCTCTTGTGAGATCTCATCTGGAGTACTGTGGCTAGGTCTAGAATTTCCAACATAAGAAGAGTATCGAACTGTTGAAATGGGTCCAGGGGAGGGCCGTGAAGATGATCAGAGGGCTGGAGCACCTTCCATATGAGGACAGGCTGAGAGAGTCAGGGTTGTTCAGCCTGGAGAAGAGGAGGCTCTGAGGTGACCTTACAGTGCCCTTCAAGTACTTAAAGGAGGCCCACAAGAAATCTATGGAGGGACTTGACTAAAGCAAAGGAAGTGAGGAGGATGGCTAGAGGGAAGGGTAAAGAAAAACCTTTAGTCTATAGAGAAACAGCCATCTGTCTAGAGGGACTCTATTATGATTCTATACAGAGGCTTCTTTCCCCTGTGTGTGGTTTCAATGTTGATTTAATATTATTCCTCAGTACACACACTTCCTACTGCCTGGTTCAGTTTGATAGCTTTTATAGTTTGAGGTTTCCGCATCTTTAAAATAAATGGATTGTAAAGATGAATATCCAGGGCTACACCTCTTCTGCTCTGCTATTTCTCCAGAATGAGTAAATTGTTATCCAGTTGTGAGATTATTATTATATTACTAACCCTCTCAATGAGAGAACAACACGATCCACTTTTCTAATGCTGTATTTTGCGTAAAATCTGTTTTCTAAATCCTCCCTTGCCTGAAGCGAGCACTGTGCGCTGCTCAATGCCACCACAGCTTCCTGGCCACCCCAGCTCCACATGCAGCACAACCTCTGCCATTCAGTGCTGCCAAGTGTTCCATATTTTGCTCTGCAAGAGAGAAGTGATGTCCAGATGCTCTCATCATAGAACTTCAGTGTTGAAAGAGGTAAAAAGCAAAGGAGACTTCTGAGTGAAGTTTTCTCCCGGTGCTTATGTGTTTGTTGAATTCAACCTTTATATTTTTGGCCTTGGAGGATAATGTCAGTGAGGTTTGAGAGAGCCAGGTGAGCATTTACCTGTATCTTGCCAGCAGCTTTTCAAGCACATTTGATTGTGTTTATTACTCCTTTATTAGACATGGACTGCTTTCCACTTTCCCTGGATTTCCCAGTCCAATCAGGCTTCCCATGCCTCTGCTTTGGGGCAGCAGCCTCCTCCTGTCCCTGGGGACATAGTCAGCCATGTGGCCAGTGGGACGCAACTAAACTTCACTCTTGCTGCATGCTGGAAATGCAGCTCATTTACCAGATGCTGAGCAGAGGTAGGCTGTGTCACTTGATAGCAGGCAAAATCTGTCACACTGGGATTCTTCACGCTGGAGTCCTCACTTAAATGTCTCCACAGACTCACTTGTAACCCCAGGCAAATCATTTAATGTCAGTGGCTGACCCAGTCAAATGAACGTGACCACGACTATGATGTCTTGGCAGGGTCTTTGATGGAAGCCATTGCATGGTAAGCTTTGATATTATTTGCAGCTTTACATCAAAGCCCTGCAGTCACCAGGATATTGCCTGGGCTGTTCTGCACTGTGGGGTTTGGTGAAACAGGATCCCAGGTTTTAGCAAAGCAGGACATGGGCATGACTGCATGGAAGTGCAAAGCTTTTCCCTTTCACTTGCCAACAGAAGTTGCTGTGTTCATATTGCTCCAAATTATACAGGGGATCCAGGAATACTAGCATTAAGGCATTTTTTTGGAGTCATTGAATGTGTTTTAATCCTTTTTAGCCTTGAGCAGTTGTATTCCAGTGAATTCACAGAAGTATAGGCATAATTGACGATCTGGCCTGCGCAGCCTGAAGTGCATTTATAGCTACACAACTGCTCTCACTAGTTAACAAGAAGATGCCTTTCTAAAGGAAAGTTCAACAAGAAGAAAAATTTCTTTCACAGAACTGAACATAAGTTTTTCTTCCAAGCATCATCAGATAAAAGCAAAAACTTTCTTAAATTTCTTGTCCCACTAAGCATCTGGCTCTAATGTACAATGCCCTGACTTTGTTCATTTTTAACCAAAATATGCTCCTGTTTTAAAATACAGTTGTTTCATCTGGTAATAAAAGCCTATTCAACCATTTGCATGTTTCATCAGTGTTAGCATTCATCGTTCTGTACCATATTATGTGTTTTGCTTCAGTCTTTCCACTGAAGACTCAGTGTTGTCTATATGCTGCTGCTTAGTGGGACATTACTCCCTATTCCTTACTACCTGAAGTTATTTATCTAATTCTACTTAGGGGACATTTTGATCAAGATTTCGCAGAGAGATAAATCTGTCCATGCAGACAATGCAGTGACAGGCTTTTCTCCCAGTCATTTCCGAAATCCCCCACCCCACCAGCTGCAAAGACTTTTGATAGCTGCCTCTCAGGCATCTGGTACCAATGGAAGAGGAAACATTGTGCAACATTCTCATTAGATCAGGCATTGGTCTTGAGAATTGCTGGGTAATTGGATGTTTTCTCCTGTCTATTTAACCACATTATTCCTGAAACTGCTTTTCCTCTAATCGATAAGACTCCATAAAATTGTTTAAACGTATTAAGAAAAATGTGATTTACTCCAGGAATCTTTATTGCTTTTCATTATAAGCCACTGAATCTAATATACAAAGAATGTAATTTTAATTATAAGTGGACAAAAGGAAGATCTACGTATCATTCCCACTAAGAAACTATCAGCAATACACACTTTCTCCACTTCATGCAGTTACGTAAATTAATCAGGTTTGGTGTTTGTAATGGGAGCAGTGGCTAACAATACTACCCTCAAGAGAAGTTGAGATCAGATGAATTTACTAGGTATTGTGTAATCTGTTCTCAGCTATTTTTTCCTCTCTGAGGAAACTTATGAGACAGATGACAGACAAAATGTGAGCAGAAAGTTCACATGATGGGTGGTTGATCTCCCTGTTTAATCTCAAACCAGTTTCAGGCTGGGTGCTGCCCCCTGGAAGCTCATCAGATAGCAGAGAATGGTGCTGTTCATTTCCACTTGGAAATGGTGCATGAGTAGATGTTATTTTACAAAGTTTTTGTGTCATTCACAACTATTTTGTACTTCATTGCCATTTCAAATCCTGGGCAGACAAGTTTCAAAGGAAGAAAAGAGAAAATTAAATATAAGTTGGTGTCCTAGGGCAACAGCTCCCCTTCAGCTGTGTTCTTCCCCATTAAGTGGACCCTTAACAGTTTTTATACAGGTGAACTTGACTTTTTGTATACAAGCAAAATAGCAAAATAAAACCTTTCCTATACCCTGCAGAATCCAAAGAGTCTCTGTTACTGCAGCCCTCCTTAGAAATGTCATTTAAAATATTTGAAACATAGAGAAGACATATTGAAGAGTGAATATTGTGTTACTTTGTTATATGAAGTACTTTCCAGCCTTGACTATGAGAGTCATTTTCTGCCTGTGGAGGAAGGGGTGTGCTGAGGTGAGCAAGGGAAAAAGGAGGCCCAGCAGCAGAGCAATACACAAGGTAATGCTGGGAATACAGAATTGGGAGCACAGGGATGCAGGAGTTCAGGGCCTGAGTGATGAAGCAGTACCTGTGCACCATGGCTGCGGGAGCAGTCCCATGTGCTCAGGGCTCTGCTGCATGAAGGTGATAAGCAGAGTGATTCTTCGATGTCTGTCATGGTGTGGCTTGGGGTGGAACATGGGGCAAGGTGCCTCCTCACCATCACATCAGAAGCAGTCCCGAGCGTGTCCTGGAGCAGAAGGGTGGCCGTCAGGACATTTAAGTGCCAACAGCCTGTCTGCTCTGGTAGGATCAGACAGTGCCTGATCATAGTCTCTCCTGTAACAGTCCCTCTGTGAGTCTCTGCCAATCCAGGAGCCTTGAGGACTGACTCCAAGTGGTCCAGGAGTGCAAGACCAGCTGACACGAAAAGCCATACACCTGTTTTAGAAAATCCTTTCCTCCCTCTTCCTGTGCATCAGTTCAGTCAACAATGAAATGTAGATGTCACCCCATAATCTTTGTAAACTGGTCAGAGGTCTTTAGGTGAAAAAACTTTGCGATATTAATAAGTTGTTTTGTTCCCTGTAGGAAATAAGGGGATCATATCAAGGAAGAAAAACTTTATAGAAAGCGTGAATTGCTTCATCAATACTGAACAGAAACTGAGCGCATGATTCACTTTCCAAGAAAACAGAAAACTTGCCATTTCACCAGACAACAATTCTGATAATTCTCATGGCCCCAAGGTTAAGCCCAACCAGCTGTGAATTTTATTGAGTTACTTGTACATCTTAATTTCAATTAAATTTTTGCAATAATTGTATTGTTGCTCCCGTTGCTCTCTGATGCTTGAATTGACAGAGCTGGTCAGCTCTCCAAACCTGTCTGCAGCATCCTGGAACTCACCCATCTGCCTGTATAACCCTCTGCTCAAATTCCTACCACTCCATTACTGTTGGGTGGTGGTGGGAGATTGCCCGCTGCAGATGAAGACAGAAATATTGTGAACAAGTTTACTTAACGTTACTGCCCTTGGCACTCATCTTGATGATCCTTTGTGCCAGAAAGACTCTGTCCACTGTAAAAAATGCACTTAGTTTTTAGGATAATGTTTCTCTTCTAGAGGAAGGCAGGACAGGAGGAGACCTCCTGACTTATCAAGTCTACTGTGGGTATCTATGTCATATAAACCCGTTTCATGGAGTATTCAAACTCCTTTTTCACATAAGCTAGGCCATTTGTCTTGTGATCTTCAGAGAAGGCTATTCCACAGACTTCACTGCTCCAGTGGTTAGAGATTTGCTTCTCATTCCCAGCCAAAATTTATTCATGGCTAGTTTATACCCATTTGTTCTTGTGCCAGCATTGTCCTTCTGTTTAAATAGCTTTTTTCCTTCCCTAGTGTTTACCCCCTCTGATGTATTTATAGACTATAACCATATACCCTCTTGGCCTTTCTTTAGCTAGGCTAAACAGCTGAGTGCCTCTGGTCTCCTCTGAGAGTACAGGTTTTCCATTCCCTTATTTGGTTTAACAGCCCGGCTGTGCAGTCACTCTGGGCCAAAATCCTTTCTCCTGACCATGCTTCTCTAGCCATATGCTGCAGTAGTCCAGGTGAGTCCTTATACACCAAACCTTTGTACAACCAGATGTGTTTTCATCAACAGCATTGGTACTTCCCTGGACTCACCAGATCAATCTCAGCAGGTTTATTAGGAAGCATCATCTGTCTCCTGCAGGTCACATCATATTGGTGTTTTACAGTTATATGTCTTCAGCTTTTTCTCCCACTCCATCATTTCTAGTTAAAAGCATTAATGCTTCTTAGTGATCCCTCAGAAACCATGCTTTGTCATAGGGGATTTCATCCCATTGGACTATTCCACTGCTAAAATCATTCCATTCTTCTTGTGTGGTAGCCTGGCTGTCCAGCTGACAGTGCTTCCCACTTCGGCATCATCAGCAACTGCACTGCTTTGAAATCATGCGTCATGGTCATTAGTGAAAATCTTAAGCAAGATCTATGCCAAGACTCACCTTTGAAGAATCCTTCCCCTTGAAGAATCACTTTCCACCTGAGATTTCCCCTTTCATTTCAACCCATGTATCTTAAAGATAAAAAATATCTCTGACGGTCCAGCACATCATCCTGCCAGGGATCATTTAATTTGATTTTGCTTAAGTGTTTAGAATTAACCTTTCTATACACTTATATCTATCAATTAGAAACAAAAGCTTATGTGCCAGTTTGGAAGCCACTGCAGGCAGACTTTCTATGGGGTTTCCATATAAGGTCAGTTCTGCCAAGAAACTTCAACTCTAACCTCTAACATTTCTACAGCTTTGGTCTGAGATCTGTCTTCAGCAGGACTTGCCAATTCTAGTGCTCATGTCCAGGGTGTTAGCAGACGTGTTTTGCTCTGCTTCATTCTCCCAGCGGATTGTGAAGCCAAGTTCATGATTCGAATGACTAAACTCATTATTCAGGCTTAGTACACTTTTTTATGGGAATTTGGAATGGGGTGAAAATTCTTTTGTGCTCTGGCCTGTGTTGGTCAAATCTTGGCCTGCAGAGGAATAGCAAAAATGATATTTGTACCCTTTACATTCTAAATGAGTGAGACTATAAATATCTTATAGTCCTAAAAGAACATTCCTGCTAGTTCTTCGATTAAGACTGCAAGACTTCTCTCTCAACATCTCCCTCTGATTCTCCACAAAGATCTGACTGTCTTCCTTTCTTCTTTGTGCCAATGGGTTTAGAAACTTCTGGAGGAGTTGGTGTGCCATCCCACAAACTGAAGAACAGGGATACTTGTCTTTCAGACTCAAATAAAGCAAGAGAGGAGACATTACTGAGTATTTGGCTGACCTTTTGATGACAGGAAAAGCAGTTCTTGTACTCCTCTCCTTGAACAGTTCAGGTTTTTGATACCTCTCAGTGTTATCAGCTAGTTCTTCTGAATGTATTGTACAGATGAGAACAGAATTACTCTCCCTTTAAAAAAAACGGGGAAAAAGCCTTCAGAAATATCAAAGCAGTCTAGTTAGGCCTGCTCCTTGCATTATAGTTTTACTTTTTTAGTTGATATTAAAATCTTCTCTGATCTGAAGAATTAAGCTTTCATCTTTGCATGCTGAGGGCTGGCTGACAAGTCTTTGTGCTTACATTCGAGGTGATCTAAAGCAAGGACCAGACCTATGACATTCCAGACTTCATCTTACTCACTTGTTGGACAGTTATCCTGGCCGCAGCTCTAAGAACAATTGATATGAGTATTTGTCTGCTGAACTGAGCGAGGAGGCACAAAAGCCTTTAATTTGGCATGAGGTTGCATTTTCCAGATCTTTTTACTAAAAGGAGGGAACTCCACAACAATAATAAATGATATAATTCAATTTGACACTGGATGTTGAGCAAACTGAGACCGTGTTCTCCTCCAGCAGTTTTGTGAAAGTAGCCTCCAGTGTTTCTGTTTCTGCCTGAAATAAGCCCATGAATTTTGGGCTTCCTGAGTCACTCTCCAGACTCCAGCAATGGTAGTGAATAGATTTCCATAGGTTGCATGGAGACAGATGAATTTATGTTTCTGAACCTCTAGTTAGATGCCCTCTACTTTGTATAGATAAGTAATGTGGGGAATTTGTTACTAAAATGTTCATCTCCTAAGTTACTGTGAAAGCATAAAACTTGGTAAAGGTTGTTTCCATATTCAAAGCATTTAATGTGTACTTGCACAAATACTCTGACCCAGTCCAGTCCCTTTGCTCAGTTCAGGCAACAACGGGGGCTCTGATTGTGACTTTTCAGTGGAAGATCCCTTGCACGAAGGAAGCTAGCTCCCTGCTGACCTGAACCCAGCAGAGGGAACAATTTTGCTGGCCTATGCCTCTCCTATCAATACAGGACACAGCCTGAAGACGAACAGAGCCAGGCAGCTGGGTCTCCAGTGCACACAGAACACTTGGTGTCAGCCGGGGATATCTCTGGGAGCTGCAGATCCCAAGCCACCGCACTGGCTGTTGCAGAGTAGTCGGTGTGCAACCAGGTGCCTGGAGCCAGGTCTCTCCTCTCCTCTCCTCTCCTCTCCTCTCCTCTCCTCTCCTCTCCTCTCCTCTCCTCTCCTCTCCTCTCCTCTCCTCTCCTCTCCTCTCCTCTCCTCTCCTCTCCTCTCCTCTCCTCTCCTCTCCTCTCCTCTCCTCTCCTCTCCTCTCCTCTCCTCTCCTCTCCTCTCCTCTCCTCTCCTCTCCTCTCCTCTCCTCTCCTCTCCTCTCCTCGCCTCTCCTCGCCTCTCCTCGCCTCTCCTCGCCTCTCCTCGCCTCTCCTCGCCTCGCCTCGCCTCGCCTCGCCTCTCCTCGCCTCGCCTCTCCTCGCCTCTCCTCGCCTCTCCTCGCCTCTCCTCGCCTCTCCTCTCCTCGCCTCTCCTCTCCTCGCCTCGCCTCTCCTCGCCTCGCCTCGCCTCGCCTCGCCTCGCCTCGCCTCGCCTCTCCTCGCCTCTCCTCTCCTCTCCTCTCCTCTCCTCGCCTCTCCTCGCCTCGCCTCGCCTCGCCTCGCCTCTCCTCGCCTCTCCTCGCCTCTCCTCTCCTCTCCTCGCCTCGCCTCTCCTCGCCTCGCCTCTCCTCGCCTCTCCTCGCCTCTCCTCGCCTCGCCTCTCCTCTCCTCGCCTCGCCTCGCCTCGCCTCTCCTCGCCTCTCCTCGCCTCCCCTCGCCTCGCCTCGCCTCGCCTCCCCTCGCCTCGCCTCCCCTCGCCTCGCCTCCCCTCGCCTCGCCTCCCCTCCCCTCCCCTCCCCTCCTCTCCTCTCCTCCTGGAGCATCATCTGGTGCTGAGAAAACTTGGACGTAGAAAACATTCAAACCAAAAGCATAGGGAAGGGACTGTACCAGCCTGCTTTTCAAAGGGAAGACTGGATTCTTTGTGTCTGGCAATTGAGATGTGGGCAGTCACTTTATTGACAGAATTAGTTCATATTACAGTCCATCATGTGTACAGATAATGTACTCTGAGATTAAGCTACTGTAGTAATAAATTTGCTAATCTAATTTTAAAAGATAAAAGCTCCATTGAAGTGAGGCTTCATGGTACACTCCACTCCATTTGATTTCCAATGCTCCAGAGGATCTGACGAGAAAGCCCTCCCTGAGGTAGCTTCAGAAAGTCACAAGCACCACCAGTGCAGCCCCTGGACTTTTTACTGGTCTGGAAAGAGAGGTAGTTTCTGAGTAGTGCTGATTGATTCCCAGTAAGTGGGAAGATGCTGATTCCCACAGGCTATTGCAGCTCAGCAACAAGAACTGGCACCAGAAGGAGGAAAGAGACTGCAGCTTGAGGCATGATGACGCTGGACAGATATCTCACTGGGTCTTTGTACCTGTTTTGAAGTTAGGGATAGCTGAACACACTGGGCATCACACAAGGTCAGATGGTGTCTGGCATTGCTCAATACTTGTAGGCTTCCTGTGGCAGCAATTTATGCATAGATACTGCAGCTGGCAAGGAAACCTCAAGCTGGATGGCAGCTTAGACCTCTACAAAGGAACCATTAAAATTGTCCATCTCTGCAGCCTCAGAGACAGGAATGACTACTGAGCTGCGGCTGAGACCCTAAGAAAGAGGTGGCTGCACATGCATGTGGCATTTGTGCAAAAAGGCAGTCAAGTGTTTTGTGTGTGTCCCAAAGACATCAATAAGTCTTAGCAAGTCACTGATTTTCACTAATTTTTGCATTCATGGTGACACCAGAGTTTCTTATGCAACTCAACTGAATTAAGTTCTTCATCTGGCCACACTGCAAGGATGACATTTTTAGAAAACACAGACACAAAGGCCATGGAGTTTGCAAGCTACACCACAGTTCCCCAAGCATTTTGTTGCATTCATATTTGAAAAGGCAGTATGTACACTGTTGGCTGTAGTAGTGTGCTCAGAAAGTGTTAGTTTAGCCAGTAGCCAGGGTTAATACTAGTCCTAAGTGTGAATGTCAGACAAGATCTTCAGGAAGCTTTCAAAAATACTGGTTGGTGGTTTCTGTGGGGCTCACCAGGGCCAGCTCCCCAGACCTTCCTTTCCTTGATTATTTTCAAATTTTCTAGGCATTTCACCATGTGCACATTTCAAAGAGGAGTACCTGCATTTTTTTACGAACCAAGGCTGATATTAGGCAGTTGGGTAGAAAAATGTTTTTTGCCTGGACTCTTTGGCCAATATGCACATTGATTATGAGCTTCTGTCTGAACAAGTTATCACACAGGTGCATAAAACACTGCACTCAAAGAAGCCCTTTCCTTCACTGCTGGCTCTTGATGCAAGTGATTTCAGTCATCCTGCACGGCCCCTGGAGCTGGTAGTCAGCTCTGAGTGCAGCATATCTGTATTATCTTGCAGCACTTGAACCCCACCGTGTTCTTATAAATAATAGTTTTTCACAATAAAAGTGAAACATGCACAAGAGGAAATCATAAAAGAAGGACTAGCACACATGCAAGGCTTTGATTGCACACTTCCAGCTCTGGGAAGGCAATGAGCAATCTTGATGTTGAATTGTAACTCCAAGTATTTCATCTCTCCTAAGGTAGTGTCTGTTACTATGGCCACAGTGTTCAGAATTTTACGGCTGTTTTACAGTCATTAAAAGGAGTGAAAGACCAGATGTTTAATTACAGTCTCCTTATTCCATTCACTAAGCTACAGCTGACATTTTGTGAGTCTTTAGGGAAAAAAAAAAAGCACAATATTTTTATTATTATTTTCCTAGAGAAAAATAGCAGAAGGTAATTAATATATGCCAGCATGCATTTGGTCTACAACTTCTAAGTAGAGGTGGGGAAAACAGTTTCTTTATGTCTTAAAGACTGAATATTAGATTGGTATTAGCAGCAGTTAGGGGTAAGTGAAAACTGTGCTGTGGAAAATAGACCAGGAGTTTCCAGTTCTTGTCCGGGCCACCAATGGCCCTAAAGGACTAAGAGCATCCTTCAAACCCTCTGGTTTCCACCCAAAGAAACACTGTTGAGTCAAGGTCCCTCTCTCCATGAATTTGTACATCACCAGTAGAGTCCTGCATGGGCCTGTAGGAGCTTCTGGTGAGCTGCCCAGGTGCTGTGATTGTAGATACACTCTCAGCGTTCCCGATGTGCAGACAAGCCTCTGGGTTTGATTAAAAATAAGACCTCACAATCACGCAGGATATTGCTCAGTCAACAGTACTGCAGTGTATGCAGTCCCCTAGGTCTCTCGTGGACTGTTCTTGCCCTGTTCCTCTTTACTTTGACGATGTCACTGCATGTGTCACAGTATAGAAGATGTGTTCATTAAAGGTTTATGGACAGAGAAAACCAAATATGGGATTGTCTAAATTTAACATTTTGTCTCTAAATGGTGGTGACCCCAGCATGTCATGGGAGCCTTGGCATCTCCCTGTGCATGCTTCCCCACTAGACTCCCTCAGACCAAAGGAACAACTAGTTTTTGGATCATAAGAAAGATCAAGTATGAGGTAGGCAGTGAGTCCCACTGAGACTCGTATGTAATTTGGTTTATCCTGAAAAATGTGATAAGAAGACAACCTCTGATGTCTGCACACTTCTAGGGACAAATGGCTGTTTGGCTTGAGCATAGTTGGATGGAGGGACCCTACTTCTCATTTTGCTCTTATTTTCAATGTCTAAACCTATTTAGATCTGTGTCTTGTTGTTCTGTGACTGAGCCCTTCACCAAAGACTGCCTTGATGGGCTGAAGTGTTGGGAAGGTGAAAGCCCTAGAGGAGTGTCTCCCAAGATGTGAATTCAGATCTGCATATTAAGGCTGCTCTCCCATTCCCTTCTAAAGACAGTTGCTCTAGGTCAACGCTATTTAACTCCCTCTTTAGTATTTTCTTGACTTGGAGCTGCTAAGTATCACATTTATGATGAATTACAAGATTTCATTGTTTTGCTGCTGTGGTTCGGCTCCTCTTGGTGTTGAGTTTTGCTCTAGCTAGTACTGCTGCTGACTTGGAGCTATTCATGTACTAAGCTGACCATAATCTCAGCAGCAATTATGCTGATGAGCACTGATTTAAAGATTTTGCAGACCAGGGCAAAGGGCAGTGTTGTCTTTCCCTCAAAAGCAGAGCACAGGCTATGGAAGGATATCCAGCATGGGATTCTCACTGAAATCCCAAATGGAAATGGAGATGCCAAAAGAGGGAGTTTAGGTCAAGGTCAATCGCTGCAGAAAGTCCCACAATGAGAGATGTGGTCAGTGTATAGCAGCTTCTCACAATGCCTGCTACTATCTAAATCCCTGCTTACAGCATCCCTGCTGCACAGCCGCCTCTGGGCAGTCAAGGGAATAGCTGATTGACAAAGGACATGCCTCTCAGCCATGGCAGGGAGATGGCATGAGACCCTTCTCTTTTGACTCTGCAAAAGTCTGTCATGTTTTTACCTTTATTTTTGGCTATGGAATTATTTTGCTAAGTTGCAATCCATTTTGTTACTGTAAAAGCTGCTTTTGCCTATGCAGTCTACGTGATTGAATGTGTCCCCTCTTATTATTTCGCATCTACCATGCACTACGCACTATCCAAAACTCCCATTTTCCTACGCTTTTTGCTATTCACCTGTTTATGAGAGGCAGTGTCATTTCCCCAGTTAGTCCAGGTGATAGAAGGCTTTGGGCTATAGGAACTGATTCTTTCTACAACAGTGGTATACAGCTACGGACTGGTCCAAAATAACTTTGTGAAAGCTGAATACCATGCTACCTAACCTGTCTGAGCTGGTATAGGACAAAAATAATGCTGTCTACATAGAGCAGAAACATAACCTCTCTGGAGCAGGAGAGGAAGCAGAAGAGGGTCCATTCAATGACCAGCAAGATTTTAGGTGATCCCTTACTTAAGGCACATTTTTAGTTTGCTGTCATGGAAGAGAAGCAAGTGCCCAGCTTTCAGCATCTGCTTCATGCTCCGTGCAAGTCTGATTACATCTCTGACTGCAGCAGTAAAACAGACCTGCAGTGCCAAGGTCACATGAAAGTGCGGTCAGTTCTGTGCAAAGCAGCTCTGATGGCTGACCTCAGATCTGTCCCATACAGAAGAGCTGAAGGACCCATTTGAATTTCTTCTCAAGGCACTCACAGTTCAGTCTGGCATCTCACCTCTGCAGCTTGCTCCTCACTCTGGTTTGTACTAATCTATCTGGTAACATAAACAGGGAGTCTCTTGTTTGCTTCTCTTGAAAGTGTGTCCATCTTTCTATATTTTTTAAGCTAATGTTATGTATATACACATGCACACACACATATATATCATGTATATGTATTTTTTTTCTTCTAGCTTGCATCTCTTTTCATATAATAAGAGCATATACACTAATGCAATGAAACGTGTCTTTCCTTTCTGCTTCATTTTTGCAACACCCCTTGGAAACTCATTGCAGAAATTCAAGAGTGCAATCTGTTTGTGAATGAGGAATATTACTTCAGAGAGGGGGATTTTACTTCTAATGCAAAAGCTGTGCAACCCTAAGCTTTTTATTCATTGCTTCTTCAAATGTAGAGTCTTTTCTTGCAAACTGGTGGAAACTCCCCTGCATCACAACTGTCCCCCAAACACTTTGAGTATTTCTGTGTGCGAGTGTATAGAGGGACTTATGTGCAATACTATCTCATGAAAAGAAGTTTTGCACATTTACTTCCGTACGAGCCTGGGAATATATCAAGAAATACCTGTAAAGCTTCCTTTTTTGAACGATCCAATCTATATGTCTTTCTCAGAAATAATAAGGTGCATCCAGACATCCCTGTTCTGTCGTGATTACAATGCACCTTTCAGGAAGGTCTCTGTTTCTAGATCATGTCACCAAGGAGCCAAAGTTCCCTCTGTGAATTAGATATTCTAGACATTTTTCAGTAAAATTTTAAGTAAATATGCTTTTGTTATGAACTAGCTTTGTAAGTGAATGGGTTCAGAATATATAAAAGCTGCAGAACTCCCAGATAAAAAATGTGATTTCCCATGTGGCCATTCAATAGAGACGAGAATGGTAATCTGCTGAGACAAGCTTCTGCGGGAAAAAGATCAACAGAATAATGCTTCTTTTGTTTGAGACAACTTTCAAAGTTCATGTCCTGTATTTTTTAGGAAACAACATACTGTTGAGTTTCATGGCGAATGAATTATTTGCTTTGGTTTAATTTGGGTGCTAGATCTGGCAACAGTGTTGGAAAAAACGGTCTGTGCTTTGTGCATAATGTGTGTATATGCAATGCAAAAAGATTATACAAATTTAAACAAACTGTTCTTTCACCTCTATGACCATTAGTATGTTGGTAATTCAGAGGTATTTATTGAATGACTCAGAAATGAGTGATGGAATCATCCTAGCATTCTATCAAACCACTATCGAATGTCAGATTTTTTGTTCTCCAAATTGTAGCTTTTCCTATCTTGTCTCCAGTCCAGCTACTGCATACAGAGGCTACTTTCTTTGACCATCATCTCCAGCATATTCTGAAGAACAAATAATTTAATGATAAACCTGAGCTGCTAATCTCTCCTGATTATCCGTGTATGCTTTGGACCCACTTTAAAGTTGTGTCTAAAAGGACAGATTTTTATGTAATAAATAGTAAAAACTGGATTCTAAGTGAAATGTGTAAAATACTAGAATGCCCATGCTCATGATTCCAAGGGGAGCTGGACAGCCCATGCACCACTCACTGTGAAGTCCCATATGCAGCCATGTGCAGGAGCATTGGAGGTATCTTCTCCAGTTGCTACTACATTTTTAGCCCAGGTAGTCCAGTTCTGCCTTCTACCTTGGGGCAGAAATAAAAAAGCCCCCTGCATGTGTGCATAGGTGAACAACTCAAATCACTTAGCTGGTAAGATGCTGGCAAAACTGAGCATGTGCTTGGCTGTAAGGTGTTTGTGTTTAGACCTGTTATAGCATTCATGAGTCGCCTTCTCCATTTCTTCATCCTTTATTGTCAGCAATGAAAAATTAGACAAGTAAATACAAATCTGCACAGCTACACCTGCCTATGTAGTGTGAAGCAGGTGTGGTCACTGTGATGTTTTAAGAGTATAAGAGATTTGAAAGAGAGAGAATATTTTTATTAGATTAGTTTATATACTGTGAAAAAGGAGAATGCACCTTTGATGTATACTGGTGAGTGCTGCAGGCTGGAATCAACATGGAGAAATCATTGAAGAATTACAGCCTGGGCTGGAATGAGGTCACACCTGGAAATACGTTTTTCCCTGAGGTTTTCCACTTGCTTCCAAGTAGCCTCCAGCCTCATCCAGTATATCAGCAGCAGTCAATTGTCCCAAGAATCAAGAAATATCAGGTGAAATCAGGCCTTGCCAAAGCACCCCAAGGTGTTCAAAATCAGTGAGCTCCAGCCATAATACTCTCCAGATATGATACAGATTTTCTAATGCATAATCTGCCTCCTTTTAAATGGAGAAAATGAGACTGCATAAGGTCTGCAGGTCAGAATAAGCTCACACAGACAACAGAGAAGTAAACACATACATAATCGTGATTAGGAAATCTTCTTTTTTAAAATGGCCACTCT
Source organism: Phaenicophaeus curvirostris (assembly GCF_032191515.1). Lineage (NCBI taxonomy): Eukaryota > Metazoa > Chordata > Aves > Cuculiformes > Cuculidae > Phaenicophaeus > Phaenicophaeus curvirostris. Next base: position 77,518,110 of record NC_091394.1, on the reverse strand, counting down.
ATTGCTGACCTGTTCCTGAAGAGAAGGCCTGTACAAAATCTTTAAAATGAACTTGAGGTATCTAATACAGACTGTGATCCCAGGTTTGGCACAATTCCTAGACCACTGCAGCACACCTCTCACCATGCTTTTAGTAATCTGCTGTTTTTCAGGTGCTAGCTGCCCATCGCCCACTCCACAGAGGTTAATGACCATCTTACCCTCCCCTAATATCATTCCCTTCTCCAAAGATGCTAATTACCTTTTCTGTGCCAAGTTTCTAGTGCATTAAAAAATGATTAATTTACAGGCAACCTGTTTCTCTAGTGTTTTTAGCTTGAGGCTCACTGCTTTGTCTGACCCAGTAAGGTACTTGTGACGGTCCACTTATTTTGACCTCAAAATAAAAGATTTGTGAAGACCTTTCTTCAAGAATATGACTTCTTAACAGTGCTTTTTAACCATTCTTATGCAGTTCTTCATTCTTATGCAGTTCTTCTTTATATCCCTTTCACATGTAAAAGAGTATGGAGTTACACAAGCTTTGTGCCATTGATGACTACCTGCTGGTACCCTGCTACGGGGCAGCTAGTGGGTCCTTCAAGGGGTGCTAATATAGACCTTCAGTCAGAAGGCAAACCCACTATTGGATTTCAAGATGTATATCTAAGCAGTAAATGGAGAAGGGTACACAAAACTTGTTTGAAAGACTGCTTTTTATTTTTCCTGCATGAGCAACAAGGGAAATCTAAGTGGCGAGATTTGCCTTATTTCACAGCAGCTCCCCAACTTTCAACTTCGTGCCTGAGGTGGCTACAACAACTGTTGTGCCAGGTCTCCAGCAGATCCTGTGGCTGCCAGCATGGATCCTTACCTCTTGACCAATACAGGGTTCTTTACTGCTTGCTAGCCACATGCAAAACTGTTATGACTGAACCAGCCTCACGGGATCTGGATTCTCCTCCATGCACTCACATTCTGGGTCCCTCGTAGTCTCTGTTAGAGGCCCTAGTATGTCCATGTCCTTTGCTCCTTCGGAAGGACATGTAGATGCATGGCCAAGAAGACTACTTCCAGATTTCTGTGAGTTAGATCAGGATTTATATGGGGACAGGGAACTGGGGGCTCAGCCCAGGACACCCCCACAAAACACTGATGCACACTTCTTTCTGCATGTCTATAAAATTCAGAGTACAGGGATCCCATCGTTTAAATGAAGTACATGCAGCTGAACTTTAGCCTCTACTGCTTTGACTACAGCAGAAAACAAGGGTCTAAAAATAAAGAAATGTTTGCCTCTTGGAAATTTTCTAAGCAATTAATCTAAGAATTATTGATGTTTCTAATTTTGTCAGCACAGGGAGGACCATCAGTCACGCTTACAAATTGCTGATAACTCATAAAGTGGAATGGCTTTTTAATGAAGTTGCCAGAAGAAAGGTTTGCTGCCAAAATCAAGTATATTGCTCTATCCCACTCCTACTTCTTCATCATGGAAACTTCCAAGAAAATTCTGGCTTTCTTCCAAAGTTGTTGTGTGGGGTTTCTCCTTTTTAAAGTCAGAGGAATGACAAGATATGGTGATAGGAGGTTTCACAAATCAGTATGACATCACTGGAACTAGTTCCCATCTGATCACAAATGAATGAACAATGTGTGGGTTTGAACTCTGTTCATGATATGATGATGGCTCCATCTTTCATTTAGATTGAGATCAAACGAATCTTACCAAGCGCTGGGTGGTAAACTGCTTATAAGTGACTGTTTTATCATCCTACAGAGACTAATGTGAAAACATCCTTATTTTAATATAACTGAGTGACAGATTTTAAAGCACCTTGCAATGAAATATATACTGATTCTTCGTGAATTACTCCCTTTCCTAGAACACTCATTAAAATGCAATAAGTCTCCTGAGGAAAACCCTTCTTTTAATACAGAAAAATCAAGTAGATAATCAGTTTTATACATAAATTTGCATAGGTAGCCATTTCTTAATGTTTCTTGGAGGATTCCTTTGGCAATTCACAGGAGGATCCCTGTGTTTCTCACTGATTTAAGTGACTTTCCAGTGAAGTCATTAGAACAGTAAGATATGAGACTTGTTTTGTGGAACATGATGTGCTTTTATTATTGAATAAGTGATTTGTATAGTGATTTTATATGGCACTTTACTAACAGTGGGCTGATTCTTCAGTGTTCGTCCTGTTTCCAGGCAGTAGAGCTTCACTGGTTTTCATAACATTGATAGCAGAGGAGAGAATTAGGAAATATTTGATGCATGAAGTGAAAGGAAGCGTGGAGAGTCCAAGGAGTGGGCTGGGACTGAACTTACTGGTGGAGATGATGTGGAAGAGAGACTTGACAGCTGAAGACATTTTAAGGACACATTACAAGCTGTATGTAGCAACTACTGAGAAGGAGACATTTCGAGTACAACAAACAACTTTATTTTTTATAAGGCATGATACTGAGAATGCAAGAGATTAAGGTTACTGTAGAAAGAACGGGGCATATGTGGCATACAGAGCAAGAAAAGAAACTGGACGAATAATGCCAGAGTTCTCTATCAGTGAGATTATGATTATGTAAAAGCATATTTTGCTGAATGGATCTGAAATAATTGTCACCATGTAACTGGTGAATCTTCCATTAACTACAGGCAAAATATCTGGATTAGAGCCAGCATCTCACACAGTTGTGTACACTTCCACTCCATCTCATGTCTGGAAACTACGCTCTCTCAGAGAAGGAATAAGACCATAAAAATCTGAAATTCTAATCAAACATTGGTGATGATGTTGTTCAGAGTTCAGAAGCTGCTCTTAATAACAGCAGCACTGGTCCTCTACCATAAACACAAAAGCAGCAAGGTGAAAGTATGATGGATGATATGGTAATAATTTGCTAGAAACTGGATTCAGAGTAAGTCTTCCCTACCTATTCCTTCTGGATGATTTAATTAGAGAAGGAGAAACAGAGAGATTAAGCCATAGATGGTCTCCGTCCAAGGTTTCCAAACCCCGCTGCTTCAGTCATTGTTAGGATTTCATTGCTAGGATTCTGTTAACACACAGTGTGGGATATGCTGATACTTGGAAATGTTAATAGTAGAAACAGAAATAGAGAGGAAATAGAGAAAAAATAAGAGAAATTATACACAGACTTTTTAAAAGATAATAGAAAAAGTAAGAAAAATGTTTGTTCTAGGGAGCTAAGAAATAGTAGTGAAAAGTAAGAGATAAGGGGAAAAGAAAAATAAAACATCAAAGAAAGAACAAAGATTTACACAGTAACACAAGAAATAGAAGTCCTAGGGAAAAATGGTGAAAGGCACTAAAAGCCACATACAAGGAGTCTCAGAGAAGATGACATCTTGAGAACAGCAAAGAGGCAAAAGTAAACTGGCCTAAAGATGTAACAGGATCAGCATTTCTGTTTATTTACAGTCTCTAGGAAGCAGTGAAAAGTGCTGTTTTATTCCATGTTGGATAAAATCTGTTTTTCCTAAAGTTAAACTTTGGGAAGATGTTCTCTAGTTCTGCCACTTCTACTTTTGTACAAAAATAATACAAATTGTTTGTTGTCCACACAAGAAAAAAAATAGCTCATTTGTCTGAAAACTGTTATCTGATTAACTTTGTTTAGTTCCTTGGAGCATGTTAATAATGAAGGCAGAAATGCTGTTAACCCATTTATTTGTGAAGGAGTTTGTCTTAGTTGAATTTAAGTCTTTCAGTGATGGTAGAAAAATTTTCAAACCAATAATTCAGATTTTTCAGTCCAGATTCAGTCCTAGTTTTTATACAGTATTCCTCATTGCAGTTTGCATAATGCTGTGAACATGTAAATAATTTTTGTTGACTTCCTGTGAACAATTTAGGTTTTTTACTATAAGATAGGTGTCATTACAAAGGTTCCTTTGTACAACAGCATTGTTTATATGAGTGGCTACTACATACACTTAATAATAAGAACTGCTGGGATTTTACTTGTTGATAGCAAATAATAGTAAGAACATAAAGATTGTACAAGCATTTGTTTAAATGTGTGTGAAGGATGGACAGAGAAGCACAGCAAATTATTTTTGCACTTAATTTGTAAAATGTTTTTCTATGCCTCTCAAGGGAGTTTGCTTACCAACCTTTACCATGTTTTTCAAAGTCCTAAATTCATTCCTGTTGAGTAATTTCTAAAATCAGGCAGCACACTGTGTTATGCATGAAATAGCAGTCAGGAAAGACATAAGTCTGTGTATTTTACAGAGAGCTGTCAGGACTGGATGTCGTTCTGACTTTCAAAATGAATACAAATCAAAATCTTCTCCCAGTAATCTCATAGATCACATTCAAGCTAAATTTCCCATCAGATGAGTACACAAATGGTACTCAGAGGGAACAGGGAGCAGTATCTCCACGTTAAATATCTGTTGTACACTCCGAGATCCAGTTCTCCCAGGCAAGCTGCTCACACAGAGTGGGGAAAAGCAGGTACCCTGTGGTGGCCTGAGTGATCATCGAATTGTTAGGAAAAAGAGGAGATGCTATCATCGCTGAAGGAAATGGCTGAGTTCGGCAAGCAGATTGGATTGCTGGACCGGCTTGGGGGCAATTATGTGGTTTTCCTGTATCTTATCTGCAGCATGAAGAGCATATCTTTGAAGACAGAGAAGACCTTTTAGGAAAAATAATAAAGACACTGTCTTAAACTAGAATTAAAATGTTATTTTATTTTGTTAGTGCTAAAGTCCTTCAGGTCAGTATGACTTCTCAAATAGAATTCAAATAATGACTCATATGGATGAAAACAAATAGATTCACCTTCCTATTAATGTTAAAAAATAGGCATTTATCATGGAATAAATATTTTATATATGTTATCAATTTAAAACATTTGTAAAATAAAAGTAGTCCCGTAATTTGGGACTTAGGAGTTCCCTGCAGATGTCGGGGCTGTAGACTGTGCCGTATGTCACTGGGAGGATGTTTTCTTATACATTTGCAGGAATAATCTTGGGTTTGAATGATGAATTCCATGAATTTGGCAAGGCAGCATGAAAAATAAAATAAAACTGGATAGTCTCAAACTTCCCTAGACAACTATGAGCAAGAAACTTGCCATATGTCATTGACTTCCATGAGCAAAGCTGAACAGCAGAATATTACCCTATTCTGCAGCATTACACACTGCCCTAAGTCATTAATATAAAGCAGATGGCTTTGTTTTTGATTAGAGCTGGTTAGAATCTGACACTCCTGTTCCAAAGGAAATTTTGACATTTATATTTATTTTCACTGCAAATTGGATCAAACCATCAAAATTTCCTGATGGGACGGAGGTTAAAAATTATCTGGAAACACCAAGTTATTTTCTCAATAATGTCAAAACTACTGTAATGCTAAAATTAACATCTAATATAAACAGAAAAACAAAACTAATAGAAAGATTAAGTCATACTGAAGCTTTTTGCTTTATTAAAAGGAAAAGATAAAGTTGAAATTATCAATTTTGACATTTCCCGAGAGTTTGCTTTCCTGAGTGTGACCTATTTCCACAAAACGTTTTGATTTCAGCTAAGCTGTGTTACCTGATGGAAGTGAATACTACCGAAAAAGCATTCACCCATTGCTGTTCTTCCAGGGTCAGTAATTCATAGAATCATCTTTCAATTTCAAGGATGTAAAAATTCTGAGAAATAAGACATGCACAAAGGGAAAATTAACACTTTATCTGCAGTTTAGAAGCTTTTTTGAAAACTGCTTTAAGGATTTCCTACAACTCCTACAAAATTCCTTTAGTCATCCATATCTGTTCTTACATATCCATACGTGTCCCTTGTGTTTGGGCACACATGACAGAACTAGGTGCTGGACCAATCAACCCTGGCATGGGCCTTCTTATTTATGAACTTGTAAACTCTGTCATTATCTCAGTGCGTCTTCTTTCCCTCTCCTTAGCAGGATTCTGGCCCTGGCTGCTAGAGCCTCCCACTCTCACTCTCCTGTTGCTTACTTTCCACAGAAAGTTCCACTAAATTTCTTCAATATGGAATGAAAAGTCACAGTTTTTCTCCAGGTAGGAAGCTACACCATCATTCCTTTCTCCAGCATAAGAATTTCTTTAAAAATATCTAATTTGCCAGTTAATGGCTCCAGTTTTTCCAATATCATGCATTCATTTTATCCGTCAACACCAAGTCTCTGCTGTGTGGTAGGAGACCATCTGTTAACAGTATTTTTAAGGGTAGAGTAAGCACAAATGTCACTCTCTGGGAGTCACATGCTATTTATTCACAAAGATAGAAAAAATCAAGATCATGAATTCACATCAGCTTCTTGTGTTACTTTGTGCAACAATAGCTTTCTGCTTTAGTTTCCACTGCTTTCCACCAAGGTATTGCATGTATGGTTACATAAAAGGACCAAACGAGATGTAGGACAGATTAGAAACCTGATGAAGTTGCTGCTAGATGAGTTTGATGACTGGTGCGCCTGGGTGCATTGGGAAAGATAATGTTGCTGCCGGTGAGTGCCTTACACAAAGGAGAAAAGCATTTCAGGAGAGAAGAGAATGAACCGCATTTGATATAGCTGGAGATGTGAGTATCAGGAAAAAGCTTTAGTGCAGTGACGCAGACAAGTAGGAAGGCTGGCTTTTCTGAAGCACTCAGGCCCTTGTTAGGTATCAAAATAAGTGGTGTGATTTTTTGGGAGATCTCAGTTTGCTGGGTACAGATGCTTTTTCAGAAGCTGCCTATTACACAGGTGCCCAAATGGAAGATGTGTCTCTTTCAAGAAGCTTGAGGTTAATTGTGGGTGCTGGGCACTCGAAAGAGAAGACCTTGAGCATTTTAGGAAATGTGGTACAGGAAGGAATTGTTAAACAAAGAAACTTTATGCTCTCAAATTGCTCTTATAATAGGAGACACGGTAACTGCAGAAGCTGTCATTCAGATCTTGATATATGGTCTCCTTTTGAAAGAACGTTGCTAGATAGAATCATCTCCAGCTGGAACAGGCTGAGAGATTCTGCCAGCTCCCCTGTTGTTAGCTTAACACTTGTATTTATAAGTACCACAGACGTCCTGTGCTTAGTGAAAGAGTTAAATGCAGTTAAATCTGGAAAAAAGAGCCTCCTGAGGCTGGATGTCGTAATGTACTGGGTTGGCAAAGTCTCTCTTGCCCTTTATCATACAAAATTAGACAAAGGCAAACATACTTTTACAAAAATACTATTTCCATAGAGTTTGAAGAAATCAAATATATAAATATATATATAATTCCCAAAAGCATCATATGAAGTCTGTCAAGAGAGAGAGTTAGTTATTTTGAAGACCTTAGATGGTTCTACCCAGGATTAATGAACAAGGTTTTTCTTACAAAACCTGTAGTAAAATGTTGCTTTTCATAAAAGAATTATTATGAACCAGAAAAGCGCATGAATATTGGCATGACTTTTATTGTTGTGTGCTCTTTAAGAATGAGGAAGAAATGAAATGAAATAGTGAGACCATTTGGGAGTCTCAGAACAGAGTTTAACCAAATCTGTATAAGTTTCCCCCTCTTGTCTTGTTTCTGTTTTCTTTTTTATTTCCTTATTTCTCACTAAGCAGGGTAAATGTTACTTTCAAACAGTCCTGAGTGGGTGAAGCCTTGGCAATGGGGAATGATTGACCAAAATCTGTAACATTATTGTTCACACTGCTCATAGGTTGGTGGTTCTCTGCATCACCTCCCAAAGCACTCGGGACAAAGCCCAGGGCACTGAGCAAGGCTGGAGGTCACGACTTGCCCCCACGTGCACAGGGGAGCACAGGGCCCCCATTTACACCCACTTACACCTTGGAGGGTCACTGTAGGATCTGGGAGCATTAATTGATTTATGTGTAGCTCCAGTAGTCCTTTTTCTAGCCACCTTCGGTGTGCAGAGGCAGAGGTTATACCTTAAGTGAGCAGAAAACCTTCCTGAAGGTGACGTGCGTTCTGTCTGAAGTGGCAGAGATTTTGTGCTAAAGTGGGTGACCTCCACCTCCCCTGTGTAGCGGTCGTGCTCCCAATGCAGCAGCAAGTAGCTTATCACCAGTAGCTTAAGAACAGAACTGGTAACACCCCCGTGCAATCAAAATCTGGTGGGTGGAGGAAGAGCAGACAGAGGCTATTACATAAGCAAATACAGAGAGTTCATTTTGATAGATATATTGTACGTATACACTACTTTTCAATTAGGAGCAGTTTCATGAGCTCTGAGCCCTAAATGCAAGGTGTTAAGAGGAAACACTGACAATACAAGAGGAGTCAACGTACAAGATGCCATGCTGTGTGAATCCTCATAGTGTGCTGGTTTCCCCCAGCTCCCAGTATCAGAAATACTCATGCCTTGTCATTTTCCCTGTATCACACAGTCAGCCTTACAGGAAATGCTTTGCAAACAGACATCTTCTCTGGAAGCCCCAGTCTTGCTGAGGCTGATACAGAGGGAAGGGTGTGGGAGGGCATCATCCCTTTTGCTGCTCATAGGCAGTGCTGATGAGAGTGATGTGATAATCACTAGGCTGTTATCTAGTTACCACACTGATGCTGAAGACCCCGGCAGCAATGTACTAGCATTTATTGACAGGGGTGCTGCCTTTCTGCTGTTTCTCCCTCCTCCACCCCCACACCAGCCCTCGTTGCTAAAATGCACAAAGGAATTATGATAAAGAGAAACAGGAGACAAAGTGGAGCAGCTGTAGCATTTCTCAGCCAGGGTAAATCTGAAGGGATAAGAGCCTGGGCTTTTGATGTTTGATATCTGTAAGCATCTCCAAGTTTGAAACACACAAACTCTGTGCAGCTGCTCCTGCTTAGACTGTCCACCTCAAAGGACAGAACTAGAAATGTTTTAATTTTATTTCTTGCCTTGAGTTTCTCCTGGGGGCTGTAGCAGGAAAGCACAGTACTTCCGTCAAATGAGCAATTAGGGGAAAGGATCCCCTCCTTTTAATAGGGTAAGAATGACAATAAGGGGGTCTGGAAGAGTAGGAGGGTGACACAAAACAAAACAGTAACTTGCAGCAATGAAAATGTCAGGATCCTGGAATCAAACTAAGAGCCTAATACAAAATGAGTGAAATTTATTGTGTAGAACATGTTAAGTTGCGCCAATGGGTAACTGTGTGTCATTTGTCCCCTGTTCTTTGTATTGACAAATAAAGCATAAATATTGAATGATGATCCCATCCACTCCTCTTCTTCTGTTTTTTTTTTCTCTCAATTTCAGCATCATTCTTCCTTCTTGTTCTTCAGTGTCTGCTAGTCTTAGTCAGAAGTTTAACTCTGAATATTTCAGGCACTACAAATCTATTTACTGCTTTTGCTTGTGAATATACATAAGAGAGTGTCAGATTTTTTTAATAAATCTTGCTTGTGAATTTTATCCATTTTTTGCTGTTCGCCAATATAAGCAGATAAATTAAGGATGGCAAGGCTCAGAATTTTACTCCACAAGTATTGGTTTTTTTGTTAAGTCCCTCTGCGATTTTTAATAAGTTTGGTTTTCTTTCAAAAATAAGCTCCAAGATGCTGGGTTTTTAAAAAAAAAATATACAAAAGCCTTTCTTGGCAAGCATTTCTGCACTGGTTTCTCAAATGAACGTGTGAAAACAAACTAGAAATGGCTAGAAAGAAACATAGTGACCGTTTCCAAGAGCCCGTGGTGTAGTTTTCTGTGGAACCAAGAAGGAAAATCTACTGACCAGGTAGTGTTTGCACTTCATGGTGAGAGGCTAATACCCGAGAATTTATTCTTTTCAGCACTTCTGCTGCTCTGACAGAAAAACGCTATGTCCCACCAGTGGGATCCTGCATGGGCACTGAAATTTCCAGCTGGGAGGTGGAGAGCAGTGCTTGAGGTGGCTCTGAAATTGTGAACATTAGAAGGGCAAGATGAAAGCAGTGCGAAAGAAGAGCAGTCTGACTGATCAGCTCATTGGGAACTCAGTGAATGATTACAGAGTTTCCCTGTCCTGGAGCACTGCAGACATCACCCAGCTGACGTTCCTGCCTTGCTCACCTGAGTCCCACTGGAGAGCTACAAGAGGATGAACAGTGTGGTGTCCATACTTACTGTTGGGTTTGCATTCATGATTAGGCCATGGCAATGCTGATGTTCCAGCCACAGTGAAAGAGTATACGCAGATGGAAAGAAACTGTGTCATTTGAGATAGCTACAGCTTTGAATCATTTCAGTATATAGCTTGAACAGCAGTTAGCAGAATTACAGCCTGAAGGAGTAACTGACCTTAAGAAGGAAATGGCTTTTACACCAGAAAGTGTTTACCAACACCTTAACTTTTGTAAATGCACGTACCTTCTCCCATTCTGCAAGGGCACAAAGAGGAGCCAGAGATGCATCTGGAAGCATGTGTACACTGGATCACATATTACAGCAGAATTTGCAGAGACTGCCACATGCTGCAATTGATGAACTGGCTTTTGGTATATGAAGCAATGATAGCTGGCAGAGAAGGAAGAGAGTAGCTCTTACTGTGAAAAGTGTTGAGAATAGGGCAAAAATTTGGCCTGGAAGCCCTGGGGACACATTCCCAGCCAAGTCCCGTGCTCTGAGAGGAACCATAATCTTCCTCTGGCATCCTCCCCTTATCACAAGGTAAGGGGATACCATGCCATTAGCTTTGGATAACCAGAGGTTTGGTCAACCAGAGCAGAGCAGTAGCCTTTCTTTGAGCTTGTGACAGATGTGAGTTGCACAGTGACTGGCAGAAATGTAACTGGAAGGAGTGGCAGAAGGTGATGGCAGGAGAATTTAGCTTGCAAGGATGCTGTGCTTCCCACTCCTGTGGTAGCTGGTGTGCAGTGACAGCTGACGACTGTTGGAGGGTAAGGCATGGAAGATTGATCCCTGACACATCCAGATGTATAGACAATTTGGGAGGTAGATGCTGTGCATGAGACCACTTGTCACATGTCTAGGTTTTAGTAGCAAACAACAGTTACTCTGAAGGAAAAAACAATGAAGAAGGTGAGTGGAGAACCACAGGGGCTGCAGAAAGCAGTTGTACTGCAGACAAGCCATTAGGCACTGCCACAGGGAACTGACTCATCCTGGAGTGCTGCTTTCTTGGACTGTCAGGTAGCAGCACTGGTTCAGAGTGATGCTGCTGTCCTGCTCAGCCTTTGGCTTATGTCAGCAGTCATCAGAAACTTCTTCAGCTGTTTGGCAGAGATTGAAATCCCACTGTTGCTATTCTCAGGATAAATTGCAAATTATGTGTTAGAAATATTAAAGACAGCATTTCCTCCGTAAGTGCATTATTTCTTGGAAACAGGTGAGACTACGTGTGCAAGAAACCAAGAAACAGCAGTTTCTGAAGGCAAACAATAATGAGGTGGTTTATCCTTATTTTCTGTAGTTTGCAGAGCCATGTTGCCAGCCACATAAGCTGGTAGTGGTATATCCATCATCCATCTGCCTCTCAGCTGTGCTGGAGAAGTGTTCTGCTCATTTTAGTGGTGCGTTAATGAAACTTCCTCCATTCATGCCCCAGAATTTCATCTGTGAGCATCCTGTGGCTTTAGGACTGTATAAGCCGACTGTGTAAAAGGCTTCCTGCACCGTCCAGTGTTATCTCCTTGCCACTGAAAGATAGTTCCCTAAAGCTCCTGTATTGTTATCCTGTACTTTCTAATTTAAAATTGTGAAATAGTACTGAAACCACACAATGGGGCTTTCATTGCTTCTTTCTGAAAAGTTTTCTGCCTTCACTTTCACACGGTCTCTGCAGTCAAGCCAATGCTGTGATTTGTCTTGCTATCCCCACTGGAAATGTATCAAGCAGAACTTGCCTCCAAACTGATTCTTTGCACCTTTCTGGTGCTTTATACTCTGTTAGCTATGAAGTATCCAATACGCTAAATGCTCCATTTTTAGAGTAACACTTTCCCCTTTCTCATTTTATTTTTTCTCATCAGTGGTATTTCTTCCAGGTTTAAGCCTAAACCAAAATTAAGATGTCTTGCTGTCTTTGGCAGGCTGTGCTCAACCAATTAAAACAAAAAAAAGGATTGTCTTTATACGATGGTTGTCAAGTGTGAAGAGCAAGAGCATTGTTAGAAATGTGTTGCTAACACTTGCTTATTATAGCAAACCCCCAACAAAAAAAAAAAAGTTTGATTTCTATTAAGGAAATGTGCTTAGATGCTCATATTGCATTCACACAGCTATGGGTTAGCTGCAGCTTCACAGCTCCTGCTTAAGCAGGCGCTGTGTTTGCCTTACCCTCAGGTTTCAGATCAAGGTAACAACTACATATGAGCAGCAGCAAACTGCTGACAAGACACACATGATAGAGTAAGTGTTCATTGCCTTTCTACCAGTTAATTCTCCCTACATAAGGAGAAGGCTATAACAGCATCAACGCCCTGTCTGCACACAATATACTGCACTGCAGGGGCAGTCAGTTGGTGTGGTGTCAGTCACTACCTCATTTATTTATTCTCTTAGACACTGAATTTCACAGCCTGTTGTCTGTCAAAATGCTCTGTCTTCAGTCTTGTCTTAAAAACTCTGCACCTAGACCTGATTAGGCTCAAAGCATTTACTTCATGGAGCAGTGCCCATGACATTTTCTACAATATCAGTGAACAGATATTCTTTCCGTAACAACCACACAGCAGTGATGCTTTCCTTTCTGATCTGCTGTAGTTGTTGGCTGAAATGGTATCAACCCTTCAAGCCATAAATGCAGCACATTCTTTTACCAAATAATATTGCCTTCATAATTAGGACCTTAATACTTTTGTATGTCATGTTCTTCCATGTAGGAAGTCATTCATGTATATTACATCTAACACAATTGTATCAGAGGGAGAAATTGTAGAAATCCAACTAAAAAATAATCATTCGATATTCAATTTGTCTTTGTTTTGTACACCTACAACAATCCATTTCTCAGTATTGTCAATATTTTACTTTGCTGCTGCAGTTGCTGTTTGCCATTTACATGTATTTTTAACATTTAATCATATTTTAGAAATTTGGAACATCTACAGAGGTCATAAAGATTAAAGCCGGTTTTATTTCTTTCTGTGCGTTGATTGCTGTCATTTTTAGCTGATGTTGTCTTAGCTCGCTGTATTTTGCCGATAATCTAATCTATCCTGAAGAGGCAAGAAGCAGTACATGCAGTGATTTAAAGAATCTTCAAGTGTCTTCAAGGATTTTCTGTACTTGGACTGCAAAAGCATTTTGATCTGTTGTAGACAGAATGGGCACAATAAATCCCATCATTATAGTTCCTAGTACACCACGTATTAATAAGGAACAATCTGGAGGACAAAGAATATTATACAAATTAATCAAAAGTGGACTCAAAAATAATTCTACCAGTTTTTTACTGTGTTGCCTGGCATCACAGTGGCTGAGAATTTCAACCCCTTACTGCAAGTTGCATATGGTTAGCTCACTCTCTGTGCCTGGAGAACATAACTTTTTCTGATTGTGATGTTTTGTTCCTACAAATGCAATGCAATGTGTTCTACTACTCTGCACTTTTATTATTTGGTAAAAATATATTTCACCTGCAGCCATGTGCAGCTACAAAGGCATCATTTTTTGGACTGAAACACCTTCTTATCAGCTACCTCTTGAAGGCCACTACCTGCATGTTGCTTCACTATTTTATTTTTCAAAAGACTCTGCACTGGAAGCATGCAAGCTGAGTTTTGCATTTTCAAATGTTTGAGATATTAAAAATCAGCAAGGGATTATATCACTAATGCCAGCTCATTCCTACGGCAGCTGGCTTGCGCATTAGTCAGAGATCTTCCCTTTCTACTCCAGTGGTCTGAAAAGTGTGCAGCCCCTGGGGCTGCAGAATAGCTGCTGATCGTGGGTGTGGGTGGCTGCTACCTATTGTAGGGATTTTACTGGTTGGGTTTGTATTAAACTGATGCCATGCTAAACTAAGTCTGACCATTTCACTTGTCCAGTTGCTTTTCCATCCTGCTGACAGGCTCTGCTTGTGTTGTTTTGCCTGACATAAACCCGTCTGGCTGCCCTAATGTAATCCATTCACTCAGCTAATTCCCATGTTGTTTATTATGGACTCTGTCCAACACCCACTGAAGGCAACGCAACCTTCAGCTGCCTCGGCAGCTGTTGGACCAGGCCGGTAAAACAGGGACATTTCACTATTTTCAGAATATTAAGAGCCTGGATTACTTAAAAACTGTATGGTACGTTTTGATCAGGAGGAAAGGCAACAGAAAAAAGTACCTTTAAGGTGGCATCTTCCACTTTCCAAGTATTTTGGAGACACTTCGGAGGAAAACATATTGTTTGGATCAAGGCAGTCACCAAGGCTCCTGAAATAGTCAGGAGGTAGAGAGACTCCCATTGGGCAGGACTCCTCACCTCTTTCAGCTTCCTCTCCATGAACAGGAGAACCTATTCTCCATCAACCACGTAAGCAATAAGTTTAGACTGTAGTCTAAACGTAGTTACCAGACAGATGTGGAGACACAGATAGATCTAGGATGGACACCACAATTTTACCCATGAGAAATAAAGCTTTTTGGTCCTTCTGGCCCAAGAGCATAAGAGATTAAGAAGTCAGTCCTCTAACTGCCTTGTGGAGTTCAAATTCACATTGGTGGGAAGAGGAGATTCTCATCAGAAGAAGCAATTAACATCAACCTGGGGACCCTCAATTTCTTCTTCCCAGAGCCAAATAGAGGAGAGTAGATTAGCTTCAATGGTGGTGCATTTCTCAGTAATTGCTTCTGGCATGTAATAATATTGCATTCTTCTTCTTTTTTAAGAAGTATTACCTTGTTCTAGAAAGGACATTTTATTGAATGCTCATTAACCACTCCCGACATTGTTAATAAATCCACTTTTGTGGCCCAGAGACTCCATTCTGACAACAGTGTGGGAGTCTTGTGTAAGTTATTTTGCAATTCTACTTAAGCTATCCATACACCAGATTTTAGTTGTGGCTGTCATTCGCATGACAACTTCTCAGGGATGTGTCTGTCAATAGAGAATATCTTCCCACAATTCAGGTATAGTGCTAAGCTTCCAGTAAAACCGATGATGTTGCCAACAAAGTCAGGCTCCAAAACTTAAAACCCAAAGGGCATCAGTCGTTAGTAAATCTGCTGCACAATGTGATATGTAGCAACTTGCCTTAAATAAAATATAATTAAGGTGATTTAACAGAAGTGGTATCCAATTTCTTAATGATTAATTTAAGGGAAATGAATTTCCAGTTTTGTTGTCTGGGTACTTATTTTCTCTCTTTCCTTTTTTAAAAGCTTTTTCTTTTCCCTGAAGGGCTGTGACCACCCAGATAATAGTAATAGACCAAATTCCTAACTACAAGAAGAACTTAAAAAAATGCAGTAATTTTATAGTTTGGGGTGGGGAAATCCACTATTAATAAAATCTGTTCAGATTTTTATCTGCATTTTTAAGTAAAATGGGAAGTGGCCCATGGCAAAGAGGAGAGTCTACTCCTGGGTTGCTCTGTTTCATTCTGGATATAAAGATATAACTAAAAGGGCTTTGGCTCTTTGTTTCAGTGTATGCTACAGATGCACCTTGATCCCATTTGAAGCAAGACCAAGTGAACACAGCAACCTGGTTTCTGTCAGAGGTATAAAACCAAACATGCTGCATTGGGGTCAGGTCCTTGAGACAGTTCGATGACTGGGATGGAGGGTGCTTACCCATTGCCTACCTTGTGATTTCAAAGGCAAACTAGGATGGTAATAAAGTCAATGTAATTACAGTTTTCCAGACTGCAAAAAGACAATGTAATCAACATGTAGATTAGGCTTGTTAATTTTTTCAACAGTGCACTTGTAGTAGTGCTGACTGCTCAAAGCTTCAATTGTTTCCCAAGAGTGAACTGTTATCAGAAAGCTCAGAATCCAGCACACTGTTCTTCTACAGGCTCCAGGCTAATAGTTATTAAGTAGTAGTTTTAATAATTATAATAATTCGTATGTCTTTGTTTTTCCTCTGCAGTTAATATTTTGCCACCAACATGGGAAAGCAAAACAGCAAACTACGCCCTGAAGTCATGCAAGATTTGCTAGAAAGTACAGACTTTACAGAACATGAGATCCAGGAGTGGTACAAAGGCTTCTTGAGAGACTGTCCAAGTGGACATTTATCTATGGAGGAGTTTAAAAAAATATATGGGAACTTTTTCCCTTATGGGGACGCTTCTAAGTTTGCGGAGCATGTATTCCGCACTTTTGATGCCAACGGAGACGGAACAATAGATTTCAGAGAATTCATCATAGCCTTGAGCGTAACATCAAGAGGTAAACTGGAGCAAAAGCTGAAGTGGGCATTCAGCATGTACGACCTCGATGGAAATGGCTACATCAGCAAGTCAGAGATGCTGGAAATTGTGCAGGTATGTGCTGCTCAGAGGCACCCCTTGGCCTCCCTCCTTACAAGCAAATTATGAAGTCATATTGCAGTGTGACACTGAATTAAAAACTCTGGCTGAATTTGGGAGTTTATGCTCTTGGTTCTCTGTATAGCTGCTTGAATATAAAATGTTATTTCATTTGACAAAGATCGTGTCACAATTCAAAATGCAGCATTTGATATCCGTTGCAAGATTTGCCTAAGCAACACACTGTGTGGGAAGTTTTCCTTTGGGAGTTCTGCTGCACTGGAGCACAGCAAATAACCTGCTCATAAGTATGATTCTGCCCTCTGGGAAATCACTGTCAATTAATTACAATTAATTACAGTCAGACTGAGGAGGTAACTTAGCTTAGCCAGGTAATGTACTTCTAAGGAAGGCAGGCTACCTCTACAATAAGAAACAAATCTACTTCGAAATTGTGCTGTTGTGAAGAACCAGCTCACATACTTTAAAAGGTGTCTGCCTAATTCCAGTGAGGTCTGCATCCTCAATATCATACTAGCTGTCTTCATATTAAATTGTCAGTATAGATAAACCTTATCTGGTTTGATTCCGTATACAGCTTCTTTGAATGCATTTTCTCATGCTATTAGTAGGAGTCCTGCCTTACTTTGGCTTCCTCTAATGTCTTCTTACCCTTGAGGCACATCACTCTGCTGAAGACTTTAGAACATTTTTTATATGGTAGTATATTTACATAGCTTGAATCTGTATAATGCAGCACTGTTTAAAAAATTGTAAAAAAAACCCAAACTGTTATCAAGATCCTTTCTTTCCCTGGAAATTTTGAAGTGTTAACTATGTAGTATATTATCCAGACTTGTATTTGTGCTGGAAATCAAGGGAAAGGAATGTACACGAGTTACAGGCTGTGATGGCAAACTGTGTATGGAGCCAGCCTAATATGTGGTGCCCTTTTATTTCTATCAGGGCTCTTCTCATGTCCTCCAAACAGTAACTAACACCAGCGCTTGCACTGCTTCAGCAAGACCAGATGCAAAGCTCAGCCGCAAATGTAGTGTTGATGTGTTGTCTTGTCACTTATTCTGTTTTGTGTTCTTGTGTCTAAGTTAAAGAGCAGGACTGCATTCAGACATGGAGACATCCGTGTCTCCGTGCCATGACAAATCCCATGGAATATTTGCATTAGAAGACACTCTGTTCCTTACAAATCTTCCTCTCACCTGGGTAGCATAAACAGGCTATCAATTATTGTTTTCCTATCTAGCATTTCTCCTCATGAGAAAACAAAGAGAAACCCAAAGCAACTAACGAAATACAAAGCAAACACAAGGGGCCAGACCCAAGCAGGAGCCTGCCCCTCAGGAGGAGGAGATGCCTTTGGGGCTGCAGGACCCCTTGCTGCTGTTGGGGAGACTGGGAATGCCTCAGTGCTGAATGGCAGCACAAATACCCCAAACCAGAAGATTTACAAACACGGAGAACAATGCCATAAAGGTGTTCACGTCAGATTTAATGAAAACATCAGTGGCTGGATTCTCCATAGCAGGCCAAATGAGGACCAGCAAAACTAGCAGCTTCCTCAGTTAACCCAGTTCTGCTCACAAGCATGATTAGAGGCTGAAATGCTCTGCTTCCTCCTCACAGTCATGTTGGTACCACATCATACTGCTATGTTTTACAACCATGATGTCATCATCAAATTAAACTGCATCTTAGTGATCAGTGTAGGGTGACATTTTATCAATTTGTACAACCAGCCCAGAGCAACACTCAGACTGCATACAACCTTGGCTCTTCTCCCAAGTGACAGGGGGCAGGACAAGAGGGAATGGCCTCAAGCTCCGCCAGGGGAGGTTTAGGCTGGACATTAGGAAAAAATTCTTCACAGAAAGGGTCATTGGGCACTGGAACAGGCTGCCCAGGGAGGTGGTTGAGTCACCTTCCCTGGAGGTGTTTAAGGCACGGGTGGACGAGGTGCAGAGGGGCATGGTTTAGTGTTTGATAGGAATGGTTGGACTCGATGATCCGGTGGGTCTCTTCCAACCTGGTTATTCTATGATTCTATGATTCTATGATTCTATGAACCCTCAGCCTGGCACTCCATCCCTCCCACTGCACTCTCCTCCTTTCAGATCACACCTGAAACTCAACTAAGCAATGCTTTCTCTCGTTTACTCCCACCCCACATTTTGAGGGGCCACACAAAAACTGGTTATGGAAATAAGTAGCTTAATAAGCCTGAGCAACAGTCATTTCTGCACCATGGACCATCAGTAGCTTTACAGTCAGGATAGCTGCCTTTCCTGTGATGGAGTTCCCCAGGAGGCAATGTGCTTGTAGATCTCACCCTATACTCCCAGTTTGCTATGGTCATAGTGATTTCCCTGTTTCGCACGGGTCACCTGCAGCTTCTCCTGATCGGAGAGGACTTGTTGCGTAGTCTCTGGAAGTGTGTTCAGCTGATATGTGAAGCTGAAGTAAATGAGCACAATTTCTTGCTTTATTGAGAGATTCTTTTGATGCAGAGTGATTAGACATTGAAAAAAACCCACAGCTAACGTCTACTGTCTTTCATTTATGAACCATTTTATTTTATAATATGGAAAGACAGAACTCTATATCAAATGTCTTCCTGAGGGCCTTCAGCCATCAGTTGTTCTGATAGTGAAGAAAAGAACAGTTGTATCTCTGATATATGTCTCAGAGGAACGTATTACAAGTCCCTTATCTAGCATATATTTGCATATTGATATAGCTGGATTTATTATGTTTTCATCTGGATGTTTGCATGAGGCAATACATCAAAATTATCACTAAAAGAAACACTACCAATCTAGAAGTCTTAGTTTTACAGAAAAATACTGTCCCCATTACTGTAAGATTACTGTATCTTAAATAACATGGGGCAAGGCATGCTTCTCTTCTTTTTCAGTTTGCTATTCTTTGGGCTTTGAAAGCCCTCTTTCCATAATGATTATTAGCGTCATGCTGGTGGTTACTTGCATTTGCTTTCTTGTGCTCTGGCCTAATCTAGCACCACTGCAGGCAATGCAGGCATTGTAGCTTCATTCAACATTGATAGAAGGTGCTTATGATAATAGTCACAGCAGCAGCAGTGCTACAGGTTAGGATGGCTCATGTCCCACAGGAGCCCTAGTAACTATCCCAATGCCAAGGAGATGAATACGAATGGTCCATAATAGCTTTTTGAAGCCTGTTTTTTTCTGCAAAGCAATGAGCTGGAGAGCAATGCACATGCATTCCTTTAAGCTCCATTTAACATAGAGCTGTTAACCATCTAGCATAGCTTATCATAGACTCACCATGCCTGCCCACAAACTTCCCCTAGACAAGTCTCCAAGAGTCCTGTTTAGAGACACACATAAGCCATCCACATGGAGCTGGATGCACAGCTTGGTGGATCACGTAACCTGAAGGACTTCAGTAGTGGGCTGACATTTCCAGAGCCTAATTAAAGAAGGTCCATGGGACACTGCTACACCTACCAGGAGTAGCATATCTGCAAAGTACTGTGGAAAGATGCTTCATATCCTGCCCTCTTGACAGACTTCACCACAGATCCTCTCACATTCTTCTCTAGAAATATTTTTCACATCTCCCATATGTTTACCTACAATCTAAATAGCCCAGTCCACTCAAAAATAGCTGCAAACCCTTGCTGAAATGGGACATATTTGGTGAGACTCTCTTAAAATAAAAGTTTAAATAAGAGATGGAAACCTTGTTGTAAGGGTACATTTTTTCACCGTATGGTCATAAGACATAGTAAGAATACTGAGCAGAGAGACAAGAATAACACTTTCAGTTTAATACAAACATTCAACACACATTTCACTCGCTGGGCTAACTTATTGGTGAGCCCGGAAGAAGAAGAAGCTGATATAGGAAGAAGCAGAAGCTGATAAGGCTCTCAGTAAAGACCATATCAAAAACACCCATGAGACTGAGAGGAAAATAATTTTTCCAGGCCTACTATTCACTTCATGGTACTTTTAACTGTCAAAACTTATTTCAACTGAGTAAAAAGGATTGACTGAAAATTTGTGCTGTTATTGTTGCCATCACCGTAAGGAGCTCTTTGATGCTTTGCCAAGTATAGGAGGAAAGTGCAGCCCTTCACCAAGGTTTCTGGCCTGAGTACAGCCATGGAAGCTAGTGACTGGGAGGAGACCCTGTGTGAATGGGCCCTAGACCCTAAGCCATCCATCACTGCTCATCCACATGCTGGTGGAAGATGAAAGGAGAGAGCTCAGCAGAGAACCAGCCAGTTCAGATGAAGCTGGAACCTGTGCTCACTCCAGTGATGCACACAGGGCTCAGGAGGCACAACTTCTTGGTGGCATTCAGGGATGCCAGGGACTTGTAAGGCATCCTCCTAGCAGGAGTCTACCTGAGAAGACTGCCCTGACTCAGGTGGCTGCCAAGAGATAACAACCTCCAAACTTCCTCCTACTGAGTGCCATGCATGGCTTTCAACCCAAGTGCTGTGAGGCCCAAGGGTTGTACTCTACATGGAATGGAGCCCCTGCAGCCTTTCTGTCCCAGGTTACAGCCCAGGGCTAGAACAGCCCAGCTCCACATAATTAGTGCACGAAACCAGCTTCTTTTCAAAACTTGCTCTTTCAAACATGCAATAAAGAGCTCTGTGTTGGATTAATAAGAGGCATGTCTCAAGATTCTTAATAAACTTTAGTTGGCTTTTACTTTGGGAAAACTTCCCACTGAACTTCTGAGTAAGGACATAAGAATTTGTCCAGAGTAACCATTTTCAGCATGAAAGGAACGCTTACTATGTTATTCCCATCTGGTTTTCCTAGAATATCTCATCTGTTATTCCCTTCACATGCCTCTGTGAAAAGGACCCTGTAGGATGAAGTCATCCTGAAGTGCTTTTTTTTTGTCCTAAAAATCTGCATATTCTTACTATGGTTACTTTGATCCCGGTAAATACGCTTGCACTCCCAGACCGGGGCATTCCTCCCACACTTTCAATACAGATTCTCTGCTTTGCCATCCTCTCACCCAGAGTGAGGGAATGACCCTTCCACCTCTCTTCCTACCCCAGACAAAAGCCAGACAGTTTAAGATGCTTAAACATTGGCAGATTTATAAGCCTCATCTGTGCTCTGACCCCTGCGAGCCTTGCATGCTGATGAGGATGAGGAAGGTGTAAATTGTTACTGTCCATGCTGTATTTTTTTCCTTTCCCTTATTGCCTCCTTCCCCCCGCTCCTTCATCCCTATGTTCATGTGTTTGCATGTTCATCCTTACTTCTGTTCTCCTGGTTATCAGATGATCATGGTTATATGGACAGCATCCCTGCCTGTACCAAGGCTCTGCCCAGTACTCTCACACCCTAATTCTCTTGGGATGCTCGGGGCACTCCCACAGTGCAAATCATGATGATGATGATGATGATGATGATGATGATGATGATGATGATGATGATGATGATGATTAAAAGGATGCCCACCACTTTTTCATTCAGTCAGCAGCACTTCATGCTGAAATCTTCTCCTCTGATTCCCTGCTCAGGTTCATAGCCAGCACGAAAGACTTACCGGAGGGCAGATCAGGAAATCCATGGCCACTGTGTTGGTGACATAACTGAGGGAGCAGATGTTTGATTGCACTGAGCATAAGCAGTGAATAATTAATTAAACAGACAAATGCCTTTCTGAGGGTGTAATTCTTTAAGTTATTTAAAGGCTAGGAGATGTGAAAGGTGAGCTGCTGGCAGAGGAAAAGCCAGCAAGATGGCCAAGGAAGCAGTTGTTCCCTAGTCTGAGTGTAAAATGTCAGTGCTGCTTAGAGGCGTCCTCCAGCTGGTGATTCTGTGCTGTTACATTCCCAGAGTCATAGAATCATAGAATCGCCAGGTTGGAAGAGACCCACCGGATCATCGAGTCCAACCATATCATCGAGTCCAACCATATCATCAAGTCCAACCAATCATCGGGTTGGCTCCTGGGGACCCTGGGCCAGATGATGGGAGTGTGCTAGGCAAAGTGCCTTCACGAATGGGAAGAGAGGAGAGGAGAGGAGGGGATCTAGCAAGAAACCCTGGGCTTCCCAGAGCAGGAAGAAGCAGAGAATAAATAGCTAAAGCAATCACGTCAGCACTAAGTTATCAGCTGATCGTTGCAGACACCATGTTGGGCAAGAAAAAAGAATTTGAGTCAATGTAAGAAAGTGATCCACATCTACAGACCAGGGGTGGAGGGAAAAGTGACCACCCAGTGCAGCACCTGTCAGCCAGAGCTCAACAAGCTGCAGCTGGAAGCAGAAGGAGCTGGGCAATATTGCCTTGAGCTAGGCTGTGCTGCCTCTCCAGATGGCCAGGAGACTCCCCCAAAGCCACCACCCTGCAGCCAACTGCCTGCTGCTGTTCTCCCAGCTGTGAGGCACCGTACAGACATCTAACAGAAAAAACCCCACTTTTTTACTGGTACCACATGCTCCTATTCACAGGCAAAGTTTGAATAATCAGTTAAGAGACAGCTACTTGTCCTTGTTTTAAAATTGACATTGCCTCTCTTTTAGGCGTGGCTAGTACCATACACACCTAGTGGGTTTTTTTCTGTGCAGAGAATAGCTACGTGTGGCACCAGTGTGGGTCCGGAACATCTGTTTTCTGTGGAAAAAATTATGAATTGGGTTTTTAGCTGTGTACGCACACCAGTACTGAAGGAAAAGGCCACCTCTTTGTTGGTCAAGTTTTCATTATCTGAGAGACACAGCAAATGCAGGGAGTCACTGCCCTCTCTGCAGGCAGGTTGCAGGCAGTAGAGAAAGGAGATGGAGAAAGTAAAGGCAGGGTGAGAGGATGGGGGTGCTGAGGGCAGAGACACACCACAGTGTGGGACAAGAGCTCAGTGGTCTTACCATTCCCTCAATGCCTAACGTACTGTACAAGCTGTACAAGTGATAAATTCATTCAAAAAATGTTTTAATAAGGAAAAATGTAATCTCAGCCCAAACTCAGATGGTGTTTGACCATGACTAAATAAGGAAACACAGTACTTCATAAATGAATATCCCACTAAAGAGGGCAGCTACATGTACTGGTACCACCCAGCTCCCTTCAGCATCCAGAGAACAGGTCCCAGCCGATGTCCAGGGGCATTTTCTGCCTGCTTCTGTCACTAGGATGTAATTGTTCCCTTGAATTAAGATAATGTGTTTCTTAACAGCTCTTTGCTCCTGTCTTGCAACATAGGCAATCTATAAGATGGTTTCTTCCGTAATGAAGATGCCAGAAGATGAGTCAACACCAGAGAAGAGGACAGAGAAGATCTTCCGTCAGATGGACACCAACCGTGATGGTAGGCACCCTCCAGGCTCTGGGATGGCAGCCTCTGCCCGCATGGTGGGAGGTTGGAGAGTCCTGCCTACACCAGGCGACACCTCAAACTCACCACTCCTACTTCAGCTGCCTGGGCAAAGCCACAACGGTGCAGGCAGGCAGGGCTTTGCCTTGTGGGGTTGCTTTCCCGGGGATTTTCCTTGGGCTCCCTCAGCTTCCTTCCACCATGCTTGTCCAGGGGCTTGGCAGGTGTCTTGCGACCCAACACGTGCACTAAGCAAACATGTTTCTTTTGTAGGGAAGCTCTCTCTGGAAGAATTCATCCGAGGCGCCAAGAGCGATCCGTCCATAGTTCGTCTCCTACAGTGTGATCCCAGCAGCGCCGGGCAGTTCTGAACCCATTCCTTGGATGAATTATGTATCTGCTTTTTTTTTTCTTTGCCAAACAACATTCATGGTAGTGTTGCCTCTGTATGGCCAATTATGCCTTCATTTGTGGCATCTTATAGCTTCTTTTGTTGTGGATTAATTATAAGAACGCTGAATTGCTCTTAACAATTTGTCCAGAGCACAGGCAGTACTGTTTTAAACAGATATCGTGGTGTTATCATTGTTTTTAAGATCTTGTTTTGGTTTTTTGTTTTAATATGTCTGTTTTGAAAGTATGTGTTGAGAAGGAGGAAACCAACAACAAAACCCTTGGCAGCAAGACACACTGACAGATATTAGATTGCTGTTTTAGAAGCTGACTAGTCACCCACAGGACCTGAAAGTGTAGTAGAAGTTGAACCAAAGGGGTTGTGATGGGTGGGGTAGGGTTCACCTGGAATCTCCTCTCCTGTCCAGGACGCACCAGTTAAGGTCAAAGACAGGATCGGGAATAAGTATAAAAGTGCAAAACATGTGCAGGATGTATTGTCCACACCCCTGCTTCTATGCCTCCTTTTTTTTCAATGCTGTGAACATTTTTCAGGTTGTGAAGAAGGAAAAAAACAAAGGCTGACATTTTTTACTTGGTTTATAGTGGTTGATTTCACACGGCTTTGTCTGAAAATTCAGCAATTTGCAATCCTGATCCCCAAATCCACAACTGACAATACCTCTTGCCATTTGGGATCAGCAAAAGCAGACACAGATATGGATAGCTGGGTCTTGACAATGAATTTAAGGGAGATACATGATGAATGTGAAATTTTCAGGTTAGTAATAAGGCAGTTTCTACTAAGGAGAGTGGGCATTCATGTGAGGAGCTCACAGACCTCTGCAAGAAGCTCCAGATGAGTCATGTCTGCTGCTCTGAATGCTCTTGCATAGTATCAAGTTTTGGGGGTGTTAATTTTTCTCTCTCCACTTAGGTAACAGAGTTTCTGGGCCTGGTCTTAGGGCAAGGCTGTCATGAAAACTTATTTTAAACATAAAATTGTAGCACTTATATTTCATTTATCTTAGTAAAGTTCAAAAAATCTGTACTGAAACAAGGAAATGGTACGCTTTATGGTATATTTATATATAAAAAAAATTAAAACAAAAAGATCAGCTCTTCAGAGAAATGTTGAATGTTCATCTTTTCGCCTAGACGCAGGAGTTCTGAAAGTTGCTGCTGCAAAACTTTATCCTTTGGTCAAAGTTGCTGTATGCAAAGCTAGTCCACATACCTGGGATTTCTTAGGGACTTTACAAGTGCTGCTGCAACAGAAAAGCTTTAGTGGCAGGAGGCATTATGCTGACTAAATTGGCATTAATCTGTCATTAGCTAAAGTCTGCTCTGTGATCCTTTTGGAGAGGTACTCATGTAGGCGTGCACAGTGTTGGGAATTTGTGAGCTCGTTAGAGTAACCTTTGTCTGACAGGCAAGATTGGCGTTTTGTCAAGTGACCTTGTAGATGCTAATCCCCAGTAGCCTTAATTTAAAATAAACTAAGCAAAATAATTATGCTTTGCAGATGATGATTAGCTAAGTACTAATTAGAAGTCATGAATAAGCAGCTGAGTATGAATAATTTTTTGTTGAACACTAGCTAGCATGTATAATAATTGAAAGGAAAAAAAAACCTAGACTTAATTTTTCCGTACCATTTGCTTTGCCAGGTGTGAAGTGCAGAGCATATTAAAATAAAATAAAAGTAAATTGAAAACAACATTTCTAATCAGTTGTACTAAAATTATTTTGAGTGGCTAATTACACTCAATAAATTTCTTCAGGCACACACCTTTGTCTCAAATGATCACAGAAATCCAGCTGATTATATATTCCCATAATATTAATCACAATACGGAGCAGAGATGTTGGGGGGGAAATGAGAAAGTGAAAGAGGCTCAACCAGAGACATAAACAGATTTCATATCTAGAACTTCTAGCTGCTACAAGCACCACTAGCAAATTCTTCCAGCTGATGGAAACGTTCCCTATCCCTTTCTCCCTAATGAAGATTAGGGAGACTTGCATAAGCCTAACGTTTCAAAGGAGAGCCTACGCCCAACTTCTCCTAGGTAATTTCCTGGCCATGTCTCCCATGCCCATTACCTCGTCTATACTGAAAGCCACATTCCTACCTACTTTGGTGCTTTGAGGGTTGATTTTCAGGAGGACAAGCCCAGCCAAACTGCCAGGGATTGCTTCAGAACATGCACTGATCAGCAAACACTCTGTCAAATGGGAAAAAAAAGTCCATTGCCCCAGCTGGTCCTGGGGTGCCCCATCACCACCACTGCGCGGGCAGGATTAGGTGATGCTAGAGGAACCCTGCTGAACTTCTAACCTACCAACTCAGTGCAGGCATCCAGAGCCAAAGCAGCCCAGACCCAGAGAAAGTGGCATTTACTGAAGGTGAACTTGGATATCGTCTACAGTTCCATCGTCTTCTTAAAGTTGTGAAAGCAGCTGCATGTGACTGAAGCTTTTAAAGTGTTGCCTTCTATTTAAGCAACTGCATTCCATTCCTTTTTAATTTTATAAGATACTTCTGGCCCAGAACCTAATCTCTCCATTTGTTTCATTCAGTAGTTTTGTGGCTTTGGGACCAGGCTTGGTTCACGTGTTAGTTCTGCAGAGCATGTATTTGTAAACACAACCTGTGATACGATCCCAGGCCAACGGGGATGTAATTCTTTGCACTGTTCACAGAATGTGGAAGAATAAGAATCAACCTCCAGCTGCAGAGGATGTAGCTGGAGATAAGAGTACTGTATAAACATTCACAGAGTGAACTAAGGTTATTCTTTTACCTGACTACTGTTGATGATTGGTATTGTTTTAAATTATTAACTATCCCTTTCTTTCTCTGCCTCTGCTTGTATTTCAAAAGTCATACATAGCTGAAGTGGTGTTAGGAGCATTCACAGACCTCAGATCAGCAGGACAGCAGTGGCATGCCGCTCCTCAGACTGGAATTCTCTGCTTTGCTGCCATTCACATTTGCAATCATTGCTGCCTTCATAAAATTTTTGAAGGCAAAATGGCCTATCCTCTATAAAATAGCACAGACACTTTCAAGCCATCAACTAGCACTATTTCCGTACAGGAAGGATGGCAGACAGCACATACTACTTCATATCGCCTTTCCACTTTGTAGATGCATTCTCCAGTGCTAGTTGCATGTGAAAGAGATAATGTTCATTCACGTCTTGTCCAAATGAATTAATGAGTACATCCTGCATGTAGACTGAATGCATGGAAAACGCCAGTCCCATTTACCCACATTCCCAGTCAGCTGGGCAAACTCGGGGGCAGAAGATGTGAATTGAGGACTGTGGCTTGTGCTATCGGCAGCAGCCTGTCTTTGCTTTAGGGTGCTTTGGGAAAGGAAAAGGGAACGTAATCCTTGTAAAAACAGCATGCATATGTTCTTGTGAGCACTTACTTTTTGAGGGGGACTGAAGAAAGGTCTATGTTTCAACAGTATTTGAAGCCCTGTAAGTTCACTGCAGTGGATGTTCCTGAGGTATATGGAGATGTGCTGTTCCTCATGCTGTTCTTTGGGGCTTGTAGGATTTTTATCTTATTGTTGGACATTTTGTCCGTTGTTGTTCTCTGTTATAAGGCATGCCTTCCACATTTTCTAGACACTTCGCTTAAAACAATAAGCCAGAAGTGTGCAGCTTCTGTAGCTTGAAGAGTTCTGTGTGCAGAAGTATTGCACACCAGCACAAGAAGTGGTCACGCCTGACCAAGTCCTTATGGTTTAACAACTGCCCCTGGGGGCTAAGCCCTGGGACTTTTCAGTGTGTGCTCTCTTCACTAGTGGCAAATGTGCAATAATGCGGCTTAGCTTAATTTTCTTTCACTGCAGACCAGGATAAGTCGCATTACCTTGCATTTGCTGTGGGCTGGAAGCGCACACATGGGCAGAAACCTTGGCTCAGCTGACTCATGGAAACTTGGTGAACTGTGGTAACTTGATGTTGAGCCCTAATCCACAGACTAAGCCAAGAAGAGAACGTGGCCATGGCCGTACATCTCTAGTCCATGTGAACCGGGAAACACGGTGACAACTGGCAGGTCCCTAGAGACACGTGGCAGTGAGCAGGGAATCTCCTGCCACAGAACAAATGCCCTGAGCTCAGCTGTCTTTCTTCTTTAAAAACTCTCTCTCTTTTTTTTTTAGCAACACTGGTGAAGATGCAACATGACAGCAATATAGCACAGAGAGGATAAAGGAGGCATCCTTCAAAAAGAGTTTCCTTTTGAAGTCTAGTACACAAGCTCCAAGTGAAACAAGTAGAGGGGAGGGTTTGACAAGACTTCCTGAACACCCGCTACCCCAGCACCTCCTTGTGTCTTTCTCATGGTGCTCCCTTAGTTTCCTGGCAAGGTAGTCCTTGGGCTCAGGAGTTAGATGCCAGGTAACTGATGCAAGACCAGTGGAGAAGAATATTTCACCTGCCCTTTGCACAAGCATCTGGATGTATTCTTTGTTCTGTGTCTTACTGGGTGGGATGTCACGTAGGAAGTGAAGTGGAGGAAGTTGGTTTCCTTGGTGTTGCAGGCATAACTCTTGCTTAGAAATGCAGAGAAACTTGGCAAGTGTCAGACAGCCAAGCAACACTCAGAGCTGCATGTGGGGTTTTCCACTGACTGTGCAGTAGGCAGATAAGATGCAAAGCTGAGATATGTCAGACTTGTGGTGTGATGTGCTCTGAGATGAGGCTAGACCAGAGAAGGCACCTTCTAACTGAGCAGCTCTGTCTGCTGTGTATTCTGTCAGAGGTGCTGGCAAAAGACACTTTTAAATACCTTCAGCTGAAGGAGTAGAATAACTGCTCTTTCTTACGTATAAGCAACAGACCTATTTGCTGTGCCACAGTTAGGAGTCAGAAAAACAGCATAAAGCATTCCCCAAGTGTAACTAAGGGCAAAACATTGCCTGCTGGAGCTTTCTTCCTGGTTGTGGTATACAAGAAAGGAAAGCTCCATTTGACTCTCACAGCCCAGGTGCCGTCTTGGAAGCTGAGGAAGGTGAAAGGGACAGTTGTGTTTTAAGCACAGGAGGGGAAAAAGCAGAAGGGTTTATAAACTGGCTCAGAAGGCAATGCCACTAGAAACTGGAGCTATCACTGAGGGTTGCAGAAGCCGTTAGGTGCCTCTGGCATTCAGAGCAGTAGCATTTGGTTGGATGCAAAGTCAATTTCCTTGTCTCTTGCAGAAACCATCCCTGGTTGCCATGGATGTCTCAGTTACCAGCACCCTTTCCAGCCTGGCTTTTGTTACAGTTCCAGATCATCCATACTGAGAAGTTATTTCAGGGGTGGGGATTTTCACAGGGTACTCTCCATATCTTAACGAATAGCATCTGGAAAGGCCAGATGCAAGGGGCTTCTTGCAATGTAAAGGTTTTATTTCCTTACTGCTCCCACAGGTCCTAAGTGGTTTTTTAGTATGTATAGTCAAGATTAAGATATCACATGTAAAATGCTGACTAATGCACAATAAACAAAGAGAAAAAGAGCTTGGGTTGTAGTGAACAATGTGAAAAGACTAATAACTGTATGAGACATCACCACGTTTAGGTCAGGGTCTGAATCCACAAAGTGAAACTCCCTAAGCAATAGTTAGCACAGAACAGCTCCTCTGCGCTAGCCCAGTCTGTGTGACCTCCTGGGCTGCTCCATCCTTGTGTCACCATATGATGAGCCTGGGGACTCTGGGTCCTGCCACTGAGATGGTCATCTGAGCTTATTCAGCCTGCTGAGTGCTTCCCAGATTCCAAAGGTGGTGACGGCTGCTCTTGCTGTTGTGTTCACTTACTGTGCAGTTGAAACATGTTAGATCTTCCCCTCTTGCCCTGATCTTATACCAAAGAAGTTCTCGTTTTCCCAGGGCAGGCACTCAGGGTGTTGGGCTTCATGAGGCTTTGTGTCCACCTTCCAGCTGTCATCCCTACGCTCTCTGTGAGTGGATAACAAACACCAGCTCTTGACATCTGGAGGAGCCAGACTTGATGTACTTTGTTGGAATGGCTTCTGATTTGGTTCCCAGCCTTTGTCCCTCCTGTATTTACCTTGCCAACTACTTTATTTATTTCCTGGTATTAAGTAATGGTAGTATCAAACATTTCAAGAACACACTGGACCTCTCTGACAATGAGGTTTTCATTATCATGTATGTGTTTGTTGCCACATTGAGACTGAACCTGACTGGTGCTGGCTCTCTGCTTTCACAGTTTATTCCACAGAGAGCTGATTTCTTCCAGGCAGGAGCAGTATCTTCCTACGCATCACCATTCAGCGCATGGTGGCCCAATGGTGCCTGGGATACCCAGATGTTGTGGAACAAGAGATAACTTTGATGCAGTAATGTCAGGTGGAAACTCTTTCTGCCTTCTGGTGAAAACATGTCAAGGGTGTGACCTCTGCTGTCCTTTGCCCTAGGGACAGGGGTTCCAGTGGTATTTAGGGTTGGCTTCACAATCCCCCACTAGGTGGGACGATGGTGATTAGGAAACCCACCTGAGAAAATCCTCTTAAACTCTAAGCTTTGTTTGTGCTGTTAATTGGCTGCGCTCAGCGGGAAGATTAGTCTGTGTGGTTGTTTGGGGGAGAACTCACAGTTCTTTGCCATCATCACTTTTTTATTTCCTGTCATTAGCTTATTCCCATTTCCAGGGCAACCAAATAGTTTTTATTAGTAGTTGGGAGAAAAACAGAAAACAAATCCAGAGTTTCAATCTGATAAGGATCTAAGGAAGCTTACTACAGACATTGTGCTCGATGTTAATCATATGAATGCTCTGCAAGATCATGTTTCTTCAGTAATTTTTGTTTAATTTCCTTATTCATGTTTTGGTTGTGTTCATGATTTATTTATTTTTTCTGTACCCTCTTAGATTCAGCCCTGTGGTCATTTAGCAAAAGTCTTGATGATCCCAAGAGCAGAGCTGCCTGGGCGAGGTGGGCTCACTGTGCCTCGTACAAATGAAGTGCTTAATTAAGTTAGGGATTATTTTTGCCTGCACACTTGCTGCAAGTAGACAGATTGAGCTGCATTTCAATATGCTTATCTCTTCCACTTGCTCACTTCAATTCCATCTGAGCAGTCTTGTAGTTAATATTCATGTATTCAGTTTCATTTCATTCTTGAACCTGAGGGAACTAATATTGGCCTCTTCTGGCAGAAGCACTTGATACCTTTTGATTTTTAAATATTGCCAAGTGAATGATGTGAGGGATGCAAAAGTAAATAGTTACACATTTGTTTGTAAATTTGGGCAGATATTTCTGACACTGAAGAGGCTAATAAATTGAGATAAACAACAGTCAAAAGCTGAATGGATCCAAGTGTCTATTTCCCATTTAAATCCATGACCATTCCATAGGGAAAGCTTTCTCATCTCTGTCCCCTCAGACTGTTTCCGCATTGCAGCACTGAATAGAGACACCAAACCTAACTTTAATTAAGCTACCACGGGAAGACTAACCGCAGCAGCATGGAGTTCAGCATATCCTGTGTCTTGGCAAAACTAGATACCTCTCTAGATGAATGCTTTGTAAGCAAACCTACATATCCTAAGGAAGACTTTTACAACTCAGAAAGGAGAGGAACAACTACGAATTAAATGAATTCGGTCCGCATATTTTTCTTATGGCTGTCTAGGATTGCTAGTGCCCTGTGTGTAGTTGCCTATAGCTATTGTGATATGTTCACTCTCTCCCCACCCCTAGTTCTGTTGTAATCTCACCTGATGATACTCTGAGTCTCCAGCCAGTTCTCAGCCAGGCAAAGCCTATAGGAAGGACATCTAAAGGTGAGCTGCCTTCAGGAAGACTGAGGGAGCATGTACCCACACAGTGACGTGTTAAACCTACCCGGTGAAACAGAAGTAGATGATCAGGCCATCTGAGGAGACGGAGAATTTGACGGAGGATTCTGTATGTGTTTATGCCCCCAGCACGTGCACCATCCCCCAGCTATTAACCTCCAGTTAGGATCTTTCTTGAACTCTTAGTGTTGGAGTAAAGTTTTCTTATGCGGATAATGTATTTGTATTACGCAACGTACTCAGAAAAAAACAGAATATTATCTCTCTACAACTGTCCTCTCCTCTCGAGAAGCTGTTCTCTTCTGTACATATGATATGCAGAATGTATGGGAGTCTTACCAGCATTGGTTTGCATTTTTAAGACTGTACTAATTAATGTGTGGTACTATTGTGGTTTTGTAGTGGCATCATTGATGTAAGATGTAAAAACTATTTAAAATTCTTTTTTTTTTGTTATTGTTCAGCTTTTAGATATAGCACCAAGGACTGCATGTTCACTAGAATCAGCCTTTTTCAAGGGCCATTGTAGCTGCATGCAGGCGCTGATGTTTCACCCGGAGCATAGTAACTGTGTTCTCATTTTAATAGGGGTCAGTTTTGAGCAGAAACATAATTCTTCCTGAAAAGTCTAGTTTTCTGTCTTTCCCTCTCTCAGACTCAAGCTTCCCCCTGCCACGCTGCGTGCCAGCCCTGGCCCCAGGAGCAGAACCAGGAGGAGGTTTCCCTAACCCAGAGCACCTCCCTGGTTCTAGTGCCAGGCTTCCATCCCTCAGGTCGCCCACATGCATGCTCAGTTTTCCTTGGACTGCTGGTTATACCAAGACAAAAGTGATAGGCTCACATTTTAAGACCATTTGTGCAAATTACTTCAAAATTAATTAACTAAGATTTTGAGGAATTAAGGAAATTATGAGCCTGAGAAGCAAGTTTGGGGTCAAAAATCTTATTGAGGTCCTTAATACAGCAGGAACTTGGGATCAGTTCCAAGAAGGACCATTTGAGTGGCTTAGTTTTACAATTCATCTTGGGTTTAGAGAGGGAAGAGGATCTCAAATCCAGCCTTTTAGGCAGAGCTGACTTACTCAATATGTTGAGTCTGAGAGACACAACTCCAACTCATGTCCTGGGCTAAAAGACAAGACATGCTGCAGCTTAGGAATTTATTTTTCTTTTAGGTTTTTTTTCTTTTTAACAGAGAAAGCAGTTCAAGCTGCACCTGGCAAATGACTGACTTCAAAAGCATGCTTTTCCTTGTTATATAGACACTCACAAAACAGCATTGTGTGGTTAAAAAGGCACATTTGTGATAGTTTCTTTTTTCAGTGCCAAAATATATAAGCAGTATTGTTTGAAGGGAAATAAGAATTTTTTACTGTATTGTTATTACTGTTGAACAAATATTGTTTTTAAATGTTAGATTTTGAAGACTTTTGTATTGTAAACTGTTTTGTGACATGGTGCTTTTTCATACTGGAATTACTGATTGCACCTAAATATTAATTATTTTGTTTTCTTATATAAATATGTAACTCTGAACAATCTTGATGAAAACCAATGTATGGTGGATACCAACAGTTCAAACAAATTCTCCTACTGAAATTCCCTAAATGTTCTTTCCTACTAATAAATATTCCGCTGCAGCTAGCTCTGATGCTTCATGTGCTCTTACTGTCTTCACGCTCGAGCCTTAAAGCTTCATGTAGCCCCATGGTCTGGCGAGCAAACCTTGGAGAAGCCTTTGTCTACTGACTTCACAACCCCCAGCCACTCACTGCCACAGACAAAGGGACTGCAGCCGGGCAAATCAATTTGGAGGGCTTCGCGAGGGCTCAAGGCACATAGAGGTGCTGTGCCGGCACGTTGCGGCCGGCTGGGCTCACCACTGCTAGTATAATTTTTCTCACCTATGGTGGTGGTTTTCTCACCCAGAGTGGTTTATAAAGCAAAGAAAAGGCAGCACAAAGCTGAGAGAGAGTTTCCTCCAGAGCTGGAAAGGCCAGCCTTAGCTGGTTGATGGAAGCTTTCCCTGCCATAGAAATATTCCTCAGCAGGTTTAATGCATTTTTTTATCCCCATATGTCTAGCGGTCCCTTGAGGGAGGCAGGATGTGGGGAGGGACCACAGGTTGGTAGGGCAGGTGCTGCGGTTAGTGGCTCTGAGATGTGGTTCATGGGGCACCAGCAGAGCCCTTCACAGCAGGGGCTCCTGCCAGCAAAGCCAGGCTGCGGGGGGGCTGGCTCATGCTCCTGTGCATGATATTTAAGCTCCTCAAACTTTTACTAAGGTTAAATTTGGAGCTGGGATTAGCACCGGGGTGCTAAAAGTAGTTTAAATCCCACTGGAAGGTAACTGAAACCAGTGCCTGTTTCCTCTTGTGATTAAGTAAAACCCCAGCCTATTTGTGTTGCAATGTATATAAATAATGTGCAACTACACAGCTTTATTACACAAGCATCCGGTGTGCCATACTCCCAGTGATACATGTTCTCCTCACCCTCCGTCTAGGGCCAGATTATGATTTAGCATTGAGGCATAAAAAGACAGGGGTGGAAGGAGGTTTTTATTTGCATTAGGATGATACACCACTCCACTTACCACCATTGGTGGCCCATGCATCTCACTGTGCAAAGTTCCGTATCAGGGGTGGGGGCAGGTTCCCAGCAGAGGGTGATGGCCACCATCAGGCGCTCCAGCACGTGTTGCACCACAGCAGCCTGGACCTTGGGGAGGAGGGGAACCAAGCCCCTGTGGCTCCTTGGCTCATCCAAGAGCACATCCAAGAAAGAGCACACTCTGGAGTCAATCGTTGTTTTTGGCAGCACAAATCAAGCTGAGAGCTTGGGAAGATGCTGAAACACACAACTTTGCTGACCCATTGAGTGCCCTAAAGATTCAGTCAAGAGCTAGAGGAGAGATGTTTTGCTCCCCTCTCCTAGGTTAGTTTTTCTTGAAGACCTTCTGATTCACCTTGCTAAAACCTCACTCAGCCATGCCAGAAATGGCCCAGCCTTTGAGCACACTGGGTGCAGCAGCAGCGCTCATCAGCCAACACGCTTCTTGCTCCTCCACAGCCTTGCAGACAGAGCACTTCTAACCACTTAGCTGCTAAAGCATTCATATTTTAAGAGCCACTCACTAAAATGACTTCCTATAAAACACCATCAATTGCAGACGGTGCCCAAGAAATGTGATTAATTTAAAGAGCCCCACGGGAGCTGGTCCTGACTTATCCCACTCTGCTCATCCAGATAGCATCCTTGGGGCCTGGAAAAGCCCCTGAGAAGCTCCCCAACACTGATGGACTGAGAAGCCACATTGGGAGGGGCAGCACCTTGGGCTGCAAGCTCAACCACGTGGGCTACCAGCACCAATGAACTGCAGCCAGTCTCACAGTTGTTATCGTGTGTATATATATACGCACATACATATATATGTATATGCACACAGATACACACACATGGCATTCTGTACCCATGGCGTTTAGTTTCTGCTCTAGCTCAGGTGCCAACTGCAGATGGGCTGGTGGGAACACAAACTGCGCTGGAGGCAGTCACCAGCACTGCATCTGAGAAGGTCTCTTCTGCTCTTGCTTAGTTAGTACTACTCACCAAGCTGAGGAGCACTTCATGCTGTATCCCAAATAAACAGCTGAAAACACTTCTCAATATTATTAGAAAAAGTCAAGCCCACAGGGAAAGCCTTTCCATAAAACCTTTGGTGGCTGTGAAAAGGCTTTTAGAGCTGGACACAGTCTTGCTTGGATGAGAATGGGGAAGGGTTGGAGGAAGCTGGGCTTTTGGAGCCAACACTGTGCTGGACGAGACATCTCAGATGAATTTACTTCTTCCCTCATTGCCCAGATGTGGTCGCTATCTGACACAAGAGGATGTCTCAGGGATACTGCTGTGGCAGCTTGTCCAACATAGAACTTGTCCCCACTGAACTTTTCCACCTCATGGTATGACAGGGCTGCCCCACCACTGCTTGGGCAGCCTCCCTTCACCAAGACAAATGCTTTCGCAAGCAATTTCCCACTTACTTACATATTCTTACCTTCTGGATTCTCATTTAAAAAGACAAGAGTCAGCTGGTGGAGACAAAAATGGGTGATGAAAATGCTTTACTGCAAGGCGCATGGTTAGGCATGCTTCAGTGATTTGGGCATGCAGGGCACAGGAGGAGCAGGTAAGGATCTCATCCCTGGCGACCTGGACTCACAAAGACAGTGCCAGCACTTCCAACCAGGTTCACAGGACACTCCAAGTTGTCACAGAATCAGAGAATATTTGAGATTGGAAGGCACCTCTGGAGGTCATCTAGTCCAACCTTTTTGTTCAAACAGGGACACCTAGAGCTGGTTGACCAGGACCATGTCTAGGCAGCTTTTAAACATCTTCAAGGATGGAGACTCCACAACTTCTCTGGGCAACCTATGCTAGCGTTTGGTAATCCTCAGAGTGAAAAAATTCAGAGGGAACCTTCTGTGTTTCAGTTTGTGCACACTGCCTCTGGTCCTGTCACTGAACACCACTGAGAAGAGCCTGGCTCCATCTTCTTTGCACCTTTCCTTCAAGTATTTGTGCACACTGGCAATATCTCTCCTTTCTCTTTTCCAGGTCAAACTGTTCCATCTCTCTCAGTCTGTCACTGAATCATAGAATGGGTTGGGTTGAAGGGTTCCTTAAAGATCATCCAATTCCAGCACCCTGTGATGGACAGGGACACCTTCCACTGGATGAGGTTGCTCAAAGCCTCATCCAACCTGGCCTTGAACGCCTCCAGGGATGGAGCATGCACGACTTCTCTGGGCAACCTGTTCCAGTGCCTTATCACCCTCCCAGTAAAAATTTTCTTCCTAATAGCTAATTAAAATCTCTTTCAGCTTAAAAATGTTACCCCTCATCCCATCCCTGTAGGCCCCCTTTAGGTACTGAAAGGCTGCTACAAGGTCTCCCCAGAGCCTTCTCTTCACTAGGCTAAATAAGCCCAACTCTTTCAGACTGTCCTCATGGCAGGGGTGCTCCAGCCCTCTGATCATCTTCTTGGCCCTTCTCTGGCCTCACTTTTACAGATCCAAGTCTGAGGACTCCAGATTGTCCTTGTAGGAGAGGTGCTCCCATCCCTTCACTAGGTTAGTGGCTCTTTGTTGTACTCTCTCCAGCATGTCCATGTCTCTCTTGTACTGGGGAGCCTAGAACTGGGGCAAGGACTCTATGTGTGCTCTCATTAGCGCTGAATAAAGATCACCTCCCTCGGCCTGCTGGCAACCCTTTGTCTAATGCAGCCCAGGACACCATCAGCCTTCTTTCCTGTAAGGGCACAATATTACAACCTGGTGCTCACCAGGACTCCCAAGTCCTTTTCTGCAGAGCAGCTTTCCAGCTGGGCAGTACTGTACTGGTGCACAGGGTTGTTCTTCCCCAGGTGGAGGACTTTGCACTTTCCCTTCTGTCAGCCCATTTCTTCAATCTGTTGAGGTTCCTCTGGAAAGTAGCACAACCCTCTGGCACATCCTTCCACTTCTGTAACATCAGCTAAGTTGCTGAGGGTACACTGTCTCTCTTCATCCAGGCCATTGATGAACACGTTGAACAAGACTGGGCCCAATAGTGACCCCTGGGGAAAGCCACAGGCCACAGGCTTCCAATTAGACTCTGCAGGGCTGATCACAACCCTCTGAACTCTGCCATCCAGCCAGTTCACAACCCACCTCATTGTCCACTCATTTAACCCACACTTCTTAAGTTTGCTTATGAGGATGTTGTGGGAGACAGTGTCAAAAGTTTTGCTGAAGTCAGGGTTGACAAGATAAACTGCTTCCTCCTGCTTCTACCAGGCCAGTCATCAAATCCATGTTTTGGTGTCAGTAGAATGAATTTCTATTTTCTTCTTTTTGGAAAGTCTTCTGGGCTCAGAAGTAGGAATTCAAGCCCCAGTACGTAACAATACCCACCACAGCAACAGAAATATTATCTCATACATAGGAATATTTATTTTTTTTTTCCTTCTTAAAAATGTACAAAAAATAAAATAACTGTATTTACAGTTTATCAAACCCCTCTCCCAGTTGCAACACTATTAAGTTACATGAGCTATTTTCTTAATATAAAAGCACACTATTTATACACAGTTTCCTTGTTTGCCAGAAAGAGGGCCTGTCACAAACTTTGGCACAAACACTCTTGTTTGTATCTTGTCTCAATTCATAGGAAATGGAAGAGCATATAAACATTTCATAAGCTTTACTTTGTAAAAGTCATAAGATACTCCTTTCGAGTTCCAGATCAATCAATAAACAACATGTCTGACAGCTGGAGAGTTTAGTTCTTACTAATAGTTTTAATTAATTTACAACATTAAAACAATCCATAGAACGAAAGAGGAAACTATACAAGAAAGACGTTTGATCTCTGAATTCCATTGACCAAAAACTTCATGAGAGAGGACATGCAAGGAATAAAAAAAACAAGCTCTATTCTTTGTAGTTTACATCCAGTGGTACAAATTCTCCACAACATCTTGATGGGGAGATCACCGTGCATCAACAAAGCTTCACTGCAAAGATGCACTTTAATGTGGGGATATCAGCACTTGACTGTTAGAAAGAAACTAAAATTTGAGATTTGGGAATTTAATCATAAAACATCAACTGGACGGACATAGTGCCAAATTCATAGCAGGAAACCATAATTAAAGCTTAGAAGACTATTCTCCTTTTGCACATCTCTAACAGAGTCTTTCAAAACACAACACCTACGGACACTGCACTGCTTTAATTCTTCATAGGGAAATGAGTTGAGCAGCAAGCCACCCTCAGGCTGCATGAGTTAAGATTCAAGACTGCTGTCTTGAAGAAGGAAAGGAAATGTGAGTTTTGTTCTTTTACATAAACAACCACAACACTGCCACAAAGAGACAGAAGGATGCAAGGCAGATATTCCTGTCCCCTGCTGAACAGCAGCCAAATTTTACTTCCACTTAACTGATAATATTTGGAAGATCCAGCATTAATCAATATTTTTCATCAAACAAAAGCAATGTGTATTTTAAACAGTACACATGACCACTTTGTACTTCTAAAGACCTTTGAACCAAGCAGGGCATGAGGCAGGCCACTGTTTCAGAAGTTTACATCACTTGTATTAGCCCTTCCCCATCACTTTGATAGCCTGTTTTTGACCAACAAGTTGAACCCCAAGAGCTTGTAGCTTCCCATGACCAGCATCCAAGGTTCAGTGCTCCTCCAGCAACTGATGCTGAAACAACTGAGAGATGCAGGGTGATGTGCTCTTTGTCATCTCCTAGATGCTTGTGATACATCTGCTTCTAGAGCAGAGAAACGAAGCCCTCAGACCCTGCCAGACAAAATTATGGGAGATCTTCCTTAACTAGCTCTAGTTGTTCATTTTTTTCTAGTTGTTCTCTTTTTTTCCTTAGAAAAAAAGTACCTGGGCTAAGTCAGCATAGAATTTTTATCCGAGCCTAAGTCAAGCAGAAACAAATTGAATTACCACAAATAACCTGTGCTCTCAGGATGTCTGCTCTTGAGCAGTGAAGCAAGAGCATCTTTGCTGGAGTATATATTTATAAAAAGATAATGTAATTATTACAAAACTCTGTATCAGAAGGAGAAAGAGCACATGACAAAGGAAGAGGGAGGGAGAGAGAGGGCAGACCCACATTTCTACCCACTGCACGGGATCCACATACAGTCCATAAGAGAATAAAATACTTGCAGCTGATACTGCAGGTTTGGATGTGATATGGACATTCAGACCTTAAGCCTGCTTCCTGGTATGATTGTAGCCTGCAACTTTCTGTCCTCACAGAATTGATGAGACAGGGTGGTAGTTCAACTTGGGTTCAGATCCAGCCCTTGCGAGAGTGAGACCTTTCTCCACACCTCAGCTGTGGGATACTCAGTTTCCTCCAGTAAAATTGTTCCAATTTTGATAAAATATTTACATCAAGCCCAGGTTTATACTTCACCCCACTGTCCTAGGAATCAAACCAGAATCATGCAATGGAGATACATGAGCGAGTATCCTTAAGAAGAAGAGTTTGAAGTCCTGTTTCTTACAGTCTAGAGGAAGTCTTCCATGAGCAGGCTGCTAAGTAAAGCAACTTTCTCTCCACAGGCTTGCACAAAGCCCACTTTGAGAGACTCCACTTCATCAACAGAACAGGCAGAAGTCACTTCTGTACCTCTGTGCACACCAGGCAGCAGACTCATGGTCCTGCTCAGATTTGGTGACAGCTGGATGGGACATTCAGGTATTTACAGCTGGGACTTGAACACCTAAGGTGGGTCCCATTGTGTCACAGCACTCCAGACCCTGTAGCACAGTTTTATCCAATATTCCACAATAAAACTGGGTGGGCAAGGGTGGAGTAGATGAGCGCAGATGCAGTTATCACTTCCCAGTACGTGCTCCTTAACAGATTGCAGCAATCTAATCCTCTAGGAAAGATTCTGAACCCTAAACCCAATACATACAAAAACAGTGGCAGTAAACATGCCCACATACAGTAGTTAAAATATATTATTGCATATTATAAACATTATATACAAGGTTAAAATGGTTTCTTTACCATTTACTTACAAGTGACATTTGTAGCTGAATGTCTTACTTACAAGTCCTCGTTGCTACATGCTGAGAACTACCAGAGGTATTTGGCAAGACTATACACTACAGAGATATGGATCAGTCTGAGCAAGTGAACTCTGTCAGCCGCTTTCCCTGTCTTTAGCACTGCATCAGTTTTTTAGCAATGGCAGATAGAACTACTGGTAAAGTGATTTACACCAGATTTCTGAAACTAGACCAAGCACGGTTCCTTAACATATTTTAGAATGAGCTTATCCACACTGAAGTATGGATTAAAATGCTGCATTTCACATTTGCAGTGGGTCATCTGGTTAGAAATTTGGGATCCGGTAACTGCTTGTACACTAGAGAGTGAGGAACAATAAATAAGGTACCAGGTTAACATGAGTGGCCTTGTGCTTGACAAACCCAAGTCTATATGCAGTGGGTGCACATGTGCAGAATGGACAGTATTTTCAAAGCAGTCTTGTGACAGCTTCTCTGATCAATGTCTGTCAAGTTCCCAGAGAATCTTCTGCTTTCCAAGAAGGATGAAATGATGTGGTTCCTTATAAAAGGCTCTGCCTGAGGCTAAATCTCTGTCAGTGTGATCTTGAAGCCTTCAGCCATGCTCTCCATGTGCAGGATGAATGTGTCCTCATTGGAGTAGTGCTCGATAATGTTGTCATCCATGTTTACCAAGATACTGGTGACAAAGGCAATAATCAGCATGTTTATGTTCCAGGACACTGAAAGGAAAAAAC
The DNA here is from genome assembly GCF_032191515.1 of Phaenicophaeus curvirostris. Classification (NCBI taxonomy): domain Eukaryota; kingdom Metazoa; phylum Chordata; class Aves; order Cuculiformes; family Cuculidae; genus Phaenicophaeus; species Phaenicophaeus curvirostris. The sequence continues at coordinate 77,476,785 of NC_091394.1, read as the reverse complement.
ATGCACTCCCCGACATGTGCTCACTTCACTACATTGCAAAAATGCTGGGACATTAAGCCACTTAAGCTGCGTACAAGGAGAGCTGTAGTCCAGGTCCCTGGCAGACCCAGGTAGCTCATGTTTCCCCATGCCTGCTGCTGGTTCTCCCAGGTACACCTCTGCGTTACTCCTCAGCCACACAGCATGAGCTGTTGTTCCCCTGTGGTGTGAGTTGCTAACACGGGGAAGCAGTGTAATTTGGCTTTGCACACAGGTCACAAGCCTAGAACTCAGCTTGGATGTGAGAATATTGACAACGATTAGAAGTCTATACAGTATTTTCCTCACTCTTTACCACAAAGTGTTTATTCCAACAAACATGCCACTTGGAAGAAGTGTTAGAAAGAAGCAAAACATAAGTTTCACCTGTCTTGTCAAAAGCTAAAGAAATCCCCAGACAAAACAATGCCCTAAGCTAGAGTTATGGCTGAAAATAAAGGACTGATTTAAAATCATATCACTACAATATTGTGGTTATTTAGAAGTAAAAAAGAATGGAAAGATTTAGATTTCTGGCAAGGAGTAGAGGCCTAGCTGTTCTAAAATCACAGTTGTGATGCTCATGTCTACATTTACTCAACTGAAACCCCTGCAGCAAACACTGCCTGCCTGCCTTTCAGACTTGGACAGTGGGCTACTTCTTCCTAACACTGCAGGGAAACTTGACACGGCATTCACAGCAAAGGCTGCACCCCTCCCACACTAGTGCTCCACCACATTATAAAGCACATAATTTACGAAACAGACTTTATCCAAACACATTTTCCAAATATAAACTCTGTTTCTTCATAGTAAGCTCATAAATACTGGTCAGACAGAGATTGGAGATGCACGTTTCTTCCTCTGCCACCCCCTTTGCTGTCTCTCCATAGAAAGTAAGATTTCAGGGATACGAGCATGTCTCTTAGAAGTATTTATGCTACCAAGCATAACAATTCCCCAAGGACAGCTGGGTTCTCTGAGTGCTCCTAAAGGATCTTGCAATAGTCCCTAGTTAGTTAGTTTACTTACCCCTTTTTGCTCTTCTTGTAAAGTTTTGCAATCTTTTCAACGGGCAGCCCATATTTCTCAGATATCTGAAATCATAAAAAATAAAAGAAATCTCATTGAAGACTAATGAGAAATATGAAGTGATCATCTAACTTTACATAAGGCATTAGATAACTACCTCTGCAAACTTTGACAGGAAAGGTATGTAGAAAAATCACTCATAACTGTACCATAGCTTCACTTAAGAATGATTCAGGGAGGAATAATCCTAAACCTCTTTATCAAAAAAAATGCAATCTCTTCCATCCAGAAACTTGGAGCCTATAGTTTTCACAGTGTGTGAGTCATCAAAACTGCCTTAGTATGTCTTACTGTTCTGCTCAAGCAGCCAACACTCTTCCCAGATTCAGATTTTGCCAAGGAATTTCAACCAGACTGGTCACCTTTCTGCCATTTCTTAGTCTGATTTTCCAGGCGCACAGAAGCAAAGGCCTCTTCCACTGGGCAGAAGGCAGATGAGTAGCAACACAACAGGAACTGACGGATCAACAAAAAAAAATCTGTGATTTTTATTTCCCAATGGCATTTCAAGACTTTTTTAAGCTAACAGGACATGCCATAGTACTCCTTTTGTCTGAGAAGTATCTTCAAGGTACCTTTTATTATGGGAGGGCTACAAACATGCTACACAGGATCAGAAAGCTTCAGTGTTGTTGGGGAGGTGACTCAGTCTCTTTACTGGGTGGCAAAATGAAAACACTATTTCTCTCACAAAACATCATCTGAGTGCATAAACATCAAGATGAGATGCCACAGAGAAGCATGTTAACAAGGTAAAGGGCTTCTAAAATAAACCTCTGGCCAGCTACTCAAATTATAAAGGAGAAAACATAAGAAAACTTCTGAAGGAAGAGCTGTTGAGGAGACAAATTACCAATACTAACAAACACTCCACCAGAATGCTTTAACATTGCTTTGCAGCAGTATGTTAGTAACATTAGATGCCCATTCTGCAGTGAGCCTGTGCTCATGGAGACGGTGTCCTTGGACCTTCCATCTGAGCCAGCTTTTCTTGCCAAATTATGTCTCTCTGTTGAAGGAACAGGTCTCACATCTTGCATTTTAGAAAATAATTGTCCCCTAAGGTAAGATAATTATGGAAAAATGACTTTTTGTCAGTGATTAATGTTCTGTGGTACCCTACTGCCAACCAAAGTAAGTTTCCTGCTCTTCACCAGTGAAATGAAGTTACAGTTAAACAGCTATTTATCTTCTGCATTAGACAACTGAAATGCACAATTAAAAATCCATTTAAAGACTGTCAAACATCAGTCACTGTAAAATCCTTTCTTTGTGTTTAGACTTCCGTTGAGAAAAAGTGATATTTTAGAGAAGTAAATTAAAGAAATTATCGTTAAGTAGAAAATGGAAAGAAAGTAATGGATAAACTCAGCACCAAGGACAGATTCAAAAAGCTCCAGGCTGAACCCCAAGCACAGCTAATGCTCAGAAAGCCAGGATTCTCTGAGAGAATTACTTAGCTTATATTTGCCTATACTGGTATAATTGACATCTTACCCAAGACATTTTGTACTTAAAAAGTATAGTAACTCAAGATTTTTAAGAACCAATAAAGCTTATTTTATAATGCAAATAGTTTCCTCTGACTACAGCATGCTGAAAGAAAGGGGAGGACTTAAGTAAGGAGTAACTCATAAGGTTCACTAGACCCACCTACTCCCTAAGTTTTGCACTTAGCAGAGAAATACAACGTAAATTGTGGGTTGTGTTTGCCACTGCAGTTTTACTCGCACCAGCATGTTTCATTGCACTTTTGAATACAGTGCTGGAGATTCTGATGGTAGTTCAGGTTCCATGTTCTCGTCTGCTCTCAGAGAGGCCTAATTCAGCACCAAGGCTGCACAAGTACACATGACTTCACTCATCTTATATCTCACACACGCATCCTCACTGTCAGAATATAAAACTGACCTTTTTCGCTGATCCCTATGTAGCCTAAGCAAAAGGCTCTGCATAGCCTACAGAAAAGCTATGGGACCACATGCACAGGATGGAAATGCATCCATCAAGAATGTTCCATAACATGTTTAACTTATTTGAAGCAAGTTCAGGTCTTTGTTCCAAACAGGGCAGAACCCAGAGTCTGCCATATCCCTGTCCTAACCTATTCCAGCTCCTCTCCATCACAGACGGGACAGACTGCCCCACCCAGCCTGTGTGAATGCCTAACCCAGCCTATGCACATAAATCCAAGATTAGGATCACCAACAGAAGGAATCACCTACCTCTGGCCAGAAGCACTTGTATAGGCACCCACACCTTGCCCCTCACTCACATTCTACCCCTGCCTACCACTATCTTATCAATGCCTTATCTTCAATGCGTTATCCCATGCTGCCCATGGAGGGGAGCTGCCGGGTCTGAGGCTGGTGAGTGGTCTGGGGTACCCAGGTGTCCCTCTGTGAGGGCAAATCTTGACTGTCTTAGAGAAGTCCTTAGAGAAACATCCATTCTCCTTTTATTGCTTCTTATCTTCTACCTTTGCCTACCATGGAACAGAATGACATCAGCTAAGTGATGTGGTGTCGAACTTTTGTGTCTGTGGTTTTGTTGTACCTCCAAATTTAAGCTTTCATGTAAAACAATAATAAAAATAGCTCCATTTCATCAGATTGTTGAAAAAATCCTTCATACCAGGCATCAGACAAACTGCAACCTGAAACTGCAGAAAACGTCACAACTATGCAAACATAAGGAAATTATACGTCTCCCTCTATGGGTTGTTAATTCTGAAGCCTAGTGATTTTGTAAAGATCAGTACATGAAGACACTTCTCACTAACTCTGTGCAAATAAACAAGCAGGGAGAAAATTATTGTGCCAAGAAGGTTTAAGAGTAGTTAATATACAGCATTATGCACATTCCAGCACAAAACTTGCCCAGGATATCTGGGATACCCAATACTCACGCATTCCAAAGGTTGCTCAAAGTGGTTTGGCCCTCTGGGACAGCAGTTCCTATATAAGCTATGAGAGATAGGGCTGAGAAAGGCTTGCTTGTCACACTGCCTATGACAGGTGTAGGATTTATATAACATGCAGGGATTAGTGAGCACTGCAAAAGACTTCCAGCTGACTGAATAAGCACATTTCTCAGGAACCCCTAAGGATTCAACCAATTATACCAGACAGCGAGCTGTGGAAGCAAGGTTCCAAGCTGGGATCTGAGGGACCCTCCCTCCCACAGGCTCAGAAAAACAGTCTTCAGCACAAACGTGCTAAGTCCTGCTGCAGAATCTTTGAAAGCAGAGAGCTAGCATCTGCTAGGGCATCTCATTTAACATCCTCTCTCGAAACACAGTTGTTGCCAACTCAGGGAGAATACCACTACTGCCAACTTCCATATAAAAAACCAGGATTTCTCACCTGACCTCAAGCAGGCTACAATGAATTTTAAAGACACATCTGAATTTGAGGAATATTGTCCTTTATCATGTCCATTGTCCATTTTTTAATCTTCCGAGCAGAGAATTTTTTCCTTCCCCTAGGATGCCTGAAGCAGTAGGACAGCCTTTAGAGTGGCACTGAAATAGCAGTTTGGATATTCCTTTGGGCTGCAGCCCCCTGGCATAGCGAGTTTGTCTGTAGCACATATCTGTTTGCCACTAGAAATGCCTTCTCTGCTGGGGTCAGGAAGACAGAAAGGGCAGCATCTGGGCTGGTGAGGCACATAGGAAAACATCTTCGCCAACTTATTTCTATGGAATGGTCCGGTCTGTTGCCCTGCATTGGTTGGAAGGACGCATACATGGAAAGGTATCTAATAAACTTTCATGTAAGCAAGCTTGATTGAGCTCAGCTGTTAGCTTTTAATTTTAGAAAGACTTTGGGAGATGCTTGAATTTCCCAATTTAGATTGCCTTCTGTAATTTGAATAAATACGTCAGTTCTGCATAATGTAAGACTGCTACCTACTGAGCTCCAGAGAGTTTACCTGACTTTGGATCAAGCTGAGAGGAGGATTTAGAGCTGGTCAGTCACCACATACATGTCATGTTTTGTGATGGGCAACTGTTTCACCATTTTCTGTTGATCAAAACTGACTAGTGTGGGATGCAAACACCTTAAAATCCAATCATTTGCATCATTTTCTGAGTTGCACTGCATCTCTGAAACCTGAGACTTCTAGATATTTGCCAGAAGAAAGAAATCTGAGAAGGAATCTAATTAATTGTTCATTTGCAATAAGAGTATACAAGAGAATAAAATAAACTTAGTATCTGAGAAAACAATACCATTAATCATGGAGAATTAGGAGAAAGCCACAAGACCAGGAATAGCGATTAACACAAAAAAGTAAAATCCATAAACAGAGGAGGCAGCTATGATTCAGGATCATTAATGCTGTCTTTCAGATTTGGGGCTCTATAATACTCAGTCACAGTTTCAAAGTTCCTGGTAGTGAGTTTAGAAGTGAACATTTAGGATGTACACAATTATAAAATTACATGACTTGCTGAAATGACAGTAGAGAGAATATTTAAGAATACGTATGCAATTTGACAGCTTTTTGGCACTGATTTATACAAAATATTTTATCAAAGAGAATTAAAATTTTCTGAATGTGTTTCTTCCAGTGAACTGGGACATTTTACAACAGATTAGATTTTTCTTGTGCTGAAAACATGTCACCGAATCAGCAGCTGTGCTAACAAAGGTATGCAGGAGCCTTTCCTGCTTCTGCACCAGCTTTGTTTTTATGTTACATAGGGACTGGAGAACAGGCATGTGGAGAAGCACAGAACACTGGAGATAAAATATTCAAGTTGACTTCAAGGGTTATAGAAGGCTTATATCATACTTTACCACAGAAAGACAAGATGAAATCGTGTTACAGCTTATCATGAATCAGACTGTGGCCTTTTCAAGTGAAGTCTGGCTTTTATTACACGCGTGTTCTGCCAAACAACTGAGCTGCAGTCACAGCTAACAAACAGTATCAGCAAAAGCCTGGTTAGGACATCCTTAGAAAGCAGCTGACTCTCCTCAGAGATACCCTGATATAAATAGGTGCTTTAAACAACATCACTAATCCACAAATCTTTTTTTGTCTTCTGCTACTGGCCAAATATCGACCAAATAATTCCATCTTTACTGCATTTGAAGTGTCTGGTACGTGCAAAAAGACACTGTGATGGTTTCATGAGAGTATGAATATACATACTTGTAATACTCAGCTGAGCTCTCTAGGAACACTTTCATCTATTCCCATCTTCTCTCCTGCATGTAACCAAGGCTGGAAATCAACTCAGCATCTCACATGTCAATAAAACATTAGTCCCCCTACCAATGAGACACATGGTTTCTTCTTAACCCCTCATTCACGAAATTTCACACATCTACAAGCTCACATAAACAGAATTAAAGGTGGAAATAGCCCCTCATGATCACAGTTAATGTGTAATAAGAAAACAATTAAGTCAAACAAGCAGCAAAGAGGCAGGTTGGTAGGTAGGTCACTCTGGGAGTGAGAGTGAGAGAAGGAATTTGAGACAGGAGCTATGAATGACTAGTCTGCATTGGCTCAGCAACTACCTCTTGTATGCTGGTACAGTAATCACACAAAAGCAGTATGAAATTCACACAGAAACAGTGCATGCTTGGGACTCCTCTTTAAAAGATGGCATTACAGGGGGAGATTCAACAAGCTCTGAATCATCAGTTCACAAAGAAACATTTCAGCAAATGGAGCCTGCACCTCTCTGCTTCCCAGACACTAGTTAATTACCACCAGTCCGCAAGACTCAGGTCTCCAACAAATCAGCTCTGTGACACAGTTTAATCCCAGCAACCTGCTGACAGTACTAAATTCAAAACACGACAGCATTTCAGAGGCATGCTCCAGAAAGCCTTTATTAAATGCTTTAAATGTATTTCAGAATAACTTTATATTATGTTCTAGCTCAATAATACATTGAAAGCCTCGAGATTTCTTGCCAAGACAGACAAACAATGTAAGGATATTGGATACTTACTGCTTCCATTAGACCCTTTACTGTGGGTGATTTCAGCATCAAAGCATCAAATACCTCATCTGTCTCCTTCCTCACATACAAAAGCACTGAAACAAAAAGAAGTCAAACTTGGAGCAGGTTCGGTCAACTGAACAGATGAAACATCCCACACTGAACAGAAAAACAATTATTAATCCACAACAGATAAAATGAAGTGCTAAAGACTGTTTACTTAAAAAAAAAAAGGTATTTTCATATCATCAGTGATTTAAACGTGGAAGACACAACACAATTGCATTAAAAATACACAAGGAAAATTTAGAGAATTTAATTTAATGTGAGCAGTCTATATCTTCAAGCATTTAAACCTCCATTTACTGAAATTGGAGAAGCTAAACAGCACCGGGGCTCTGTCCCTGGGTCATGGGACAAAACATACAAGCTGTGTGTCAGCTTGCACCTCTCCAGGCTTCACCCAAAAGGCTGGGAAAAGACATTCATCAGAGAATCGTAGAATAATTTGGGTTGGAAGGGATCTTAAAGATCATCCAGTTCCAACCCTGCTGCCATAGGCAGGGACACCTCCCACTAGACCAGGCTGCCCAAGGCCCCATTCAGCCTGGCCTTGAACACCTCCAGGGATGGGGCAGCCACAGCTTCCCTGGACAACCTGTGCCAGTGCCTCACCATTCTCATAGTGAAGAAAATCTTCCTTATATCAAAACTAAATCTGCCCCTGTCCAGTTTATACCTATTCTCCCTCATCCTATCACCACAAGCCTTTATGAACAGTCCCTCTCCAGCTTTCCTGTAGCCCCTGCAGGTACTGGAGGGTCGCTATAAGGTCTCCTTGGAGCCTTCTCTTCTCCAGGCTGAACAACCTCAACTCTCTCAGCCTGTCCTCATATAGGACGTGCTCCAGCCCTCGGATCATCTTTGTAGCCCTCCTCACAGTTCCATATCCTTCTTATGCTGAGGATTCCAAAACTAGACACAGTACTCCAGACGAGGTCTCACAAGAGAGGAATAAAGGGGCAGAATCACCTCCCTCAACCTGCAACAGGCAAGTGTGGTTTGCCACTAGCTGAGCCTTCGAGAGCAAAGTTAACAAAAAGAGAAAGAAATAGTTCTCTCTGATATTGTAATGCAGATAAACACTGGAAAGAACAAGTGCAAGGTCATTTCAGACTTTACAGGGGTGACAGTCAAAATGACAGCTGGCAGGCAGGCATTTACCTGCATGCCTATTGCTGCTCAGGCACCCAGATGCCATTTGTACTCCTGAAAATATCCTTTTCCTCCCCAAGTTGTCCTGCCAGGCCTTAGTGGTTCACAGTCGCAGCACCCTGACCTCTCCAGCTCTCATTCTCTTCTCTCTCTCTTACTTGGACAGATGAAAGGAGGAAACTTGTTGCTGCATGGGTGGCAAAAGCAAAGCAAATGGCTACAAAGCGAATAAATACAAATACCAGCGAAGTGATTTAGGTGTAATCCCACATGACTCTGATAAAGTAGCAGGTTAAATAAGATTTTTTACTATTTATTTTGTTCCCTAAGTAAACTGCCTTTTCAAATAGCAGTGCTGTTAGGTATTTTACGTCTTTGTGACAAAGCATATTGGTAATAATCAGAGGGGAGGGAGGGAGTAGACAGAAAACGTGATCTTTTGAAACTGCTAAGCCTCGTGGTTCAGAGATTGTTCAGCGAAGCTGGTTCAGCTAAGCTGGTTCTTCACCAGCTAACTCAATAGATGACCCAACAGAGATGATGGCATTATTTATAGAGCAGCAATTGTTTGGAAACTAATCTTAGGTGAAGACAGTAGCAGGGTGGACTTAGGTCCATCTGCAGAGAATTGTAGCTTCTTTGTCTACATTTTGAAATGACTGAAAAAAAAGATTTAAAACATGGGCAGATTGGTCCACTGCCTCGGTCTACAAAGCAGATGTGCAGGACAATGATGTTTTTTTCGTCTTTAATTCAGAAGTATGAGCCATAAAACTGCTACCACAGACACACAGAACCACATTCTTTTCACCTACTATAGACTGAAATTCTTTGGGACCTGCCTGAGAGTGCCCTTTTTAAAGGACTTAGAAGCTGAGATAACTTTGTGTCACAACAAAAGTAACTGTCAGAATATAAGAGAACAAAGATATCCACAGCCGTAGTTAAACTCCGTTAGGTTTGATATGTTTACCCACATGAGAAAGCACCCATTCTGCTAATTTTATCTATACTAACACTGTCATTAATTCAGTAATTCTTTTCTTGTGACCAGAGGGCTGTCCTGTAACTCCTGGCTTTTCAAACATCTGGACCTCTACCAGTTTTAATAATTACAAATGTATCTGAAAGGAGGAAAAATCACTCGGTTTGAGGCTAAAGTTAGGGACATTATAGAATCCAAGTGCTGAGCTTTAAATCTCTCTGTTGTGCTTGATATGTCAGGCAACATTATGCTGAATGATGGATCCATTACAAGAGTAATGGGGAACTTGAATCACTATTATACACACAGAGAGTCAGGATTAGTAAACATATGGGATGTTGTTTTCTTTTTCTTTCCCCTGACAGGTGTGAAAATCTTTGCTTTGCTTCACTAGGGCACTTTTCCATAAACGACTTCTGGTGACAGTGATGCCTGCCCTTATGCTCTGTTACTCTGGCCTGTCTCAATGAATTTTCCTCTGTGCTGAAGTCTTTTGAAGAGCATATGCAAGTGAAAAAACAACCCTTTTTTGATTTGTTCTTCAGACAGATCAGATCCCTTCTTCAGTGTGCAATGTGGCCCCACAAACCTTTGTGCTGGCACAACTGCAAAGAGAGGAACAGCTGGCCCACAGTGGGAGGTTCAGCCAGGACAGAGGAGGGAAAGGGGCTGCAAAGGCTGCTCTGGGCTCAGCAGAATTGATACTGAGTGCCAAGCAATGGCTGTGATGATGTGACTACTCATATTTATGCCCTCGGATCATATTTATTCCAGGAAGATATCAGCCTCCATCCTGTAATCTTGTATGCTTCCTCTGGCTCAAGGACATCACCACAACCAACAGAGAAATTTTGCAAATGCAGGCTCATGGGAAGTTGTTTCTATAATGCTCACATTAATCTTACAAATGGTGTAACTAAGAACAACGGAGCTCACTTCTGTACCTTGTTTGTCTCATAAACTGATGGGCAAACCTCAAAACATTTGCTACCTTGAGTTATATAAATTGGTCGAATCCCTGGAGCTTCCAATAAATTAACTTGACAGAACTCACGAGGCTGAAGGAATGGCAAATATTCTCCAGAGTGTCTAACTGTGGCAGTGGAGGAAGGTGTCACCTATAGCACTGCAATGGAAGTGACTGTACACAAAGCAGATTTTTTGTGGACAGAATTGCCATCTGCTCATCCTTACCTTCAGCACAAAGTTTAACAGCTCAACCTAAACCATTACTTCAATGTTACTAAATTTAAGCTCCACTGTAGCAGACTTGAAAACAGGAGTTGGACTGGGACAGCATGTGGAACACAACTGAAAATATCCACTCAAGACAGTAAAAACAGTTAAGGGAAACAAACTCTTAAACAATTTTGATAAGCCTGTGTCTGCTAATGCCTTATACTTCTGATTGGGTGGGAAATTTCTGAGATTTGATTCAGGCTAATGTAAGTCTGCAGTCAGCTGGAGCTTAACTGTGTATGGTCTCTGTTTCTGATCCAGTGCATCTTGCATATTTGCTTGTGATCCCTGTGATCCCAGCCAGAACAGAAAAGATGAGCAAAAGTTAAAAACAGACAACCAAAGATTTGCTACTGGAACATTTATGAACTAAGTAGCTTGGCCAAGGACCAAGAAACTTTCCAGCTTTTTTATATTTTATATACACTTTTTTTCCAGATCCCTTCTTGAAACAGCAGTCCTTTTCCTTTTCTGCTTTTAAATAATTACTAGCATTTGTTAAAACGCCTCCTTGTATACTCATAAGTGTAGCGGTATCTTCTCCCATCTACTCCGTATTTGCACTAGCATCAAATCCCTGACTTGGTCCAAGCCACACCCACCCTTCTCAGTTCGAGGTCATGAGTCCCACAGCATTATTTTTAACTGCTAAGAATTGACTGTTACCTCTTTTCAGGCCTTCTTCTTTCATTTGTTTCAAAGGGGATGGACCAAATTCCTCCTCCACAGGCCGGAACATCCTTTTGACCAGGACACTGCTACTAGAAAACAAAACAGGGACCATGTCAGGGTAAAACTGTGCTTCCAGCAGAAGGCAACAGCAGCAGTCATGACTCCTTCAACTTTGGCAAGAACTCCACTAGCTATTCAAGTAGCACTAGACCAGAGACTGCAAGGATTAGGCTTTTGATGCTTATCTGAACTCCTCAAGCCTCTCAGATTGTCCAGACTGACTGGCTGGGACAGGTGACAGGAAAATCTGAAAACCCCTAAGGCCTTAACAATTTAAATATTGAGAGAAGGGGGGGCTGGGAGGAAGAAATAGCCAAGTAAGGAGCTGAACCCACATTTAGACATTGATTCACCTCCTGTTTGGGATCAAGGAGACAGCCTCAGGAAACACCAGCGATATTTCTAATACCCAAGACAGTACAAGTCAGTGAGTTCAAAAGGAATAACACGCTGGGCCAGATCCAGCCTGCAGCCACAATGTACTCCACTGGGGAAGCTGAGGGCACTAGGGCTGCCCCTTCCCCTCCCCATAGCTCTGGCAGTATTTAGTGTCTCCTTTCACTCTTGGAGGAAAGAACTGAAGCCAGTGTGCTTGATGCAATAATCCCTTTTGTTCCACAAATTCCATTGTGAGCCTTATAAAGAACATCAGTTTCACAAAAGGAAAGGAAAGAGCCCCACATTTTCAAGTCACTGTTAGCTGCAAGTGTTCAGTCACTCCCTACCACTGACTGCTTCTTGCAGGCTTATGTGAGTGCAGTTGTCCTACTCCACACCCTCAGATTTGAGGGTGCTCACTTGGTATTCAAGCAACTTGCAGAAGCCTGGCGCTTGCACACATCACAGTTAATTCCAGCTGAACTGCAGCCATACAAATTAAAGCCCTTATTTCGTGACATATCTAACTATTTTAGGGACTTTCTGCGTTTCTCCCAATTCCTCCAAACCAGACAGGGAGTGCTCCCATTTCCAACCTTCTGCATTCTCAGGGTCTCCCATTCTCTTTCTACATTTTTCTTTTGTTAGGCATTCTCTCTGCACTTCTTGTATTTGTCATATACACACCTGTGTGCCGCTAAACAGCTTCCAGGAATAGGATGAATTTCAGTGATTCATTAAACAATTCCTGGTTTTGAAACTATTTGAGAATGCTTATATAAAAGGGCCTTTATTATCAAATCTATTATCCTGTCCCTGTATTGAACCTTACAACTCTTCAAAGTGGTTTACTTGAACATGTAATAAGAAATAGATAGAAAAAGTAGGCAGTTCACATGAAGGAAAAGAAAGGTACCATAAAATAAACCTCCCCTCTACCAGTTCTACATATTAGTCATCTACCATTAGTGGTGGGAGAACATGAAGGAAGGGAGAGAAAGGAGATCAGTTTTATCTGATCTCATGTTTTGTGCTTGCTTTCTATGAGTTTGAACTGCTAACTGCAAAGCTTGTGAAACAATAAATGTCTTACCCTTCTCTCTCGTCATCTGTATTGTAGTAAACCTAGAAGGGTAGAAAAAACCAATTACTCCTGAAACTCAGACACAGGCTTAACAGAATAACTTCAAAAGGAGGAAAAGACAAGTGGTTTGCAGTTTTTCATACATTAAAAATCCTTTTCCTTCTATAAAACTCCAGTACTAATTGTGATCTGGAAAAAACGTGGCTTAGAAAAACTGCTGTTGAATATCATTTAGTGGAAATATATCAAACATTTTGACAGACAATGCCTTCTCCTCTGGTTTATGTCATTCCCCCTATTATTTTACAACCCTCTAAATCAGATCACTACTCATCTAAATTACTTCTAATACGATTTAAGCAACAACACTCACAAGCCTGTGTATGTATTTAATACTGTCTGGAAATCTAATTAAACTATAAAGACCCACATTAAACTACAGGCCTAATGGAAATACAACTATTAATGGTACAGGTGAACTCTTTTGCATGGGCTGTGGGCAGAAGCACAAGTCCAGATCTCTGCTTTGTGGAAATCGGTATAGCTCACAGTCACTGGGTCCAAATTTAATCAGCAGCCGAATTCCTCACACTGTGCCTGCATCGTGGGTTCACACCATCAAGTTCACCAGCATTCCAGCTGCTGAGTTCCTGTGTGGGGTGAAGGCAGGGCACTGGAGCCTCGCGTTCTGCTGGGGCAGAGGCACCTCAGGCAGCTTTCCAGCACTCACACCAGCACAGTTCGGAGTACATTCAGCTCTGTACTGGGCTTGTGGGGCAAGATATTGGAAGCTGGGGGGTTCCAGGGGGGGTTCTGTAAGACGTTGCCAAAAGTTTCCCCTATGTCCAACAGAAGCAATGCCAGTTCCCTCCAAAGCAGACCTGGCACTGGCCAAGGCTGACGATCAGCGATGGTGGTAGACCTTCTGGCAACATATTTAAGAAGAGGAAAAGAAACCAAAACTGCACAACTCTAGCAGGACAGAGAAGTGATATTATGTGAGAAACAACTCTGGAGACACCACGGTCAGTGAAGGAGAGGAAGGAGGTACTCCAGACAGGAGAGCAGAGATTCACTCCCCCACAGCCTGTAGTGAAGTCCATGGCAAGGCAGGCTGTCCCCCTGCAGCCCCTGAAGGTTAATGGTGGAGTAGATATCCACCTGCAGACTGTGGAGGATCCCACACTGGAGCAGATGGATGTACCTGAAGGAGGCTGCAACCCTTGAGGGAAGCTCCTGGCAGGACTTGTGGCCCCAAAGAGAAAGGAACCCAGGCTGGAGCAGGTTTGCTAGCAGGAATTGTGACCCTGTCGGGGACCCTCACTGGAGCAGTCTGTTCCTGAAGGACGGCACCCTGTAGAAGGACCCACGCTGCAATAGTTCATTAAGAACTGCAGCCCACAGGAAGGACTCACATTGGAGAAATTCATGGAGAACTGTCTCCCAAGGGAGGGACCATGCCAGAGCAGGGGTAAGAGTGTGAGGGGTCTTCTTGAGGAGGAAGGAGTGGCCAAAACAGCATGTGAAGAACTGCCTGTAACCCCAACTCCCTGTCCCCTCGCACTGCTGGGGTGGGAGAGGGGAAAGAAGTTGGGAATGAAGTTAAACCTGGGAAGGAGGGAGGAGTGGAGGAAAGGTGTTTTAAGATTTGTTATTATTTTCCCTTTACCCTAATCTGATTTGATTGTTAACAACATCTGATTGTTTCCCCAAGTTGAGTAAGTGACAGTAATTGCTGAGTGACCTCCCTGTCCCTATCTCAACCCACAAGCCTTCCGTTGTTGTATTTGCTCCCATCCATCTAAGGAGGGGAGTGACAGAGCGACTTCAGTGTGCACCTGGTGACCAGTCAGGGTCAACGCACCACACTATGAGCTTTCACTTCTGAACCTATACACTGAAAATCGCTTAGATGTGTGTGTGCAAAACTGAGATCTGGAACTCCTTCTACATCCAGGAGCTGAAAAATGGCTACAAAACACTGTCATAACAAATCCTTCTTACATTAAATAATACACAACCCAACTAAAATGTTCAGGATAACAAGGATGCCAATACTGCCGCCTATACAGCAGCAAAAATACAAGACTGAACATTGCCTAAAAGCTAGCAAACTGAGATATCTTACAGTTAGTTTAGAAAATTATTCACAAGATTACATATACTAATGAATGTTTTCACCTTCTCCTGTTTTGTGACAAGTCCCCAGGCTGGTTTGAAAGCCATGAGGACAGAAGGTACCCAGTACTGATATGTGAGTGGGCGTCTTTCCAATTTTGGAGAGTAAGTCAGTGACAGCTGTGATTGCAATGTCTGTGCTCTTTGTGCTTTGCTCTACCACTATCCTCACTGCTTTAAAATGAATGACAATTCCAACCCAGTGTCATTTAATCTTAATTTTTCAAATATTTTGCAGCAAGATGCATATAAAATTTCCTCATCTACTATTTGTATTTATAAACACATGCTTTACGGTCTCATCCTACTCCCCGAGTTGTTAATATTTCATAAATTTCATGTATTTCGTATAGTTTCATATAAAACATTTTCAGAGCTTACCCTCTAATTCAGGTTTGCAATTTCCCAACAACTGATAAAGTAAGTCTTAAAAGAGACGAGTCAGCAAAGACCTCCACACACTTTCTGGTGATAATAAATGGACGACTTCTGCACTAAGCCAATGCTGAATATTAACATAAGCGTGATAGATTTTTATTTCATAAAGTGAAAACATTTTCTTCTAAGCAATTCACAGATCTCTAGGTGATGCCGACAGAAAATGGGCAGCGGTGTTTAGTGAGCCTACTCTTGACTTCCTTACACGTGTAAGAGGTGGGTCTTTGTTTTCAGTTGTCACAGGGAATGGGACCTCTTCTACCACAAGGTGGCACCTCATGTCATCAAGCCAAATAGCACACCCAAAAAACAGACTTTCAGTCACAAATCAACCTCCTAGGTCAAAATCCTTGACTATGTGTCCCATTCTTTCTCAGTAGCAAAAGAAAGGCAAAACCATAAAAAACAGGCTAGTGAGGTATTAATGAACCTAGAACTCAGAAGGGCACTTCTCTCTTGTAAAGTCTTGGTTAAGTGACTCACCAACAGTTGCATTTACCAAAAGGAGAACAGAAACAAGCAGCCCCCAAGAACAGTGATATATTTTCCTAAAAACTGCCCTGAAGCACACATGGCCTGATGGCAAGTGGGCACCAGCTCATCTCATTATCATTTCTTACCTGTCCAGTTCTTTGTAGGTTTCCAAAGTGAACATCCGGTATGAAGAGAACTGGCTGGGAATCCAGGTCAGCCATTGTTTTGAAAAAGGTGATATCGCTCTTTTTTTGCAAAGGAAGCGCACTCAACTTCCCTTCAGCTGCTAGGAGAATCACAAAGCAATGTGATTACAAGAGGAGGCATTTTAAGCATGACTTAACCCCAAACCAGAAAAGCCCATCTTACTCACAGTTATTACACGAGGCTTGGGACGCCTGGCCTTTGCCTTTCTTCCTGTTCTGCTTTCTCTCTTCATCTCGGATTTTCCTTTCTGCTCCCTGATGCAAGAAAAAACAACCCACAGATATTATTATCCCAAAAAGGAACCACTGTGAGCATCCTGCCCTGCGATATCTGGATCTACAATGATGGACACATCAGAAATGCTGAAACAGAGACTGGTTATCCCATTACAGAAAAATTTGTCCAGGTTCTTGTGCAACATGAAGGTGCAGCCAGCTCTGCATTGATCACCTGTGCCCAAAACTCAGGCTGGCACATCCAGCAGCCCCCAGGACTGGAATCACCAACAGGAAAAAAACCACATGTGGGCTTGGAGGATATGGGATGGATAGCTTGGGCAGTGTGTGGTTTGTAGCAGGGTCGTCACCACAACCTCCACAAAACGTATCTCAAGCCCAGCACCCGTGCCATGGATGTAGTGCTTAGGCCAAATACTTTGTTTACATACTGACATAAAACACTTATAGGTTTGCTATCGTCTTGCATCACATTTGTGCTAAGCTTTTCCCTAATCTCTCCTCCACCCACCTTGCCTAGGGGTGTCATTGTTCCACTATGTCCAGCTCTGTAGAGGCCTTTAAAATTTGGCCGTTCAAGAGCTTGCCAACAGTGCAAAGGCT
Source organism: Phaenicophaeus curvirostris (assembly GCF_032191515.1). Lineage (NCBI taxonomy): Eukaryota > Metazoa > Chordata > Aves > Cuculiformes > Cuculidae > Phaenicophaeus > Phaenicophaeus curvirostris. The sequence continues at coordinate 77,459,941 of NC_091394.1, read as the reverse complement.
CTTACAGAAATATACAGGCATTTCAATAAGACAGAAGCCCTCCAGGAACTGGAAAGCAGTGTAGCACCCTCTTATTAGGCCGAGGAACTTCTGGGAAGCTGCAGGCTTCTGTTATGTAAATATACTCCCAGTAAATTCAGAAAATAAAACTTGTTATTGACATAAAAAGCAGCAACACTTCCTTTGAAGTTATCCTAATTTACTTTATAAATATGAACATAGATATGTTTAAAGGGCATTAAAGATCCATATGCTCACAAACAGTCAGCATGCAAAATTAAAGATTTTTTCCAAATTAAAATTAGAAGTTTCTTTAAAAGAAAGGGGGAGGGAGGAAGGAAAGACAAAAATATACACTCAAGATGGCAAAATTCACACATGAGCCAATGAACAGAGCCCAAAAAGAACACGAGGAAAGATGTACTTCTGGCTGTCATCAATGGATTTCCAGAGGTTGAAAGAGGTGGAAGAAGAAATGTCTCTTTAAAAAACACGAAAGGTTGAACAGAAATATTGCCTCCAGACTCAGGTCCCAGTGCAATTGTCACTGACTTCAGCCACAAAAGGCAAAGGACTGGGAGTCACACCCTTATCTGAACTGCTTCTAGGACTACATTTGCATCTTTAAAGGCCACTATCCTTTGGTAGAAAGGACTAAAACTATGCCTCACAGCCACTGTCCTGCAGAAGGTACATCCCTGAGAGCCCTCTGCTGCACACAGCAGCTCCGCCAGGCGGCCACAGCCCTACCTACCACTCTGTGCTTCTGCTCTGCTGCTCACAGGCAGCAGGAGGAACCTTGAAAGTCATTTCCACCATGGCAGCAAGCAAGAGTTTCCCCTCAGGAGGCAGAAACTAAGGAGGACTCATTCTTTTATGCACAATAAGGAATATATGTTTTGCTGATTTTTCTTTGATATTCTCTGTAAGTTATGAACTTGGTACAGTAAGTTATGAACTCTCTGTAAATTATGAACTTGGTACAGCTTCACAGCTTTTTCTTCTTTCACTCAAAGCAAGACACTTTGAGTCCTCTGGGGTGCAGGCAATCCCTGAGGATGGCAGCCACTCCCATTCACCAGTGCTTATTTGTGCCACAGCCACTTTACAAATGTGGCAGCTGTAATAGCCACAACACTACATACCAGCCCTTCTGAGCCAGGAGCATTCCACAAGGCCCAGTGCAGGGACCAGCCAAGCCTACTTGAGGTACACTGTCATTGTAGGTTCTGAGACAATGCACCACAATAAGATTTTTGCATACCAGAGCATTTCTACTAGACAGTTTTCACAGCTGAGCCATCTGTCAAATATCTAATAAATCAGAGTTTGCATACCTCTTCAGAGGGGACTACTCACAGGGGACTACAAATTAGGCTCTGATCAGTCAAATAATTGAATGATTTTTCCATTTTTTTCATTGATGTCTGGACTTTGTATCAATGCAATGAGTATTTCTGGTACTAATCATTAGCAAACACAGCCTATGAACTTCAGCCCATTCAAAACATTTTTCCAAGTCCTCAGCTCATCTAAACTTATGTCTTGCATTCTAGCTCCAGCCTAGCAAAGCCCTTGCCATCATAAGGACCACTCCCAACACTATGATGAAGCTCATGTGTACACCTGTTTCTAGTTCCAGGCCAAAGCATCCCACATCTGGTAAGACAGGCCCATAAGCTTCAGATGCCTTCTCTCTAAAGAAGAAGATTTATAGGTAATTAGAGTTGCTCAATACCCTATGATAATCCATACCTGAAGGCAAAAGGGGAAAAATTGCATATATTCTAAACTTATTTCAGAGTAAAGAAAATAGGATTACTTTATTTGATTTTGAAATGATGTTACGATATTTGCCAATTCAAATGCTTCTGCTCTTTTAAGCAAAGTTAATAACATTTAGAAAACCAAAATAATTCTGAATCCTCAGTTCCTTCATACGCAGTGGCTAAAGCATCTTGCAATATATAAATATAAATAGGCCTGGTAGCAAGTTTCCCTGACAACCTCCTTAAGGAATAAAAATTATATTCTCTTATCATAATGCAGCATCAGTGATCTGCACACAATAAAAAGACTGCAAGGGCAGAGGGAATTAGCACTGAGAAAACAAGATGTGCACAGTGACAGTCACTTTTAACATTGCCCACTGGAAAATAAACAGGGATGAAAGACTGGAGAATGCATAGGGAGCAAGCATACGATTACAGACTTTGTAGCCTTTATCTCCATACATTTATGTCACAAAGCACGCATCAGATCTGAGTTGGCATTGCTCTCTAGTTTATATAATTTAAGCAACTGCCTGAGTAAATACTAAAATATATATATAAAATGTCCCACTTAGCTAAATGCAGTTTTATTTCTTGAGGGATGCTCTTTCCACAACAGCTATGCTGTTTTTCAGCTGGAGAACATTAATTTATCAGCAAATGTGTTATTTAAAAACTAGACACCTCTACCTGTGATTCAGCAAAAAGGAAGCCTAGAGAGGGTGGAAGCAAGGGCAGGTAGGGAGCAGTCAGGAATCGGGTTAGGAAAGCTAAAACCCTGATAGAATTAAATGTGGCCAGGGATGCCAAGGACAACAAGAAAAGCTTCTATAGGTACATAGATGATAAAAGGAAGACTAGGGTAAATGTGGGCCCTCTCCTCAGAGAGGGGAGACCTAGTTAGCCAGGATATGGATAAGGCTGATGTACTCAATGACGTTTTTTGTTTCAGTCTTCACCAGCAAGGGCTCAAGCCAAACCAAACGAGTCACAGAAGGCAAAGGCAGGGACTGGAAGATCAAAGAATTGCCCACCACAGGAGAAGATCAGGTTCGAGACCATCTAAGGAACTTGAAAGTGTATGAGTCCATGGGACCTGATGAGATCCATCTATGGGTCCCAAAGGAACTGGCTGATGAAGTTGCTAAACCACTACCCATCATATTTGAGAAGCTGTGGCAGTCCAGTGAAGTTCCCACTGACTGGAAATGGGGAAACATAACTCCAATGCTAAAGAGACACCTCACTGCAGAAAAAACATTTGTAAGAACACTGCCAGGCACAGAAACACTTTTCCTCTGCACTTCAAATTAAGATATATTTCAGTACTCAGGCGGAAGGAATTTACTATGCAGTTCCTCTGATCCAGATGATTGGAACAGATCAGACACGTTTCTCACCAGCTTCTCTTCGGGGCTGTCAGATCGAGGTGTAACAGTGCAATTCACACTTTTAAGATGTATAAAGATTATTACATATTTGCAGTTCAGGTTTTTTTCTTTTTTTAAGTGACCGTGTAACACTTTTTAAACTGATTATGACAAAGAGGTGGGCAATAAATGACTCAGATTCATGGCCTTTCCCAAAGAGGCAGCAACCCCTGTATTTGTCACTTAGAGGGCAAGTTGCAGACTCAGAAGAGAAACTGAGTCAAGATCCTCCATTCAGCACCACCTCAACCAGTGCCAGGGTTTTATTTTAGCATCTTGGAAACATGAGGGTACCCAGCCCCACCAGCTACTTTCCTCTAAGTGTGACATATTCTCCCAGCACCATCAGCAAGTGAAAATTCTCCAACCATTAATTTACTCACTAAAGCACCATGACAAATGGATGTCAACAGAGTAGCATGAGTGAGGGGAGAATCAGGCCTTAGTTTCTTTCCAAGTGCCAATGATCACAAACCGTCATGTGAATTGACTGATAATTTTCATTCATTCAACTCATTTCAGCACTTCATTAAGTTAAAAAGTTCTGTGTGTGTGTAGGCACGTATAAAGTTCTGTTATAAAGATACATATCCAACTATTGATACCCTTGAGGACTTCAGTTCCCACTTTCAGTAAAGTTTTGATGTGGATAATGTTTTAACTACCCCAGTGATCATTTCTTCTACTTTGAGGCAGTTTTGATTGAAAGACTCAATATTCATTTCCTGCTTTCTAGTCTGGATATTTGAAGCACCAATTAGCCAGCAGATGCAATGAGCATATATTATGCAAAATCTCCTCCAGTTGTGTCTACAGGTCACCCTTGATGAGTCTGTACTCTGAATTTCCTTCCTTTTTTTAAATAATTCAGATTTTTCTAGTTGCCTTTCAAAAACAGGTAAATGAAAATGATTTTTACTTTGATATTTACTGAGCTTTTAACATCCAGCTGTAGTTTCAAATCTCTAAATATTTGACATTCAAAGTTACATTTAAAAGCATAACATTTTAACTGCAAGAAGACCTTAATGCATACATTTACATTCATTACTTTCAAAGTTTTTGGTTCACTAACACAACTGACTGATTAGCCCTCAAGATCACGTTGTCAAGACAGCAACAAGGGAACTAAGTGAAAAAGGGGAAGGAGCATCAGCACAGAGACTTGAAACAGTTGAACTCTTACCCTTTCCATTAAAAAGTTAATGCTACATATTGCCTGGAGCATGGCCTTTTGCCTTTCTATTCCCATCTGCAAGACTAATTCAGATAAATATCCGAGTCTCTGAAACAGATGTAGGCTCCTGAATACCTAAAACTAGAACCCAGGCATCTCCCTCTGGAAGATCTTGCCCAGCAGGGATAAAGTCATTGCCTGGGAGGTGTTAAACACAACTGAAATGTGGTCATGCTCAGATCTAAGAATCATCACTGACATCACGTTTCTGAGCAACTCATTCGACATGGTGAAACATACAGCCTACCATGACACTGTCAAACTTGTTAAGGCATGATCTGTATTTTGGTGTTGAAAAATCTTACCAGTTCCCACAAAGGCATAGAGGAATACACTGTAAAACAACAAAATCCTTCCAAAGAGGGAGCAAGCACATAAAAAAAATGTTACTGATCTACAAAATGGAAATGCTTAATATATTTTGCAGTTCACTTTCAAAAAGAAAATCCTAGCAACGTAATAGTCTCTCTGAAGGTTCCAAAATAGCACCTGTAACCAAGCGGGGGGGTGGGAGGGAATCCTTCAGCGGCATCACTGGAACACAGCATTTTCCACTGTGTCATAAAAGAGAGCATAGCAGGCCTTTTCTGAAAGGTGTGTTTCTCTGTCAGAGACCTCTCCACAAAGTTTACACATTACCTATCCTGGCTGTTAGAGCTAGAAGGGATAACATCATCAGAGTGGCACTTGCATGAGTCTGCGGTCAGCACTGACCTTCCAAGCAGAGATCTTTACATTTGTACTTTTTATGACTTTATGTTATATTCCTATATCATGACCTGTTACATGCTGTACTTAAACAGTCCTACTGTTGCTCACAAGCTGAGGAATCAGGGCTAAAAAAGCTGCAAAGCAGTAAAATGGTTACATGATAATCTGTTAAATTTATGATGTCCAGATTCTACCATGAAACACCATTTTTAGGGAAATAAAACACATTTAATCCAGTCTAAAATACAGCAATAATAAACTGTCTAGCAAGGTTCCTCCTTTATCCATGGTAAGTCTGCTTTCCACTTACCTTGTCACAAAAAACCTTGATCTGGCAGTAGGCTCGGTGGATGGGTTTATTGCTGCGGTTGTTGTAGCTGTACGTATCGATCTGAATCATCAAAGGAAGTCCTTTTACCCCTTTCTGTGAGGAGAAGTCTGTGCTCAAGCAATTCACTGTGATGAAAATCTGAGTGCCAAAGAGATTACTTTTAAAATGTGGTGCAAAGAACTATTAAATTTCCAGCAAATATATCTCCCACTCCCCACTCTGCAAAAAATAAATTAATTCAGCTATGACCCACTCCGGCAACTCACACATTTATTTTCCACTTCTGTCCTAAGTTCAGCAAAGATGCTCCCAAGCTTGGAAGAAGGACAAACTTTCAAGGCATGTATTGGTGCTTCAGTTTGTATCAGGAGCTCATGTTTATTATCCCAACTTACCGTGCCTTGGTTCACATCAGAAAGCTCAGAGCACATGAGCTGGATTCTTTTTGGAAGAGCCGGACCAGAAGACATGGACTAGGAGCAAACCTCACATGCTCCAGCTACTACTGGTTACTCAGTCTGTGGGAACTGAGTAAAATGTCCTGAGATATGCCTCATGTGGATGTCAGGTCTTTAGCCCTGACTTGTTTCACTCTACAAACCTGCTCTGTATGTTTGCACTATTTGTTAACACAGATGTAGCAAGATCATCTGGCATCATCCTTCCCAGCTGTTTTTTGGTCTGCTTTGTTCTTCTGACAGCTCACAATTTGAATTCAGTGTGTCCAAGGATAAGTCTGACCCTTCTGTTTATTTTACAAATTCTCTTAATCAGCAGTACCCTTTTCTCCATCCCACCAACAGAAATTGCTGATCTTCACTTTAAGGGTCCTTCACTGTCTTTCTTCAATTTCAAAAATGCATCTCACCCCGTCTTTCAAACTAGGAAGGAATTTCTCAAACATTTATAAAACTACTCCCTACCTGTTCTTGAAAACCCCTTTGCCATGTAGCATCCACACAACTTGACGCTGCCCTCGGTTCCCAGCAATGCCCCTGCCTGTCTTTGCTTTGGAAATCCTTCTCATACTTTTCCTTTATGCCCACTTAGTTCTGTTGATAGCCACCAGTCAGCTCCTGTCCTCTAACCTCCATCCATCTGTACAGCACCTGGGAGAAGCTCTCCCACCACCAGGTCTCCCAAGCACTATTTTGATGCAAAGGAAGTATTGTGAACTGAAACATCACTGATATCTTTCAATCAGGACAGTGAGCCTGAAATGTGAGAGGAAGCTGGATTAAAATCCAATTGTTCTTCCCAGTGAGGAATAAGTGCATTACACAGTAATTTGGGCCAATTATGTATTAACCTGTTTCTACTTTGCATTTTTCCTCTATTTAAAAAACAACAACAAAAACAAACAGACAAAAGCCCCAAACAGTGAATTAAGAAAAAGGGCAATGAAAACCACCAGTACGTATTTCCTGAACCAGAAGGATGTGAAACCTGCTCCAGCAGAATGTGCACATGCAGGAAGGAGGAGATCTGCAGGCTATATCAAACAGACCTGATGCACACCTCACCTGGCAGGGGAAAGGCCAGTGCACCCTGGGGTCTAGGAGGATTCAGGAAGGGAGAGCATGAAGGAACAGCCTCCCAGACCCACAAGCAGGGGGGAAAAGCCATTGTGAGTGACCACAATCCAAGATCCCCAAGAGAAAGGCAGTTGACAATAAAGAGCAAGCTCCAATAGGGCTGGTGGGCGATACTTTACCCTAATGGCAGAAGTTAACATTATAGTCAGAGTTTTTTACGATGGAGCCAGAGCAGCTTGTTTGCCTGACTGAGCTAATGGCACCTCTGCATTTCTGCTTCAGATTGTATCACAGAGCTGCATTTACAAATGAAATAGTTGAACTTTAACTGCGGGGAGAGGAGGGAGGCGGGGAAGGGCCCTCGGTGAAACTCTGATTTTGAAGCTGATAGCGTTATTTCTGTTTCAAATTACAACTTGGTCTCCTCCAACTCCAAAGGTAGGCGTGGATACGGGTGCATATACCTTTGAAACATGATGGCCTGAATTTTCATTTGCCTTCAGACTCCTGCAGTATCAGGGCAATGCTTTAAAGTGTCCGCGAGCACAGAACAGTGGAATGAAGTCTGGCATAAAATACAATCTGGCCTTGCTATATTTTAGCCCATACAACCGCACAGGGATTTTCTAAACTGTACATTAAAACATTAGGTGATGTGCAGGCTTTCCATTTACCCAGCAGTTTGTGCATCTGCACCTTTGCTGCACACTCAACTAAGAAGTAAAAAGACCTTGTCCAACCTTAATCAACTACGTACACTGTGTGTCATCTCTTCTGCTGCCTCCAGAAACTGAGAGCAGAGGAGGAACAGCTAGGGAAGACAGACTTTATCGTTTCAGGAGTCCCCATACAGCAATAACAGATTATTCAGCATGAATAATAGATTGATGCCATAAGATTCAATATCCTTGTTCTGACACTGCAATACATCAGGATCTCTCCGAGGAGCAATGACTCTACATTCATGCAAACGAAGTGTACTACACTTTCTGTCATATCATTTCCACCTCACAGATAGCCAGATGGATTCGAGTTAACACAGACCATTAATTACTGGGAAAATTTTCTGCCTCCACACAATCCTCTGTTAGCTTTCTGGCAAAATGCAACACTGACTTTGGATATAGAAAACATGGGGGTGTGCAGAGGAAAGGGGAAGTGGACATTAAGATGTGTTACTTAAGCTGATTTTAAGTTTTTTCTTGGCATGACTGATGATTTGCACCAGTTTTAACACCATGGTGCAGCAGGCTGCTGCAGCAAACAGGACCGGGGAACCTTCTGGACAGTCCCCTTCTCCCTGCCCCTGCCCTGTCCAGAAAACTTCACCTTCTCAAGGCAATGGTCAAGGAACGCTGTCTCCTCTGATTTCATCCACTAGTCAAGGCACAGCCTCTTTTGCCCTTTATAACCTCCTTCTCTTCCTCCTTTGTAGCTCCTGTCCATAATGCAGTAAACTCCCATGCTTAAAGGGACAAGGAGCAAAACAATTAATTCCATGGAGAGGCACAAAAAGATGAAGTCCTATTCTGCCTTTCTTAGAAGACACTCTGGTTTAAGAACCTCCTTAAGGTCCCATTGCTGGTCCCTTGCATGATAGAGTTACATGGTTAGAAAACGTAGAGTTAAGTAGAATGACAGTAGCAAGAGTAGAAATCTCTGCTTCCCCCCCACCAGGGCCCTGTCTACACTTGACTTAAAACTATTTTAATGGATTTAACTATGACAGTACTTGAATTCTTTTACAAACTTTTTTTTTTCCTGTGCAAACTAGATTTTAGGAATATTTTGCTATCAGAAACAAGTTTGAGATGTTGTTACAGTGATTTTTTTTTTTTTTAATGTCAGCATATCTTAGAGCAATTAATGATAGAGTTCCACCCATCTAGTCTCCAGCTCAGGCATGCCATTGGCAATGAAAAACTCATTTGGAGAAATATTTGGTGCCTGAGAAAGTTCCAAAAGTGGCCTAAGATAAAGACAATTCTTCTGTTCGGTATAGAGCAAGTCTAGAAATAAGCGCTTTCTCTTTCGGGGAAGGTGCCCCTTCACAGTGTAGCTATTATTATATGAATTACTGACTGTTTGTTAAACACTGCAGCATAATTAGTGATGTAAAAGACACAAATGCACAACCTGCCTTAAGAGAAAACAAAGCCCAGAAATGCATTTCCCCTTTTATCATTTAATCCAGCCAACATGACTCCTGCTGCGGTCTCTCAGCTTAGACACTTTAAAGGTCTACAGTTACGAAACCTCTAACATAAGCCTTTTATTACTATTTACATTTCTGGCTCCCATCGTCTCAGAAAAAGCCAAGGGCAGGAGGGACGGAAGAGTGTTACAGCAAAAAATCAGAAACTTAAAACCATTTCTGTACTGAATACTGGAGATACTCAGAATCTACTCCTGGGTGATGGGTCTGTTCAAAATTCTGTTTTAAAGGGATTCATCCCTCCAGACTGCAACAACAAAGAGTTAAATGACTTGTCTCTTAAATGACTAACATCAATCCCATCATCCCTCTTATACACAGAAAGTGTGGTTTTATAGTTTCTCCTGTCAGCCGTTACCTTATAAATCCCATACAAAGACCTTTGTTTTATTTCAATACAAATGTCTCCAGTAAATGTTTACACTACTCTTTTGAAGCTTCCTCAAGCCACACCACACCCTGGCAACTACATAAAAATGCCATTTGCCTTGAATCCCAAACGCGTATTTACTGAACCATTTGTATATACTGAAATTTCAAGGTTAACTCTTCTTTAATATATGTGCATGTACATGCATGACATATATACATTAAAAAATCATACATGCACACACAGACATGGGTTATTAAATCAGTTGCCAAGTCTAATCCTACATAATTTCTGTTACTAATTCCCCCAAATAAAGTATTTTCCTCCTACCTTTACACTTTGAGAGAAGAGAAAAATATTAACTTCTTCCATAATTAAATGAAATTTGATCTAAGTTAGGAAGGAAATTAATAATTAACAAAATTTTATACTACTAAAAGCTTGTTCTAAGTATTGACAGCAATGGATTGTCACAATAGAAATCACTGATAGACTGCACTGTTCTACCAGATTGCATTACAATTGTGCCCACTGGAATCATAGCTCACTTTGGCCCACAATGTCTAAGAACTTAATCCTGCAAATCAGTCACTCATTGAAAACACAGCTTATTACTGTGTGGGCTATGCCAAAACTCATTAAATAACTGGAAAGGTTCCCAAAGGCTTCAGCATGCTTTGGATTAAAGATCTACATTTCAGTTAAATATAGCAGGACAATGATTGCATGCAAGTATACACAACTGCACAGCACACAACTACTGTACACACAAAAAAGCATGTGCCAGCACCTGCCTGAATAACGTATCCATCAACACGTCTGTTTACTGCATGTCCAAGTTGCAGCACTTCGCAGAAATCAGTAATTTCTTTATATCACCGAGAAGTATCTTTTTGTCTGCTTTAGGATGACTTTTTTCTTTAGCAACTGTTCACTGAAGTCACACCTTTGAATTTAAGGTTAAAAATATTTTCCATAAAAATAAGCAATTCATATATTGTTTTAGAGTAATATCACCCTAACCATTTTAAATTAGCAAGTATTAATCAGAGAGAAGGCACATCTCAAAGAGTTGGTACAATCTATGACAAAGATGGTCTCCTTTGACCAGGAGAGGTCTGGTTCCTAATTAACTTTCTCGCAAACTACCTTCTGTCAGCAACCAGACTGCAAGCACGAAGATGTGTATCTATCAAAAATGAAGCTGAGCTCTCTGTTGAAAAGCCATCACTAGAACTTTGTCAACCAGCCAGATGCTGCAGCAAAATCTTCTACAGGGCAACAGCAAGGCAAATTACCTACTTTCTAGCACACTATAAAAAGATGGTTAAATAGTCATCCAGTTCTTGCTAATTGTTGTTTGTTTCCTTGCCCTTTTTTATAGAACACCTTTAAAAATACCAAACATGACATTCAGGTTCAACTGAAGGGAGCTAACAAATCACCTTGCCTATAAATGTTGTGCATTTATATCTAGAACTAAACACATGAGTGAAACCAAGATGGACTGTACAAAATTATCCTTCACTTCCTACCTCTGCTTTCTTATTGCAGGGTATTTTTGTCTCAAGGCAGCATAGGGAAGAGTTAGACATGGCTGTAGACCCTCTCATTTCCCCGTATCCTGCTCTGGATCACAAGCCCCACAGTGACCTCTAGACAACAGCCCCAGTAGAAAAGAATGCCCTTTTAGAAAAACGTAAGGATGTGCCGGGCCAAATCCTACTGTACCAGAAGGTAACGGGACTGCTGTTGTCAACCAGATAGAGCAGAGGAACCACTAGCGGAGTGGTGTTTCTAATTCTGGTGCTGCTCCCTTAGTCAATGGAAAGCAATAGTGAGATTATTCTACAGCTTAACACATGCTGTACAAGATCCCCCTTTCCATTTACTTGTTCTGCCAAGCAGCACTTGGAAGACAAGGGATCAAGCACAAGGAGCTGGACCAAACATCCTAGTTCCCTTCACATCACTGAAGCAATAACAAGAGGCCACTGCCTGTGCTTTCTAAATGCCTGTTTCTTCACATAAGATCCAACTGAGACGCTGCCTCAGAAACCTTTAGCAGACTCACTGTTAAAAGGCAGATTCTGGCTGTCACACCCATGCTCATGCTGTTATACCCTCACCCTGAAGGGCTTCCAGGAGGAGGGTACTGCTCTCCTTGCATGTGGGAGGAGAAATCTGGCTTTAAATCAGCTGCCCTCCAGCTGGAGTAGGAAAGTGAGAACCCAGTGCTCCAGATAAGTCTTCCTAGATACAGGATTTATTCTCTCAGGAGAGACAAGGATATTTAGTTAGGTGATTTCTGCTTCTTCTGTTTGAATTTTCAAGATTGCTCCCCTGTGCGCTTCCAACAACCAGACTGTTTTCTTTCTTTCTTCCCAGGCCAGTAGAGCGCTTCATCACATCTCATCTCAGAGGCCCTAGAAAGAACTGCTCTGTGCCGCTTTTGTCTGACTCAGAAGAGAAAGGTCTTTGTGCTTGTGAGGTTAGTATTAATCTTGAAATTGTGGTTGAAAGGGAAAACAACACTGAGCAGAAACAATGGAGCCAGTTTAAAGATCATCATTCAAAAAGCTTAAGAAAGGAGAGTCTGTAATTAGGCCTTGAAATTCTCCATCTCTCTTGGATGAGGTAATTGCTAGAGAAAAGACAGCCTTCAGTGATGTGCCACAGCTTTCAAACACCGCAGGGGCATCCTATGGGAATCCCCAGACCCAGAGCAACTCGTTATTCTATTAGACTCTCCAACAAGAGCAAGCATGTGGGTACCTGTACATGTATGCAGGGAGGGAAATTCTGTAGTGCATGGTGATAAGATTTCACTTACAACCCGATTTATGCCTGATAGCCCAATACAATTTGTAGTTCAAGCTCCTAAAAGATCTGATATTTGACAACTATCCCCCAAATAAACATGCATAAGCCAATTTGCATTTTAATGACTATTTCCCATAGAAATACAAGTGGCTTTCTTAAATTTCACTCCTGACTTTTTTTTTTAATCCAGCAATAATAAGAGAGTTGTTATTTTAAAATTGTACTATTTTATATTTGAAGTGATCATTGCAAGAGCTTTGTTCTTGATGTTCTGGCAGGAGCAATATGAATGGTGTGTGATTAGAACAAAACAGCCAAGGGTAACACCTGCCATTAGTGGACATGACTTTCCTGCTCCTGGATCAACATGGTGTCTTGCTAAGCCTGGCTTGCACCTGTGAATGCAAATATATTAAAGAACTGCCAGCCTTGGCACTGGGGAGGGTAGTTTCCAGTGGGATGAGACAGCCATGCTCTAACCCTGGCAGTGCTTCTGCAAAGGTCCTTGGGCAGGTCCACCGTGTTGGAGATCCCAAACCTATATTTGATGTATTTGCTTGCACAATGATCACACAAAACAGTCAGTTATTGTGACTGCAAAGAACAACATACCGCTGTATTCTGAAGTGGAATCACATAATAGGGGAATGTCTGGGGCGGTGAGAATGTAATCATCACATGAGTAAATACAGCACTATTAGCAACTGGGCCAAGCACAACTCTGTTTACCACAGCCAGCTTTTAAAAGAGCTAGGTGGTTTTCAGAAATCAGTCTTTTCTTTAGTGCTCTGTTCTTTCAAAATTTGCACCAGAGATGAAAATCTGTTACTAGAAACCTCAGCAACCTCAGTCAGCAAGTTAGGACAGTAAGTGTTAATGCTAGCACTTCGTACTTGATGCAATTCTCATGGGACTCACTCAATGCAATCTCTCTAATGCTCTGTTGGAAACGTGGTGGGGGATCACGCATGAAGATGTCAATCTATTTGAAAGATCCTTAGCATAACATGAACACTGGACATTTTGTATTGAACAGGAGTACAGTATCAAGGAGTTTGCAAAGGTCAAAAGTGTTATTATTTCTTCATCTCCAGAGTCTCACATTACTCTCTCTCATTTTACACAACCTGTTTCCCTTGTTGTTTGCTTTCTGGGGGCCAACTTCTTCTTATAATTACCGACAACTTTCCATTTCTCCTACACTAATCCCTGCAGCTGAAATACTCCAACACCCTTTGGATAACCTCATCTATAAGAAACTCATTGAGACGGTCTGCTGTCCTGGTTCATAGGTCCATTGTAGCAGTCACACCCCCGGATGCAAAACCCCTGAGGGTACTTGACCATTCAAAAAAAAAAAATAAAGAACAAAAAAACCAGGCCTCAGAAACCATCCTCAAAAATACATTCATTCCCAAAAGCAAGGACAGTCTGTCTAACACTATAAAAAATAACAAACACAAGGGAAGGCATGGTCTAACTTACAGAATGTTGACTATTGGGGATGTTAATAGCATAGAAAGGAAGTGGAAAATTCACAGAAAGAAAACATTTCACCTTGTGTCCTACACTGACTTTGAAAATAGGAGAAAAACTTTTACTGTTTCTCAGGCTATATTTTAAACTGAAGATCACTGAGAGGCCACGAGTAGAAACTACGCTGTGAGAGTCCTGCAGGTTTTCCTCAGAAATATATCTCTATTTGTCAGTAATACAGGTGTGAACACAGTATCATCCCAACAGCCGTTACATACTGTCTTGTCTTTTACAGATAGCCAGGATCCCTGAGGTCGATGAAAGATTGCAGTCTGCCTGGCTTTGCAGAGACTGAGCTCTCTCACCTCCACCTACCTTTCCTATTAATCATTAAAAACGAGAGAAGTGGAACAGTGACTGAGGATGGATAGTACTTATAAAGTGATACCATCAGCATGGCTTTGCCTCACCTTTGCCTCCTCATTGACATCCCAAGTAAAGGAAACAGCATTGAAAGCGATTTCTTCAATGTTCCCAATGGTATTAAAACTCTCCTTGTAATCAGCTGTAAGAAATAACAGACAGAAGACTTGTGAAAAATGTTTGAACTTTCTCTTTCACAATTCACAGACCTTTGCTTTTTCAGCTGAGTTGTCTAGTGTATCAAAAACTACCCTTTTGTATAGTTTATGTTGAAATATTACTAAGCTTAGTTGCAAAGAGCTAATATACTGAAGCTTGAGTCTTATGCACGCTACATCACTAGCTAATGTTCTGGCAAAATATTGCTTCCTCTCAAAATGTATTCAGTGTGACAGTAGTGAGAATGAGTGGCTGCATTCATTAGCTGGGCCAAGGAATGACCAAAACAGGAAAATTAACTAAAAGCCATTGAAACATTTAAGGGGACTGTTCAAATTTGACATAAATAAAAGACATTACGGTAAATCCTAAAGAAGCCTTCTAAACAGTTAAGAGCTATCACTGGGGGTAATAACCAGTCATGTCCACTCCCTGCCCAGCCATTTCAGCTTTCCCAAGAATCACCACACTGTATGCTGTGCTGCTGTTTAGAAAAACAACAAAAAAACCCAACCGACAAAAAAAACACAAAGGAAAGAACCGAAACTCCACAGACCCTTTCTCCAAAGTGTGTATGATACTAACATAGCAAATACTAAGTGTTTTTAAATTATCTGGCTACAAAATCTGCACTCTCATCTAACTCCTTTTTAAAGGGCTGTTAATATTATCAGTAAACCAGCATTTCAGAAGGAATGCAAAGCAACACAGAGAAAGTCCAAATTTCAGAGACGACCCAACCCCTGCAAAAAATACAGTAAGGCTGGAAAACCAAAGAAGACAGACAATTTTCAGGTCTTACTTATAATCAAAAAGTGTAAGAAGCCCCCTTTTTCTCTCCCTTTGCCAGTCAGATTAACACACTCTCTTCTTTTGATGACAGATTAGGAAAAAGACTAGGTTTGTAAGGCAGCAATATCTGCTTGATTAAAGGAACTTCCAGATCCTTCACACAAATGCATGAATTCTCTCTGGGAGATATACATTTCAGTAGAATTCCTCCAGGGCTGTAATGGCTGTAATTGGACTCGGTGCCAGAGGGCTGAAATTACCTCAGGCAGCAGTCTTGATCCCTTGCTCAAACCTGCACTTCAGAAATCATGCTGATTCATAGCTTTGTAGTCAGTTATAGAAAGAGGATGGGGTTTTTATTCTATAAATAGGCATCCAAATTGTTTCAATATTCATTTCCTTTGCCCTTCTGAAAATAAACTGTTGGTCTCTAAAAAAATAATTTCTAGGTAATAACTGTTTTAAAGTAATTTATAAGAAAACCAGTGCTGCAAGGAGAATTTGAGACGTGTGATCAGTATACTTCTCTCTCATCTGAAATGCAGAGATGCTGCCATTTCACTGGGCAAATGAAACCGTGCCTGGGATACATGAATGATTTTGGATACAGTAAAAATCTACTGTTCTGACCACAGGAACAGCACAAGATATGTGGTGATGCTGCAAGTGAACACGGTGTTTGAGAGGGCATGCAGGCTTTTCATTCCCATCAAGAACACAGATCTCCTTTCTAACTGAAGTAATTGGCTACGGTATCTAAATTCAGTGTAGGAATGCAAATGAGAGGAATTAGAAGACATGCAAAGTAGTTTAATATGCATGTGCATAGACACGCACCCACCCCTTAAACCTATGATTCACCAGAAAGTGCCTCATACAACTGACTGCTGCATATGGGCGTGCTGTGTAGGTGCATTTTGGAAAAACATGAACAAGATGTCTTGTGAAGACACATGTTTTCTCCTAAAAGGCTGTCAGAACGTTGCACTGAACCAAACCTTCCCATCTCCCAATGGATGTCTCTGCTTCCTTAACTGCCATATACAAGTCTCATGGGGTGTCTGTGGGAGATGCTATTTAAAAGCAGAGGTGCATACCATCCATCTCTATTTACAGATAATTAAAGAAGCATTCTCAGTAGATTAAGAAGCATTCACACCCAGGGATATCTGAAGGCTCTAAGAGTGACTGCAATTTTTCCTCTTCTGCTGCTGCGAGTTACCAGAAATAGAAAATCTGTGTTCTTCCATATGCAAGAAAACAGCTCTATAGGAATTATGTCCTTTCTTGTTGGGTAAATGGCATATTCAACAATGGCAAATTTCAACATTAAACACTAATTGTTTGCATGCATTACATACCATTGTAACAATTTTTATATTGTGCACATAAATAATACAAACTATCTTGCAAAAAAAATCCTGGCAGGACTCTGGAGCACAAATAACCCCAATGTGAAGCTTCCAGATCCACCTTTTATGTCCATATTTGAACCTGTTCCAGTATTTGTCAAATTATGTTACTGATTCTAAATAATCAATATCTGCTGCAACCTAGTATTGTATTATTTATTTGACATCATTTTAAAAGAAAAAACTAGTGAACCAATGTCACAGCACAGTATTGCTGGAATATCAGCTTTTTTTCCTTTCCCCTCACCTCTGGTAAAAAGTGAAAATGCCTCCCTCCTTCTTTAGAAAAGTCCATACCAGCACATAGCCTAAATTCTGGAAAACATTTTTCCTTCTTCCTTAATAAGTGTCAAGCCCTTGTAAGCACTAAGGACTTTCTTACAAGTAAGTACATGCATAGCCCTATTAATACCAACACATCTTCATGCATCTAATCCATTCACCCACCCTTCCTCCCAGGAGATGCACCAGCCAGCACACAAAACAAATTAAAGAAGTGACCCCTGCACATCTGCATTGAAGGAAGAAGTCACTCTGTTGCCTCTGATCTCCAGAATATAACTGCAGGCCAGAAAGCAGACAGACAAAACCATGTCACCTGGCACAAGCTGAGTTGTCACCCCTGTCTGAGGGCTGAATAG